>NC_056035.1:14767001-17167001 GCF_004379255.2 Salvia splendens
CTGAGAGTCCATTTCAGAGCATTCCAATGGTCTCTCCCATGATCATCATATACCTGCTAGTTGCACTGATAGCATAGGCTAAATGTGGCCTTGTACATATCATCATGTACATGATGCTTCCAAAACAATATTGGAGTATGGAATCAGACTCATTTCTTGCCTCTCTTCTTCTGACTTGGCCTCTGATCACAGGATAACTTGAAGTGCTTGGCTGGAGGAGTTCCAGTAGTTTCATGTTGTGAATATGAATTTCTTCAGAATTCTTGATATATAATCATATTGGAACAGCCACAACTTCCCATTATTTTTGTCTCTGATTATATCCATACCCCGATCCTCCTAGCCTCTCCCAATCCTTCATTTCAAAATCAACTTTCAATAGCTCTTTCAACCTTTTTGATCTCACCAAAGTCAGGTCCAGCCACTAACATGTCATCACGTATAGCAGTAAAAAACATCAGCTGAGCCCTTTTTCCTTCCTGACATACACACAATTATCATATTGTGATTTCACAAACCATGCCTGCTCATCTCCTCCAAATTTTCTGTACCACTGCCTTGAACTTTGCTTCAGGCCGTATATGCTCTTCTTGAGCAAGCACACTTTATCTTCTGACCCAGGAACCTCAAACCTTTAGGTGAGCCCATGTAATAATCTCCTCTAGCTCTCCATTTAGGAAAGCTTTTGACATCAAGCTGTTCAGAAACCAGCCTCTTTGTGCAACCAAAGCTAGGAGCATTCTTATAGATGTGTGCTTCACTACTGGAGAGAATACTTCATTAAAATCCACTCCTCCTCCTGTGTGAAGCCACGAGCAACTAATCGAGCCTTGAGTCTTATCTGCTCTTGGCCAGCAGTTTCAATTTTTTTCTTGTAAACCCATTTACAACTTATAATTCTTCTCATCATAACCTTGTCCACTAATATCCAAGTCTTGTTTCTGATGAGTGAATCATACTCTTCTTTCATTGCTCTAATCCATTTCTCTTTCTCTGGTCCACCAATGGCTTCTGAGTATGTAGCTGGCTCAGAATATTCTATCTGCTCAGCCACATTCAAGGCGAAAGATAGCATCACAGAATCTGCATATCTTGCTGGCAGTCTTCTTCCAACTCTTCTTGCTCTATCTCTAGCCAGCAAATAATCACTCAGATCCTCACCTTGCTGTTCTTGATGATCAGTCATTGACTCAACAACAGCTCCATCTTCATCCAAGTCAAGCTCCCAGGCTCCACCTCAAAACCATCACCTATCAACTTGTTGTTTCAGTGGAGTTTTGATCATAATTGTGGCAAGGCATCTGTTCCTCAAGGACACTACATCCCTACTCACCACTACTTTGTGATTCCCAGGCTCCAAGCACCACAACCTGTAGCCCTTCACACCATGCTGATATCCAAGCATCACACATCTTAATGCCCTTGGATCCAGCTTGTTATCTCTTGTGTGAGCAAAAGCCCTGCAACCGAATGGCCTAAGCCTAGAGTAATCTGCCTGACCTCCATACCATCTCTCATCAGTATATCACCACCAATACTTGATGAGGGACTTTATTGATAAAGATGAGCAGCTGTGGAGACTGCCCCCTCCCCAGAACTTCTTCTCTATCCTGATGAAAGCAGCATACACCTTACTCTCTCAAGCAATGTTCTATTTAGCCTCTCAGCAATGCCATTTTGTTGAGGATTGGCTGGAACTGTCCTATGCCGTTTTATTCCCTTCTCCTTACAGAAAACATCAAATTCTTTGGACAAATATTCCAAGCCATTGTTTGTCCTTAAACACTTAAGTGAACAGCCCTTCTCAATCTCCACTTCCTTGCACCAATTCTTAAACACCAAGAATGCCTCAGACTTCTCTTTCAAAACATAAACCCATGCTTTCCTAGAGTAATCATCTATAATTGACATGTAATACCTTCCCCCACCCAGAGAGTTCACAGGGCGCAGGTCCCCACAAGTCAGAATGTGCATAATCCAGTGAAAGAAGAGATGATGCTTACTTGCTGAGAATGGCAGCTTCTTGGCTTTGCCCCTTATGCAGTCCTCACATGGACCAAGCTTTGATCATGTTCAGCAGTTATTAATCCCTTCCTGATCAGCTGCTTGAGACTACCTTCAGCAGGGTGCCCCATTCTCAATGCCATAACTTCAAGTCTGGAACCATTGCAACATTTGCTTCACCAAGTATAACAGTGGCATCAAGATAATACAGGCTCCTCACCTTTTAGCCACCATCTTTATCTCAAAGCCTTTGTGGCACAGTCTGTCCACCTGATGAAGTGAACGAGTATCCCTTTAGCTCCATAGTTCCAAGAGAAGATTAAATTCCTCTCTTACTTGAGGAACAAATCTGACACCAGTAAGCATCTTTACTGATCCATCAAACATCCTCATCTTGATGCTCCCAATCCCTTTGATGTGGCATACTTGATCATTACCAAGAAATACTGTCCCTGTGATCTGCCTCATATCCTGAAACCACTCAAGATGTGGACTCATGTTGAGGAACACCCTGAATCCATGATCCATGAACTAGAGTCTGATGTATCCACTACATTCAATGCCTCTGGTGTCTCATCTTCATCATTTGAGACTACATTGAGCTTGCTCCCCTCTCCATGGCCTGCTTTTTCTTCCAAGCATGGCAATCCTTCTTGATGTGACCAGGATTTTACACCAGAAACAAGAGCGAGTCTCCTTGACTCCACCTGAGGCCATCTTCACACCATCAAACTTTTTCTTGAAAATTTTCTTCCCAAATTTCTTGATATGTAAAGATTCTGGCATAGCTTCATGCTTATGCACAACTCCCTTATGTAACTCCTTAGACATCAAAGCTGCAGTCACCTCAGAAAGAGAGATTTGCTTGTCTCTACCGTACAAGATTGCATCCCTCATTTGATCGTGCGAAGCTGGTAGAGCATTGAGTACTAGGATCGCCTTATCCTCATCTGAGATCTTAACATCCACGGCTTCAAGATCATCAATGGTTTTGTTGAAATCTTCCATCTGATCCATGATGGGCTTATCATCGGCAAAACTGTATGAGTATAATCGGCGCTTCATGTATAGCCGATTAGCCAACGATTTGGCCAAATACACCTCATCCAATTTAACAAGAATCTCAGCGGCTGTTTTCTCGTTTTGCACTTCCCTCAAAACCTTATCGCCAAGGCAGTGGATGACGGCACTGTGAGCCTTTTGTATCATCTCCTCGTGTTTCGCTTGCGCTTTATCATCCAGCGCCTCCTTCCCTTTCGCCTTCGCATCAACCGGATTAAGAGCAGCTGCAAGCCCTTGTTGGATGAGGAGAGCCTTCATCTTCATCTTCCACAATCCGTATCGTTCTTGCCGTTAAACTTTTCAGCTTCAAACCTCGACGCCATAGCAATTCCGATTCAATTGATTCATCTGATCTACTTCCCACAGACGGCGCCAATTGTTGGAGGATCGACGCAATCGGAATATCAAGCAACCAACGCGAAAAGGAATTATTCACATGATGATGAGAGAAAAAGAAATCTTGTATATTGAATGTATATTTCTGAGATTACTTCTGCTAGAACTCAAACTGAATCTAGTTATACAAATCTCTCTAAGATCTGAGCTCTCACACTCTAACTACCGAAAGCTAAGAAAATAGAAAAAGAAAAACAGTTGGAAAAGCCTTCCAACGGCTAGTTTCTTAACAGCTCTTCAACTTGGATTGGGCTTCCGGAATTGGGCCTTGTAGATGGGCTGATTATCAATTCATCCACTTACAGTTAGGGATGCAGTAATGGAAGATAGTAAGCCATAAATAGCAAAGAAATGTGTGGCATGTGTGTTTTGTCTCTGTGATGTGTTTAAAATGGATTTGTATGTGGACTGCTTATGATTAGGGATGGGAATAACGGGTCCCACCACCTGGTTAGGGTTAGTGGTGGTGGTGGCTCTATTTTATGGCGCAGAGGGTTTTGTCGGCATAATTTGGAGGAGGATGAGCGTCCAACGGCTGCTCCCCTCGCAGGTGGTGGATTTGATGCTTCAGAATGGGATAAAAAACATGAGGATCCCCCACTCAGTCAGACATCTTGAAAGCCTTCCAGGACAGCGGGATCAATCTCACCCTTACCTTGTTCAACGGCAACCAGCCTCGCGACATGTCCACCGCTAGAGCTTGGGTCCAAAGCAGATATGATCTGCTCAAACTCAACAACATAGAGTAATTATTCAAGAGTATCTACTATCTACTATTCCCTCTCCGTCATTTATAGTCTCATTTTGACCCATATTAAAGAAATTGTTTGACTTTATGAAGAAAAATATTTAAAAAATGATTTAGTTAGACCTCACTTTTAAATATTAGTTATAATAAAATATGAGTGTAATGATTTAGTTAAATGGTGAGTCTATTTAAATAAAATGAAATAAAGTAATGAGAATTTAAATCACGAAAAATGAAAATGGAAAAATAGGACTATAAATCATGGATAAGAAGGGACGGGGAGCATCTACTATCTACACCTAATCTAATAAAATATGAATTGCATGCAGGTCAGTGTCCATAGGGGCAGGAATCTACTGCTTCAATTGGGGAGGCTTGTTTGCCCTGACTATGACCTCAACTGGGGAGCCCTCAACTATGTCCAAACCGCGCTAAACGAGGTTGGTCTCGGCCGGACCAAGGCCAACATAGTGCATTGCGCCGCCGAACTCATTCCCAACATCACCAACCCCTCTGAGGCCGCCTTCCACGATATCATCAAGGATAGGATGTCCCAGTTCCTGCGCTTCATGCGCCAACACAACGCACCCTTCCAGGTGGATTTAGACCCATCTCCGACCTCGAGCGCTGCGGCATCGACCCTAGCTTTACCTTCCCAGACAACAAATCAAAATTTGTCATCAATGATATCAACGGTGCCGTCTACACCAATGGGTTCCATTGGCAGTACGACTACTTCGTATGGGCGCTCGAGAAGCTTAACTTCTCTGACATCAAGGTTGTTGTCATGGCGGTGGGCTGGCCCACCGACGGCTACCCTGGAGCGAGCGCTTACAACACTGAGCGTTACTATAAGTACTTATTGCCGATGGTCACATCCAACAAGGGCTCCCTCATGCGCCCGGGGGCTCCCATTGATGTGTTTATTAACTCCTCAACTAATGAGCCCAAGCAGAGGATTGACGTGCTCGCTCCTTTCGATCGCCATTTGGGGGATTTACAGTCACATTTTTTTACTATTTTAGCAGTACTAGTATTTGATATTTTTTTATATTTTTGGTACGTAGATTGAATGGGCAACCCAAGTTCAAGGTTGACCTGTCAGGCCGAGGCCGAGATATTTACCCCACCACAGTGAAGGGAATCATGCACATGCCAAAACGCTGGTGTGTCTTCAATGGGAACTCCACGGATAAGGATAAGGTGCGACGCCAGGTGGAGCGCACCTGCGCTAAAGGGGACGCACCACCCTAGCTCCGGCGGCATCATGCAGCACACCTAGGCTACGAGAAGATGTGTCCTATGCCTTCAACGTTTATTTCCAAACTTATTTCCAGGATGAGAAAGCTTGTAATTTCGAGGGGCTTTCCTGCATCACCGACCAAGATCCCTCAACGGAGGACTGCTTGTTCCCAGTTGAGGTGGTCAGAGGGTAATCAGCTCATAGAATTCTCTGCGTCGCTCACCCTACATGTGCCCCTTGATATTAGAGGAGTTGTATTGGTGATTGTGCTCTACACCTTTCTTATATACATTAGCTTTCCTCTACATTAATATATCTCTTCAGATATATCCAACCATATATCCAAGGCTCTGACTAGCTTGCTTTAACAAGTGTTGGTTGACTGATAATCTTTTGGCTCCACTAAATATATACTCCCTTCGTCTCATAAATATTATAAGCATATGATATGGTACGTGAATTAAGATAAAATTGTTAAAGTAAGAAAGATAAGGGGAAGGGTAGTTAAAGTAGAGTTAGTGGATAGTGGGACCCTCTTATTATTAGTGTTTGATTATGGTATAAATTGTATAACTTGATGTATGAGAGTAATAAATTGGGATAACTTTCTATAAATGGAAATGTCCATATTTCTGTAGGACATACGAAAATGGAAAGTGTGCATATTTTTATGGGATGGAGGGTATGAAATTAAATTTCAGTACGAGACTTTACGTAGTACAATACCTGTTTTGTAAGATAAGTGGAGAAGAATAAAGTAAGACAGAAAAAAGTGCTCTAAGATGCATATACATATAGTATACCACCGGATTACTCTATTTCCCCTATGTGGAAGAAAAAAAATTAAGCAACCTGCAAATATTGGCAAAACCGCAATTATTGTTAAACAAGGAAAGATATGATGTTGTTTCCTTTTTATGAAATATATTAATAGGACCATCGTCCAGATAGTGTTGGATATTTTAGTGTAATTGGATTAACTTGATTGATCAATGTGATCATAATGAGACATCAATAAGTTGGAAGTGCGGAGTGTACACTTATTTGAATTCCTTATGATTAGACGGGGGTTCGGGGGCAGCACCCCCAAGTAGCGGGGTCTAAGGGGCAGAGCCCCTGACTGGGGTCGAGCTTGGAAATTTTTTATTTCCATTAAAGTTGTTGTACAGAAAATTCATCCGGAAACGTAATTTCCGAAAGTTGAAGGACTATTTTGCAATTTTCTATTCCCGCAAAAAACTGTTAAAAACAGTTATGAAATGAAGAGACGCGACTCTTCGTTTTCAGCCTCTTCTTATGATCAATTTATGGGTCTCAAAGAAATTTTACAAAATCTACATACGAATATCTTCGAAACCTGAATTGTATCCGATCAAATATTGGTAGAACCGCCAAATTGATTTGATCTGAAAGTGTTTCACGCCTTTCAGGACATCCGATTTGTTCACGTTTTGTTTAAACTCCCTAAAAAGATCAAATCAATTTCTGAAAATGTCGAACAAGGAAACGGCGAAGGAAGCAACGAAAGGTTTTGCTAAGTTGGACAAGTTTGCTGGCCAGGATTTCAGACACTGGCAGAAGAAGATGCATTTCATGTTAACGGGTCTGAAGGTCGTGTACGTTCTGAGTACTCCCATGCCCGAGGCTGTTGATAATGAAACTCTGGAACAGACGAGAAGGCGGATGAAATGGGAGAACGATGACTACATATGTCGTGGTCACATTTTAAACGGTATGTCTGATTCCCTTTTGATGTGTATCAAAATGTAGAGCCTGCTAAAGAGTTGTGGGATTCCCTCGAAGCCAAATATGTGGCAGAAGATGCCTCTAGCAAGAAATTTCTTGTTGAGAATTTTATTAACTATAAAATGGTGGATTCGAGGCCTGTCATGGAACAATACAACGAATTGTTGAGGATATTGGGACAGTTTTCCCAATATGATATGAAAATGGATGAATCTATTTCTGTTTCTAGCATTATCGATAAACTGCCACCTTCCTGGAAGGATTTTAAAAATAATTTGAAACATAAGAAGGAGGAGTTGAATCTGGTCTAACTTGGAAGTGACTTCCAAATCGAACAGTCCATACGTGATATGGAAAAGAGCTATGTCGGTAGTGGAAAAACAATGGTTGGTTCTTCTGTGAACATGGTGAAAGAGGGTGAATCTTCCAAGGCTGGAAAAGAGAAATGATTATTTAAAGGGAAACGAAAGTTTCAAGGATACAACAATAAGGCTGGGGATAAGAAGCCTAAACTGATGTGCTGGAAGTGCGGTAAATTTGGGCACTTCAAGAGGGATTGCAAGTCTGGAAACGGTGGAAGTAAGGGAAAGAACAGGGCTGGTATAAGTGGATCCAAGGATCCGAGAAAACAACCAGGTTCGTTTTCTATACCTAATGATCATTCTGTTGAGAATTATTATGCATCAATAATTTCTGAAGCACTTTATATGCAGGATGATGATCTCTCGTGGTGGGTTGATTCGGGTGCAACGTGTCATGTGTGCAAGGATCGTCAATGGTTCAAAGATTTCAAACCAATTGAAGATGGATCTTCTTTGAAGATGGGCAACGTTGCAACTGAACCAATCAAAGGAATAGGAAATGTTAGCCTAGTATTTACTTCCGGAAACTCTTTAGTTTTAGAAAATGTTGTGTATGTACCTGGAATTCGTAAAAACTTAGTATCTGGTATTGTATTAAATAACTGTGGTTATAAACAAGTGTTAGAAAGTGATAAATACATTCTATCGAGACATGGTACTTTTATTGGATTTGGTTATCTATGTGGCATGTTTAGGTTGAATCTAGATGTTTCTTTTGTTAATAGTTCTGTTTGCATGACTTCTACTAGTTCTAGTAATCATGTTAGTAAATCAGAATTGTGGCATGCTAGATTAGGACATGTACATTATAAGAGATTGAAAGACATGTCAAAAATGAGTTTAATACCAGCTTTTGAATTGAATGTTGAAAGGTGTAAAACTTGCATGTTAACTAAGATTACTCGACAACCTTTCAATAAACATATCATTAAAGATACTAAGGTATTAGAACTTATACACAGTGATTTGTGTGACTTTCATTCGACTCCATCACTTGGTAATAAAAAGTATGTAGTTACTTTTATTGATGCTACTAGATATTGCAATGTGTATTTGTGCCATTCAAAAGATGAAGCTCTTGATAAATTTAAAATCTTCAAAGAAAGTGTAGAGCTTCATCATGGTGTGAAGATTAAAGTTCTTCGCACTGATAGGGAAGGTGAGTATTATGATCCAGTATATTTCGAATCTACTGTTATAGTACATCAGACCACTGCTCCATATACACCACAACAAAATGGTGTAGCGGAAAGAAAGAATAGAACGTTGAAAGAAATGATTAATTCAATGTTGTGCTATTCTGGCATAAGTGAAGGATTTTGGGGTGAGACTATGATAACAGCCTGTTACTTATTGAACAGAGTTCCTAATAAAATGAACAAGATAACCCCTTATGAACTTTGGCATAAAAAACCACCAAAACTGAGTTATCTCGGAGTTTGGGGTTGTCGGGTTGTGGTAAGACTAACTGACCCTAAAATAAAGACCATAGGTCAAAGAGGTATAGATTGTGTATTTCTTGGCTATCCCGAGAATTCTGTCTGTTATAGGTTCTATGTAATGACTACGTATCCGTGCACTCTATTATTGAGTCAAGAGATGCTGATTTTGGCAGTGAGAATAGATTCACATCTTTACCTAAACCTAAAGGTATGATTGCAAGCTCTAGTAACTATGATGTGACAACAAAGTGACTAATACACCTCTTGAGGCTAGGAGGAGTGGTAGAGCAAGAAAAGCTAAGTCTTTTGATGATGATTTCCAATTGTACTTGGTAGAAGGATCAAGGAATGAAATTAACTTTCAATATCAATATTGTTTTAATATTGATGAAGATCCAAGGACCTACAAAGAGGCTATTCCCTCCAAAAACTGTTAAAATCAGTTATGAAACAAAGAAACGCGAGTCTTCATTTTCAGCCTCTTCTTATGATCAATTTCTGGGTTCAAAGAAATTTTACATAATCTACATACGAATATCTTCGAAACCTTAATTGTATCCGATCAATTATTGGTAGAACCGCCAAATTGATTTGATCTGAAAGTGTTTCACGCCATTCAGAACATCCGATTTGTTCACATTTTGTTTAAACCCCCTAAAGGATAGCCTAGCATTTTTCTCTCTCATTATCTCAACCACGTCAAAGAAAGAAAATTAGGACGTCTTCAAATTCTATATGAGACTCATAGATTCATATTGTAAATTCTGTTAAATTAACATGGATCGAGAGGTAGAAAATTATGAAAACATGTTGTAGTTATTGTATTAAGATAGATAATGGTTTGTTTGAAATAATTGACAGAATACAATTTGTTATAGCAGATAGACTATATGGAAAGAATATTTTGCAGCTAAAAAAACTATTGCTTGAAACTTCAACTAAGAAATGACTCACAAAGAGTAAAAATGAGGACATGGGTAGATCTTCTATTTTTTTTAGAAGAATATAATTTTTCAGCGGTTTGCCATTCCTTGAATATTGGATCATTGTGCTTCAAGGGATCGTCCTCTCCTTCGAGGTGGTCGAGCTTTTTCCAGCTAACCACGGCTACGAGCATTAGCCGTGACCACACAGGGAAGTTTTTTCTGTCGAGTTTAAACCCGATTGAGATTGAGATATTCTCTATGGTTTTGACATGTATGATAAGTGTTTAATGCTCACTTGATTTTAGCTTTTGATTCAGGTTTGAGATTTGGGAGGGTGGGAATTTGGTTGTTGCCGGATTTTGGCCTTGAGGTTTGAGAAAGGTATTGAACGATGATGATGTTACAATCTGAGTTCAAAAATTTCGAATCAGAATCGAACGTGCTCATGATACCATATTTGTTAGAATATACGAACAAATTAGGAGGATATCATGGGATTTATTTCCATATAGAGTGTGTATATTTTTAGGTGTATATTGTGTATTTCTTGCTCACTACTTCATCCCCTCTATAAAGGGTGATAACTGTAAACGTAAGTATTCATTCAATACAATTGATACATTTTCCCCAATACAATTCAATATGGTATCAGAGCAAGAGTTTGATCCTAAATCCAAAAATAAAAAACGATTGTTGGAACTCAGAAAAGTCTCATCATCGTTCCAATACCTTTCCCAAACCTTCGACCAAAATCTGGCAAACGTCAAAACCAGAGACGATCAATTACCCAACCTGAAAACAGAACCAAGACCAAATTCATTACCAAAAATTACCAGTTTTCAATGACAAAACCAATCGAATCAATATCAATCGGAATCAAACTAGACGGAAAAACTTCCCAGTTTGGTCGAAGCTGATGCGGGTCAATATCGGCAGTCGGGAGAAGCTCGGCCACCTTGAGGGGGAGAAGGATCCCCCGAAACTAGACGATCCAAAATTCTAAGAATGGCAGACGGCGGATTTCACAGTATTCTCGTGGCTCATCCAAAACATGGAACCACGGCTCGTTGTGCAATTCGCTCAACACCAGACCGCAAAGGCGATGTGGCGGAGCCTTGCTACAACATTAGGGGTGCGAGCTGATCCAGTTCAGGTCTACGACCTCGACCTCAGACTCGATAGACTCTCTCAAGGGGGCGATTCCCTTAAAGCATATTGGAGTGAACTCCAAAATTTGTGGGTGGCAATGGATTTCCGAAAACCATGCCCTTACAAATGTTGGGACGATGTAGTTAATACATATAGAAAGGAAACAGAGGTAAAGCGCATGTACCAATTTTTAAGGGGATTGGACGATAGATACGATACTCTTCGGAGAGAGATGTTGAAGGAGAAACCTGAACCCACCGCAGAGGATGCGCTCAGTATTGTAAAAATGAAAGAATGAAGAATTGGAGAATGGAAACTCAACAATTCCATCTTCAATTTTTTTCCTTTATAAAGTGTCTATCAACTTCCACATGTTTTTTCCAGTCATGTTGGACGGGATTTTCAGAGATACTGATCGCGGCCTTCTTATCACAGAATATCTGACAGGTTTTCTGTGATAATAAGGCCGCGATTAGTATCTCTGAAAGTCCCAAAACATGAGTGATCGAAACTGTCCCCATGCGTTGTTAAATGTGTGTTTATCGGGTATGGGTTCAATCAGAAGGGATATCGATGTTATGATCCAAAACCCGACATGTTATAACCACGATGAACTACACCTTTCTCGAAACTGAATTCTTCTATAACACCCAACTTACCAGTCAGGGGGAGAGGGGAATAAATGATCTTATAATGATGACATGCTAAGTTGGTTACATGTGTCCCATAATCATACTCTCACTGAAGGGCCACCCGAGCCAGCTACATCTGTCGCCGAGCGTGTCTCAAACACTACTCAGTCAGTGGAATTAAGTGTCCACCCAGCATCATCCTCTTCGGTATCCGAGGTAAACGATCTTACTGAGATTCCTGTGACTACTAATATAGACATATTTGATGAAGTCATAGATGGAGACACTGGACGATACATCCTACCTTCGAGGAGTACTCGGGGAGTTCTACCAAAGCGATATTCTCCAGAGAGAGAAACCAGACGACCACGATATGCAATTGGAAATGTGGCAAAGGCTAATTTGACAAAGATAGCAAGAGTATTCGAGGAAGCATTATACGAAGAGGAGGTGATTCCACAGACATGGATGGAGGCCATAAAAATCAAACACTGGAAGGAGGCAATGATGCTAGAACTGAAAGCTCTAGCAAGGAATCACACATGCGTCAAATGTTGTTAAGAGCGATTCTCCTAACAATGATTAATACACTTGCACGAAACACGTCCGGGAATTATCCGGCACCCAGGAGGTCTGGGTCGGCAGCGATTTCCAGTGAGAAGAGCTGTACGCGAGAGAGATTCTCGTCGTCAGCCAATTAGGGTAGCGTTTCTTGTTGCACAAAAATTAGGCCAGAATAATATGATTTGATTGATAATTCCAAATAATGAAAGAATAGCCCTATTTATTCTAAGACCCTAGGGTTGATTCGACTTAACCTATACGTTCGGGAAAGAACCAACGAAGAAAACCCGAACGGGGCTTATGAAACGCCCGACTCAATTTCAATAAAATAATTAACAATCCATAACTAAACAAATATGAAAAGAAAGAAAGAAAGGAAACAACGAAAGGAAAAAAATGAATAACTCCTATTTAATTACGTCGCTACTTGGCGACGTAATTTGCCAGCTTCTGCGGTAGTTTTATTCGATCCATCGGCCTCAATGATCTTGCCTCCGCATTGGTCACGTTCTTATTCTGTTGCCTCTGCTTCCCTGTCTTCTTGGCTGTCGCGGGTGCTACCTCACCTGCGGTTGATTCCTCATCCTGCATTCTCGGGGTGTCCTTATCAACTCCTCCCCCTTCGGTTAGCAGCCTCCTTGTCCTCAAGGGGGAGATTAGGGAAACGCCGTTTGATCACATCGACTGGCTCCCACGTCGGCGAGTCTGTCCCGTCAGACCACCGCACCAGCACGTGCTCCGTCGGTTTGCCATCGTGCCATAGGACCTGTGAACCCACCAAGGCGACAGGAGTCACCACTGGCCTACTCCCCACGAATGCCTCTGGAAACTCCCTGCACGGAATCGATTCCTCATCACCCGCCACGAATTCACGAAGTAAACTGACGTGAAAAACGTCTGGCTAACTTGGCCGAAAGCGGCTTGGCCACGGAGTGTTGGCGGTAAGGCTGGAGTTTCAGCCACACCAAGTCCCCAACCTCAAATTCCACGTGCCTCCTATGCTTGTTCGCCGCCTCGCACATCCGTTGTTGAGCACGGACAAGATTCGCACGCAATTCCGTAAGCAACTTCCCTCTCTGCTGTATCAAATCTGCCACCTTAGGGGGGGTGGCAGCCGATGGTGGGGACGCCACCAGCATTGGGGGGTCCCTCCCATATAATGCTCGGAATGGCGAAGTGCCCAAAGCCTCGTGGTAGAAACAGTTGAGGGCGAGTTCAGCCCACAGAAGAAAATTACCCCACTTGGACGGACGATCCGCAGTAAATGCCCGAAGGTACTGTTCGAGGCCACGATTCCAAACCTCCGTCTGGCCATCCGATTGCGGGTGATAGGCTGTTGAAAAATGCAGATTGGTACCGCTCAAACGTAGCATTTCCTCCCAAGTAGCGTTCAAGAATACGGAATCCCTGTCCGAGACTAAGGTCTTTGAGAATCCATGATGGCGGACCACCGTATTGATGAAGAGATGGGCGACCCGTAAGGCGTCGAACTTCGCCGGTAACGGGGTGAAATGCGCATACTTGGAAAGGCAATCAACTACCACCATAATCGTGGTGTATCCTTTGGACGGAGGAAGACCTGTAATAAAGTCCATAGACACGTCCTCCCAAACTTGCGACGGGACGGGTAGGGGCTGTAACAAACCCGCAGGCTTTTGTGTTGAGTATTTAGTGGATTGACACACTGCACAGGATTCGACAAACTTTTTAACATCCTTGCGCATCCGGGGCCAATAAAATCCGGCTGATAGCAGACGAAAGGTGCGATCATGCCATGGGTGTCCCGCAATCGGCTTGCAGTGATGCTTAGTTAACAACAAGCGCTTTAGCTTCGAATCGGGGCTGAGAAGGATCCGGCGATTGAAATAGACCAGCCCGTCGACAAAAGATAGATGTGGCGGAGCTGTGCCCGCCGCGATCTGGGCGACCAACGCCCACAGATCTGGCAGATCTGCGGTCTCATCCCGCAACCGCTGTAACAACTCGGGCTGGAGTCGTTTGGTCCCAGATCAGTAGTGTGGTCCACGCCTTCCTCGCGTCGCGACAGGGCGTCAGCCGCTTTGTTGGTGGTCCCTTTCTTATACTCGATACAGAATTTATACCCCATTAATTTTCTGATGTAAAGATGTTGATCCGGGGTTTGCACAACCTGTTGCAGGAGATCCTTTAAACTATTTTGGTCACTGCGTATGATAAACTCCCGCCCGAGGAGATATTGCCGCCATTTCTGCATAGCCTCCACTATGGCGTAAAGCTCCTTATGATACGTCGAGGCGACTCGGCGATGCGGGCCTAGCTTCTTACTAAAGTAAGCGATGGGATGTTTATCTTGGATCAACACCGCTCCAATTTCTACATCCGAAGCGTCCGTCTCTATGCAAAATTGCTTCTCAAAATCCGGAAAATGATGCGATATTTTAGAGTTCTTAATCAAAGTATAAAGATTATCAAGTTCAATTATTTTAACTCTAATAATACTACACTACTGCAAGAATACAGTATCGTAGTAGTATTTCAAGTGTCGATCCACAGGGAGGCGAGATTGCTTACACTTAATATGACTACACAAAGCATATAAAGATTTTGTTTTGATTTTGAGATGGTTAACTAACTTAAGCTACTGAAATGAGATTTTTAACACGAGAAAGACAAGTCACTCCAAGTTGCTCTCTAAGCTTGCGTTGTTTTACACCATTTACAACGAAACATACGACGGGATTATAATTATCAACCTAATCACGTGCACTGAACATGTCTACGACGTATAGTTCACAGTCAGCTGAACACTTGTTCCATGAACCAACTTTCAACGACATTTAATTCCTGCGGATGCGCGGGAACAAACGTCGTCTACTATAATTACTTACCTAATCCACTATCAATTTATCCCCTGAACAGTTCTAATTCGATAGCATACCAACAAACGATCAATCCTAAGCTATGTTAAAGAGACGATAGTTAAGATTTAACAACACTACATCATTAGCCAAAAACGTGGCATTTTAATTATCAAACACATTGTTGGTATCAAACGTACGATTCAAGGTGTTAAAACAAATATACAAGCCTAGATTACAACTTGGAACAACAAAGAGAGTCTAGCCTATACACATGGTAGAATGTAGAAACAAAACCATAGGTGTGTTGCTCTCGTCGAGTGGAGTCGAGATTCGGGAATAGATGGTCGGAATAATGGTCGGAATGCCTTCCTTCTCTTCTTCCTCTCCTCCTTTCTCTCTGTTTTTCTCTCTCATCTCGTGTGTGGAGCGCCTCTGATTCCTTTTTTCCTTGTTTTTATGCCTCAACCGACGAGTGAAACTGCTGAAAACTGCTTGAAACTCCGAACGCCCGGCCGGGCGAAATCAAAAGGTAGAAACGCCCGACCGGGCGTTTAGCTTCTGGACCTTGCGACAATTTCACCCGACCGGGTGTTTTGGAAAGTGGGAATCACCCGGTCGGGTGTTCTTTCTGGACTCCTCACGCACAAACCATTTCACCCGGCCGGGTGTTTCAAGCATGGAAATTCACCCGGTCGGGTGTTTCTTCTGCCTTCTCAGCTGTGCATTTCCGACGAACTTCCAACTTTTAACACCCAAAACTACACTCAAAGCACGACTTGATGAGTTACAATTAACATAAAAATGTTTAGTCTACGGGGAAAAGTATAAGACAATTGCTTCGCATCAAATACCCCCAAACTTAAGCTCTTGCTCGCCCCGAGCAAGGTACATTTTAAGCACATAAACTCAACCAAATCTAACCCACAAAGAGATTTTCATCAAAAAGAATCATGTAGGGACGTGAGTGACAAAATCTAAACCCCCAACATTTCCAATCGAGATTTCCCACTCTCAAGAACAATCACTCATCCCCTTAGAACTTCAAGTCAAGATGCACTTCAAAGTAAGTCCAAGCATACGATCAAACAACTCAAACCGTCATCATTGACTCATCAAGCATTACTAACCACAAAGACTCACAGATTTCAAATCGAATTTCTTTAACTCTACCAAGTTCTTTACACAACATCCACAAGCATCAACGATAAAGTCCAAGGTCTTATTTCAAGGTTGTAATGGGGCTAGGGACGAGGTAGGATAAATATGGATAGTGAGCTCAAAGGCTACACATTTGAGTGCCAAATTCTTCGTTCCTAAACTTCCTTCCAAAGATCAATCAACGAAAACATTACGACCAAACTCGAACTCCCCTAAACTTGAGATCTATTCTAGACAAGATTACATCAAACAAATATAGAAGCTCTATCTTTATTCCATCACACTTTATTATTGTTTTTTTTCATTCTTTTGAAAAGACCTCGACTTTTGCAAATTTGGAGGTCGTCTTTTTTTTTCCTTAGAACTTCATTCTTTTCACATTACATCAAGTCTAGATATGACTACTCTTTACAATTCACCACCCACACTCAAACTCAAACCACAAAGCTCAACTTGTATTTAGCACCCAAATAGTAGCAAGGTCTTTCGATGAGGCTAAAATGAGGCTTATTTAAGTAGCTAAGTGATAGGCTAAGTGTTTACACAAACAATAGAGAATTAAGCTCAAAGTGGCTTCTAGGGGATCATTAGATGGACTAGGCATGTGATCATTTGGCCATGGAGTTCATCCTAGTGCCTTATCCTCCCAAATCGTTAACACAAACGAACGCAAGCAGTTCACTTGATAAAGCAAATCAACCCAAAATAATTTCCACAAGACATGCGATTTTCATACTCTCCTCAACTCAAGAAATCGGTTGTAATCACAACATGCTCTTTCAAATAAATTCATGCACTCATTCCATTCATCCTAAGCTTCAAAGTTCAAGTAAAATTAAGCAAGATTTCCTAACCAGAAAGCCGAAGATAAAGCATGCACCCGTCAACTACATAGATTCAAAACATCTTTATCATGCAATACACCCAAAAATATACATCACAAATCATTCACAACCCCCCCCCCAAACTTGAATGCATCATTGTCCTCAATGCATGCAAAGAAGACAAATAAAGTAAAGGGAAAGAAAACTCCCCCAAACTTGGCGTGATATCCATAGTGCATTCGGGTAGGAGGGTGGGTGTAAAAATCCTTTGCAGGTGTGCATCCTCCTAAGCTCCAATCCGCTCTCCATGATGCTCCTACAAAAAGAACAAAAACTACAAAAAAGAAACACTCAATTCAAAATAAATGTTAGAGGAAAGAATTGAGCAAACAAAACCTCCAACATATGAAACCAAAAATAAAAACATAAAAACTTGGGTTGCCTCCCAATCAGCGCCTTTGTTTATAGTCGTTGGCTCGACCTTCTTCATCCTTGTCTACCTCTATCCAAGCTCCCATAGGCGCTTCTCCGCCTTCTCTTGCTCGATCACCAGCTCTTCACCATCTACTCGAAACACCACCGTGTTTGTCTTGGTCTTAATCACAACATCCCCGATCGCTAAGAATGGCCTACCAAAGAGGATAGGCATGTCCTTTTCCTCTTCCATCTCTAGGACAATAAAGTCGACCGGGAGTACAAACTTGTCCACCTTCACCAAGACATCCATGATGATCCCTAGTGGCTTCACAATTGAGTGATCCGCCAATTGTAGCTCAATATCGATTGACTCAATCCTCACTTGTAGACCGATTGACCTCGCCGTCTTCAGAGCCATCAATGATATTCTCGAGCCTTGATCAAGTAGGCACTTTGGGAACTTTTTATCTCCCATCTCACATGGGATCACACAACTCCCAGGGTCTCGTCTCTTCGCAGGTATCTTCCCCTTCACCAATTGTGAGCAAAATGTGCTCAATCTCACCACACCATCCTCTTGTATCTTCTCCTTTTTTGCGATAAGGTCCTTAAAAAACTTGGAGAATTTAGGAAAGTGTAGGAACAAATCCACTAAGGACACATCTACTCTGACTTTCCTAATGATACTCATCATCCAATCGAGTCCTTTCTCTTGAGTTATTTTCTTTGTCTTCTTCTTCTCGATTGAGAAAGGAGGCGGGGGGATAAAATCTGGAAAATTAAATGGACACTTCGGGTCCATTGCCGGACTTAGCGGGATCTTTTTGCGGATATCCTTCTCTACTCGAATTTTTCCACTCGAATCGGATTCTTCACCATACTTCTTGCTGCCAGATGCAGCCTGAACTTGACCATGTTGGGCACCCTGCACCAACTTGGGACCTCCCTTACATACCTCGTCCGCCCGTGCGTGCGAGGAATGCAAGCCTAACATCTCATCCGCCCCCGCGTGTGAGATGCCGGAAGTACCTTGGCCATCAATTAATGGTGTCGAACCTAACTCGCGACCACTTCTTAGCTTAACCGTCTTGCACTGCTCATAGCCCTTAGGATTGGGCACCGTATTGCTTGGGATGGTATTCGGGATTCTTGTATGTGATGATGTAGCTAGCTGCCCGATTTGAGTCTCGAGGTTCCTCATTGTAGCTTCCATCTGACCAAACTTTTCCACCGTCTTCTCTTTGAAATTCTCATTCTCCCTTTGACTCTTAGTCATAAACGAGAGAATCTGTCACAATTGATCCTCGACTGATGGCTTCTTCTCATAACCCGGAGGTTGAGTGTTGTTCCTCCATTGAGTCCCCGAAGTGTTGCTAGGACCAGCTTGATTCCAGGTTGCTTGTTGAGGCCTCCAATTCTGCTGATTGTTGTATTGAATGCTTTGGTTGAAACCTTGATGATGGTTACCAATGTAGTTCACGTCCTCCACTGGTGGCCCTTGAAGACTTGGACATTGATCAGTATGATGTCCACCTTGACACAACCCACACTTCATAACGGTCACTGCTTGAGGTTGAGGAGTTAGTTGAAGAGATTTCACTGCTTTCGTCATTGAAGACATCTGGGTACTAATGTCCGCCAATTGAGCCTCAATGGCTGTCACTCTTTCCGCATCTTTGGTAGCACCAAATGTATCTCCTACCTTCTCAGTCGCTCTTCTTGGATTATGCCAATTCCTTTGATTGTTGGCCAACCTTTGGAACAAGGCTCTCACCTCATCATGCGTCAAATCATCCAAGTTCCCGTTTGAGCCTGCAGTGACTAGTCCCGTGCCCTCATTGTTGAGACCTTTGTAGAATTTTAAAAGGTCATGCCCCGGAGCTAGTCCATGACTTGGGCATTTCCTTATCATCTCCGTGAATCTCTTCCATGCTTCCGCAAAAGACTCATCATACTTCTGTCGGAATGAAGTGATCTCCTCTCTCAACTTCTCAATCTTCATTGGAGAGTTGTATTCCAAGAGGAACAAAGTCTTCAACTCTTGGAATGTTGCTATGTTGTAGCCCGGTAGAGAGTCATACCATGCTCTTGCTTTCTCCCTCAACGAGAACGGAAATAGGGCCCTCTTAATCCGATGATGCTCCACGTTTGGAGGTCTATGCGAGTTTGTTAGCTCATAAAAGGCATTGAGGTGGCTCACCGGATCTTCCTCATCCCGTCCATGGAAAAGATTTCCTCCATTCACCAAACTAATGTAGTGAGGTGGAATGTTGACGTTGTCGTTTGCATAAGCGAACTCCCCCGGGTACTCAATTCCCGACCTAAGAGTGTCGCCAAACCTTCCCCTGGGTGGTGGAATCTCATTGTTCTCTGCCATTGATTCAGTATCCGACTCTTGATCTCTTTCTGCACTTAACCCAAAGAGTGAGTTACTTCTGATTGGACTCGGATAGTCCGAAAAAATCTCAAACTCTGAACCTCTGACCCTTCTTCTTCTTTGATAACAGAGTAGTCCAAACGGTGGTGTACCCTGTGATCGCGTGTGCATTCACTTTTTATTTTTTTTTATTTTTATTTTTTTATTACCTACACAACAGAAAATACACCAAGCACAAGCACAATATATTTCCTAATTACCGAAAGCGAGACCTCTCGACAACTTCGGGGTAAGTACTATAAAAAGTGTGTGCTTAAGTGAAAAACTAAACTACCTAAAAACTAAACTAAGAGTTAGCTAAATATTACTTAAAATAATACACTCCTTCGTCTTCAAGTCCGGACGTGGTAGATGGCTATCACACCGTAGAACACGAACAATGTACCTATAAAACTCAAAAAGAAAAATCAAACAAAATAAAATAAAAACTAAAACAATTAAGCATAAACAAGCTATTGCCTCCCCGGCAACGGCGCCAAAACTTGATGCGATATTTTAGAGTTCTTAATCAAAGTATAAAAATTATCAAGTTCAATTATTTTAACTCTAATAATACTACACTACTGCAAGAATACAGTATCGTAGTAGTATTTCAAGTGTCGATCCACAGGGAGGCGAGATTGCTTACACTTAATATGACTACACAAAGCATATAAAGATTTTGTTTTGATTTTGAGATGGTTAACTAACTTAAGCTACTGAAATGAGATTTTTAACACGAGAAAGACAAGTCACTCCAAGTTGCTCTCTAAGCTTGCGTTGTTTTACACCATTTACAACGAAACATACGACGTGATTATAATTATCAACCTAATCGCGTGCACTGAACATGTCTACGACGTATAGTTCACAGTCAGCTGAACACTTGTTCCATGAACCAACTTTCAACGACATTTAATTCATGCGGATGCGCGGGAACAAACGTCGTCTACTATAATTACTTACCTAATCCACTATCAATTTATCCCCTGAACAGTTCTAATTCGATAGCATACCAACAAACGATCAATCCTAAGCTATGTTAAAGAGACGATAGTTAAGATTTAACAACACTACATCATTAGCCAAAAACGTAGCATTTTAATTATCAAACACATTGTTGGTATCAAACGTACGATTCAAGGTATTAAAACAAATATACAAGCCTAGATTACAACTTGGAACAACAAAGAGAGTCTAGCCTATACACATGGTAGAATGTAGAAACAAAACCATAGGTGTGTTGCTCTCGTCGAGTGGAGTCAGGATTCGAGAATAGATGGTCGGAATAATGGCCGGAATGCCTTCCTTCTCTTCTTCCTCTCCTCCTTTCTCTCTGTTTTTCTCTCTCATCTCGTGTGTGGAGCCCCTCTGATTCTTTTTTTCCTTGTTTTTATGCCTCAACCGTCGAGTGAAACTGCTGAAAACTGCTTGAAACTCCGAACGCCCGGCCGGCCGAAATCAAAAGGTAGAAACGCCCGACCGAGCATTTAGCTTCTGGACCTTGCGACAATTTCACCCGACCGGGTGTTTTGGAAAGTGGGAATCACCCGGTCGGGTGTTCTTTCTGTACTCCTCACGCACAAACCATTTCACCCGGTCGGGTGTTTCTTCTGCCTTCTCAGCTGTGCATTTCCGACGAACTTCCAACTTTTAACACCCAAAACTACACTCAAAGCACGACTTGATGAGTTACAATTAACATAAAAATGTTTAGTCTACGGGGAAAAGTATAAGACAATTGCTTCGCATCAGCAAACTCAAAACCAGTGCGATTGTCATGGCTTCTTTGAGAGCCGTGAACGCGACGTCCCCTGCTTCGGACCAGACAAAGGCCTCCTTTTTTAACAGATCAGTGAGTGGTGCTGCTATCATGGCGTAATTTGCAATGAAGCGTCGGTAATACCCTCCCTGTTAAGCCCAAAAACCCACGCAGTTGTTTCACGGTCTTAGCCGTTGGCCATGACGTCATAGCCTCGATCTTAGCAAGGTCAGCTTTAAGGCTGCCATCCGAAACCAAATGGCCCAAGTACTTCACCGTTGTGCTGCAGAACGAACACTTGGAAAGCTTGACGAAGAATTGATGGGTCTGTAACAACTCCAGCACCTGTTCTAAGTGAGAGCAGTGGTCGTCCAACGTGGGGCTATACACAAGGATTTCGTCGAAGAAGACGATTACACCCTTCCTCAATAACGGCTGAAAAATCCCGTTCATGGCAGCTTGAAACGTCGACGGGGCATTGGTCAGGCCGAACGGCATTACTAAGAACTCAAAATGGTCGTCATGTGTCCTGAAAGCCGTCTTAAACACGTCTGCATCGTGCATGCGAATCTGATGGTAACCGGACCTCAAATCCAATTTTGGTGAAGAATTTCACGCGTCCCAGCTCGTCGAAGAGTTCGTCTGCTGCCGGGATTGGAAAATTATCAGGCACCATTGCCATGTTCAAGGCCCTGTAGTCGATGCAAAACCGGAAAGAGCCATCTTTCTTTCTAATTAACAAGACCGGTGAGGAGAAAGGACTCTGACTCCGTTGAATAATTCCTTGCGCGAGCATGTCTCGCACCTGCCTTTCGATCTCATTTTTTTGAAAATAAGGATATCTATAGGGCCGCACATTGATTGGTTTAGAGTTGGGGAGTAGGTGGATCCGATGATCAAACTCCCGCCGCGGAGGCATCCCTGTCGGTACATCAAAGACCGGACGGAACCTGTTCAACACAGCCTAGACCGCCGGCGGGGTATCCTGGGGAAAGTCTTCGGCGCTGGCTGTGCGTGAATCTTGTGCACCAGAATCTATCCGAACTATCTCGTAAAACTCATTGGTCGTTGAATGTGCAGCCAGCATTGCTAATGACTTTAAGGAAATAAGGCATGGAGAAGGTTGCACTACGTGTAGCGCCACAGGTACTCCATTCTGGGAAAATTCCAAGGTTTTCCTCACAAAATCAGCCGAGATTTTTCCCAACGATTCCAGCCAATCCATACCGAGCACAATATCTAGGCCATGAATTTCCATGATGTGCAAGTCCAGAATGAAGTCGACGCCCTGAATAGCGAGCTTGGTCTTGCGTGCTATATGTGAACAAATCAATGACGCACCGTTGCCCACATAGACTCTAAATGGTCGGATCGGGATCAAGGATAATTGCAACTGTTCCGCCACTCTTGGATGGAGGAAATCATGATTGCTCCATGTATCAATAAGTATACTGACTGTAGTCGTCCCGATTGTGCCAATGACGTTGAAAGGGCGGGACTTGCTGGTCCCCGTCAACGTGTAGAGATGTGACAAATGTGTCGTGATCACTGTCTCTGGGTCGTCGCCGGTGTCTGACCCCATCCAGATTGTCGGTGGCATCGTCCTCGCCTATATAACATAGAATCTTCATTTTACACACATGGCTTGGCACCCATTTTTTCGGACAATGGTAGCATAATCCCTTCTGCGAACGCTCAGCCTTTTCAGCGTTCGAGACCCGGATGGGTCGAAATCCAGATTTGACTGTCTCCTTAGGCTGTGCGGCTGCTTGCTGACTGGATAGAGCGGCCGCAGCTGAACTGTTGTTAGGAGCTGTGAATCGGGAGTCCCATCCGCCCCATTTACCCCGGAACTGCTGGGAGTGGCACTCCTCGTGCGACGACCCAAGCCTCAATGTTAAAGCCATCGCTTCAGCCAATGATGCTGGCTGCTGCAACTCGACTTTTTCTTGGATGGGCTCCTTGAGACCCGTGATGAAGATCAGAATTAGGGTCTCCTCGGAAATTCCATGCACCCTATTAAGGTATCGGTCAAACGCATCATGATACTCAGCCACACTGCCCGTCTGCACAAGCTTCGATAAGGGCCCTGCGCAATTACGGAAGCTCTGAGGGTCGAACCTATGGCGGACATCTTCCAGAAACTCAAGCCATGTTACGACAGGATTATTAGCTCTGTAGTTAAAAATCCATTCCGCTGCCGGCGGCTGAAACAACATTACCACGTAGTGTAGGCGATCTTCATCCGCCATCTGTAAATGGTCGAAATAGTATTCGACTCGAGAAATCCAATTCGAAGCATCCGAGCTGTCGAAACGGGGTGCTTTCATGTCCAGATCCCGCGGCTTCTCCATTTTGCTCGTGCTGTGATTAGGGCGGTTTAAGGGAGAGTCCTAGGATGTAGATTGGCGATAACCATTAAAACCACGATCTAATTCCTGTAGAAAGGGTGCGATGAAGGGCAGGCCCCTGGTGCTGGGAAGCTAGGCGCCCTTCCCGTCGCGGTTGATCGTGAAAAACCACTCGTCGTCGGCGGACGTCCCCACCACGAGCACGCAGGCTGTGGTTGAAAAACCTGGGGACATCCCCGTCGGCAGCCATAACCTCGCGATGAGTACGATGTGGAATCACATCTGTATCGTCAGAAAAGTAAAGTGGATCTGGATCAGGAATGATTGGAGCCTCCAAATCGTCAACCCTCCTATCAGTGGCCTCCAAGCAGAACTCCAGTTTATCGAAGTGCGCCATGATTTTCTCGAACCCTAAAGAAAACAGATCAGTGGTACCTGAATCGTCTATACGCTGGGTACTGGGTTGCGGGTCGCCCCGTGGTGGGGGACGGGGTCCACCGTTTCCGCGGCGAGCGGCTGATGCATCGCGAAGAGGTTGACTCGTCACAATTTCTTAGGCGTTGCCGCCGGTCAACAGGCCGGTTGGGGGTAAAACAGCATCGGATCCATCCAGGGTGAGTACGCAATGAAAGACACCAGTTGTTAAGAGCGATTCTCCTAACGATGATTAATACACTTGCACGAAACACGTACGAGAATTATCCGGCGCCCAGGAGGTCTGGGTCGGCGGTGATTTCCGGTGAGAAGAGCTGTACGCGAGAGAGATTCTCGTCGTCAGCCAATTAGGGTAGCGTTTCTTGTTGCACAAAAATTAGGCCAGAATAATATGATTTGATTGATAATTCCAAATAATGAAAGAATGGCCCTATTTATTCTAATACCCTAGGGTTGATTCGACTTAACTTATACGTTCGGGAAAGAACCAACGAAGAAAACCCGAACGGGGCTTATAAAACGCCCGACTCAATTACAATAAAATAATTAACAATCCATAACTCAATAAATATGAAAAGAAAAGAAAGGAAACGACGAAAGGAAAAAATGAATAACTCCTATTTAATTACGTCGCTACTTGGCGACGTAATTTGCCAGCTTCTGCGGTGGTTTGATTCGATCCCTCGGCCTCAATGATCTTGCCTCCGCATTGGTCGTGTTCTTATACTATTGCCTCTGCTTCCATGTCTTCTTGGCTGTCGCGGGTGCTACCTCACCTGCGGTTGATTCCTCATCCTGCATTCTCAGGATGTCCTTATCAAATGTCTATTGCCAGAGGGGAAGAAACCTGTAAGATGCAGATGGGTCTTCACGATCAAGCGATAGCCTGATGGATCTATTGAAAGATACAAAGCTCATCTTGTTGCAAAGGGATACACTCAAACCTATAGAGTGGACTACCCAGAAACCTTCTCTCCGGTAGCCAAGATTAATACTGTCAGAGTACTAGTATCCGTGCCAGCCAATAAAGATTGGCCCCTACACCAGTTTGATGTAACCAACGCATTTTTGCATGGTGAGTTGAAAAGGAAGGTATATATGGAGGCTCTTCCGGGCTATGAGGATGGATTTGCAGATGGGGAAGTCTGTCTGTTGAAGAGAACGCTATAGGGGTTGAAACAGTCTCCAAGAGCTTGGTTTGGGAGGTTCACCGAAGTAATGAAGAAAAATGACTATCAGTAGAGCAATTCCGACTACACCTTATTTCTGAAGAAGAAGAAGAAGAAGAAGAAGAAGAAGAAGAAATCACTTGTCTTATCATTTATGTTGACGACATGATTATCACAGGAGATGATGCAGATGAGATTAAACAGTTAAAAGGGAATCTAGCTAAGGAGTTTGAGATGAAATATTTGGGAGCTCTAAAGTACTTCCTTGGAGTTGAAGTGCTAAGATCAAGAGAAGGAATTTTCATCAATCAGAAGAAATACACGTTGGATCTCCTAGCAGAAATTGGAATGATGGAGTGCAAACCGGCAGACACTCCTATCACAGTAAATCATGGTCTTCAGATTACAGAAGGAGCCAAACTAGCTGATCGAGAGAGGTATCAAAGGTTAGTAGGGAAGTTGATCTACTTATCACACACTAGACCAGATATAGCATAAGTTGTCAGTGTGGTAAGTCATTCATGCATCGGCCACAGTGTGACCATCTTGAAGCAGCTTTAAGGATAGTTCGATACTTGAAAGGCACGTTTGATCATGGTGTAATGTTCAAGAAAAACGACCATTTGGAGATTCATGGCTACACGGATGCTGATTGGGCTGAGAACCCAGTGGATAGACAATCCACTTCTGGATATTTTACCTTCGTTGGGGACAATCTGGTTACATGGAAGAGCAAGAAGCAGAAGGTAGTAGCGTTGTCCAGTGCAGAGGCAGAATTTAGAGGAATCAAGAATGGATTGATTGAGGTATTATGGCTCCGAAGATTGATGAATGAATTGGGATTCTTATCGCAGAAAACCTGTCAGATATTTTGTGATAATAAGGCCGCGATCAGTATCTCTGAAAATCCTGTCTAACATGACCGGACAAAACATGTGGAAGTCGATAGACACTTTATAAAGGAAAAAATTGAAGATGGAATTGTTGAGTTTCCATTTGTTCGATCTGAAAATCAACTGGTAGACATCCTGACAAAGGCAATGGGATCCAAGAATTTTGCAGAAGCTTTGGGCAAGTTAAGTTTCAGAAATCTCGTTACTTAACTTGAGGGGGAGTGTTAGAATATACGAACAAATTAGGAGGATATCGTGGGATTTATTTTCATATATATTGTGTATATTGTGTATTTCTTGCTCACTACTTCATCCCCTCTATAAAGGGTGATCACTGTAAACGTAATTATTCATTCAATACAATTGATACATTTTCCCCAATATAATTCAATAATATTGATTGTAGAGAACTAGGTTTTGTATTCATTGATGTATTTCTTACAAGGCTGGGGATGGAGTATTGATTACAATGGAAAGAATAAAGCCTCGAAAATAATGCCTACTCTACAAGTAAAACAATTTTCATAATCTTCTATGATATTGCGTATGATTTACTTCCTTGTTTAACAGTTATGTGTGAAAATATAAATCTTAGGAGCTTTTAAGATTCGTGTTTTTACATTATAGGGAACTTTGGGCCTAGCATGCAACTTACAGATGATGTGCATTTCAAAGAATGCATGATCTTATCTTAGTAATAGCTTAGTAACTCTTCAGATCCTAATCAGCATTACTCTGAGATTGGTGAACCACGAATTGGCATGGTGTCGTCGTCATCATCATATCCCGCTCCAATTTGATAGTATCTTTTTGTTCTTTTGCTTTTTTTCACATTTTCGTCATAAAACCCATCTCCCTTTGGTATTTAGATAGTGATCGAGATTTAGTCATGGTATTAGGTCTTGGTATTATAATCTCTGTAGATACGATCTATTTACTATACTAGCCTCGTACATTTCCTAGTATAGCTCGTGTCTAAAATTAGGCGAGTCGCATTCCCTGCAGTTCATAATCACATATTGGACACCATATTCTAGTTTTAAGCTATCGATTTAACTAACAAAATTACACAGCAGTACTAGATTGTCTGGAACTGATGTGAGCAGCAATGATAGGGTCGAGATTGCCATTCAAAACGGGGCTTACATTGGGAAACTGAGCACCAGACCTGAGATCGTGCACCATCTTCGTTGGATGGAGGACATATTTTCGTGTTTCTCGACTCCACCTGTCCGTTGCAGCGCCTCTCTTGATGCTCCCCACACCAGACACGCCATGGTCCCTCAGAAGAACGAGAAGTTTAGCCTTCAAACGGTTGAGGGCTTTGATCTTGTTGGCAAAGCGACTCCTCTCACCTGTGGATGAACCAATCTGATCATTTCATACCATTTCAAGAATTCATCAGTTATCAAGTTTGATGATACTCATACCTGTAGACTGAACTTCTACACCTGTTGGTATGTGGTGGATGTGAACAGCTGAAGAAACCCTACTCATTTGTGGATTGCCCTCACAGTAGGACGGGTATGAAACTTGTATATCCTCGTCCTCAATTGGCAGGTCAGCAGATGAGTTGATGAATAGGGGAATCACATCAACGGAGGCCAAGCTAGCCTGAGAAGTAGGTAGAACGAACCTTATGAGACACATAATCGAACACAGAACAGATTTGCTTTTATGGGAAGGCCTAATGAATTTCAAAGCATTCATGTAGCTTCGCTCAAAGGTGAATGGATATGAAGAGAGCATAGCGTTTGGTTTCTAATAGAAGTTCGAAGGAAGAATCAGAGGTTCTTCACATTATCTCAATCATGCTATGTGAGTTAAAAAGGAAAGAAACCGAGTCACGCTGAGAATGCAACGTGAAGCAAAGGAGAGTGTGTGTGCTTGAAAACATGTTATACGGGTTTCTATCACTCAGCAAGTCATAGGATAAGGACCTTCGTATGTACACTAACAAAACACACTTTTGGTAAATCAATTTTCCTACCTTAGGAAGAGCAGAAGTACTGTCCGAACACCTTATCAGAGAGTGTACGCCTCTTTCTCCTGATAGATATCCATAGGCGAATTTAAATTCTAGTTCGATAGAAGCACATTTCAGTTCGCCATTGCTTGAATGATATCTCTCTACTATCCTCCCAGCATAGCCCTGCCTTTCAGCCCATTTCATGTACATCTGTGCGAGTTGCAACGCCCATCTCTGGATAAACATTACAATAAAAAAAATCACTTGAAAATGAGGTACAGTAGCAAAACAAGATTCTGATAGCCAATCCATAGAAAGAAACCAAAATCCCGAATTCGCTAACTTCATGTCCATAGCAATTTCTAACGTCACCTTGCCAGCAGCAAGGGTTGAGAAAAGAAAAGCTGCAAACCTCAGAGAGTGTATCTCCCCATCTCGACTCAATGATGATGCACGCTCCCTCCATGTCGTATGGCTCCTTTAGAAGCTTCGACATCTCATACTTATCCAAAAACTTGTTTACATCTAAAGAAGCAGTATATGCCTGCTTGAAGAGCTCATAAGTTATAGCATCCATCTCTGCAAGCTCGGTGATAAGCTTAGCTTCCTCAGCCTGTATCATGTAAGCTTAAATTCCAAAACACAGTAACTTCAAATCTTTTCAACTTACACTTGACATATTGAGATTCAGCAGTGTAATCAAGACAGAAAACGAAGAAAATAAATGAAGCAATATAATATCAGACTTAAATTAGCACAAGTTACCTTATATGTAAGATCCCTCAGTGTGTCAACCACCTTGGCACTGTCAGCCAGTTTGGCAAGGACTTCGTTTGATTTGGTGAGGTCGTCCCACAAGTCATAGTTGCGGACAACTCCTTCTTGGTCAACATGCTTCCCTTCTTCAAATTCCAATGCCGTTGGTGCCAGCATCTCTGCACGAAGAACAGAATCTTCTATTCTCTTTCTCAAAGAAAACATTCCTGTGCGACAAAAAACCAATACGGCCAGTCTGAATCATAAGCATACATGGAGTTGAAGCAATCATGATATGAGCTTCAATTATGAAATCTGGTACACTAGTTAAAAATATTCACAATTTCATCTTTCAAAATCACAAGTAGTATCTCATTTGAAGCTAAATTTTTTACCAAAAACCACATCCATGCACACACTCACAATTACATGAAGCACCTCACAAATACTAGCTCCATCCGTTGCTTGAAGAAAGTAATAACCCCTCTTTTGAAGCTAAATCTACAATAAATTACACAAACACAAACCTATCATAGACACAAATACGCTCGCCTCGTGTAATCGTGTTAGTGTAGCATCTAAAGACTAAATACCTTCCCTTTCTGTGCAGAAAATTAATGAAACCAAAACTAGTTTTTTTTAAAAAAAAAATACAAGGCTCCAACACTAATAAACAATCATCCAATTGACTGAAAGTCTGAAACAATCCCATAAACTCAGAATTCTTGAACAATATTAACAGAAAAAGAAGCAAAATAATGATAATAACAGGAGAGAATGAGCAAACCGAGTTCTTTGTAGAACTTGCTCTTGTCATCGTCGAGGGGTTCTTGAGAAGCTTTTAAACTGAAATTTGAAGAAGCGCGAGGTTTCGGACAATAATTCGGCCAGTTCCGACCATTCCTGAACTGGGTTTCATTAAAATATGCTGTCGGGAGAAGCTCGGCCGCCATTTCTAAGGTTTCTGCCGGCTGCCGGAAAGCACGCTTTTTTAGCGTTGGGAGTTGAACTTGCTAGTGGCGCCAGGCTCGCGCACGTGCACGGTGCACGGTGCACCTACAATAATTATTTTTTCTGGATTGGTATTTTCTACATATTATTGAATTTTTTTAATACTCCTACTCCTTTTTATTGCTGATAGGGTTGAAAGGGATGTTTTATTTTTTATTAAAAGAAAGAGTAAGGTCAGGTCAATCTTTGTTCTAGATATATAATCAAAATACGAATTTGGTTCAAAATATTCATTTTTTGAAAAATAAGTTCATAACAAATAAAATTCTTGTTGGAGTAGTCTTTTTTTTACGGTTCCGTCAAAAAACTAAGGCTAAACTGTGCAATTAGCGTTGACTGTTAGTTTTTTTACGAAACTGTCAAAAAAAGACTACTTCTGCGACATTTTCATTTGGTATGAATCTGTTTTTTAAAGTGAATGTTTTAAACCAAATTCATAATTTAGTCATATGTTTAAAATCAAAATGAACCTTTATTCTAAAAGAAATTAAGTAATTAACTTAATTGTGACTGGGAGATTAATCGCATTTTGTTTTTATTGGCACTGTTTATTCAAACAATAAACAAAAGATAATTTTGCATTTTGGAACAGAAAAATTTAATAAAAATAAGCACATTAGTGATATGAATAATAATGAAAATCAAGTTTTCACCAACCTTTTCTAGGATATATTTTTCCAAAAAAAGGAGTCCCAACTCATTTTGCCACAAAGTTATGTCTCACCAAAATAGTTACTTACCCAACCAAAACAACTTACGCTGAACCAATTTCTCTCAATAGAAAATGAGAGGAAACTGAAATTTCGTATCTTGATTTCTTCATCCGACGAATTTGAGAGAAAAATACCTAATTTAATTTTTTTGGCTACCCTTACTTACTCTAGGACATAGTATGTACATATATTTCCATGCAGTCAGCTTATTCAAATCTAAAGGGATTCTGCAAACTGAGGGGCATCAAGATCAAGTTCTTGCTTCATGATACAGTTCATAAGCCAATCACTGCTGAATGTCCGAATCCCCAAATTCAGAGCTGATACAGCTTCTTCCATGTCTTCCTCACAAGCCACAAAGATGGTTTTTGATACCTCGTGTGTCTCATTCTGTGTTCTGATGGCCTAGAATGTGAGAAATGGGTTATAATGTGACTGTAAACTTTAAATCTCATTTTGTTTCTTTACTAATGAATGACAGTGTTTGCCTTTTGATTAACTTACATTTGCTCCAGCTGACTTGACAATTGCTGACAGAGTCTGGATGGGAGGTTGCACATGAGTCGCCAGCCATATATCGAAACCTTTAAGCAATGAACATGGATTTGCTCTTGCTCTGACGACTGCACTCTTGAGCTCAACTCTGTACTTAGTTTTGTAATCTTCGTCATTCAGAATGAAGGGTATCTCATCTATATTTAAGGAGATTGAGGTTCAGCAGGCGGATAGGATGTCCAAGTAGATATTACAAGTAAAAAGAGTGTAACCTACCTACAAATCTGCCCTTCTTGAAGCTTTCTTTCAACCAGGCAGGTGAAATGACCCAGGCTCTGCATATGATAAGCATTTTCATCATATTGGCTACGAAAATTTTGTGACTTCATTTGTCAATGGCAAAAAAAACTCTTACAGAAAATAAAAATCATCACTGTTACTCATCAATGCTACAACTACACACTTTTCATGAATCTAAGCATGAATGATGCAATGATTAAAATATTAAGATGCAGTCAAGTTGCTTCACGTCTACACTCAGATTCACTTTGTATGAAACCATTGCACTATTTCCTTAGAATCTTAGAAAGTGTTATCAGAAAGAACTGACCCTGAACAGAGAGCAGTGCAGAAATTTAGTGTCTTTCTCACTTTCCCAGCGACAACATGCGTACTTAAGCTTCCATCAGACGTGACAATTCCACCCAGATCTTCAATTATCTATATAACCAATTTGTCAATACACATGCAGAAATTTATCAAAGCATAAGTGCTGAGAGAATGATTCAATAGCTGTGTACAAAGTTTATACCTTGGTGAGATATGATTTCTTATCAGCATCAGCAATATTCATCAGCATAATTCTATGAGATTTTGCTGTAAATGGGATTTCTGGGATGTCAAAATCTTTCCTTGTGATGTTACTAACTCCAAGATCCACTTTTTCATGCATGCTATTACTCTCATTTGCTAGTGAAATATCAGCATAAAAATTATTTCCAATTGTTGACAAGCAGTTTCTATCAAGAGAATTAGCAACTCCGCCATCATGTGTCCAACTAGGCGAGTAAGAAGATGATTGATGGTCCTCCGAATGAGTGCCCTTTACTTTCTTTGACATCAATGAGGTGCAGGAGGTTTCCCACACCCTTTTCTTATTTCCATCCACTGAACAAGAGAAATTATCCTCATCATCTTCCCTTAGACCATCCAGTTTTCCAGAAGCATTAGCCACATTGCAGTTTTTTGCAGCTGGCAGAATGCCTACATCTTGACACCCTATCAGAAGAAAAATGCACATCACTTCAAATTAATGCTATGAAAGAGAAAAACTGGAAACTTAATATAGTTATATCCGTTAGAAAAATGCTTGAGTCCTAGCTCTAGTCTACAAAATAAAAATGAAATACAAATATCATTATTATATGCAAAACTATGTACTGATGGGAAAAGCCACTGAGAATAGCTTAAATGAACATGCATAAGCTCTTACTAGCCTATCATTTCTTTAGGCAACTTAGCCAGCACCTCTCCTGCTATGTTGGCCATGAAAAGGGCTCAACTCGGATCCTCAAGGGTGATACCACATAAGCCAAATCCAAACTAGTGGTGGGTCAAACACAATAGACACTGAAAATACACTTGGTAGGGTAGATAACTCATCTATCTTGGAGTTATATGACCAAAAATGACCTAAAGTGTGTGTTCTTATTATATTTTGTTTATTTATCTTCCCTACCAAACTGCCCCTAACTTAACTAATATCTTGATAACTGATCCAGCACTGATTATTTGTTTTTCTGGTGTTCTGAATACAATTATCAATGTTCACGGATAAAGAAATGTGAAAGATTAAAATATTCAAGAATCAAAACCCAAATTAATGTACTTACCATCGATAGGAAGCTTTCCAGTCCCTAATATATCAGACTCATAATACCCACTTTCAACTATCTGGTTATTTTCTTTAGAAAGAGGCCCTTGGCCCTCAGCAACATGAATCAGTTGTTGGGTTCCAAGAGACAGATGAATAGGTTTCACCAGTAAACTTAGATTTGGTAGCTCTGCTGATCCAGATGAGCTCGCTTTGAGAAGATGAGACGACATTAGTGTTGAACCACCAGGAAAGCACAGTGCTTTTCGTATATCAGCCTTGATTGGGAGTTTGCGAGGTCTACCATTTTTTGCAACCTCACCAATTACTGTAAACCCCTGTGTTCATTTTACACATTTCAGTTTTATGAGCATCGAAGGGGAGAACGAGTTTACCAAGTGTCAAACTTATTGCTAGATTATCTTAACCAGCCATCTTTGGTCTAAGACCTGCCATTGCTTAATCACAATTACAAAGCATCTGTAATGTACTCTCAGATAAAATACTATTCCCTCCATTATATAGTAATAGAGTCATTTCTCTTTTTAGTAAAAGTCAACATATTTTTCCACACCCACTTTACTCTCTTACTTTTTTCTCTCTTCATCTCTCTACCTTTTTCATTTTCCACTTTATTCTGTCTTTACTTAACTCACCTAACACAATTTTTCTTAATCTCCGAGCCGAAAAAAACGCCTCCATTACTTTGGAACGGAGGGAACACTATTTTTATACTATTACTTATAAATTTATAGAATTATTATATTTGCAAAAAACAATGCATCTACCAAAACTTGTTTTTATGTTGATGAACTTGGGCTATCAGAAACTATATCCATGAGTACAACAAACGAAATGCCAACTATCATAGTTTGAGCCAGTTACCTGTCTGATCCAAAATCCTTCTGATTCTTTGTCTCCCCAGCATAGTATAGTCTGAACACCTACACTATGCAGCCTTTCTCTCAATTCCGAGTATAACAAGCAACCAATTCCCTGAAATTATTCGAGTAAGAACAAAGTAAGCTCCAATACGATCTTGAAGTTCATAATGATATGGTAATGATAGACCATGATTCAGCAACAGTATCCACATGCTTATTGAGGAAAGGTTAAGGAGTATGCTCAGAGCCCCCTTAAATGACACAGACCCTCACCAATGTTAGTCTAAATGCATTTTCTAACTAAAAGTATATATAATTAGTAGCCGTATCAAGATCTTAAGTATAGCAAGCGGCAGAGGAAAAGAACCTTGCGCTGAAAGATTGAGTTAACAGCAGCAAGAGGAACCTCTGCATACTGTGTATCAGCTGGGATGATTTGATAAGTAATTGCTGCAATGACCTGTTGACAGGGGGAGCAAGCAAAGAGAGTTGCAAAACGCATCAATAATAAATTAACATTTCAAGAGAACACGGACTAACAAACTGAAAACAGTAATCACAAGGATTGCAGCCACTATTATTATCGTACCTCTCCAGATAGTCTTTCATCCTTGGACTTGAGAAGTAAAGTACAGTATTTCCTGTAAATACATATAATCAAACATAGATAGGACAAATGCATACCATGATATTCATTATCAATACAATCTAGCATAGCCGGACTGTGGCAGAATTCAGCCAATGAATGCCAGGTTAGCCAGCCCAGCCAACAACTAAAGAGCATGCAGGTGTCTCTTACCCATTGGTAACACATCTTTGAAGGAACATTGATTCTTTTCCAGTATTGGCAGCAAAGTTCATCGCGGGTAGCTCTTTTGTGTAAAGAGTTAACACCTCCTGAAGCGGCAAATGGAAACATAATGGGTAATCTATTTATTTTCACTCAAAATGGTGGGCAGAATAACATAAATGGGAAGTGGCTAGATACAAAAGATATACCTGCAGGAGGGACTTAGTTTGGCCAGTTAAATCTTTCGGATGAGCAAGTACAAAATAGCAATTACCTACGTATTAACTAATCATTATCATCATAAACATCCCCCGTCACCTTAAAACAGACTGTTAACGAAACTAAACCGAATATCCCCCTCCCAAAAAAAACATATTGAACAAAAACAAATACTTACCAGATTTCGCAAGTCCTTCGCCCTCACCGTTGTCAGCTTCCCTTGCTTTTGCGACCACTGACACCAAAAATAAATTGATCACTAAATAAAAAAGAAAAAACAATACTATTGCGAACCTCATGGGGGATAAATATTTACCTGAAATACTGACTTTGGCAGCTTTTGAGAGAAAGATCTGGAGAGTATCACCGTTTGATGCGGAAGTGAAATTCTTCGCTTGCACAATCACTTCACAATTTCCTGCAAATCGAGAATGTGAGTCAATAAAATCTATAAATGGACTATAAAAAATGGGTAAAAGATGAAGTTAGGAATTTCGGAATTTTATTTACCAACGGAGATAGGAACTGACGATGGAGGCGAAAAGTTTCTTCTTCTCGGCCCCATTGGAATGGGAGGGATGAGGATGGGCCGATGGGGTTTAAGAGCATCTCCAATGCTGGCGGACGTCAAATAGCCGTCAAATAGCCTTCACACTGCCACATCATCAGCACTACAATTCTCCTGCCACATCAGCTTGCCACATCAACTGGACATCAAATAGCCATCAAATAGCCTTCACACTACCTATCCACATCACTAATAACAATTATATAATTTAATTTACAATTGTATCAACATACATAATTTAATTTACGAGACAAATACGGAAAATTCGAATAATAATATTAAAATTTAAAAAGTACATTACTTTTAAAAAAAAGTACAACAATTTAAAAAAATTACAAAAAGTAAAAGTACATTAATTTAAAAAAGTAAAACAAAATCACTCATCGCCGCCGTCCTCGTCTCCGTCGTCGCCCAACGCTTCTTCACTGCCGTCGCCGCCGCCTCCGTCGCCACCTACGCCGCGGCTATTCCCGCCGGTGTCCCTCCTCATCGCCTCCAGTTCTTCACGCTGGCTCTGGAGCAATACGCGAAGAAAATCCTTCACCTCGGGGTCCACCGCCGCTTGGAAGTCGGCTAAGGTCTTCACCATTTGAGCGCGCGTGCACGGTGCACGGTCCCAGCACTTCCGGACCTCCTCCCCGGTGCACGGTCTCCCTTCAGGGCAAAATGCCCTGTAGGCTGCAGCTATCTGCTGCCACGGGTACACGTTGTAGTACCCGCTCATTGGAGGCCAACCACCTCCCCCAGGAGCCGGGGAAGTATGGGACCCTGCCCCGGGAGTCGGGGGCGTCTGAGACCCTACACCGGGAGCCGGGGGAGTCTGAGACCATCCCCCGGGATTAACTGGAGTACCTTCGTAGTTGTTCTCCATTGCTCGTTATTGATCTTGTACAGAAAGTAAGGTAGAGAGAGAGTACTCGTTAAAACAAGTGGTGCGAATGAAAATGAGGTTCAACGCGCGTATATATTGTGTTTTGCGAAAAAAAAAAAAAAATATTTAAATCCGACGCCGGTTTGGCGCCGATCCGGGAGCCACAATGGCGCCCGTGAGGATCGGCGTGGGAACCGGCGTCAGCGCGGGAATCGGCATGGCGACGCCGATTTTGACGCCGATTTCGCCCACGCCGGTTCCAATGGTTCGGCGTCAAACCGGCGTGGGCGAAAAATCGGCGCTCCGGTGGTGACGCCGACCATTGGAGATGCTCTAATAGGCGGGTTTTTGAAGGGGGGGATGAAAATTACGCTGATGGCGGGAAATGTAAATGGTTACCCAATAATTATTTTACAAATACAAATATAAAAGGGTTTATATTTAATTAGACATGGAAACTAATAGATTTATTTAGGAATCATTTATTATACCACTTATATGAAAATTTGTAATCTTAGATATGGAGTCAATAGTACTGAGTAATATTTTTCACCTCCCTCCGTTCGCAAAAATTAATAAAGTTGTATATCACACAAATTTTAATATTGAATTAGTAAAGAAAGAAAAAATAAGATAAATGAAGAAAAAGGCGGTGGAAATAGTGCTAATCGATTATGGGTCCATATTATTAGTAGTGTATGTTTATTTAAATTTTTTCTTATTTAGACTTTTGTCTAATTTTGAGACAGGTCAAAAATGGAAAACTAGTTTATTTTTAAGGGCGGATGAACTATATTGCATAATAGAACTCTCATGTGAACCTTAAATTAAAAAATATAAACATACAATTTTATGGGTATGACTTTATGAATAATTATTACTATTGACTTGGGACGATTCTCATCTTCTCCATTAATACTGAGTCTAGAGTTAAGATTTTTCTAAAAAAAATTTAAAAAAATCCTACTCTACTAGAGTTTCGATGCCATATTGTAAATCTTATGGTTTGCCACGAAATTTTGCATGACATGATTCAATCTGTCAAAACTTGTCAAGATAAATTCAGATTCGGATAAAATAAACTCGTATGTAAATATAATATTGAATTGTAATTTAGTTTGATAATTTATATATTTAATAGTATTATACAATTTTTCATAAAAGTGGTATAATGATTAATATTTCCTAAATAATAGTACTCCACATTGGTTTTACCAGATAGTGACAAAATGCCAACTAAATATATTATACAAACTCTAAACTTTTCAATATAATAACAACACATCGTCAACTCAATGTCAACACGGTGTAAAATTTCAATATTTTGATATCAACACATTGTCAACACAATGTCAACCGTTAACACTGCGTTGACATTTTATGTTGTCGTTATTTTGTCATCTATTGACATTTTCTAACAGTTCATATCATAGTTTGGAGTTTGTATTTTATTACATTCCTTAGCTTATATGTCTAATTGGATATAGACCCTTTTATAATTTTATTTGTTAAATAACTAATTATTAGTTAGACACACTATTTTATAGTACCATGTTGCAACTACACGACGGTAGTAGGATTTGATCCTAGGCCATTTATACAAATATGCTCCTTCAGAACTAATTGCGCTGCCCATGCGGACTGTATACATCATCTATGATTCTAAACGAACTTGTACCATAAATTTTAACGCATATTCAGCATTGAATGATTGAAGAAACTCTTTAATTTTTATATGAATTTAATTATTTGTATATTTTGTAGACATTAATTTCTCGAAGGTTAAAGAAATATACTACATATTTTTCGAAAATAGGAGCCTAAGAGCATTAGCAATGGGGCGCCCTAAGGCGCGCCCTATGCACCGCCGCGTCATCATTTTTATCCTCATACCCTCTCATCCGCAGTGGGGCGCCTAAGGCGCGCCCTATATGTTTTGCTATTATTTAGTTAATTAATTTAAATGTTTTTAAATATATAATTCGGGATTGTACTGCGTGTTGGCGTCGAACGGCCGATATTCGTCGGGTTCCGGCCAACGCGCATCACCACTAAACATCGGACTATTGGGACTTGAATCCATTTCGTAGCAAATGTGAGTTTCGAGAGTGGAATTGTGAAATGAAATGTTACAAATGAAGTCGGGGTAGGGGTATTTATACAAATTTTTTGAATTTAGCATTTAAAAAAATAAAAAAATGCGTGCCATCGTCCGCGGAGCCCACGATGGTGCCCGATGGCGCGGACGATAGGCCATCGCCCGCGCTTCTTCCGCGCCCGAAGCTTAGAGCGTGGGCGTAGGGCGTGCCATCGGGCGGGCACCCACAATGAAGCTATCGGGTGCGCCCGAGGACGATGGCACGCATCGGGCGCCCCATAGTGGGTGCTCTAAGCCCCTAGTGACTTCTTGATGGTTCAACCAACAACTAGTACTACACATATGATTGAAATACTCAATAGAAGATGTAACAATGAAAATGGATAAGTAAGGAAGTAAATAATTATGCAATGCTAGTCAAATATAATTAATAATTTTAATTAAAATATTTTATTAATTTTAAAATTTTAATTTTATAAAATTAAATCTAATATTAAAAAAAAAATTGAATGATTGCAAAGGAAGAAGAAAATAAATTTTAAAATAATATCAGATTTAGTACATCATTGAAATAATATCATGATTAAAAAAGTTAAAATGTAAAAAAATCAAATTATCCAAGACTCGGGAAAAGACATTTTCGGAAGAAAATAATGAAAAGCTCCAATTTTGAAATAAACCCTTCATCCATAAGTTAATGAAAATATTTTTAAAAATTAGGAAGCGTGGACGAGATAAAAACACAGTGCATGAAACATTTTTGTAGTTCCCTCTATAAATAAGATGTCTACATATTTTACGTTTTGTACTTCCTTATTTTTAAAGTATAGTCTAGTTGTGCATATTATCCACTTCTTCAAGCTAATACTATAATTCAGAAGATGTTAAATTGAAGTTGAATTGAAATACACAAACTAGTAGAGTAGCATACTACCACATCAAGAAATGGTGATCACGTTGCAAAATCTTCTCCTCAATTTGGGGGATTCTGTGTGTTCTGTTTCTGTGAATGAAAAAGTAAATTCATTGGGACATCACAAACTACCTTTGCAGCAAATGTTGCATTCATCTAATGAAAACATTAGAATCAATTTTTTCACTTCACCAATTCGACCAACCAAACAAAAAACTTTGCACAAAAAACCAGAGATTTATACACAAATCAAGCATATTCAACAGCGCTAAATTTGGTTCAACCGGAATCACTAGAATCGCCATCACTCTCACTCTCTGCTTCACCACTTCTCCTCTCACCACCAAACGTAAAGCTAACCCAAATCTCCTTCCTCCTCTTCTTCTCGTCATCCACCGGCATCTCGTATCTACAAACGGGGCAGGAGCCGTGAATTCTCAACCATTTCTCTATACACTCGCCGTGAAACCTATGCTTGCACGGCATCCGTTTCGCCTTCTCCCCGGCTTCCCACTGCTCCAAGCAGATCACGCACTGATCGCCTTCTTCTTCTTCTTCGCCGTCTACCACTTCTACGGTCTCCAAAGCTTCAATAGCCGCTTTCGACGCCGGTGGCCGGCCGCTCTTGAGAGAGAACAATTCCTCGAGAAAGGACGCAAAACCTGACGGGCTGTTGTGGCTATTATCGCTGCTGCTTCTCTCGATCAAGACCATGCCCTGCGTGAAGGGGTTGATGAGCACGATCCGGTCAGGCGGGCTGCCCGAATCCTCCGCCGCCGCAGCGTTTAGGCCGAGGAAGGGTAGGAAGAGGGAGACGTCTCTGTTTCTCGAATTGATTAGGTTTTCGATGAAGGGAGAGGGCTCCGAAGCCATTTTTTGCGACGAAATTGAAAAGAGAGAAGAGAGATTGGGAGGTCGATTAGGGATTGATGATTCGATGGAAATGGAGTGATGAAGAAATTGGGAATTTTTAAGCATGATGGTGGGCAGCAACAGGAAGCTAGTAGAAGGATCTAGAAGTAAATTAGTGTGTTTGTTGATTGAGGGACTGATTGTTTAGAGTGTCCACTATGGGACCGCCGCTCCAATAGCCCCGGCGGGGGCAGTCTTGGGGCGGTCTATAGTGAAGGTGTTGTCCGCCCCCGGGGCTGACGAGGAGTGTGGGGGCGGTAGGCAGCGACGGGGGGCGAGGACGCGGCGGATAGGTGAGGTGCCTATAGTGGAGCGGTGCCCGGCGCGGCTACAGGCGGCGATTTTTTTTTAATTCAATTTAATTCACCTATAAATACATCTCATTCCATTCATTATTTTCACATCATTCCAACTCTTCATCACTAAAAATTTCTCTCACTAGACTTTGTGGTCAGAAATGGACAATTTGTGGAGAGACACGTGGAATGCTCTGATTCAACAGGTACAACACCAGGCCGCACAGGAGGATGCGGCGCGCTTGGCGGAGGAGGCGGAGGCTGCGATCCCTCGTGCGATTACTCATCATCGGACCATCCCACTAGACCACGTCGGTGCGCACCAGCGTCTAATGACTGATTACTTTGTGGATAACCCCTGTTATCCACCCGAGATATTCCGCCGGATATTCAGGATGTCGCTACGGCTATTCAACAATATAGCGACGAATTTGGCGGAGCGTTACCGGTGCTTCACCCTCCGGCGTGATGCCGCGGGCCAGATCAGGCTGTCTAGGCAACAGAAGTACACCGCTGCACTCCGGCAGCTTGCCTACGCCGGACCAGCCGATATGTTCGATGAATACCTACAGATGGGTGAGACGACTGGCCTCACGGTTCTTAGGCAGTTTTGTAAGGGGATCCGGAAAATTTTTGGTGGGAAGTTTCTACGGAAGCCCACCCCTGATGAGTGTCAGAGCCTGCTGGATATGCACGGTTCGATCCACGGGTTCCCAGGAATGTTAGGAAGCATCGATTGCATGCATTGGGAGTGGAGGAACTGCCATGTGGCATGGAAAGGCCAGTTCACAACTGGATTCAAAAGCAAACATCCAACGATGATTTTGGAAGCCGTTGCGGACTATCGTTTGCAGATCAGGAATGCGTATTTCGGTGTGGCAGGTTCGAACAACGATATCAATGTTCTTCAGTCATCGCCGCTCTTCAACTACGAGTGCCGGGGGGAGGGTCCATAAATCAGCTTCGTAGCCAACGGCACGCATACAGTAGGGGCTACTATTTGGCAGATGGAATATATCCGCAGTGGCCCGTATTCGGCAAGACTGTCCGCCAACTGGTTGGACCGAAGAAACAATATTTTGCGCGCAAACAAGAGGGTGCTAGGAAGGATGTTGAGCGGGCTTTTGGTGTCCTCCAATCGCGGTGGGCCATTATACTGTGCCCGACACGAGTTTGACACGAAGATGATGTCGCGAATATTATGTTAACATGTGTCATATTGGATAATATGATAATAGAAGATGAAGGATTTGCGGCAGAGCGCTGGGCGCAAGTAGAAGTCACGGTATTGCCTCCACGCCGATACAAATGGGCGTACCACGGAGCAACGTTTCGATGATATGCACAGGACCACATCACATACCACTCTCCAGGCCGATTTGATTGAAGAAGTGTGGGCACGTAGGGGAGGTGGCGGCGTAGTGTGAACACCTTTGTGATTTGCATTAGATTAAATTTTCGTTGTATAATTTTTCCTGTACTTTACGACAAAAAATTAGTTGTATTTTATTTTAATTATTCGTTGTATAATTTTACTCTTTTGCAATACAACGATTATTCGGCCACAATTACCTCGTTTTCTAATTATTTATATTGCGATGATTTTAATTATACTTGATTGAAACTAAAAACATTTTAAAATGAAAATTGATTATAAAATTTTGGGACTATTGGAAGTGTCCACCATAGTGGCGGAAATAAAATTTTGGGACTATGGATAAAAAAATTGTGGCTATGAATAAAAACTGGGGCGAAGCTATTGGGGTGTCTGTCTTATAGTGGACAACCTTAGGTTGGGACTATAGATAAAAAAATTGGAGCCATAGATAAAAACTGAGGTAGAGCTATTGGGGGGTCTATGTTATAGTGGACACCTTATGTAATTATGTTTATCCATGTCGCAGGAGATATTTTCTCGTGGATAAGATTCACTACGTGCGGCTTCACCACCGCTCAAGAAGGCTCTCTATTTTTTAAAGAAAAAATTGAAGTTCAAAACGCAACGCACTCACCTCTTCTGTAGCTGCGATGTTTGATGATTGAATGCCTGATACAAAAAAAGAGAATAAATCATGGCGATTGCTTCTTGTTTTAATCCATTGAAATTCCATGGATGTGAGATATTTGGAGCTCTTCTTCATAGATCCAGTATTCGTCCTCTCGCCTCTGCAAGTGAGTGTGTTTTTTATTTACTTTGCAAGGAAGGTGTTTGTGTTAATGCGCGTGAGAGATAAAGTGATGAAGTTTCATTCCAGATGTTGCGATGAAGCCTCTGGTGATTGAAGCAAGAGCGAATCAACGGACGGAGAGCCCGAAAATTCGCAACAGAAGAACAAGGAAAAAAGTAAAACAATAAATTCATCACGCTTGATATTGGGATATATGTATGCGTTGTTGATATGTTTTTGGACAGTTTAACGGAACAGCAGCGCGGCCGAGGCTATCGGTATTCTGTTCGGAGAAGCAGCTGTATGCAATGCTGGTTGATGATCAGAATAAGAAGTGTTTGTTTTATGGAAGCAGTCTGCAGAAAACAGCGCGAAAGGATCCTTGTTGCTCCACTGCTGTAAGTATTTACTTGTGTAGATTCAGTAGTGAAATGGGAATGAAATGTGTGGAATTTTGGAATGCTAGGAGGCAGCAGAGCGGGTTGGGGAAGAGCTGATCAAGGCTTGTGAAGATCTGAACATAATGGAGATATCATCGTATGATCGGAATGGGCTGAGTGTGGGACAGCGGTTGCAAGCCTTTGAAGTTGCGATTGGTCGATATGGTTTCTTGAATCGCTAGAGATGTCCGTTCTGGTTTTTGCTTGCTGTCTAGAAGCAAATGTGTGTGCTAACTGCTACAAAACAGCAAACTTTAACCGTTTCAATTGTAACCTTTTTTATTTTGTTGGAAGAAAAAAAGTGTCCTGCATCCCGTGTACTTAGCTCATTCACAATAGGGAGCTGTCCCACTGGCGGTCGGGACGGCTCCTTTTGTGGCAGCCGAGCTGTGGGAGGGCGGTGGCCGGCGCCGAGGGAACGGGCTTGGCTGTGGGCGGACGGCGCTCTCTCGGTGCCTATTGCGCGCCGAGCGGGAGCCGTCCCGAATGTTTCCTATTAATTTTTTTTTATGTCAACTCTATATATACAACTCATTGCACTTTATTTTTTTAGTATTTGATAAACACAAACAATTAAAATGAATTAATTAGAGGGCTTTTGGGAGGATTGTTGGAGGGCTATGATGATGTGATAGTAGGAATTTTTGGGAATACTGTCATTTGTTAATACTGTCATTTGCTAAAGAAAGTGTAGAGAAAATAAGGTAGATGAGACATTCCTCCCACCATAGATGATTCAATAATTCTAAACTTTGGTATTTACTTTTGGCTCTCTTTTTGTTAAATAACCATAATTCTTCCCCTAAAAGGTTATCTGTAGCATTTAGTGCGCCCTGAACTAAAAGTTCATGCAAGAGGTTGATCCAGGAGAAGAACACAGCGCCTTTTCTTTGAAATTGAAGATAGCAACTGGAAAGAAGCTGATCGATCAGTCTTAATTTGTGTATAAATTAAATTTTCATTGGCTTTGGATGGGGCATCTGAGTATGTTAGGAGGACAATATGTTATGTCAAATGATTGTCAATAAAAATGCTTATATATGCTATTTCCCTGAAGAACAAATGGTAGCAAAACCTCCATACTAAATAGTTTCTTTGGCGCAGGATTCCTTGAATATTCCACGATCTTCCTCGATGGATGGTTCTCTGCGTTTATTTTCTGGCTTGTGCCCAAGATACATTTTCTTGTTTGTTCGAAAGAACCATATGATCTGTCATGGTCCTACCATCCCACATTTTCTACTATTGCTTTTTGCATTCTTCATGACTTTGCCATCCATGTTTCAACATAGATATCATGTGCATTCTGGATCCAGTGGCAGGTGTTGTGTTTTCTTGCACAAATTTTTTCCATTGTCTCCCTCAAATTTGCAGAGGTATAGGTGGTAGATTTATTAGTGCAACCATTTGGTAATTAAATGCCTTCACTGGAGGCATCTTAACTTTATTTGCATTTCTTGCCAACTGAAGTATTCGAACTTGTTTTAACATTTATGAGCTCTATAGGTTTTGCTTTGGTCTATATGGAAGACGAGCGTGATGCGGAGGATGCAATAAGGAAACTCGACAGAATTGAGTTTGGTAGAAAAGGACGCCAACTGCGTGTTGAGTGGACCAAGGTATATTACGAACGACCTATATAATATGCACATCACTCTTTATATCCTTAGTGCTTTTTAGCATATGTAACGTCTACCAGTTTTATTGCATTGATATATGTAGATTGATTCATTTCCTGCTATAACAAAATTGACATCATCAAATTTTAATTTGCAGCAAGAATGTGGTCGCAGTGGACGCTCCCAGGTCCATACCATATAGAGAAAGAGGTAGCCCTGATTATGGGCATGGTGCAGCCCAAATTTCCTAACCGAGCGAAGAAGCAGCCTGGCCTATGGCAGAGCCGCAAGCCCTGTTAATGATAGATATCGGAGGTAACTTCATATTTATTTTTATCTTGATTTTACTACTTCATACTACTAGTTATTGTGATTAAACTCAAAGTTCATTTAACATCGCATTTGTCATTTATCGCAGCCGCAGCCGCTCACCTCCTGTTCGTGAAAGATCTCGGTTTTGATTAAGAATTGTTATTAGAATTTTGCAATACATGTTTTCTTTTCTTCCTATTTTTGGGTTCCTTTGTGTTCTATTATTTGTGATTGCCAACCAAAATCTGCATGAATCAGGGAGAATGTAATGTTGTTTGCATTAAGAACATACCTCCTCCGTCCCCAAAGAATATGTAAAATTGGAAAGAGGTAGAGAGAAAAAGTAATTAAAGTATTATTAGTGGAGAATGAGTCTCACCTCATTAGAGAGAAAAGACTTTTCAAAATTAGAAAATGCATATTCTTGTGGGACGGACTAAAAAAAGAAAGAGTTCATATTCTTGTGGGACGGAATGATTATCTACTACTCATAATTCTGGATTTTATATGCGCCGTCGCTTTTGGTTATTCCAAAAGAGTGAACTACATAAATGGTGCATGATCTTAAACTTTCCCACGTAAATGGTATCTGATCTTTATTTCATATCGTTTTTGGTACTCCGTAACAAAAATAATCCTAGGTACCAAATATTTGATTTTTTTGTTATAGATGATATTTTTGGAAATTTTAATCAAATAGTACCAAACATGTGATTTCTTTTTTCTTCCTTTCTTATTTCTTTTTCTCTTCTTTAGTTTCTTCTTCTTTCTTTTTTCTTCATTTTCTTTTTTCTTTTTAGTATTTTTATCTTCCTTTATTCTTTCTTTTTTTCCTTAGTTTTATATTTTTCTTTTTTTTCTCTTATTGTTCTTATTTTTTTATTGTTTTATACATACATCTAATTGTATTAATAATATAAATCAAGAACAAAATATCTAATTAAATTAATTGCTTAAACTAATTAAATTAATTGAACTTTTAATTAAATTATTTTATACTAGGTTGAAACACCTAACTAAAAATATTCAATTGTATATCATTATGAATACAATTCAAAATTTAAATTTTTATTAAGAATATATTTATTAGTTATTAATTTAATATAAAATAATAATAATAGTTACCATAATATAATATTTTATAATTCATAATTTAAATAGTTATACTATAATTATTTATTAATTAATAGTAGTTTTTAGTATTATAACAATAATAATATTATAATAATAATTAAATATAATTATAACTATAATTTTAGTTAAGTATATTTGAATGATAATAAAAAATAAATTAATTATTAATTTATAACATCAAAATAATAATATTAATATTGATTAATAATATTATAAAGAGTGAGGGGAAGGAGAGAAGATATTATAATAATATCACTTTTGATACTAGTTTTGTGTATGCCTAAAATATCCTCTATGATACAAATGAGAAAATGTATTTGTTTAGAGGGTATTTTGGGGTGAAAATTGTATTAGTTACCAAAAATGTGATTTATAGGTACCAAAAACAATACTCCCTCCGTTCCATAGTAATAGAGGCGTTTCTTTTCAGCACGAAGATTAAGAAAATTGTGTAAGGCGAGTTAAAGTAAAAGTAGAATAAAGTGGAAAATGAAAAGGTAGAGAGATGAAGAGAGAATAAAGTAAGAGAGAGTAAAGTAGGTGTGGAGAAATGTGTTGACTTTTACTAAAAAGGGAAATGACTTTATTACTATGTAACATACCAAAATGACAAAATGACTCTATTTCTATGGAACGGAGGGAGTATAAAATAAAGATCAAGTACCATTTTTGTGTGAAAGTGAAAAATCGGGTACCATTTATGTAATTCACTCATTCCAAAAATCTATTACAAGGCCCCCAATGATTTTGTGGAATTGGGACTCTAGAATTCAAACCTTCAATTCTAAGTTCAATGTTTATTATAATAAAATATTTAGATTTGAAATTAAATTATAATTTCAAATCTCTTAATTTCACAATTGAAATTTCATATCAAAGATAGATTCCTTCAATATATATCCATAACACACACAATAATGACCATATTCAAAATATTTGGAAATTTTAAAAATACAAAAAATGTACTAAAAAAAATTGGGAAAGGGCTTAAGCCTTCTCCCTTTCCTTTATTGTGTCCGCCCATGCACACAAATACAAATAATAATATACACAATGCATACATGCACAATGGGTATACATACAAGCACTGCACATAAAACACACACCTCACATACACACACACAAAGCGTATTGTGTGGCATAGTTTGTATATCTAGTGCGTATTGTGCGTGAGTAGTATGCGTATTGTGTGTGAGTAGTAAGATAGAGATGAGAAAATGGTAAGTGAGGGGGAAGGTAGTGGAAGTAGGCGTTATTGGATTATGCGGTCTACGTTACTAGTAATGTGTAAATGGTTAACAACTTTCCATATTTATACATGATCTAATTTTGAGGGACGGTACAAAATGGTAAAATTAGCCTATTTTTTATAAGACGGATGAAGTACTCACTCCGTCCCACTCAAGTGAATATGTAAAAATAAACCTCTCCCCTCTCTTCTCACTAAAATATTCAACTTCTCTAAACATACTCCGCACCTAATAACTCCTTATAAATTCGCGCGTCACTCAAGAATGTAGATATTCTTGAGTGGACGGAGAAGGTATTAATTTTTAAAATAAAATATGAATTGAATGAATTAGTAGAATATAAAATTTACTTGCTATTTATAATAAAAAAGAATTGAACTCTAATTAAAAAAAAGACTAAGAGCATCAGCAATGGGGCGGACGATAGCGCACCCGATGCGTCGGGCGCGCTATCATCCGCCATTGTGGCACAGCGGACGACGGACGATGCGTCGTCCGCGCCCGACGCTTAGTCCGCGGACGAAGCGCGGATGATATGACATCGTCCGCCCACTGTGGGCGACGCGGACGATGGCACGGACGATGCAACGCGTTTTAGTTTTTTTTTATTTTAAAATTAAAAAAATTTGTTTATATATATACCCTGACTTCACTTTTCATTTGTAACTTTTCGATTCACTTTTCAACTCTCAAATTACGCTATACAATGGATTCCGGTGGATACTCAAGTCCTAATAGCCCGACGTTTGGAGATGTCGCATGGTGGCCGGGAACACAACCTGGCGAATATCGGTCGTTCGACGCCAGCCAGACGTACGATCCGGACTTCAGTACGGATTCGTACGGTCTCTCCGACATGGAGCCGTTGCCAACTCGCCATGCCCCCGCTCCATGTCGCGCGGCCGCCGCTCCCGCCAGAAAGAAACGGACCAAGCAAGTCGCGAGGAAGTTGCCACCTCCGGCAACGAAAGAAGAGTACGCCCCCGGCCGTACGAACTACCAGTCGGATGAAACCCTCGTTTTGGCGAGGTGTTGGGTGGATATATCGGAGGACCCGATATTCGCCAACAACCAGAAGCAGCTCGCGTACTGGGAGCGCATCGCTGAGCGCGTACAAGCGCCAACGGGAGCAGCTCCGCAAGCACTGAGATCAGGTGAAGAAGCAAGTCAACCTGTTCGCGGCGGAGTACCAGAAGTGCTCGAGGGATCAGGGAAGCGGCGAGAGCTTGAGCGACGTGCGCGATAGAGTGATGTTGTCGTACCAGTCCATGTACGGCGACTTCAAGCATTTCAACATCTGAGCGCTCTTGAGGGACAAGCAGAAGTTCTAAGGCGGGGTTCTGCACATCGGTGCGGCGAAGAGGACGAAGACCACCGACACCGGTGGTTACACGACCAGCAAAAGCGGAACTCGTCCGGTGGACCTCAACCAGACGTGCACGGAGGAAGAGAGTTCTGGCACACCGATGTCCCCTAGCGGCGTCCCATAGGCGTCAAGGCTGCAAAGAACAAGGGGAAGGCGAAGGTGACATCCTCCTCGGCCACCCCTCACCGATCCCAACCCCGACCCCGGCGACAGTTGCCTACGCGGATTTGGCAACCGCCTCGATGGCGAGGACGTTGTTGGATACGCACAACGCCCCTATGAGGTGTACGAATCCGACCAACCTGAGCGCCTCCAGAGGTTGAGCGATGAGTTGAGTCGGAAGTTGGGGCTTTTGTAGGATAGTCTCTTTTTTTATTTCTAACTCGTGTAACTTTGTTTTTATAATCAATGAATTTTTTGCCGTTCTTAGTTAATCGTTGTGTTTTTTAATAAGTTTGCATTTATATATTTGTAAACAGTTAAGTTAATTAATTAACAAAACAGTTAAAATGCTTAGGACGCGGCTTAGGGCGCCTCACAGCAGGTGGAAGGGCAGGAGGATAAAATGCTGACGTGGCGATGCATAGAGTGGGCTTTAGGGCGCGCCTTAGGATGCCCCATTATTGATGCTCTAAAATGATAAAAATGCACTCTTAATTGTAGTAGTACGGAGGGAGGAGTATTTAAAGTCCAATATTGATATACCTGGCCTAGGACAAGATAGTCGATTGTCGAAAACCCAATGGAGGGCAAAATAGACTTCTCATGCGGGATGGGATTGGATTCAGACAATGTTACCTCGCTACAAGTGAGGAAGAAAAAGCCAACGTGTTTTAGCACGCCCCGAAACCTACATGGCACACCACGTCAGCCGCTCAACCTCGATATCGCCGCAGCGCATTCAAATTTCAATCCGAAAAAACCCCACAACGGTCAGATCCACTGTTTCGCCCCTCGATCCTCACCATCCGATCACCGCATTGCCCCTACACACCACTAAAATAGAGTAGAGAAACGGTGGGAGACAGTTCTGACAACATCTTCTTCCGTGAGAGGAGCGAGTGTTTTGATTTTGAAATACTCCTATTGTTTGGAATTTTGAACTGGAGTCGTTGTTCTCTTCTTCGGCGTTTTTGTCAGTTTCCCTTAAAAGCCCAAATTCTCTAACAAACGCAGCTGTTTTCAAATTGCGTGACTGCATTGTGCTTTGCTGGCTTCTCCTTCTCTATTTCAAAATTAATTTAACATCAGATTCTCTCTCTCCTCCTTCCTACTAAAACTTGTGTAGTCGACCGTTTCAGCTTCTACTTACTAGAGCTTACGTCTCTGATGCTTTCTGCATATAACAAAGGTATAACCTTTCTCAAATTCTTGCTTTCTTTTCTGCTTGAGTGTGTGTGTGTGTGTGTGTTTTGATGCTGTGGGTCAGGTAGTTGTGAGATTCTTTTCCTTTTATCTTCAAAATGAAATTTGAGAAATTATAGATTCCGGTTTGAGAAAATTTTTTAAAGAGATCTGGGGACCAATCCACATTCTTGGCCTAATATTGAGTAACGATCTCTCTCCCTCTCTCTCCCCTCTTCTGGAGATAAAAAGAGGAGGAAAATAAAGTTTTGTTCTTTAAGCTGTATTTGAATGATCCATTTCATGGCTGCTATGGAAAGGAAACACACTGAAAAAAAGAGATTCTTTTATTTTCTCCGTGTATCCTTATTTGGGGTTTCCTTCGCAATCTAGACACCAAATTCTGCTCCATCGTTCTAGATTGAGAGTGAGGTAGATGCATATCAATCCATCATTGTAAGAATTATTTTCTGATTGTGAATTTTGCTTGCAGAGATTAAAGTAGAGAAACTGTGTATTGGTGGCTGAAAAAGGTGTTGAGTGCCTTGAATGGTTGGCAAAAGACAAAAGCAAGTTGAGGTAGTCAATGTTACAAAATCATTGTGTATTTATTGCATCAAATTAATTTGTTTAATTCTCTCTCCCTCTCTCTGTTGGCCCATATCAGAAATTCACATATGCACTCTAGACATATATGTATGTACAACTGGAGATGGAGACACCTATCGTCTCTTCAAAGCCAAGTCTTTTTCCCTTATCAAATACACTGTGAAGAAGATCGAAATTTTCCCAATTCTGTAAAGTTTTGTTCGTGGGCCTCCCCACACAATTTTAGCCTCACAACTGTATGCCCTTTAAGCTATCCTAATCTCCAGAAAAATAGATTTAATCCAGGAGGTGAAATACGATATGTTTTAAAATAGTATACTTGAGGAAGTATATGGAGTTATTTGTTGAAAAGTAAAGCTACATTCTTTCTGGTAATTCACCCCCTTCTATGATTGACTTTATTACCTCTGTGTCTTGTTGCATTTCTTTAACCAAACATCATGTGCTGAGGGCATTCTGGTCATATAAAACACCTGCTTTTATTGGACGGTAGTGACGGCTGTTGGGAGAGTTTCGATTTCACTTTCATCTCTCTTCCCTTTCTACAGTTTCATTATTGATTTCACTGTATTCTTACCTCTTATTTAAGGTATTACTTAAAAAAATCAATGTGTGTTCGTGTAAAATAATGATCCCAACCTTAACAAAAGCTTATCTTTTTGTGAGTGGTCTCTTGTGCGGGCTTCATTAGGTACTTTGTTATTACCTGGCGTCTCTCATTTTCAGCAAACGAGCATTTTGTGATCATGCAAGATTCTTGAAGCCCCTAATCTAGACCCACTTTTCCCCCATTAATTTATTGCTGTTTTCTTTATATAATTATAATGAATGGTGTATAATATAATGTTATATGATTGCAACTACTCCACATCGCTCTTTTTTTTAATGCAATAAAACTGTCTGCCTTTCAACATTTTTGCTCATTTGAGAAGCTACCTAGAAAAGATCTGGTTAACAATTTGTGTATCTTCGAATATCGAAGTTTTCTTGATATGCATCGGCTGTTTTTTCTGTGTTTCAGTGCTTGGTGATAGCTTGAGTAGCAATCATGGTTGATGGTGGTGGTGAGAGCTCTGCTGCTGATGGTTTGTCTACTGAAGAATGGCTCTCTTGCGCTCAGGGGCTAGTCCCGAGGGCGTTGGGGAAGGCGAGGGAGGTGAAAGGGTTCCCGGGGAGGTGGAAGATGATCATCTCAAAACTTGAGCAGGTGCCGTCACGGCTGTCTGATTTATCCAGCCATCCTTGCTTCTCGAGGAATGCTCTATGCAAGGAGCAGCTGCAGGCCGTGTCTAAGACGTTGAATGATGTAATCCAATTCGCAGATTTGTGTGTGAAGGAGAAATATGAGGGTAAGCTTCAGATGCAGAGTGATCTGGATGCGCTTGCTGGGAAACTGGACTTGAATCTACGCGATTGTGGGCTGTTGATCAAGACAGGGGTGCTAGGTGAGGTGTCGTTCTCGTCTGCTGCGGCGAGTAGTTGTGCTGAGCCGGAGGCTGCAGTTCATGGGAACTTGAAGGAGCTGCTTGCCCGCCTCCAGATTGGCCATTTGGAGGCGAAGCACAAAGCACTTGACAGCCTCTTGGAGGTGATGAAGGAGGATGAGAAGAATGTGTTGGCTGTGATCGGAAGGAGCAATATTGGAGCATTGGTTCATTTGCTGACCGCCACTTCGCCTCGGATAAGGGAGAAGACGGTCACTGTTATCTGCTCGCTTGCAGAGTCAGGCAGCTGCGAGAACTGGCTTGTCTCAGAAGGCGTCCTCCCGCCTCTAATAAGGCTCGTGGAGTCCGGGAGCAATGTGGGGAAGGAGAAGGCCACCATCGCCCTGCAGAGGCTGTCAATGTCGTCTGAGACGGCTCGCTCAATTGTTGGGCATGGCGGGGTTAGGCCATTGACTGACATATGTCATACTGGTGATTCTGTTTCACAATCTGCTGCGGCCTGCACGCTTAAGAACATATCCGCTGTGCCTGAGGCGAGGCAGGCACTCGCAGAGGAAGGGATTGTGAAGGTGATGATCAATCTTCTTGATTGTGGGATCCTTTTAGGATCAAAGGAGTATGCAGCTGAGTGCCTGCAGAATCTCACCTCGAGCAACGATGATCTGAAAAGATCGGTCATCTCAGAAGGCGGGATACGTAGCCTGCTCGTCCATCTAGACGGCCCGCTGCCTCAAGAATCCGCAGTTGGTGCACTTAGAAACTTGGTTGGTTTAGTGTCATCAGAGGTGTTGATCTGGTTAGGGCTTCTTCCCCGGCTGCTCCACGTGCTCAAGTCCGGATCCATCGGGGCTCAGCAAGCGGCAGCAGCAGCAATCTGTCGAATCTGCACCTCAGCAGAGATGAAAAGATCGGTGGGTGAGGCAGGGTGCATCCAGTTGCTCGTGAAAATGATGGAGTCCAAGGCCAACAGCGCAAGGGAAGTTGCAGCGCAGGCGGTTGCTAGCTTGATGACTCTATCCCACAACTGCCGTCTGGTCAAAAGAGACGACAAGAGCGTGCCAAACATGGTGGCATTGCTCGATCCCAGCCCCCACAATACGGCCAAGAAATACGCAATCTCATGCCTTACTCTACTCTCCTCGAGTAAAAAGTGCAAGAAGCTGATGATCTCATATGGGGCAATCGGATACCTCAAGAAGCTTTCGGAGATGGATTTGGCAGGCGCGAAGAAGCTTCTAGAACGTCTAGAGCGAGGTAAACTCAAAACTCTGTTCAGCAGGAAGTAAAAAGAGGGTGGGTGATCATGGATATAGTACTAAAATGAAAGAGTCCTCCCTCCCTACCAATGATTCTTCTTGTTGTAAAATGGAAGTATATTTTTGAAAAACTTGTCATGTATGTTTCATTCTCTAAATGAAACAAATTCAGCCATCTTTTAATCTATTCAATGATTTGAAATGAAATGGTGCCACCATCTGTACACACAATAATACTCCTATTTGGATTAATGAAACATATATTATCATCACTTGTTTCTGCGGTGTACTTCATGATCGTGTCGTGTTCGTGTTCAGTTCGTGTTGCTCACTTGCTGGTTTGTGGGATTCCTCAACCAAAATGGTAATAGTGAGCAAGTCTTCTGATGTTGCTGTGGTTGTTGTGTTGCCTAAATTGGAAAGGAGTACATGTGAGTTTGACAACAATCAATTTATAGATTGGTTGTACAGGCAGTTGGGACTGTTTCTTAATTCTTGCAGTTGGCTAATTTCAAGGTTCTTGTCCATCAAATTCACAATTCACAATTCACAATTCACAATTCACAATTTCGCATGCACATTTATTTTAAACCAGGACAAGAGTAATGGTGCTTTATAGTATTTGGAATTCCTATCTAATCTTTTTCTGAATTCTATAATCAAAGCTTATCACCTGAAAATTATTTGTAGTTGTTTTTTATTTAATTAAAACGGTATGAAAGTTTTAGCTGTCACCACAGAATATATGCTTACATTAGGAAATTTGTAATTGCTAGCTGGCTTAAGTACTTCGGTCCCCAACATTAATTATAATAAGATATTTTGAATCCAAATATGTTCAGTGGGATCCTACGTACAATAATGACGCCGGAGTATTTTTTTTTCCAATTTTATAAAATTTAGACCATCTACGACGATGTCTCTTATCCGTCTCTTAACCGTCTCATCCATTAACTATTCATGGGCCCCATTGTACTTTTCACTCCATCTCTTAACTAAGAGACATAACATGCAACCCTCCATCTCTTATCCGTCTCTTAACCACCTCTTAACTTACTATTCATTCAATTTCATTTTTTATTTTTATTTCCAACAAATTCAATTAATAAGATACATTTCATTAAATAAAATAAAAATACAACTTAAAATTCAAAAAAACAAAAAAAAACACTTAATTAAAATCCTAAAAAAATAAAAATTACATAATTTAAAATACAATTTTATAGAAATTAAAAAACTACTCCGCCAGCGAATCATCTCCCGAAGGCGGTGGCGGTGCACTCAAGCTACCTGGAGGCGGAATACCAATTTGTCTTGCCATATACTCAATTCCGGCAAGATGGGCTTGATATTGTGGAGGCGTCATGCGGGAAGTGTCCACCATCTTGGCAGTCAAGTACATGGACAATAGGGTGTTCGAGCCCGAGCCCGCCTGACTTGATTCGCCTCGGCCCCTCCTCCCTCTAGCCGCCTTCGCCGCCTTGGTCCCTTGCTGCCGACGGCGCCCACGGGAGGACCCCCTGCATCGTCTGCCGTGCCCTCAACCTCCTGCGAGGCAACCTCTTATGCGGCGCTGCCCGAACCGCCCCCACTAGACGAGTATTGGCCACCCGACATGTGCTTCGTGCGCTTCGAGGTCGAGCCCACCTTTCCTCGTCTTTGACGGCCTCCCAAACATCGACATGTCTGAATTCTTTGCCGGTGTCTCCGAAATAGACTCGCAAAGCCGATCTCAGAATGTCGGCTCCCGTGGCTCCGCTTTGGTAATGAGCTGCTTCGTTCTTGTAGATGCCGCAGAATTTTTTGACTTCTCTGTCGACTCGGTCAAAGTAAGCGCGGAGCATCTTCAATGTGCGGCGGCGGGACCCCTTCGGCTTAATCTCGTTGTTGGCCTCGGTGACCTTTTCCCAGAAGCACTTCCGGGTTTGTTGATTCCCGACGATAGGATCGTACGAGACGCTGATCCAGGCGTTGTACACAACCATCGTGTCCTTGTTGCTGTACGGATGTCGGCCTACATCATCCTCCTCCTCGGCCGCCTTTGCCTCTTCCTCCACCGCCCTGGAGCTTCCACCGCCTCGTCCTCCTTCCAGAGTGGGTTCATCCGGATAATCCTCCCGAATTTGGGATAATCCCTGCGAACTCCTCGGGCGGAGGGACGAGCGTATGCATCAACATCAAAATGGGGTGGTTTGTACCCCGCCGGCGTCGACGAGCCCTGGGTGCCCGTTGTCGACAAACCGGAGCCGGAACCACCCAAGACATTGTACATGTCCCTAGTCGCCAAACGCGTTGTCAAACCTGCCGGAGCCGCCACCACCCGTCGACGGACATTTTGTGATGACAATTGGAGAGGAAATAGAGATGATTTGAGAAGAATAGATGTGTATTTGTGTGTGAAATGAGGATGAAATAGGAGTATTTATAGAGTAAAAAATAAAATAAAAAAGGAAAACGGTCGAAAAACGGTAATATTACCATTTTAAATTTTTTTTATTATTAAATTCAACGCATCTCGGCGAGACCGATGGGACGGGCGTCTCGGCGAGACCGGGACGAGACGAGACGTTGCAACGCGTCTCGCCGTCGTCTCGTCTCGGTGGGACGAGATACGAGCCACCCGCGGAACGCGTTTCGGGTGGCCTTATGGAGTAGTATATTTGTTTTGTCATGCGGGGGTTATCGATCCAAGAAAAATTCTAAACCGACAGCATTTTCCACACAAAATCACATTACTATTTTGCCCTCGTTATCATTTCTCGCTGAACCGCAAAATGATGTTATAATCACAATTCCTTTTTATATTCATGAAAGATAAAATCCAATACTATTATAAACATGCTATAAAGAAGTAATTATTTGAATCAATAATTGCTTGCATAAGAAAATGATAAAAAATGGTCCACCGTCACAGGACTCACAGTCTAAAACAGCCATTTAATGTACAGACAAAAGTAAATTCAAATAATTTTTCGAAAACTTAAATATTTTAACAGGTACTTAATAAAAATATATCAGATATCATCTTTATTAAAAAAAACCTAAAAATATTAAGAGGTTTGGAGTATTTTAACCTTTAAAAATACCAAAATAAATAAGTACTTCTACGTTCAACGACCATTTGTCATTTTTTTCTATTCATAGCCGGCGTCCATGCAAAAGACCAAGGGCAGAGTAGGGTGGGGCTAAAGCCCTCAATAAAAATATTTTTTAAACATTTAGCTTTTTAAAATTTTTGAAATTTATTTAAATTTAATGTAAATTATTGTCTAAAAACCCTTACAAATAATCTAAAACACCCAAAAATCTAATTATGAAACAAAATTTAAAAATCACATTCCCTATCTATCTTTTTTTCTGAGACCACCCCTGCAAAATACATGATTAAGTAACTATTAATGGAGTTTACTTTTTTGTAAATATTCTTCACTTGCATTAAACAGCGGGAGGACTAATTCACGCCTTTATCATCGATGAAATTAATGTAAACAAATGTCTCTCACATATAGTAATTACCGCCTAACAAAATTCATTAAATTGAATGACTTTTTAATTTTTTGATTTAAATGGGATGACTTTTCAAAATATACGATTCATAATATTTTAATTTTTGGGATTAAACTATATGTATAGGATCAGGGCACACAAACTTTTCATTTTTGGAAATTATTGTCTTTTTATCTTAATTTTTGGAATTAAATTGTTTGGAGTATCTCGCAAAATACTTGAATTGACTAAACTATTCAACAAAAGCTATAACCCAAGTTTCTAAGATCCATCTTACATTGCAGCAAGAGCGATTTCGTCGCCTCGGCAGCCCCCACACTCCGACACGATATCATGTTAGGGGGTTAAATCTGGTTACGCAGTAGCCCGTTGAGGGGAAGATCCATCTTACATAGTAAGAGCATTCACAATGGCGCCCGTCCCGGGGGACATCCGGCCGGCGTTCCGGAGTTCTGCGCGGGACGTCCGCCATTGCGCAGCGGTGACGCAGATACGGAAGTCCGCTGCGGACACCGGAGTTCCGCGGCGTTCCCGGGACGTCCGTCGCAACGTCCTTGCGGACGTCTGCCATTGCGTTGACCCCACGGACGTCCGTTGGCGCCGGCGGTACCTCAACCCATCCATTGTCGATCTATAGTACCTTGGGACCACCTCGCTGCACACTGTCAGTTGTACGAGGATTACTTCGCTCCGGAGCCACGATTTGGGGAGAACATGTTCCGGCGACGTTTTAGGATGCATCGTCCGCTCTTTCTGCGTATCGTGGGTGCTTTAGAGCGTCGATACGGGTATTTCAGGGTACGGAAGGATGCGGCTGGTAAACCCGGCCACACTCCGATTCAGAAGTGCACTGCCGCAATCAGGCAGCTGGCATACGGAGGCGCGACTGACATGTTCGATGAGTGCCTCCACATCGGCGAGACGACTGCCCGCGATTGCCTAAAGTATTTTTGTCAGGGCGTTAGGGAGATATTCAGGGATAGGTATCTTCGGAAGCCTACCCCCGAAGATTGTCAAGCTCTGCTGGATATGCACGAGACTCAGCGCGGGTTTTCCGGGGATGCTAGACAGTATAGATTGTATGCATTGGGAGTGGAAGAACTGTCCCGTTGCCTGGAAAAAGGTGTACACTACGGATTTCAAGGGCAAGAATCCCACGATGATCCTTGAAGCGGTAGCTGACTACCGGCTGTGGATTTGACATGCCTATTTTGGAGTAGCCGGGTCGAACAACGACATCAACGTTCTCCAGTCGTCGCCCCTTTTCAACGACCAGTGCATGGGCGTCGGTCCGGCCGTCAATTTCATCGCCAACGGCAACCAGCACAACATGAGCTATTATTTGGCTGATGGGATATACCCTATGTGGCCCGTCTTTGTGAAGACGATCAGATGCCCAACAGAAGAAAATAATGTATATTTTGCGGGTCGTCAGGAGGCAGCGCGCAAGGATGTGGAGCGGGCATTTGGTGTGCTCCAGACTCGATGGGCAGCAGTGAAGGGTCCATCATGGCTGTGGTATGCTGACAGCATCGCCGATATGATGTACGCATGTATTATCATGCATAACATGATTGTTGAAGATGAAGGTCCAGCACATACGGATTGGGCCAATGATAATGCCGATGATGTGGGTCCAAGCCACGGCGTGGCCACCGACAATGTACGTATGGGGATACCCCATGACGAGGTCGAGTGAGTCCGTGCATTTGCCGACATGCGCCAAAAACAAGCCCATATTCGACTCCAGAACGATATAATTGAAGAAGTATGGCAGCGGAGGGGTCGTCGTTGATTGAATTTGTATTTATTGAACTGTATATTTTTTAGTTTTTTTTTGAAATGTACCTTTCTTTTTTTTATTTAATGAAAATTTTATTCCGCAATCGTGGCGAAATTTTAATTCCGTAAATTGTTTAATTTGGTGAATTTGTGAATTTTTATTATTGTGGGAAGTTCGTCGGGATGTCTTTGGGGATGTCCGCCACTGTGCAGTGGGAAGTCCTTATGACGTGGCATGAGGTGTTTTTGGTATGTCTGGGATGTCCGCGGGGATGTCCGCCGGGACATCCGCACCATTGTGGATGCTCTAAGGGAGTGTTCGGTTTCCAAGATTGTATCTCGAGATTAATTATGTAGTGTGTTTGGTTCATGAGATTCAATCCCACAACTCAATTCTAAATGAATAATCATGAGATAATTAGTCATAGCTAATCTCATATGGTTAAAATAATCTCATAACTCAATCATATATTATAATTTTATATTTATTTTATTTAGTAAACTGAACACCACCGAAAATAATTACATATCGATTTTCTCAAAATATGAGAAGTGATTAATCTTTATTTTGTTCCATGTAGACTGTATGATTAGTAAGATCATAATTTCTTATCTTACTTTACAAATTACAAGTAGGGGATTTGATTGGTATTTTGGAGTTGATATACTGTATTACTCCCCAAAGATCTTACGGTACTAGTATTTTTTATCCTACTATTTTACAAGTAGGGGATTGGCATTTTGGATTTGATATACTCCCACCGTCCCACCACAATTGATGGATTTCTTTTGAGCACGAGATTTAAGAAAATTATATATATTAAGTTAAAGTGGAGCGAATAAAGTATAAGAGAGAAAAAAGAAAGAGAGATAAAGAGAGAATAAAGTAAGAAATAGAGAATAAAGTAAGAAAGAGTAAAAATTTTGTCTTGTGTTAAAAAAGGAAATTGATCACTTGTGGTGGGATGAATGGAGTAGAAAATTGAGATTTTCAACATTATACATAAATTTGTGGATGTTATGAATCAAGTTATTAGAAAATTGTATTTTCAACATTATTTTAACAGTATGAATACAGTGTTTGTCATCATTCAGGAGAAAGAAAAGGGGGTCCTGGAACAACATCCAGTCCATGAAATCTAAGTTGCAGAGAGCAACAGATATAAGAGAAAAAGAACAATTGAGAAAGAAATCTTATGATAATTTAGTTAATTCTTTTAATTTGTGAGAATAATAATAGGAAAGAAATACTATAAAATAAGAGAAAATGACAATAATCTACGGAGTAAAATGAAAAGTTCGCATATCCATTCTACATTTTGAAAATCATCCAATTTAATTCCAAAATTTAAAAAAAATAATCCAATTTAATCTCGTACTAGCTAGTATTCTGAAATTCTTGACCCAAATTGAGGGTGCGAACGAAAAAAATAAAATATTCCGGATTGTGAAATTCAAGACTAGATGGGGTGAGGCACGACTCCCGGTGTATCTATCTACGCTCTTAATCTTATCTCTCCTTATATACAGAGCTAACAATCCCTAATTTCTCTATCCCCTTGATTGTTGCTTGCTGCTTATCTTGTTATCCAGGTACAAGATTTATGATTTGTTTGGGGTTTGGTTGGCTTGCTTTTACCCATTTTCTGATTCAGTATATCTGTGATTTTGATGAGTGAAAACATGATATCTTCTGCCATTCCGAAATGTTAAATTGAGGCCTTTCGTTATTGTTATATATGCATATATAAGAAGATTGTGAGTAGCAATGCCCCTGGGAACTTGAACAATTGACAAATCACCTCTCCAGCAATTGAATCAAATTCCATAACGTTGACTAATTAGACTTAATTGCTACATGAACTTATATATAAGGAACTAGATTGGTTCTTCATATTAGAATTGGGCTGAAACAGTGTACAGGGATGGATTGTTGTATGATCAAGAAAAGGATATTAGTTGTTTTGTGTGAATCCCTGTATGTGACTTGAGTTGGCTGCTTCTTACTTTTCCAGGTCTAGTTACACACAACATGACGTTGGATGTTGCCAGAGCTGAGCTTGCACTTGCTATTGTGTATCTCAACAAAGCTGAAGCCAGGGATAAGATATGCAGGGCAATTCAATATGGCTCCAAGTTCTTGAGTGCCGGACAGCCCGGCACAGCACAGAATGTGGACAAATCAACCAGCTTGGCTCGCAAAGTCTTCCGTTTGTTCAAGGTTTAACCTTTTAACCGGTTTCAGCCTGTTTTTAAGATATGCTCCAGTAACCTTTTTAGATCAACTGTGTTAAATCTAATGAGTATATGGTATGCACAACTGCTTTAACATCAGAGCGCTTCGATTTCCTTTTTGTCGTGACCAGGTTTCTGTATCTCATAATGTTTCAGTTTATCAATGATCTCCATGGCCTCATTAGCCCACCCGCTCCAGGAACTCCACTTCCTCTCATCTTGTTGGGAAAGGTAATATCTAATTAATTTGTAGTACTAGTATATCTTTTACCACATTCTCACTCGTATCTTACCCTTTGAGTTGATTTCTCTCGCAGTCCAAAAATGCTCTCCTGTCCACTTTCTTGTTTCTGGATCAAATTGTGTGGCTGGGTAGGACAGGTGTATACAAGGTATATCTATAAACATCTTTAGTAGTTCATTGGAATTTGTATGCTGACCACAAGTTTATTTCTGAGCAGAACAAAGAACGTACTGAACTGATCGGAAGGATATCTCTTTTCTGTTGGTTGGGGTCTTCTGTTTGCACCACGCTGGTTGAGGTATCCGTGCTGATCTTGTTCTATCCTTTTTGGCAGCAATGTGTTCTTATTAATCTGAACCTTTTATTTCAATTTCCTTGTTTCTTAAGACTGGTGAAATTGGAAGGCTTTCTGTGTCAATAAAGAAGTTAGAGAAGGAACTGAAAAATACCGACAAGCATAAGGTTTGCATCTCTATAGTCTGGAGTGGTAAATATGTCTGCAAAATTTCAACCTCAGTTATAGTTAACATTGTTGCCTTGGTACTCCGATGTTATTTTATTATTCCAGAATGAGCAGTATCAAAGCAAGGTTCAAAAATCGAATCAGAGATCTCTGGCCCTTGTTAAAACCATCCTGGATATTGGGGTGGCCGTTGGTTTGCTACAACTGGCGCCTAAGAGGATCACCCCTCGTGTCACCGGAGGCCTCGGATTTGTGACATCGCTCATATCCTGCTACCAGGTAACCCCCAGTTTTTTTGGTCACGCCATGTTTAGGAGCCTCATATATAAAGTCTGTACTTTGTGATTAAATGGTTTGCGCCACCACAGCTGCTCCCATCTCCGCCGAAGACAAAGACAAGCTGAAGTGATGGTAAACAAAACCAGGATGTCGCGAAACAATGAAGGTATTTGAAAAGCTGTTACATGAATTGGAGCAATTCGCTGAGGGGTTTACTGTTGGCTTGATATCTTTATTTACCTCATTTCTGGTTGTGAATTGTTTGTCTGTAAACATTTATACCAATAATATATATAGCTTCCTATATTATGTTGCTGTGTTAAAAACGACAATGTTTTACTTCAAATTAGTGCAGTTTTCTTTTACTTACTACTACTGCTACTTTCTATTGAAACTTGGTTTTTCAGCTTCTATTTGTTCCTTCGAATTAGTGCAGTTTTCTTTTACTACTAATTCCTATATTATGTTGCTGTGTTAAAAATCTGTTGCAAATGAGAGAAAAATAAATATAAAGAGTATCGAAACCATTAAATTCAATGAATCACTCCTATCACCAATAACCTTATGGATTTCTGACGTAACCATGAGATGGTGCACCCACAGACCAGTTTATATCCAACAATCCCCGTAGGCTGATTCTTCCCAGGGCCCCATTCATCGAACAACTTCTTGTTCACCTACGACGTGATACATTGTGCCCTTGGCTTTCACTCTGTATCCTCTTAGAGTACATCGGAAGGCGGATGATCTCACTGATCTCATTCAACAGTACATCTTCGGTGATGTTGTCTGTGATACTTTTCATGATGTTCGTGTATGTTTTGATATCATTTGTCCACCCTGACCCTCATACAAACCCACACCTTTTCCTCAGAGTTCCACGAACACTCGATAATTTTACCATATTATATACTGATGCATCAGGAAAGACAACCCTATCATCCATCAATTTCTTCTTCCCATACTCATGGAGATAAGAGTAGCTGGCGACTTTCAACCGTCTCAAAGAGAAAGTCCACTGAATTCATTTCAGGATACTTCCACTTTAAGAGACCCTTGTCTGTCAGCTTAACATAAGGATCATCCCAGCCCTGGAAAATAAGACCATCTGCATCGTGCGAAAGATTCGGAATAACTTCAACAGCTTTGTCACAGTAGAGAGAAGCCAAAAATCTTTCCTCCTTACCCTGAAAGGCTCCAGTTCATATCTATAGTAGGGGTTTTGGCTCTTTTGTATGTGTTGTCTCTCAAAATTACGAGGCTGGATGATTTCCTTCTCGACCATTTTCCAACGCTCATGAAACAGTCGCTCTACAAGGGATTCATGATTATAGGCGGCCATCATGTCATAGATAAGGTAACTTCTTTCTTGCTTGTGTGTATCAAGCATCGTATCGTTCACCATCTCCCCATCAAGTGAAGAAAAACGATGGTACGGTTTCCCGTCCCTGCAAAGGAATCGCATTTGGACTCTGCGAAATTCTAAAGGCCAATCAATCAAGTAACATCCATCCATAGTGATAAGCATCATATATCTTGTACCGTCTGATGGAGTACGTACTAAACAAGCCCAACAGCAGTAAAGCCCAAGACAGAGTATCAGTTCGGCATGACTAAAGAGTATCAGTCCGGCGTGACTAAAGAGTTCAGTTCGGCACAACCAAAGAGTTCGGCCCCAGCCTACAGCTCGGTGAAAGCCAACTCATCAAGCTCTGCTCTCAGGTCGGCATCAAGCTCTACTCTCAGATCGGCAAAAGCTGCTCGGCAATAATTCAGCAGTTCGGTCTCAGTATTCGACCGAACTAGGAGATAGTGGACTCATGCAAGATTTCCACCTCCACTACACCGACGATCTATTTAGTGGTGTCAAGCAGTCATTAACTCATGCAGGATAGTGGACCCATGCAAGGTCGCCACGATCTCCACGACATCCACTACCTAATAAATGCTGCATGCCACGATCTTGGTTCACTGTATAAATAGAACCTAGGTCAGATAGATAACTTCTTCTGAAAATTCTAAAAAGCTCTCTAGAGAGAATATCATAAAGCAGGCCAGTGTTGTAAGCTGTAATTCGCAGATCAAGCAATACAAACCTGCCCCCATTTCTCCCCGTGGACGTAGATTTACCTCAGTAAATCGAACCACGTAAAATCTCTGTGTTGATCTTCATTTATTTCCTGCATTTACAAACATCAAAAATTCGCCGCTTCATCACTGGCGCCGTCTGTGGGAAACAGAGAACAAAATTTGTGATAAAGCGAATTTTTGACCCTTTTCCACCCCAAAAAATGCATACCAGATCACATAACACTCATAATACCGTTCGTGATAACCGTGAGGAAGCTAGTCCAGCTCGCAGGTCTGAAAAACGGCCTCGGGAGACATCTACCTCCGGTTCTCACGAAGAAGGAGCAAGCCACTCCAGGAGTCATCGCACCGAGTCTTCCCAGCAGCCCAATTTAAATGAAGCTGTCAAGCTGTTCTTGGCCGAGAAGCAGGAGGAGTTCTTAACCTTCCTGCAGAAGAGCCAACAGCCGGAGAAGACAACGGCGGATTCTCCCTCCTCATCCAGACATGAAAGTCACTACCGCAGTAGTGACGTGTCTTCCAGGAGAAAGAATCCTCAACCTCAACATGCTCCTGCTCCTCCTCGGTACCGGAACCACAGGAGAACTCCATCTCCTCCGTACCGAAGAGATGTCGGGTTCGCCATGTACGGAGCATTAAAGACTCCGTTCTCGGACGATATCACCCGAACTCCTTTGCCGCGGAACTACCGGACACCGTCAATGACTTATGACGGGCTGGAGGATCCTCATGACTTCCTGGGACGCTATCAATATAATATGGCGAACCAGGGTCTCAATGAGGTCCACATGTGCAAGCTGTTCCCCGAGCTGCTCATCGGGAACGCCAGAAGGTGGTTCGACAGCCTTCCTCAAGGCAGCATCAGATCCTACCGAGATCTCATGGATGCTTTCCACAGGAGGTTCTTTCAGAAAGCGGAAGCCCGAATCACTTCGGCTCAGCTGCTTTCTATACGTCAAGGTCGCGACGAAAAGATCAGCGACTTCCTGACGAGATTCCATAAGGAATGCCTACAAGTAGATAATCTCAATGATCTACTTGTCATCTCGGCATTCCAAAATGGAATCCTGCCCGGAGCTCTCTACAGAAAGCTCGTGGAGTGCGGTCCGCAAACAGCTCAAGAAATGTGGGACATTGCGGACCAGTTTTCTCGTGCGGATGAGGCAGACCGTCGAAAACGGTCGTTAGACAGCTCATCCCAAGGAGACAAAAGGAAGCCCGATCAAAGCGACCAGGTGCTTCCTCGCCGAACTCCTTTTGAAAGAATTCAAAGGGCACCGGTACAAGGCAGATTGGGGCCACGTCTCAATCCTGAGAAGCCGCCCGCTCAGTTCGTACCATTAAACAAGTCAAGAGCGGAAATTTTCGAACTACATTCCGATATGTTCGAAAAACCAAAGCGGATAACGAAATCAGCCGCACGGCGACTTCAGGATCAATATTGCTCCTTCCATCAAACCCACGGTCACGATACCGAGGAGTGCCGAGATTTGGCTGCAGGTATTGATGTTCTTGTGAAAACAGGAACGTTAAAAAAATACCAAAGCAAGCAGCCGAAAAAGAACAAAAGGCAGAGAAGTGCGAACTGCAATCCTCAGGATCCGAAAAGGCATGAGGATCCCGAAGACGACGACGAGCCGCAATACGATGGAGTAATCCTGACTATTGATGCTCTCCCAGCCGGGAAGACTAAGTCGTCCCTAAAAGCAGAACGCAGAGGTTCCAATCAAGAGGAACCAACACATAAAAGGCTGAAGAAAGACGAAGTGATTACATTTTCAGATGCCGATCCCGTCCCAGCCATCTCTCCTCACCAAGACGCTATTGTCATTCAAGCCGGGGTGGCAAACAAACTGGTCCACAGAGTATTTGTGGATACAGGAGCGTCAGTCAGCATTCTTTTTAAAGAATGTTTCGATAAAATGGAAGTGGATCCAGCTCGGCTCAGTCCGGCTCCACTTCCTCTGAAAAGTTTCGCCCAGGAGGACACCCGCCCTGAAGGTATTATCAGCCTTCCGATCACGGTGGGAAAAGCGCCTACAAGCTCCAATACGATGATCGAGTTCTTTGTGGTGAAAGCTCGGTCTCCGTACAACGTCATCCTGGGGAGGGACTGGCTCAACACAGTTCGGGCCGTTTGCTCTACTTATCACCTCACCATCAAGATCCCCACTAAAGGTGGGATAGCGGTCATCCGAGGTGATCAAAAGAGAGCAAAAGAATGTCTGCAGATTGCGCTTAAAAGTGCCGAGCAATCAGTTCGGCACCATCAAGCATAGCAATCACAGCAACCGGAGTCGGAGGCAAGCGAGATGACCGAAGTCACTTCAGAGCCGAACTCAATGACCGTTCAGTTATACGAAGATGATCCATCCAGAACGGTCAACGTCGGCTTCGCAGGAACGCCTCTACTCCGGGAAAAGACCATTCAGCTCCTCAAGGAGTACAAAGATGTCTTTGCATGGTCTCCGTTGGACATGACCGGAGTGCCCCCCGAGGTAATCACTCATCGGTTAAATATTGATCCTTCAATCCGGCCAGTAAAACAGAAGCAAAGACTCTTTGCGGCAGAAAGAAGCCAAGTCATCCATGACGAAGTCCGCCAATTACTAAAAGCGGATGTACTATTCGAGGTGAAATATCCTTCTTGGGTGGCCAATCCTGTGATGATCAAGAAAAAAGGAGGAGGATGGCGGATGTGCATAGATTTTACCGATCTAAACAAGCACTGTCCAAAAGATTGCTATCCCCTTCCGAATATAGATAAAAAAGTAGAAGCTTTGATCGGCTTCGAAATTTTCTGTTTTCTTGATTTATACAAAGGATATCACCAAGTGTTGATGGATGAGAGTGACGCTCCGAAAACAGCTTTCATTACCGATTTCGGCATTTTCGCTTATAAAAAGATGCCATTCGGTTTAAAGAATGCCGGAGCCACTTATCAAAGGATGGTAGACAAGCTTTTTCGGCACCTAATCGGGAAACAGGTTGAAGTGTATGTCGACGACATAGTTGTCAAAAGCAAAAGCACTTCGGAGTACGAAGACAACCTCAAATCCACTCTCAACGTGCTCCGAAAAGCCAACCTCAAACTCAACCCCCAAAAATGTACCTTTTTGGTAGATTCGGGAAAGTTTCTGGGTTGTTGGGTTTCAAAGGACGGACTCAAGGCAAATCCCTCAAAAGTTCAAGTCGTTCAGCACATGGCAATGCCGAAGTCCATACATGACGTGCAAAGGCTAACCGGATGTCTAGCCGCACTGAATCGATTCCTTTCCCAAGCAGCCGAAAAGCAACTGCCATTCTTCAAGGTGTTGAAAAAGGCACCAAAGTTCGAGTGGGGAGCCGAGCAGAAAAAGGCCTTTGACGAGCTCAAAAGTTATCTAGCCGAGCTTCCTATTCTCTCTGCTCCAACCGAAGCCGAAGTAATATTCTTATACTTAGCGGCATCAGATCAAACCATCAGCGCGGTGCTTGTACGAGAAGAAGGCCTAAAGCAGCTTCCCATCTACTTTACAAGCCGAGCATTAAGAGGTCCAGAAACAAGGTATCAACCTCTGGAAAAAATTGCTCTGGCGTTAGTAAATGCAGCAAGGAGACTGCGGCCATACTTCTATGCTCACAAGGTATGCGTCTTAACCGATCTGCCTCTTCGGCAAGTTTTGACCAAGCCAGAAGCATCAGGCAGAATCGCCAAATGGGCCATAGAGCTGGGAGAACACTCAATCGAGTACCTACCTCGGAAAGCCATCAAGGGACAAGCCTTGGCAGATTTTCTTACAGAGGCCAAGTTCGATCAAGCAATCCCTGTCATTGCCGAACAGAAAAAGTCTGCCAATACCGAACTAGCACAGCCCTTGAAATCCGAAGTAGAGCCGCCAGACTGCTGGAGCGGATTCGTAGATGGAGCTTCAAACAAGATGGGAAGTGGAGCTGGTATTTTACTCGTCGCTCCCGACGGACACGAGGTAACCTACTCACTTCGGTTCCTATTCCCCACTACTAATAATGAAGCCGAGTACGAAGCCCTCCTTGCCGGACTCCAGTTAGCGCAAAGTCTGCTCGTCAAATCTCTCAAAGTCCATTGTGATTCACAAGTCATAGTAAATCTCATGTTGGGTACAAGTGAAGCTCGTGACGAGAGAATGAAGAAGTATTTGGACAAAGCGCAAAGCATCAGCCGAAGTTTTTCCTATTTTCGGATAATCCGCGTTCCCAGAGCGGAAAATAGCCGAGCAGATACCTTAAGTAAGTTGGCCTCAGATCCGAGCTCAAAGGCAGAAGAATTAATGCATCGAAGCATTGATGAAGCCGAAGTACATTCAGTATCCAGCTCGCCGAACTGGATGACGCCGATCTTGCAGTATCTGGATCAAGGACAATTGCCCGAGGATAAGAGAGAAGCTCGGAAGATCACGTGCCGAGCACTTCGGTACGAACTTCATGAAGGAGTCCTCTTTAGAAAGTCTTACCTCCAGCCGTTATTGCGGTGCGTAGGACCAGAAGAGACGGACTACATCCTCAGAGAAGTTCATGAAGGATCGTGCGGCAGCCACATCGGAGCTAGAGCTTTAGCTAAAAAAGTTCTAAGATGGGGATATTATTGGCCAACCTTGGTACAAGAAGCAGTGCAGCTCGTCAAGACATGCCCGAAGTGCCAAATCCATGCAAATATCCCAAGGATGCCGCAGACCGATCTATCCACTATGCAAAGTCCTTGGCCTTTCATGCAATGGGGCATAGACATAGTGGGACCACTTCCTCAAGCTCCTCGGCAAATGAAATTCCTAATCGTTGCCGTGGACTACTTTACGAAGTGGGTGGAAGCTAAACCATTAGCTACGATAACGAGCTCGAAGGCATTGGATTTCGTCTGGAAGAACATAGTGTGCCGATTTGGCATACCCCACATCCTCATCTCGGATAACGGGACTCAGTTCACCGACAAGACGTTCAAGAATTGGTGCAAAGAGCTGAATATTCAACAGCGGTTCACTTCGGTCTCTCATCCACAAGCAAACGGACAAACGGAGGTAACAAATCGTATCCTGGTGAAAGGGTTAAAAGCTCGGTTAGAACAAGCCAAAGGACAATGGGTAGAAAATCTCCCTCAATTCCTATGGTCCTACCGAACTACACCCACAACCTCCAACGGTGAAACTCCGTACAGTCTTGTGTACGGCACTGAAGCCGTAATTCCGTTGGAGATCGGCATGCCCAGTCCTCGAACTCTAAATTTCTCAGCAGAAATGAATGACGACGGACTGAAAGCTGAGCTAGATCTTGCCGAAGAAAGAAGAGAATTGGCATGCATAAAAGCAGCCAAGTACAAGGAGCAAGTAGCCCGGTATTACAACCAAAGGGTGAAGAAGCTGCAATTTCAAGTGGGAGATCTCGTCTTGAGAAACAACGAAGTAAGCCGAGCAGAAAAGCTGGGCAAGCTCGAACCCACATGGGAAGGTCCGTATCGGGTGTCAGAAGTCCTCGGCAAAGGGTCTTACAAATTGGCTCACATGTCAGGAGAACAGGTACCCCGAACATGGCACATTTCCAACCTCAAAAAGTTCCATTTGTAAGAGACAGTCCGGTCAGTCTGTCTTGTGTTTAGTTCGGTCCTAAGGCTATGTGCGTTTTTTGTCTCTGTGCTTTATTTGGCTTACTTGGTCTTTTTTTTGTCTCTGTGCGTTTTTGTCTGTCTGTTTCGTCTCTCTGTGCGTGTCGTCTCTTACAAATGTTACTGAGGTATCTTGTTCTTCGAAGGCTGATCCCCTTCTTAGAACATGTACAAGCCCACGATTGTGCGTCAAAGCTTCTAAAGAGGATACAAGACCACAATTCAGCTTAAACAAGCACTTCGTCTGAAACGAACTGCAACAAAAGTCCAATTCTCGCGATAAAACTTGCCTGAATTAGGACTAGGGAAAGTCCGATCCACGCGATAAAACTCGCCGAATTAGGACAAGGGAAAGTCCGATCCCCAAATTAGGACAAGGGAAAGTCCGATCCCCAAATTAGGACAAGGGAAAGTCCGATCCCCAAATTAGGACAAGGGAAAGTCCGATCCCCAAATTAGGACAAGGGAAAGTCCGATCCCCAAATTAGGACAAGGGACAGTCCGATCCCCAAATTAGGACAAGGGAAAGTCCGATCCCCAAATTAGGACAAGGGAAAGTCCGATCCCGAAATTAGGACAACGGAAAGTCCGATCCAAGCGATAAAACTCGCCAAATTAGGACACAAACCAAGTCCGGTCAAAGAAGAGTTCACTTACCCCATACTTTTATCCAGAATGCCGAAGTGATTCACTTCGCTTTTCGGGGGGGGGTAGTGATGGAGTACGTACTAAACAAGCCCAACAGCAGTAAAGCCCAAGACAGAGTATCAGTTCGGCATGACTAAAGAGTATCAGTCCGGCGTGACTAAAGAGTTCAGTTCGGCACAACCAAAGAGTTCGGCCCCAGCCTACAGCTCGGTGAAAGCCAACTCATCAAGCTCTGCTCTCAGGTCGGCATCAAGCTCTACTCTCAGATCGGCAAAAGCTGCTCGGCAATAATTCAGCAGTTCGGTCTCAGTATTCGACCGAACTAGGAGATAGTGGACTCATGCAAGATTTCCACCTCCACTACACCGACGATCTATTTAGTGGTGTCAAGCAGTCATTAACTCATGCAGGATAGTGGACCCATGCAAGGTCGCCACGATCTCCACGACATCCACTACCTAATAAATGCTGCATGCCACGATCTTGGTTCACTGTATAAATAGAACCTAGGTCAGATAGATAACTTCTTCTGAAAATTCTAAAAAGCTCTCTAGAGAGAATATCATAAAGCAGGCCAGTGTTGTAAGCTGTAATTCGCAGATCAAGCAATACAAACCTGCCCCCATTTCTCCCCGTGGACGTAGATTTACCTCAGTAAATCGAACCACGTAAAATCTCTGTGTTGATCTTCATTTATTTCCTGCATTTACAAACATCAAAAATTCGCCGCTTCATCACCGTCAGCTTTCCATGTCGCGTAGTAGTAACATTGCCTTTTTAACTTCTGCAAATTCTCCCTGGAGAGAGAAACTGGATGTGAACCAGGAAACTGCAGAGATCCTTTAACCACTTTAGGCATCATCTTCAGAGCCTGGTAGACCGACTTCCCCCCAAAGGTCATCCCGTGTCTCATCCGGAGGAGCTGTAGGACCTTCATCACCGTCGTCATCAAGTTCAGAAGATGGTTTCCACTCTGGGATTGGAGGGCAAACAACCACCTCTGGTTTACAACCTCATTCTTAGGCCATCCACAATAGGCGCCCAGCGACCGCCCAGCCGAGCGCCGGCGCTGGGCGGTTCGCTGGGCGGTCGCTGAACGGTCCGTTCGGCGCTATTGCAGCGCCCGGATCGCCCAGCGCACCGCCTAGCGCGAAAAAATAAATTTTTTTTTTTCGAAACACTATATATACGCGCTTTGTTCGTCATTTTCATTCGCACCACTTGTTTTAACGAGTACTCTCTCTATCTTAATTTCTGTTCAAGATCAACAACGCAAAATGAGTAATGCTGGTGGTAGTAGTGGTGGTAGCGGAGGGGATGCTGAGGAGTACGAACGTCGAATGGCCGAGGCGTTGGACGCCTATACGACCAACGCGATAAACCAATGGATGGAAAGGGCCTTGCAGCCGGCGATACCTCGACCTCCCCCAGTGGTCCACCGCCGCAGTGTGATTGATCGGGATCACGTAGCTGCACATCAGCGCCTATACGAAGACTACTTCGCACAGGAGCCTCGGTTCAACGCCAACCTTTTCAGGCGTCGTTTTAGGATGACCAGGAACCTGTTTATGCGTATTGTCAACGCTTTGGAGTCTCGATATCTGTATTTCCGCTTCAGACACGATGCGTCTGGCAGACCCGGCCACACACCTATTCAAAAGTGCACTGCGGCAATCCGGCAGTTGGCCTACGGAGGCGCGGCAGACATGTGGGACGAGTATCTCCACATCGGTGAGACGACTGCCTTGCAATGTCTGAAGAATTTCTGTCTGGGAGTGATAGAAGTATTCGGTGATCAGTATCTGCGAAAGCCTACCCCCGAAGACTGCCAAGATATGTTGCGGATGCACGGGAGTCAGCATGGGTTCCCGGGTATGTTAGGCAGCATAGATTGTATGCATTGGGACTGGAAGAACTGTCCCGCAGCCTGGAAGGGGTTCTACACGTCCGGCTACAAGGGAAAGAATCCCACGATGATCCTGGAGGCCGTAGCTGATTACCGGCTTTGGATTTGGCACGCGTATTTTGGGATAGCTGGTTCGAACAACGACCTCAACGTCCTCAACTCGTCGCCACTTTTCAACGAGCAGTGTCAGGGCGTCGGTCCGGCCATCAGTTTTGTCGCCAACGGCAACCAACATGATATGGGCTACTACTTGGCGGATGGGATATACCCTAGGTTGCCCGTCTTTGTGAAGACGATCCGATGCCCAGGAGATGCGAAGAAGGCCTACTTTGCGGCACGACAGGAGTAGGCGCGCAAGGACGTGGAGCGCGCATTTGGTGTGCTCCAGTCTCGATGGGCGGCAATTAAGGGTCCAACGCGTTTGTGGGAAGTCCAATGCATTGCTGATATCATGTACGCATGTATTATCATGCACAACATGATTGTCGAAGATGAAGGTGGCGAACTGACCAATTGGGTCAACGACGATAATGAAGCCGGTCCAAGCCACGGCGTGGCCGCCCCCAACGTACGGAGTGGGGTACATCACGATGAAGCCGGCCTCTTACAAGCACACGCCGACATGCGCCAAACGGCGGCTCATATTCGACTCCAAAAGGATTTAATTGAAGAGTTATGGGCACGGAGGATTGACCGCCGTTAGTTTTTTTTAATTATGTATTTTTTTTAATTAATGTACTTTTTATATTTTATTAATATTAGTGAATTTTCTCGTTTTTGTGTCGTAAATTTAATTCCGTATATTGTGTGATTTTTAATTATTTCATTTTGTATATATTTGTTAATAATGATATGGATAGTATGTGGCTGGGCTATGGCTGGGCTATTGCTGGACTATTTGCTTGTTTTGATGATGTGGCAGGAGGATTTTTAGTGCTGATGATGTGGCAGTGGCTGGGCTATTGCTGGGCTATTCCTATTGTGGATGGCCTTAGGCCCCCGTGCATTTAATCTTGACAGGCTTGATAGATCCGTTAGTCCAGTCCTTGGTATTATAGTATCTAGGGATGTCAATGTAACTCGAACCCGCGGGTCGACCCGAATAACCCGATAAAAATACAGGGTTAGGGTTGTAATTTCACAGCCCGAATTTAAAATCGGGCCATTCGGGCTGACCCGTTCGGGTTGTCGGGTTAGGCGGGCTGACCCGTTCGGGTTATGGGTCGGCCCGTCGGGTTGAAGGCTTCTGCAAAGCGAGCAGTTTTTGTAACGGTCATAACTTTCTCTACAAAGCTCCGATTGAGGCGTGCAATATATCCACGCGAAGCTCTTTCGAAGACGAAGAGAATGATATGTATTAGAGGTTTATCAGACTTCAAAATCGCAAGAAACATTGACTCAAACAAGGCTGCTGCACATCCACATATTTTGTTTACATTTTCTAATCAATTTTCTATCATTTCTCAACAACACATGTAAACATACCAAAATATAGAAATATAATCAAAATCATCCAAGACAACCCTCTAAAACTATGCAAAATCCAAATACGTCAACTGACTATATAAGATCACGGAAAAAATCACATGTGGTTCATGGATTATAAATACTCGTATATAAAAGCTTTCTTTTAGTATATTTCCAATATAATAGTGCAAAGTGTTTTGACGCCGCTTCGTCATTGAATTATGCGTACTCTGATGATTCTTAAAACAAAGATAAATTATTATTTGACTTATTTACAGCTGGAATAAATTAAATTTGACCAATCATAATTCAAGAAAACTTAGAGTTACTCCAATTAGCTAGCATCTTGATAATTCACTCTTTAACAATTCAAAATATTTTTGTTACGTCTACTATGCACCTCTCATGTTATGAAAATTTTATTTAATTTTCTACGAATTGATTTATGTTTGAATTTTGAAACAAAGTGTTGATTTATGTTTTAAATACATAAACATAAACATACTATTGATAGATATTTTGTAAATAATTATGTAATGAATTAGTTATTTAAATTTAAATAACTTAATCTTTTTTAAAAATATTAAAGAAAATTAAAAATATGTATTTCATTGTTGAATGATTAATTAAAAATATGTATATAATTAAAGAAAATTTAAAATACGTATTATTTTTTGAAAATATTAAAAGAATTAAAAATACGCATTGGCCCGAATAACCCGATGGGTTAGCCCGAAACCCGAAGGGTTAGGGTTAGGGTCGAACTTTTATAACCCGAAAAAATCATAACCCGAATAGCCCGTACCCGAATGGCCCGCCAACCCGAACGGGTTGGCCCGAACCCGAACGGGTTGGCCCGATTGACATCCCTAATAGTATCTATCTGAATTGGTCAAATCAATCACCAGGCCTATCTTTGTATTTAAAAATTTGGGTTGATCGAGCAGATGAGTATCCTTTACCAGGTGGACTTGAACTTTTGAAGGGATGAGAAACCCTGCAATTTCATATCATGTCCATAAGCAGGGCAGCCTATCCAACCTGGAGGAAGTCTACTATTAGGTTTCTTCCTTTTAGATTGATATCCATAAGATGGTGTGTCGCAATTGAAGCACCTATCTTCTTCTGACTGTGGATTAGAAAAACCTCATCTTTTTCTGGTTCAGGGAAGACATTCAGGTCCATGCTGGCAATCATTCAAGTTCCAAGCAGACCGGAATCCATGCAGTTCAATTCCGCCAAAAACCCTAGAGAGAGAAACATGGCGAGAATGATTGCAGAGGGAGGGAAACACGTAGAAGCACGAGAATAAGTTATTCACACGCGAGAACTTTGCAACTGAACATAACCTACAACTTATATAAATTCAAGTCGGCTGGTTTACTTCTGCCCGATGAGGAAAATATTCAGTTATATCTCAATCTCATATTACTGGCAAAAAATAATTATCATGCGTGGAATATAAAAAAAATCACTATTATACTCGTTATTTTCTTGTTTTATTACTCTATGTCCCATAAAAAAAATTGGATTTATTAATATACAATTAATAAAATATAGGAAAGAGATAGAAAAAAGTGATTAAATATTATTAATAAAAAAATACCATACATAAAAGTAAATTACTATATTTATAGAACAAATAAAAAGGAAAATATTACTTCAGTAATGAAGTAAAATATAATGATAATCTTGTTGGTTTCTAGGATTACAAGAGATACAACCGGACGGAATACAACCCAAAAGAAGGAATACAAATGAAAATTGAACTGAAATTACAACTGAAAATCGAAACAACTAAACCGTGAAATTTGTTAGCCGAGTCGAGGAGTCCTCTTTCCGCAAGACGAGATACGCCCCGGTAGTGCTCTTCGGATTGGCGTTTCATCCTCAAAGATAAAACGGCTACGTCTCTGGTGAAGCAACACCGCAATCAACAGAGCTCCGACGAACTGGATGGAGGAGAGGGCAGATCTTTCGACAGGAAAAACAATGCAGAGAGAGAGAGAGAGCTTATGATGCAAATGCTTGTGAATATTGTATCTAATGCAGTGGAATGGCTAGCCTATCTATAGGCCAAGCCATCATGCATGGTCAACCAAGCCATGAAGGCTCATCATGGCAGATTCGTAACCGTCGGCGGTTACAAGCGTGTGGCAGGAGTGTGCCTTTCGCGTGTGGAGCATGTGGATTTCTCACGTGGCAACCTTGTAGGCTTTGACTGTGCCACGCTTAACGATGTGTCAACCCACTTGGATTGCTGACTCAGCGGTGGTCTAAAAAGATTACTACGGGTCCAGACCCAAGCCCAAAGACCACCCAAAGACCAAGACCAAGTCCAAGATCGGGATCGGGCCCAGGGCCAGAGGCCCGCGACCGCGAGCGGGCGCACGGCGACAGCGGCGCGCGCGTGTGGGCTCTTTCACCTATCTTGGTTCACTATAATTATTAAGTAACATAAAGTCACTTAATTTAAACACATTAAAAGATGTGTCACTTCTCCAATGTGAGATAATTAACACTAGTTAATTATTCCCTAAGCTCAAACTCCAAGCTTTAATTAAAAAGCTAATTATGCCCAACTTTAATCCACTATTTCTCACTCACCGGAAATCGGATTTGAGAAAGTGAATATAGTACATTTATCTACGTAAACTGTAGATCGACGCTATATCATTTAATTTAACAAAATTAAATGTCTCGTCACATTTATTATTTGGTCAAAATCCATTGACCGGACATATTTATTCCATCATTTCTACAAATCTTTTAGAAAAGAGGATCCCTATGAAGAGTAAGATGTAAATCTTTTAGAAAATATCGATATACATATCTTCTGTAACCATTACTAGAAGAATAAAATATTTATTTTAGATCACTTGGTGCAGTTGGTGTGACATAGACTGTGTTTTCAAAATATTTTGTGATTGTATTTTCAATTAATATTATATTTTCTGCTGATTATGTTTATTTACAAAATTTCCGTTTTTTTATTGTCTGTGATTGTATTTTATATATATTCTATTTTCTGCTAATTATGTTTAATTACAATATTCTCTATTGTGGTAAAATAAGTATTTTATATTGTACAAATTATATATGTTGATTATTTTGTAAAATAATTTTAATTGTATAATTTATCAAAGTATTTGTGGCTATATACTTACCTACCATATGTGAGCAACACGCTCATTTAATGAAGGTTTTGTGTTGTTTGTTTTGTTTTATAAATTTAGTTTGATTATATTATATAAAAATTGATACTATTAAATTTTATAATTTTTTATAAAATTTATTATTTGAAGCTATAGAATAAATGAATAAACTGAGCTTTGATTTCTATAAAAAACCCACTTTCACTAGGAATTAGAACTCAGATTAAAAATAATATTTTAACAACATTAGTGGGAAAAAATATTTTTTTAATATTTTAATAGGAAAAAAGGGAGTAAATAGACTGATATTAAAAATCCCCAAATTGAAATATTTATATACGGGCCAGATTGCAAAAGCTCACCCATGACACGTGCGAAGCCCAGATTGTATCATACTCTGTACACGTTCAAAACAGCAACCGCAAACGAAGAGGAAAGAAGAGAATCAACAGAAACCCTAGATTACTTCTCCTACTGATCCAAGTATTACCACTACTCTCAAAATGGAAGCAGAAGATGATGCTGCAGGCGCTATTATCGGGGACGAAGAGATCTACGCCAATGTCCGGGACGAAACCGATTCGCAGCGGCACCGCCCCATCATCAGCGGCGAGCAGCTCGACGTCGAGGCCTACGCCGCGCTCTACACTGGTCGCACGAAGACTACGCGCCTCCTTTTCATCGCCGATAAATGCGGCGCCCCTTCCATGGAGCTGGAGGCTCTGCGGATGGCGTACGACGAGATCAAGAAGGGCGAGAACACGCAGCTCTTCAGAGAGGTTGTCGGGAAGATCAATGGCCGATTGGGCCCCAATTACGCCCTGGATGATGCCTGGGCCGATGCTGTGGATCGACGGGCCGAGTTGAAAAAGGATAAGCTTGAAAATGAACTCAATGCTTACAGGGTATGGTGTTTCCCCTCTATACACTCTGTTATACTCTTATTTTTGCTTTTATAATACTATTATTATTAACCTTTAGTTTTCTGCTGAAATGTCAGTTGAATTTCATAGTCTTGTTTGAAGTTTACCATGATTTTAAGCTATAAGTTGTGAACGCTTGTTTTATTTGGGAACTGTAGAATAAGGATTTATGCTCCCTCCGTCCCATAAAAATAGGGGCTTTTGGGACGGCATGAGTAATAATGCGAAATTGGTGAGTAGAAAGAAAAAAATTGATTAGGGTTTTGTTAGTGGAGAATGCTACCTCATAAGAGAGAACTTTGCCAAAAATAGAAGTGGACTAATTTAGGACAAACCAAATGGAAAAAAAGACTATTATTTGGGGATGGGGGAGTAGGATTTAGGGTCGGTTCTTGGCCACTTGTTGGAAAACTGGTTATAAGGAAAATCGAAAAGATAAAAAAGAAAAGGTAACATTGTCTGGCTTAGGAATATGGAATTTGCTAATGATTGTTGTTATTTTGTTCATCTTCTCAACATATATAAGGTAATACCTTGTGTGTCTGCTAGACGAAGAATCTGTAAAGTGGCTTCTTATTGAATAGATCCATTCTTTGAATTCTTCACTAGTTTATTTTGCATGAAGTTTAGAGATATGTGTTAGGCCTGCAGAAACTGCTCCCAACTCTTGTTATTACCGCATGTTTCTGATTCATTGATTGCTAAATTATGTAGTGTGAATTAATGATAACGATTAATTTGGTTGTAACACTTAAATAGTCGACTTTCTGAAATTCTTGATAGTAAAATTCAGTAAACATGATCTCAAAATTTCCAACTCTTAGTAGCTTAGTATTTGGCTGTCTTTTTCTTGTTCTACTTAGCACCCTCACTCTAATACTATCTTTTGCAGACAAATTTGATCAAAGAGAGCATTCGGATGGGGTACAATGATTTTGGGGATTTCTACTATGCACATGGTCAGCTTGGTGAAGCATTTAAAAATTATGTCCGCACACGTGACTACTGCACAACCTCGAAGCATATAATTCATATGTGTCTAAATGCTATTCTGCTTAGCATTGAGATGGGTCAATTTACTCATGTTACAAGTTACGTTGGCAAGGCTGAGCAAACTGCAGACGGCTTGGATCCTGTTACAATTGCAAAACTGCGTTGTGCTGCTGGATTGTCTCACCTTGAAGGGAAAAAATATAAGCTTGCTGCTCGAAAGGTTTGTCTAGAAAATCTTTTCCCCATTAAGTAATACTACTACATTTGGTTGCCTGCCAGAGAATATATTGTTTGTTGTGGTTAAGCATGCCACGTAGAAAGAGCAGAATATTGGGGTTGGCTGCTGAACTTTTTAACATTTATAGGACTGCTCTTATAGTTCTGATGCTTTTGGGTGGTATATACAGACTTTTTTATAGGTAGAAATGCTTTTTACTTTACAGAGACATACCATGGATGGTCGCAGTGTGATATAATATATCATGCATGGTTGAAATTCATATCTTAACAATGAAGATTTGAGTCTTGTATTTCATTGATATATACACCCTCTATGGTGCTTGAGATGTGAGATTTTTATTGTCTTTGCTGCATATATTTTCCCTTGACTTTTCTATTGATATTTGCAGTTCCTGGAAGTTGGCCCAGAACTTGGGAACAACTACACTGAAGTAATTTCACCCCAAGATGTTGCAACATATGGCAGTCTCTGTGCACTCGCAAGCTTTGACCGTTCAGAACTGAAGGCAAACTCTTACCTTGTTTATATTGTTCTTAAATGGTCATTTTATATGATACAGGGACTTGTAAAATTCTTAACTCTTGAATTGTTTCAATTTTCCAGAGCAAAGTCATCGATAACACTAATTTTCGGAATTTCTTAGAATTGGTGCCTGAGATAAGGGAACTCATTAATGATTTCCATACCAGGTAACTAAGTTTATGTTGTTCACATCACGCTATGAGAACTATTTACTAGATTCTCTTACATAGTGATTAGCGACATAGACAAGTAGATAGAACACTTTTTTATGGATAAATAAACAGAAATTGTTAAAGGCCACGTAACGATGGACTCAAACTCGAGACCTTTGGCCTCGGGCATTAACCACTACACCACTAGACACACACATGATAGGTAGAACATTCTTGATAATAAAGCTGGGCCAGAAGGGTTAAAAGAATTAACTACTAGGAGTACAAATCAATTTTGAAAAATCCCCCAGCTCTGCACTGACTCATTATGAAAGAACCAAATAGAAAGAATAATCCGCCTAAACTTGCATCTCCAGTTCCTTAATTGACTTGAGATAGTATGTTTTACTATGCAGCCATTATGCTTCTTGCCTGGAATATCTAGGAAATCTCAAGACAAACTTGTTGCTTGATATCCATTTGCATGATCATGTGGAAACTCTATACGAGCAAATACGCAGCAAGGCTCTGATCCAGTACACACTTCCGTTTGTATCTGTAGACCTTAATATGATGGCAAATGCTTTCAATACAAGTGTTACAGGCCTGGAGAAAGAACTTGAAGCCCTGATCACTAATGACCAAATTCAGGTAATCATTTGCATCCGCTGCTTGTGTAAATACAATCGGATAACGTGTATCTAATGAGAAGATCCTGCAGGCTCGAATTGACTCCCATAACAAGATTCTTTATGCTCGACACGCTGATCAGAGGAATGGGACGTTCCAGCGCGTCTTGCAGACTGGCAATGAATTTGATCGTGAACTCAGAGCAATGCTTTTGAGAGCAAATCTAATCAAACATGATTACAACCTTAAGGCAGCACGGAAACATTAAGTGGGGGGTTGGGTTTGTATGAAAAATATTGCTACTTTGGTGGAGGTTGAAAATTCAAAGTTTGGAAGATTAACAGGCTATGGAAGAGGAGTGTCGACAGCGTTGAATCTTCTGTAGCTGGTTATTGCTTCAATCAAGTTAAGCTTTTGGTAAAGGGGAATGAAAAGGCCATGGGAGCTTGTCAGCAAAAAATGCAAATCACAATGATCTTGAAGATTTTCAACTTCAAGTTCAGAGCCTTTGATTTGTAATCCCTGTAGATTCTCTGTTCATAGTCTGAAATGTTACTTTGTCCTTTTTCTGCCGGGGCTACCTGGTGCAAAAATATTTAAATCATGGTTAGGTGGTGCTACTATATAAACTATAATCTGAAATTTCCATTCAAAAAATTAGTCTTCGTTTTTACTGTGATGTGGTGCGTGTCATTGTTAATGGAATAGAATATGAAACAATGATGTATACCTTTTGCATATATTCCCTCTTTCACACCCCTTTATTTATCTGTTTCTTAACTTATTGGATCAGATGATAAAACAATGATGTTTCTTTACTACGATTGTGACGTGAATAACATCATTTCAGTTTATGTTTATTATGGAAGGATTAATTATACTTCATACAAGAGCATAACAAACATTATTATGTGTAGATCCAATATGATTTGTTAAATGCTCTTGGATATAGATATCTGAAAATGGAAACAAAATTAGTTATGATAGAACACAGAGTCCACGCAAGTGGACTAGAGTAAGTGAGTAACTGTGGCCATTTACATCATCTTCAATGTCACACTCCACCGACCTCCTTCCTAGTTAATTATCGCGTTGTACATTAAGCAGCATAGCTTGTACCATATCCATTCTTCCTAATAAGCCATTTAAATAGTATAGTGCAAACTTAAACTCAGATCTTCAAGCTCAACACTGTCGCTGTGTATAAGTGTAAAAATGAGATCTTGAAGTTGAGAGAGGAAATGGGGCTGTTGAATCTTCCGTCTTCCAAGAACCGGCACGCGCGCCAATGGCGGGTGCTGGATGCTATTGTGGGGTCCTTCTTCGCAGCGGTTGTGCTCTTCTTCCTCCTCGTCTTCACTCCACTGGGCGACTCGCTTGCGGCATCGGGGCGGCAGACGCTGCTCCGCTCGGATCCCCGGCACCGGGGGCGATTGGTGGCGCTGGTGGAGCAGGGGCGTCAGGCGGTGGCCATCGACGCTTGCCCCGCTGATATGCTGGATCACATGCCCTGTGAGGATCCCAGAATCAACAGCCAGCTCAGCAGGGATATGAATTTCTACAGGGAGAGGCATTGCCCTCGCCCCGACGACACGCCTCTCTGTTTGATCCCGCCGCCGGACGGCTACAAGGTTCCCGTGCCCTGGCCCGACAGTTTGCATAAGGTCAACTCAATTTCATTCTTTTCTTTTACTACTACTATTTTTCTATTCTTAATTAGTTTGGAAGTATTGGGATTGGTTTTACAAGTTTACTTTAGCTTGATGATTTGAATATGTGGCTGTGAACTTATGTGTTTGAGGTTCTACTTATGGAGATAATGTTTGTGTAGTTGTTAGAATAAATTGAAGTTGAATCTTTGGTCTTGCTTGTTGGGAATCTGCAATCTGAATTGTTGTATATATATACAATTCTTTTAATTGTTTTGATTGGTGGGATGCATCTGCTTCTATATGCATTCGATTGCAGCCATAGCGTTGATTAGTATATGCATTTTTGCATCTAGTGCCAAAGGTATTCTGCAGCGGCTGCTGTGTTTTTTTTGGTAATGAAGTACTGGTACTTTAATAGTATGTAGTACTATCTTTTCAAACTATTGAGGAATATCTTTACAACTAAGTCTGCTATAAGCAATTGAAAAAAGCTTGCTTCAGCTCACATGATCATTAGTTTTGTGTTTTGTACACAGATATGGCATGATAACATGCCTTATAATAAAATAGCAGATAGGAAAGGCCACCAGGGGTGGATGAAGAGAGAAGGTCCATATTTCATATTTCCTGGTGGTGGTACAATGTTCCCAGATGGAGCTGAACAATATATCGAAAAACTTAAGCAGTATATTCCTATAGCTGGGGGAGCTTTGAGGACAGCTCTCGATATGGGATGCGGGGTAGGGATTCCTTCCCTGTTTCCTTGTAACAGCTATTACTCCTAAATACAGGTCTTGAAAAATCTCTATCTCATTTTCTAGGTTGCTAGTTTCGGTGGATACATGCTCTCTGAAGGCATATTAGCTCTTTCCTTTGCCCCAAGAGATTCACATAAAGCTCAGATACAGTTCGCTCTGGAGAGAGGAGTACCGACCTTTGTTGCCATGCTTGGCACGCGTAGACTTCCGTTTTCTGGGTTTTCTTTCGATTTGGTCCACTGTTCTCGATGTCTGATACCTTTCGCTGCATATAGTAAGTCCTCTTCCTAATAGTTTACCACTACCTCATAAATATATAACACTGTTCCTAACGCGTATTATACCTGTGCAGATGCTACATATTTTCTTGAAGTTGATCGGTTACTTCGGCCAGGAGGCTACCTAGTCATATCTGGACCTCCTGTGCAGTGGCCTAAACAAGATAAGGAATGGGCTGAGCTGCAGGAAGTTGCCAGATCTTTGTGTTACGAGCTGATTGTCGTAGATGGGAACACTGCCATCTGGAAAAAGCCGATTGGGGATTCATGCCATCCCAACCTTAATGAATTTGGGCTCAACTTGTGCGATGAGTCTGATGATCCTAGTTTTTCGTGGTAAATATGCATCAGAAGCTGTTTGTTATTATCTCTTTCAAAAACTTCATATATTGCATCTCCTTTGATCATATTTTGGTTATAAACTTATAACATGTATTCCAAGTTGGACTCAGTCACTATATTATTGATGCATTCTCGTTGAGAAAAGGATTTAACATTATTAATTTGCAGGTACACCAAGTTGAAGAAATGTATCAGCAGGACATCCTCTGTTAAGGGAGAGCACGCGGTTGGAGCGATTCCAAAGTGGCCCGAGAGATTGACAATAGCTCCTTCGAGGGTTAGTATCATTAAAAATGGAATCGATGTGTTTGAAGCTGATAAGCGAAGATGGGCAAGGAGGGTTGCTTACTACAAGAATTCTTTAAACGTAAAACTGGGAACTCCATCCATCCGAAATGTCATGGATATGAATGCATTATTCGGAGGTTTTGCAGCGGCCATAATATCTGATCCTGTTTGGGTAATGAATGTCGTTCCCGCTCGCAAGCCGTCAACCCTTGATGTCATTTATGACCGAGGACTTATAGGAGTTTTCCATGATTGGTGCGTGGAAGTAACATTACTCATTCATCCGATGTGCAGTCTTTTTGCATAGAACTTGTGCTTATACATTTGCTTATCTAGTGTTCAATGTGGCTTGTGATTTAGTTCAGATTCTCCATATCCTTATTATATGTCCTAAACTATTATGTATTTAATTGATATTGGATATATTTTCTTTCTGATGCTTGTAGGTGTGAGCCTTTCTCAACATATCCTCGTACTTACGATTTGATTCATGTTGCTGATATCGAGTCTCTTGTTAAAGATCCCAGTTCGGGAAAGAACAGGTATTTTTTGTTCTAATTTCTGTCAAACTTGTGACCATTCAAGCCGCTCAAATTTTTTTGAGGAACTCGTCTGTTTAAGTATGTGTAATGCAATCGAGTTACTTGGCTTGAAGTTTGAGTTGAATAAAACTCCCCCCAGCCATGAAAAGTTTGCCACGATTTCCTTTTCGCTCAGTCCAAAAAAAACTCCACTTTCCATTTACAGTAAAAGGATCCACACAACTACTCACCAAACTTACCACACATTTCAAGTGGGACTCTTATTCCATTCACACACGACCAACCATTTTATTAAAACCTGTTCCATCCATAATATTTGATCCCCACCAACATCGTGTTTGCAGGTGTAACCTTGTTGATCTGATGGTGGAAATTGATAGAATGCTGCGTCCTGAAGGCACGGTTATCATTAGAGATTCACCTGAAGTGATTGACAAAATTGAATGGATTTCTCGTGCCATAAGATGGAGGGCCTCCATGCACGACAAAGAACCCGACTCACTTCAGAGGGAGAAAGTCCTGGTAGCAACGAAGAAATTGTGGAAGTTACCTTCTGGATCCCAGTGAAGCCAAAATCATGGTAGTCCCATTGTAAGGTAGGTACTCTTGTGTAGCTTTGGTTCCAAATTTACATTGTAATGACTATTCTTGGCAGTTGGCAAGGACTTGTTTGGTGCTCTCACATATTTCACTTGCACCTATAGCACGACCCAAAATGTAAAAAACGAATGCCTATGATGGCCCTTTTACATTAGGAAGTCTGTTAATAGTTGGAATTTCAAATTTATGTCTCAGTACATTGTGACTGCAGATTGCCTTAAATCTTGAGTTTTGTAGCATTAGATGGCTTTAAATGTATGATCATAGATTGATAGTAGATTCAAGATATTTGTTGTTCAATGTTACACTCATTTACATAAAATGCTACTCCACATTCTGAACCATTTTTCCTTTGCTACTACTGGTCCTATACATTGAGCTAGATGAGGCTAGTTAAAACTAGTAGATATAGATGACAAAATTTAGATATTTTTATTTTGCTCAGATTTGACTATTTTAAAGCTCTCTTGCATCGTACGATATCAACACTAAGGGTGTCCACTATGGGGTGCCCGCGGCTATAGCCGCGGGTTGGGGCGGAGGGCGGGCGGGCTATAGTGGAGAGGCGAGGGCGGACACCGAAATGGGGGCGGTAGGGGGCGGACGGGCTTCAGCTGACTCCGGGGCGAGGACGCGGTGAAATGGGGGCGGACGCGGCTATAGGCGCGACGCCTATAGTGGCGGCACCGACCGCCGCGGCTATAGCCGATTTTAAATTTTTTTTTTCATTTCAATTCATCTATAAATACACCCCACTCCATTCATTATTTTCACACCATTCCAACTCTACATCTATAAAAATTTGTCTCCCTACAATTTGGGGTCGGAAATGAACAATTTGTGGAGAGACAGCTGGAATGTTCTGATAAATTTTAATTTTAATTTTAATTCTACTTCGTATAGTCGTGTTCTTCTAATTACGTATAGCCAGATAAATTTGTTCATAATTACTTGAAACATTATAAAATGAAAGTTTATTATAGAATTTGAGGGCTATTGGAGGTGTCCACTATAGTGGCGGACACAAAATTTTGGGGCTATGGACAACAAAACTGGGGCTATGGACAAAAACTGGGGCGGGGCTATTGGGCTTGTCCGCCTTATAGTGGACACTCTAAAGTCTATATGTGATTGAACTTGACTACTTGTTAAAAAGTTTGTTGGAGTGTGTGTTTGTGTGTGAGAGAGAGGTGGGGTCCCTAGTTTGTTTATGGAACTTGACAAGGTTGCTGACTTGCTGCTTCCTAGGATAACACTGCCAGTTTGTCAGAGCATCCACAATGGAGCGCCCTAAGGCGCGTCCTATGGCGCACCACATTAGCAGTTTTATCCTCCTATCCTTCCACCTGCAATGGAGCGCCCTATGCATTTTATTTTATTTGAATATTTAAATAACAAAAAATTGAAAAAAAACTTCATTTCATATATAAAAATTAATACATTACAATACGAATTAAAAAATACGCAAACTCAATGACGGCGGTTACGAGCCCACACTTCTTCAATCATGTTGTTCATGAGTTGCGCATGGTCTTGTTGGTTGCGCATTGAGGTCTGTCTAGCTAGAACCTCGTCGAAGCCCGACAACAATCCTCTAGCGGGGGGCTCGGTCGCCGTGCTGGACGAGCTAGATGCACCTTCATCATCGTTCCACTCGGTGATGCTCCCACCTTCATGCTCGACTATCATGTTGTGCATGATAATGCACGCATACATGACGTCGGCGATGATTTCCTTGAACCAGAGATGAGCCGGTCCTTTCACAATTGCCCACCGTGCTTGGAGCACACCAAATGCCCGCTCGACATCCTTCTGCGCCGCCTCCTGCTTTTGCGCAAATAAAACCCTCTGCTCACCCATTGGGCAGCTGATCGTCTTCAGAAAAACAGGCCACCGTGGGTATATGCCATCGGCCAAGTAGTACCCCATGTGGTATCGGCGCCTGTTGGCAGTGAACTCGATGGCCGGGCCGTTGCCGTTGCATTGCTCGGCGAAGAGGGTGGAGGACTTGAGGACGTTGATGTCGTTGTTCGACCCGGCTACGCCGAAGTACGCATGCCAGATCCAGAGCCGATGGTCAGCGACGGCTTCGAGGATCAAAGTCGGGTGGCTGCCCTTGTATCCACTAGTGAATTGGCCTCTCCACGCCTTCGGATAATTCTTCCACTCCCAGTGCATATAGTTGATGCTCCCTAGCATCCCAGGAAAGCCGTGCGCCGTCTCGTGCATCTTCATCAGGCCCAGGCAATCAGCGGCAGTCGGCTTGCGCAAATTTGTGTCGTCGTAGGCCTCCACAACTCCCCTACAAAATCTCTTCAAGCACTCCCGGCTAGGGGTGTGCATTCGGGTTTCGGTTCGGTTTTTTGCCAAAACTGAACCAAAACCGAAAAACTGAATTTAGTTCAAAATCCAAACCGAACCGAACCCGAAAAACCAAAACCGAAAAAACCGAAAACCGAACTTAAAAAAACCGAAAAACCCAAACAAAACCGAAAAAACCCGAAAAAAACCGAAAAAACTGAAAAAAATAAATATAATATAAATATATATTTATATATGTGTATTTTATTTTATTTATATATACTAATAGAATATTTATATATAATATAAAATTAATAATACATATAATATATATTATATAGTAGAATATATTAAAAGAATATATATTATATATAATATAATATATTAAATTAATAGAATATATATAATTCGGTTTTTCGATTTTTTTCTTCGCCCGAACTGAACCTAACCGAAAAAATGAAATTTTTTTATTCTTAAAACCGATCCGAACCAAAAAACCGAAAAAACCAAACCGAATTTCAAAATTTCGGTTTGGTTCGGTTAGGATATTCGGTTTCCGGTTTTTTTGCTCACCCCTACTCCCAGCCTGTTGTCTCCCCGACGTGGAGGTACTAGTCGAAAATGTCCGTCGTGGTGCCGTAGGCCAACTGACGGAGTGCAGCCGTGCACTTTTGCAACTGTGTAAGGCTGGGTCTGCCGATGCCGTCTTCCCGATACGTGAAGTATTCATCACGTGACGACAACGTTCGGACAATGCTGAGAAATAGGTAACGCGGCATTCTAAACCGCCGGCGGAAAACAATCGGTCCCCACCGTAGTTGATAGGCAAAATAGTCTTCAACCAGACGTTGGTGAGCTGCCGCGTGGTCGCGTCGGACAGACGTCCGACGTTGAATAGTCCTGCGGATCTGCTCCGCCGCCGCCGCCTCGCGCTGCAGTTCGAGTAAGCATTCCGCCATGGCCTCTTCAACGGCAGCATCTAAGGCTGTCGAGGTCTCCGAGTGCGAACTACCCGACTCCGAGGAGCTAGAACTAGTGGTGTCATCGTCGTGGTTCATTTTGGTATGTGAGATAGGTAGAAATGTGAGAGAGGAGCGAAACGAGAGAGGCGAGATGTTCGTATGAACAAGTGAATGAGAAACGAGATTTAAATAGAAAATAAAAAACAAAAAATGCGTGGCATCGTCTGCGACCATCGTCCGCCGATCCCGCAATGGGGAGCCCGATGGCGCGGACGATAGGCCATCGTCCGCGCTTCAACCGCTGACGATGCATCGGACATGGGCGTAGGGCGCGGACGATGGCGGGCAACCACAATGAGGAGGACGATGGCACGCATTTTGCGTGCCATCATGCGTCCCATTGTGGATGCTCTTACATGTTTGACAACGTTGTTCATATTTTGTTGAAAATTAAATTAAATTTCTGTTGGTTTATTTGAAATATAAAGATTGAAATTTGATATTTGAGTTTAGAATAAGAGTAGGCAGATCTACCTTAGATGCACTGCATACTTAATGATCACTTATTAATGCTATTTATAAATATCTCAAGTTATCTCTTTCTCATTGAAATGAAACAGCCCCCACCTCCATGGTGATGATCCTCTGCCCTGACTATGACCACATTTAATTCAACTTCCACCTATACTTTGCTTGCTTGGGATTCTGAAACATGCTACTATTACTACTACTAATCATTTTTTTATCTGATTTTAAGAATTTGGTTATCGGTTTGATTTTCTACTTAAATGTAAATACGGTGGAAATAATGGAACGTCACGTCTGTGATCCACTCTGATCAAAATTAGTGAGCAATAAAAGGGTAAGACCATCCATAACGCGTCTCGCGCCGGGCTCGCGTCTCGTCTCGGAGAGACGAGACCCCCGCGAGACGCATTGCAGCGCCCATCTCGTCTCCAGCTCGCGACCGTCTCGTCGCGTAGCTCGTCTCGGAGAGACACGAGACGAGCTGTCTCGCCACGCGCCAGGGACACGTGGCACGTCCCCATGCGTGCGTGACGCCCACTCGCTGGCCCGCGAGTGGGCGTCGTCACTGATGACGCAATAATTCATTTTTTTTAAAAAAAAATCGATTTTTAATAAAAAATTTTTTTTTCAAACGGTAATATTACCGTTAAATATTTATTTTCATTTTTTAAATTTTTAATTTTTTTACTCTATAAATAATTCTATTCCATACTCATTTCAAACACAAACACACATCTATTCCTCTCAAATCCTCTCTATCACTCCAATTTCCATCTTCAATCAACTCAAACAAATGGATCCTTTTGAGCAAATGCGCCAATTAATGGAACAATCACTCGAAGAAGATCGACGACGAGAGGCGGAGGAAGCCGCACCACCCCCACGACGCTCCCGGAAGTACATCAATCGGAACCGGGAGGAAGCCGCCGCACGGTTAGTACGCGACTACTTCTGCGATAACCCGATTTGGGGAGACACCTATTTCCGTCGCCGTTTCCGCATGCGGAAACCGCTATTTCTCCACATAGCGAATACTTTGGCGGCCAGGGAGGAGTTCTTCCGAGAAGGGTTCGACGCGGTCGGTCGTCCCAGCCACACGACGCTGCAGAAATGTACTGCAGCCATCCGGCAGCTTGCGACTGGACAAACGGCCGACATATTCGACGAATACCTGCACATCGGAGACAGCACTGGGCGCTTGTGCTTGCTCAACTTCTGCAGAGGCGTCCGGGCAGCCTTCAGTGACGAATTTCTCCGGAGGCCAACCACGGAGGATTGTCAGTTCCTCCTCAACCTGCACGAACAAGTGCACGGATTCCCCGGGATGCTTGGCAGTGTCGATTGCATGCACTGGCAATGGAAGAATTGCCCGGTGGCTTGGAGGGGTTCCTACACGAGCGGCCACAAAGGCACCCACCCAACCGTTGTACTCGAGACCGTTGCCGACTACCGACTTTGGATCTGGCACGCGTACTTCGGGGTCCCTGGCTCGAACAACGACGTAAACGTGCTCCAACAGTCCGACCTCTTTACCGAAGTTTTGGATGGTAAAGCGCCGGCCATCAACTTCGTCGCCAACAACCGGCGGTATAAAATGGGGTACTATCTCGCCGACGGCATCTACCCGAAGTGGCCGACCTTCGTGAAGACGTGCGGCAGGCCAGCGAACCCAAAGCAGGCTCTTTTTGCGCAGAAGCAGGAGGCTGCGCGCAAGGATGTGGAGAGGGCGTTCGGGGTTCTCCAAGCGCGCTTCAACATCATCAAAGCCCCGGCTCATTCGTGGTTCATGGAGAGCATGGTCGACATCATGTATACGTGCATAATCTTGCACAACATGATTGTCCGAGACGAAGGACCCGATGCCGGAAATTGGTTCGACCCCGAATCCCCCGGAAGCTCAACCGCAAGTAGTCCGCCGCGAAGTGGAACGCATCCATCTATACAAGAACGGTTGGCTATTCGGGCAAGGACACGCGACTCTAGCGCCCACACCCAACTCCAAGAGGATCTAATTGAGCACATTTGGGAAAACTTTGGCGGAGAAGATTAAATTATGTCATTTTTATTTTTTTAGAATTTTAATTATGTCTTCGTTTTTTTTAATGTTAAGTTGTAATATTGTTTTAATTTTAATAAAGTGTGTTTGTTTAAATTGAATTGGGTTTTAAAAAAAAATTATAAATTAAATTGAATGAATAGTAATTAAGAGACGGTATAGAGACGGTTAAGAGACGGAGCGTTGCAGGTTCCGTCTCTTAGTTAAGAGATGGAGGAAAAAAGGACAGTGGGGCCCTCAAATAGTGCTCAAATAGTAGTTAAGAGACGGTTTAAGAGACGGTATAGAGACAGCGTTGTGGATGGCCTAATGGTTTTACAACTTAAAGTTACCAATAAATTGGGAAATTTAAAGGCGTATAAAATAATCTATTTCCCCATTTTAATGGCTCTTTAAAGAGTTTCATGAATGGCATTGATTTGAAAAGAGGCATTACATCTGACCATAATGGGGTACTATAGATTGTTCTTAATAAGTATAGTTAAATTAATCATTCCTGCTTAAACCATAATTCAAATGGGACATAGATATTGTATAGCACCTTGAAATGATTAGTGTATTAATTCATAACTAAATTGTAATTAATACCATTTAAATCATTTTAACCATGTCTACCTAATGTCGTGACATAACAGATTCCATTCCAACATATTGATGAGGCTATATCTATACATTCGTACGGATGAGTTCTTGATTAAGTTGGTATAAAAATAAAATTTAGTCATCTTCTACATAATTTATCATGGATATATATGTCTTATTAAATGTATAAGTACAATTTAAGCTCTTGTTTGTTGAAATACTGAATTTCACTTCAGAGTAGTTTACTATTGTTAATCTTAGTCTTCACACTGTAGTGATATATGGAGTAGCAATATAGCCCTCGTCATTAAAATTGCTAACACAATCGTCGAATTTGCACCATTAATAATTTAGACTCCATTTTTATTCATCCATTTCAGATAAATAGGGAAAATAACAGTACACCATCTCACGCGTACTTTACAAATTTGACAACCGTATCATAATTTAAATGAAGTTTGTAAATCTTTGATGAAAGAGTTATAGTACTATGGAGTTAATTTGTACTTTGCAGATAGATGATTTTATTAAACAACCTTGGTTAATTAATTTGCATACCTGCAGGTGATAAAACATAGACCAATTATTTAATGTTGAGAAGGTTTAACATTGGACAAGTAAATGAGGATATTATATGATATCCGCCTGTTATATTAACCCCTATAAATTATACACTCCTTTTTAAAATAAGCACCCATCTAACCTTTTTTTTCTTATTTACTATAAAAAATGTTATATTTCAACAATTGAAAGTATAATTATGATAATTTTTCATTATATTATTATTTAATATTTTTATAATTAATTGTATATATGCATTTGCTATAATAACTAATAATACTACAAAGATAAAATTCATATGTTCCTTTGACATGACAAAGATCCACAATCATGATATCATTGAAGGGAGTAACATATAAATTTATATCTCAATCTTTTTATAGTAATATATTGTTACTATCAGCAGGTTTTGCCCCGTTGCGGAGGACGGGATGTGACACTATATAGACGCGTTGCAGCCTGCAGGCATCCCGTCCCCTCGTCGGTCACTTGTCCGACGTCCCTTAGAGCATCAGCATCGGTATCCCGATGCGGGCTCGGTCCCGTCCCGGCGAGACGAGACCGCATCAAGACACCGATGTGGAAGCTCTGTCGCGCCTCGTAGTCCGGGGGAGGGGCTGTTGGCGGGCTGTCTAGCCACGCGCGTCGGCCACGTAACGAGCAGCGGTTGGGGCGTGACGCCCACTCGCCGGCTCTGTGAGTGGAAGTCGATTTTAGGCTATTTTAATTATTTTTTTAAATCCGAAAAATAATTTTAAAAAAAATTGACCGTTTTTTTCAGCCATTTTTTAAAATGTTTTTTTAGTATTTTTTTTTCTTTTTTTCCCACATTCATCTATAAATAACACTACACACACAATTCCCCCACCATTTTTTCCACACACAAACACTACACTCTCACAAACACTATATCATCTCTCTTTCCTTTCCAATTTTTGCAAAAATGTCCAGTGAAGGAAACTCCGGCGGCGAGGGCGGCGGCTACGACTTGAACGCGTTTGTCGACTAGGGAGGCATGTACAATGTTTTGGGTGCTTCCGGTTCCGGTTCGTCGCCGGGCACCCAAGGCTCGTCGACGCCGGCGTACCAAACAAACACCATCTTTTCCAGTTGATGCATACTATCGTCCCTCCGGTCCGAGGAACACGCAAACGCACAAATTAGGGAGGATGTTCAGGAGGAACACACTCTGGAGGCGGTGGAGGACCGTGAGGACGGCGACCGTCATCCGTACACACAAGCGGAGACGATGGCTCTGTTCGACGCTTGGATCAGCACGTCGAACGATCCTATCCTCGAGAATCAACAAACCCGCAAGTGTTTTTGGGATAAGGTCACCAACGTATACAACGCAAAAAAGCCGACGGGGGCCATTTGTCGCAACCTGAAGATGCTTCGCTCTCATTTTGAGGGAGCCGACAAAGATGTCAAAATATTTTGTGGGATCTACAAGAGGGAAGCGGAGCCAGTGAATCCGACATTCTGAGAGCGGCTTCGCGAGTCTTCAAATCCGACACCAGCAAAGATTTCAAATTTCCCGATGTTTGGGGGGCGGTCAAACATCTTGATAGGTGGACTGGCAGTGTCGATTCCAGCACGGGCTCTAGCTCGAAACGCACGAAGCATACGGTGGGTGACCAATACTCATCTGGTGATGGCGGGGAAGGCAACGCCTCACAAGAGGTTGAGTTCCCGACATCCGATCCAGGGGGCTCTTCCGGTACACGACGTCGGCCGCAAGGGAACATGGTGGCGAAGGCGGCTAGGGGGAGGGGCCGAGGCCGAGGAGAATCAAGCCAGGCTGGCTCCCAAGGGCTGCCGTCCACCCTAATGTCCATGTACTTCACCGCCACGATGGCTGACACTTCCCGCATAACGCCTGCCCAATTTCAAGCGCATCACGCCGGCATTGAGTATCTGGCAAGTCAACTTGGTATTTCGCTTCCATCTAGCTTTGGTGCATCGCCACCGACTTCCGGGGATGATTCACCGGCGGAGTAGTTTTTAAAATTTGAGTGTGCAATTTTTAATTTCTAGTATTTTAAATTATGTCTTTTTTTAGATTTTAATTATGTGTTTTTTTTGTTTTTAGCAATTTAATTGTAATTTTCTTTTATTTAATGAAGTGTGTTTTTATTAATTGAATTTGTTGGAAATAAAAATAAAAAATGAAATTGAATGAATAGTTAAGGGATGAGATGGTTTAAAAAAAATAATAACTCCCATATAAGGGAGAAAATTACAAATAAACTCCTATACTATAGATATGAGGAAATTACAACTGATGTCAAGAGGGCTCGAACTCGGCACCTCATGCAATAATGTCTAAGCTCTTTGCCGCTAGGACAAAGGCTCTGGACTTAAGGGATGAGATGGTTAAGAGATGGAGAGATGCAGGTGTTGTCTCTTAGTTAAGAGATGGGGTAAAAAGTGCAGTGGTGCCCATGAATAGTTAAAGGATGAGACGGTTAAGAGACGATATTGAGACATGGACGTGGATGTCCTTAGAATTTTTTATTGTTATTTTCCATTCTTATTTTATTTATTCTATTTTTGTTTTTATATGTATTTAATTTTTTAAAGATTATTGTGATTTTCTTTATCTTTTTATATTTGTTTTTATTTTTGAACATAAAAATATTTGTTCAAAAATATTAATTTTTTGGTTTAGCTAAATTAATATTTAATAAAAAAATTAATTAAATTATGAATATTCATTATTGAACCTCGTATCTTAATTAGATCTTAAAAATAATTAATTTCTATATAAAAATAAATTAATTAAAATAAAAAATGAATAGAAATTAAAAAAAAACACTCATGGGTAGTTATGGTGCCATGGTGGATTGGGTCCTGTTAGGTTTAGATTTTTTAGCTTAATTGAGATGCATTTTCAGCCACTTATCCACAACATTTTTGAAATTTCAACAGCAAGTAGATTATGTCAACTCGGGGGTATTATCGTCAATAGCCTGCACATTAAATGTCAACAACTTATAGTTGACATTATACGTGTATAGTTGACATGAATTGTATATGTAGTTGGCATTATATTTGTGTACTTGACATGAATTGTATATGTAGTTGACATGGATTATACACATAGTTAACATTATATGTGTGTAGTTGACATGAATTGTATATGTAGATGACAAAAAAATGTAAAAAAATAAATATTTAAAAAAAATAAAAATAAAAATAAAAAAATTAATTATTGAATAAAATGTACTATGAAATTACCATTCTGCCCTTTCATAATTAATTACTATAAAAATATTTTCCATGTGGTAAATTTTGGACCACTCATTTAATAAAAATGAGTGGCGGATAATGCATCTCAATTATCAATTAGGCTAAAAAATTTCAATTGATCACAACCCTGAGTGGCGGATAATGGGTGGCGGATAAATTACTCTAAAAATATTTTCCATGTGGTAAATTTTGGACCACTCATTTAATAAAAATGAGTGGCGGATAATGCATCTCAATTCTCAATTAGGCTAAAAAATTTCAATTGATCATAACTCTGATGGATTGCGTGTGTTTTTATTAAATGCTACTAACAAGTTAGGCAAAAAAGTAGTGTGAGATCCAGAACAATTTGTTGAAGGAATAGAATTCAAATTTATAGAGATGAGTTATGGATGACCTCATTTTCTTTGACATAACAAAGATCCAAAATTTCAATGTCATTAAGAGCATCTCCAATGCCGGCGTCAAAATCGCGACGCCAATTTTTCGCCGACGCCGAACCATTGGAACCGGCGTCGGCGAAATCGGCGTGGCCATTCCGATTCGCGCGATGACGCCGGTTCCGACGCCGATCCTCACGGCGCCATTGTGGGTCCCGGATCGGCGTCAAACCGGCGTCAGATTTTATTTTTTATTTTTTTTCTTTTGAAAACACTATATATACGCGCTTTGAACGTCATTTTCATTCGCACCACTTGTTTTAACGAGTACTCTCTCTACCTTACTTTCTATACAAGATCAATTTAAGAAATGAGTAATGCCGGTGGTAGTGGTGGGGATGCGGATGAGTACGAGCGTATGATGAACGAAGAACTAGATGCCTATACGAGCCGTGAGGTTGATCGATGGATGCAGAGTTATATGCAGCCGGCGGCACCTCGCCCACGACCAGTTGTCCACCGCCGACAAGTGGTTGATCGTGATCATGAAGCTGCACATCAGCGCCTGTTCACAGATTACTTCGCAGAGGAGCTGCGTTTTAACGCCAACCATTTCAGGCGTCGTTTTAGGATGAGGCGGGACTTGTTTATGCGTATTGTTAACGCTTTGGAGCAGCGATATCTGTATTTCCGCTTCAGGCACGATGCGGCTGGCAGACCCAGCCACACCCCTATTCAAAAGTGTACTGCGGCAATCAGGCAGTTGGCCTACGGCACCGCGACAGACATGTGGGACGAATACCTCCACATCGGTGAGACGACTGCCATCGAATGTATGAAGTATTTCTGTCAGGGCGTGATCGAAGTATTCGGTGATCAGTATCTCCGAAAGCCTACCCCCGAAGATTGCCAGAATCTGCTGCGGATGCACGGGGATCAGCATGGGTTCCCGGGAATGTTAGGCAGCATAGATTGTATGCATTGGGAGTGGAAGAACTGTCCCGCTGCCTGGAAGGGGTTTTACACGACCGGCTACAAGGGAAAAAATCCCACGATGATCCTCGAGGCCGTAGCTGATTACCGGTTGTGGATTTGGCATGCGTATTTTGGGATAACCGGTTTGAACAACGACCTAAACGTCCTCAACTCGTCGCCCCTTTTCAACGAGCAGTGCCAGGGCGTCGGTCCGGTCATCAGTTTTGTCGCCAACGGCAACCAGCATGATATGGGCTACTACTTGGCGGATGAGATATACCCTAGGTGGCCCGTCTTTGTGAAGACGATCCGGTGCGCATCAGATGCGAAGAAGGCCTACTTTGCGACGCGGCAGGAGTCGGCGCGAAAGGACGTGGAGCGCGCATTTGGTGTGCTTCAGGCTCGATGGGCTGCAGTTAAGGGACCAACGCGTTTGTGGAATGTCGACTGCATTGCTGATATAATGTACGCCTGTATTATCATGCACAACATGATTGTCGAAGATGAAGGTGTACAACTGACTGATTGGGCCAACGACGATAATGAGGCCAGTCCAAGCCACGGCGTCGCCACCGCCACCGCCAACGTACGAGGTGGGGTACCTCACGATGAAGTAGCCCTCCTCCAAGCACATGCCGACATGCGTCAGACGGAGGCTCATATTCGACTCTAAAAGGATTTAGTTGAAGAGTTGTGGGCGCGGAGGATTGCAAGGCGTTAGTTTTTATGTAAATTTATGTAATTTATGTAATTTTTTTAAATGTAATTTTTTTAAATGTATTTTTTTTAAAATTATTGTACTTTTTGAAATTTTAATAGTATTATTCAATTTAAATGTATTTGTCTCGTAAATTAAATTCCGTATGTTGATACGAGTGTAAATTAAATTATATAATTGTTATTAGTGATGTGGATAGGTAGTGTGAAGGCTATGTGAGGGCTATTTGATGTCTAGTTGATGTGGCAAGCTGATGTGGCAGGAGAATTGTAGTGCTGATGATGTGGCAGTGTGAAGGCTATGTGAGTGCTATTTGACGTCTAGTCTTACTGGAGATGCTCTAAGCAATTAATATGATCATGTCATTAAGCAATTAATATGATCATGTTTACGTATCGATTCGCATTTGAATTATGTATTTTCAACTTAAACTTTAAGGATTTTCATAAATAATGTATTCTTATTAAAATGCTCATTGAAATAAATTATACTCTCTTCCTCCTAAGGTAGTGGGAGCATTTTTTTTGGCACGGGATTTTAAAAAATTAATGTGTTAAGAGAGAATAAAGTAAGAAAGAGGAAAAAGGAAAGAGGAAAATGAAGTAACGCATAAGAGATGATGAAGTTTTTGCTAAAAATGAATACGACTCAATTATTTTGGGACTGAGGGAGAGGGAGTAATATAAAAGAAATTGTAAAAGATAAAAAGATGACACATTATATGAATGTAGAGTTATGAATATTATAATTAAAAAAAAGATTGAAATAAAATGTATTCTGAGGTCATTAAGGGAAGAGATGTTTTATTGAGAGGATTTGGTTTCCCTAATCAGTGCAAATGATGGAATAGTAATGAAAATGGTGAATGGCCTACCACTTCTGCGCGTATATATATGTGGGCTTCAAAGCATCCACATAGCATTGGGATATTCACTTCACTTCCTTCATCTGATTTCCATCTCTTCTTGTTTTCTTCCCAGCTACTCTCTTTCTCACCCCCAAAAATACAAAAGCCTTTTTGAGCCCTTTTCTCACACTCTCTCTCTCTCCATCTCTTGCTTTTGTTGGACCTGGAGCTTTTTTCAAGTCAAACATGCAGATATTAAGATAACTTTGAACACCAAGAAAAGCTCCCTGTGAAAACTATAGGTTCTTCTGTCAACGTGTTTATTTTTCTTTCTTCCCCAATTTCTATTTTGATTATTCGTCTTCACATTCGAAAAAGATCGAGTTTTTATTAAGCGAGATATAGGGGAGGAGAGAGAGGGATAGAGAAGGAAGAGCAAAGCAGCAAAAAACACAAGGGTTTTTCTTTGCTTGCATTCTTTCTCTTTCTTTCTCTCACCGCAGAGAGAGGCAGCACGAGACATTTGGATTTGGGCTTGTGTTGTGTCTCTTCTACCTCTCTCTTCTTTCTTCTTTTCCTTTGACTTTTTGCAAAACATTGTACCACTACATTTTATACTATTTCTTGATACAAACTCTCCCATAGTAATTCTGTTAAATAAAGAGAGAAAAGGAAAGTCCTCCATACATAGATTGAGGGGGAAAAAGTAGCAACTCAAAAGAGGGATTTTGATTTCATGAATTTTGGGGATTTTCTTGATAACACTTCTTGTAGTGGCGGCGGGGCAAGAATTGTTGCTTTTAATAATAACAGCAGCATGCCCGGCGGCGCAATCGGCGAGGCCCGCTTCCTCACTCAGTCTCTCTCTTCCAAGCCCATGTTCAACTCTCCCGGCCTCTCTCTAGCCCTCGTAAGTTGTAATCTCTCTATTCATCTCTCTCTTTCTCTCTTTAGTTATACGCATGTGTATGTGTATGTGGTGATGGCAGCAGACGAGCATGGAGGGGCAAGGAGAGATTGCGAGGAACAATGAGATGAGCAATGCTGGTGGGAGAAGGAGCAGAGACGAAGAGCCCGATAGCAGATCTGGCAGCGACAACATGGACGGCGCATCCGGCGATGATCAAGACGCCGCCGACAAACCGCCGAGGAAGAAGAGATACCACCGACACACTCCTCAACAAATCCAAGAGCTCGAGTCGTACGATTTCCTTTTTTTTTTTTCCTTTTGTTTGATTTTTCCGGATTTGCTTTTGATTCCTTGTTTGTTGCTTGTGGCGTCTATTTTAGGCTGTTCAAGGAGTGCCCTCACCCTGACGAAAAGCAAAGACTGGAGCTTAGCAAACGCCTCTCTCTCGAAATCAGACAGGTCAAATTCTGGTTCCAAAATCGAAGAACCCAGATGAAGGTATTCATCTCAGTGCCTGTCTGTGTTTTTTCTTTTTTTTTGAGGGAGAAGAGAATTTGAGGCCAATGCGTTCATTGCAGACGCAACTCGAGCGGCACGAGAACTCGATTCTCCGGCAAGAAAACGACAAGCTCCGGGCGGAAAACCTGTCGATTAGGGAGGCGATGCGCAACCCCATGTGCACCAACTGCGGCGGCCCCTCCGTGATCGGCGAGGTTTCCCTGGAGGAGCAGCACATCAGGATCGAGAACGCCCGCCTCAAGGACGAGCTCGACCGCGTCTGCGCCCTCGCCGGGAAGTTCCTAGGCCGCCCCATGCCCAACTCCACCTTGGAGCTCGGGGTCGGCGGCAACGGTTTTGCCGTCATCCCCTCTGATTACGGCATCCCTAGCTCGCTGCCAATGCCGGAGATGCCCGTGAATCCGGTGGAGAAGTCAATGTACCTGGAGCTGGCGTTGGCAGCAATGGATGAGCTGGTGAAGATGGCTCAAAGTGATGAGCCGCTTTGGATTAGGGGATTGGATGGTGGGAGAGAGATGCTGAATCAAGAAGAGTACTTGAGAGCTTCCTCTCCCTGCATCGGCATGAAGCCCAATGGCTTCATCACCGAGGCCTCCCGGGAGATCGGGATGGTCATCATCAACAGCTTAGCTCTCGTTGAGACATTGATGGACTCTGTGAGTCAAATAAAAACTGAATCTTGATCAATCTGATTGAGCCTTGGTTTGATTTCATTTGTGTGTTTTTGACAGAACAAATGGGCCGAGATGTTTCCCTGTTTAATTGCAAGAGCCTCAACTACACAAGTCATCTCTAGTGGTGTGGGAGGAACAAGGAATGGTGCACTTCAACTGGTAATTGATAATAAAATCAATCACTTCATTAATTTAATCAAATCATCATTATGCCTTATATATGTAAAACTATGTTGTTTAGATGAATGCTGCACTTCAAGTTCTGTCGCCGTTGGTGCCGGTGAGGGAGGTGAACTTCCTCCGGTTCTGCAAGCAGCACGCGGAGGGCGTATGGGCCGTCGTGGACGTGTCAATCGACAACATACGGGAGGCTCACGCGTTCCCCAGCTGCCAGAGGCTCCCCTCCGGCTGCTTGGTGCAAGATATGCCTAATGGCTATTCCAAGGTGAATAGTATTTTTTTTACTCTCTCCCCATTATTTTGCTGCCTTGTCACTTATTACAATTTACATAACTCCGTGCTTGTTTTAAAATTAAATCTTGCACATTTATTGAGTCTCTCTCAAGAGTTGGTGCAAGCTGTGTGATAAATTGAGTTTGTTGAATGCCTTGGAGCAACTTACTTCAATACATTCAACCAACACCACCACCACCACCACCTACACACACATTGTGTGTGAATTGTTGAAGAATGTAAGCTTATTTGTTTGTTTGTTTAAGAGTCGAGAAAATCTAATGACTTGAATAGTTGAATTCGATAGGGAACCTTCCTAAACTGTGTGATAAAATAATGGTAGACAAGATGCTTCTCGTGAGAGACTAATATGAGGCAGTCGAGGGGGCTTAAAATAATGGATGGAAGCCTCTTTTTGCGCCTTGGGACACATTAATTTTCTTATGATTTTAGTAGTAAATGCGTGTAATCAAAGGTTGGTAGAATAAAAAACTAAGCATTTAGATGTTTCTAATTCCGATTTCAGATGCTGTCTCGATCCACGCCATCTTTTAACTACTCTATATTATTATTGATAATAATAATAATATTATTACATAAGACTGTATATCACTCCGTTCCAGTCTCATCATGTCTTCATTTTTCTACGTGAGAAGAAATGACCATTATTTAGTCAAATCTCAACACTAATATTCTTGTCTGCACGTGACACGTAGCATCTAATTAATCTAGACATCTAGTCCAATTATCTAAACCCCATTTTGTTGGTCAAAAATTGTAGGGTACTATGTACTAACTCCTTGTCTACCACCAAATCTTGCGGAATTTTGTGTTACCTGTATTTCGTATGCTATGCTTGTAAATTGTACTCCCTCTGTATCACTTATGTCTTTTCTATTGAAATAGAGAGAAAGTAAAGTAAAAGAGAAAAAAAATATGATATCATTTTCATAAAATAACGGCTAAATAGAAACGCGTCACTTATAGTGGGACGGAGGGAGTAACTATTTGTCTCTAACTATTAGCTAAAACAATTTTGCGGGGTTACATTTTATTTTGAATATGGAGCCTTGAACTTTGATATATTTATGAGTAGGGGTTTTATTTAATTCAATTTATCACATATAGGTGACATGGGTGGAGCATATCGAGTACGATGAGGGCGTGGTCCACCAGCTCTACCGGCCACTAGTCAGCTCTGGCATGGGCTTCGGCGCCCAACGGTGGGTCGCCACCCTCCAACGCCAGTGCGAGTGCCTCGCCATCCTCATGTCCTTCCCAGTGCCCTCCCGGGATCATTCATGTAGACCTCCCTCCATAACTTTGTAATTATGCATGCATTTTATATAAAAATATGTTTGAAATGAGTTGATCTTATGTGGCATGCAGCTGCGATCACGGCAGGCGGCAGGCGGAGCATGCTGAAGCTGGCCCAGCGCATGACGAACAACTTCTGCGCTGGCGTGTGCGCGTCGTCGGTGCACAAGTGGAACAAGCTGCAGACAGAGAACGTGGACGAAGACGTGCAGGTCATGACCCGTAAGAGCATCGACGACCCTGGGGAGCCACCCGGGATCGTGCTCAGCGCGGCCACCTCCGTGTGGCTGCCCGTGTCCCCTCAGAGGCTCTTCGACTTCTTCCGCGACGAGCAACTGAGGAGCGAGTGGGATATACTCTCCAACGGTGGGCCCATGCAGGAGATGGCTCACATTGCCAAGGGTCAAGACCATGGCAATTGTGTCTCCCTGCTACGTGCTAATGTAAGTCCTCCATCGATTTGCAATCCCAAGTAGTAGGACAAAACACATTTCATGTAGTGGTCCAATGTGGTTGTTTTATGCATAATGCATAGGTGAAAATACTAGAGAGGTAAAATGACGCATGTACCCAGGAGATCATGGCGAATCAGGACTTTGTACTGATTTATAGGAAAGGGTGTGATTAGGTGGGGACAATTTCGGAATCATACAATTTGTCCTATTTTTCAGCATCTAGTGGAGTACTGTATTAAATTTTGACTTTTGAATAGTATTTGACGTCATGATTTGGTTTTGGAATTGTCAATTTTAGTGGGGTTGACTAAAATTGAGAGTGACATGGGCTTTTTTACAATGGCGAATGTTGTTGGCAGGCGGTGAACTCGAAGCAGAGCAGTATGCTGATACTGCAGGAAACGTGCATCGACAGGGCGGGTTCGGTTGTGGTGTACGCGCCGGTGGACATCCCAGCGATGCACGTGGTGATGAACGGCGGTGATTCGGCATACGTGGCGCTGCTGCCATCGGGATTCGCGATCGTACCTGATGGGGCAGGGTCGGATACGGGCGACCGGGTAAGCGGGTCGCTGCTGACGGTGGCGTTCCAGATATTAGTGAACAGCCTCCCGACGGTGGAGTCGGTGGAAACGGTGAATAACCTAATCACGTGCACCCTTCAAAAGATCAAGGCCGCCCTTCAATGCGAGAGCTGATGATTTCCTTTTCTTTTGAGAGTAACGTGTTGTATTTTGAGGGGTTGGATGTAATTTGAAAATTGTTTGGTGGTGTGATTGAGATTTGAGGGGATGAGTCAAGAACGAACCGTGGTGGTGTGAGGCCACCGCGGCACAATGCTGCTGGTTCGGGTATTGACTCTACCCACTTTCTGTAAAGTGGATTCTTCGTTTTTCACTCATTCACAATTTATTTCAATTACTACTTGTGTTTAATTTTTCCAAATTCACACGTATGATGAGACCTTCTTTATTATTATTATTATAATAATAATGGTGATGATTGTTAGTTTCATGATTTCTTTCAATACTGTAAAAAATATAAGTATTGTTGAAGTATTATCATTTTCGTAATAACTTCATTTAAGGAAGTCTTCTTTTAATGACGAGGAAACAAAAATACTACTATTATACTCCCTCCGTCCCGGACTACTCGAACGTTTCCTTTTCAGCACGGAGATTAAGGAATGAGTGATAGACAAAGTCAAATATTACGGCTGTAGGTGATAATTTTTACTAAAAATGAAAAGAGTGCAAATAACTTGGGACGCCCAGAAAGGAAATAAGTGCAAGTAATCCGGGACGAAGGGAGTATAATACTACTATTTAAATTACGGACTATGTTTGTTGACTGTTGTTTATAGTTGAATATGAATTTTTACATACTCTCAAATAACACTTTGATAAGCTTTTGTAAATTAAAAACATAATCTATCTAACATGTGAATTCGATAAAAAAAATTCTAACATTTGTCGGTTACGAAAACTATTTAGTTGGTTTTTCATAAAATGGATTTAATTATACACGCACATTCACTAAATAACAGAGCCAAAAGATATTTCGAGATCATATTCATATATACTATACCCTTTCAAAAAATAAGTTTATATTCAAAGCATCTAAAGATCAAGATATTAAAAAAAATATTTACATTACATAACTTAAGTATAGTAAATTATTAATTGACTTAATTAGTGTAGCATGTAGTAATTGATACCGTCTCCCTAAATGATAATAACATTAAAAAAAAGTTGAAATAGAGAGTCAATTTGGTTTCAAAATATGGTTCATATAATCATGCACCTATCAACTACATCCCAATTATATCTATAGAAATAATTAATGTTAGTACTCCAGGAGTAGTAAATATACCCTCCCGCTCCGCAAAATGTTGTCCATGTTTGACTCAGTGCGAGTTTTAAAAAATGTGAAGAAAAGTGAGGGGAAAAAGTTAGTTGAATAGTAGGCTCCATATTTATATATTAGTTTTATAATAGAATGTGAATGTAATGAGTTACATGAAAATGAAGTCCATTTACCAAAAAAGGAAAAAAAAAAAAGTGGACAATATTTTTCGGATAGACCAAAATGACAAAATGGACAATATTTCACGGACGAAGGGAGTATTACAGGCGAATCATGGACTAAAGGGTAAATTTGAACAAAGTCGCTATTTTCTTGAATTAGTATATATAGCTGCAGGAAAGATATCACAAACATTTTAATTCAATCACGCAAACCACGACTAAGCCTGGAATCTGGATTATAAACACCTGATTACCGACATTTTTGGAAAATACTAGTACTATTATTTGATGTGTTAAATAAATAGAAAAAAAGGTGAGAGAGAAATTGAATATATTAATATAGAGACTAAATTGTAACTAAAATAGTTTTATTATTGTTGGCCGTTGGGTGATGGGAACCAATTAATGCGTGCCTTCATTTAATGTGTCCACTCTCATTTTCTGAGCAACGAGTCTTCCGTGCAAATCTAAATATGTTTATTCACTCAACATTTAATTTTATTTCAGTCTTTAACAATTTAGAGTAATGAAGATTAGTCATTTTTTGGCAAAACTGCAGGGATCCACGTTCATTATTTGATTCTCACACGTAATATTCTTATAAATTTTCTGACGAGAAAAACTCGAATTAAATGCAAGTATGTAGTAACTATCAATATTTCAATTTGTTACGCTATGAAAGTGTAGTGTGTTGTGTTGTGTTGTGATGCGGCCACATCATTTTCAAACTAATATTTGAAAAATACTACACTCTTCGTTTATTCCAAGTGTCTATGGTCAATTCAATTGGGTTGTATTCGTTGGCAATGTTTGATAGTGTGAATGCAAAAAAAAAGGAGTAAAATTTAAAGACGCCAGATAGGTGTGGGATAGAATTGGCCTTTTTAAATTTATGAACCAAAATTCCTCCAAATTTGTTCATACACTTGGAGCCTTCCTTTCCATTATTCTTCTATTTCCATGATCTCATTGTCATTTCATTTCATTTCATTTCGTCCAACACATGGTATGGTAGAAGATTATATGAGTGAGGGAGGGAGGGACCATTGGTTGGTTGAGTTTTTTTCACGTTTGATTGCCCTGAGAGTGCTGAGGCCACCCGCAACGCGTCTCGCGGGTGGCTAGTATCTCGTCCCGTCTCGGCGGCGAGACGCATTGCAGCGCCTCGTCTCGTCCCGGTCTTGCCGAGACGCCCATCCCACCGAGACACCTCGCGGGCTGTCTCGCCACGCCCTTGCGCGACGTGGCACGCTCTGGCGCCATGCGTGACGCCCACTCGCCGGCCCGCGAATGAGCTTGTAGTATATACCCTTGGTGATAGGGTCGGTTGCGGTCTCGTAGAAACAGCAGTTGTCTTGCAGTTGTTTCATCAACTGCACATCTAGGTTCGCCCTCAAGACCTCGTGGGAACCAGTGGCCATGGATGGCAGTATAGGGGCGGGCTGTGAGATGCGCTATCCAGACGCGGCCGACGAGAGGCGGGAGGCACCTGCAGCCCCTCTATCGCTTCGGATAGAGGCTTGTTGGCCCGGAGGGAGTGGGCGCCTATAGTGTGTAGCGGAGGGCTCTTCGGTTTGCTCGTCGTTGAGGTCGATTGATTGCAAGCCACTGCCGCTGCTGTAGTCCCCGGCTATGTTGTGTCTAGCACGCTTCGCCCCAGGAGCTCCTGCCCGCTCTTGCGCATAGATGACCTTGAATTTCGGACAGTGCTCGAGAACGAGATACTCCTCCCACATGTTGAACTTCGGCCAGCCTTCCGTGTTGAATTGGGTCATAGACAGCACCTTCACGTCGCTTTCTCTTTGGCCACTCTCAGCACTGAGCAGGTTGTTCTCGTATATGCCCGCGAACCTCTTGGTGGCTCTCAGAATCATAGACCACTTTTTGCGGAGATGTTCCCCGTCACGTGGTTTGGCGCCTCGAGGTTTGAACTCGTTGTATGCCAACAGGACGCGCTTCCAAAAGCTCCCCTCGGTCTGATCGGTGCCCACTATGGGGTCTGATGTGACGGCATCCCACGACCTCGCCACAGCAATGGACTCCGCTTTGGTATAGTGCGTGGCCCGTCCACCGACGGCTGCAGGCGCCGCTGCCTCGCTGCCACCGCCGCTGCCGCCTCTTCCGCTGCCACTTCCGCCGCCCCCCGCCGCCACTGCTTCCACCCGCCCCACCGGACCCGTCGACTCTCGTCGGAACGGGCGTATCCACGCGTGCTGCCCGGACTGAGCGTACCCATCATCGTCTCCAGTGCGTCTCGATCTGCATTGGTGAAAGGAGATTGGCTGGATTGGAAAGGGGTCTCCAGCCGCGGATGGTTAAGCGCGTCCAGGTTGGGACGGTAATCTCCAAAAGCCGAGCGGCTCAAATTCCTCTGAAAAGGTTGGGGCGTGGGACTCGACCTCCACGGCTGAGATGGAGGAAGAGTTGGACTCGATCCCCACGGAGGGAGAGTTTGACTCCAACCCCACGGCTGGGAAGGATAGCCGTCATATCCCGATTCGTCAGTGCCGGGTGATTCGTCGTCTCCACCGTGCATTTTTAGATAGTGAAAACGTAGAGAGTGAATTAATGGAGAGAGTTTGAAATGGATGTAAAATGGGTGGTGGAGGAGTGGTATTTATAATACAATTTTTGAAAAAAAAAAAAAAAAAAAAATTTCCAGGGAGCAGCCGGCGCGCCGATGACCGGCGCCCTATAGGCCGGCGCGCCTATAGGCGCGGCGAGGCGTGCTCGGCGCATCCTCACACTCTTCTCGCCGGATGGCCTTCCGCCCCAGAAATGGCATCCGCCTCGGGGCGGACGCTGCCTACACTATAGGCTGGCGGGGCGGCCGCGGAATGGGGGCGGCCGGCGCGCCGCCCCTATAGTGGATGCCCTCGTACCAATCAAACGAACCCTGTACTTTTCGTCATCTTCTGTGTGTGAACTATATGACCTCCCTTTATTGCTTAAAACTATCAATCAATCACTGCCTCTCAATAATGAAATTGCTGGTTTCATATTGTATACATGGAAATATGGAATGGGTGAATATTTCAAGTTTGAAATCTAGCTCTGTTATCAGCAATTCAACCTCCAATTTGAACATCAAAATTCAAGATGATACTACGAATTAGTATATGTTCCCATTTGTTAAAACTAAAACAAATAAATAGGAGACGTGTGGCAACTTTAGTATTTCATGTTCTCATAGGTGAAAGCTACAGTGCGAGTTTAGTGATCCAATTCTCCCAAAACAATTAATTTTTGGAAATTTTCAAAAAATAAAATCCAAGTCTCAAGGATAGACTTTTTGCTGTTTCTTTATGTCTATTAAAGGTCAAATTTGGACAGTTATGTGCATCTTTTCTTCGTCTTAAAATGGGAGTCATGCAAAATGTGACAGACCAGAATATTATAACTTCATTTTTTTTATTTGTTTGGTTTATTTTTATGTTTTTATATCTTATTTTCAAACTAGCTCAGAAGCTTGCGAAAAATTTCAGCATACGGGTTGTAGGTTGAATATGATACTACACTTTTTTTTACTAAAATTTTTTGGATCTACACTCAACATTAGATTCTATGATCAACTTATTGTTGGAAGATCACCTAGAATATTCTGCACAATCAAGGAGAAGATTATGAGGAATCAAGGAAGAAATCAATCACAAGAAATTAGGAAGTTTTTTGTACATGTTTTACCTTATTTGGAGTGTTACCTTGTATAGTCTCTTCCTAGGCCTACATAAACATGTACAATGCAATGTGAATAACATAACAGAAATTATCCCAATTCTTAATTTCTACATGGCATCCGAGCAGGTTAGGCTCAGAAAACCTTCATCATAGCCCCAAAGAATACCTCTCTCGACCGAAACGGTGAGAAGAACAAACCAGCTAGGAAAATGGCAGACGACAAACCAGAAACAACCGAACCTATTGCCGAGAAAATCAGATCAAGCAAGAGTGTTACCATAGCCTTCAAACTAAATGGCTCAAACTATTCACTGTGGGCACGATTAATGAAAGTGTCCATAGGCGGCCGAGGAGTCTACCACCACATATCAGGAGTCCCGTCTCCACCACAGCCGGGGGAGAAAGGATATACCGATTGGGAGGAGATAGACCTAATAGTCTTCTCCTGGATTATTGACAACATGGAAACCAACATCATCGCTGATTTCGCACATCACCAAACGGCGAAGGCACTGTGGGATACACTCGCCGTAACTTTTGCAAGTTCGGTGGACTCGTATCTTATATATGACCTGCGAGACAAGGCGAGCAGAATTATACAAGGAGATTCAACATTGGAGGCTTACTGGAGCAGACTCCATGGGCTATGGATCGACATCGATCGATGCCCACACAAGACGGTTAATTGCTGTGACAAAGGAATAGAGCAATACCGGGACATCAAATCCGAATTAAGGCTATTCAAATTTCTCACCGGATTGAACGAGAAGTACGACTGGATCCGACGCGAGATCCTCAAGGAGGATCCCTACCCCTCAACCGATGTAGCGTATGGATGGGTGAAACGGGAGGTGGCTCGACTCAAGATCATGTCACCGGCATCCGATTCGACCTCCATCACCGTTGGAAACGAGACATCATCGGGGGTCGGATTCGGATTTGGAGCTCGAGAGTACCGCCCATCACAGCCGCAAAACAGAGGACAACCACCGATGCCACGCTCCGCCGCCAACCGCCGGGGAAACAACAGACCGGACAGATCAAGACTATGGTGCTCCCACTGTGGAATGCACAAGCATTCAAAGGAAACTTGCTTCCAATTAGTGGGGTATCCAGAATGGTGGGAGGAAGAGAAAGCCGGTAAGGACAAGGTCGCCATCGGAACCAATGGCGGAGGCCAAAACCAGATGGAGGGAAGCCAAGAGGCGGCGGCTTTCCAGGAGAAGAGACCAGATACCAGTGGTCTCCCAACCGGCGGTGGCGGGCGAGGCGAGAACAGCGGCGGTGGGGGGAAGACGGCAGAGGCGATGATCGCCTCTCTCAGACTGGACAGCGGCGGAGAAGTCGGAGGTAAAGGGTTGGGGGTTTCGAACCCTAACCCTAATGAAACTAATCTTGCTATTAAGTCCACAGATTTTGAATATTATGGAAAACAACCCCATCCTAATAATTGTTTTAGGAATCGTCCCCAGCTTAGTGATAATTACAGAACTGACCCCATTATTTGCAAAAACTCATTTGCACCCTTAGAAAATTCATCATATGCTTTTGAGGCCCAAGATTGTGATATTGTTAATGACACGGGATGGATCTTTGACTGTGGGGCGACCGACACTATGTCATACGACAGAAATGATTTTTTGGAAATTCATAAGACTCCTAAGTCGCATATAAAAACTGCAAATGGAGGAGTAACACCAGTTGAAGGGGCGGGAACTATAGAAATTTTTCCTAATGTTCATATTCCCAATTGCCTCTATGTGCCTAGATTATCTCAGAAGTTAATGTCAATTAGTCATGCGACTAAGGATTTAAATTGTTCTCTGCTGATGCACCCAAACTTCTGTATATTACAGGTTATCCGGACGGGGAAGATTATTGGACGTGGCACTGAAAGTCGTGGGCTCTACTTTGTGGATGAGATTGCTCGACGAGATGGTGCGGCGATGCTTGCTCACAGATCCACTAATAAAGATACTTGGCTCTGGCACCGACGAATGGGCCATACCTCTCCGGGTTATTTGAAATCTTTATTTCCTAAACTTTTTGTTCCCAAAAACTTCTCTTGTGAAGCATGTGTTTTGGACAAGAGCCACCGAAACTCGTTTAAACCAAATGATACTCATGTTGACACTGTTTTTTCCCTAATTCATTCTGATGTGTGGGGCCCGGCGCCTATAGGAACTAGTTTTGGTTTTAAATACTTTGTGATATTTGTTGATGATTGCAGTAGAGCTACTTGGGTTTATTTTATGAAACATAAGTCTGATATAAATCCGTGGGTTCCATCCTAAAACCAATTGGTTATAGGAGGAGGGGCCCATGAGACTTATATACTAGTTTCAGTTTTATCTTGACACCGATGTGGGACAGTTATATGTTATATTTTTAGATTCAATTGCCAACACCCTCCCTCAAACCCTTCAAGGTGAACCTTGGAGGGGTTGGACTTTTAAACAGTTCCATGACAAAAATTTTTGTCATGGAATGGTGCGGGAACACCACAGTCAAAGATAAAACTGAAACTAGTCAAAGATAAAAAAATTTCCCCGTGTGCAATTAAGTGCGTTTTTATGGGATATGGAATTAACCAGAAGGGCTATAGATGTTATGACCCCAAAACCAAACGGGTTATTACCACCATGAACTGCAACTTCCTTGAAACCGAATTCTTCTGTCACCTTGGGACTCAGGGGGAGAGTGTGAGACAGAGGGAGACCCAAGAAAATGACTCCCTTCGGTGGTATGTGCCAAGTAATTTTGATTCGGATCCAACAGAGCAAGCTGGCATTATTCCTGAGCCGATCCCGTCCGCAAAGACGATCCCGACAATGCTTCCGCCACGTTCCTCTGATCCAACTGTAACGGAATCCGAGGTAATATCTAGTCCGAATCATGAAAATTCAGATATTATTCCTGACTCACTTGGTACAGAAGTAGAAGAGGAAGAAGATACTACTATTGATCAGGACACAGTGTAGTACGTGCTTCCTCCACGAAGTACAAGAGGAATTCCGCCCAAGAGATACTCCCCAGAACGGATAGGGAGGAATAACAGATACTCTGTGGCCAACTTTACCGAAGCCAACATATCCAAAATGGCAAAGGCATTTCGTGCTGCCCTGTGTGAAGAAGAAATTCCTAGAACCTTTGAAGAAGCTTTCAAAATCAAGGACTGGAGGGAGGCAATGCTCGTCGAAATGAGAGCACTGAAACGAAATGGTACTTGGGAAGTAGGCTCATTGCCCGATGGGAAACATACAGTTGGCTGCAGATGGGTCTTCACAATTAAACGGAGACCAGATGGGAGCATTGAGCGATACAAGGCTCGATTGGTGGCAAAAGGGTACACGCAGACTCAGGGAGTTGATTATTCAGAGACGTTCTCCCTAGTTGCAAAAATGAACACTGTAAGAGTCTTACTATATCTATTGCAGCAAACAAAGACCGGCCACTTCATCAGTATGACATCACCAATGCATTTCTTCGTGGAGAATTGAAGGATCCCACCTATATGGAGGCCCCGCCTGGATTCACAGAGGAATTTGGACAAGGCAAGGTATGCAAGTTAAAGAAAACTCTATATGGGTTGAAGCAGTCCCCGAGAGCTTGGTTCGGGAGATTCACGGAGGTAATGAAACGATACGGCTATCAGCAGAGTAACTCAGACCACACCCTGTTCATCAAACGGAGAGAAGAAAAGATCACATGTCTAATAATTTATGTGGATGATATGATCATTACATGGGATGATGCAGAGGAAATAAACGATCTCAAAGGGCATTTGGCTACAGAGTTTGAGATGAAGAATCTATGAGATCTTAAATATTTCCTTGGGATCGAAGTACTCAGATCTGGAAAAGGGATCTTCATTAGTCAACGTAAGTATGTCCTTGACCTCTTGACGGAAATAGGAATGCTCGAGTGCAAACCAGCAGATACTCCCATGGTGCAGAATCATGGCCTTCAAATAATCAAAGGAGCAACGCCAACTGATCGGGGAAGATACCAAAAGCTAGTAGGGAAACTCATCTATTTATCCCACACTCGGCCCGACATTGCATATGCAGTTGGGGTACTTAGTCAGTTTATGCATAACCCACAGGACGAGCATTGGGAGGCAGCACTTAGAGTGGTGCGCTACCTAAAGGGAACCACCGGACATGGAGTACTGTTCCGGAAAAATGGACATCTCGACATTCATGGATACACTGATGCAGATTGGGCAGGGAATCCGGTTGATAGACGGTCGACAGGAGGATACTTCACGTTTGTGGGTGGTCATTTGGTCAATTGGAGGAGCAAGAAGCAGAAAGTAGTGGCCCTATCAAGTGCAGAGGCAGAATTCCGAGGAATCAAAAGTGGACTCACTGAAATCCTTTGGCTTAGGAGGGTAATGAAGGAACTAAACGTCGAATCACAAAAGACGTGCAAATTACTCTGTGACAATAAGGCCGCGATCAGTATTTCAGAAAATCCGGTGCAACACGATAGAACCAAACACGTCGAGATTGATCGACATTTCATAAAGGAGAACCTAGAAGAGAAGATAGAAGAAATTCCATATGTGAAGTCCGAAGACCAACTAGCGGACATCTTGACCAAAGCCGTATCTGCAAAGAACTTTTAAGAAGTTTTGAGCAAGTTAAGGTTCGGAAATCCCGTCACTTAACTTGAGGGGGAGTGTTGGAAGATCACCTAGAATATTCTGCACAATCAAGGAGAAGATTATGAGGAATCAAGGAAGAAATCAATCACAAGAAATTAGGAAGTTTTTTGTACACGTTTTACCTTATTTGGAGTGTTACCTTGTATAGTCTCTTCCTAGGCCTACATAAACATGTACAATGCAATGTGAATAACATAACAGAAATTATCCCAATTCTTAATTTCTACACTTATAACATGGAGATTTCGTAATTAATGTTTATAGAGTATAGGTAGAGTATATGCGATGTAAAATAAAAAAAATACTAATCTTGATAGCGAACCACTGATATGGAAACTGCATAGCAATTAAAAGAATTGTGTGAATTTTGCTGCCAAATAATGAATACAAATTACTACTACTACTATATAATAATATGATGGATTTGTATTTTCAAGGTCCAATATAGTATTAATTAATATGCTGCGGTTGTAAGTAAAATATAACAGAAGAATAGAAAATAAAACAGAGAAAGGATATAGTGGGCCGTGCAATAGAATGGGCCTTTCCAACCAATCACATGGAACCGAGCCCACAAATATTCCGAAGTCCATTATGGGTTCCGCACAACAACATACAAAATCAAATTTGAAAAAAGTTAGTACTACAAAATTTAACCTGTCAGTCACCGACTTTTTGTCTACGTAAAAAAAAAAAATTAGACATTTACTTTGTGTGATAATAGCAGGATAAATAATAATAACAATAACATTTAAGGAATAATGGCTATCTGGACTGGGTTTGGTGGTTGATAATAAACATAGTAGTCTTAAGGTTAATTTGGTGTTCAATCATACTTCTCTTTCTCTGTCTCACGTGTTGCGATTTTCTCTGGCTCACTTCTCTTCCTTCGAGTCGTTGCCATACACATGAATTTAGCATGTAGTCATATAATCCTTTATTCACTGACAACATGAAATTAGAGTTTGGGTACATGGCACCCGATGTGAGGTCTGTAAAACCTAAAATTTTCTTCGGTTAAATATAAAAATCTCTTATCTAGTGAAAACCCCCGAAAGTGTATTTTAAATAGTTTGTAACTTTGTATCATGCTAACCTATTAACTTATCTGTTCGTAAACAAGGCTTATAACTTCAAATTGGGCAATCCAATAGGTTTGTGTATAGGTTGATTGCGTTGTAATTTATGTATTAGAAATATTCAGTCTTTATTATGGTTTCAGGCTAATTGAATAAGCGACTGACCGAGTTACAGATACATTTAATATATGATCAATACAATAAATATAGATTAAAATTAATTATATTTATAAATTGTAAATTTAATCATGAGAATTTTTATATTCTGAATGATTTAACATATAAGAATAAGTTAGGATGAATTATGAAATTGAAATTGAATGTTTAATTTAAAACTTTAGAATTCAAACAAAATATAAATGCATCTCGAGAATTTTGAATGTATATCTAACATTTCAAAATGATTTTATAAGGAATTTGAAAATTCAACGAAAATCTAACATACATGTTTATTACATATAAAATGAAAGAATTGCTTTTAGCTAAGAGCATGTCCGTGCCAGCGAGCAGGGTGACGTGGCACGTTTCTATTGGCCGTTGACATTTTCTTTTCTTTTCTTTTAAAAAATCGAAAATAATATGAAAAATTAAAAAATATATATTTTCGGATTCCTAAAAATATAGCCGTTTTATTACCATTTTTTTGAATTTTTTTGAATTTTTTAAAAATAATTTAATCCCAAAATCATCTATAAATACACATTCATCATCCATTTGGACGAAACTCGGCCACTTATGAATTTAATTATGTAATTTTTAGTTTTTAGGATTTTAATTATGTACTTTTTAAATTTTAGGATTTTAATTATGTACTTTTTAATTTTTATGATTTTAATTATGTAATTTTTAATTTTTTGTAATTTGTAATATTATTCCGGATCTTTTTAATGCATTTTAATTTTGTGGAAATGTTTTTATTTAAATTGAATAATAGAATGGTGAGACCCTTGAGTTTGTCCTTGCGGAAGAGCACGGATGTGGGTGTTGTGCTCTTGCCTAAGAGCAGGCAGAAAAGGTGGGTCCGGGCCTACATCCATGCTCGTTGACAAGAGCACGGATGTGGATGCTCTAAGTTCTACTTGAGTAACAAGCTAATCAAGGGCATGTTAATCAGTTTATAATTTTATCAAACCATATAATTCCAACCATGAACCTTTAATTTTAGTATGATATTCCAATCAATTCATGAGCTTCGGACTACAATGACTTCCTAGGAAATTAGGATTATAAATTATGACATCCGTTCCATAAGAGTATTCACTTTTAAAAACTACTCCATCCGTCCAATAAGAATAAACACTCTTTCCTTTTTTGTCCGTCTCATAAAAATATGCACTTTCTAATTTTGGAAAGTCTTTTATCTTTATTGAGGTAAAACTCATTCTCCACTAAGAATACTTTAATTACTTTTTCTCTCTACCTCTCTCTTACTTTACTAATTTTACATTAAAACTCGTGTCAAATCTAAAGTTCATATTCTTTGAGAACGAAGGGAGTATTTTTTTTAATGAAGAATGCTTCACTGACAATACTTTAATTTTTTTTCTTTCTTATTACTTTTTTATTAATTATCCATTAAAATCTGTAAATAATAAAAAATGTATACGGAGGAAGTAGTAAAGTAGTACTCTGTTTCAATTTCTTTTTCCTCAAGAAACAAGAGTATAATAAAAATCCGTTTTGAAATCTATTAGACCACCCGCAATGCGTCTCGCGGGTGGCTCGTATCTCGTCCCGGCTCCCGCCGAGACGAGACGGCGGCGAAACGCGTTGCAGCGCCCGTCCCACCGAGACACCTCGAGGGCTGTCTCGCCACGCGCTTGCGCGACGTGGCGCGCTCCGACGCCATGCGTGTCGCACAAGAGACTGCCTCGCAGGAGGTTGAGGGCACGACAGACGATGTAGGGGGGTCCTCCCGTGTGCGCAGTCGGCTGCAAGGGACCAAGGCGGCGAAGGCGGCTAGAGGGAGGAAGGGCCGAGGCGGGCTCGGGCTCGAACACCCTATTGTCCATTGATGATGTGGCGAATTTTTGATGGGAATAAATGCAAGTAATAAACGATCACAACATGGAAAATTACGTGGTTCGATTTACTGAGGTAAATCTACGTCCACGGGAAGAAGAGAGGGCAAATTTGTATTGCTTGGTCTCGCTTACAGATTACAATACTGATTTGCTATAAGATTCAGGATCTAGAGAGCTTAACCTTCGTCTATCTGATCTAAGTTCTATTTATACATTCGAACTAAGATCGTGGTTTGCAGGTTGATAACTGCTTAATACCACTAAATAGATCGTGGGTGTAATGGAGGTCGTGGAGATCCTGCATGGGTCCACTATCTCCTCGTTCGGTCGAATACTGAGACCGAACTGCTGAACTTTGCCGATCAGCTTCTGCCGATCTGAGAGTTGAGCTCGATTGGTCGGCTTTTACCGAGCTATAGGCTGTGACCGAACTCTTTGGTTGTGCCGAACTGATACTACCGAGCTATAGGCTGTGACCGAACTCTTTGGTTGTGCCGAACTGATACTCTTTCTTGGGTTTTGGGCTGATGGGCCGTCACTGCTATCGGGCTCGCAATTATTGTTTAGTTGTTTAGTTCGTATCCCATCACCACCCCCCCCGAAAAGCGAAGTGAATCACTTCGGCATTTCGGATAAGTGTAAGGGGGAGGCTGACGTCAGGGGACGTGCTCTGCACGTGTCTGCATTAAATGTGACAGCAAATCCGGCCAGAGAATCCAGAAAAAGTGGGATTTGAAACGGTGCGACGAATTTGAAATGCCTCTGCGAATCTGATAAATATTTCCTTTCTTCATCATTGGAACACTTTTGCGATTATTTTTCTGCATTCTCTCTCTTTTTCGTAAAATTTTCTTCCGCTTCTTCAAGAATTACTTCAGAGACTTTCGACCATCAAAGAGTAAGAATCATGTCTTCTTCTTCTGAATCTGTTTCTGAATCAGGTAGTGGTAGGAAGGGGGGTAAGGGGTCTTCTGGCCGGAAAAGGTCCGGGGAGAAGACGGTAGAATATTTCCACAGCATTTTGAGTAAGGATACTGTGATATCCTTACACGGAAAATATTTTCTTCCTGGGGGGTTAGTGGTGATTCCCGACGACATTCATAGAGCTAACTCGCCGCCGGAGGGTTATGCCACCGTTTACGAAGCCTGCTTAGAATGCGGGCTTCGTTTCCCTCTTCCCCCTGCCTTTGTAGAGCTTCTTGATTTTTTTCAACTTCCTTTAGGTCAGGTGACTCCAAATTCTTGGAGGCACTTATCGGCCTTTGCTGCCGAGCTGCGTAGACTAGAAAAGGATCTGTCTCTGAGGGCAATCCTTAATTTCTTTTAGTTTAAGAGAAAGGGATCCTGGTTTTACTTGATCCCTTTACAGCCCTTTAGAGCCTTCTGTAAAACCAAATGGCCGAAGTGGCAAAATCGTTTCTTTTTTTACAATAGGACAGCGGCTCCGGACTTTCCTGGAGAGGGCCGAAGTCCGTAATTCCTCATCCTCGGGTAGAACCGTTGGACGAGCTCGAGGGCGAGCTCAATAAGATTCCCATGATTAGGAAACAGTATTCGGAATCTGAGCTCGTCAAGGGTGACTTCGTGTTCGATTCCTCGTCTTCGGACGAAGAGACTGAGGGTGAGGATTTCTTTTTTATGCTTTACTGCTTTAGCGGCGAAAACTAACTTTGTTTTCTCACTTTTTGGCAGTGAACATGCTAAGCAGGCTAGGTCGCAAACCCTCCGAATCCAAGGAGCCGGAGAAACAGAGAGCCACCAGCTCGGCGTCTGATGCCGAGAAGAATCCGAAGAGGCAGAAGACCTCTTCGAGTCAGTCTTCGGATCCAAAAAAGCCGGAATCGACTTCGGCAAAGGGGAAGACGAAGACTCAGAAACCCCCAAAAGCGCCACAGAGAGACATTGTCCTGGGGGGTTGTGGATCCGGAGCGGTTGCGGCCACTTCGGAACATATCTCTGAGGCCTTTTTATGGCCAAAGGACTTTGTGGAGGTGAATTTCCTTCTTGATTTTCTGGTTTTGCTTCTTTCCTATATTTTTTGTGGCCCCTCTGTTGACTTTTTTCCTTTTTCCATTTTCAGAGGAACAATATGCTCTGCAAGCTCGTCACGGTTGAACTCTCTAAAGCGTCCAGCGATTATGATGAGATGCAGAGGAATTTGAATGCTGCTCGTCACCAGGCCGAACAGGCTCGGGCAGACTTTGAGGAGGCAAGGGCCGCTAGGATCTTGGCTCAGGATGAAGCCCAGCGTGCCAAAAACCAGCTCATCATCCAGAGAGAGCAGTCGAAACAGAGGGAGGCTGCTGCCGTGGTTGCTCAGGGGGAGGCTCTCCGTGTTTACACGGAGAAACTCTTTTTGAGCAATCAATTTTCGGCCCTTATCGGCGATCTGCTGAAATTGATGACCGATAACGCTAAGCAGGAACCCGGAGTCGTTTTGCCGCTGTATGGCCGAGAGATTGCAGCGCGCCTCCAGAGTCTGCCGCTCCTTGAGGAGCTTGCGTCTTCATCGGTCCTGCTTTCTGCTGAACGAGTCCGTAATTGCCGTGCTGACCGTGACGAGAACATGGAGGCCATCTTTGCCTCCTTGGGGCCTGTTTCACCCGCTTCAATTTTCAAAGAGGGTGAGCAGGAAAATGAGGCCGGCCGGGAGACCGAGCAGGAGGATCAGCAGACCGGCGATGGGGGCGCCGAGCAGGAGGGAGGGAGTAGGGAGGCCGAGGCTGAGACCGAGGTAGACAAGGAGAAAGAAGCTGAAACCCACAGAGAAGCCGGAGACGAAACTGGCGAAGTATGATTTCGTCTCCCTTCTCTTAGTTTAGTTTCTTTCTTTCTATTTGTAAAATGGCCTTGAAGCCCTCCTTGTGTAAATTTTTTCTTTGAATGAAAAAATTCTCCTTTCTACACTCGTGTCTTCTTTATAGCTTTTCTTAATCTCTTTTACTCCTATTGTGGTTTACTGTCTGCTCGGTAAACTGAAATGCCGAACTGACATAGCTGCTTCTTATTCTTTACTCTAAGGAGCTGGAGGTACTTCACTGGAAGCGGCTATACTCTTCGGCTTTAAATGAAGCTGAGAAAAAAGCTATAGATGACCAGATGAAGTGTGATGAACTCTTGGCTCGTTTAGTGGAGCTGGAGTCCAACAATAAGGACTTAGAGTCCATAAGGAGAGATCTAGAGGCCGAGCAGAATACTGTCATCGCTGAGAGGACTGCATATGAGGACTTCATCAGCGGGCGCGGGGGAATGACTATATCCGAAGTTCAGAATCAAGTTGATGAACTGTGGGAGAAGCTTCATGTACTCCGGAAGAACAATGTGCTGGAGAGCTCGGCTTGCCAACAAGTTGTGAAATCATTGCGGCGCTTGGCTTCTCTGTATGACATCATTCTTTCCCGGCGTCCCGCGATCGAGAGATTCCTTAGCCGTTTCCCGCTAACAGACGCTCACGCTCCAGCTCAAACCTCGGATCCACTTACTCAAACTTCTACTCCAAATCAGCACCGGACTCAGGAGCAACCGGAAACGTCAAGACAAGAACGTACTCCAAGTCAGCAACGGACTCAGGAGCAACCGGAAACGTCAAGACAAGAACCTACTCCAAGTCAGCAACGGACTCAGGAGCAACCGGAAACGTCAAGACAAGAACGCCCTGAAGTTCGTAGAGGAGTGGTGAATATGAGTGAGCAAGATCAGCGAATGCTTCGTGAAGAGACTCTTCGCCGCCGAGGTGCTAGAACTTCCCGGACTCAGAGAAGAGGCGGTAGGTCGATCAGAGCATCTCGTCCACCTACTGATTCTTCAACTGCTCGGAACGCCCGAACTCAGCATCATGAGGACTTTTTGGATAGGTGGCTCAACTTTAGCAACCGTAGACAGTAGAGTAGTCCTTTGTAATGGTGTAACGCATTCTCGTAGGGCAGCGGAATTGTATGCCCAACAAGACTTAGTAAATGAAATTTTTTCATTTCGCTTCTATCACTGCGTATTTACAGTTCAGCGATTTTTTATTTCATTTATTGTACTCGTCCTCGGTCTTATGAAGTAAACTCTTCTTTGACCGGACTGAGTTAGTGTCCTTATTTGGCGAGTTTTATCGCTTGGATTGGACTTTCCCTGTACTCGTCCTCGGTCTTATGAAGTAAACTCTTCTTTGACCGGACTGAGTTAGTGTCCTTATTTGGCGAGTTTTATCGCTTGGATTGGACTTTCCCTGTACTCGTCCTCGGTCTAATGAAGTAAACTCTTCTTTGACCGGACTGAGTTAGTGTCCTTATTTGTCGAGTTTTATCGCTTGGATTGGACTTTCCCTAGTTAACCGAAGTGGTTTTCGGCTTATTGCAGTTCGTTTCAGACGAATTGCTTGTTTCTTAAGCTGAATTGTGGAGTCTTGTATCTTCCTTAGAAGCTTGGACTCACAATTGTCTTTAATAATTGATCTAAAAAGGGGATCAGCCTTTAAAGAACAATATACCTCAGTAACATTTATAAGAGACAAAACGCACATAGAGAGACAAATAAAAAGGACGAAAAAGATTTTAAACTTTTAAAAAACGACAAGTATAAAGAACAATACAAACATGAAAGCATATACCCCTAGGACCGAGCTAGACACAAGACTGACCGGACCTTGTCTCTTACAAATAGAACTTCTTGAGGTTGGAAATATGCCATGTTCGGGGTACTTGTTCTCCTGACATGTGGGTTAATTTATAAGACCCTTTTCCCAGGACTTCTGACACCCGATACGGACCTTCCCATGTGGGTTCAAGTTTGCCCAGCTTTTCTGCTCGGCTTACTTCATTGTTTCTCAATACGAGATCTCCCACTTGAAACTGCAGCTTTTTCACCCTTTGGTTATAATACCGGGCTACTTGCTCCTTGTACTTGGCTTCTTTTATGAAGGCCAATTCTCTTCTTTCTTCGGCAAGATCTAGTTCGGCTCTCAGCCCGTCGTCATTCAGTTCTGTTGAGAAATTAAGAGTTCGGGGGCTGGGTATGCCGATCTCAACCGGAATTACGGCTTCAGTGCCGTACACTAGACTGTACGGAGTTTCACCGTTGGAGGTTTTTGGTGTAGTTTTTTTTTTTTTTTTTTTTTTTTTTTTCTTTTTTTTGGTGTAGTTCGGTAAGACCATAGGACTTGAGGAAGATTTTCTACCCATTGTCCTTTGGCTTGTTCTAACCGAGTTTTTAATCCTTTCACCAAAATACGGTTTGTTACTTCCGTTTGTCCGTTTGCTTGTGGGTGAGAGACCGAAGTGAACCGCTGTTGAATATTCAACTCTTGGCACCAATTCTTGAATGTTTTGTCAGTAAACTGAGTCCCATTATCCGAAATGAGGATATGGGGTATGCCAAATCGGCAAACTATGTTCTTCCAGACAAAATCTAATGCCTTTGAGCTCGTTATCGTAGCTAATGGTTCAGCCTCCACCCACTTTGTGAAGTAATCCACGGCAACGATCAAGAATTTCATTTGCCGGGGAGCTTGTGGTAGTGGTCCTACTATGTCTATGCCCCATTGCATAAAAGGCCAAGGGCTTTGCATAGCACATAGATCAGTCTGCGGCGTCCTTGGGATATTTGCATGGATTTGGCATTTCGTACATTTCTTAACTAGCTGTACTGCTTCTTGTACCAAAGTTGGCCAATAATATCCCCATCTCAGAACTTTTTTAGCTAATGCTCTAGCTCCGATGTGGCTACCGCAAGATCCTTCATGAACTTCTCTAAGGATGTAATCCGTCTCTTCTGGTCCTACACATCGCAATAACGGTTGAAGGTAGGACTTTCTATATAGGACTCCTTCATGAAGTTCATACCGAAGTGCTCGGCATGTGATTTTCCTTGCTTCTCTCTTATCCTCGGGCAGTTGTCCTTGATCTAGATACTTTAATATTGGCGTCATCCAGTTTGGTGAACTGGTTACTGAGTGTACTTCAGCTTCATCAATGCTTCTGTGCGGTAATTCCTCCACCTTTGAGCTCGGATATGAGGCCAACTTACTTAAAGTATCTGCTCGGCTATTTCCCGCTCTGGGAATGTGGATTATCCGAAAATAAGAGAAATTTCGGCTAATACTTTGCGCTTTGTCCAAGTATTTTTTCATCCTTTCACCACGGGTTTCACTTGTACCCAGCATGTGATTCACTATGACTTGTGAATCACAATGAATTTTGAGAGATTTGACAAGTAGATGTTGCGCTAACTGAAGTCCGGCAAGAAGGGCTTCGTATTCGGCTTCGTTATTAGTGGTTGGGAATAAGAACCGAAGTGAATAAGTTACTTCGTGTCCGTCGGGAGCGATAAGTAGAATACCAGCTCCACTTCCTGTCTTGTTCGAAGCTCCATCTACGAATCCAATCCAACAGTCCGGCGGCTCTACTTCGGGTTTCTGGGGCTGTGTTAGTTCGTCATTGGTAGGATTTTTCTGTTCGGCAATAATAGGGATTGCCTGATCGAACTTTGCCTCTACAAGAAAATCTGCCAAGGCTTGTCCCTTGATGGCTTTCCGAGGTAGATATTCTATTGAATGTTCTCCCAACTCTATGGCCCACTTGGCAATTCTGCCTAATGCTTCGGGCTTAGTCAAAACTTGCCGAAGTGGAAGATCGGTTAAGACGCATACTTTGTGAGCATAGAAATATGGCCGCAGTCTCCTTGCTGCATTTACTAATGCCAGAGCAATTTTTTCCAGAGGTTGATACCTTGTTTCGGGACCTCTTAATGCTCGGCTTGTAAAGTAGATAGGACGCTGCTTTAGGCCTTCTTCTCGCACAAGCACCGCGCTAATGGTTTGATCTGATGCTGCTAAATATAAGAATATCACTTCGGCATCTGTTGGAGCAGAGAGAGTAGGAAGTTCGGTTAAATAACTTTTGAGTTCGTCAAAAGCCTTTTTCTGTTCGGCTCCCCACTCAAACTTTGGTGCCTTCTTCAAAACATTGAAGAACGGCATTTGCTTTTCGGCTGCTTGGGAAAGGAATCTATTCAGTGCGGCTAGACATCCAGTTAGCCTTTGCACATCATGTATGGACTTCGGCATTGCCATGTTCTGAACAACTTGAACCTTTAGGGGATTTGCCTTGAGTCCTTCCTTTGAAACCCAATAACCCAGAAATTTTCCCGAATCTACCAAAAAGGTACATTTTTGGGGATTGAGTTTGAGGTTGGCTTTTTTGAGCACGTCGAGAGTGGATTTGAGATTGTTTTCGTACTCCGAAGTGCTTATGCTTTTAACAACTATGTCGTCAACATATACTTCAACCTCTTTTCCGATCAGGTGCCGAAATAGCTTATCTACCATCCTTTGATATGTGGCTCCGGCATTCTTTAAACCAAATGGCATCTTTTTATAAGCAAAAATACCGAAGTCAGTAATGAAAGCCGTTTTTGAAGCATCATTCTCATCCATTAAAACTTGGTGGTATCCTTTATACAAATCAAGAAAACAGAAAATTTCGAAGCCTATCAGAGCTTCATCTTTTTTATCTATGTTGGGAAGGGGGTAGCAATCTTTAGGACAGTGCTTATTTAGATCTGTAAAATCTATGCACATCCGCTATCCTCCTTCTTTTTTCTTGATCATCACAGGATTGGCCACCCAAGAAGGATATTTTACTTCAAATAATACATCCGCTTTCAGTAATTGGCGGACTTCGTCATGGATGACTTGATTTCTTTCTGCCGCAAAGAGTCTTTGCTTCTGTTTTATAGGCCGGACTGAAGGATCAATATTTAACCGATGTGTAATTACCTCGGGAGACACTCCAGTCATGTCCAACGGAGACCACGCAAAGACATCTTTGTACTCTTTGAGGAGCTGGATGGTCTTTTCCCGGAGTAGAGGTGTTCCCGCGAAACCGATCTTGACCGTTCTGGATGGATCATCTTCGTATAACTGAACTTTCATCGAGTTCGGCTCCGGTGTGACTTCGTTCATTTCGCCTGCCTCTGACTCCGGCTGCTGTGATTGCTATGCTTGATGGTGCCGATCTGATTGTTCGGCACTTTTAAGCGCAATCTGCAAACATTCTTTTGCTCTCTTTTGATCACCTCGGATGACTGCTATCCCTCCTTTAGTGGGGATCTTGATTGTGAGGTGATAAGTAGAGCAAATGGCCCGAACTGTGTTGAGCCAGTCTCTTCCCAGTATAATGTTATACGGGGATCGAGCTTTTACCACAAAAAACTCGATCACCGTACTGGAGCTAGTAGGCGCTCTTCCTACCGTAATCGGAAGGCTGATAATACCTTCAGGGCGGGTGTCCTCCTGGGCGAAACTTTTCAGAGGAATTGGGGCCGGACTGAGCCGAGCTGGATCCACTTCCAGCTTATCAAAACATTCTTTAAAAAGAATGCTAACCGACGCTCCTGTATCCACAAACACTCTGTGGATCAGTTTGTTTGCCACTCCAGCTTGAATGACAATAGCGTCTTGATGAGGAGAAATGGCCGGGACGGGATCTGCATCTGAAAATGTAATTACTTCATCCTTCTTCAGCCTTTTATGTGTTGGCTCCCCTCGATTGAAGCCTCTGCGTTCTGATTTTAGAGACGATTTAGTCTTCCCGGCTGGGAGAGCGTCAATAGTCTGGATCACTCCATCATATTGCGGCTCGTCATCGTCTTCGGGATCCTGTTGCCTTTTAGGATCCTGAGGAGCGCAGTTCGCACTTCTCTGTTTCTTATTCTTTTTCGGCGGCTTGCTTTGGTATTTTTTTAACGTCCCTGCTTTCACAAGAACATCAATACCTGCTGCCAAATTTCGGCACTCCTCGGTATCGTGACCGTGGTCTTGATGGAAGGAGCAATATTTATCCTGACTTCGGCGCGTGGCCGATTTCGTCATCTGCTTTGGTTTTTCGAACATATCAGAATGCAGTTCGAAAATTTCCGCTCTCGACTTGTTCAATGGTACGAACTGAGCGGGTGGTTTCTCAGGATTGAGACGTGGTCCCAATCTGTCTTGTACCGGTGCCCTTTGAATTCTTTCAAAAGGAGTTCGGCGAGGATGTCCCTGATCGCTATGATCGGGCTTCCTCTTGTCTCCTATGGAAGAGCTGTCTAAAGACCGTTTTCGACGGTCTGCCTCATCAGCACGAGAAAACTGGTCCGCAATGTCCCACATCTCTTGAGCTGTTTGCGGACTGCATTCAACGAGCTTTCTGTAGAGAGCTCCTGGCAGAATTCCATTTTGGAATGCCGAAATGACAAGTAGATCATTGAGATCATCTACTTGTAGGCATTCCTTGTGGAATCTTGTCATGAAGTCGCTAATCTTTTCATCGCGACCTTGACGTATAGAAAGCAGCTGAGCCGAAGTGATTCGGGCTTCCGCTTTCTGGAAGAACCTCCTATGAAAAGCATCCATTAGATCTCTGTAAGATCTAATGCTGCCTTGAGGGAGGCTATCAAACCACCTTCTTGCGTTCCCGATGAGCAGCTCGGGAAACAGCTTACACATATGAACCTCATTGAGACCTTGGTTCGCCATATTATACTGATAGCGTCCCAGGAAATCATGAGGATCCACTAACCCGTCGTAAGTCACTGACGGAGTTCGGTAATTCTGTGGCAACGGAGTTCTGGTGATATCATCCGAAAATGGAGTCTTCAGCGCTCCATACATAGCGAATCCGACATCTCTACGGTATGGTGGAGATGGAGTTCTCCTGTGATTTCGGTAACAAGGAGGAGAAGGAACATATCGGTGGTGAGGATTCTTTCTCCTGGAAGATACGACACTACTGCGGTAGTGACTTTCATGTCTGGAGGGGGAGGGAGAATCCGCCGTTTTCTTCTCCGGCTTCTGGCTCTTTTGCAGGAATGTTAAGAACTCATCCTGCTTCTCAGCCAAGAACAACTTGACAGCCTCATTCAAAGCGAGCTGCTGGGGAGGCTCGATGCGATGACTTTTTGAGTGGTTTGTTCTTTCACCGTGAGAACTGGAGGCAGATTTCTCCCGAGGCTGTTTTCCAGACCTACGGGCTGGACTAGCTTCCTCACGTTCATCACGGACGGAAGTATGGGTATTATGTGATCTGGTACGCATTTTTTGGTGGAAGAGGATCAAAAACTCGCTTTTATCACAGTTTTGGTTCTCTTTTTCCCACAGACGGCGCCAGTGATGATGTGGCGAATTTTTGATGGGAATAAATGCAAGTAATAAACGATCACAACACGGAAAATTACGTGGTTCGATTTACTGAGGTAAATCTACGTCCACGGGAAGAAGAGAGGGCAAATTTGTATTGCTTGGTCTCGCTTACAGATTACAATACTGATTTGCTATAAGATTCAGGATCTAGAGAGCTTAACCTTCGTCTATCTGATCTAAGTTCTATTTATACATTCGAACTAAGATCGTGGTTTGCAGGTTGATAACTGCTTAATACCACTAAATAGATCGTGGGTGTAATGGAGGTCGTGGAGATCCTGCATGGGTCCACTATCTCCTCGTTCGGTCGAATACTGAGACCGAACTGCTGAACTTTGCCGATCAGCTTCTGCCGATCTGAGAGTTGAGCTCGATTGGTCGGCTTTTACCGAGCTATAGGCTGTGACCGAACTCTTTGGTTGTGCCGAACTGATACTACCGAGCTATAGGCTGTGACCGAACTCTTTGGTTGTGCCGAACTGATACTCTTTCTTGGGTTTTGGGCTGATGGGCCGTCACTGCTATCGGGCTCGCAATTATTGTTTAGTTGTTTAGTTCGTATCCCATCATCCATGTACTTGATTGCCACGATGGCGGACACTTCCCGCATGACGCCTCCACAATACCAAGCCCATCTTGCCGGAATTGAGTATATGGCAAGACAAATTGGTATTCCGCCTCCAGGTAGCTTGAGTGCTTCGCCACCGCCTTCGGGAGATGATTCGCCGACGGAGTGGTTTTTTTAATTTCTATAAAATTATATTTTTTTATTTATTTTGCCACAAATTTAATTATATATTTTTTTAGGATTTTAAGTTGTATTTTTATTTTATTTAATGAAGTGTGTTTTTTATTAATTGAATTTGTTGGAAAAAAATAAAAAATGAAATTGAATGAATAGTAAGTTAAAAGATGATTAAGAGACGGATAAGAGATGAAGGGTTGCAGGTTCTGTCTCTTAGTTAGAGATGGAGTGAAAAGTACAGTGGGCCCATGAATAGTTAAGGGATAAGACGGTTAAGAGACGGTAAAGAGATGAGATGGTTAAGAGACGGATAAGAGACAGCAGTGGCGGATCCAGGGGGCAGGTGGGGGCGGTCACCCCTACCCGACCGTCCGGAGAGCCTAAATTTTTCATTGAATCAAGCCGAAAATAGCATATCCGCCCCCTCCGTAGAGTGTAGAAATATTTTTGTTTTCAATAAATGTTACATCAAATGTAGTAGTTCAATGGTTTAGTTGTTGGATTTTTAACTAAAATGTCTAGGGTTCAATCCTCAGCAAAAACTTTTTTTTTTCATTTTTTATTTTATCCATTCATATTTCTTCTTATTATCAAAATAATACCTTTAAATACTTTATGTAATCTAAACTTTTACTAAGTTGCATATATTATGTTGTTATATTTATTTTTTAGTTAAAATCATTTTTAATCTTGTGTTAAAGTCTTTTTTATCCTATAGTACTTATAATTTGATCCATGCATCTTAATTATTCTCTATGTAACAAAATAAACATTTTAAATATTTTTGAAATATAAATATTTTAAAATGAATAATACATATTTGCAAGCTGAAGCATGTTTATATTTTATTAATGAAGCTAGTGCTACTTAAATATTAATATAATATTTATTTATTTTATTATTAAAAATAATATTAAATTAAATATTTAATATTTAAATATAAGTTTCGCCCCCGCCATTTTCGGGTCCCGGATCCGCCACTGAGAGACAGTTGCGAATTTCCATAAGAGTCGAATTTATTACCAACCTTATCACCAAAAAGAAGAAACTATTACCAACCTAATCCATCGTCAAAATTCGACCGTGCGATCAAACCCCAATTGGAAAGGGAGAGATCAGAAATTTCGAACAAAAAACAAATGGAGTAATCAATCATCACTGACACCCAACCCAAAATATACAAAAAAAAACCCACCAGAAACTCGAAATTCTCCTCCAACCGCGACGATGTCGTCAAACAACGACACCCCGTCTTCCCCCACAGCCGACACTACACCGTTGCTCGACGAACAGAGCCCCAGCAATCTCTCCCGCTTCCTCGGCCGCACGCCCAGCATCCGCGGCGCCGCCCGCTTCCTCCGCCGCGGCCGATCGATGCGGGAGCCCTCCGTCCGCGTCCGCGAAGCTGCGGCGGAGCAAATCGAGGAGCGCCAGAGCGATTGGGCCTACTCCAAGCCCATAGTCGTATTGGACCTCGTCTGGAACCTCGCCTTCGTCATCGTCTCGATTTCCGTCCTGATCATGAGCCGCGGTGAAAACCCCTCGATGCCGCTGCGGCTCTGGATTGTCGGCTACGCGCTGCAGTGCGTCCTTCATATGATCTGCGTCTGCGCCGAGTACAGGAAGAGGTATTCCCAGCGCAATTCTGAGGGTAGTGAGAGAACGTACAGCCGGAACTACTCGAATTCGAGCTCCGGAAGTGATGACGTGGAATCCGGCGGTTATGCTTCCGAGCGCCAGCAGAGTGATGATGAAACTAGGTAAACTTCAAGTTTCCCGATTTCAATTTCTGGTTTTTTAGGATTTCTTTGGGAGTGATTTTCAGCTGACTATTTCTGCCCCTAGTTTGTTTTTTCTCGGTTGCTAGCATAAATGCTAATATTGCAGCTGATAGGTTATAGTCAGATTTAAACACTATTGCTTTAATGCTTGATTTAATTAAAAGTGAAACTGATCAACTGATTCTTATTGCATTTATTTGTCTAAGAGAAATGGAAAGAAGCTATTTTCTCGTCTTTCAAAGCTGGCTATACAGAGGAAGATTATGGAATTGAAAACTGCTTTATTGCTGTTTTCCCCACGTAAACCCTGATGCTCGATCCAACTAACAACTTCTGTTGGTGGTTTTAGAGTCACTGGAAATTCATGGGGCTGGCATTTGAGTTCTTTATGCTACATGATATTATCGTCTGGTAGAACTGGTTTTGTTTGCTTTGAAAAGGTGATAGTTGTAATCTTTTTTTTTCAAGTTGGATGAAAAAAAACTAATCTTTGTTTGTTTTTTTTTCAATACCCAACTTGCTTTAAGGTGCTCCCCTGATAGTCACTGTTAATACTTGTATTTTTTTTTAATATTCTTCTGATTATAGATTCTTTGAATTGTTGATGATGGACTTGCATATTTGACACTGTAATTTTTTTTGTTATCTATATTACCAACTTACAATCACATTTTATCTCATTTCTTATGTTTAACGCTTTTTCATCACTGTATAATTTTGGTTCTCCATGCTTTGACTCCTAAGCATGTCGCCCGTGTGCATAGAGGAGAAAATGGAATCTGTAGGTCATGTTTAGAGATAAGAATTTGATAATGGTGATATATTGCTTTCTTTTTGGCAGTGTTACTAAGCACCTGGAGTCTGCAAATACAATGTTCTCATTCATTTGGTGGATAATTGGGTTCTATTGGGTATCTTCTGGTGGCCCGGATTTGACTGCTGAATCGCCACAGCTTTACTGGTGTGGACAAGTTAATTTTTGTTGATGCTGCTAGGATCATGGCATGCTTTTTTAGTTCTTTTTATGTATTATCAATGATGTATTTTGCAGGCTTTCCATTGCATTCTTGGCATTCGATGTTTTCTTCGTTGTGGTTTGTGTTGCTGTGGCATGTGTAATTGGAATTGCTGTTTGCTGTTGTCTACCATGTATCATTGCAATCTTATATGCAGTTGCAGATCAGGTAAATTTAACATAGAATCTGGGGCTCACGCTTGCCTATGGTGATTGCTAGTTATTTGTTTCAACTTTCAATGATGACCTTTATAAAACAATAAAGGTGTGTTTGGGAACATGGAATTGGTGCTATGGAATTTGAATTGGAGGCTCCAATTCCAATTCCATTATTTGGTATCACAAAAATGTATAGAATTGGAATTGAATTATAATTCCAAATTTTACAACTCTATGATTTGAATTCCATATCAAAAGTAGAAAATTGGAATTACAAATAGTCATAAAATTAGATAGCATCACTACCCACTACACACACTTCACACGTTTCACACACTACACACACTTCACACGTTTCACACACTACACACACTTCACACGTTTCACACACTACACACACTACAAAAATTTCACATACTACACACACTACAAAAATTTCACATATTTCACACACTATACACACTAAACAAATTTCACACACTTCACATTATACACACACTACACAAAATACACACGCTACATACACTATACACCAACTACACACATTACACACAAAATACACACCCAACACAAATTTTACACAAAATAAACACATTACGCACACTATACCTAAAATACACACATTATTCACATACCAAAATTTTAAATTTTGTTCAGTTTAATCTTTTAGAAAATTTCAATTTTTTTATTCAGATCGGAAAAAAAATAAATCTAAAACTAAAAAAAATTTAAAAATCGGATGCTTGAAATGTGTAAAATATGTGTAAATTGTGAAAGTGTGAAATTTGTGTAGTTTGTGTAATGTGTGAAATGTGTGTAGTGCATGAAATGTGTGAAATTTGTGTAGTGTGTGAAGTGTGTGAAATGTGTGTTTTGTGTGTGAAATGTGTGAAATTTGTATAGTGGGTGAAATATGTGTAGTGTGGAAAATGTGTGAAATTTGTATAGTGTGTGAAATGTGTGTAGTGTGTCTAGTGTGTGAAATGTGTGCGGTGTGTGTGAAGTGTGTATAGTATGTGTATTTTGTGTGAAGTGTGTGTGAGTGTGTATTTTGTGTATAGTGTGTGTACAGTGTGTGTGCGCACAAATTATTCAAATTCAATTTTATATTAATTACTTCACTTTACCAAATATAGGATTTGGAATTGAATTAGTATTCAATTTCTTCCAATTCAATTCCATAAAATTCTAATTCTAATTCAAATTCAATTCCAATTCCGTGTACCAAACGGAGCCTAAAGCAAAAGCTGTGAAAGCAAAGGGAAAGAACAATAGATTAAGTGTGCCTTTGGTAATTCACTGGTGATTGCCCCTTGGTTTTTACTCCCTCTGCTGAAAATCTCAATATTCACTTGGTTTCATATTATTAAGATGCTGTGTGTGTGACACAATTGGATGCCCCCCTGTATTATAATCTTCTAATGTTTGAATGTGTACTTCTGCCTTCATGGTAATAACCTATAAGTCATCCTCTTCAAAACCAAACGGAGAGAATATGATACGTGGGAGAGGCTTTTAAGTTGCCCTTATCTGACATTCCTTATCATGCCACTTTCTATTCATCTGTTCAACACTATGTTACAGGAAGGAGCTACGAAGGAAGATATTGAGAGACTACCAAAATTCAGATTTCGGAAAATTGGTGACTTTGAGAAGCAAAATGGTGACACTCAAGAATCATTTGGAGGAATAATAACGGAATGCGATACTGATTCTCCCACAGAGCATGTTCTACCGCTTGACGATGCTGTATGTCTTTCTAGACTATTGATACATATACAAGTTCTGTAGATGTGCATTATCTAGATCATTAAGTTGCATCTGATAGACACCATAAGACGAAAGGGTCAGTCACTAAGACTTGGATGGTGTTTCTTTATCTTTCAAGCTTTTCGATTTTATACTAGACTAGATGTTAAGGGAGTGCATTGGTTTTTGTAAGCTATTTATCTTCGCTTAGCTAGTGTCTGGTGAGAATAAATTTGACCATGCATGATAAACTTTCGCCATCTAGTTGCTTGATTATATCTAAATGTTTATCTGATTATAGGAATGTTGTATTTGCCTTTGTGCCTACGATGATGGAGCTGAGCTGCGCGAGCTTCCCTGTCGGCATCATTTTCACTCAGCCTGCATAGACAAGTGGCTTCACATAAATGCAATTTGTCCACTCTGCAAATTCAATATACTGAAACCTGGCAGTCACATTGACAGCGAAGAATCATAATCGAGAAATGTATAAACGATCAACCAGGAGACTTGTTTAACTTTGATGTTGGATGACCAAAGCTTTCCTGCTTCAGGTAACACCTTGAGAGCTGCTTGTGTGACTTTGATGGCCTTTTGGTGCTTTCTTTAAACTGATTGTATATGTTCTCTTATAAATAGTTTTTGTGGAACTTCTTGTTTCTGCGAGACTAGGAAAAGGGAGTTGTAACTCGAAACTAAACTACTTCATGTAACATTCCAACATATTTAGAATTAAGCTGTATGTAGAAGTACTAGTTTGTGATGTTAAAGATAACTCATTTGCAGAAATGCTTTGTGATGTTAAAGATATTAAAGTTTGTGATGTTAAAGATACAATTCATAGTGCACCAGTAAACCGCCAAAAGCCCAATTGGACATTCCAAATTTTCATGTGAAATGCTTTGTCCCTCCTCGAATTCGATATATAAGTATCTTATTTTGATTCCATGTGATATTTAAAAATTTGAAAAATAACAATAATATGCAAATTTTATTTTTTAGGATTAATAAATAATTTAATTCTGAATTTTGGTCAAATTTTGGCCATTTTCGTTTAAATTGAGGTATCAAATTATGAAGTTTGAATTTATTTCATTTACCTTTTTGTCATTGGATGATATTTACAATGATACATTCCATTAAAATAAATATATTTACTTTTATTTTCTTTCTATTGTTGATTTTACTATATTTAATGAAATATCGTCGTTTTAAAATACCGTGATTCTCAATCATTACTCAATAAATAATTAACATAATTATTCCAATGATCACGAGTCAATTCCAATAATCACAAAGTAATTCCATTATTATCTTGTTAATTATTTTTGGAATATAGAAAATTCAAAACATGTTTATGCATGGAATATTAGATAATTTTTAAGAGAGATAAAATAGTTAAGTTAAAAGTAATGAGTTGGTAGTTGACATTAATACCTTAAACAATATAGCAATGTCCACATCTTTGAGATTTTAAAGCATACACATCTTTCCCAAATATACCGTTCATTAAGAATCACACGAAATATCTTTCGCCAGAAAGAGTTTAGCCGTGATTAAAGTTGGTTAATTAAGAATCATAGTACGAAATATCTATCATAAGAAAGAGTTAAGCCGTGATTGAAGTTAGGAATTTTATTTTTTGAGGAGACTAATCACATCTTACAGAGATTGTGAAATAAATAAAATCGTACTATATCATAAAAGAATCAATAAACTAGGTAAAAAAAGAAAAGAAAAAAGAAACCTAAAAATCAATAGTTATACGAAACGGGGATACCCGTAACGACACCAGCGGCGAAAGGCTTTCCCTCCGCCGGCGGAACCCCCTTCAAGGGGTTCGAAAAGCTGGTGGCGTAAGGATTTCCCTCCTTCAAGGGCTTCGAAAAGCCGGCGGCGCATCCGGAAGTCTGGCCGCCGCCGCCTCCCTTCACCCTAATGGACAGATTAATTATCCCATTCTTATTCCCAGCGGCATCCACCAGCCTGTAACTCACGAAGCTCAGGTAACCATTAGGCAGGCAGCCGCCACAGAAATCCGTGGTCGGAATGGCGGCGGAGGCGATGAGCCTGTTGCCCGACCACGCCTCCACGGTTATGAAACGGGCTTGCTCGGGCAGGTCTATAGCCAGCCTCTCGTTCCATGATGGGAAGCTCCGGCCTTCCGGGTCGACTCCCGTGGAATAGGATAGGAAGGGCCCGGTCTTCACGGTCACGGAGATGGTGTTCTTGGCGGGTGGCTTCTTCTTCATCAGGAGACCCTCGCCGGAGATTACGGTGACCTCGATGGATCGTGATGCGGACGCCGGAGTCTTGCCCTTTTCCATATATATTGCGTCTTTATTTATTTATTTTTAAATCTGATGAGAATTGTGCTGTTAGGTTAGCGGTAGATTGTGCGTTTTATAGAGTGGAAGTATGGAGTATGAAGGCAGAAGGAAGGGCGGCGGAAAGTGATGCGATGTTTCATGCGTTTTTTAATCGTTGACTGCTGACGTGTCCCCGCGGGAGCACACGCTGTTTATTTTGTTCCTATATTCAAGGAATCCTACAATATTCAAGCTAATCTATTTCTGATTATTATAATTTACTAGTACTACTATTTGATTTGATTTGATTGGGTAAAGTAATCTGATTTTTAATTATTAAATTTATATAATTTGATTTCCAATTTATTAAAATATTTATGAAATTTTATATGTTTGATTTGATTTGATTAATTTAAGTAATTGATTATAAAATTATCGTAATTGATTTAGTTATACGAATGCGTTAATAAAAAAAATAGTAGTAATCTGTTTCCTAAACTTAGAGAAAACTACCGTAAGATTTAGTATGCTTTTTCTCTCCTTTGACGGTTTTACCCCTATAATGAAGGATTGTAGAAATTACTCTAGTCAATTTTTTTTTTCCATTCCTCTGTTTTAATTTCTTAATTAGTAGTAGTAGTAGTTGTCAAAGTTTTCTTTCTGTGCACAGTTTCCCTCTGTTGGGTGTTGGCAATGGCGGATTGTCTTTATCAATCATAGAAGCAGAGTGTAACTACACGTCATATGTGTTTCTGTGATTCTGTCTGTCTACTGTTCGACTCCTTACAATTTAGATTGTTTTCCTTTCTATTTTCTCTGTGTTTTTCTTATATTGTTTTTCTAATTTGTTTACCTTTTTTCTTCGTATTTCTACTGTTTTTTACAATGCAATCAACTTATTTCAGAGTTTTATGTTTTTCTTGGTTTTCCTAATTTTTATTCTCTTAAACAAAATTCTACTCTTCTGCATTACTAAGTAATTAACTTATTTTAAAAATACTTTTTGCTGATAATGTTAAATATATAAATACATATATGAATACATAGTTGTGATCAATATCGAACTACCGAACTAGAGATCAAATTAGGGCCATTAGATCTAGTTTTTTTATGAGATTCGCTGATGTGTAAATTATTACGGTCTTCATTACAAGCTCATTTTACTTCATTGTAGTAGGTTTATTACTTCATTTCGTTACGTAGTACCTTGAAACTACAATATGCTTTTACTTACTTCAAGTAAGTTTAGAAATGATTCAACATGTTTCATTCGAATTCATTGAACAAAGTTTTTACTATATTCACTTTATAAAGTACAATATGTTCCAATAGATTTATTACTTCATTAAAAAACGTTATTACATCATTGTACAAGGTTTTTTCTTCACTTCTGTAGAACTTCAAATGCTTCTACACATAATTCATTCAAATAGTTTATTACATCATTCAATTAGGCTATCATTCCATTTTATTGTCAGCGCCGTAACGGCAGTGATAGACATTGAAGAGAGAAAGACCGGCACGCGACGGTGAAACCGCATGTACGTACTGGAATGAAGTAATAATCTTATTGGAATGAAGTAAAAAACCTACTGGAATGAAGTTAAATCCTCCTAATATGTTATAACTTATTTGCCCTGAGCTGAAGTAAAATATGTTCGTGATAAAGGTGAAAATAATTTATACATTTGTGCATCTCATCAATAAAAAACTAAATCTAAAAACCCTAATTTAACGTGGTTCTGCAATAAGGAGTGGATTTGCATATAATGGTACTCTAGGGAGATGATCCAAATAAAAATGCATCTTAATCGAGAAATACAATCCGAATATTGGCCATAGGATTAAGTGATCTAATGGTAAATAATTAACTAAAAACACGGAAGGTCATTATTAAACAGTTTTAAGTCATTTTATAAAATTTGAATTTAATGTCATTTTTAAATCATTTTAGGTCATCAATTATTAAATTGATCTAAAAATAAACTGACAACGACCTAAAAATACCCTATTTTATTCAACTTTTTTTTATTTAGATCTAGTTTTACATGGATTAAAACCATATATCATTAAATTTAGTTGTAAAACTATATTATTTATAAAGAGTGTATCTTTGAACTGGTTTGCGATTCACGATGAAACTGGCTGATTTTACCATTCAAACGATTCAGAAATTACTAATTTAATGTGCGAAGCAGACTGAACCAAATTACACAGATCATTGGTTACCGAACTGACTAAATCGATCGGATTTTCCATAATAGGTGGGACACGAAATAATAGGATTAATAGCTGAGAATGACAGATTATTGCATTCTCAAGGCCATCCGCAATGCGTCTCGTTGCTGTCTCTATCTCGTCTCAAAGAGACGAGACGGCAGCGAGACGGCGTTGCAGCCCTCCATCTTGGTCTCGTCTTGGCGGGCGTCTCGGCCCGAAGGGTGGGATGGCGAGACGTCTAGCCACGCGCCAGCGCCACGTGGCGCGCTGGCGCTAGGCGTGACGCCCACTCGCCGGCCCGCGAGTGGGCGTCGTCACGCTGACGCAATAAATCATTTTTTTAAAAAAAATTTGATTTTAATAAAAAAAATAAAATTATAACGGTAATGTTACCGTTTTTTACCGTTCAACGGTATTTTTTTTTCTTTTTTTACTCAATAAATACTCCTCTTTCATCCTCATTATACACACAAACACACATCTATTCTTCTCAAATCATCTCTCTTTCCTCTCCAATTTTCATCTCATCTCTCCAATTTTCATCTCAAAATGTCCGGCGATGGAAACTCTGGCGGCTCCGGCGGCTATGACTTGAACACGTTTGGCGACTGGGGGGCATGTACAATGTCTTGAGTGGTTCCGGTTCGTCGACGCCAGGCACCCAAGGCTCGTCGACGCCGGCGGCGTACCAACCACCCCATTTTGACGTGGATGCATACGCTCGTCCCTCCGCCCCGAGGTATTCGCAGGGATTATCCCAAATTAGGGAGAATTTTCTGGATGAACCCACTCCGAAAGGAGCACGAGGCGGTGGAAGCTCCGAGGGTCGCGCATTCGACGCCGTGGAGGAAGAGGAGGAGGAGAACGCGGAAGAGGAGGATATCGGCCGTCATCCATACAGCCGCAAGGAGACGATGACTCTGTTCAACGCTTGGGTCAGCGTCTCGTACGATCCCATCGTCGGGAATAAACAAACCCGCAAGTGTTTTTGGGAAAAAGGTCACCGACGCCTACAATGAGAACAAGCCGAAGGGGTCCCGCCGCCTCACCATGAAGATGCTCCGCAGTCATTTTGATCGAGTCGACAGAGATGTCAAAATTTTTTGCGGAATCTACAAGAATAAAGCGGCGAATTACCAAAGCGGAGCCAGTGGAACCGACATTCTGAGAGCGGCTTTGCGAGTCTTTTTTGACGATAATTGCAAAGAATTCAAACATGTCGATGTTTGGGAGGCGGTCGGAGACGTTGAAAGGTGGGCTGGTGGTGTTCAGTCCAGCACGGGCTCGAGCTCGAAACGCACGAAGCACACGACGGGTGGCCAATACTCGTCTAGTGAGGGTGGCTCAGACAACACCTCACAAGAGGTTGAGGGCACGACCACCGACGCAGGGGGTCCTCCCGTGGACGCTGTCGGCCGCAAGGGACCAAGGCGGCGAAGGCGGCTAGAGGGAGGAGGGGCCGAGGCGAAGCAACTCAGGTGGTCTCGAGCTCAAACACCCTATTGTCCATGTACTTGACCGCCACGATGACTGACACTTCCCGCATGATGCCTCCCCAATATCAAGCCCATCTTGCCGGAATTGAGTTTATGGCAAGACAAATTGGTATTCCGCCTCCAGGTAGCTTGCGTGCACCGCCACCGCCTTCGGGGGATGATTCGCCGGCGGAGTAGTTTTTATAATTTCTATAAAATTGTATTTTAAATTATGTAATTTTTATTTTTTTAGGATTTTAATTATGTATTTTTTTTAAATTTTAAGTTGTAATTTTATTTTATTTAATGAAGTGTGTTTTTATTAATTGAATTTGTTGGAAATAAAAATAAAAAATGAAATTGAATGAATAGTTAAGGGATGAGATGGTTAAAAGATGGTTAAGAGATGAAGGGTTGCAGGTGCTATCTCTTAGTTAAGAGATATGATGAAAAGTATAGTGGAGCCTATAAATAGTGAAGAGATGAGACAAGACGGATAAGAGACAGCGTTGCGGATGGCCTAAAATTAAACAGCATTGCAAGGAATTTTCCTAGTCCAGTTACATTAGCACTCAATGTAGAGAAATTACTTTGAAACAGTCTTCTTTTTCTTCCTCTGAATATATATTTATTATTATACTCCATTAAGTAAAAGACATGGTAAAACGTCTACCTAATTTATCATGCTGTTTGCAACTCAAAATCAATATCTGTATTGTATTGTATTCCATTCCATTCCACGAGAAGATATATATTATTAGTAAGTCATGATTTGGAAATTTACAACCATCATAATAAAAATAAGCCACCATCGGCCTACATATCCGATTTCGTCCCTTATGAATAATCACCATATTTATGAATCATGATCTAGTCACGCCCAAATTATATCCAATTTTTCTTGATATATATACACAATATTAAATCATGTCACAAACTTGAATTTTATGAAAATGAAGTAGTATAATTAATATCTATAGTAAACTGGAATCCCAGTTACAATCCCAAGACCGGCGACCTTCCCATCGGTCACCGGAACTCCTGACCAAGTGGCGGCGCAGCCTATGGTAAGAGAGACGCGGTCAGAGAAGGTGGAGAGAAAAGTGGGAGAAAGAGGAAGGCTATTTCGGCGATTTTGAAACGGTAAAAAGAAATTAGTTGGCAGTATATTTTCAGTTTGATTTTTATGGTAGGAATTTTCTACTTTGACGTGTTCCTTATTTAGTGTCGTCTATCTTAGTCGTAACTCCTAAGTCCTAACCATTCAAAATATTTTGAAATTTCTACAATACTAGTATGTTTTTTTCAGGATGTATAATTTTTATTTGACTTTAATTGTCAATATAAACTAACCAATTGGAGTACTAAATATTCTTATTCTGGACTCAATAATATATTTTTGTAAATATACTCCCCAATAACAATTTTTAAAGTGATTTACAGCTTTCGAAATTAATGTCACTAGCAGATGAACAAAAATATTATATAGTTTTGGTCAAATTATTTATGTAGGAATAAAACTCACTAATGTAAATATTCATTTTAAATTGTCAGAACAAGACTAAGTTACGCTCACCACCTATTTGCTTGGGACTATTAGATGTACAATTGTACACACTTGAAGGCCACCTTTGAACTCATCAGGACCCACAATCAATATGTTAATGTTTTATGCATGAAATCCATTTTTCAGCAATAAGTAGGCCAGAGTACATGGTTATGTATATGTTTTTTCACCAAATAAGTAGGAGTACTTGGTTGAAGAATTAAGGATCGGTAATTCTATGAATGTCTTGCTCAATTATTGTGTGCTAGGGTTACAATTCTTATAGACACAATCAATCCCTCCATATGGTAAGGAGATAATCTAGCTATGGTAGGAATCAATTTGTGATCAATTGTCTTAATTACATGATTTCTTTCCAACACTCCCCCTCAAGTTAAGTAACGGGATTCCCGATCCTTAACTTGCTCAGTACTCCTTTGAATGATTTGGAGTTTACTGCCTTGGTTAGAATGTCTGCTAGCTGATCTTCTGACTTCACATATGGAAACTCGACAATTCGGGCTTCAATTTTCTCCTTGATGAAGTGTCTATCTACTTCCACATGCTTAGTCCTGTCATGCTGGACTGGATTCTCGGAGATGCTGATCGCGGCTTTGTTGTCGCAGAATAATCTACACGGTTTCGACACGTACAAATCAAGCTCTGTCATGAGCTTCCTTAGCCACAAGAGCTCCGTAAGGCCACTTTTGATTCCACGAAACTCAGCTTCTGCGCTAGAGAGAGCGACCACTTTCTGCTTCTTGCTCCTCCAAGTGACAAGGTTTCCTCCAACCAGCGTAAAGTACCCTGCCGTGGATTTTCGGTCATTCGGGTTTCCAGCCCAATCTGCATCAGTGAAGCCACTAATGTCCAAGTGTCCATGTTTTTCGAACAAGACCCCATGCTCCGCTGTACCCTTCAAATAGCGTACAATTCTGAGAGCAGCTTCCCAATGATCCTCTTGTGGTGAGTGCATGAACTGGCTTACTACTCCCACAGCATATGCTATGTCAGGTCTAGTATGAGCTAGGTAAATGAGCTTACCTACTAGCCTTTGATATCTCCCCCTGTCTGTGAGTTTGGCTCCTTCTACTATCTGCAATCCGTGATTCTGTATCATTGGCGTGTCTGCTGGCTTGCAGTCTATCATTCCCACTTCTGCTAGCAAATCAAGGATGTATTTCCTCAGATTTATGAAGATTCCCCTTTTTGATCTTAGGACTTCAATTCCTAGAAAGTATTTGAGAAGACCTAGATCCTTCATCTCAAACTCTTTGAACAAGTTCTTTCTTAATTCCCGGATTTCTCCTTCGTCGTCTCCAGTGATAATCATGTCGTCCACATAGACGATAAGACACGTGATTTTGCCTTTCTTCCTCTTGATGAACAACGTGTGATCCGAGTTGCTCTGTCGGTAATCATACTTCTTCATCACTTCAGTGAAACGACTGAACCAGGCCCTCGGAGATTGCTTCAGTCCGTACAATGTCTTTCGCAGCTTGCACACCTCTCCAGTCTGAAAGTTATCTCCGAATCCTGGGGGAGGAACCATGAAGATTGGTTTAGGTAGCTCCCCATGTAGGAAGACATTCGTTACGTCAAACTGATGAAGTGACCAGTCTCTGTTGGCTGCAATTGAGAATAGCACCCTAACTGTATTGATCTTTGCTACCGGCGAAAAAGTCTCAGCATAATCCAATCCGTAAGTCTGAGTGTATCCCTTGGCTACCAGTCGTGCCTTATATCGTTCAATCGAGCCATCAGGTCTCCGTTTGATAGTGAACACCCATCTACATCCCACGGCTTTGACTCCTTCTGGCAGCTTGTCTTTTACCCATGTCTCGTTTTTCATCAATGCTTTCATTTCTGTTTCCATGGCCTCTCTCCAGTGTTTGTGCCTCATTGCTTCTTCCGCAGTTTGCGGAATTTCTTCTTACTCATACAATGCTGCCTCAAATGCGCGAGCCATCTTGCTCAAATTCCCTTGCACAAAATTTGCAACCCCATATCTGCTTTTGGCACCAATCTTCTCAGGGGAGTACCGCTTCGGAGGAATCCCTCGAGTATTTCGATTTGGGAGGACATATCTCCCAGTGTCACTATCAATGGTACTATCTTCTTCTTCCTCTTCTGCAGGGTTAGTATTATCCACAGTATTTTCTTCAGATGGTGGTATAGGAGATACCTGGGATACCGGTTGAGGTTGATCTTGAGGTGGTTGAGGAGACTCTGGTGGGGAGGCTTGTTCGGCGGCAGTGACCGCGACAGTCTCTGGTGGATTCCCAATTGAAGGACTTGGATGTGACACAAACCAACTTAGACAGTCCCTATGATTAATTTCAGAATTCTGCTCCCCCTGACTGCGAAGGTGGTGAGTGTAAAAGAACTCGGTTTCTGAGAAGGTGCAGTTTATGGTGGTGAAGACCTTCCTGGTACTTGGGTCAAAACAACGGTACCCCTTCTGGTTGATTCCATACCCCACAAAGACACACTTGGTAGCACACGGAGAGAATTTTGTTCGTTCATGTTTAGGAATATGGGTATAAACTATGCATCCAAACACTTTGGGTGACAGACTCTGGGATTCGGGTATTTTAGCTTGTTGGGAAAGGACGTCAAAGGGTGTCTTTTTGTGAAGGATTTTTGTGGGTAATCGGTTTATGAGGTAGATGGACGTTGCCACGGCTTCTGGCCAAAGAAAGGCTGGGACTTTGGAGTCAATCATGATGGCTCGGGTTACTTCTAGAATTGTTCTGTTCTTTCTCTCGGCTACCCCATTTTGTTCGGGTGTATACGCACACGAAGTTTGATGAATAAGGCCCTTTTCCCGGAAAAAATCGTACATGTCACTGTTGACAAATTCCCTCCCATTATCGGACCTAAGGATTTTTATGGTGGTTTGAAATTGAGTTTGAATCATATGGAAGAAAAGGACAAATTTTTCAACCACTTCAGATTTGTGTTTCAAGAAATAAACCCATGTCATCCTAGTGCAATCATCAATAAAAGTCACAAAGTATCTAAATCCCTTTCCCCCAACAACTAGCGCATGGCCCCAAACATCAGCATGCACAAGTTCAAACATAGATTTCATTCGAGAATGCGAAGGTTTAAAAGATTGTCGGTGGCTCTTGGCCAAAACACATGTCTCACAGGAAAAATCTTTAGGAATTTTAAAGTTAGGAAACAAAAGTTGAAAATAACCATAAGAAGGGTGTCCTAATCTTTTGTGCCACAGCCAAGCCTCTTCTCTTGTAGATCCGTGAGCTAGCATTGCACTGCCATGTTGAACTACCACATCCACATAGTAGAGTCCATTGTTCTCAGTGCCAGTTCTCAGTGCCACGCCCAATGATCTTCCTCGTCCGAATATCCTGCAAAACACAGCAATTTGGATCCATCAGAAGAGTGCACTGTAGTTCCCGTGTGACATGACTAACCGACATCAGTCGTTGAGACAAGCTTGGCACAAATAAGCAATTTGATAGTCGAAGGTTCGGAGAAATTTCTATGGTTCCTGCCCCTGCTACTGTAATTAACTCCCCATTTGCAGTTCTAATAAAGGTTTTAGTGACTTCACTAAACTCGCTAAAATCCGTTCTTTCAGGGGTCATAGTATCTGTGGCTCCACAATCAAAAATCCAACCTCTTTTATCAATCCTATCATTATTTTGCACGTTGTATGCAGCGGAAATATTTAATAAGGGTGCAAAACGGTTTTGGATATTAATTTGGGCAACTCTAGGGGTCAATTTCGGATTTTTAGCAAGTATGGGGGGTTTTTCAAAATAACAAGAATCTGGGGGTTCTACTTTAATATGGTGGGGTCTATTATGTAATATGGGAGAGTTATGGGGATAAAAACATAATAGATGGGATTTATTAGGGTTTGATCTTCGATCAAACCCTTTACCTCCGCCATTTCTCCAATTTGAGCTCTCGGTCCCTGCTCTGGTTCGCTCCACAAAATTCCCGATCCGGATGCCGCTCCCGCCGCCGCTGCTACCACCGCCACCGCCGATTTCTGGCTGGGGAGTATTACCGGCTGAATTTCCTCCATCGATCGCCCCTTCTCGGTTCTAATTTGGGGCCTGTCGCTGACTGATTTCCGCGACTCCGACGACGGCGAGCTTTCCTTGGGCTCGTGCTCGCTGTTTCTCGTCCCACCATTCCGGGTAACCTACCCGGAGAAAGCAAGTCTCCATCGTATGCTTGGTTTTCCCGCAATGGGAGCACCACAGTTTGCTTTTGTCCGGCCTCCCTCCGTTACCTGCGGTCTGGTGGTGGTTTCCGGCTGGTGGCGGACGCTGCTGGCTCCCTCGGTTGTTCGGACGATCTCTCTGTGCCCCGAATCCGTAGCCTATCTCCCCCGATGATGAATCGGCACTTCCAATGCCAGAGGGGTCTCCGGTGGGTGGAGTTGACGCCGGTGGCATGATCCGTTGTCGAGCCGCCTCCTTCTTTACCCAACCGTAGGCCTCTTCGACCGAGGGGTACGGCTGTTCCTTGAGGATCTCCCGTCGGATGTGATCATACTCTTGATTTAGGCTCGTGAGGAATTTGATGAGCCTCTTGTCATTCGCGTGTTGTCGATACTGCCCGATCCCTTTATCGCAGCATGTGACCGGTTGTTTTTGAGTTCGATCAATGCTAATCCACAATCCGTGGAGGCGACGGTAATATGTTTCCACGTCGAGATTTCCCTGTCTCATATATGTTATCTTGTCCTCCAGGTCGTATATTTGATACGGATCCGCCTTTCCTTCGAACGTAATTGCGAGATTATCCCACAACGCCTTGGCCGTTTGGTGGTGGGCAAAATCCGCAATGATATCGTGCTCGACGTTGTCGATAATCCACGAGAAGACCACGAGGTCTGTCTCCTCCCACTCGCGGTAACCCTTACTGCCGGGTTCCGGCGGCTTGTCTTGGATATGCGTATATCCTCTCCTGCTCCCTATCGCGACTTTCATTAAGCGCGACCATAACGGGTAATTCTTCCCGTTCAATTTGAACGCCACGGTAACGTTCTTGTTTGTCCTCAATGTTGAGGATTCTGTCGTTGGCTTCTCTTCTGCCCCGTCTGACATTTTGGTTGAGGTTGATTGTGTTTGATTTTAGGTGAAGGCCGAGAGGGGTATTACACGGCGATGATGAGATTTTTCTGAGCCGAGGATCTTTTTCCTGCTCTTGATGCCATGAAGAATTAAGGATCGGTAATTCTATGAATGTCTTGCTCAATTATTGTGTGCTAGGGTTACAATTCTTATAGATACAATCAATCCCTCCATATGGTAAGGAGATAATCTAGCTATGGTAAGAATCAATTTGTGATCAATTGTCTTAATTACATGATTTCTTTCCAACAGGTTACGTATATATATGGGTTATGATCAGTTTGAATTTTATGCAATAAAATCTTTTATATTTTTACAACATCTCAAATAAAATAGAACCTAACATCTATATAATTAGTTTTATTATAAAAAAACAAGATTCTCACTCATTTAATTGCATACTATCTATTAGAGAAGCTAAGCATCTTTTAAAAAAATTATTTCAGTTAAGAGAACTTTCAACAAAATTTCTTCCTTCATATTATGTTGGCTATGTATTCCTTTCTGTAGTTGACTCCACAAGATATTGCAACTATTTCCACCTGAGGTAAGACATACATAGTAAATGCATAGAAAATAGTGAATTTCTCTTATATTTGTCATTTGCGTAATTTGAAATACTCATTGTTTGGCAAGGGTGGAGCGAAGAATTCTACTTAAGAGCGGCAAAATTATAGTAAATGAAAATTAGAGTTATTGAGAGGGGTCGTTTATCAAGAAATGTGAATAAAGTTGTAAATTTATCAAACAAAATATAGTACGTGTAAAAGTTTAAGAGGGGACAAATGCCCCGCCTGGAGATCATGTGGCTCCGCCACTTTGTTTGGCAATTACATTATATTTTGATTAGACATGATATAATCATGATATATCATAATTTTGATTAATTAATTTATCTTAATTTTATGTTTGGTAGCTAATTTTTTTTGCAAGTTATCATAACTAAAAGTGTAATAATATTCCCTCCGTCCCCAAAGAATATGCACTTTGGGGTTGGCACGTGTTTTAATGTAAAATTGGCGAAATAGGAGAGAGGTAGAGAGAAAAAGTAAATAAAATATTATTAGTGGAGAATGAGTCACACCTCATTAGAGAGAAAAAACTTTTCAAAATTAGAAAGTGCATATTCTTATGAGACGGACTAAAAAGGAAAGAGTGCATATTCTTGAGGGACAGAGGGAGTAGTTCATAAATATGGAAAATAATTATGATGGCCAAAGTTACCCTAATTATGATGGCATAAATTAGGAAAATAATTATGATAGCCAAATTTTGAAGGGCACATAATAATGTACTCCCTCCGTCCACGAAAAATATGACATATTGTAAATGACAGGGTTTTAATGTGGAATTGCTAAAATAAGAGAGAAGAAAAAAAAGTACTGTGAGAGAGAAGTAGTGCTAGTAGAATGTGAGGTACATATTATTAGTAAGAGGAAGGGGAAAAAGTAAGAGAGAAGTTGTTGAAAACTTTCCCTTTTTAAATATGCTCTATTTTTTGTGGATAACCAAAAAAGGCAAATGTGCTCTATTTTTCGTGGACGAATGGAGTATTTTACTAATAATATTCGTGTATAATATTCGAGACATAATTTGTAACTTGCTGAATTGGAAGTTAGTTTTGTAGTTGAAACGTAAGTTTTCAGTGGGCTTCATGCGGGTCAGATACAAGATACGTGACATATAAAAATGTAATATAACTATCAAACACACAGTTTAACCTGAATAAATTGTACATATTATTTTAGTGTAATATAGCTACCAAACAACGTTGCACCATCTCTATATTTTAAAAAAACAAAGACCATATTAAGAAGTGTGTATTAAAATCTTACTCTCTCCGTCCCATTCAAGATGACCATCTTTCCTTTTTTGTTTGTCTCAATCAAGATATTCACTTTTCAATTTCAGAAATATCATCCTCTCTCCTCATTAAAATATTAACTACATTTTTTCTTTCTACTTTATTCCACCTAACAACACTTCCTCAAATCACGTGCTACTTAAGAATGTGGTCTATCTTAAGTGGGACGGAGGGAGTAGAAGACACTTGAGGCACACAAAATTGTTGGTCATAAAATAGTTTGTAATACTACTAGAATAGCTTTATCTTGGTAAGCAAATCTTCTAATTCCACGTGCATCAATTCTACGTCTCTTTCTTCAATCTCTCCCGCGAAATTTTCACCGAACTTATCACTCTCACCTCCCAGAATCTCCGTACTTTCTGTTATCCAAAGATTCTCTTTTAATTTCAAAGTCTCGAAGTCGTAATTTACTTAAACCCTTTCCTTTCATGGAGTCTCTCTTTCTTCTCTAATCTCTGTCCCTTTTTTTTCTAGCATGCAGTTGAACACTTTCTTAAATTACAAAATTAATGTTACCTTAATTAAGTTATTTCTTACAATCCCTTCCAACATTTCATTCACATCTTGCTTATATATAGTTTCTTGCTTATATATAGTTTCTTGACCGTCGTTGGCCAGTAAAAGTTCGAATCTTTATTTGAAAATTTGATCTGATTGATTAAATCCTGTGTTTTCCCCCTGTTATTCAGCTGAAAAGTTTTATTAAGTGTAGGCCAAAATGGAAGAAGCCAAGTTTAGTAAAACTGAAGCAGAAGAAGAGGATGTCAGAAATAAGAGTGCTGCTGCTGATGTCTGATAAGAATATTTCAATAGCAGTATATTTTTTTATTGTTGGTGATTTTGCCAGTCATAGATTACAGGTATATTGTATCATTGATTGTTTGAGTGAGTGGATTTAACCTGTAACTCATTTCATATTTATGACTGAAATTCAAGAAAATTGTCTGGTAACACAAGAAGATCATCCAAGGCAAATTGGACAGAGGAAGAGGTGATTAGTTGTTATTTCTTCGCCATAGTACTAATGTTTGATGTGTTCTTACGTTTTTCGTTATTGATTTTTATTGTATTCACTTATACGAGTACTATAAATTTTCTGAATGTCTTGTTGTTTGTACAATAGGATAACATTTTGCAAGATGCAGTACAAAAATATGAAGGGAAGTCATGGAAGAAAATAGGAAACTTTTTCTACTCTGATGTTTTGATGGTTATCCCGTACAATTTGTTTCAAGAATATAAGGAGTATGCAATAAGAGAAAGAAGAAAAAAGCAGTTTCCGTTCCAGTTGATCTTTGAGCTGAATACAGAAATACAATAAACAGAACTGATACTGTTTTCCTACTTATATTATTTGGTTCAACGAGTTTGATTTTGCAGAATTTGTTTTGCAGCTGGATGCCTCCCAGGTCGAACGGATGTCCAGTGCTTGCATCGTTGGCAGAAAGTTCTAAATCCGGACCTGGTTAAAGGGCCCTGGAGTGAGGAGGTCATACGACACCTATATTCTATGCAAAAAAAATTCCCTAGCTAAACAATTCAGCTTATGTCAATTTGATTCTGGTTATGATGCTTGTATATTTGATTTTCAACAAGTTCTTGCTATGGTTTTGTTGAATCTTGGATCCAAACTAGGACCTTATTCATATCTGATTTCCTCAATGAAACTGCTAGGACGGAGAACTCAGTTAAAAACCATTGGAACTTCTCTCTGAAGAAGAGGCTCTGTAGCAATCCGGCCTGTGTCTCCGTAACAAATCATCCTCGATTATCTGTACCTCCTCTTGAAGCGAATAGTAAATGAGTTGCTTCCACAGAAGCAAGCACCACCAATTTGGATACCATAAGAAATAGAGACTCGAGTTCCTTGGATAATTTTCTAGGAAATCATAGCAGTTTATCATCTGCTTCAAGAAAAGCAAGAAGTTCACTGCCATCAACCTCCACCAAGACTGTGATCATGGATGAAATGTCAAAGGCCTTAAGTCATGGTACTAGAAATGCACAAATACGAGGTTTTAGATGATCTGTGTCATGAGCCATCTCTCATAAGCAACAATAGGGATCTAATTAGACCAAGACCAGACAGTGATGATAATCTTGAGAGTTCATTGAAATGGTCATGCACGAGCTTATGCACGAACTGTATATAAGCAAACATTTGCAGTTTATTACAACAATAACAATATTGTTATCTTTTGCACTGAATTTCTTCGTTTGATTTGGTGCCTGACAGCCAGAACTGATGTTTATGCCACAATCAAATAAGATCAAGAGAAAACGAGCAAAGTTGCATCAGGTGACTCTTATTTTTTTCTCTCTCTCTTTCTATTCTTGGCCTATTTATACAAATATACTCAAAGAATTGAGTGACATCTTCATGTTTGCCATCTCTAAGGATGTTAAGGAACTGAAAATTAGGATAATGGATAAAGACACTCTTAGTGCTGATGACTTTAAGGATAATACGTCAATTTGATAGCACTAGCCGGCACGCAATTTGTCTTATAGAAAGAAGGTTTTCCTTAACTCGGCTTACAATTGATTTTTATTATTGTTTACATTGAAAGTTTCATCTGCATTCCATTTTGTTCATTTAATTAAATTGAAATAGTTAGAGCACTGGTTAGAGCGAGTACAAGGCTCGTGATTTTTCCCATATTTATACCAATCGCTAGATTATTGTACTCTTCTAAGGCATAATCATGTCAATTGAAGTTACACGAAACATGAGCACCAACAGGGGCGGACGCAGAAATAAACATGGGTAGGGGCTAAATTTTCAAAATTTTATACAAAAATAAATTTTTCATGTAATTTAAAATATTATTAGGGGCTTTTATATACCAATATGTTCAAAATATGAATAAAATTTAAAATTTTATAATAGAAAAAAAATTTAAAAATTGGATTAATTAGGGGCTAAAGCCCACCCCTCTTTACATGTGGGTCCGCCATTGAGCACCAATGCTGGAACGAAGCAACCGAGAGTTGCAAGTCTTTGGACTACAAAATGGTTAGCTCTTTAAGATCTAGTTTCTTAAGAGTTATGTTATCATTAGTCATTAAACAAGCAAGAGACCAAGTCAAAATGAAAACGAATGGAGTATTTTATTTTATCTATTTAACTCATTAAACTTCTTTAATTTTCGTGACCAAAACGAACACTTCAACTACAGTTGTAGATAGATAGTACTAGAAGAGCTCATAAGGGCTTAAGAGCATCCGTAATGGCGCCCGTCCCGGCGGACGTTCGCGCGGGAGGTCCGCCATTGTGCTAAGGTGACGTGGATACGGACGTCCGCTGCGGATACCGGAGTTCCACGGCGTTGCCGGGATGTCCGTGGCGACGTCCGCCATTGCGACGGACATCCGCGCAGACGTCCCGATTATTTTTTTATTATTTTTTTCAAAAATTTTATAAATACGGCTCGTTGAATTTCATTTCATTTCATTTGTCCCACTTGTATTAACGAGTATCTCTCTCTCTAAATACTTTTCTTTCGAAGATAAATGGAGCACCACGATAGTGATTCCCCCACCACGAGCGAGTCACAGGGACCGATCTTTCCCGTTGGCGGAAGTACCCCAATGTCCGCCACGATGTCCGGAATGGCGGGGATGATGCCCCAACCCCAAATGACGGCGGGGATGATGCCCGAGTACTACAACATGTACCCGCCTTGGTATGGGATGATGCCCTAAATGCCCGGGGTGAGTGCCGGAATGACCCCAATGCTGGGGATGATGCCCGGAATGCCGGGGATGATGCCGCCCCAGATGCCCGGGATGATGATGTCGGGGATGATGCAGGGCTCGCCTGTCACTGCGGGGGGAGTATGCAGGGGGTCCCCCAATCACCGGTGGACAATGTCTATCACCCCTATATGGATTTACTGTCGACGGAAAACCCCCCGAGAACTCCTCACGAGACTCAGTTCACTGGCATCGAGACGTTCTCGATGGAGGAGTTGGGGCTATCTCCGATCCGGGATTCTCCCACAGACGCACCAACGGCGACAGGGAGGAGGGGGAGGACAAGGAGAGGGATGGGCAGGGGACGGGGCACTATCTTGCTTGCGGAGGGGTACGATGGTGAGGAGGTAGCCGCTGAGGTGGGGGAGGGATCCAGCGAGAAAAGAGGACCATCTGGAGCACAAATGAGTGCATCTCGCTTGCGAAGGCGTGGATCAGTATAGTGGAGGATCCATATATCGGGGCTAACCAACATATCGACAGGATGTGGTGGTACATTAGCCAAAGCTACCTCCAATTCAAACCGTCGGGGGAAGCCTCACAACGGAGAGCAATGCCGGAAACAGTGGGAGCGGCTGAAAAGGCAGCTCAGCCGATTCGCCGGCATTTACACAAACAACCTCCGCTCGGCAACTAGCGGCATTTCTGCCGAGGATGTGAAGCTTATGTCTCACCATCAGTTTTCGGCCAAGTTTACTGCGGGTGTTGAATCTGGTTGGCCGAAGCGGACGAAGATAAGCACCTCTGGGGAGTACAGTAGCAGTGCTGGTTCCTACGAACTCCCCCCCGCCGAGGCAGAGTTCCCGACACCTTCATTGTCAGCCCGCCGCCGTCGCCCGGTGGGGCAAAAGTCCACGGCGCGGATGGTGAGTGGAAGCGCCAGCGGGTCCGCCGGGGCCCAATCGACAGCTCCTACCCAAAACCATCCCGAGCTACCCTCACTCGCCCGTGTCGCGCAACATGAAACCCTATTACATGCAATGGTTGAATGGCGGACATCGACCGATCGCCATTACAGGTCGTCGCTGAAGGATATCATCAACAGTATGCGGCACGATTTGGGGTTGGGAGACATGGCGGAGAGTGGTGACGAGGGGACTACCGGCGGGGACGACGAGGGTACTGGCGGTAGGGAATCCGAGGAGTGAGACGACGATTTTTTTAACTATGTATTTTTTTTAATAATTATGTATGTTTTTTTGGTACTATGTATGTTTTTTTAAATAAAGTGGTTGCAATTTCTCCGTATTTGTGTCGAAATTTTAATTCCGTAAATTGTTTAATTTGGTTAATTTGTGAATTTTTATTATTATGGGAAGTCCGTCGGGATGTCCTTGGGGATGTCCGCCACTGTGCAGTGGGATGTCCTTATGACGTGGCAGAGAAGTGAAAAGTCCTTATGACGTGGCAGGAGGTGTTTTTGGGTGTCCACGGGGATGTCCTCCGGGACATCCGCACCACTGAGGATGCTCTAATATCATGATTTTTTTTATATTTTACATGAATCGATGTGCAAGAGCCTCTATCATCACAACGAAAAATAAAAAGATGTATCTTATACTATTCCAAACTTAAGTTTTTGAATATATAACCCCTGTCAAAACATTTTTTTATGGTTGTCCTGGCTATGGTGAAACGAAGGGAATATAATTAAAGATTAATGTACCGGGTGAATACAGTCCTTCGACTGTTGCATGCATGTCTATCCATGCCTTCACATACATGCATGCAACGTAAGAGTACTAGCTATTATTCAATAAGCCATGTTGGATCAATAAATAGCACATGCTACATCTGTCACGACCGCACTTTCTAAGGATAGAAAGCCCGGTTGATCGCGACTAGAGGAGGATGAAAGAAGCGGGGAAGAAAGGGGAAAACTGTGTCACAACTGAAACTTGAACCGAAATAACTCAAATAGTATATATATATCAGAGTGCATGATACAGAGTGCAAACTCGATTTTTTTACATTGCAGCGGAAGAGTCAAGAGTAGATGACGTCGTGTATGGAGACACGCCGCATCCGAGTACTATTCTTATCGAAGGATCTTCATCGTCTATACTCAACACCGCCCGCCGTCATCACTGCTCAACCTGCACATTTTTAAAACATATGCAGGGCTGAGTACAGGAGTACTCAGTGGACACGTGCCGAAAACAAAACATACAAATATAAGTTGTCATCCATCAACAGTATCACACGGAGGTTTTCTTAAAAGGCCCGAGCATACTAAATTCTTTTGTGATCTTAAAAGTCCGATTTCAATCTAAGTTCTTGATGTATTCCTCCATGTCTGAGAATCCAGTGGGCCGTGAAGGTGGCCGCCTTCACAAGCACCCTCGCCGGCCAGCCTCTCTCTAGGATGGCTCACAGCGCTCGCGCACGTAACTCCGAATAGGATTTGCGGTCCTATTGGAAAAGGATGGTTTACAGCACTCGCGCACGTAACTCCAAATAGGATTTGCGGTCCTATTGGAAAATGGCTCACAGCCCTCGCGCACGTAACTCCGAATAGGATTTGCGGTCCTATTGGAAAATGGCTCACAGCCCTCGCGCACGTAACTCCGAATAGGATTTGCGGTCCTATTGGAAAATGATGGTTTACAGCACTCGCGCACGTAACTCCAAATAGGATTTGCGGTCCTATTGGAAAATGGCTCACAGCCCTCGCGCACGTAACTCCGAATAGGATTTGCGGTCCTATTCGAAAATGATGGTTTACAGCACTCGCGCACGTAACTCCAAATAGGATTTGCGGTCCTATTGGAAAATGGCTCACAGCCCTCGCGCACGTAACTCTGAATAGGATTTGCGGTCCTATTGGAAACCAAGTTTGTTACCAAGTTTTTGGCATCGCCAAACTCTCGGCATATAGTCCTCACAGACAGGTCTTGAAAACAAATATTTCATGTCATGACAACAACTTTAAAAAAAATGATCACATCTCCATTTTTGAGAAAAATGTATTTCATAACTTCAAAACATTTGCTTTATATCCACACTATATTGCTGGATATTAAAAGAAAGCCCACAATCATATCTTAAATAGAAAGCTCGTAAAATACTTAGTTACGAAAGCCCACATAACTGCTCATCATAAATAGAAAGCTCACTAAAAATACTTTTGCAAAAACTTTATAGTAAACTGAAAGCCCACAATCATATCTTAAATAGAAAGCTCGTAAAATACTTAGTTACGAAAGCCCACATAACTGCTCATCATAAATAGAAAGCTCACTAAAAATACTTTTGCAAAAACTTTATAGTAAACTGAAAGCCCACATAAAAACACTTTAGTTCAAAAGCCCACGTAAAAACACTTCTCGTAAAAACTGTAACTTTAACAAAAAGCCCACGTAAAAACACTTCTCGTAAAAACTGTAACTTTAACAAAAAGCCCACGTAAAAACACTTCTCGTAAAAACTGTAACTTTAACAAAAAGCCCACCCCGTTCGCTTAAAACTCCTTAACTTTAAGATATGATTGTGGGCTTTCTTTTAATATCCAGCACTATAGTGTGGATATAAAGCAAATGTTTTGAAGTTATGATTGTGGAGCTTTCTATTTAAGATATGATTGTGGGCTTTCTTTTAATATCCAGCACTATAGTGTGGATATAAAGCAAATGTTTTGAAGTTATGAAATACATTTTTCTCAAAAATGGAGATGTGATCATTTTTTTTAAAGTTGTTGTCATGCCATGAAATATTTGTTTTCAAGACCTGTCTGTGAGGACTATATGCCGAGAGTTTGGCGATGCCAAAAACTTGGTAACAAACTTGGTTTCCAATAGGACCGCAAATCCTATTCGGAGTTACGTGCGCGAGGGCTGTGAGCCATTTTCCAATAGGACCGCAAATCCTATTTGGAGTTACGTGCGCGAGTGCTGTAAACCATCCTTTTCCAATAGGACCGCAAATCCTATTCGGAGTTACGTGCGCGAGCGCTGTGAGCCATCCTAGAGAGAGGCTGGCCGGCGAGGGTGCTTGTGAAGGCGGCCACCTTCACGGCCCACTGGATTCTCAGACATGGAGGAATACATCAAGAACTTAGATTGAAATCGGACTTTTAAGATCACAAAAGAATTTAGTATGCTCGGGCCTTTTAAGAAAACCCCCGTGTGATACTGTTGATGGATGACAACTTATATTTGTATGTTTTGTTTTCGGCACGTGTCCACTGAGTACTCCTGTACTCAGCCCTGCATATGTTTTAAAAATGTGCAGGTTGAGCAGTGATGACGGCGGGCGGTGTTGAGTATAGACGATGAAGATCCTTCGATAAGAATAGTACTCGGATGCGGCGTGTCTCCATACACGACGTCATCTACTCTTGACTCTTCCGCTGCAATGTAAAAAAATCGAGTTTGCACTCTGTATCATGCACTCTGATATATATATACTATTTGAGTTATTTCGGTTCAAGTTTCAGTTGTGACACAGTTTTCCCCTTTCTTCCCCGCTTCTTTCATCCTCCCCTAGTCGCGATCAACCGGGCTTTCTATCCTTAGAAAGTGCGATCGTGACAGAGTGGTATCAGCGCAATTTTCTTTCTGCTCTGGACCCAAGAGTCTTCTTTCAGTCTTAGTCTAGAATCGTACCTCTAGACTAACAGGTTAAACGTCGAAGGCTCAACACCCCGACTCGTCACGCTCAACCAGGAAAGGAGGTAACTTTTTATTTTCAAAAAAGAGGGGATATCGGAAAAGGTTTATGTAGTGGAGAAAGTATATTCCCTTTGTGTGACAGTTTTCAGTTTTAAAGGAAGGTGTTAAGTTTTCCCTTTGAGGGACAGTTGCAGTTTAATAGGAGAAAAGTACTCTGTTGTGTTTTACAAAAAATGAGTTTTGAAGTGAGAAAATAGTTTTGTTTTTCAAAGTGAAAGTCAGAAAGTCTTTCCACAGTGATGTTTACTGTCAGTCAGAAAATTTTTGAAAGAGAACATGATATCTTTTATGAGTTGAGTTTTCAAACAGCGAGGCCTGTAGAGTAGAGAACTTAGACGTTTCTCTCAGAACATAGAGTGCTTTAGGATGCATGCCTTCTAGAACATGGTTCGACCTCGAACTTAATGGAATAATTTCCAAGATCACTATTGCTTTCCCGAGCGATAAAAAGAATGAGAATATCAAAAGGAGTGGAGTATGAGAAAGAACTCAAAAGGAAAGGATAAGAAAACCAGATTGGAGTCATGAAGAGAAGCCTGAATTGATTTTAGCCGAGGGGCGCAATAGTTGAGGAATTGGTCAATTCCTTCAGTAAAGATGTGTTAAGAAAACACCACGATTAAGAAAAGGAAACATGAGAATTGGGCGAACGAGAATTTGAGAAGGGTTTGAAGGAAGTAACCAAATTTCGGGACGAAATTTTGTTAAGGTGGGTAGAATGTAACACCCCGAGTTTTCGTGCACGGATTTTTGGAGTATAAAAAAAAAATTTGGACGAAGAGAATTAAAGTGCAAGGAATTTAAAATTTTTTTTTAGAACTATAATTGTTGGAAAGAGGAAATGCCAATTGATCAAATAGAATGCTCTACACCTTATTATACACCAGAAATGAATAGCTATATCTTAGCTATTCTAAAGGACAAAGTCTACAAGTTTGACTCTAGCTATAAATGGTAATGGAATCAAGGAAAGCTTGAGCATGAGTCATCTTCTCTTTCCCTTCTCGATTTTAAAACACCCACAAAGCTCCAAGGAGATGGCCAGCTGTACCTGCAAGATTAATCACAAAAATGAGGATTAGGAGATGAGCTCATACATAAAAGAGTAAGGAAAATCCCCAAATCCAAGGCTGAAAGGTCAGCCTACAATCAACCCCAAGACTTACACCATTTTGAAGTAGACAACAACATCACAAGGCTCAAAAAGAGAGCAAGCTGGCGGCCAAAAATAGGAGCCTTTGCCCCCAAGATTGCAGGCACAAGATGCCAAGGAGGACAGCCCCAACATTCATCAAATTAGTAAGAATAGCAGTGTCACCAAGCTCGAAAGGGAGCTGAGGAGCAGCCCCGAAATAGCATATCACTTTCCAAGGATTACACCAATTTAGTAGTGAAGCTTTAAACCCAAAACCAAAAAGAAGAGGGAATCTTTAACCCAAATTAGACACAAAATGCCAAGAAGTTTTGGCTATAAATACCAGCCCATCACCACCTCCTTCCTCACACCTCTCTCTAAATTCAAAAATCACAAGAAGTACAGCAAGAGAGGAAGGAGTGGCGGCGAGCTTAAGGGCAGTCCGGCGTTCGAAGGAGTCGTCGAGAAAGAGGTAATACACTAGCACCGTCTCTGCATTATTTCGGACATCATACTTGGCTCAAGAACATAGAATCATAGCTATAGAAGTCTCATGGCTGTAGCAAGTATGGATTAAGTATCTAATAGAGAGAGATCTTAATCAAACCAAGCTTGATAAAACTTAGACAAGAAAGTGAGTGCATCCTAGTGAACTTTCAAGAGTTTAAAACCAAACAGTAAGCCTCTCCCAACACCAAATAGTCACACCTCACACTAACTGCCCCAAGGACTCAACAAAGTATTCTAAGCAATGAGAATTAAAGAACTTAGCTTTAAGGCCGAGGAGCTGCCTTGGAGACCACCGGCGATGGCGAGGGCCGCCCCGGGGACTTCCCGGCTGAACAGCTCCAGCAGCGGCTGTCCGCCTGTGCAACTGGCAGCAACGAGCAGTGAGGCGGTAGCTGCAGCGGCAGGGGAAGAGGCCGAGAAGGGGCTGCACTTGCCCGAACCCGACAGACAGGGCAGCGCCGTGACCGCTCCATGGAGTAGTGATTGGAGAACTCGACGGAGAGAGAGAGAGAGAGCAAAAAAACGGCGTGACCGCCGCACACACCGCTGCATAGCCGACGACCGGTCGGTAAGAGAGCAGTAGAGAGGGATCGGAGGCGAGTGCCGATTCTGGAGGAGTTGCCGAGATGAGAGGATTCGCCGGAGGAAGGCGAGAACCGGTGATAGGAAGAGGACGGCGATTGATCGCCATATCCGAGAGAAGAAGAAGGGTTATACCTAATTGAGAGATTTGGGGGAAAATGAGTGAAATTGATTTTGGGAATGAAAGTGAATTTGGGGGAGAAAAATTGAGAAGTGTCGATGGAGGAAGAAGAATGTTGGGGCTGATTTATTTTGATTGGGCCACTCTTAATTATTTAAGGATTTGGGCCACTTTAGTTGGAGATGGGCTACTATAATTATTTGGGCCATTAAATTAATTAAGTTGGGAATTTTGGCCTAGAAGTGAATTAAGGAAAGTGTTGGGCTGAAATTGCTTAATTAAGATGTTGGGCCAGATTAATTATCTTTGGGCTGGAATAATTGATCAGTGGGCCAAAATAAATCAAAGAGGGGGAGATCAGTTGGGCCGGATGGAATTATTTTACGGAGGAGCTTGGGCTGAAATTAATTTGGTCTTATGCTAGAATTCTAATTAAGTTCTTGGGCCATGATTAATTATGGGCATGCATTCTAATTAAAAGTTTAAGAATTTTCTTAAGTCTTGTTAGTAAGTTGTGTTGTTTTCAAAAAAAGGTTATCTCCGCGAGCTAAGGTCGGAGTCAGGAAAAATCAAGCTAAGAAGTTTAAGCAAACGAGGTGGGCTTTCAGTTTACTATAAAGTTTTTGCAAAAGTATTTTTAGTGAGCTTTCTATTTATGATGAGCAGTTATGTGGGCTTTCGTAACTAAGTATTTTACGAGCTTTCTATTTAAGATATGATTGTGGGCTTTCAGTTTACTATAAAGTTTTTGCAAAAGTATTTTTAGTGAGCTTTCTATTTATGATGAGCAGTTATGTGGGCTTTCGTAACTAAGTATTTTACGAGCTTTCTATTTAAGATATGATTGTGGGCTTTCTTTTAATATCCAGCAATATAGTGTGGATATAAAGCAAATGTTTTGAAGTTATGAAATACATTTTTCTCAAAAATGGAGATGTGATCATTTTTTTTAAAGTTGTTGTCATGCCATGAAATATTTGTTTTCAAGACCTGTCTGTGAGGACTATATGCCGAGAGTTTGGCGATGCCAAAAACTTGGTAACAAACTTGGTTTCCAATAGGACCGCAAATCCTATTCGGAGTTACGTGCGCGAGGGCTGTGAGCCATTTTCCAATAGGACCGCAAATCCTATTTGGAGTTACGTGCGCGAGTGCTGTAAACCATCCTTTTCCAATAGGACCGCAAATCCTATTCGGAGTTACGTGCGCGAGCGCTGTGAGCCATCCTAGAGAGAGGCTGGCCGGCGAGGGTGCTTGTGAAGGCGGCCACCTTCACGGCCCACTGGATTCTCAGACATGGAGGAATACATCAAGAACTTAGATTGAAATCGGACTTTTAAGATCACAAAAGAATTTAGTATGCTCGGGCCTTTTAAGAAAACCCCCGTGTGATACTGTTGATGGACGACAACTTATATTTGTATGTTTTGTTTTAGGCACGTGTCCACTGAGTACTCCTGTACTCAGCCCTGCATATGTTTTAAAAATGTGCAGGTTGAGCAGTGATGACGGCGGGCGGTGTTGAGTATAGACGATGAAGATCCTTCGATAAGAATAGTACTCGGATGCGGCGTGTCTCCATACACGACGTCATCTACTCTTGACTCTTCCGCTGCAATGTAAAAAAATCGAGTTTGCACTCTGTATCATGCACTCTGATATATATATACTATTTGAGTTATTTCGGTTCAAGTTTCAGTTGTGACACAGTTTTCCCCTTTCTTCCCCGCTTCTTTCATCCTCCCCTAGTCGCGATCAACCGGGCTTTCTATCCTTAGAAAGTGCGGTCGTGACAACATCCTAGCTGACACGTTGAGGTGGCGATGACGTGGAAAGTGGAAAGAGGCACGAGGCGTGTGAATCGCAGGGTATAAAAGGGGACCACAACCATTCTTTACGTGTGTGTATTGTGATTGTTGTTGTGCTTGGATCGTGGATCTAAGGAAATTCTCTCTGCATTTCTTTACGCATTATCGCGTGTTGTTCTCGTTGATTGTTGATTAATATAGTTCCTCTTGTGATTCTCATTTTTGTTGCTTATTATCGTTTGATCTATTGATTTGTTGGGTGGATTTGTGTGTTACGAGCTAAGATAGGAAAATCGCGAGGTAAAGTCGTAACAATTGGTATCAGAGCGTTCGATCTCCGGGCGTCGGAATGGTGACGTGAGGGCCGGAAATGGAGAAGAAGGTGATGGAAGCGATGGAGCAGAAGTTGGGTGAGATCGTTGAGCAGGTGATGCAGGCTCAGGGAGGGAGGATTGAGGAGTTAGAGCAGGCGATTGCTGTAATTAGTTTGCAAAATCGAAAAAACAAATCGGTGATGGATGGCGAAGGTAGTAGCGGCGGTAATTGGGGTGATGGAAGGAGCGAATTGGGTAGATCCACATGCTACGAATTTCCAAAATTCGATGGATATGGATTTGAAGGGTGGGTAATGAGAGCTGAGTATTTTTTTTCAGGTAGCGAATGTGCCGGAGGATGAGCAGGTGTGCGTTGCGGTGATCCATCTCGAAGGAAAGGCGATGCAATGGCATCGTGGATTTGAAAGTCTGCATGGGGATATGGCCTTTGCGAGCTGGCCCTGTTATGCCTCGGCTTTAGCAGCTCGTTTTGGAGCTCATGCGTATGAGGATCCGCTAGCTGATCTTAGGAATCTCAAACAATATGGGACGCTACAGTATTACATGGATACATTTGATGAATTATACCCGAGAGCAGGTATAAGGGAGGATCAAGCGTTGAGTTTCTTCCTATCTTGATTGGTTGATGAATTACAGATGCATGTAAGAATGTTTAGGCCTAAGGGATTAGCAGAGGCATACTCTTTGGCTAAACTGCAGGAGCTAACCGTGAGGGCGTTAGGAGTTAAATCAAAGGGAGCTCAGAGCAATGTGCAAGCAAGTAATAGCTATTATTCAAGCAGTAAACCCATGGTGGTTACAGCTACCACCAAACCAGCTGGAAATGTGAGTAACTGGAATGGGAGGAATAAGGATAACAACCGTTTTGGTGGAATTAGAGCAAGCACAAATCTGTCATCGAAGGTGTTGGATGAAAAGAGAGCAAAGAAGGAGTGTTTCTAGTGCACTGAGAAATTTACCCCAAATCATCAATGTGCTAAGAGGAAATCTTATGTGATACAGTTGATTGAGTTGGCAGAAATGATTAGGCGTGAGCAGCAAGATGAGAGTGAAGATGAGACAGAGGAAGAAAATTCTAAATTGCAGCTATCTTTGCATGCAGTTTGGGGAAAAGATGGGCCTCAAGTGATGAGAATTAAAGGAATGTGTCAGAAAAGGGTTGTGAAAATTCTGATAGACACAGGTAGCACTCATAATTTCTTAAGTGCTAAAGTGGCTAAGAAAATTAACTGTGAGCTTAGTCCAGTAAACTCCAAAGCTGTTGAAGTGGCGAATGGACAGATACTGCAGTGTAATCAGAAGTGTAGCAATCTTGAGTAGGAGATGCAGGGGTATGTGTTTCAAGCTGAGGTCTACATTATTTGTTTGGAGACTTATGATCTGATACTGGGTGGAGAATGGTTGTCTACCTTGGGAGAAATTAAATGGAATTTCAACAAGCTTAGCATGGTTTTTGAGATGTCTGGTGCAGAGGTTAAATTACAGGGGGAATTATGGTCACCAAAGGTTGATCAACTTCATTGCTTACACATTCTGAATCAACAAGAAGTAGATGAAGATGAGAGGAAGGTGAGCCAGTGGCTGCCTTGTGTGGAAGGTGATTTTAGTTGCTGCTATGGGGCCAATGTGGAAGAAATATGGCCAGGCCTTGAGTCAGTTCTGGAGGAGTATGCAAAGTTATTTGAGGAACCAAAAACATTGCCTCCACAGAGAGAGCAAGACCACAAAATCATTCTGAAAGAAGGTGCTGAGGCAGTGAATATGAGGCCCTATAAATATGTAGCTCAACAGAAAGACGTGATTGAGACTATGATTGATGATATGTTAAGAGCTGGAGTGATAAGGCATAGTGAGAGCTCTTTTGCAAGTCCTATAGTCTTGGTAAAAAAGGACTCTTCTTGGAGAATGTGTGTGGATTATAGAGCTTTGAATACAAACACTGTGAATGATAAATACCCTATACCAGTAATAAATGAGCTTCTTGATGAGTTGGGAGCAGCCGTTTGGTTTTCACAAGTGGATCTGAGATCTGGCTACTGGCAGGTGCGGATGAGGCCAGCAGATGTGCATAAAACGACATTCAAAACTCATTCAGGCCATTATGAGTTTTTGGTTATGTCTTTTGGGCTAACAAATGCTCTAGCCACATTTCAAAACTTGATGAATACAGTCTTTCGTGAGCACTTGAGGAAGTTTATTCTAGTCTTCTTTGATGATATTCTTATATATAGCAGAAGTATGGAGGAGCATGAGCAACATTTGAAGGTGGTGATGGAATTAATGAAGAAGCATTGTCTTCTAGCTAAGAGATCTAAATGCACTATTGGGTGTGATAAGGCTAATTTCATGCATCGGTTTAAGGGTAAAATGTACGCTGCTTGATCGGTTTATCGCGCAAAACAAGTGTTAAATGTGCAGGAATGCCACTTGACCAAGGCAGCAAGGCCAAACTGATCAAGCAAGTACAAAAGGCGATAAAAGGCCAAGAATTGGGGGAGTTGATCAAGGGGAGTTATCAAACAGTTAGGCGGGGACCGCTGGCTTCTAGAAGAAGAACACGTGAGGAAATGAGCTGGATGTGGCGCACCATTCTGTTATCAAGGACAACGTTCTAGAAGGGGACACGTGCTAGCTTATGAGACGCAAGGACGGACCTGAGTCATGAATCTGTTACTCAAAAGCGTCGTCATTCTAGAAGAAAGACACGTAGCAATCAATGAGTCGCTCATTCTCAGCATGAGCGAATATTCCCTGTTAGGATCGTTATCCAGCTGGAGGCCGAATCGAGCTTATAAATAGAGGGTGTGCCATCACAAGAAGAATGAGATAATTTACTTTCCGTCTAGTTTAGCTTAGTTTAGCTTAGTCCAGTTCTCTAGAATAGCTTAGCTTAGATAAAGTAATGCGTAGTTAGAAAGGGGAATTAAAGAAGCGTTGCAGAATACTTGTTTTCTGTCGGCGTATTCCTAAATTACCCGCCGAGATTCTTCTCGGTTTTACTTGCTTTCTTATTTTCCAAAGTATTAGCTTAGTTTTAATTTCATGCTGTATTGCTCTCAGTTTAGTTTAATCAAAGTTATTTCGTTTTCATCCTAGCATTTACTTTTCCGCTGTTACCTGCAATTTACTTGACCCAGTAGTTAAATCTCCGTTGATCAAGCTAGCTAGTTTAATTCTGCCTAGAGTAAAAACAGTAGTTAAAAACTCCCAAGTTAAAGCGTGGCAGCAACCAACCCCCCATGTTCACTACTCACACACTCAACACACCAACTTCTCTGTGGGATCGACCCCGAACTTGCCATTTTACTGTTAAAGTTGTGCAAAATTGGGAGTTTACAAATTACTTTGGTAAGGAAGAAAGAGCGAGAGCAAGACTGCATTGATTAAGTGGCAACGACATTTGCTAACTGATCCGACCGGTTCGGTTATCATTCCATATAACTTGATCCACATTCCATATTAAGAGGGTAGAATACCTCGGCCATATTATATCAGACAAAGGGGTAGCAACTGACGAAGGCAAGGTTGAAGCAGTTAAGAATTGGCCACAACCTAAAACGGTTAAACATGTTAGGAGCTTTCTGGGCATCACGGGGTATTATAGGAGATTTGTAAACAATTATGGAGTGATAGCTAGGCCCTTAATAGAAGTAATTAAAGGTGCTACCTTCAAATGGACAGCAGAGGCACAAGAAGCTTTTGAGAAATTGATTTCTGCCCTGATCACAACACCTGTACTGGCCTTGCCTTACCTGATTTCTCTAAAGAATTTGTTATTGAAACTGATGCCTCGGGGGTGGGAATTGGAGCAGTTCTAATGCAGGAGAGACATCCTATAGCTTTCATTAGCAAGGCCCTATCTCCAAGGTACCAGATCCTATCTGTTTATGAGATGGAGATGCTAGCAATCTTGATGGCTGTAAGGAAATGGTATCATTATTTACAGAGTAAGAAATTTATTATTTTAACTGATCATCAGAGTTTGTAGTACTTGATAGAGCAGAAACTTACAACACATACTCAACAAGCTTGGATGACCAAGCTAATGCATTTTGACTATGAGATCAGATATAAGAAAGGCATTGATAATTCAGTGGCTGATGCCTTATCTAGAGTGCCAGAAGTGATGACTTGTGCACTGACTTCTTTTGTAATTCCATTGGAGTTGATTGCAAAAATCAAGGAATCTTGGAAGAATGATCCTCATATCCAACAGATCCTGACTGATACGCAGCAAAATGAAGAATCCCACCAAAAATTTAGCTGGAGAAAGGGGGAACTAGGAAGGAAGGGTAAATTGGTGGTAGGGAATGATCTGCAACTAAAGGCTCAGATATTATCAATATTCCATGAATCTGCTCTTGCTGGACACTCTGGAGCCTTAGGTACTTACAAGAGGATCTCTGCTCTACTTTACTGGCCTAAACTGAGAAAAGATGTTAGAGAATTTGTGAGAGTCTGTGTGACTTGTTAGAGGTATAAATCAAGGAACACCTCCCCAGCTGGGTTGTTACAGCCGATTCACATGCCTGCTGCAATCTTCACAGATTTGACTATGGACTTTATCGAAGCTCTTCCAAGTTCACAAGGAAAGAATACTATATTAGTGGTGGTGGATATGCTTAGTAAATATGCACATTTTATGGCCTTATCACATCCTTTCACATTAAAAAAGGTAGCTGATGTATTTTTGGATTCTGTATTCAAATTACATGGAATGCCAATTAAAGTAGTGAGTGATCGTGGAGCCATTTTTGTGGGGACTTTCTGGAAGGAATTCTTATCCTTGTTGGGTGTTGAATTACTCTATTCTACAGCCTACCATCTAGAGACAGATGGTCAATCTGAGGTGGTTAATAGATGCTTGCAATGTTATTTATGATGTGCAGTTGGTGAAAAGCCACACTCTTGGGTGCACTGGTTGGGATTAGATGAATATTGGTACAACACCTCCTAGCATTCCAGTATTAAGATGACTCCATTCGAAGCTTTGCATAGCTTTGCACCCCCACTACATGTTCCTTACCTGCCTGGAGACTCAAATGTGGAAGCTGTGGACTTAGTTCTGCGAGACAGAGAAGAAATGATTGGGATACTCAAAAAGAAATGTGCAAAGGGCTGCTGAAAGAATGAAGAGACAAGCTGATCAACACATAAGTGATAAGGAGTTTGAGATAGGTGATTGGGTTTGGTTGAAGCTAAGGGATTACAGGCAGAAGTCTATCAGAGGGCAGCATCATAAATTTGAACCGAAATTCTTTGGCCCATACCAGATAGTGGATAAAATTGGGAAGGTTGCATACAAGTTGAACTTACCTTCCTCGACCACCATCCATGATGTTTTTCATGTTTCTTTATTGAAGCCGGCTGCTCCACCGACTGGTGCAGTTACTGATCTTCCTACTATCTCTCACATTAATGATGCTACACCTCAAGCTATTCTGGAGAGGAAGATGGTGAAGAGGCATAACCAAGCCGTGAGTAAATGGTTGATTCATTGGGCTGGGAAATCTCCGGCCGACGCTTCTTGGGAGTTTGCAGATGTGATCAAGGAGAGGTTCCCTTGGTTCCTTGTGGACAAGGAATCTTAAAGAGGGGTATTGTTGCATGCATGTCTATCCATGCCTTCACATACATGCATGCAACGTAAGAGTACTAGCTATTATTCAATAAGCCATGTTGGATCAATAAATAGCACATGCTACATCCTAGCTGACATGTTGAGGTGGCGATGACGTGGAAAGTGGAAAGAGGCGCGAGGCGTGTGGATCGCGGGGTATAAAAGGGGACCACAGCCATTCTTTACATGTGTGTGTGTTTTGTGATTGTTGTTGTGCTTGGATCGTGGATTTAAGGCAATTCTCTCTGCATTTCTTTACGCATTATCGCATGTTGTTCTCGTTGATTGTTGATTAATATAGTTCCTCTTGTTGTGATTCTCATTTGTGTTGATTATTATCGTTTGATCTATTGATTTGTTGGGTGGATTTGTGTGTTACGAGCTAAGATGAGGAAATCGCGAGGTAAAGTCGTAACATCAACCCTGATTTGAGATGGTATCACTATTATCAATCGTGGTGGAGACTGGAGATCAGATCTGCCATCCTTAAAAAGAATGGATACACAAGAGCATAAGATGCATCCTTTATTTCTGACTTATTCTGTCGATTCGAATACGCCGCCGCCAAAACGTTTCCATCCCTTTCCAACACTTCTTTAACAAGCTTTGATTGTGAATTGACGATAATCTGTTTTGAGTTTTTTTTGGTTGTTTCTAAAATGAAAAATAAAGGTAGGTAAAGGAATTATGAGTAGGAAATTAGTGACTATAGCTTTTCACATTTCTATAGGGAAATATTGGAAATACATCCAAGAATTTTGTGGTTAAACAATTACTGAGAAATTATGCTTAGTTTTTTTTAATAGATTTTTTGGGGTCAATGGTTATGTAAATTAATGCATTAATATTTCCATATAAGATAAGGGAAAAGATATTCGTACATAAATTCTACGTATATAATACTCTTAATTTTTTAATTTGACCTAGCCGGTTTTATTTAAACCAATTTTATTATTATTTATATTACTTACTTACTAAATTACCCCTTACTATATTTTATTTTTAAAAATTAGTTTTGATATTTAAATATAACATCCAACTAAATCGATCATATCTAATGTTCCTAATCCATCAAATCTACATTTGCTCATAATTCTCCCCTCCACGTCAATTTTTTTATAAATTTTCTTTTTCTTCTTTCTTCTCAGTTTTATGATACTGCCAGTTTTTCACACTATTCAAACTTTTTTTTGCAGCCATTTCTCCCAATTTGATGCTCTAATTCTTTCTTCTTGCTTGCTTATTTTTGTGTATTAATTTTCATCGGCACCAATAATTCTAGTCACCTATTGAGGCATATTTATCAATTAGTTGCGAAAACCCACGACCAATTAATAATGCTTTAATACAAGTTTAGAGTTAATTGAGATATCAATTTTTGTAAAGAAAAAGCATCAGACTAAAGAGACGAGTTCACAAAATGTATATACTTCAAAAGAAATATGAAGAGAAAAACAACGAAAAAAGGAAAGAAAAAGGAGAAAAATAATGTATTGATATGAGGAGAGATATATAATTTGCAAACTGAAAACAACTAAAAATAAGTAAAGTGGCTAATATGGAATATAATTTATATAAGCACTCACAAAATCCTCAACCTATCGCAGGACGATTCTCCAAATATAGATATCAATAAATAAATCTAGCTTCCATTGTAGTATACTGTATATACATTTGCTAATATGCAGCATATAAATCAATATCTACTTAACAAATCCTATCATCGAGTCTATATATAATCAAAGAATGATATATATCTCTAATTAACAATTAAGTTTAAGATATAATTGTGCATTAGAATCAAAGATGGAACAAAATAAACTTGCGATATAGAGTTAGAGCTAGCCTAGAACTTGAGCAACGTCAATGGCTAAAATTAATGATATTTTTTTTGTAGTCTCTCAAATAACACTTCTATTTAAAATTAATTAAACTTTTCCTAGATACAAATAAGATATTTTATTTCCTTTTATTTATAAATAAGATTTCTTTAAACATAACACTAATTTTTTTAATAAATATGACTGTTTTAATAATAAAGTATGATTTTAATTGCATAAAATCAAATAATTTTTTTATTTAAATAATATAAGACTTTTTTAATTAGCCAAAATTATTATTGTGTGCGCTATTAAAAAGTTTTACAGAATCCTATTCAATTTAAAATAAAAAGAATATTTATCTCTTATCAAAGTCTCATTTACAAATTAGTCTTATTATCATATTTTATCTTAGGAAATTTTTATTTAATTTTAAAAATATTAAGTTTTTTTGAATCCATAAATCTTATACTTATAACTCTTCAAATCAAAATGTCCGACGATTCATAGAATACTTTCGTGCACGCAGAAGATTTACATGGTGCCCTTAAATTATTATCAAATCCCGAAATCAATTTTTTTCCTATAAAAAATAGGGATACATTTGGCATAAACACACAATAAAGTTGAAAAAAAAATCAAATACCTGGGCATTGGCAGGTTATGAACCCGCCATTTCTCTTTAATATGTAGAGAATAACACAAGACTAATCATATGAATTGGTTGGAGGTTGACCTATATATATTATGACGTTATTTTTTCAGGGGTACTTTATACTATTTGGCCCACAACAAATACTAACAGATTAAAATTAAAATTGATGAACAATATCACATGACAACCTAGAACTCACTAAAAATTATCAAATTTATATTTAAATTATATTTAACTTATTTATTTCAATTTTGTAATTAATAATTTTAGTAATATTTAAATATGATTGAGAATAAGAAATAAGAGTTTCATATATTTCATTTTGACGATGTAGACTTTTGTATAACAATCGACATAAATATCAATTAGTTTATAGTATCTTGCAGTAAACGTAATTAATTAAAATTAAATGGACTATTATTTTGTCATGTATATTATTTTTTATATTTATTTCGTAGATATATTTTTATTTTGTAGTTGTTTAAACTATTCTATTTTTTATAATTTAATTTGCATCTTATTCAATCATTCTATGTACCAAAATAAACATTTAAAATATTATGTATTTATTCTTTAATTATCTACATAGTTATGATATAGACCGTTAGATATTAAGATATGATGCCAACCGATGACAAATAATGTCAGCACAACGTCAATTAGTTGCAAATGTTGACGTTGTATTGCCATTTTCTGTTGATGTTATATTGTCATCTGATGACATCAAATCTTGAAATCTAACGGTACAAATCATATTTTTGTACTTTTATTTTTTAATTAAAATCAATTTTATTGATATTTTATACTCAATTTTAATTTTAATTAACATCAATATTAACTAAAATCAAATATTGAAATCTAACGATATTTTTTTGAAATACTTAATTATAACAAGAAAATAGATTTAAATATTATTATTATTTAAATTTTTAGATATTTTCTGCGTGAATAATATGTATATGCAATTTAATACTTGTACATGTTTTAATGTACATGTTACCTAATTATATACTTCATGTTTTAATGTACATGTTTTAATACTAGTACATGTTTTAATGTACGTGTTACCTAATTATATCGGTGACGTTGATACACCATATTGAAAAATTCAATAATAAATGATAAATAATGAATCAAACAATCGAATTTTAAAAAATAAAGAGTATAAGCACTGCGTTTATAACAGTGAATGAAACGCATAATTGGATGCAATTACTTTTATTCCCTAAAAATTTAATTTAACTTATAAATTAAACAAAATAAAAAAATTAAATAGATCTCATATCGTAACTAGACTTTATAAGTAAAGAAAACATGCAAACATTATTTATAATATAATTATAATTTAAAATTTGTGAGTATTTAATTTATAAGTTTAATTAAATATTATGGTATATTTTAATCTATAAACTTAATTTAATCTATATCACAATTATAATTTGTAAGTATTTTAAATTACAAGTTGAAATATATTTTATAATAATATAATATCATATAATGAAAAAAAAGAAGAAAATGCACCATGTGATTTCTGTTCATACTCTATTCTTGCATTTTAAAATAATCCATAAAATGAAAATAAAAAATAAAAAAATATTGCAAAAAAATATTGGCGAGAGAAAAGAAGTTGATTAATAATGCAAAATAAAAAAATATGGAAGAGAGAGGAGAGTGGTGCGTGAGCATATTCATTTTACTGATTTTAAGGATATACATGTAATATACTAATTTATTTAAATGTTAATAAAACTTATGAACCGGTTTCATATTTGAAATGTCTAAAAAGTCCAATTATGTACGTACAGTTTATGTACGTTTAGGCCACCCACAACGCGTCACGCGGGTGGCCCGTATTCCGTAACAAAGGGACGGGATGGCGGCGTGACGCGTTGCAGCGCTCCATCTCGTCCCCAGCCGGTTCCGCGTTCCGTTACGCCGTGACGGTTGGCGAGACGTTTCGCTACGCGCCGAGGCGACGTGGCGCACTCCAGCGCCATGCGTGACGCCCACTCGCCGACCCGCGAGTGGGCATCGTCACGCTGATGCAATAATTCATTTTTTTTTAATTCGAATTAAATAAAAAAATGAAAAATGAAAAACGGTAATATTACCGTTATATTACCGTTTTTTATTATTTTTTATTTTTTTTACTCTATAAATACTCCTAATTCATCTTCATTTCACACACAAATACACATCTATTCTTCCTAAATCATCTCCATTTCCTCTCCAATTTTCATCTAACCTCTCATCACAAAATATCCGGCGACGGAAACTCTGGCGGACACTTCCCGCATGACGCCTCCCCAATACCAAGCCTATCTTAACGAAATTGCGTTTATGGCTGCACAACTTGGCATTCCGCCTCCTCACGGCTTCAGTGTACCTCCACCGCCTCCGGGGGATGATTCGCCGACGGAGTAGTTTTTTTTATTTTCTTTAAAATTGTATTTTAAATTATGTCATTTTTATTTTGTTAGGATCTTAATTATGTGTTTTTATTTATTTTTTTTAATTTTAGGTTGTATTTTTATTTTATGTTGTAATTTTATTTTATTTTTAATGAAGTGTGCTTTTTTTAATTGAATTTGGTTGGAAATAAAAATAAAAAAATGAAATTGAATGAATAGCAATTTAAAGGACGGTTAAGGGACAGAGGGTTGCAGGTTCCATCCCTTAGTTAAGAGATGGACTAAAAAAGTACAGTGATGCCCATGAATATTAATACTCCCTCCGTCCCGCACTACTCGCACTTATTTCCTTTTTGGGCCTCCCAAGTTACTTGCACTCTTTCCATTTTTAGTAAGAAATTTCACCTACAGCCGTCATTTTTGACTTTCCTATACACTCATTCCTTAATCTCCGTGCTGAAAAGGAAATGAACGAGTAGCCCGGGATGGAGAGAGTAAGGGACGGTTAAGTGGCAGAATTGCTTGTGACTTTATCACTACTCATAAGATAAATAGTGCACATGCTATTCAGCCACTGCCCATAATAATTGGCATATAGTACATGTCTGAAAGTGACAAACTAATGTTGCACGTTTCCAAGTACTATTTGCAATAAAATAAAGAGGGAACATCTTTTTAGGTCCACGAATTTTGCCGAAGTACCATTTTAGGTCCGTGAATTTTGAAAATATCATTTTAGGTCCGTCAACATAAGTTAATATCATTTGTGGTATTTTGAACTTTTTTCAGACGAAAATGTCCTTAAGGCCTTCAAAGGGCAATTTGAACAATTCTTTCGCCACCCATCTTGCGTCAAACGCCTAGAGTCCAATAATTTTTTTACTACTGTTTAATTCACTTACCATCCAAATTGAATTTAAATATAATTAAAATTTGCCGTAAAATACAGTACATTTTTCAATTATTAGATGACCAATTATATAGGGATAGTGAATTGTGACTTAGATACTTTATTTTATTTTTTTTAATATAAACTGCATTTTAAGAGCTTACTATAGGTGATTTGTGAATTATATTTAGTTTATTTGTTTTGAAATTGGATAGCTATTAATTTGGATTGTCATTCTTAGTATTATTTATATGAATTTCAGAATGAGATCAATTACCATCCAAATTAAATTTAAATATAAAAATTTGCCGTTAAAAATTGTTGGACTATAGGTCTCTGGTTCAAGATGAGTGGCGAAAGAATTGTCTAAATTGCCATTTGAAGGCCTTAAGGGCATTTTCGTCCAGAAAAGTTCAAAATACCTCAAATGATATTAACTTGTAGTTGACGGATCTAAAATGATAGTATTTTCAAAGTTTACTGACCTAAAATAATACTTTGGCAAAGTTTGTGGATCTAAAAAGATGTTCCCTCTAAAATAGGTAAATTGTGAAATTTTACCATCTGATTTTTATCGTAATTTTAGAAAAACTATGAAAGTTGATTTTATTCTTAATTATTCCACAAAATAATGACCCCTACGTATTATATATCGATAATGCTTTTTTATCGGCAATGCCATTTTATTATTTATGAATTATTAGTGGGAGCTGAGTGACATTTGGTAATTAAATTGAACATAAAGGCTGAAAATCAAGTGTTATTCTCTCAGCCCGTCTCTCCAATTTTTCAAACAAACATGGACTTTGCAGAATTTGAATTTGGTTTGGATACCAATTGGCCAACTTGAGCTCTTAAGTGCTAGGCTTAAATTTAATATGGCTTGGACTTGTAACAAGTTGATCCAAGATAGCACACAACAATTTCCTTCTTCCCGGATACAATGTTGAAAGCAAACAGAAGGGGAGATCATACAAAATTTATATCCAAGTTCATGGTAATTGAATTTGCAATTGTAGTACTATAACTTTTAAACACTATACTTACATTACTTTATTTGAAATTATAACACCATCCACGTTAAGTAGAACACCATGTTTTTTTGAATGGAACTATACTCTCTAAATTTCATTTAAAAATTACATTTTTTTGAGATGATTCAAGAGTAAAAATTTGTACATAATAATTTACATAAAATTTGAATAAATTTGAATATTTTATAAAAGATTTAAAAATAAGTTTGATAGAATACCTAAGGCAGATTTAAAAAAATATATTTGATTGAAAGCGTGTAGAGTAAGTAACAATAAAATTGAAATATTATCGTACATTTGTAATTTTGGCATGTTGGTAATGTTACAAGTATTAATCATCGATCAACTTTCCTCGACGCTGATGCACGGTTGATTCCTCCGTGCAATGACGTGCAATGTTTGGGCATGCATGGATGCGTTGACAAGCTCCCTAGTCACACACACTATCTTCGGGTGAGGCATAAATCCAGTCAGCTAATGGATGACTTCTCCAATCTCGGCGGTACAAGAAGCATGTGAATAATATTGAAGTTAGCAAGAGTACTTGTATCCCTTCTTACAAATGTTGCTCACCAACGAATTCATGGAGGATGTTCTCATGAGGGGAAGGAATGAGAGAAGTATTTTGTTGATGTTTTGCTTGATGTGCCGGGAAATGAGAGAGTTCGTGGGCGTATGTATACATTTGATCCAGGTGGGGATACCTCGTCAAAGCTTTTGTTCGCCACACTCTTCGTTTGTCGTGGTTTCCACCTTGAGGACAAGGTGAATTTCAACCGTGTGGGAGTTGATACGATTATTATTATTATTATTATTATTATTATTATTATTATTATTATTATTATTATTATTATTATTATTATTTAGTTAGTTAATTATAGATTTGCATATCTTTTTCATATCTTTTGTCTTGCTCATTAAGTTAGAATCCACTATTATAAATAGTGGACATTGTTCTTTAGTTCAATCATTCATTCAAGAAATATCAATTCAGTTTATCCTTTATCGTTACTTTATCTTTTATTGTACTTTATTTTCCGCAAGTTCATCTCGTCAAACCCTAATTGACCGAGAACCCTAGGCTACTCGACGGGAGGATCCCGCGAACGAACCTAACCCTTCTCCGGCGACTTCGCGCTGCCGGAACCGATACGAGTACCCTCGTATCATCTGGTGCTTTAATTGTGATCTCATCCTCCGTATTTCCGCTATCATGTCATACACCTACACTGACTACGTCCATCGCCAGTTCAATAGACCGTTCCTCTCGCCACTGCCCATGCCGAGCCCCACATCGTGTTGGTACCTCCAGAGTCAGAACGTGCAATTTGGATACTCCTATCCAGACTCGCCATTGTTATATCCGCAACCTCCCTATCAACCGGATTGGCAATGTCTCCCAACGACCAACGATGTCGGCCATATGGAGCCTCTCAACATGCCACGTGATCTAGTGACACCGGAATCTGAACCGAACCTAACGGTGGCTGCCTTAGCTTCACAGCTCGAGCGTTTGACTGCTACTGTCAGCAACTGACGTCTCTGATGGATGCAAACAAACGCTGCCTGGGCGATCCACACGCCGCGACATGACCTCCACCAGACCCTACAGCCAGTGTCATGTACACGGATCCGGTATCGTGTCCCCTACCACAGATGACCGTCGCCGCCCCAGCTGATCTTCATCACGATCCATCTAGAAGCTCGCTGCCTGTTGTCGTTGCTATCCCGCCTCCACCAGCCACAATATCTCTGTCGTGCTACTCCAATTCCGGGTATGACTCGATGGAATTAATTGTCGTTGACAATGATAAAGAGGGAAAAAATGTTATTCATTCTAGTGTTGATGTTAGTGGACCAATTTATGGTAGTAAATATGGCATAGATGATCCATGTAATGTTGTTTTTACTTGCCGAGAACCTATACATGTGGTGGAGCATAACAGATTGGATTTTACAATGTTGAGCAACAAGATTGATTCTTTTTTGTTGAAAGAGGACGAAGATGGTTCCATTGATGATATGAAGAAGTTGATTCCTCCTCAAAATGACACTCTATGCTTGAGCATTCATGGACGCATTGATACAGGGAGACGCTCAACTATTCGGTGTATGTTTGACCCAGGAGGATTCCTCGACACTCATCGTTGCTTCATGGTGCCCACCTTGAGGACAAGGTGGATTTCAACAGTGGGGGAGTTGATACGATTATTATTATTATTATTATTATTATTATTATTATTATTATTATTATTATTATTATTTAGTTAGTTTATTATGGATTTGCATATCTTTTTCATATCGTTTATCTTGCTCATTAAGTTAGTATCCACTATTATAAATAGTGGACATTGTTAGTCATTTTGATCATTTCAAGAAATATCAATTCAGTTTATCCTTTATCGTTATTTTATCTTTTCGTACTTTATTTTTCCGCAAGTTCATCTCGTCAAACCTTAATTGACCGAGAACCCTAGGCTGCTCGACGGGAGGATCCCGCGAACGAACCTAACCCTTCTCCGGCAACCTCGCGCTGCCGGGACCGATACGAGTACCCTCGTATCACACTGATTTGAAAATTATTTTTATGCATTGAAAAAAATGGAATAATATCTTTGCAACAATAAAATTTTAAGACATACTTAGCTAATATACATTTTTTTCCCCAAAATAACTGGGAACATTGATTCATTGATACCTCCACCCCATTTAACAAGTGCTATATCCGATTGATTACTGGTTGCCGCGTTTGTGTCCACATATAAATGACGGATTTACCCTTCTACCTTTCCTTGTCAAGCGAATTCATTCTTATTCCTGCCCGTTTTCTCCGGGCAGATACTGCCTACTTCGCGTCTCAGTCTTCAATCTCAACAATCACCTCTTTCAACGCAATCTCCTTTTTCAGTCTAGCAAAAAAGGTGAATTTCAAATTCCGTTATCTATACATGTATGTATATGCACAAATATATATATATTCATGATTGTCTGCGCGTGTATACACACATGATATTCTGATACAAGTTGACTGAGTCGTTTTTATATATATATGTTTGCACCCACACATTGTTGGCAATTTGTGGAGGTGTGGAGAATCAGTTCAGTTGTAGTTTTGGCTGAATTGCTCCGATTTTGGATTTCAGGAGCTTAGGAATGTGGAGAGTGGCGCGATCTGCTGCGTCGAGCCTCCGCCAGTCGCGGCGGCGGATGTCGACGGCGATACCCGGGCCGTGTATTGTACACAAGCGCGGCGCTGATATTCTCCACGATCCTTGGTTTAACAAGGTTTCGTCTTATCCGTTTCATTTTGTTTTCTAGCTTGCTATTGAGACTGTCGGTTGCTGACGTCATTTGATCCGATTGGATATGGTCGAATTTTTCTTGTTTAACCGCTGACTGTTTCAGTCTTTCAGAGAGGTTTTGGCTGACTTTGAGATCTATTTTGTTTTCCTTGTTTTTTTTATCATGTTTGAACTGTCTGAGTTTTTGCTAGCCCTCTCTGTGGAATACTAAATGAATGCAGTTTCATGTTTTTGATCTACTCTGTTGATTGTAAGCTTTTTTTTAAGTATGTAGACAAATAAACAGTTGTTTGTTATGTATTCTAAGTTCTGCTGTCATTGGAAAATAATGTATTTGCAGTGAGTTGCTAAAACCTACGTCACTTGAGACGTTTCTTTGTGACATTGAGTAGACATAGTTCATACATTCCGGGTTTAGGAGCATGATCAATCATATAATGCTGACAAGGTGGTATCCTATGAGGAGGCAAAGAATGAAAATGAACAAGTCATATCTGAATTGAAACATCTCCCTAGAGATAAATTATATAACTGTTAAAATTTGAAACAATCAGGACACAGGTTTCCCGTTGACGGAAAGAGATAGACTGGGACTACGTGGTCTGCTTCCACCACGAGTGATATCATTTGAGCAGCAATATGAACGTTTCAGTAAGTCGCTAATTCTGTGTCTTGACTCTTATGAATTGGTAAAATATTTATTCATTTGGACTGTTTGTTCTTCATTTCATTTTCTGTTACTGCAGTTGCCTCCAACCAATGCTTCTAAATGAAAGATTAACCGATGTTGTTTTTGTTCTGTAAAATTAGGACGCATTCTTTTATTTTTAGAGGGAGTTTAGCTGATTAGGACATAGTCTAGTAGAGAAAACTACCCGAACTTTTGTTTTTGTGCATAAGTAAGTTCCTTCAACCTTAAATTTAGCACCATTGAAAAGAATTTGAAGTATTACAATATTTACATATGCATTACCCTTTCCAACCATATAGTTTGAGTCTTTGAGATACATGATAACACTAGGAATTGGCTTTTACTCAATCTAGTAGCTGAATTTGGTTATGTTTTTTCAGGTATAAGTTGAATATGTGTAGGTGTTATTTGTTCATGTATGAAGTTTGGGGTGATTGAATTTTTCATGTAATCTCTGGTTAGTTTTGCTACTTGTTATAGGGGTTTGACTTTTCAAACTTCTCTTTTCTTCTTTCTGGTATTATTAGTGGAATCATATAGATCCCTGGAAAAAAATACCCAAGGTCAACCAGATAATGTTGTTTCCCTTGCAAAATGGAGAATTTTGAACAGACTCCATGACAGAAATGAAACACTATACTACCGAGTAAGTTTACTGACGCACAGCTTCTATGGATGATAAAGTATGGCAAATAGTTAACTTGCTGGTATTCACTCAACCTTGAAGGTACTGATAGACAACATCAAGACCTTTGCTCCGACTATATATACTCCTACAGTAGGATTGGTGTGTCAAAACTATTCCGGGTTGTTTAGGCGTCCACGTGGAATGTATTTCAGTGCCAAAGATAAGGGGGAGATGATGTCGATGATCTATAATTGGCCTGCACAGCAGGTATAATGTCAAAGTTAGATGTAATCTTGCCTGTATTATTTTTTCAGTAGAGTAATTTTAACATGATTTTTATGCAGGTTGATATGATTGTTCTGACAGATGGTAGTCGTATTCTTGGTCTTGGTGATCTTGGAGTTCAGGGAATAGGTATTCCAATTGGGAAACTTGACATGTATGTTGCCGCTGCTGGTATCAATCCACAAAAAGTATGTCAACATACTTCTTGTTTACATATGTAAATGAATGACAGGGGACTTAGTGTTCACAGACATAGTAGTTTATAGTATCAAATAATCATTACGTATGCAGAGACACCAAATCCTTAATTAGCATCCATTATGCAGGAACCTTTTTTATATACTCCATGTTAGTTAGTGTCCACCTGCATACGCAGTTGTGATTTGACTGTACAATTTAGCTAAAAATAATTGGTTCATGTTACTGAAGTCAGCATATACTTGATAACCACAATATGATATCATTCACAGTATGGTGTCAGACACTATGCTTTATGATTTTTGCCTGTTATTTGTAGTCGGAGTATTAACATTTTTCTTATTTGTATCTGCTGTTCAGATATTGCCAGTTATGCTTGATGTAGGCACAAACAATGAGAAGCTACTTGCAGACAGACTTTGTGAGTTGACTTTTGTTAAGCTCACCTATATTTTCTGTGTCATTATTTTTTTTTTGCCAGAAGTAAATTTTATTTTCAAAGTGCTCTGCGTCTAAATCTAATTTCCTTACTGTGCTTCCAAGTGATTAACTCACTTTTGGAACGGATGCGTCAAGAAAAGTGAAAATTTTGTACCTAGAGTTTTATTTTAATTTACCTGAACATTTTTTACAGATTTAGGGCTCAGACAACATAGGCTGGAAGGCGATGAATATTTGGCGATTGTTGATGAGTTAATGGAAGCTGTTCATGCGCGTTGGCCAAAGGCTATTGTGCAGGTCGATTAATTCTGAAAATTTTCAAAGATATCCTGGTAGACATGCATACTTACAATTTATGATTGGAACTAACTACACAGTTTGAGGATTTTCAAATGAAGTGGGCTTTTGAGACACTAGAACGTTACCGCAAGAGGTTTTGCATGTTCAATGATGACGTACAGGTAAACCAAAACCAAATCCACTTTATATCACCACAAGAACAGTAGGTTAAAGAAGATGTCCCTTAAAGTGAAGCTTCAACTGATGTTCTTATGCCTGGCTCCAAAAAGTACAGGGAACCGCTGGTGTTGCTTTGGCTGGGCTACTTGGTGCGGTTAGAGCACAAGGACGACCTTTGACGGATTTTGCAAACCAAAAAATCGCCGTGGTTGGGGCTGGAAGGTAGCTTAGGGTCTTTGGTTTAGTGGATCATGTGTTTGTCTATAAACAATATTCCAAAAAGTATTTGGTCTGTTGGCAGGTTTTTCTCTATTTCTTATTCCAAACTTGACATTGCAGTGCAGGACTTGGTGTTCTTAAGATGGCATTACAGGCTGTTTCTAGAATGGCCGGACCACATGCAGATCCTCATTTCTTCCTTCTTGACAAAGATGTACCGACTCAAATCTCTAAGTTCAAATGTCTCGGGGGGTGAAAATTTATATTAAATTTTAAATGGACTGGTAAAGTAGACTAAGTAGTCGTTACTGGATAGGGAAATAGTACAAAGAAAGAGGGGAGAGTGAATATCTTCATCTGAAGTCTTGTCAAAATGTTTCTTTTTTCTGTTAGAATTTTCACTCTGTACATTTGCAGGGTCTCATAACAAAAGAGAGAAAATGCATTGATCCTGCAGCTACCCCATTTGCTATATCTCAAGGCGAGACTAAAGAATTTGGACTTTGCGAGGGTTCCAGTCTGCTGGAAGTGGTAAGTATTTTCTTAAAATTCTCTAACCCTTATATTCTCTAGAGAGGAACTGCTGGCTTGCTAAAGCTAGTATACTGAATAACCACTCTTAATTATGTTTACCTTTCACCAGCAGAATTTCATTGCATCGAGATTATAATTTTAGCATTCCAATCATCTGCAGATTAAAAAGGTTAAGCCACACGTGCTTCTTGGTTTATCTGGAGTTGGTGGTGTCTTTAACGAAGAGGTTGATTCACATTTCCTAGAACTTTTTACCTTTGTATTTCATGCACGATTCACAATTCCTAGAACTTTTTACCTTTGTATTTCATGCACCCTTAGATTGTGTATGTTTTGTGCATGCCTGTATGTGTGTGTGTTTACCTGTATCTGAAATGTGGCCGCAATGTTCTCCTCAAGAGACCACTTGGTCACTCTTTCTTTGACAAACAATCCGAGAACTGATAATGCATCTGCTGTTTAATTACTATAAAACCTGTAATCATTACAGGTCATAAATCCTTCTGTTTCACTTGGATCACATTACTTCATTGTACTCCTTCTGTGGACAGATGTAGTATCATTTAGGCTTCATATGAGCATTCTTCATTTGAAGCAATTTAGTTTTTTTTTTAATATTTGCTATCTGGCCTCCCAATACTGACTCATTTTCTGCGTATATATTTAAATTGATACCTTTTTAATGTTTTTTTGTATGAAAGTGTTGAGCCTATCCTTGTCAAAGTTAATTCAGTAGATATTCATTTCCAGTTGGTCTTTACTGACTATTTAAATGTTCTAAAAGTAATTCAATTATTTTTATTAATTGATCATGTAATCAGATTCTAAGGGCCATGAAAGACTCAGACTCCACCAAACCTGCTATTTTTGCAATGTCTAATCCTACAGCAAATGGTTTGTTTTTACTACTTCAATCCCTTTTCAAACTCATAATACTTGATGGGCATGAAGAAATAAACGTATGTATTTGCTTTACGACACACAGCTGAATGTACTGCTGAGGAGGCTTTCAAACATGCTGGCGAAAATATTGTCTTTGCAAGTGGAAGCCCTTTTGAGGATGTTGATCTAGGTATTTACTTTTGAAATGTACTTCAAACTCTGAGCTAGTTCCTCAACCCCTATGATAGTTGGCAGAATTAGTTTCTTTCCAGTGTCTTTCGTGGTGGAGGATGGGCTCATAGTAATATCACTATTTAGTAGTAGTATTTTGATTAGTGCCAATTTGTTCCTTTTTTCAGGGAATGGGAAGACAGGGCATGTGAATCAAGCAAATAACATGTACCTCTTCCCGGGGTATGTTATTACTATGGCTAACAGGAAATATGCCTCCATCTTTTACTGTTTTGGAGTTATGATTTGATGATTTCTAACTTGGTTGTTCTGCATATCTAGAATTGGCTTGGGAAGTCTTCTCTGCGGTGCTCGTATAATAACAGATGATATGCTGCAAGCAGCTGCAGAGTGGTAAGATTAGGAACTTGGCTGAGCTTGATCTTTATTCACTAAGTGACCCATTTTCTATTACAATGATTGCATATTCACAATGCTTAATCAGAACAAATGTCTTAATCGGGGTTGTTCTTGCAGCCTTGCTTCATACATCACAGACGAAGAAATTCAGATGGGCATCCTGTATCCATCCATTGATAGGTATGTAAGTGCATCAAGTTCCTCTCAGTGAGAAGAAATCATTGTTATATTGTGTGGAAGTAATTCAATATGCTACATTCCATGCTCCTCATCCTTTATCGGCTCACATACCTATTATTGAACTGTTACTGAATCCATAGTTTTGTGTGGTCAGTATACGGGATATCACAGCTGAGGTTGGAGCTGCAGTTGTGAGGGCAGCAGTTGCTGAAGATTTGGCTGATGGACACGGCGAGGTGGGACCCAAAGATTTGAAATACATGTCAAAGGTATACTTCATCTTCTAGGCATCTTATTTTCACCTAAAGCTAAAAATAAAATATCTAACGTGGATATAATTGATGTGGGATGCAGGAACAAACAATCAAGTATGTGAAGGAGAACATGTGGTTTCCTGTGTACAGCCCTCTTGTGCACGAAAAGTGACGCTGTGCCCTTTCTTTTACTACTAGTTTTTAGCTGATTATTTATGCAGAACTCTGCAGGCCATTGTAAGAAAAGAAACTAGTCTTTAACACGTACTCCCTACTTTGTCATGGACAGCTGAATTATTACACAAACAGACAAACACATCACTGACCTTTAGTGCGTCGTATGATTCGTATTTTAACCAAATTAAATGTTGAGAAGCAAATATTTTGAAACAAGTTAAAGAATTAGGTTGGAAAAAGAAATGAAATGCAGCAAACTGATTACAAACACAAAAATAGCAATAATCGCATTACCCATAATTGATGAATAAAAAAATCACCAACAGAAAATTAAAGTTAACGTTACAACATAGGGGGCAGCTTGAGCTCTGATCTCATCCATGGCGGAGACAAAATCCAAGTAACTATCTTGGCTCACTTGTAATACTGTTTGTTTCCCCCATTCATCTGATTATCTCTGCGATGCAGTTATGCCGTGGTCACAGGATCAAATAAAGGATAGGATTCGAGATTTGATCATGTACATATATCTTCAGCTTCAGCCTAACGAATGGGCGAAAGGAGTGTTGAGCAGCAAAGAGAGGCTAACGGAAGAGAGAGTAGATGAAGTTGTGCAGCAATTTCTCAACGACTTCAAAGATGGTAAACTAGAAGAGAAGCAGTGGCCTCCTCACCTTGCAGCCTACAAAGTGTCGAAAGCAGCTCTTAACGCGTACACTTGGCTTGCAGCTCAAAAATACCCCAATATCTGCATCAATGCTGTGTGTCCTGGTTTTGCTAGAACGGATATAACCTTCAATGCCGGCCCTCTAAGTGAAGTCGAAGCTGATGAAGCTCCGGTCAAGATGGCATTGCTTCCCCATGGAGGCCTGTGATTGGTTGGATGAGCACAATATATTGTAAAAAAACCAAAGAGAAAATCTGGTCTCATCTCATCTCATCTCATCTCATCACAAGGGAGAGTATCAATGGCGTAGGCAGGTGGCCGGTATGCATTAGTTACAGGAGGGAACAAAGGGATCGGGTTGGAGATATGTAGGCAGTTAGCTTCCAAAGGAATTGTGGTGATTTTAGGTGCAAGGGATGAGAAGAGAGGCCTTTCTGACTATGTGGTTTTTCATCACCTCAATGTTGTCGACGCTGCAAGCATCGCTGCTGCTGTCCAATTCCTCACAGCAACATACGGGAAGCTTGACATTCTGGTGAACAATGCAGGCATCGGAGGAATAGGACTGGAGGGAGATGCTTCAATTATTCAACAAATTATAGAATCAGATGTTGCTTCAGTCCTTGCAAATGCAAATGGAGAGGTAGTAGTAGTAGTAGTAGTAGTAGTAGTAGTAGTAGTAGTAGTAGTAGTATATCTGTATTCTTTTTTCACTCTTTTTGTACAATAATATTATGGTGAGAATAAATACTAACCCATACCTTGTTTGCGTAGGCAGAGCCACTGCAGCTCAAGGCAGGGGCAGCTCTGATCCAGACATACGAGGCCGCAGAAGAGTGCATACAGACAAACTTCTACGGTGCAAAGAGAGTAACAGAAGCCTTCATTCCTCTCCTTCGACTGTCTGATTCGCCAACTATTGTCAATTTCTCCTCATTATTAGGCCACCTAAAGGTATACTACTATATTATATACACCAAAACTCAAATTCTCAACTCTGCTAATCTCTGTTAGCGCCTTCAGCTCTTGCAGAACGAGCGCGCTAAAACTGTCTTAAACAACGAGGCATGCCTCACGGAAGAGAGCATGTGCGAGAATTCCTCAACGAGGGGAGATTGGAAGAGAACAAGTGGCCGACTCATGTTACAGCCTATAAAGTCTCTAAAGCGGCTTTGATTGCATACACAAAAACACACAGATATCCGCGTCAACTGCCTCTGCCCTGGCTTTGCTAGAACAGATATTACTTGCAATCTTTGGCCACTCAGCGCCGAGGAGGCTGCTCAGAATGTGGTCAGGGTGGCGCTGCTGCCTCGTGGAGGGCCTTCAGCCGCCTTCTTTTACAAGGATGCTCTCTCTGTATTCTACTTGATGGATAGTGAGTGTGCGTGTGTGGAATCCTTGAAAATCACGCTGTTCATGATGTGGTGGTGTTTTTTTAATGGATTTTGTGTTTGTTTGTGACCATGTTTTGATGCCTTTGTTGTGATTGATAAGTATGTTGTAAAGAGTGAAAATGACTTTGTGTTTGTTTGTGTGATTTGATGATTTTGTTCATGAAAAACATTGTTCATTCATGATTTGATGATTTAGCGTTTGTCTGTGCATTTGAAAATGACTTTATTTCATATAGTAAAAGGTTGCATGTCTTTCACTAAAAAAAGATTGCATATGCACATGTTACTACAACTTTTAATACTTATGATTACTGTTTTATACTTTTAAGCGTCATTATTCAAGGTCAATTGGATCATATCATACTGTAAACACATTTCAAAATCAGAATTAACGATTAATAAATCAGAATTTCAAAATAATAAATCCCAGTTAAACCTCTAATTAACGCCTAGTTAATAAGTTAATCTCTACACAATTGATAATTAATAAATACAAAAGTAACACTAATATCCCTCCATGGCTTGGGACACATTTAAGTTCGAAATTATTTCAAAAAAGTGAAAAATGATTTTAAAAAAATGTGAATACGTTATAAGTTCATGAATCACCTAAGATATATTTAAAGTTTAGGGACAGCAAAGATACAAACAACAAAGTTAACATACCATTTTGACAGTTCACTCTCTTTTTGATATTTTACATGACTTTATTGTCTCTTTCAAATATAATTAAGATTGCTTTAGTAGATAATGAAACCACATCAAGTCATCAATTAGTAGTTTAATGTACTAGTATGATAGTGTTAGCGTGGTAATGTCTAAGGCTAAAGGACTCAGGTTCAAGTCTATCGTGGTCGTGGATGATCATTAAATTTATATTCATTTGATAAAAAAAATACAAGTGAGTGACCAAAAACAACAGTTAACAAAATTTTTAAAAATACTCACTCCATCCACGAAATATTGTCCATATTTTCATTTAGGACCGTCTTCTAAATATTGTCCATGTTAAAATTTTCCATTTTAGGTAAGTGAATTCACACTCAACTTATTACATCATTATACTCACATTCCATTATAAAATTAAAATTTATTCTCTATCTGTAATAGCCGAGATCTAATTTCTCAGAATTTTTGAAATAAAGACTAGAATTTAAAGGGAGAGAATGAAAGAGCATTCGTTTATATCCTTGAGAAAAAAAAACGATATTTAGAAATTCCAATTTAAATCGTGGATTACAAATATTGACGATGAAAATAAAGGAAAAACGAAATACACATCAACTAGCTATTATATGTTGAAGAATGAAAATTTATTAGTGGAGCTACCCTATTACAATAGGAGAAAGAAAAGAGAAAGTTAGCAATTGGGCCTCTCCCTTAGCCTAGACGTCGGCCCGTTGGGCCGAACCGACGAGGTAACAGCCTGGGGGAGATCAACCTCCTTGTCTCTGCCAGATACACACCGTTGAGCTGAAATGCATAAGAAACAAAAGAGAATTTAACAACACACCAAAGAGAGAAAGGATAGGAGTCAACACTACTTTCTTCTTAGGATAAAAAACTTACCCAACTAGGCAAGAATGAGGGGCTGCCACAACCAGCGTCGCCTGCATATCCACGGCCGTAGCAGCCGCTACGAGCCAAGAAATAAAACCACCTACACTGCCAGCAGAGCTCCAGCTGTGGGGCTCGATCGACAGCCTTTTTAAGGGCCTAACCGCCTGCGAACACACCAGAAAAACAGATTAAAGGCTGCAAAAGACTCAGAATGTAAGGCTACGTGGTATAGGAGCAACAGAAACTGCATTTAATTCACGAGTACAGCACCATAAACCACGGAATCGGTTAGAAAGAAACCAGAGACTCAGAGTACATGCTCTGCAAAGCTGCAGAAAGGGCAGCCAGCTTGCACAACCTAAGGATCCCTTTTCAGTCAAGCATCAAGCTTTTGCAGCTTTCGGTTGCAATCTATGTATATAAATACACATGCTAATCCCCTCAGTTACACTCTATCGTCCCACACACTTCTCACTCAGTTAGGCAGATCAAAGCTAGGAGTAGAGAACAATGAGATACACTGCGAATTCAGTTTGAACCCATATCATCATATAAGCATTTAAAGCATGTTAGACCGACACCATTCATATTGAGGCAGAATGATAGAGTAAGAAGAAGTGGTGCAACTTCCACACACCCCTGCTCGTTTAACTCATGTATAACATAGGAGCTCAACATACACACAGTAACAGAGCTATCAGATACCAACAATTTGCTCAGAATCATCAAGGAAATAACTTATAATTGGCCGACCTCAAACATGTCTCAAATCAGAACCCTAGTGCTACTAGATCCCATACAAACTTCAATAGAACGAATTAGATAATGGAAAGTTGGGACTTAGCTTTAAGAACGAATGCGGCGGAGGTTGCGTCAGCATGAGTCGCCGGCGGCCAGTGACGCCGCGAGCTGGAGCCGTCTTCGCGAGCGGCCAGCGGCGGACCGACGGCGTTGCCTCAGCCGGAGACGCAGCGGCGGAGCTGCTGCAGCGAAACGAGAGGCGAGCGCTGACAATGGCTCACGGCCGAAGCATGGTGGCTCCACCGAGGAATCGACCTCCCATCCCCGCGTCGACGACGCCGTGAAGGCAGGGGAGGTGCCAAACGCGAGACGCTGAAGGAGAGAGGTAGCGTCGGAGACGGCGGGATGCCAGCGTGAGTCGTGAGGAAGGTGGCCGCCGAAGGGGAATCGAGAAAAGGGAGGTGCCGCCGTTCCTCCGCTAGAAATCCCTTGAGAATTTGGAGCAACATGTGGAGTATGGCAGTCAAGGGGTTGGCAGCCGAAGGGTGAGTTCTAACGGATCACATAATTCTGATCTATTTAGCAGATTATTTAGATAAATTATATTCGCGCAATTATCACATGTATCGTGCTTATAACTTGAATTTTAAACACTTTTTAGTACAAATAATCCCTAAAACATGCGTACTACGGAGTTAGCCAATTTACCTCGTTGATTCACTTAAGAATCGAAGATGGCTTGAGTCTTCTCCACGTGAAGATCTTGAGAACTCGACCTCGGATCTTCTGACTGGTGTCTCGGACTATAGACTGATATATGTGTGGGCAAATCTCACCAGTGTACTAGGACTTAAATAATGAAGACATAAATCTGCTCACGGAAGGAGATCAATTTTCGATCCTTTCGCAAAGATGAGGGGGACGAAAATTATGATGTGGAAAAAGTGTTAATTCTGTCTCCTTTATTCTCCTATTTATATTAAATCACATATTGGGCCCAGTTAGGGATCTAAGGAAGAATTTGGACATGACCTCACCCAATTAACTTTTCACTAATTAAATTGAACCAACAGTTTAATACAAGCTTATATTTAAATATTACAAGCAGCCACTACATAAGTAATATTGCACTGCCTTTCCAAATCCAAAATTACAAGTATTCCGGGTTTCCTTTTAGTGTGTTACATTCATTTCCCGCGCTTAATATAGAAACATCCATTAATTAATCAATGTCTGCTATGGACTTAATTAATTAACATATTTTAATCTACAAGAGTGGACTTAGCAAGAAACTCTTACTTATCATTCATAGAGTAATCAAACTCCAACTAGCTAGGTTCCTAATAATAAAACCTTGTTTCGAGCTCCTCTTGTGGATGTTATCAAACGAGACTCTCCTCGCGCACGATTCAACATAATAACAATCCTAGCACCGCTAGATAATAATCACCACTACCCAATATACCTAGATCGTTGGGTGACGAAAAACCCGCACTTTTGGTAAGTCAAAGTAGTAGATACTCAATATTGTATGCTCAATGCTAACGTACATTGATTAAGAAATTAATTATCAAGACCTCGTCTTTCAGTAGATAGCATAAAGACTCGTCTTGCCGTTTAGATCCAATTCAGTGCTATACCACACCAACCTCATCTTATTTCAATAAGACTTAGAAATAATCGGACTGACATTGCAACCTTTCACGATAGGTAGTCTAGGCCTATCTAGGTTGTGAAATTCTTATTTTTCTTTATTCAGAACTGACCGTGTTACCTTAAATTGGACGCGGTCCACAATCGGTCTACTAAAACAAAGACTTAGACTTTGTACGTTCGCTTATACATTTAAATATGCAATAAACATTCATTAAATGTAAAACATAACAACATTATGACAAAAATAATCTGTTGCATTTACTTGGAAAATAATAATTAGAGTTTTACAGTATTCAATCACTCGAAATGTAATTTCTAATATACAAACCCTAACAGGCTGATGGAAGGGAAAGGAATATCCTTTTGGGCCTGGAATAAATTCTACATTTGGGCCGCCTGAATAAACATCATGGACTAAGGAATTTAATGGTAGAAATAGGCTGCCATTTTATTTTGAATTCCACATAAGGGGTTTGGGCCATCAAGGTTAATACAATTGGGCCTTGTTCCTAATAATTAAATCTATTGGCTACCGTTAAATTGATCCAGGATTTACATAAAAATTCCCTAAACCACGGAAGAAAAGAAACTATTAAGTCGTGTTGAAATAGTATTCAATAAATAATTAAAGCAGACTTTTATTAGTCCAAGTAAGTATTTCAAGATACTTAAAGAAAATAATCTAGGAATTTATTTTACCCGAGTAGTTCGGCAAGATTTCGAATAAATTAAATCGCCGATTTAATTAAGGATTTAAGATTTCTAGATTTAGAAAGAAGGAAGTAAAATAATAAGCACACACTTAGGCATGCATACATGCAAGATAAATAGTTACTTAAAGCCTAATTTAAATATATTATTTGTTATAAAGGAACGTCGTCGCACGACGAGTAATCTCAAGTCAGGAAGCACCCGTATGAAAGAGTTTAAGCAAACGAGGTGAGCTTTTCTTTCAAAACGCGACTTTATGTGAAAAACATGAATATTTCGAGATGAGTTGTCATGCCATGTTTTATTTATGATTGCCTATCTGTTGGCTAAGCCAAACCAGTTAAATCGAATTCGGGTCCCAGTAGGGCCGAAAACCCTACTCGGACTAGTGTACACATAGGGACCGTGAGCTAGCGCCAGCGTTGGCCGGTCCAGTGACCATCTTGGAATGTGGCCACATTCCTGGTTCACACAGATCAGATATGGTATTTCATGAGAAGTTTATATGACTGCGCAGTCTACTTTCAGAAAGAAATAAAATTTTTAGTGACCGAGAAAGATTTTTCAGTAAAATCCCGCGTTCACTCAAGTTTGGCTGACAACTAAAAGAGAAATGTTTTCGGCAATGAGCCCACGGAGTATACCAAGTACTCAGCCCTGCATATTGTTTTCCTTAATGTGCAGGTTGAACGTGGTCGAAGCAGATGAGGTGTTGGGAAAGTAAATCAAATAAGTAGTGAGGTAGCTGATGTAATACGTCTTCATACATATTACTTCGTCTTGGTACTCTTCCGCTGCACGATCTAGAATTTGTTTTAGAAAAGACTAGCCACCCAGAAATTTCTATGTTTCGATATGGTTGTATCCTTAATCACATTCAGACAATGTTTCCCTTGAATTAAGTATCATCTATGATGAGTTTGAGACCATTTAGTAAGTTTAGTCGCGAAATAGCTACGCTTTCTTTGACTAGGGAGTTGTGGTCGTGACACTATCATTAAATAATAAATATGAAACATTTATGTTTTGTACATGATTTTACTTAGGGATGTCAATCGGGCCGGCCCACCGGGTTGCAGGTCAATCGGGTGCCGGCTAATCTGGTTGAGATTTTCGGGTTATAAAAGTTTAACTCTAACCCTAAACGCTCGGGTTTCGGGCTGGCCTAGCGGGTTAATCGGGTTGCTACCGATAAAATTAACATGCGATCAATCCAATAAATAATGACGAAAATTAGTTATATTTATAAAATATAAATATTTAATTATGATAAATTTGCGATATATACTTAAACTCAAACACAAACATGATCAAATACTAATATTTGAGATTTGTGTAAACTAAAACATAAATTTAAATATTTTAAAGCATGTTTTAAAGCATGTTTTACAAATTTAAATATTTATTAATGAATTAGAAGTTTCTAATTTATTTATTTATTATTATATTAATAAAAATTTAATATATAATTTATATATTTAATATAAAACTGAATGTTATTTTTTAGTTATCTATATTATAAAAATAATCAATGAAATTGTCTAATTAGGAGTCAAACAAATAGAACAATAAAAATTTTATCGGGTTTTTGGGTCTGCCCATCCGGTTTTCAGGTCTGACCCTAACGGGTTGCGGTTTAATCGGGTGCGGGCTAATCGGGTTGTAATTTTATCGGGCTAGAAATTTTCAAACCCTAACCCTATAAATTTGGCAGGTTATTCGGGTCAGCCCACAGGTTGTGGGCTGCATTGACATCCCTAATTTTATGCGATATTGTTTTATAAGTTAAAAGAGTGACAATAAAATATTAACAAAAAGAAAAATAATGATAATGTTGTTTTTTATTTTAGAAATTATTTTATTTTTATTTAATATGACAATCTAAAACGGATTCACCCTCCATTCATTTTTACTATTTAAACTTTTTTTAAAATTTCTTAAAACTCGTATCGGTTAAATTTGGACAACAATTTTGGGGTACTTATACAACAATTTAGTGGACTATTACAGTAGTCACGAGCAATATAGTTCGACTGTTTGAGTAAAGGGCTGCATCGTGTAATTTGGGAAAAATCTTGAAATCATATCAATGGAGCACGAAGCTGGTGATCGATTCTTCGTGGCGGTGCACGTTGGCGCGGGTTTCCACGCGCCGTCGAACGAAAAGGCCCTCCGCTCCGCCATGAAACGCGCCTGTCTGGCGGCCGCTTCGCTTCTCCGGAAGGTCTTTCTTCTTTTCCGTGATTCAGCAGCCTATATTCTTCACTTGCTTTTCCATATTCAATAAAAAGAATCGCGATTATTCCATAATTAAATTGGCTATTTCCTCAAGTGAGAATCGGAAAGATTGGATTTTGTGACTGATACTTGGGAAGATTAGAATTTTGAGTTGGACGGCGTTGATTTGGTAGTTGAAGATAAAAGTCAAAACTTTCTCAATTTGAAGTTAATTCTATAGATTTCCAGTTCAGTATCTGAATTATTCTTGGTTAATGTAGGGTTCTGGTGTATGTATTGATGCTGTTGGAGCTGCAATTCAAGTTTTGGAGGTATTTTGCTATATCTTCTTGGTGTAAATGCTGTAACACTTTTGTCTCGCATTTGGAGAATCGATGGGAGATCGGTTAACGGGGAAATGAGACCTTTTGAACAAAAGTCTTGGATGGACAAATTGAAATCTTATGGATGTAATAGCATGTAACCATATTCTATTAGCAGCATTAGGCGCCTTCATGTTAAATCATGTTAAATTTCCTCTCTGAATGTGATGTGAGATTTTGGATTTATGAGGGACTATGTTTTCATATGTAGGATGATCCTTGCACGAATGCTGGGAGGGGATCAAACTTGACTGAGGACGGTCGCGTAGAATGTGATGCCAGTGTAATGGATGGTGACTCTGGAGCTTTTGGTGCTGTTGGAGCGACGCCAGGTAGTTTGCAAATATTGAAAATTTTCTCCTACAAAACTGGTGGGGTTTTCATTACGGACTAATTTTCATTCTTCTGAAGTTAATGGTCAACAGGTGTTAGAAATCCCATCCAGATTGCTGTGTTGCTAACCAAAGAACAGATTTCAGGTTCATCACTTCTGGGCCGAATTAGTCCTATGTACGGTTATCCTCCTCCTCCTTTTTGTGCTTCAACAATATTGTCATCTTAGAAGTTATACAGTATGTGTTCAAATTCATCCTTATCTTTGTGAGAACTGGTTGGCCTCTGTAGTATTGTGTTTTCATGCCCTGCCACTCGATCATACTTCGTGATTGGGGGTCTATTGGAAAATCATCTGTTAATTATAAAGATTATCTGCTCAGGTTCTTGGTCGGTGAAGGGGCCCATATGTGGTTGAAGTCCAAGGGTATGGTTTCTGATAGAAGTATAGTGGAGGCTGATGAGGTAGCTTTTACTTTTTTCTTCTCTGTCTAAACTCTAAATATGGTGGCATCTAATACTTCTGCTTGCCACCTTTGCTTCTGAAACCTATAGTTCTATGAGCTGTATTTGCATTTTTCATTTTCCGTAGCTTATGCATTTCATGGTGCAGTGGTTGGTGACTGAAAGGGCTCGAACTCAATGGAAAAGATATAGGGAAATGCTTGATGATGCCAAAGCTAGAGGTATCTTTCATAGTTCTTGATAGTTGATACCTTGCTGTATCAAATGTTTTTTTTAATTTACTTCTATATACTTGAAGGAGTATATATATTTCTTTCATTTACAAGAGTTCTCTATCAATATGACAGCCTTTATGCAACCCTACAACATGATTTTTCCTTAAAAAGATGATTGGGTCCAGAATATTCTCCCATTGCTAATTAACAGTAACATATTTGTGCTTTGAAGGCAACTTTGTTGTAAATTTTAGAACTATTCACTTTTGGTACTGATTTGTGTTATTGATGTTTCATATGTAGAGGCCCAATCACGTGATCTTTCAGAGGTAAAGGGAAGTGGGACTCAGTCTCATTCATTAAGTACACTAGAAGAGGATGCTATATCAGACACGGTTGGAGTAATTTGTGTCGATTCTGAGGGACATATTGCTTCTGGAGCCTCAAGTGGTGGCATTGCCCTTAAGGTGAATTATTGATGTCTAAAATGTGTATGCTGCTAAATAAATTTTCTGTTTGCTTTACACTTGGATCCAAAAATAATTTATTCCTGATCACACATTGAGCTTTTCGATTAATGTCAAGATGTGGCATTGCTTCTGTGTGCCAGTTTAGTTATACTCTTATCCAGTGAGAAACATGAAATGACTGAAGATGGCATTAAAATTCTCCTTATTCTGTAAGATTTATTTTCATTTTATCATACTTTCTAACTCAATTGAGCTTACCATAATCATGTTTTCCCGGTGAATTGACTCCTGATCAGGCTGGGATGATAATGATAATGATAATGATAATAATAATAATAATAATAGTAACAATAATAAAATAATAATAATTAAACGCGTTTGCATCATGGAACTACTTCACAGGTCAGAGGTCGTGTTGGACTAGCAGCAATGTACGGTGCTGGTTGTTGGGCATCCTCAAAAGGCCCTTCTGGGGCACCTTTAAATGTCGGTTGTTGTGTTAGTGGTGCCGGAGAGTACCTAATGAAAGGATTGGCTGCTCGTGAATCCTGCATATCTTCATCATTGTACGTCCTTCCATAGGTTATTTCGCCTAAACTTTGAACTGTATGTAGAGAATTGAAGCTTGCAGTGTAGATCAAATTGATCACATGAACAATATCCTATTGCAGGTCTCAGGCTGGTCCGGCCAATGCCTGCTCAAAAGTATTGAGATCTGTTCTTGAAAGTGGCAAATGCATGAGTGAGAAAAGTGCTGGAGTTTTACTTGTTCAAGCCGATACTTCTCCTCTGGTGAGATAAAATACTTGAACATATCAAGAAATTATGTAGACGCTTGGGTTGATTATTGAGTCGCTGCATCAGGGCCATGGTGCTCGCGCACAGCTTAAATCTGTCGAGATAGCAGCTGCATATACTGCTTCATCTTTCGGAGTAGGTTATTTTGGGAGCTCGATGAAGAGGCCCAAGGTATCTACACATATTTTGCTTCTCAAGTAATTATATTCTGTGTTGGTAATAAATACTACTTATCTTGTTTATTTATGGATGCTGATGGTGATGATGATGTGCTTGTTATTAGGTATCCATTCTAAGAAGTTCAAGACTGCAAAATCAAAATGGAGTTGATCAGTTTGCGGCAAGAGTTCATCTTGATTCTGATAAAATACAGTGGTTACCAGCTTTGGATGATTAATGTTTTCTCTCGACTTTGATATGGCTGTTTTGTTTACCAGGTGGTCTTGGACTCTGGTGTGCATTCCCTTTTAGTTTATTTATTTTTATTAATAAATTAATTTATGTTAATTTAGAATTATGGTAAGGATCAACAAAATGTAATTGGAGTCATTCCTCTGTTTTTATTTTTAATTTTATGAAATAAATCAGATGTCTTTAGATAAATTTGATCAAATTATTGAATTCTTATTGAAAAATAATGAAGTCTAACTAGCAAATTCACAAGTTAAAACCGAGAACTAATGAATCAGAACTAGAATAAAGAAAATAATACTATAGTCAAAATTCTATATTTAGGATTTTAATCGAATTATAGTAATAGAAGATTACTATATTATGAATCATAAGTTAACTACTAATTAACCCTTGATTAGTTTGGAGTAATTGCTTTTTTTACATCAACAAGAAACATAAGTTAGCAACTAACACAAAATCAGAATATGTTGAACACAATCATTTATACTCGACAATATAAGGGGAGACATTAAAAGGAGGCTAGTAAACCATTTTCTCATTCTCAAATTTCAACCCAAAATTTTGGTACTTATTCGCCAAAACTACGCACCGACTGAGAGAATGTCATTCCAAATTGTAGGCTCGCTTAGCTGCGGTGAGAGTGTTGGAGAGAAGCATTGCTATGGTCATGGGCCCCACTCCTCCAGGAACCGGAGTGATGGCCGAAGCAATCTTGCTAGCCTCCTCATAGTATACATCTCCAACAAGCCGATATCCACGGCTGCAGCTCGTGTCCTGTTGTGCAGAAAAACGTATAACTAGGTGGCAACAAGGAAGTGGATTCCAAGAGTAGAAGGCATACCTCAACAGGATTGATTCCAACATCGATGACAACAGCACCAGGCTTGATCCAGCTACCTCTGACCATGTTTGGCTGCCCCACAGCGCTGATTACAATGTCTGCTTCTCTAGTGATCTCCTCGGGATTCTTTGTCCTTGAGTGGACAACCGTAACAGTTGCATCTTCTCTCTGCCGAGCAAGAGACATTAGATTTGATAGGGTTGGAAAGGTTTGTTTAGTTGATACGGAGTAAAATGACTATGAGAGTGTAATATTACTTGCAAGAGAAGGGCAGCTGGCATTCCAACAATATTACTCCTGCCGATTACAACAGCCCTCTTTCCCTTGATTGGGACACCATATCTATGCAACAACTCTATGCATCCTTTGGGTGTACACGGAACAAACAGTGGTTCTCTATCTCTCATAGCCAGGCGGCCGATATTCAGGGGGCTGAATCCATCAACATCTTTCTCGATACAGACAGCATTCAAGATATTTTGCTCATTCATATGCTGGCAGAAAAAAAAACATAAGAGATCATTAGTATATTGCAAAATCCACAGGAAACATAATATTCAGATTGGAGGCTTACGGAAGGTAGAGGCAACTGAACAAGGATACCGTTAACTGCAGGATCATCATTGAAGCATGAGATATGCTTAAGCACTTCTTGTTCCGAGGAGTCTTCAGCTAAGTTCACTTCATATGACTTAATCCCAACTGATTCACAGGATTTTTTCTTGTTGCGTACATAAGTGGCAGAATCCTTTCTCTCTCCAACAAGAATAACAGCCAGTCCAGGAACAACCCCACTAGATTCCTTCATTTTTGATATTTCAGCAGCTATTTCCTCTCTGATCTCTTTGGCAGTTGCTTTTCCATCAATCACCTTAGCAGACGACTCAGTGACCAATGCAGCTTTATAACATCACATGTGAAATAAGAATGTATTCAGAAGAACAACTGCCATAAGTGAATATCAGTCACCAATCACTGCCACAACAGCCCCCAAATATAAAGGGATATACACAGTTTGAGCCCAACTTACAAATTGGTGCTAAAAACTTCCAAGTTACTTGTACCTAAACCCTGATTCAGGTAGTACATCTAACAATAACCTATAAGACGTTGCTGTCAGTGATATTAGGATACAATGAAAAGGTCTAAATAGATTCAGATATCAGTAAGCCTCTTAAGAATTCAAGAAAAACGAAGCTTGGTACTGAGCTTAGCTCATTTACCAATGGCATACCAAGCTCAATCTCACCACTTATACAAGCAAAGATCAATCATCCTTGAGTTATTACAAAAGACATTGCTTCACTTGTTTGAGTTTTATGGCATAATTACATGAGTAACTAAATTCACCATCATCGTTACTTATTCTCATTTCTATATCATAACTCCAAAAATAGTACAGGCTATAAAAATACAAAATTACAAATACAGTAAAATCAAGAAAACAAAAGCCAACTAGAGGTCTGAACACAAATTATGGCTCAACCATTGAGTCTCTGAGAATAAATTAAATTCCGAAGCTTGTGTTGCATTCACCAGCACCCCCTGCCCAGTAGAAACCATCATATCTCAAACGTCCCCGCCCACACACACACATACACAAACAAAAAGCAAGAAAAATTCCATAACTGCTCATAAATTGGTAATGCGCATGCAGCTCATCAGAAACGCACTCGAATACAACCAATTCAGAAAACAAGCCAATACGTGAAAGTTGGGGAAATATGCACAGAAAAGCATGCGCTCACCATTGATAACTGACGAATTGTTGCAGGGGGCGTAAGTGTTAAAAGCTCTACTCGTTCTCAGGAAGGAGGGATAGCTATGCAAGGCGCGCACCTGGAAGGTGGTCGTTACGAAAACTCGGCGTGAGCAGCTATCTGAGGCGGCGGTGGTTCCGAATATAGCGGCGGTGGAGGATGCCATCTTCGGAAGGAGGAATTGGAGCCGGAATCTCAGCCTTATCCTTGCTCTTTATCTGAAATATGAAGGAATGAATGTGAATTAGGGTTCTAGAAGTGACTATAAACCCAAATTTGAAGTTGAAAACACCTCTAACTATAAACCAAAACCCATCTCAAATCGTCCTTTTTTTGCGTTTTTGAACAGTGTTACCCCAAATATGGTGTAGCATTGTAGCAAACGCAAATTCACTTTTCCAATTTCTGAAAATTGCAATGTAATCCTTTCTTGTTTGTTTATTTTCGAATAGAGTAAGGAGAGTACCTGATTTCAGTGCTAGTATCAATTATCGATAAAGTGTTGTGGGTTAATGTATAATTTAAATAAATACTAGGAAAGATTGAAAAAGTATAAAAACTAAGTAAATATTGAATATTCTTTTGGGTTTGAGTTCAGTGTTTTGGAGTAAAATTACTGTTTGATGTGACATATACTAAAAAATGAGTTTGAGTTTAGTATAAATTGTCGGGGATGACCTAAAGCGTAAAATGCGAAAGTAGGTTACTCTGCTTTAAGGTTTCTTCTTTTTTTTGATATTTTTAACTCTTGCAATCAGGTGGAAACGTAGAAGATTATGCAGATGACGACGCCGTTTCATGTTGAACTTCACTCCATTTATTTTAATCGAATCTAAATTCCATTTATGAGATTACTCAATAAAAGTACATTAAAATATATAATCCTCCGTCATTTTTTAAACCCCAATTTGAATCTCTAACTTATTGGTTAAAGAGAAAATCGTCTTACAAATTGAATTTCGCTTCAGTGTCTTTAGTTAGAGATGAATTGTCTTACTAAGAGCATCCACAATAGCGCCTAGCGCACCGCCTAGCCGAGCGCCGGCGCTAGGCTGTGCGCTAGGCGATCTATTGCAGCCGCCTAGCGGATTTCGCGAAAAAAAACCGCCTAGCGCTCGGCGGTTCCGCGGCGCTAGGCGGTGCGCTAGGCGATCCGCTAGGCGATCCGCTAGGCGCTATTGCAGCGTCCGGATCGCCTAGCGCACCGTCTAGCGCGAATTTTTAATTTTTTTTTCCGAAACACTATATATACGCGACTTGCCTGTCATTTTCATTCGCACTACTTGTATTAACGAGTACTCTCTCTATCTAAATTTTTGTACAAGATCAATAACGGTAAATGGATCTCAACAACAAGCCTACTTTAGGGAGTAGCGGATCTCAAACTCCCCCGATCCCCGTGGGAGGTGGATGGAGTCAGATGCACCCATACTACAACATGTACCCGTGGCAGTAGATGATGCCCGGGATACCAACAGGGGGAAGTCCACCGAGGGCGTTTCCGGCGATGTCGGGGTGGGCACCCAGTGTCCAGATGCCGGGGTGGGCACCCGGGATGCAGATGATGCCCGGGGGGGTACCGGCGACGCAGGGGACGCCCGCGACACAGGGGATGCAGATGATGCCCGGGGGGGGGGGGTACCGGCGACGCAGGGGACGCCCGCGACACAGGGAACGCCGGGGGACGTCTATCGCCCCAATTTTGATTTTTCGACTGGTTCGTCGCACACATCGACGCCAACGGAGGCAGCGCCTCCGGCCCAGTTTGACACTTTCTCCTTCGATGACTTGGGGTTAGATCTTTCCTGTGTTCCGGATGCTCCCGTTCAAACGGGGGGCGCAGGGCGGGGTCGGGGCTCCCCAAAGAAGAAAGGCAAGGGGAAAAGGGCCGGCGAGTCCTCGCAGCCGGGTGAGGACGACAACTCGGTACGGAGGAGGTGGACGGACGCGGAGAACGTCGCGCTGTCCAAGGCGTGGGTGAGTGTTTGCGACGATCCTCTCGTTTCGAACAACCAGAGGATCGTCAACTTGTGGGGCAAGATAGCAGCAGCCTACCAGAGGTTTTGCCCGGAGGGGAGGCCACGCAATGGGGAGGATTGCCGGAAGGGGTGGGACCGAATCAGGGTTGCGGTCTCCTGATTTTCGGGCTTGTACACCAACGCCCTCCGCATGATGAGCAGTGGGCAAACGGAGGACGACTGCAGGAGGATAGCGGAGAAAGCCTTCCCCCTGAAGGGGGTGTACAAGGACTTCACCTACTGGAACTGCTATCTTGTGCTGAACGACTCCGAGAAGTTCCGAGTAGGTGTCGACTCTGGCTGGCCGAAGAAGCAACGGTTGAACTATTCCGGTGATTTCAGCGGCAGTATCTTGTACTTTTTTTTATTATTGTAATTTTTTTTATTATTGTACTTTTTTTAAATTATTGTACTTTTAAAATTTTAATAGTATTATTAATGTTTCACTTATATGTCTCGTAAATTAAATTTCATATATTGTGTGATTGTTAATTATTTCATTTTGTATATATTTGTTAATAGTGATGTGGATATTATGTGGCTAGGCTATGGCTGGGCTATTTGCTTGTTTTGATGATGTGGCAGGAGGATTTTTAGTGCTGATGATGTGGCAATGGCTAGGCTATGGCTGTGCTATTGCTGGACTATTCCTATTGTGGATGGCCTAATTGAATTGCATTTCAACGTCTTTGTTGTTTAGCGTTATGTATTTAGCTAATATATTATTATAGTAGTATGTTCTTAAATACATTATTCAATCCAGTTTTAGTACTATCAAACTGATATATATATGTGGGGACAAATAGTAAAAAAAATCACTATATAACTTAAGAAAATACGTCCTCCGTCCATGAAATGTTGTCCAGTTTTACCATTTTGATCCGTCTGTGAAAAGTTGTTCACTTTACTTTTATTCTATTTTTGGTAAATGGTTCTCACTTTCCACTAATTTTTTACGTTCACATTATTATTATAAAACCAATATATTAATGTGAGACCCTTATTCCACTAACTTTTTCAACTCACTTTTCTTCACATTTCTTAAAATCCGTGCCGAGTCAAACTTGGACAATATTTCATGGACGGAGGGAGTAGTAATTAATTATCTCACAGCCAATACTCTCTCCGTCCCGAGTTATATGTCACATTCGTAATAACAAAAGATTTTAGAAAATGTTATTTTACAAGTTAAATAGAAAGAGAAAATATAATATCTTTTATGGTATAAACTAAAAAAAATGTGACATCTACCTTAAAATAGAGATTTCATTGACTACATGTATTCAATTTTTTTATGAATACTCCATCTTTGGGCAATTTTTCAAAAATACCCAAATATAGACTTACAAAACAACAAAAATTGTCAAAGACATAATACCATGCATCAAAAAATAAAGATGTTTAGGATGGTAGATTTTTTTGGGTTGAGAGAATTGAACAAATTATCAAATACTATGATCCACTATTTTTAGAAGTTGTGAGATTGACTAAAAAGTGATTATAAACTTCAAGAATTTATGCAATTTATCCTAAAATAATAGTATCATTTTGCTATTTTGAGTGTCCATAAAAAATAATTTTATATAAAAAAGGAAATATTTTCTCATACTCTACTTCCTTTTCTGTTTCTCATTACTTCATCCGTTCCCTCATAGTTAAGACGAAACTTTTCGGCACAAAGTTTAAAAAAGAATATTGAGTGTGTTAAAGAAATAGAGGAAAAAGTAAAAGAGAAAAAAGTATAGAAAATAAAGTAGAAAGTGAATAAAGTGGAGAAAAAAAGAGATTAAAGTAAGAAAGAGAGAAAAAAGAGCTACTACTACATATGAAAGACTGAAGTCCCATTTTGGTCCTTAACATATTGCTATTTTATGATTTTGGTCCAAAACATATATTTTGAATTATTCGGTCCCCCACAAATAAAAACGGGTCACATTTGGTCCGAATTTGACGGAACTGTTAAAATTTAACGGTCAACGAATCTTAATTCGATTTTGACCGGATTAAGTGAATTTTTATTCTTTTCCAAAAAATTATAATTTTATTTGAAATTATTTTTAACAAAATGGAACAATTGAACAACACTCCCAAATTGAAACACATTCCCAGATCCCTCGGCCCTCAAAGAAAACCACAACACAAAATTGAGCAGAAAATTTGAGCCCCCTCTCATTCAGGTATCGTCAACCTCTCTCTCAAACAAGATCCCCAATTCACCGCTGCAGGATCGCCTTCGTGACTGCACCAGTCGACTGATTTAAGAGGCAATCGTCGCCGGTCAGGGACGTCCTCCGCGTCTGCGCAATGCCAGAAACGCAACGTTGCTGCTGGGCGCTCGATGCTGTCCCGCAGCAGCCCCGATTCCACCCCGAAGACACTGTCGACGCTGGGCCGATTCTTGATTCATTTATATCCGATTCTTAATTCGGGTTGCTTCGATTTATTCGATTAGTAGGTTGATTACAGATTATGGTATATGGTGGTGTATGCAGTATGAACTCAGATTTGGGTGGATGAAACATACCTTCAATGACGGATGGTAAACAAATTGGTTTAACAAAAAGAATGGTGGCTTCTGCTCTCTTCAATGACGGATGGTAAACAAATTTGTTTAACAAATTGAATGAGGAATTGTGAAGAAAGAGGCGTCGGTTCATTTGTTTTAATTTTGTTAAATCTTTTTATGTTTTAATTTATTTTTTGTAATAAATATTATTAACTTAAAATTTTTAATTTTTTAGTTTTGGATTAATTAAATATTAGACATTAATAAAATATAATTATTAACTTAATCCGGTCTAAATCGAATTAAGATTTGTTGACCGTTAAATTTTAACAGTTCCGTCAAATTCGGACCAAATGTGACCCGTTTTTATTTGTGAGGGATCGAATAATTCAAAAGATAATGATTTGGACCAAAATCATAAAGTCTCAATATGTTAAGGACCAAAAAGGGCCTTTAGTCCATATGAAAATGACTCAACTATGAAAGAACTTCCTCAAATGAAAAAAATGACTCAATTATAAGGGAACGGAGGGAGTATTATTTTTTCCCTTTCCGTCTCCTACTTTATTACTTTTTCGTCTCTTATTGTACCAATTTCTCATTAAAACTTATTGTTTACAAATGAATCAATTTTTTTTGGACGAAGAGAATATTAGAATAAACATGGAGCACCTATAAATATAATACTATCACTGCACTGTCTCATGTCATGCAACACTGAAAACACCATAAACGAAACATACCAACACGATAGCCTCTCAACCAAAATTAGGTGGTTTTTGCATTAGACGGTGAAATATTGGCCAAAAGACACCAAAATTATGAAGCAGGAAGAATGAAAATCCATCATTCTTCCATGAGTCTTGTAAGTTTGATGCAGCAGCATCTAGAGCAGCTGTTGTGTTTCTATACAAACTTTTGCCAAAGGGGTAAAAATGCTATACAGTCGTTCATGCCTCTTTCTTTGTTTTCTATGGGAGAACTAAAACCCCTTCTTTCTACTCTTTCTTCCTATTTAACGTACCTAATTTATCATATCGCCAGTGATCCTTCGGCCACTTGGTTTTCATCTGGAGCATCTGCCTGGAGTTTAGGCTTGCTCATAGTCTGAGAAAATCCATACCCAAGAGAGCTTCCACTGGTTTCGGAGAGCTGCAAGGGGAGAAGGGTTGTGCCATGTTTACAAGATCTAAGTGATGAGATGTGCAAAATTTATATTTCTGTTTAGAATTTGCATACCTCTGTAAGCTCTGAGAGGTGGCGCGATCTGAACTCATTGATTGTGGTAACTATCTCTGACATAGGCAATTTAGCCTGAAACAATACACAACATTTGCACGAATACAGTTAAATAGCTAATGAAAATGTACAAAGCAATCGGTTAGAAGCTTGATTGATTCCAATAGATGTTTATGCAGCTATGTGGGATCATTATTACATGGTAATAACAACTTTCCTCCTAGCCATCTGGGGGGAACTTTTATCCACCTCATCTCACCAAAAACTAATGTGAAATTACTAAATGCAAGTTGTATTCAGCTTGCCATGCACAGGAATATCTTTCAGCACCCACTATAGCTTCTGCTCTTATTTGAGCAGGTATAGAATTCACTAGGGTGGGATATGAAAAATAATCAGCAGACTTTCAGTGAGAACATTTAAATTCAACAAATTTTACTTTAAAAAACACATTGTTGAGCTAAGCAATTATCTGTTAAATGTTTGTAACATTTAACATGGATAACCATATTTTATGAGCCATTCTACTTACTTGTGCAAGAACAGCCGCAGCTAATTGCAAACTCGGCTCCAAAGTCTCGGGGACAACCTGTTACAGTTTCCATGCAAATTGGGAAATTCAAAGGCAATATGTAACAAGAATACTAAACCATATTATCAATAACTTAAAGCATGGGCTACTTATATTATGGAAAAAACTCAATAAGATTTAGGAAAAAAACAGTAGAAATATACCGCCGTTGCACCAGCTTTTTCTAAATTGAGGCCGTGATCAACATCATGAGCCCGGACAAATGTCTTGACATTAGGAAAGTACTTGCTCAAAGCCCAAACAGTTCTGTAATTAGCTCCAGGACTATCCAAAGTTATTGCTGCTGCACAGGCTCTTTCAGCACCAACTTTGTGGAGGACCTGAGTACCAGGTTAAAAAAGATTAGGTACCAAATGACTTTTAAGTTTAGATAGCCATAAGCAGATCTTGGACAGTTAAAAAAACTATGGGTACCAAATGCCTTTGAGTATTAATAAACCGTATGCAGGTTTTGATGATTTTTTTACCTCTCGACTACCAGCATCACCAAAGTATACTGGAAGGTCAAGTGCACGCCCAACAGCAACTCGATCACTGAAATTATGAATATTAAAGATCAGGATGTTACTGGCTGAACAGAATGCCAGCCTATTCGAGCTCACTGCTCTTTTCAGAGATCTGGCCGGCCAGTCTTCTTTTATACATCAATCACAACAGAACTTTAGATGCTTTACACAGTATGCATATCAAATATAAGCCTTATAAGGCATAAATTTCCTAAAAGTCACGTCTTCCAAATGATGACAGTATGCCAAAATGTAGGAAGTAGTCGTACCTCCTGACATCAAGCGCAACAAATGGAATTAATCGTTCAGAGAGAAGCTGGGCAATAATCTGTAGAATTAAAATGGAAATCAGATAAACAGCTTTTAGATATAGTGACTACGTTGACGTGGACATAACCAGAGTGGTGTTAGTGGACTTTTTGGAACATGACCTAAGACTGTATAGTTACCTGGCCAACACGTCCAAAACCACATATGATTATATGATCTTGCAAATCATCCGTCTGAAGAACACAAGAAAACAATATTATAACCTTTCCTACAAGATACCTTAGGAAAATGAACTGACTAAAAGATGAATATGGTCACACAAAAGCTGGTTTATTCACCAAATTACAATTTCAGAACCCCCTGACAAGAAAAATCAGCCTTTCAGTGGTAAGTACCAACCAAAAAGCCAAGTAAGAAGACAATTGGATCACAACTTCAATATTAGAAACGGAGGTCAGAAGAAACAGAAGGAAATACGATAGGTGAGAGTAACAGAACTTGTTTTTAATCTTAATGGATCAGCTTGAGGGTCAAATACAATTTAGCAGAGAACTAGATGAGAAAACAGTGCATATTGTGGTCATGAAAACACATTAATTATTTAGATCGAATCAACTAATAGTTTTTCCAGCTAACCTCACTTTCATCAGGCAATAGATTTCGAACATCATGCAGCTCAAAGCGAGATGCTATCAATTGGCCTCCAGCAGCTAACCATGGAGTCATTGCCATAGAAATACCAACCACAAGAAAAAGTAGTGACGACATCTGCGAGGACATTATTCCCTGCAAAGAAGAAAATTCATGCATAGTACTTCAAAATTGCACTATTTAATCATCTTGGGCAATGTAATAGCTTGAAACAATCACTTGAACCTCGTACCGTGAACAATAAGCACCTTAAATTAGAAATGCATGTCAACAAAATTATAAGGGCAGTGGGCAACAAAATCTCACCTGTCATAGACAGTGAAATAAAGGGGATGCATTTTCTGTGGAACTGGAGAAAGTTATATCCTTAAATGGAGTATCTTTTAAGTCATAAAGTAGCAGCTTAGTTTTGGTTCTTGAGCTTGCATGAAATGCAACATCATTTTCAAACCACCAGCATTACACATCTGAATTAACAGTCGACAGTAATTTTTTGTTTGTAAGAAATCTAGAGCTGTTATATGCACAATAGCTTCCAGGAACTTGAGGTATGCAACAAATAAGAGCAAGCAGTCCAATGGTGCAAACAGGTATAACTTGTTAGTTATACCTGGTTAACAGCTTCACCAAAAGCTACAAAAGCAAATTCTCCACCCGGCGCAAGTAGAAGACCAACTCTTATTGCTGATACAATTGAAACACCAAAAAGTTTTCCAACAAGGGCAACCAAGATGGTCTTGCCAGCAATTAGAAGGGCTAGTGTTCCTGTAATAACTGGGAAATTTGAAGCTAGAAGTTTCGGATCAATGGACATTCCAACCTGCGAACAATAACATGTTTCATGTGAAACACCATAGAGAAAAAGTTTTAAAAAAACTCACTAGAAAGTTGGCAATCAATCTGATCCCGAACAACCAAAGCATTATGAATGAACAAAGCAATCGACATGATCATGTGCTGGAAAGATGCAGTTAAAGAGAATGGAGAATTGTAAAGCCAAGGAATACACAGCCCAGGTATCAATCTTGAATCATCTTATATAAGGCTCATGGGGAAAATGCCAATGTCTTAAAATATCAATCCAATAACTAACAGGTTTACAACACCACTCATATATGACCATACCGTCATGAAGAAAAGTCCCAATAGAAGCCCGCGGTAGGGAGCAATATCAGATTCGACCTGCAAGGAGAATTCAGTTTCTGCTAGAAGCAATCCAGCCAAAAATGCCCCTAAAGCCATGGAAAGGCCAGCCTGTTTTAAGATCAAGAATGAGAAATATCAGCATTATTGTGACAACACAAAAGAACTACTACCAGGCACATGAAAACAAGAAATAAGCACCATAAAAAGTATTTACTTACCCTCGCAGTCAGGAGACTAGTGCCTAAGATAACAAGCAGAGTACATGCAGAAAATATTTCTGCATTTTTGTTCTCAGCAATTTGCTTATAAATTGGGCGAAGCAGCTGCGAAAGGCAGAAAACACCAAACAATTTTTAATGGACAGAGCAACTGCAAAAATGCATTTATTTGATTCATGAGTGTGCTACTCTTGAACAAAGATAATAATTGTCAACGAACTCTTGTTAGGTCCACAGAAAAGAAAGAATGTCAATGACTGTATAAATGCATGAAAGAATTAAATTCTTACCAAGCGTCCACCGGCAATAATGGCCGAGATGGCAACAACTGCCTTCACGGCAGCCAATCCGAGCGCTTCAGCAATTGCTTGGAAACCAATCTGGAAAACCATTGAAACAGTGGTGAATGAAACAGTGCCAACCAAAGTTGCAGAAACTTTGTGCTTGGTAATTATGGAAGTATTCAGAGATCCACATATCAATTTATCATGGTACAATCCATGCCAATTAGCATCAGATGGCTGAATATCAAAATATAGAGGGTAAGAGATAGGTTATCATGTCACAAGGAATTTTCCTTCAGTCAGTTGAGTAAAAAATAAATACAAGATCATTACCCCTCCTTTAGAAGAACTAGGTGAAACAAGGGGTATCAGTATGAGCAAAACCACCACCGCTAAATCCTGTACCAAACACGGATATTTTGAAAAATGTATGCATATAGTTAAAAGTAATAAAGACGACCCCAAAACTGACATCCCAGGAAGGAAGGGGGATGGAATAGAATATTATCAAATAGTGTGTGCACAGATAGCCAGATACCTGGAAAAGTAACACGGAGAATGTAGCTCGTCCATGGCGTGATGTGCTCTCACCGCGCTCTTGCAATACCTACAGACACCACACAGAGATTATACAGGGCTAATAAATATTTCTTTTGATTGCTTATGAACTTAAAGAAGAACAAGGAAAATTAAGCAAACTGAGAAAGTAAATATCGAATGCAGAAGTAAGAGAAAGATTTATATAAAAACCCCAAAGTCTCTGACTAACTGTTGAAAATGTTCACCTGAAGGACAACAGCAGTTGAGGATAATGCAAGGCCATTCCCGATGACAATTGCAGCAGGACCAGCCAGACCAGCGGTATGATGAGCAATTAGGCCAACAACTACAGCAGTCACCAGCACCTAAATTTTAACAAAAATCAGAAACATATATAAAGATCTTAAGCTTCATCCATGCTCATGACAATGCTTTAAATAAAATATAAAATAGGATTATGCAGTTAGGTCACCTGAGCTGAGCCCAATCCAAACACATATTTCTTCATTGAGCTTAGTCTTTCAACAGAGAGCTGTCACAAAATAATAGTTTGAATGTAACAAAATGAGCATATAGCTAGAAGGTGAATTGTCCAATACAGACCAAATTAGACAAAGCTCTACCTCAAGGCCAATATTAAATAGCAAGAAGACAACCCCAAACTCAGCAATGGCCTTAGTTGCATGTACATTGCGAATAATAGAGAGACCATAAGGTCCAATTAAGATCCCAGCAGCCAAGTATCCAAGAACTGGACTACCTATATTTTCCAGCAGATAAGAGTATAAATCAGTAACTGCTAATATGACACAAAATCAAAATAAAATCTTTCTGAAAGATATGTAGGGTATTTAGAGAACAATGTAAATAAAACCAAAGCTACTACAAGATCTGGCTGAATTATATGCTACCCATTAATATGAGCAACTCAAATAGAGAGAAAAGATACTATCAAGGAAACCACACACTGTAATAAAACAAGTTTTGTGTAAGATGGAATCAATTGATTACAAGTAGGTCAGAAGTACTTCAATGCTGCTAAGATCCGCTCACTTTTCAAAGAAATCTGGAAGTGCTGTTAAAAGAAACACTTGTTACTCATACCTCCAGGGATTTTCTGGAAAAGAGGCACAAATATGACACTTGCAAGCAGTAGCCACAACATGTCAAAGAGGGAAGCTTCTTCCTCGTTTATCTGGTAAATCAAAGAAAAGGAAAAAATGAAAGACCGGTTAGTTGAAAACTGACACGTGCCCATATCAAATTAGACCAAGTAGTATGAACTGGAGTCATGCCTCTTGATGGGGAATCATCTCCATTAATTTCTTCATTTTAGTTGGAAATTTCTTTATTTCTCGCACCAGAGGCTTTGCAGTAGTTGATACTTCATCAATCCCAGTAGTGATGATGTCTGGCTGTTGATATAACTGTTTAATCCTTTCACCTCGATTGACATAAATGATAGCTCTGCAATCAATTTCAGCAGCATTTGAAATATTAGCATCTTCTCTTACACATGGAAAGCTAAATAAGCAAATCTTGCATATTGGGTGAAATATTTTAAAATTCATTCATGAATTCAAAGTATCCATTCAAGTTGTTTTTCGGAGGTAGAAGGTACTAGAAATGTCCAGTATAATGTTAACCTTACCCTGCTCCTACAAGTAATGATCCAAAAACCAGCTTAGGCAATTGCTTCTTTGCAGACTCCACAAGGCCATGGAAAATGGAACCTGGTGTGAACTCTTCCTCATCTGCCGTAGAAGAAAAAAAAGATGCAGAAAAGAATCGGGATGATTTCTTCAGTAATGCTTTTGGAGAACTTAAAGGAGAACTCTCCTTTGTGGATTCCTTCTGCATCTCCTGTACCTTACTTTGAATAGATTTTAACTTCTCTTTATCTGTTTCACTGTCCTTGAGGACCTCCACAGTCAACTTTCCATTCTCTTTGTCACTCTCATATGACAAACTTGACTCCTCTGAATGTCCATGTAACTCTGCAACCTCAACAACACCATCTGCTTTACTTCCTTGAGATACTTCTAAATTGTTGATTCCCTCTACAGTAGAGTCCGTATTTTCAATGTTAGACAGGGCAAGTTTTTTTTCTGCCCTCTGCAATGCAACCTCAGCATCATCAGCATGTTGCGAAGCCTCAAGTTCATTAGCTACAGCTTGCTCCGCTAAAAGCATAATGTTTGCCACATCTTCCTCTGCTTTAGAAGCCTTAATCTGTGCTTGCTCAGCGGCTACATTCAAGCGGTCTACTTCCTTTTGTAATTCTTCTTTTCTGCTTTGCACCCTTCTGAGCTCATCCTCACATTTCTCTAGATGATCTTGACATTTTTTTACATCCTCCTGAGAAGCCAAGAGTACTTCATCATCACTTGAATCATCCTTTTCAATATCGTCACCAGGATCACTTTCTTTAGAAGCATTTGAAGATCTATTCTTTTCTTTTGCAATCTTCAATGAGTCAATAGCCACATTGAGTCTTGCCTCCGCTGAAGAAAGAGCCAATGTTGCTTTCTGAACTTCTTCTTTGACAATAGTCTCTTCGTTTATGACATCTTCAATGTCACCAAGGGCCCTATTGACATCATCCCATGCATTTTTAGCTTCATCCTTAAGTGCTATAGCAGTTTCTGACAATGTCTGAGCTTTCTCCTCAAACATTGAACTGCTTAATCGTGCAACTTCTAAATCTTTCAGTGCCTTCAACAACGCTTCCTTTAGTTCATCCAAACTAGGAGCCTCGTCTCCTTCTTCCTCACCAATGTCCCCAGACACAATAGATTCAAGGCCGGCCTCTTCCTCACCAGTCTTAATGACCTCCGCATCTCTGCCATTTCCGTTTAGGTAAGCTACTGATTCACTTCCCTGACATCGTGACAGAATCACACGCTTTGAAATACTATTAAGATTTCTAGAGTTGTATAAGGCAGAACCACTAGAACTGTTATGCCACTGCCAGAAACTGCTGTCATTGAGAGTTCGACCACTGGCCGAAATAACATAGCGCAAGCAGTTCTTCTTCAACTTCTTTGGTGAATTTGTTCTCGAATAAAGCCTTGAATCCCCAAAAAAGTTACTGCATATACGCTTATACTTGAAACTAGTCCCCAAATTCAATGTTTCTGGTGCCCTGCAACCAGTGACTTCACCTCCACAAAGCACATTTGACCGAGACAAACTACACGCGGCATCCATCACTCCTGTTTCAGGAATAACAAATATTCACCAACAAATTCTATTATAAAATTCTCGAAACTAAATAGCTTCAGATCAATCTGAAAAAAAGGTGCAAATCCTATGCAACACAATGAAACATAAGCATTCCTTATAAACAGCATTTCATGTTCATTCTATGTGTAATTCAAATACGACGCATCAATAACAGATCATTTTCTAAATATATTGGAAACACCCGACAATATTATGCAAAATGCTAAGTATTGAGCTGATTATCATAACTACAATCCCAGTCAAACACAGTCGTACGGCCCGCACAGCTCATTTATCTCTCATCGACCTCACACCATCACAGAACTTGCATCGAAACAAAAAAAAACTCGAAAAATTAAGCATGAACAATAAAATCAAACGTACGTTTTCCCGAGCTAATTTAATTAAAAAGCATAATCATCAATCTCGATACAGTCCGCAATTGACAAGGCAGAGTCCTAAACACGCAACCGAGAGAGAGAAAGAGTAGTGAGAAGCTAACCAGTGGAGAGCGGAGGAGAGCGAAAACTGGTGCGTGGAAATGGCGAAAAATGGAGGCGGAAATATTAAGGCAGGCAGAGAAAGCGACGGAAGTGATAACGGCAGGATGGCCAGTTTGACGGTAGATATATTTCCGTCCGCCTTCTTTGCATATATAAAGTGGAAAATTAGAAATAAAAGTCTAAAATTGAAATATTACAATAGGCTGATAAATAAAGAAATATTGGGCGTGGAGCCCGTGATATTCAACATTTTCTTGAGTATTGGCCTTTGCTATTCATGTAAAGACTCTGGCGTTTTATGATTATTATTATCGATATCGATGAAATGGAACATAACTCAACAACCACAAATTATGATATACAACTTGTACTTCCAAATCTACTCATTCATTGTGAATTTCATAATGATATACTACTCCTACATTTCCTTCTCAAAACAAATAACGAAAAAGAGGTTTAATTTTATACTCCACTTCGTATTTTTTAGTGAAGTCTGCACTGCACGCACAGTAGTCCACCTATATTGTAGGCGTAGCCAGATTTTATACATTTGGGCTTGAGAGAAAAACATTTCCAATGTCTATTTCACGTATAAAGGTTAAATATCTTATGATACGAAAGTATTGTTGTCAATTTGTATGAAAGCGAGACTGTGTGAACATAGTGGATTCTCAAGTAATTCCAAAATTCCAATGATGTCTTTTTAAAAAGTATATTCCAGGGTGGCAGAATTGTTCCTTTTCTCATTTTTCTTATTAAATAATTTATTCATTCAGGAAGTTACAAACAAAATATATTCAAAATAAAAGGAAATTAAACGTTCCTAATTACATTTCCAGTTATTTATAAAAAAAAAACAAGGAAGAAAACACAATAAAACGAACACACCGGCCTTTTTGCTAGTAGGGTTGCAACTAAGATGGGTCTTCACCTAACCTATACATGCTGTTAGATTATTTAATTTAGTTTCAATGCAATATTCAACCATAGAAGTTATGAATGCACGCACGCGCACGCACACGCACACGCACACGCACGAACTCCAATAATACTAGTGTTTTGGATAATATAATACTCTTGAATGAGATTATATTAATTGCATATAGACTCCAAACCAACTAATTGTTGCAAGAGTGGGCCTATAATCAAATGGCCCAATACATTTAATAAAGGTTAAGCAAGCCCAACTTCATCGGACCTTATGAATAAAGAAAGCATAGTACTACTATACATAATTATATTCCTGGGAAAATTCGAATTACAAGACACAAACAACATAACTAGAAAACCCAAATGTCGAAAAACAATAGGCAAATCTTGGTGTATAATTAATTAACCAAAAAAGAGTGATGAAACACTCTCATTATAGGACTAGTCTTCTTCTGCCTTCTCCTTAGACTCATCGTCCCCTCCCTCCTCCTCGTTGTCCGGATCCGCCTTGGGAGCCTCGTCATCTTCGGCGGCAGCGTCCCCTCCCTCCTCGTTTTCGGCAGCAGCAGCAGCGGCGGCGGCGGCGGCGCGGTGCTCTTCATCATTCTCGGCGGAGCTCTTCCTGCCAGCCTCGATAACGTGTTGGTAGTTTCCCTTCTCCATGAAGAGCTGATGGAAGTGGTGCTTGCAGTAGAGGATTCCGTCGAGGGCAGCGTACGACGAGTGCGTCAGCGGGCACCCGCCGTGCGCGCACTTGAAGCATGATTTGTGGAACGACTCTCCCTCCAGCGCTATCTGCATTTCCATGAAATAAGCATGATTAGGGTTTCCAAAGAGGGGAAATTAGCCCTACAAACTGGAATTAATATCACCTTCTCGAGTGGATACACAGTTTTGCTGCAAGCAGGGCATTTCTCTTGGGTCCCACAGAACATAGTAGACATTTTGCTTGGTGCCCTTGTCTACATGTCAAAAATTGAATATTAGAACTCTGATTTTTTTTATCTTATTTTTTCGTATAAGAAAATTAAACATTTTGAAGTACTTACCAGATCCTTGCTGTCATGCTTTCCTGCATACACATTCATTGCAAACAGCAAAATAAAATTATCACTGACCACCACAAATAAAATATGCACCAAAATCCAATATACATATATATAGAATTGAATGATCACCAGATTGGAAATTCTTGCTGAAATTTCCAGACTCCTTAAAAAGCTGTTCAAAATGTGTCTTGCAGTAGAGAACTCCATCCATGGAAGAGTAGTTACTCATCTGCCCATATAAAAAAGATTAATTTCGTCAAAATATTAACATAACATGAAATAAACTATATATGTTCAAATACCACAAGAGTGCCTTTGCAGTGGCTGCATTTGAAGCAGGATTTGTGATAAGTTTGTCCATCGGCAGACAACAAATCCACGAAATAAACAGTCTTGTCGCAAGCACTGCATTTATCCAGAGTTCCTGTGAACGATGATGCCATTTTCCTCCTCTCACTCTTTTTTTTCAAGAATGATCTAATCGAAAAGGGAAATCGAATTAATTGTCTGACTTATAAATATGCACGATTTGCGTCGTCTTCTTCTGTTTGTGTCAGCAAATTTGCCACAAATTTTTCATGCTCTAAAATGGAAATGATTTAATCCTATTATTAAACTGACACGTGATTGGATATATATCCGAGTCTTTTGAAAACAATGGACGATCATCAATGCTGCCATAAAAAATTGATGGAAAATCCGACTAAATTGGAGATAAATAGGGTCATGTTTTTTTCGCTTGTTCCATTACAGACATAGGTGAATAAGGGTCTACATTTTTTTGGAGGGAAGATTAGTTTTTTCTCGTTAACAACTCAAAATTAGCGTGGTCTTCCTCCTCTTTTTTATGCATATTATAGGACTCTTATTTTCTTTGAAAAATGAATGACGGAATTGTGTATCATTAAATTACATCTCTGTATGTCTCATTATAGAAAATATTATTTTACTTCAATTTGGTAGAATTAAACTTGCGAGATTAATAGATTAATAATTTAGCCCCAATCACATGGGTTGCTTAATATAAACACACGGAGGAGTGTTATATTGCTAACTCAATACTTAATTGCTAACTACAATTAAATTATAGTCCTTAGATATTTAAATCAAGGGCTTGGATCATCAGCCCCAAAATATCAATACGATAAAAAAACGTCAATAAGAGTATTAAGGTCAATTTACAACAAATTGGTTATAACTAACTTTTGAAAAATATCACATAACTTTAAAACGCATATAATTTTTTCGATTTAAATTATTTTTTCGCACAACATATATCAAATTAAAGATAATATCGTAAGGATTCTAGCGAGTTCTCACTTGCATATGTTCTGATGTCAAAATTTGAAAAAAAAAATAAAAAAAATCAATTTTTTCGTATAGCAACAAATATCAACGTTGTATATAAAATATGTCAATATAATACATGTAGAATGACATTCTTAAAGCAATGTGTTGACATAAGCAATGTGTTGACATTCTCAAAGCATTATGTTGTTATTTTCAAAACACTATATTGACATTTTCATTCAAAACCCTAATTTGGTAGTTTTTTTTATCTTTTTTAATTTAATTAATAAAAACAAAAATTACACGTGGCAAATTTTTTACCACTAGATTTCTAAAATCCTATGATCTTAAATTAGTTGTAGTTAGCAACTAGAAAGTGAGTTTACAATTGATCACTTCCCCACACATATATATGAAAAAAAAACTACGAGGATGTGCCTGTTTTGAGCATCAAAAAATTAACCAAAGACCATTAATTCTTTTTACAAAGCATTTATATACTGCATTTTGTCGTACGCGAACACGATGTAAGACCTCCACCATGTATGATATTATGGAATTTGTGTTATGTATTTTATTTATAAGATGCTAATTATAAAGTAAACCCTATTTACCTCGATGGTCGCAAAATATAGTATAGTAATTCTTAATTCTTATCATTCTTTCTTTGGTCAATAGCATAAAGCAGTCATACATAAATCGATGTCAAATGTAGACTGTAGAGTTATAATAAGAAATTACTATATTACATGTAATAAAGTTTCAATTGATTCGAGCCCCGTCAATCGCTCTAAAAAGAAACTTATACTACCATGTTAGTTTAATCTTGGAATAGTATATAGTTACATAGAATTTGAAACGTTGATTAAAAAAATTGTATCAAGATTTCATAATCTGCTTGTAAGAAGTTTAGAAGAGGTCGTCCAAAGACAAATCAGCTTGCCATTGACGGCACTAAAATAACGTCGTCACAAACCACGTAAAGATGGGCAGGCCACGTTGAGAGGACTGTTAGAATTCTTGTGTTCATCTAATGAGCACAGCGGAAATTGCAGACAAGAATAATATATCTAGATTCATAATCATATTGCAAGTTGAGCACGTAATACACAACGGAGCTGAATCTTACTTGTTATTGTGTTTTCTTCTACAATTGTGTCCTGCAAGTTGAATCCACTACTATCGAGGTCCACGTGTATTCTGATCCGATGCAGGAACAATTCCTCGGTATAATCGCTCTATAGAGAAAGCTAGGAATTCTCTACAAAGCTTTACGTATTTTCTCTCTAATGTTACGATATTTCTCATCTCCCACAATGGAGAATAAATAACCATTATATAGACAAAGAGTCATTAGAGTTTCATGATTGTTGGGCTTATGGACTAATTATAATTGTAGCCCAACTATAATTATTTAATCCATATTAATCTAATCTAGCCCATATCCTTTCAATCTTCCACTTGGACTAGCATTAGATATAATACGCAGTTCCAACTTTGTACCCTTGAGCGGATCAAAATACACTTATAGTGTGACCCTTTAGGCCCTCATTATCGACGACGATCTAATCGAAGTATGCACAAAACTCCTAGACTGCGTTGGCAGCGTAGCTCGATATATGAAGGACGTTTACGTGAATTCGGTAAACAAGCCTTTACACAAAGTTTATAGTAACATCCTTTCATTCACGAACCACCCGATTGAGCCTAAGATTTGTCATGTGTCATCCAAATAGCTCAATCAATTTATCTCATCTTTATTAAATGACCCATTCGATCATATTCAATTACTTTAATTGAATATATCTTTGCATTGGCCAATGACTTAATGGTCAAGTAATATAGAGAATTTGAGTGTTCTCTCGAAATTCTAATCGAGGAATGAATCTCATTCTTTGCTCAACTACCATTTTCATTTATCTTATGGTGTACCCAACACAAGTCTGTGTCTTAATCCTCCGAGGGGAGGCAAAGCGTTGTACAAGGTCAAAGCACACCACTCAACAAACAAAATGTGTAATGACCTCAGATCCAAGGACTATTACATACTTCATGTACTAATAAACTGTAGACACTCAACAAAACAGTTTAATAGTAGGGTATACCTATACCCTCCAAAGTATACCATGTGTCCATCACGAGTATCTAATATCTCATAGTTGTGAGAACAACTACATTCTCGAAGAATGTGATGCAAACCCCATGCTAACCTATAACATATCATCATTATCTCATTCTTGATGATCATTGGTTATGGCTATTTTAGAATTATACTATATCATTAATGTCTCACACCATTAACGACAGTCATAATTCAAGGGAACAAATATTTAGAATAAAAGCAAACATTTTAAACAATTATTCCAATAAGTGCACAAAACCCATAGAAAATAAAATTTTCATATAATGTGATCAAGTAATATTGTCTCAACACAAAAAGTTTCTAAGACATATAAAACTGTAACTCCCACTGATTCAAAGCCATCTACCAACATGCTTAACACCTAAGCTCTCAAAGTGCTTGTTGTGTTTTGCTATACATAACGGTTTGGTGAAAGGATCAGCCAAGTTATCATCAGTGGGTACTCTTTCTAATTTTATGTCGTCTCTTTCAATTATTTCTCTGATCAGATGATATCTTCTAGGAACATGCTTGTTCTTGTTCGTAGCTCTGGGTTCTTTTGCTTGCACAACAGCACCAGTGTTATCACAATACAAAGGTATTGCACTATTGGCACTCGGAATGACACCCAGTTCTTTAACGAACTCTAACAAAGCAACAGCTTCTTTGGCAGCTTCAGATGCAACAATATACTCGGCTTCGGTGGTGGAATCGGCAGTTGTACCTTGTTTGGAACTATTACAACTCACTGCTCCACCATTGAGGATAAAAACATATCCAGACTGAGACTTAAAGTCGTCATGGTCTGTTTGGAAACTAGCATCAGTGTACCCAGTAACTGATAACTCTGGTTGTCCACCATAGACTAAGAAATATTCTTTAGTCCTTCTAAGGTACTTAAGAATAGTCTTAACAGTTTTTCAATGTTCCTCACCGGGATTTTGCTGTAATCTGCCTGTCATGCTAAGCGCATAGACCACATCTGGCCTAGTAGAAATCATGACATACATAATAGATCCTATCGCCGAAGCATACGAGATCCTTTTCATGTTGTCTCTTTATTTGTCATTAGAAGGACAATTCTTCTTTGACAATACAATGCCATGTCCCATAGGAAGAAAACCTTTCTTAGAATTCTCCATTGAGAAGCGCCTTAGCAACTTGTCTATGTAAGTGGATTGTGATAATCCCAACATCCTATTCGGTCTATCTCGATAGATCTTGATTCCAAGGATGTAGGAAGCATCACCTAGATCCTTCATCATAAAGGAACTAGACAACCATTCTTTCACGGATTGCATCATGGAACGATCGCTTCCCATAATCAAGATGTCATCAACATATATGATAAGGTATACGACGTTTCCATTTTCGCGTTTACTATAAACACATGGGTCCTCTTTGCTTCTGACAAAACCAAACGATTTGATTGTTCTGTCAAAACAAATATTCCAACTCCTCGAAGCTTGCTTAAGTCCATAGATGGACTTCTTTAACTTGCACACTGCATTCGGCCTTTCTTTCGATACAAAACCTTCTGGTTGTGTCATATAGACATCGCCTTCTAATTCTCCATTGAGAAATGCGGTTTTGACATCCATTTGTCAAATGTCGAAATTGTAGTATGCAGCAAATGTAAGTAATATCCTAATGGACTTGATCTTAGCCACTGGCGAAAAGGTTTCATCATAGTCAATGCCTTCGCGCTGACTATAACCCTTTGCCACTAACCTAGCCTTGTAGGTTTGTACTTTGCCATCTGCATCTCTCATCTTTTTGAAGATCCATTTGCAACCTATGGGGTAAACCCCATCTGGCAAGTCAACTAGTTCCTAGACTAAGTTGAAGTACATCGAGTCCATTTCAGATATCAAGGTTTCAAGCCACTTCTCTCGATCGGTGTCCGACACCGCCTCGGTATAGGTCTTAGGCTCATCATCATCTAAATCAACTTCATCATCTTGGTTCTCAACCATTAGATTCAGTCTCTCAGGTGCACGACGAATCCTTCTAGGCCTATTGAGTTGGTTTTCTTCTGGCTCGGGCTGTTCATTCTGATTGTGAGTAGGCCCAGGAATATCACTATGATCTTCTTGAGGTAGAGGTGATGCAACTATTGTATCATCTTGTATTTGATGCATCTCATTGTCTTGAGGAGGTTCTTCGAGAGTCCCTCTAAGGTCTCCTCTAATAGTATTTTCCCCTCTCAATAGATCATCAAAAACTCCCACTGAGTTATTGTTCAAACCATTTGACAATACATCATCCACATTGTTAACTTGTGGTTCTTGAATTTCTTCAAGATCTACTGTATTTTGACCTTGTTCCTTGCAGACATAACTGTCTTCAAGGAACGTCACATTCCTTGATGTTATCACCTTGTGATTTTCAGGACAGTACAAATCGTATCCCCTAGTTTGTTTAGGATATTCCACAGAGTAACACTTCTTACTTTTAGATTCCAACTTATCAGTCATTTGTTTCTTAACAAAAGCTGGACAACCCCAGGTCTGCATATAGTTAAGACAAGGCTTTTTGTCATACCATAACTCATATGGTGTTTTCTCAACTGATTTAGATGGAACTCTATTCAGAATGTAAATAGCAGTCAATAAAGCATGACCCCAGAGAAATAAAGGAAGACTAGCTAAACTCATCATGGATCGAACCATATCTAATAATGTTTGGTTTCTCCTTTCAGATACTCCATTCATTTGTGGTGTACCAGGAGGTGTCCAGTCCGACTGAATTCCATGCGATTTCAAGTAATCAAGAAATTCTCGGCTCAAGTATTCCCCTCCTCGATCTGATCGAAGAGTTTTTATACTTTTCCCAAGTTGTTTCTCAACTTCACACTTAAACTCTATAAATTTCTCAAAGGCCTCAGATTTGTGTTTCATAAGATACACATATCCATACCTTGTCAAATCATCAGTGAAAGTAATGAAGTACGAATAACCACCTTTTGCTTGAGTTGGAAATGGTCCGCACACATCTGTGTGGATCAACTCTAGCACATCATTAGCACGCACCCCTTTCCCAGAAAGTGGCTTATTAGTCATCTTTCCTTTGAGACAGAATTCACAAGCACCATATGATTCAAAATCAAATGAATTTAGATAGTCTAACTTTCTCAATCTCGCTATCCTTTTCTCATTGATATGACCAAGTCTACAATGCCAAAGATAAGTAGCATTATCCGTATTACATAGCTTAAGTCTTTTATTTTGCACATTGAGAATATCCCGTTTGCATTCAAGCATATATAATCCATTCTCTAAAGAGGCATTTCCATAAAACAATCCATTATTAGAAAACGAGCACCTGCTGTTTGCAAAATGGAAGGAAAAATCTTCGATGTCCAACATCGGAATGGAAATAATATTCTTTGAAATAACTGGAACGAAATAACAATTATGTAAATCTAGTTTATGTCCTGAGGGAAGATCTAATCTATAAGTTCCCACGCGTTCGGCAGCAACTTTTGCTCCATTTCCAACACGTAGGTCTACTTCCCCAGGCCCCTCACTTTCCTGCTGTCAATTAAACCTTGCACATTATTACAAATGTGTGAACCACAAGCAACATCCAATACCCAGGATTGTGAGTTATTCATAGACATATTTATCTCAATGACAAACATAGCTGAGCTCCCACTCATTGCACCTTGTGCCTTGAGTTTTGGGCAGTCTCTCTGCCACTCCGTGAAATTTGACCTAGTCAATTTGTTTGTTTCCATCATACACTCATAAGATAAGTTTGACATATTATCTGAACAGAAAATAAAACGAAAAGCAAATTAGAAAAGCATACAAAGATCACAATCGCATCACTAATCAAACAAGGGTTTATTGTATTGATTAGCTCCCACTAATTTTAACATATATTATGTCCCCCAAACATAAAATACGAATTTATATCTAATATAAATTTTAGTGCTCCAAGATCCAAGTCTATATTATTGCAGCCTCTGCGAGGGCTGATGACTACAATAATATCACCAGGTAGGCCTCCTAGCCAATTGTAACAACAATTTTACAATTCTTGGTTTATTAATCTAATTAATATACGTCCATAAATTATTCTGGTTGCGAGGGCTACTCAAAATAATTTAAGCAAGTCAACCCCATCACACGATGCCAACCATGCATCTATGAATGAGCCTAAACCTTGTAGATTTAGAGTAAACGCGAGGGCGTAAAACTCGTGGTCGAAAAGGCTAGGAGCATCAAACAATTGTGATGGACGACGCGTTTGTTTCAAAACGAGACTTATATTTTGTGGGGAATAATTTTGTGATACTAATTGCCAATTTAATATCTAATATTAAAATCTTAAACAATTACTGGGCGCCGCCTACCCAGACATAGTATAACACGGACTACACATACTGGGCGCCGCCTACCCAGACAATAAAACGGTCTCTAACTACTATAGTTAAAATAAATAAGCATAAAATCAAATAGCATGCTTATCACATAAGATATCAAATAATGCTCAACAAATAAAATCAAATTTTATTCTCTAATTAAATGTGGATTTAATTATATTAATTCTAAATTAATATAATTATACATATTTAATATTAATTCCAAATTAATATTGTGATGTGGAGTATATATTTATTATTATCAGTATTCAGTAATCGAATTAATGAATTTAAATAATAATCTATATTATAATAATTGTACATGATTAATTCAAAATCAATAAAAGATACACAATATTATTATTTCTAAAATAATAACGATGAATCACAATCTATTAATCTAATTAATATACTAACTCTCTGATCTATGTTAATTCCAAATTAATATAATATGTACAATTGCCGTCAGTTCGAAACTAATTTTCACAGATCAATTAAATGAATCAAATAAAAGTAGTGCAGCTACTGCACAGTCATAGCACCAACACATACATCCTCACGATGGGCTTAAACCCGCGGCCCGAATCGGGTATAACCCGATCCAGTCCTGAGACCCGTTAGGGTTTGAGGCAGTAGCTTTTGCTCCGACTTCCTTTTCTTTTCTTATCGGTCACATCGTCTCCAGAAGCGGCTCTTCCAAGTCTGTTTTTCTTGGAAATCGATCGTCATCTCCAAGATGTCGAGCAAAGTATAGCACGGTTGTGTGGAGATGAATGTTTTGGCTGGATTTATGCCGCAACGGCGCCGAACCACTAGCATCCCCTCCAGTGCCAAGCACCGATCACCTCCGTTGTTCAAAACTTGTTCAATAAGATTCATTCATGACGGTGATTTGTTCCCATAACCAATCTTATCCTCAAATTTAATTTCAAAATTGATTGGAATCCAATTTCAATTTTCGAAATTCAATTCCAAATATGGTTGAAAATAAAATTATTATCTTTTAGTTGAAATCCAATTTCAATTTTCCAAAACTTTCATTTGTCAATTGTTTCTTCCATATATTGCATCAACTGTACTGCTCTATTGTACAGATGAAATCCAATTGCGTCAGCGGAAACGAATTTTCGAAACTACCATTAATTGCGTCGTATGGTGCACTAGTTTTCGAAAGAATTTTGAAATCCAATTTCAGAATTTTGATTTCCAAAATCATCCACAAATTAATTAGGAAACAAATTTAATTATGAATCGTGCCCTAAGCTCTGATACCACTATTAGAATTCTTGTGTTCATCTAATGAGCGCAGCGGAAATTGCAGACAAGAATAACAGATCTAGATTCATAATCATATTGCAAGTTGAGCACGTAATACACAACGGAGCTAAATCTTACTTGTTGTTGTGTTTTCTTCTACGATTGTGTCCTGCAAGTTGAATCCACTACTATCGAGGTCCACGTGTATTCTGATCCGATGCAGGAACAATTCCTCGGTACAATCGCTCTATAGAGAAAGCTAGGAATTCTCTATAAAGCTTTACGTATTTTCTCTCTAATGTTACGATATTTCTCATCTCCCACAATGGAGAATAAATAACCATTATATAGACAAAGAGTTTTAGGGTTTCATGATTGTTGGGCTTATGGACTAATTATAATTGTAGTCCAACTATAATTATTTAATCCATATTAATATAATCTAGCTCATATCCTTTCAAGAACATCTTTTTACATCTTGGATTTCCAAATTATCCTGCGGCCACATACATAAAATGTCTTATTTATGAAATCAAAATATGTCTAGTTCGGCCCCTTGCTTAAAATCCATAGATAATTGAGTTCTTTTATGTCCTTTTCTATGAGTTGGATAATTGAGTTCTTGAATAATGAAATCTTAACACTCAAGTGGGCGAAATTTTAATTTAGGAATGATCTACCATTGAGCTTCGAGAATCTCTTTTTTTTTTTAAAGTCAAGTTTGTGAGAGGTGCATAAAGTTCATGCGTCTTTCACTTGAATTGAATCCAGAAGCAGATGAAAGACGCATGAGCTAATACATCTTTTATATGAGATCACAAACTCAGGATTAAAAAAAGAGCTTCTCAAATTGAAAGATTCATTGGTAGAATGCTCCCAATTTCTACCACTTAAGGGTTCGTTTGATTAGATGAGTAGAGTAGGAAAAGGATGGAAAATGCTGACGTGGACCTTTCTAACCATCGTTTGTTTGCATTTGTTGTTTTTTTATCAAGCCCGTTTGAAAAAACACGGCCCGTTTGAAATTAATGTTAGCTACCCATATTCAATTGGTAACTCTAACCCCCAAAAAAGAAGGTTTAGTGAGACAGAGTTTCATTGTTTGAAAAAGACTCCCCCTCTTCTTCCCCTTTTACCCTCTCTCTCCATCCTCATTGTTGCTCGAAGGCCACTGCAAAAACGCAGCAAATACGCCATAGCTGCAAAGTAAACTCCATACAGGTTAGTAAATCCAACCATTTTTGTTGTTGCGTAGACATTCGAGCTCGACGCTCTCCGTCGTGGGTAGATGGTTGTTGTCTGCAACATCTATGAATGACCCCCAATTTGATTAGACATGCAAATGAGATTAGATTTGAATTATATGGTGTTTTATTTGGTGCAGGTTCTACAACTCAATTGTAATTAGGATTGTTACTAAATTCTATTATGTTATTCCCGTTTTCAGCCGATAGAATGATACTTTCAGCCGATAGAATGATAGGTATTTTTGGTGTATAAAATGACATTTTTGTTTAATAAAATGATACTTTTACCTTATAAAATGATAATCTAAGCGGATAAATAGCTTTTTTCATCCTAAACTTCGATTAAAAATGATTTGACAAGTCATACATTACATACAATTAAGTTTCATACATTTCGCCAAAATATCAATGGACTTAGCCATCCAAATGTCCTAATTCAGATCATAGTCATACATTACCACAAAAGCAGCTACAACATGGCAACCTGTTCCTCGATTCCTAAACATCTCCCGATGTGCAGGCCACCCCATTCGACTTTTGCCATCCAATTCCTGATGCGGTTTTCGATGACATTTCAATTAGCACCATTTTGTCAATAAATGCTATTGCCTTATTTACGGAGTGAACAGTGCGGGCCTTAATAAAATGCAGGGCCATCCTCATTTATATCAAGACTAGTGAACACCCAAATATGACCATAAATGAAGCATAAACTGTCTATCTCTAAAGTAGTGAACACGTCCTTAGGACGGAGGGTGGAGGACCAAACCCACAGCCATACAAAAAATACAGACACCCCCTTACCTATAGTTCTATTAGTCTGACATACATGCCTGAACAAAAGAGTAATATGAGTATCCAATAACAAAAGCTAGAGATCGAGGCTATTGCCGAGAGGTTCAGTTATAAGGCTTTTACATACAACCACTTAAATCAATGGATACTTGGAGCTACTAGGCTTTGGAAGTCCACCAAAACCATGTCGTCCCTTTGGTGTGCGATCACTTACCATTTTTTTCCTCAAGGATATGCATGAGGTAGTCGGCCTTCTCATCATCGTCGTATCCCATAAAAAGGTCAAGCCTCTTGGGCTCCTTCACAAGTATGTCGCTAGCAAGGAATTTTTGCTTTCTATCCAAACCTGGGACAGTGCGCTTAACACTTAGGTCAAACTCGTACCCGATACGGGTTGTTAAAGTGTCTAGACGCTGGTTCGTGTCTTCGTTCATCTTTGACATCGCCTCTAAGATTGATTCCAATGCAGACCCTGCCTTCCTTTTACGGTTAGGTTTGTTCGATGTAGTGTGGCTTTTGTAAGAGCTTTCACATCCGGTATCCGGATTGAGGCTTTCTTGGATCTCCTCTTGGGTGTACAAATCCTCCAAATTGACATTGTACACATCAGGATGAGGCTCACGCATGGGAGAAGGAACACCACCAATTGGTGAAGAGACACCACCAGACGGAGAAGGGGCAGCTCCCATTTTAGCAAAAGCTTGAGTCATGCCCTCGCACCGCAAACCGGCTGCACGATCCTTCCCGTAGATGTACTTCCAGTCATTGTAAAATGGCCAAGACTTATACCTCATGTAGCGTGCATTGGAGTCAGCCTACAAGGTAAAACAACAACTTCAAATTAAAATAGAAAGTGATGGTCAACAATATGTAGAAGAGTTGGGGGGATGGGATCGATTAAACCTTAACGATTTGGGCCCACTGGTTGTCGTTGCATTCTATCTTCCAGTCGCCGTCTGAGTTGAACCCAACACCACTACGGTCAAGCATCATATTCAATGAATTGTAGAATTTCTTCCAAGTGTTGATCTTGGAGGAAATATAAGGTTGGGCTCTCACAGTTGTTGTAGGGATTTCTCGACGGACAAATTCTTCAACGCGAGTGAGGAATCCTGCTCGGAACCCATTATCGGCCTTCCAATGGTTAGTCACAAGGTCCTTCAATGCTAGTATGAGGACTTCCTCCTCACGAGGAGACCATGAGCGCCTAGACCTGTCGGGCTTCAGTCCACCAGATTTACCACGAATAACACCACCTTCACAACAATAAAAGGTTCATCAATTACTAATCCTTAAAGTTCATGTTAATTGCAGTGCATAAACTAACCATTTGGGTTGTGGCTTTTTGATTCCGGCAGTATGTGAGAGTCAGACATCATTCACACAAGAATATTTGATCTAAGACTACAAAATCTCCAACAAAAAACAAAAATAATGTGACAAAATTGAAGTAATAGCAGAGGGAGCACAAGGTAATCAGTAGTCGATAATGAATCATAAATGACTTTGGAAGGCGTGACGATTTATGAACATACGCTGGAGCCGACGATGACTGATTAAGCAATACAAAAATGCAACGAGAATTAGTAAGCAAATTTACCTTGGTCGTGTGCCCAGTCAAAGACGTCGGCTTGTGCTCGACGGTAATTATTTGCCGGCCAAGAGGTGTTGGGCGTCTCCTTTTGGCGGGACTGCTAAGCAGATTTTAGAGAAGGCGGTAGTGAAAAATTTGGGGTAGATCCAAATTATAAATGCTACTTTTGATAAAGGGCAAATTGGAAATTAATGTAATGTGTTAGGGATAAATATGTCATGCAAACCAATAAAACATGCTTCCAACTAATCCAACCAAACACTGATGTTGCCCACATGTTCCAACACAACTCAACGAACCAAACTCCATTATGCATAATATACACTACCACAAACATTAAGTTAGCAACACAACCCTTCAAAATTTTGTATTTGCTACTCATCTAATCAAACGAACCCTAAGTGTGATAGTTCCAAATCCCTCAAACGCCTTCTACGTCAAACACACTTGCGAGTAGCAAACATAGAAGAAAAAACAATAAAGAAAGGTAATAACATAGGAAAAATGCCACAAAGGTATATCCCAGATAACAACAAAAACCCACTATAATAAAGAGAAAAAGGAGGTATATCCTGGAAAATAATACTCTCTCTGTTCCATAATAATGGATGCGTTTCTTTTCGGCACGAAGATTAAGAAAATTGAATTAGGTAAGTTAAGTAAATGGAGAATAAAGTGGAAAATGAAAAAGGAAGAGAAAATAAAGTAAGAGAGAGTAAATTGGGTGTGGAGAAATGTGTTGATTTTTACTAAAAAATGAAATGACTCTATTACTATGGAACGTACCAAAATGACAAAATGACTTTATTATTATGAAACAGAGGGAGCAGCTAACAACATCAATAAATTGGACAGACCCAAAGATTCCAAAAAAGCACAATCATGAAATGGCTCTTATCAAAGAAAAATATATCAGCTAGGAAGTGCAAGTGCAGCAGCATAGAATGCACCATCTTTGCCTGTCATGCGCTGCCACAAAGCATACTACTTCTAAAATATTCACACCTGGAATCAATTCTGCTGCGCATAAAAGAAAACGACAAATGCAGTATAAGTTAACACAATAGGAACTCAAAAGGGATTGTTATATAGGTATTTTGTAATCTTTTGGCCGTACCCCAGAATAAATACAGCACATACTCACTCACGCATTGTCGAGGCACCTATAAAACAGAGTGTCTCGGAGGTTGGTACTAGGAGCTAGGGGTGGATAAACGGTTTTCGGTTATTTGGTTAAATGAAAACCAAACCGGAACCGGTCGGTTATCGGTTCGGTACCGGTTTTAAGTTTTGCTCCAATTCGGTTATCGGTTATAACCGATAACCGTCGGTTATAACCGACAACTGAATTAAATTCAATTTTAATTTCAATTATAAGTATATTTACTAGAAGAAATTATAATTTACTTTCAAACTTTGTCACAATGGAAGAAATTATAATTTATATTTAAATTTTGGCAAAGTCTTCGTATTGCAATGTCAAAAAAGTGCATTTAATTTGTGTCATTATCAATTATAGTATTATACTTATAAATTTATACCTCAAAGTCAATAAAGTGCTTAAGCATTACTCTTTTAAAACTTGAATAACCCTTCACTTATTATTGGAGAAAAAATAATAGTAGAGGAAAAGTTAAAACTTAAAACCATAAATAATTTTAATTTCAATTATATTTTTAATTAATAACAGAAGAAATTGTAATTTACTTTAAAACTTTGTCACAATAGAAGAATTTAAATTTACTTTCAAATTTTATCAAAGTCTCATATCACAAATTTGCAATGTCAAAAAAGTCTATTTTAATTTGTGTACTATCACTTATAATATCTTTATAATATCTCAAAGTTAATAAAGTTTCTAAATATTTTTTAAAAAATAAGATCTCTCGAAGTCAACAAGTGCTAATATTTTAAAAATAAGATAACCTTTCTCTTATTATTATAGAAACGTTTTTAAATTTGGTATTAATCTATTAAATTTGGTGTATTGTTTTAAGCAATACGGTTAGTTCAGTTTTAACCGATAACCGACTCGGTTAATTAAGTAACTGAACTTGAGATCGGTTCGGTTCCGGTTAGTTTTTTGAAGAAATTTTGGGATCGGTTAAGCGACCGAATACCCAGCCCTACTAGGAGCAAGTAAAAATAAGATATCCACAGCATGGAGGAAGATGGACTGAGAGCAAAAAGTTTTCAGGGACGAAGACTACAACACAAGAAGGGTGTTCCTGAGGAGTTATCCACTTCACTGGGGTACAGAATCTGAAGTCGAAGAAAGCGGTGAAGCAAGAAGAAGCTGCAAAAGTTGCACTAAGAAAAAATGGGAAAAGGCCGATGAAGAAGATAGGCCTTGCAGTGGGGAGAGGAGAGAGGATCCTAGTATTCAGAAGGTTGAAGCATAAGATCACTATTTATGTTGTTAATTGTGTGCCTGTCAGTTCAAACTACCTACTGCACTGATATCAGTTAGATGAATCTTTTAAAACAGCTGGTGATTTTACATTTGCTATTGAGCCTTGTGTACTTGCAAACATAGAGTGTTCATTCTTTTGTAGAACATGTAAAGGAGAGATAGTTAGAACCAAACCAAATATATCAACTTGTACAGTGTCCACCTTGAGCCTTCCAGGAAAAAAATGAGCACTTCCTAATGTGTTCTCATAGCACAGGGTACTGTTACGAATACTAGTACACCAAGTTATGACAGATGGGGGGAATAGAATAGACCAGGTAGTTGGAATTTCTAGTTCAACAGAATATGATAGAACAGGGAACCACAAGATCCCTTATATTTTAAAAATTGATCGATTATCATATTAGTTTCATACTTCACTAGAGAGATGTCCTTGTAAAGATGATCACAGTCCTCATAAAGCAATATTCTCAGAAGATCCATGGTCTTGGGTTTTTATGAAAAAAAGTGGTGGCCTTTTGTGATTTAAAACTTGTTGCTTTTCATACTGGGAAGACTCGTTCCAGAAGATATATTCGCAGACATGATAAATGCCTTTCAAAATATGTTATTCCACCCCAAATAACCAAGTCCTATAACTCAATTAGCATTACAAGTTACTAGCATTTATTAGATTCTACCTATTCTAGCAGCTTTCCAGAAAACCCCTCGAAACCTGCCATAACAAATTAATACTCCGCATCAGAATGAAATTAGACTCATGTTTATGGAGATCATGACATAACCGGTCAAAATAAACACTTGTAAAGAGTGATCACAAAACAATACAATGGAAATATTCTCACTCACCATTTGACTGTAGAGGTAACAAGCATTTATCTGGTGTCTAATCTACACGTCCAAAACCAAAAGAACTCTTTCTTATTAACGGAAATAAGCACCAAGGAACATTCACAGAGAAACAACCAAACCCTACTGCTGCGGTCGGGCTATCATTACTGGTGACAAGTTGACATTATGTGAAGCCGGATGAATTAATAAGAGCAGCTAACTAAACCGAGTTATTGAGAAGCAGCAAACCATTTTTCGACAAGCAAAGTTGAAAACTAAAGTCTGAAACAAGAAACTTATCCAGTTCTATATTCAAGAAGTGCAGGAAACTGCATCTTCACATATGTGCAGGCACATATGCCTAGCAATACTACTGTCAGGAACGAATGGAAATTGAAGAGAGCTGACTGAAAATCATCAAGCATAACATCAAAACCAATCTTTGGGTAGCCATGAGAATTTAAACACTGCAAAGAGAGGTACGCAAATATCATATTCATCAACCAGAAAACATAAAGGATTTAGAAAACACTCACTGACATAGAGAAATTGAAAAAAAAAACATACATTAATTTCTAAATAAGAATATGAATTGTAATTCATAGTTCTACTACTTAAAGAATCACTAAACAGATCCGCATATCTCAAATGTTTCGTCTGTGAAAATAAGCATTGTAGAAATCATATACATGTCCTGAAATATGTAATGAACATATATAAAAATATAATAAAACAGAGCTTGCTAATCTAGGAAATAAGGTGACTGAACACTGAAATTCCAGGTCATCAGTAAACAAAATAAAACCATTCCTTGAAACGTCCTAATTATTTCAGCAACTTGTGGATTATGTAGAGTTATGCAGCACTACTGTTCAATAGGCAATGAGACGCAATTTGAAAATAAGTAGTCAAATTCGAATAGAGAAACTAATACATTGATCAGCTTGATATGCACTCTACCAACAAGGATTTTTCAAATTCATAACAGTGCAAGAAAATCTCACATTTTTTAATTAAATATTGACATAAGAGAAGGATAAAGGATGTTAAAGCTATTTGGGGGAGGGGGAGATCACCAAAATCTGGAATTTGCAAATAATTGAAATAAATACAAGTTGGCAAGCAGTATTGTGATTGAAATACTCAAATTCGAACTTACAACCAAAACCGTTCGAGCTCAGCACCGGAGATGGATTGATGTGTATGTGGGAGAGGGACGGGGAGGGTGGTTACCGAATTAGGTCTCGCCACGTCAACGGCTGCGCAATTTTTACTCTGGTTAGCAAGCTTTGCTCAATCATCAGTTTTTCGGGCCCCAAACGATTTGGCGGGCTGCATTTTGGATTCTTAATTTCATATCTATGATTTAGCGGAGAAATTTCAGAATAGGGGTTTAAATTCGCTGACCTTTCGAGATAAGAGATTAAATTCGCTTACCTTTCGAAATATGGGTCCGAGATATACAAATTTTTTGAATAAGGGTTTTACACTTTTTTATATTATTCTCTTCATTTTTCTTATTATTTCCCATCCAATAATCATAGATTTAGAACTTTTTGGATTTTATATTTATATCAAAACCGTTAATTTCAACGGACAATGGAATCGCAAAAAAGAGAAATTTCAAAATATGGGTTTAAATTCGCTGACCTTTCGAGATAAGGGATTAAATTCGCTTACCTTTCGAAATATAGGTCCGAGATATACGAATTTTTCGGAATAAGGGTTTTACACATTTTTATATTTATTCTTTTCATTTTTCTTATTATTTCCCATCCAATAATTATAGATTTACTAAACTATCATTTAACTCATCTCTCAAAAATTTCATTTTACCTCCCTCCAAACGATTTGCGCACGCCGCCTCCGCCTCCGCCTCCGCCTCCACCTCCACCCTCCACTTCGCCGCTGCCTCTTCACCGCCTCTGCCTCCACCCTTCGCCACCTCCGCTTCCACTCTTCGCCGCTATTCATCATTTATGTTTGGAAGTGGAAGCAGAGGTGGAGAATCACCAGCCGGAGAGGCATCTGAAGACCGAATTCGAGAGCATCTCGCATCCAGCTCCTCATCCGCCGCAAGACGGCCGCGATCGCCGCCCTCAACGCAGGACTCTACTCCGAACCCGTTAGACACTTCACGAAAATCCTTGACGGGCGTCGGGGCGCACCACATGGGTTTCTGTCAGAGTGCTACGTCCACCGCGCCTCGGCCGGACGGATCGCAGAGGCCATCGCCGATTGCAACAGAGCCCTAGCGCTGGACACGTCTTGCATCGAGGCGCTGGCCATTAGAGCAGCATTGTCGAATCGATAAGGTGCCTGCCGGATAGCCTCCACGATTTAGAGCATTTGAAATTATTGTACAATTCGATTTTGCGTGACCGAAAATTGCTAGGGCCTGCTTGGAAGCGGCAGAAGGTTCAATACAGAGAAATTACGGGGAAATTGTGCTCGTTGGTGGCTAAAATCCAGCAGCTAAAGCAGAGGCTAGCCGGAGGAGAGAGCGGAAACGTGGATTATTACGCGTTGAAGGAATTGAGGAGAGGTTGCTCGAGATCGGAATTGGAAAGAGCGGCAAAGAGTGGAAGCGGAGGTGGTGAAGGGTGGAGGCAGAGACGGTGAAGAGGCGCCAGGAAGAGGTGGCGGCGAAGTGGAGGGTGGAGGTGGAGGCGGAGGCGGCGTGAACGTAAGAATTTGAGAGAGAAGATTGACTTTTAAGAGTGGAGCGCAAATAGTTTGGAGGGAGGTAAAATATTTTTTTTGAGAGATGGATTAAAGGACAGTTTAGTAAATCTATAATTATTGGAAAGGAAATAATAAGAAAAATGAAGAGAATCAATAACAAAAGGTGTAAAACCCTTATTCCGAAAAATTCACATGTCACGGACCCATATTTCGAAAGGTAGGCAAATTTAATCCCTTATCTTGAAAGGTCAGCGAATTTAAACTCATATTCCGAAATTTCTCGATTTAGAGGGAAGTATATGAAATTTAAAGTTTAAACAAAAATAGTCTTAATTTTAAAAATATCATGACTAGTCTATGAACTTACAGCTAATCTCACTTGTGGTATTTTTTATTTTTATTTTTCTATTTACCCTATTTTTTCATGAAAATGCTTCCAAGACATGAAAGTATTTTTTGGACTTTCATAAAATTTGGATACTTGGTCTCTTTAATATAGGCTATGATATTTTCTTGTAGCTTTAATACTTAGAAATAATAATTTTTCACTTCATTTTATGTCAAATTCTTTTTCTCTTTCTTTCTATTAAACTTTTAGAGAGTAGTAATCAATTAAAATAAAAAATATTGTAAAATTCTTAAATATATTTATAAATATTAAATTTGTAAATTTAATTTTGATTGGGATTTTAATTATTTTTTAATATTAAAAAATAAAATTTTAATTATTTAAATGACTTGTAACTAAATGAGATAGTTAACAATAAAATATATACAGCGAACTTTGATTATAAAAAAAATCATATAAAAGTAATAAAGAATATAACTAAAAAAATCCAATAACAAAAAAAATGGATTAAAAAACGGGCGTACGCATATATGAAAAGATGAAAATCATGTTATATTCGATGGATAGTTAATTCATCTTAAAAGATGTTAAACCAGTGACTCAAACTACTTTTAGCTCAAGAAACTACCGCAAATGTACGAGCTAAGTAGTTGGTGGCAAGTGAAATTATCGTATCTACAAGGACTAGATTGTTGATCTAAGCATCATTACTTGATTTCAAACATTATAGGGTACCCAAATTTGAATTAGTATCAAATATCGTCTAAAGGTTCTAAATGATTCAGTGTACAGATATTGTCTTTACGCATTTGAGGATGATTTAGTCCGAAAAAATGAGAAAAAGTCAATAGGACCTTGAAACGGGCATAAAGGATGGTATACGGACCTAACATGATATTTTGAAAGTATAGGTACTGCAATTATGCATCTGAGAAAGTATACAAGTGCAGAAACACAAGTGCGACTCCTAATGTGGGACGGAGGGAGTCGTTCACTCATTTATACTTTATCGTTAATAGGGTTGTGATTAAATGCTAACTAATTCACAATCCATAACACATAACTTTTTCAATTTTGTATGTTTATATTATCAACACTAAAATATAAGTAGATCAACACAAGACTTTTAATATACTTATGACTCTTTGTGTTGATATTTAAACCCTACATGTTATACAGATAAAGTTATATCTTTGTATTAATAATTTTAATATACAGTATTCAAAGTTTTGTATTTCGTATTGGAAATTAGTTTTGTGGAGTACAATGCAACTCATCGTTAAGATATAGTACTAGTATATCCTGAATACTCGCTAAGTTCCACATAAGAGCATGCGCAGCGGTGGCGTCCGTCGCCACCGCCGTCCGCGCCGCTGGCACGGACGCCATCCGCCGCCGCTGCGCTCGCGCCGCTGGCACGGCGCTGCTCGATGTATCAAGCACGTCCGTGCCAGCGGACGCACACGTGGCGGCCTCCCATTCGTCAACGGCTCGACCGTTGTGTTTAAAAAAATTTTATTTTTTTTTAAAAAAATCGATTTTTTATTAAAAAAACTGATTAAAAAAAATTCACTTCCCCAAAAAAATATATCCGTTTATAACCGTTTTTTACACCTTTTTCATTTTTTTTTCATTTTTTTTACCCCAAAATACACACTTTCATCTATAAATACCCCCAATTTCACCCCAAAAATTCACATCAAACTACACAACTCTCATCATCATTCTCCAATATCTATTCTCATCTCCATTCTCTCATATCCATTTTCATCTTCATTCTCTCATACCCTACAACATCACTATGTCCGGCCAAGACGATAACCCTTCGGGCTCCCACGGTTGGAACCCCGAATGGTTCGGTTCCAACCGTTTCCTAGTCCGGAAATGGAATATTCGGCCCCTCCTCAAACCCAAGATTCGGCCGTTCCGGGTAGCTACCATCCATACCCAATCGACGACCAAGGTGCCTCCGAAGGGCGCTACGGGTGGACACCGGAGCCTAGGCATCGCGCCCCTTCCCAAATGCCGATTCCTCCATCTCGCGCCGGTTTCCGCACACCGTACTCACCGGCGGAGATGGAAAGATTGTTCAAGACGTACTTGGAAATCTCCGAAGATGCGGTGGTTGGAACGAACCAATCCGGCGATCACTTTTGGTGGCGCGTCTCTAGCCGGTACAATGCAAACCGGCCGCCCGGAACGATCGAGCGCAACGAGAGTATGGTGCGTAACTGCATCGGCCGAGCCAACGAAGAAATTGGCAAGTTCAACGGCTATTTCATCCAGGAGTCCCGGAATGCCGGGAGCGGCCGAAGCGAGGTCGACATCATCACCGCCGCGTTGAGCACCTACTAATCCATGAACGGTAAGTCGTTCAAATATCTTAACGTTTGGCAGGAGACGCGGACGCACCCGAAGTATAAGGGAGACATAACATCCTCCTCTAGCGGCTCCTCCAAACGATCAAGGTCGGTAGCCCTATCCGACTCCGGCTCGGAAGAAGTGGCTAGCCAACTCGCCGGAGCTAACTTGGGTAGCCCCGACGCCGGACCGAGCGGTTCCCAACGCCGCCCCCAAGGAAGGAAGAAGGCGGCGGCCAACCGTCGTCGCGGCTCGACTCCCGAAGCCACTCCCGAAGCCGCTCCCGCTCCCTATGTGCCACCTCCACCCCCGAACAACTCGCTGTGGATGCTCTTAAGCCAACTCAATATGGCCGATAGGTCATCTATGACCCCCACGCAACTTGAAACACACGAGACCATGATAAAAGGTCTCCAAAAACAATTGGGGTTGTTGCCGCCGGATGAGTAGTCTTCCTCGGGTAATATTAGCCAATAATTATGTAATTTTTAATTTTTAGTATTTTAATTATGTAATTTTTAATTTTTAGGATTTTAATTATGTCTTTTTTTATTTTATTTGTATTTTGTAATATTTATTGTGATTTTTTAATGAATTTTAGTATTATGGAAATGTTTATGTTTAATTGAATATTAAATTAATTGTGCTCGTCCTTGCGGAAGAGCACAGTTGTGGGTGTTGTGCTCTTGCCAGAGAGCAGGCATGAATAGTACCGCCCGGGCCCACAACCGTGCCGCTGGCAAGAGCACGGTTGTGGATGCTCTAAATAGAACCATTTTCCCTTTTATTCAAGAAAATTTAATTTAATGTATTCCGAATTAAAAAAAAACATGATTCAAGGATCATTTAAATTTATGGTAAAATAGAAATTTGTGTTTTCATGTTTTTGAGCGGAGGCAGTATTTGCACGGAATAGGATAGAGTAATGGTTTCCAATATACATGGCAGAAAACATGCATGTGCGTGAATAGAATCGACCTCACATATTCCAAGACACGACTATCTTGTCTAAATCTTTATTCTTTTAACAATCTATCTCCATTTCTTCAATGCTTATTTTTCTTCTTCCTTTCTCCATCCAGTCTATAACAAGCAAATGCTGCAAAATCAGTAATTGCAATAGACTTTCAAAGTTTCAAACTTGAAATTGAGCCTCCGAGTCAGACAAGATTTATTTGATAATTTATGAGGTTTCACAAGAAAATGTAGATCCCTCTTAATTGATATTTTTCCCACAGCTTGTAACCCCTGTCATCCTGCATGAATCTCTGTCCCACCCATCAATGCTTACTCTCTCTTCAAAATGTGCAGTCATGTGCTTGGTGGAATGAGAGAGAGAATGGGATTTTTCATTGAATGCAAAGTATTAAATGCTTTGCACTTCACTGCTCTCCCTCTCATCCCATTTCCTGTGTTATCCTGCATTTACTCCTCACCTCATGGCATGCTCTCTCTACACACACACACACACTGCAAAAACAGTAGCAACTGTTGCCACAAATCTTCAAACTTCAATTTCCACTTTTCTTCTTTCCACTTATTTTACTATATATACCAAACATTAAACGCCAAAAGTCTAATAGTATCATTTCATTTAACTTTTTCCCTGTTATAGTATAGTAGCACACCTAAATCATTATTGTATCTCCATTTATTGTTGTGGGCATTAAAAGATTAAATATAAATAAGTGTGATCATACATACACCATCTCAGTTCTTTGTAAGTAATTAGTGTTACTCATGTTATGCTACTGACTTGATTGATCCGCCACATATATATCCATATTTCTCTGTGTGTGTGTATGTGTATGCACATATATATAATAATGTGTATGAAATAGTAGTGGTGTCAGAAATAAATGAAGGGAGGTCAAGACAGAGCAATAAATAAAATGAATTGCTTTATTCCATTGAAATCAATCATTCAATATCCTCGTCCATGTTGTTGAACAATCTTGCACCATTTATAGATTAACAAAGAAGAGAAGTCTCTCCAGATATAGTGTATGTGTATCTATCTGCTTGCTGCATATCTATCATACCACCCTAAGTCCAAGCATTCAATGCCATTTCCGGCTCTCTCATCTCTCAAACTTCACTGACCTTCTTTTCTGTTTCATTTCACACGCAGCTCCTTTTTTTTTTTGAGAGAGAGAGACACTTGTGTGCATTTGGTTGTGTTTAGAGTGTGTGGTTTGGTGGTGATGGGGAGAGCACCCTGCTGTGAGAAGAAGGGGCTGAAGAAGGGGCCTTGGACTCCTGAGGAAGATGACAAGTTGGTGGAGTACATTGACAAGCATGGCCATGGCAGCTGGAGATTCCTCCCCAAGCTTGCAGGTTTATTTCCTCTTCTTTTCAATTAGTGAATGAGTTGATCTCATTCAAGTTCAACACAACTTAACTCATTATATGCTATATTGCACAGGTCTTCTCCGCTGCGGGAAGAGCTGTCGACTGCGCTGGACGAACTACCTTCGTCCAGACATAAAACGGGGGCCCTTCACCCCCGAGGACGAGAAGCTCGTCATCCAGCTCCACGCCATTCTCGGCAACAGGTATACCTCAATCCCACCAAATCTCAACCCTTTATCTTCTTGATAAATGTTACAAAATCTACGGCTTCAGATGGGCAGCCATTGCCTCCCAGCTCCCGGGCAGGACAGACAACGAGATCAAGAACCTATGGAACACGCACCTCAAGAAGCGGCTGATGCTGATGGGCATCGACCCTCAGACCCATGAGCCCTCCCCGTCCTTGGACGGGGGAGGCTTGCCTTCCACGCAGTGGGAGGGGACCAGGGTTGAAGCCGAGGCCCGTCTCTCCAGAGAGTCACATGGGGGAGGTGACCACTTCCTCCGCCTCTGGAACTCCGAGGTTGGGGAGACCTTCAGGAAGTTCAAGATCAAGAACCAATCCTCGAGCCCATCCTCCTCTGCTTCGAACAAGTGCTGCTCGATATCAGGCACGACCACTGAAGTCGAGCTCAAGGTTGCACGCCCGTTGGTGGAGGATCCAAGCAGTAAACACAGCGGTTCGAGGGATTCCAAGAGGATCAAATCTGATGTAGAAGACTCCTCAGAGTCTACACTGCAGCTGCTGCTGGATTTTCCAAGCAGCAATGATATGAGCTTCTTGGAAGATGCTGATTGCTACAACTTGTATCCAGATTTTAATACTGATAGTTTGTTCCATTCCTCCCCCCAACATGGTTTTGTCTAGTTACAAAATTGGAAGCTCTGTTTTTGTGTGTTTTTGAGCTGCAAACTTTGGTAGCTTTGCAATGGAAGAAGTTGCACAAACCTTAGCTATTCCCACTTTCATTTCCTGCATCAACCTTTTAACATTTTGTGTTGCAATACATGTGATAGTGAAACGCAGGATGTAATAGGAGAATGTAGGAAGAGTCGAACAATTTGCATTGGATTTATTCAAGATCATTGTTTTCTTGTTTACAATACAAATATATGACATAACATAGTAGTAGAATCACACAACAGAAGAAACTATCTGTACATAAGAAGAATTAAAAAAACTAAGCTTCATAATTCTACCATTTTGTTGGTGGAGATAGGTGATAGATTTGATAGTGTTTTAGCCTCCGAGGCATCCGCAGGCCATTGGCGGGGCTTGCTTCGTTGCACGGAGTTTTTCAGCTGCCTCCTCAGTTTTGAGCAGTTCCTCTCCGCGTTTGGATTCAACCATGGCCTTCTTCTCCTCTGCTTACTTGTGTACTAGTCCCACCTTGTTCCTGATCTTCTCCGCGTACTCTCCCTTCTTCTTCTCAATTTTTTCCTTCAACAAGTATATGTAGTTTCTCATTGCTTGGTTTTAAACTTGTAATCATAATGAATCTTCATCAGTTTGAGAATGTGGGTATTACCTCAATGCTCTTCAGCTCACTCTCAAGAGAGGCCTTCTTCGTGTTCTCCCACGATGCAACGTCCGAGAGTTTCTTCTGTGCCCTGCCCCATCATAGGAAAGAATTACAACCACTCTCGATTCATACAAGAACATGTTGGAAGAAGAGAAACGAGAAGAGATGTAGATAAGCCCTACTTGTTTTCGACTTTGGTTTTTTCACTTTCTTCCCATGCCTTGATATATGACAACCTCTTCTCATCTTCGAGCTTTGCAAGAGCAACATCTACAAAATTTAGACAGTCCAACTTCGTCACCAAGTAAATTTCTAAAATCATTTCAATCCCATTCACTACAAAGCATATCTGCTTATCCACATTTCATTTTCTGATATAATTAACTCCTGCTACTAGTACAGAGAGCAAAATCCAAATTCTAAGACTATTTTCCAGTTTTAATCCTAATTCTAAGACTAGACACAAGTTTTACATCTAAACCGAATTACCCCTTCCATAGAACTATCAATTCGAGCAAGAAACTCACCTCTATCGAGGGACCCTTTCGAGCTGCTCTTGACTACAGGTTCAGGGATCTCTGCAGCACACAAAAACAGTCGCCCAATTCAATTTTAATCAAAACTTACAGCCCAATTCAATTTTAATCAAAACTTACAGAGATATAATGGCATCTTGTTTTGACATCATCGAATGTTTTTATTAGCTATGACTTGTAATTATGTATGTATATAGTAGTTCAATCTTGAGATACAAGGAGAAGCAACCATATAATCATCACCACATAATCTGTTCCCTAAGAGCATCCACTATAGGAGAGAATGGGGCGGACGAAAATTCGGGGCTATTGTGGGGCTGTCTATAGTGCAGCAAACGTCCGCCCCGTGGCGGACAAGAAAAATGGGGCTATTGTGGGGCGGTAGAGGCATCGCCTCCTACGGGGCGATCGCGGGGCGATGGTGGGGGCCGCGGGGCGAAATGGGGCGATGGGTGGGGCGGTCTATAGTGGGGCGACGGGCTATGCACGTCCGCCCCCTTTGATTAATTTTTTTTTTTTTTAAATTTTTTCGAAAATTACATATATAAATACTCCTCCTCCACCATCCATTTTTACACACTTTCACACACTTCATTTTCATACATCACTATCTACACTTTCACTCTAAAAAAATGCACGGTGGAGACGACGAATCCCCCGGCTCGCACGAATCGGGATATGGTGGCAATACTTCCCAGCCGTCGGGATATGGCGGCGTACCGTCGGGATATGGTGGCGTACCGTCGGGATATGGCGGCTTTCCGTCTCAGCCATGGAGTTGGAATCAACCTCCCCCGGCATGGGCCTCGAGTCCAACTCCGCCACCATCTCAGCCTTGGAGGTCTTCTCCCACCCAACCTTTGCCGAGGAATCTGAGCCGCTCGGCGTTTGGAGATTACAGACCCAACCTCGACTCGCTTAACCATCCCCGTCCGGAGACCCCTTTCCAATCCAGTCAATCTCCTTTCACCGATGCAGATCAAGACGCATTGGATACGATGATAGATCTGCTCAGTTCCGGCGTACCGGATACGCCCGTTACGACGAGAGTCGGAGGGTCCCAACGCGGTGGCGGTGGCGGTGGCGGTGGAGGATCGGGCAATGTCAGCGGAGCCGGCGGATCGGGCAGCGGTGTCGGCTCCGGTGGCGGTTCGCAAAGCGGCTCAGTTCAAGTCGGAAAAAAAAGCCCATCCACTACACCAAAGCGGAGTCCGTTGCTGTGGCGAGGGCGTGGGATGCCGCCACATCAGACCCCATATTGGGCACCGATCAGACCGAGTTTAGCTTTTGGAAGCGCGTCGTGCAGGCGTACAACGAGTTCAAACCTCGCGACTCCCTCCCGCGTGACGGGGAATAGCTCCGCAAGAAGTGGTCTAGGATTCTGCCGGCGACCCGGCGGTTCGCGGGCATATACCAGAACAACCTGCTCCATGCGGAGAGTGGCCGCAGCGAGGCTGACGTGAAAGAACTTTCGATGGAGCAATACCGCACGCTCGACAATTCGAAGTTCACAATGTGGGAGGAGTTTCTAGTTCTCCAGGACTGCCCAAAATTCAAGGCCATCTGTGCCCAAGAGCAGAGTCCGGCGACGAAGCGGACAAGACACAACATTGCCGGGGACTACAGCAGCGGCAGCGGCTCGCAATCGTTCGACCTGAACGAAGAGCAAGCCGCAGAGCCCTCCGCTACACACTCTAGGCGCACCCGCCCTCCGGGACAACGTGCATCTATCAGACGCGCTAGAGAAGCCGGCGGTTCCTCCCGTCGATCGTCGGCGGCTTCTGGATCGCGCGCCCCGCAGCCCGCGTCTATACCTCCTTCAAGGGCCCCTTTTGCCAGTGCGGTCTTGAAGGATACCGTATATGTGCAGCTGGCGCACGAATTGAATGATGCCTGCAGCAAATACGAGACGGCAACCGACCCGTACATCAAGAATATATACTCCGACCTCATACGTCGGATCCAGCGCCGTCTGCGCTTGGCTGATGAGGGTCCTGGGGCAGCGGATGTCGGTGGCAACGAGGGAGACGTTGAAGGCGATGGAGAAGGCGACGGAGATGAGGAAGAGGAATCGGACGACTCCACCGATTAGACGGTGGCGGCGTTTTTATTTGTAATTTTTTTTTACGTTCGTTGTATAATTTTACCTTTGCCAATACAACGAATATTCGGTCTCAATTACCTCGTTTTGTAAATATTTCAATTCAGCTGATTTAAAAACTTCAACGAAAAAAGTAAAATAAAAATTGGTTATAAAATTTTGGGGCTATTGGAAGTGTCCGCCTATAGTGAGGCAGTGGAGGAAAAAATTGGGGCTATGGACAAAAAAGTGGGACTGTGGACAAAAAAATGGGGCGGGGCGATTGAAAGCATCCACCTATAGTGGATGCTCTAAATATCAAGATAAACATTTCATCAATATTAGCATAGAAAACTTAACATATCTTTAGCAATTGAAAAAGAGTCTCACAAGGATCATACACATTACAAAAGATCGCTAGTCCATCGCAGATTTTCAAAAACATGTTGATAAATTTTTCTAAGAAGCGATCAATTTATTCAATGTAGCTAGCCTGTAATTAATATAGCTACAGTGAATTAATTAAGCTCAATTACAGCAAAAGTGATGAATTCCCACCATCTCAGTTCTCAGCTCAATTAAATTCTTAAAATTAAAAAACCCACTACTCGTTGCCGAATTTCGCCCACATGTGTTTGATTAGGTCTTCTTGTAGCTCAACGTGGGTTCGGGTATCGCGCATTGTGTACCTTGTTTCGATCCTCTCACCCACCGTCGTATGCACACCTCGGCGTAGGGGAGACCTCGCGGTTGAGCTTCCGGCTTCATCCTCGTCGTAGAAGCTAGCCACCCTCGGTTCTTCGTCGGCTATAATCATGTTGTGTAAGATAATACACGTGTACATGATGTCGACGATATTTTTCACGTACCATAGCCGAGCCGGGGCCTTCACAATGTTGAATCGGGCTTGAAGGACCCCAAAGGCTCTTTCGACGTCTTTCCGCGCAGACTCTTGACGCTGCGCAAAAAGAACCCGTCTCGGGTCTTGCGGGTTGCTGAGCGTCTTCACGAAAGTCGACCACCTTGGGTAGATACCATGGCGAGATAGTAACCCATGTGGTATGTATTTCCGTTGACAGTGAAGTCGATCGTCGGTGCTACACCATTGAACACATCATTGAAGAGGGGTGAAGAATAGAGCACGTTCAAGTCGTTGTTGGATCCGGCAACGCCAAAATATGCATGTCAAATCCATAGGCGGTAGTCGGCGACCGCTTCAAGGATAAGTGTTGGGCCGCCGCCTTTGTGGCTGCTTAAGTGTTGCCCCCTCCAAGCAGTCGGGCAATTCTTCCACCTCCAATGCATGCAGTCAATGCTGCCAAGCATTCCGGGAAAGCCATGGACTGATTCGTAAAGAAGAAGCAACCGTTGGCAATCATCGGTGGTGGGTGCCCGAAGGAATTCATCACCGAAAGCTGTACGAACGCCCTCGCAAAAATTTTTAAGACAAAGGATTCCAGTGGACTCACTGACATGCAAATACTCGTCGAATAGGTCTGCCGTTTGCCCAGTAGCGAGTTGTCGGATGACACACGTACACTTCTGCAACGCCGAGATACTTTGCTGACCGGCTGCATTTGGACCTGTTTGGAATAATTCAACACGGGCGGACAATGTGTTGACAATACACATAAACAAGCGCTTTGACATGCGAAAACGGAGCCTGAAGTAATCTTCCGGAAACCGCAGCGGGTCGGCAAAATAGTAGGCAACGAGCCTTTCGTGGGCTCCCTCCCGGTCACGATGGATGTAGCGGCGAGTTGATCTAGTTGGTTGAGGAGGAGGGGCGGGGGTATTCGCTGCGACATATGCTTCATAAGCGGCACGATGTTGTTCGTAGTATTCTTGTTCTTCGCGCTCCGCTTCCGCAATAAGATGGGTGAAATCCATTTGAGGTTTTGAGTGAGAGATGGAGGTGTAGATAAGTTGTATGAAAAATATGAATGAGAGATGATTTGATGTGAAAAATAGATGATGAATGTGTGTATTTATAGATGATTTTGGGGAAAAAAATTTAAAAAATAAAAAAATATACATAAAAATGGGAAAAAACGGCCATTTTTGGGATTGGGAATTTTTTTAATTTTTTTGGTATTATTTTCGATTTTAAAAAAAAAATTAAAAAATGATTTTCCAACGGATAAGTCGTTGGCCAATCAGACGCTGTCATGTCGCCTGCTCGCTGGCACGGACGTGCTCGATGCATCGAGTAGCGCCGTGCCAGCGGCGCGAGCGCAGCGGCGGACAGCGTCTCCGTGCCGCTGGAACAGACGGACGGACGCGGCGGTGCTCACCGTTGCAGATGCTCTTAGGGCAATTTACCCCTTCATCCGCACCCTATATCCAGCCGATCGTAACTGTTTCAACGGTTCAGAAAAAGCGTTTTCGTACTACCATGAGCCGCAGTGCAGAGTATCGCAACTCTTAGCTACATAGTTTGCATTGTCGTTTTAAATCCCCATAGAATACGGTAAGGCCTCGTTTGTTTGGCAGGAAAGTAAAGTTTGGACTGAAAGTATTATGATTCCTAGGATTATGATTTCTAGGATTATGATTCTTGGAAGATTCCTGGAAATATTATTCCTCGTAATATGATTACTAAAGAATAGAATTCCTGAGTTTGGAAACATGTCAGGATTCTTAAATTATTTTCATTCTTTCAAATGATCTTTTAAATTGAAAAAAATATACAAGATTGTAAAATAAGGTAAACATTAGAGTGAGCATTGGCAGATTCATGAATGTTCATAGATATACTACAAGTAGATTAATTCAGGCATCACCTCTAACAATTGCATTATTCGATGAAAACAATTACTCCTTTGAAATTACAAAATTGACGCAGTTAGGAAATAGGAGAAGAAAACAATGGTGTTTCCCCAAAATTACAAAATTGATGCAGTTAGAAATAGAGAACAGTTTTCTGTCCTGTGATCTAAATTGATGCAGTTACAAAAATGGTGTTTTCACCGCCAAACCCAATCAGACGTAAAATTAATTAACAAATGTTTACATCTTAATTGGAGAACGTATTGAGGGATGAGAACAATTGCAGAACATTTTGTTTTGCCAATGGTTGACAAATCGAAGAAGGGGAAGAAAGGCACTATCAACGAAGATGATATTGCTGTGGTCTTGCAGAGTTCTCAGTTTTCTACAAGAGGTGGATCAAGTCGCCCAAGTGAAGAGCGTATATTTATAAAATCCTAAATCTAGGAAAAAAATACCTAGGTTTATATGGGGAAAAAGAATCCTGAAATTTATATAATAACTTTCTCTAAGGTTTGAAATTAGATTACTCACCAAACCCAAGAATTTAACAATTAGGAATTATATTACTTTCCCTGCCGAATCCGTGTCAAACAAACATGGCCTAAGCCTTTTGGTATCATCGCCAACCGTTTCTACTTGTTTCTCTGTTAGTGGAGAAGAATGGCAGCAGCGGCGGAGGAGGTTGTTCCAAAGAAAGCTGAAGCGGAGGAAGCACCACCAGCTGTGGCCGTGACGGAGAAGTCCAACGAGCAGCATGATCCTGCTGTCCCGCCACCTCTCGACGACTCCAAAGCTCTTGCAAGTAAATCCTTTCTTGAATTCTCTCTCCACTTAAGCTACAACTCATCTATTCAAGACGCTCTTGTGAACAAAGTCATTATCCTTTCATTTGTTTCAATATTTTTGTTAAAGAAGATGCTAAAGATTGAATTTTGGTTGCTGGGAATTCATCACTTTTGCTGTACTTGAGCTGAATTAATTCACAGTAGCTATATTAATTACAGGCTAGCTACATTGAATAAATTGATCACTTCTTAGAAAAATTTATCAACATGTTTTTTTGAAAATCTGCGATGGACTGGCGATCTTTTGTAATGTGTATGATCCTTGTGACTCTCTTTTTCAATTGCTAAAGATATGAATTGAAAAACTTAGTTAGTGGGAAAAACTTAAAAATAGGAATAGTCTGTGACTTTTAGGGTAGTTTGACACATCAGTAGTCACGTCAGCTAATACACTCAACAACCACGTCAGCTTAAAAAGACACGTCAGCTTGCTTCATGCCGAAAAACCTATCATGAGAAAACGGCGACAGAATATAAAGTTCATGATATTATACGCCAATTTTTTAGGTCGTGGGAAAAAACGAAAATGAAAAAAGTTTATAACTTTTAAGGCAATATGCCCAATTTTATACCCCAAAACAAAGAAGATATTTGTGGACAAACACTTCCTACATTTATAAAATAAGCAACTTATGTTTTACTAGTATTAACTGAGTTAGTGTTTCAAATTTTTGAAATTAATTGAGTTATGGTATTGTTCTTATTCCATTCTTCTTATATTTAGAAAAAGAAAAAGAAAAACAAATGTAGTCTATATGGAGTATTAAAAATTAATAAATCGAGGCATGTCCGTATCTAGATTTATTAATTATTTCATTATTTTTTCTCTTATTTTATTATTTCTCCATTTTAATCATTTATTATTATTTTTATAAAATGAGTGCATAAAAGTTAAAGTGACTCCTAAAGTGGGACGGATGAGATGAAGTAATAACATATAGACTACATTTATTAATTATCTCGATTTATCTCGATGTGTGGGCCAACTATCCCACCCATCGAAGTGCCTACAAATCAGCACATAGAATAAGAATCCACAGGTGGATACCCTTATAATTAAAAAAAACTGAGGCAAATTGTATACAGCCATATGCCCATATATAACCACTCCAATTCTACATGTATTATAAATATACTAATAATAACATTGCATGTAATGAAAATGTTGAGTTTTAAAAGTGTAGATTTGAATAAAAATGAAACTTAAAATTGGTATCCAATTCTACATACAGATCTAAAGTATAGTGTCCATTAATTAGAGATTGCGCTTTAACCACATGCCCGAATTATATGCGATCGAAATATATAATACGATATGATATAAACACGTAACATCGTTGATAACTACTGTTATTTTCAATGTATCCAAATTTAAACAGATGGCACTGCCATCTTGCAGTTTAATTAGAACGACGACGACGACCCCAGAGAATAGATCCTTCTAGCATCTTAGGTGAGTTGGTTTTTTTTTTATGCTATAATGACCTAATTCCTTTGTTTCCTTTTTATATTTATTATTTTTAACAAATTAATATGAAATTCACTAACTCAACCAAAAAAACAATACAGTGAATACAAAATAAGCGTAACATCGTGTTTATGTATCCTAGTAAAGTTTGTCGCATATGGGCCATCAAAATTAGATTATTTTACAGACAAAATGTTGAAAAATTTGTGAGAGAAATGTTTTTGAATTTAACGCATAAGAATAACGTGAATAGAATAAGAGTAATAATGAAAAAAAAAACATAACAGTATATGTACATTGGTTTATAATTTTCACTTGATTCTTCAAAAGGACCCCTACGCGGTCATGTGCAATGTGCAATACATCATTGCCATTCGACTGTAATATGAAATTATGGATGCGTTAATTTGATAAAAACACAATCCAATTACTCAAATTTCCTATCACTACAGCCAAGTACTAATAATTAAGATTTTTTGATTGATCTTTTACCTTTTAGTTTCAGGGCGTCGGTAATGATTTTTTTGGATGTGATATGAATACCTAATTTGATAAAAACAAACATTATACTTGTATTGAACAGCCCGAATCACCTGAATCAAAGCAAAATCAATTCAATAGGCTTAGAAGGAATCGCCATTCATACTATAAATCCAATCTAAGGGAGGATACGGTGTTGATGAACATAAACAACACTACTTCTGATAATGGATTAACTGAGAGAGAGAGATAGATGAGCCTCGACCGTCCACTGAGCCATGTTTCAACATTCTATTGACTAATTCAAGAGAACCAGAAGAAATTCAATAAAAATATTTATTGGTTCAATCTCTGATTTGGTATAATTGTGGCTCAAATGAAGAAATTTGTACTATACTAATTGCCGACCCAAGCAGTGGAATGGTTCATGTCGGGCTAAAGGTCGCGATTATGAATTCACCATAACACCACCTTTAAATCATGTTTATTTACCCATTAAAAAGATAACATCTAAAAAAACGTAAATGTTGAAATTAAAAAGAGCATGCTTAAACTATAAACTGCTAACTTACTTAGAATTCAATTAAATAAATGAAAAGTATAAGAATTTTTTTTTAAAAAATGCTTTGACCAAAAACTAGGAGGGAGTCATGTGTTCCCTCCAGGACAATGAGTGAAATTTATCTGAGACTATGAATTTTTTTAAAAATAAAACATTATAATTGGACAAATAAATAAATTGGTTATAAATATAGGATCCAATGCTCGTTATAAATAAATGTATTAATACGAACATACATAATTTTGGAAAAGAGATGTAAGAGCATCTCCACTGGTCGGCGAGCGAGCGGCTCCCCGAACGGTTCGCCGAACTATTGCAGCCGGCAAGCGCCAAATCGGCGAGAATTTCGGCGAGGATACGCCGATCGGCTCGCCTCTATTGAAGCCTCCCGATCGGCGAGGAACCGGCGAGCGATTTTTTTTTTAATTTTCGAAACGCTATATATACGCGATTTGCACGACATTTTCATTCGCACCACTTGTTTTAACGAGTACTCTCTCTATCTTAATTTCTGTACTAGATCAACAACAACGCGAAATGAGTAACGCGGGTGGTAGTAGTAGTGGTAATGGTGGGGATGCTGAGGAGTACGAACGGCGTTTGAACGAACATTTGGATGCCTATACATCCCGAGAGATAGACCGGCTGCTACAACGGGCCTCGCAGCCGGCGGTACCTCAACCTCGACCCATTGTCCACCGCCGAGCAGTGATTGACCAGGATCACGTAGCTGCACATCAGCGGCTATATGGAGACTACTTCGCACCGGAGCCGCGGTTTAACGCCAACCTTTTCAGGCGGCGTTTTAGGATGAGCAGGGCCATGTTTATGCGTATTGTCGATGCTTTGGAGCGTCGATATCTGTGTTTCCGCTTCAGGCACGATGCGGCTGGCAGACCCGGCCACACACCTATTCAAAAGTGCACTGCGGCAATCAGGCAGCTGGCCTACGGAGGCGCGGCAGACATGTGGGACGAGTACCTCCACATCGGCGAGACGACTGCCCTTGAATGTATGAAGTATTTTTGTCAGGGCGTGGTTGAAATATTCGGTAAGCACTACCTTCGAAGCCCAACCCCCGAGGACTGCCAGGAGCTTATGCAGATGCACGGGGAGAAGCATGGGTTCCCGGGTATGTTAGGCAGCATAGATTGTATGCATTGGGAATGGAAGAACTGCCCTGCTGTCTGGAAAGGGTTCTACACGACCGGCTACAAGGGAAAGAATCCCACGATGATCCTCGAGGCCGTAGCTGATTACCGGCTGTGGATTTGGCATGCGTATTTTGGGGTAGCCGGTTCGAACAACGACCTCAACGTCCTCAACTCGTCGCCCCATTTTCAACGAGCAGTGTCAGGGCGACGGTCCGACCATCAGTTTTGTCGCCAACGGCAACCAACATGATATGGGCTACTACTTGGCAGATGGGATATACCCTAGGTGGCTCGTCTTTGTGAAGATGATCTGATGCGCATCAGATGAGAGGAAGGCCTACTTTGCGGCACGACATGAGTCGGCGCGCAAGGACGTGGAGTGCACATTTGGTGTGCTCCAGTCTCGATGGGAGGTAGTTAGGGGTCCAACGCGTTTGTGGCATGTCCACTGCTCTGATATAATGTACGCCTGCATTATCATGCACAACATGATTGTCGAAGATGAAGGTGTACAACTGACTAGTTGGGCCAACGACGATAATGAAGCCGGTCCAAGCCACAGCGTGGCTGCCCCCAATGTACGAAGCAGGGTACCTCCCGATGAAGCCGGCCGCCTCCAGGCACATGCCGACATGCGCCAAGTGGATGCTCATATTCGACTCCAAAAGGATTTAATTGAAGAGTTGTGGGCGCGGAGGACTGCACGACGATAGGTTTTTTTTTAAATTATGTAATTTTGTCAAATTATGTAATTTTTTTTTATTATGTAATTTTGTTAAATTATGTACCTTTTTTAATTTAAATGAAATTATAGAATTTCTCGTACATGTGGCGTGAATTTAATTCCGTATTTTGTGTGATTGTTAATAATTTTTTTTTAGTGCTGATGATGTGACAAGACTGTGGCTGGGCTATTGCTTGTCCAGTTGCTTGTTCAGCTGATGTGGCAGGATGTATTTAGTGCTGCTGATGTGGCATAGCTGGGCTATGGCTGGGCTATTGCTTGTTCGCCGATCACCGTGGATGCTCAAATGATTTTTTCTGCCAGCAATTCTTGGTCGTATTGAATTAATTATTGTCGGTAGGGGCCCTCTTAATTTTGTCGATATACACTATTCTTTTCCACGTTATTTAAATTTCTCTTTCAAATTTGTTAATTCATGATGATTGAGTGAGGCCTAACTATATCACTATCTCATGTGTGATTCCGATTAGAGCATCCACAATGGCTTTCGCCCAGCAATAGATCAGCCATAGCCCAGCCACAAACTCCTCCAGCCACATCATCAGCACTAAAAATCCTCATGCCATATCATCAGGACAAGCAAATAGCCCATCAATAGCCCAGCAATAGCCTAGCCACATCACTCCCAATTATATAAAACAAATAATTGACAATCACACAAGATACGGAATTAAATTTACGACACAGATACGCGAAAATTCAATAATATTATTTAAAATTTAAAAAATACATTAAAAAAAATACATTAATTAAAAAAAGTACATTAAAAAAATACATTAATTTTTAAAAAATTACATTATTTAAAAAAAAAACCCGACCTCCACCTCACTCCTCGTCTCCCTCGCCCCCGTCGCCACCGTCGTCGTCGCCGCTGGTACCCCCCCGTGCCCCTCGGTCTTCAAATCGCCACGCATGCTCACGAGCAATGCGTGAAGAAAGCTCTTCTCCTCGGGGTCCTCTGCCGCCTTCCAATCGGCTAAGATCTTGACCATCTGAGCACGCGTTTGTTGACGCGCGAAGAATTTGAGATCCTCTGTCAACTGGCCAAGGAGGGATGCCGACTGGACCTCCTGGGACCCCCCGGCGCCCCCCTCGCCTCCCGTTGCGCCCTCCTTTGACCAACCGGGCGAGTTCGGCGAGTGAACGATGGAAGGGACGGGAGCTCCTGAGCACCCTCAGGTAGGTCGTGGGAACCACCGCTGCTGCCGCTGTAATCACCGGTATAGTTCAGTCGTTGCTTCTTCGGCCAGCCAGCGTCGACACCAGCCCGGAACTTCTCGGAGTCGTTCAGCACCTCATAGCAGTTCTAGTAGGTAAACTTCTTATACAACCCGGGCTGGGGGAAGGCTTTCTCCGCTATCCTCCTGCAGTCATCCTCCGTTTGGCCACTGCTCTGCATGTGGAGGGCGTTGGCGTACAAGCCCGAAAACCGGGAGACCCCAGCCCTGATTCGGTCACACGCCTTCCGGCACTCCTCCCCGTTGCGCGGCCTCCCCTCCGGGCAAAATGCCTTGTAGGCTGCTGCTATTTTGGCCCACATGTTGACGATCCTCTGATTGTTCGAAGTGGGGGGATCATCGCAAACACTCATCCACGCCTTGGACAGCGCGACGTTCTCCGCATCCGTCCACCTCCTCCATACCGAGCAGTCTTCCTCAATCGGCTGCGACGATTCGCCGACCCTCTTGCCCTTCCTCTTTGGGGGACCCCGGCCCCGCCCTACTCTCCCCATTTGAACGGGAGTTTCTGGAACACCGAGAAGATCAAACCCCAACTCCTCTAAGGAGAAAGTCTTATATTGCGTGAACTGCGCCTCCGCTGAGGTCGATGTGTGCGAAGAAGCAGTCGAAAAATCAAAACTGGGGCGATAGACGCCCTCCCCCGGTGTCCCCTGCGTCGCTGGTACCCCTCCCGGCATCATCTGCATCCCGGGTGCCCACCCCGGCATCGCCGGTAACCCCCCGGCATACTCCCCCCCGGCTGCCATCCCGGGCATCATCTGCTGCCACGGGTACATGTTGTAGTACCCGGGCATCGGACCCCATACACCTCCCACGGGTACCGGGGGAGTTTGAGACCCGCTCGTCATTGGAGTACCTTCGTTGTTGTTCTCCATTTCACGTTGTTGATCTTGTACAGAAATTAAGATAGAGAGAGTACTCGTTAAAACAAGTGGTGTGAATGAAAATGACGTGCAAAGCGCGTATATATAGTGTTTCGAAAAAAAAAATCGCTCGCCGGTCCGGAGCCTGCAATGGCGGCGAGCGGACCGGCTAGCACATCGCCCAGCGCTCGCGAATCGGCGTGCGCTCGCCGATTCTTTCACCGAAATGGCGCTCGCCGGTTACAATGGTTCGGCGAGCGCCGGAGATGGGCTAGCCGGTCCGCTCGCCGCCATTGTGGATGCTCTTATCCAATCAACCCGAGGGTACTATTTTCTTTTCTGTTCAAGGATATTTAAAGTTTGGGAAAAGATAATCGAACATAAATTCTACGTACATAATACTCTTAATATTTTAATTGGACCGAATCGGTTTTATATTAACCGATTTTATTATTAATTATATTATTTACTTACTAAATCACCCTTATTATATTTTAAATCCTAAAAAAACATTAATCTTAATATAAATCTCCAAATTAAGATCTCCATATCTATATACTCCTACTCCATCGATTAATCATTTAAAGTTCCACCTTTTTTTGCTCCTTCAAATATTTATCCATCAATTGATCTTGTAAGGTTCCACCTTTTTTCTCCTTCAAACATTTATTAGTATCTGCAAAACAATTACTACCATAAACATTATCACTTTTAGTTGTTTGTTTATTCATTATTCTATCTTGCTATTTCCTAGGTGAATTATTCATTATATTGCTAACTAAATCTCCTATTCCTACTCCATCAAATTAAATGAACCCCAATTCTAAATCTCCAATTCATAGTTCATCGTTTAAATAATAAATATCCATATCTAGTCCTAAAAGAAACATTAATTTGTGTATTATATTTTGTTTTTAATTAAATTACATTTAGTGTATATACTTTATTACCATTAAATTAATTTGTTTATTAAATACACGTATTAAGGATATAGAGGTAGATTATGCATATATTGTTCATGTATTTAATGACTTGTGTGTGGCATACAACTTTTAAAATATGATTGGATAATATATTTTTAAATTTCTTCCTCTTTTATTGCATTTATTTAAAAATATATCTTCAAAATTTAAAATATTAAAGATGTATTATTAGTAAATAAATAATATCGGATCTCTTATCAAATTAGTCTTTATAAATTTTAATTCAAATAATTTTATAACAAATAATTAGCGCTATGAAATATTAAAAACTTATTAACTACTAATAATTATTGAACTGTAAATAATCAGATCTATAATATATGATAAAAAATAATTACTTTTAATTAAATTGTAATTTTAAATATTAATAAACTTATTCTTTTAGTAACATTTTAGTCACAATAATGTTTATAAAATAATAGAGTGTTTAGCTTCATTCACTATAACATCTATCAAATTATAATTTGATACTATATTATATACTCCTAGTAACTAATTAAGTATATATGGTTTTGATTTTAAGAATTTTATATTTATATTTTTTATTTTCCAAAATTTTGATTTCTTTAGTCGAACCTTGATTAAAAAAATATATAATATAGTATCATGGCTTGATTTGAAAATCAGTTGGAGCTAACGGCTACTAGCCGTTTGGAGTTCTTGTTTTAGTTAGTAGAAGTTGTAACTGTTTTCGAGTGATTTATTGACTGCTCTTGTTGTTAGCTGCTGGTATAAGTAGTAGAGGAGAAGATATTGTAGTAGTTTAGTTTTTCATTCATCAAGCTCAATAATATCCACGCGATCATTCTCTCCAAAACCCCATTCTCTTTTCTCACATTCAAGTGTCAGATTTCTTTTGTTGTTTTGATCAAGCAATTCTTCAATTGGCACCGTCTGTGGGAAGTTCTTGAAGGTGTTTTGATCGTTCTGATTCGCAGCAATGGCGGCCAGACTTGATGTGGAGAAATTTAATGGAAGAAATGACTATGGCTTATGGAAAATGAAGATGAGAGCCGTCTTGGTGCAGCAAGGCCTATCTGCTGTTCTTACCGCGGATGATTCGGATGGGAAAGGGAAGGCTACTGCACCTGAAGATAAAGCGCAGGCTAAGCTTGAAGAGATGCAACTCAAGGCGCATAGTGCTGTTATCCTATGTTTGGGGGATAAGGTCTTGCGCGAAGTGCAGGGTGAGAAGACTGCTGCAGGCATCTTGAAGAGGCTTGATGATGTTTATCTGGCCAAGTCTTTGGCTAATCGATTGTATATGAAGAGGCGACTCTACTCTTATTGCTTCACAGAAGATAAACCGATAGTGGAGCAGTTGGAAGACTTTGTTAAGTCCGTGGATGATCTGGAAGCTGTAGATGTGAAGATAAGTGATGAAGATAAGGCTATTCTGGTCTTGAATGCCCTGCCAAATTCCTACGATCAGCTTAGGGATGCAATTCTTTATGGAAGAGATAAAGTGATTACCTATAATGAGGTACATGCAGCTCTGATGGCCAAGGAGCTACAGAAAGGGGGTAATAAAACTCAAGATCAACATCAGCCTGAATCGCTTAATATCAAGAGATGGAGCAAGAAACCATTCAAGAAGAAGGCCAAGGATTCTAAGCCTGATGTGTCTGCAGCAAAGGAAAAGAGGTCTTGCCATTGGTGCAAGAAACCTGGGCATTTGAAGAGGGATTGTCATGCTTGGAAGAAAAGAATGGCCTCTGAATCCAAGTCCCACTCAAATGTTGTCAATAGTGATGGTGAGGAGTCTACCGAAGTCATGAATGTCATGGACAAGATTGAGAAGGGGTCATGGATTATGGACTCCGGATGCTCATTCCACATATGCCCACATGCCGAATGGTTTCAAGATCTGGAACATTGCAGTGGATCTGTGCTGTTGGGGAATGATAATGCCTGCAGCATCCAAGGAATTGGTAAGATCAAGTTAAGGCTTGGTGATGGATCTGTGATAATTTTGCCTGATGTCAGATACATACCTGAAGTTAAAAGGAACCTTGTGTCACTTGGTACTCTTGAAAAGAAGGGTTACTCATTTGTTTCTGAGAATGGAGTAATGAAGGTGTGTAAAGAACAAGAGGTGAAGATGACAGCTCAGAGGGGTGGTAGTCTTTACTACTTACAAGCCACTGTTGTATTGGGAGAGGCAAATGCATCCATCAAATCAGACTTGAGTTCTTGGCATCTTAGGCTTGGCCATCCGGCTGAAGGGACTCTCAAGGCTCTGGTGAAGAATAAATTCATTGGCATCAGCAGTATGGAGAAAATGGATCCATGCAAGGATTGCATGCTTGGAAAAGCAAAAAGAAAATCGTTTCCAACAGGTATTCATTCATCATCCTCACCTTTAGACTATGTTCACTCGGATCTTTGGGGACCAGCCCCAGTTACGAGTTTAGGTGGAGGTAAATACTACATGACCATTATTGATGACTTTTCAAGGAAGGTGTGGGTGTTTATCTTGAGAAAAAAATCTGATGCATTTGTTACGTTCAAGAACTGGTGTAAGGAACTTGAAAATGAAAAAGGTATTCTGCCCAAGATACTCAGAACAGATAATGGTTTGGAATACTTATCTCGGGAGTTTGATCATTTCTGCAAAGACAAGGGGATAAAAAGGCATAGAACAGTGCCTGGGACTCCACAACAAAATGAAGTTGCGGAGAGGATGAACCGTACTCTACTAGAAAGGGTCAGGTGTTTGCTGTCTTCATCTGGTATGGGGAAGCATTTTTGGGCAGAAGCTGTCACCACAGCAGGTTTTTTGATCAACAAATGCCCCTCTTCGGCCATAGGGGGTGCTAAACCTGATGAGAAATGGCATGGGAGAAAGCCAGACTTCTCAAGACTTAAGCCTTTTGGCTGTAGAGCATTTGCACACATCAAACAAGGCAAATTAAGTGCAAGAGCTTTGAAGTGTGTTATGCTTGGATATGAGAAGGGAGTCAAGGGATATAGGCTGTGGTGCACTGAGTATGGAAAACAAAGGGTTCTGATCAGCAGGGATGTTGTTTTTGTGGAAAATGAGATGCCTTATCTGCAGATGCCCAGTGATCAGAATGTTAGTGCTCAGCTTACTTCTCCAGTGTCAAGTAGCTAAGGTGTATTTGATGATATAAATGTGGAGACTAATGAGGCAGGTGGAGGGATATCTACTGCTGACCATGATGCTCGTTCTGATGAAGTTATGCCTCAAGATTCCACTAATGAAGCTTCCACTCAAGATTATCAATTAGCAAGAGATAGGCCAAGAAGGACCATCAGGCCACCTGCCAGATTCAATGAGTACGAAATGTTGTACTATGCTCTTCAAAATTGCAGAGCAATTGGATGCCTCTGAGCCTGGTTCTTACACAGAGGCAGTGAATGGACCTGAGAGAGAACACTGGATCAAAGCAATGCAAGAGGAAATAGATTCACTGATAGCCAATAAGACTTGGATCTTGGTGGAAAAGGCAGATTTCAGAAAGGTTATTGGCTGCAAATGGGTATTCAAAAAGAAGCTAGAAACTGCAGATACTCATCTTATCAGATATAAGGCAAGACTTGTTGCAAAGGGGTACAACCAAGAAGAAGGCATTGACTTCAATGAAGTGTTTTCCCCTGTTGTAAAACATAATTCTATTCGGGTATTGCTGGCAGTTGCAGCTGAAAAGGGCTGGGAATTAGAGCAAATGGATGTCAAGACAGCATTTTTGAATGGGGATCTTGAGGAAACTATATTCATGGCTCAACCACAAGGCTTTAAAATCCCAGGTTCTGAACATAAAGTTTGCATGCTCAAAAAGAGCATCTATGGCTTGAAGCAATCTAGTAGGCAATGGTATTTAAAGTTTGGTGATAATCTATCGAGGTTGGGGTTCACTAGATCTCTTTATGACAGCTGTGTGTTTGTGAGAAACCAGAAAGGCAAGAGTCCCATCTATTTACTTTTATATGTGGACGATATGCTATTATCCGGTGAAGACATAAAGGAGATCAAGAGAGTGAAGGAGCAGCTCAAATCTGAATTTGAAATGAAGGACCTTGGTGGTGCTAGAAGGATCCTTGGTATGGATATTGTCAGAGACAAAAGTAAAAGGAAGCTATGGCTGTTTCAGACAGATTACATCCTTAAAATGTTGAAGAAATTCAGATTGGACAACTTGAGGAAGACATCAACACCAGTTCCTGTGCACATCAGATTGTGCAGTGACCAGAAGGCCAAAACTGAAGAGGAAAGGAATGAGATGGAGGTAATTCCCTACTCTAACGTTGTTGGGAGTATAATGTACCTCATGATATGCACAAGACCGGACATAGCTCATGCTATAAGTACCACAAGTCGATATATGGCAGGATATGGAAAGCAACATTGGAATGCCTTAAAATGGACCCTTAGATATCTTGCAGGATCGGATAAATTGGCTATTTTGTTCTCTGGTGGAGGAAAGGTGAGAGAAGAGCCTTTGGTGGGGTTTTGTGACTCTGACTATGCTACAAATATTGATACAAGGAAGTCACAAACCGGGTATGTGTTTACTCTATTTGGATCTGCCATATGTTGGAAATCAAGTTTACAAAGCGTGGTGGCTTTAAGCACCACTGAGGCAGAATATATATCCCTTACCTCTGCAGTAAAGGAAAGTAAGTGGTTGTTGGGTCTTGTAGCAGAATTCGGCATTGAACAGAAAGGAGTGACAGTCTATTGTGATAATAGTGGAGCTCTATGTTTGGCTAAGCACCAAATGTTTCATGAACGTAGCAAACATATAGACGTAAGGCTGCACTTCATCAGGGATGAGGTTGAGAGTGGAAGAGTGAGGGTGAAGAAGATCGACACTGCTCACAACCCGGCTGATATGCTAACGAAGCCACTGAATAAAGAAAAGTTTGAGTATTGTTGTAGGTTGATTAACTTGTGCCCAATGAAGACTTGAACATTGCTTTGAAGCCAAGGTGGAGATTGTTACATATGTTGGCTGATCACAATCAATGCGAGAACATGGAGTCTAAGGAGGAACGCACAACACTCAAACATGAAGACTAGATTTGAAAATCAGTTGGAGCTAACGGCTACTAGCCGTTTGGAGTTCTTGTTTTAGTTAGTAGAAGTTGTAACTGTTTTCGAGTGATTTCTTGATTGCTCTTGTTGTTAGCTGCTGGTATAAGTAGTAGAGGAGAAGATATTGTAGTAGTTTAGTTTTTCATTCATCAAGCTCAATAATATCCACGCGATCATTCTCTCCAAAACCCCATTCTCTTTTCTCACATTCAAGTGTCAGATTTCTTTTGTTGTTTTGATCAAGCAATTCTTCATTAATATTTTCTCTTTCTTTAAAAATACTCCATTACAGCTCTTGGTACATTCACTATACCATGCAACAAATAAAAATCTTATCGTACTTATAGTTCGTATGATATATAAATACCGATTGAGTTGCGTTCTTAATTCATGTATTTATTAGTTTTAAATGAAATGTGAGTGGAGTGAGTTAGTGGGATATGAGGCCTATTACCATGTATAGTACAAATTAACCGGAACTCCTATTCGTGGACGGGCTAAAGCGAAAAAACGGGACTCATATTCGCGGACGGAGGGAGTAATTGATGAACAATCATTTCAAAAAAGAAAGAGTATATTTTTAAAGTTAAATTTACTTATAAGTTATTACTTTTTTAACACATTTAACTGTATTAAAATCCACAAATATTTATTCAATAAATTATGAATATATTCATTATCAAGATAATAAAATGTTTCAAAATAAACTATATTGAAATTAATGTCCACTAAATCACTGAATTTAATAAGAACTTTTATTTTTGACTGCATTTATAACAGTTAATGAAACATAAAATTGGATGCAATTATTTTATATATATATTTTTATTATATTACTATAGCATTATAAATTTAATTAATATAAAAAAATTGAATATTACAATTAAACTTTATAAGTTAAGAAAATATACAAACAATATATATAACATACTAAGACTTTAAAATTTGTTAATATTTTAATTTATAAGTTAAATTAAATTAAATTTATATATTGTAAATTTATATCATATTTCAATTTATAAATTTTATTTAATTTCTGTCGTGTATGTCAAAGAACAAAACATACGAACAATATACAATATCACAGTTATTATTTATAAGTATTTGAAACTAAAATTTAAATATATTTAATAATATTATTAATAACATAAAGCTGCACACATGGAAGACAGAGCAACAAATTGTTAAATAATATTACAATGCTAACTCTAAAAATGTGGAAGAGATAGAGAGAAGAGAGAGACGAAAGAACATTTTGGAAGATAGAGGAGAGAGTAGAGATGCCCACCGGTTTCGGTTCCGGTTCCGAACCGGAACCGTGGCCATTTTCCCGAACCGGAACCGTCGGAATTCGGGTCGCGGTTCGGTTCAGGTTCAAAATATTTCGAACCGGAACCGTCACCGAACCGGCGGTTCCGGACGGTTCGGAACCGGCGGTTAACCGGCGGAACCGCCGGTTCGGGTGCGTATATCAAGGCATGGGGATGGGGCCGACGGTGGCAGCTTTTTAGCTGTAAAACCGGCGGTTTTTGGGACGTGAACCGGCGGTTAACCGTGAAAACCGGCGGTTAACCGCCGGTTCAGTGGTATCCGGTTGCGGCGCGAGACACGAGGAGACATTGCGCAGCTTTTGCAGACGGTTTCGTTGACCGAACCGGCGGTTTTGTCCCGGAAACCGGCGGTTTTCAGCCAAAAACCGCCGGTTTTCCGAAAATTCAATTTTTTTTTTTTTTTTCAAATTTCAAATTCGAATTCTTCCATTTCCCCCCCCCCCATTTTTATCTATAAATACCCCCCTCTATCCTCATTTACATTCACCCCACTCTTGTGTTAATAAGAGTTTCTCTCTTCAATCTCTCAATTCTCTCTCTTTGTCTCCAATTTCTCATTTGTGCTATTGTGCTTCCATTTAATTACGCAAGTGCTACTCTTATTACGCATTGTTATACACTTATACTTGTTCCCGTAGTTCTATAAGTTGTCTTCCTTTCTCAATTGCTAAAACAAAAAAAATATATTATTCCATATTTCTACATTTCTACATAGCAATATGTCTTCATCCCGAGAAGGTCGTGTTGATAAGGGAAAGGGAAAGGCCAAGAGGCCATCTCGGAGATCCGTTATTGATGAAATTTCTCAAATGAACATGGATGAGTGACAGGTTAATATTTATTATCTACTAATTTAATTAATTTTGAATTACATTACATTATTGTTCATAATTTTATTTTGTATTTACAATACAAATATTATTTTGTAGGCTCGAGAAGAGCAAGATGTGGCACATGCTATTGCTCTCTCTCGCTCTCAAAACCAAGGCGATGCTTATGTTGGTACCGGTAGTGGTGCTCCCGGTCGCGGTGCCTATTCACAACAAAGTCCAACCCCTGTGAATGTTGATGAAGACGATGATGATGATGACGACGAGGAGGAGGGGGAGGAGGTAGAAGAGGTTCAAGAAATGCCACCCCCACCACCACCAAGGAGTCGGCGTGGTGACCGTGGTCGTAGTCGTGGTCGTGGACAACCTCCTCAACCTCTTAGACCAGCTGAAAGGTCTTTAACCTCTAACATCATGGTGAAACATTTCAAGAAGGTACAAGATAGTAACGATCCTAACACTTATAATGTGTATTGCAACTATTGCGAAAACGTATACACATTCCGAAGGGGTGGAGGATACGGTACATTTACCCGTCACATGGAGAAAGCGCATCCGGTCGAGTTTGGTATCGCTCCAACCCAAACTCAACTCAACTTTCAACATGGAGTCGGGACCGGGAGTGCGACGGGTTCATCCCAAACATCAGGTACGTGTAGCAATACTCTTTTGAAATATGATCACAAAAATGCTCTTAATGTGATGTCTAGATTTGCCGTTATGAAACATTTTCCATTCAATGCTTTTGATAACGATGCTTTTGAGTCGAGTATGCGGCAAGTTTATAATGCCGCTGCAAGAAAATTGAGTCGAACTTCAATGACTCGAGCCGTTGTTCGACAATGCATGGAAAAGAAGGCGCAATTAGGTATGTTTATTATTAACTTAGGGCATAAAGTTTCTATTTGTTCTGATGTGTGGACTGATTGTTTTTGTAAAAATTCGTATATGGGCATCACTGTGCATTTCGTTGATCACAGTTGGACTTTAAACAAACGTTTGATTGCATTTCGGGAATTTCCCGCACCACACACTGCACAAGCAATTGCTCAATTGATCATTCAAGTTTTGAATGAATTTCAATTGATCAATAAAATTTTTTCAATTGGTTTTGACAATGCTAGCGCTAACACTGCTAGCATAGATGAACTAATCAGTGCATGTTCTCCTGTTATTGATGGCAAATATTTTCATGTGCGATGTATTGCCCATATTTTGAATTTGTGTGTTCAAGATGCGATCGATTTGTGTCAAAAGTATGTTGATCCTATTAGAACTGTTGTGAAGTTGATTCATAACAAAGCTCCTATTGGTAGAGCTTGGAAGAGATATTGTCATAGTAAGCAATGCAGGTACACGAACTTTCGTTTGGATGTTTCAACTCGTTGGAACTCGACATATGATATGTTGGTGTCGACTTTGAACCACATTGAGTATTTGTGTGATTTTTTTAGAAGTTGTCCTCATGTTCCTTCTGATTTGATTTTGATACCCGCTTGTTGGGACCACAACATGGATTTATTTCGATTATTCCGTTCTTTCAAAAATGCCACTGTTGAGTTATCCGGTGTTTATTATCCTACTTCTGTGCGCGTTTTGGAGCATTGCATGTATGTGGCAATTGGTTTTAAAACTTGTGTGAAAAATACTCAATTCATTGAGTTGAGGGCAATTTTATTTTATATGGTTGAAAAGTGGTTAAAATATTTTTCACGTATTCCAAATGTGTTTTTGATTGCAAAATGCTTGGATCCAAAGTGGAAGTTGCATGGTGTTTATAAAATTTTAGACATGTACTATGGTTGTTTGCACGATTTGGATTTTTCTCAACTCCGCGAAATGGGCTTGACAAGAGGAGAATGCTTCGAACTAAGTATTCCGGATGTTGATGAAATCAAACTAAGGTTAGATAGTGCACTTCGTGCTCTCTATGCGGAATATGAAATGCGCTACAACACCGCTCACCAGGTACGTGCTCCTCCTAGTCCTTCCACATTTGATTTTGGTGGCGGGGAGTTTAGCAATGTCATGATTGATCCAGACGTAGTATCACAATTGCAAGATCTATACGGTACTACAACCAATAGGACTAGAGCGACTAGTGAGTTAGATATATATTTGGAATCGCGCTCTATTTTTCAAGATGCAGGTCCTCCTACACAACAAATTGACGTCCTTAATTGGTGGGGAACACATGACAAAGAGTTTCCGATACTATCCATCATGGCTAAAGAGATTTTCGCCGTTCCCGCTTCCACCGTCGCCGTTGAGCAAGCTTTTAGTGTCGGCGGTTGTGTCCTAGACGATAAAATGAGCAATCTCTCCGCCAAGAACATGGAAGCCACTATGCTACTTGATGATTGGGCAAAGGCGGACATGAGAGCACAAGAGCCGGATTTCGACTTCCGTGTAGAGAGTGATGGTGAAGAATTTTCCTCCGATGGCGATGACGAGGTCAGAAGCGAGAGCACTCAACAATAGCAATGACGGGGGGCGGTGAACGGCGAGCACGGCCGACCAAATAGGTAAGCAAGGTAAGAGAACTACGTGGGTTTTGATTCCTCAATAAAATTGTGGATACGTAGGCACCTCAACTTAAATTTGAAAAGTTTAACTTCGAAAGTTTAAGTTGAGCTCAAGCCCTTTTCAATTATTTTTTCCCCCCCATTTCATGTTTTTTTATTTACGTTCCGAGTCCGACGACACTTGTAAATTATATTACATTGTTGTATCACTGTATGTATTGTAATTGTAATGTATCGTTGTTGCGGCTAAGTTGTACTTGAAGATCATTAAAATATATTCCTCATTTGATAAGTATCTTATTGGTGAAAAAGTGGGTATCTTTGGGGAAGATGGTACTGGAACACAAATTTATATATGAAATCTGGATGAATGGGGATCAGATTATAGTTTAAAATTGGAAGCTGGGTTAACTGGCCGCCAATGAACCCAGCTTCCCATTTTAAACTATAATCTGATCCTCATTCATCCAGATTCCATATATAAATTTGTGTTCCAGTACCATCTGCCCCAAAGATACCCACTTTTTCACCAATAAGATATTTATCAAATGGGGAATATATTTTAATGATCTTCAAGTACAACTTAGCCGCATCCTGAATGATCTATGAAAATTCTTCTCGGAATCAACCCTTTTTTCATGCAAAATGTTGTCCATTTTCTAAGCAAACACATATCAGCACGCCATATACACATTGCTGCATTTCTAATAGGGGCAATTTGATCTTCCAAAGCAATCAATGCATCTCGAACACACATAGTCAGAACATTATTCAAGCATCTAGCATGGAAAAAATCAGAACAAACTATCTATTAGTGCTAATTTTTTCCATGCTAGATGCTTGAATAATATTCTGACTATGTGTGTTCGAGATGCATTGATTGCTTTGGAAGATCAAATTGCCCCTATTAGAAATGCAGCAATGTGTATATGGCGTGCTGATATGTGTTTACTTAGAAAATGAGCAACATTTTGCAAGAAAAAAGGGTTGATCCAAAGGTAAGAGAACTACGTGGGCTTTGATTCCTCAATAAAATTGTGGATACGTAGGCAACTCAACTTAAATTTGAAAAGTTTAACTTTGAAAGTTTAAGTTGATCCCAAGCCCTTTTCAATTTTTCCTTTTTCCCCCCATTTCATGTTTTTTTTATTTACCTTCCGAGTCCGACGAGGCGACGACACTTGTAAATTATATTACATTGTTGTATATTGTTGTATTGTATACTTATGTATTGTAAATTGTAATGTATCGTTGTCCGTTACAACTCAAAATCAATAAAATTTATTTCATTTTCTCCTTATTCGTCTTATTTGTGCTTGAATTATGCATTGTCTTGTTCCGATTTGTTGTATAAAGCCAAATTTCTAATTAAAAAAAAAATTGAACCGCGAAACCGCCGGTTCGAAAACCGGAACCGCCAAAACCGCCGGAAAACCGGCGGTTCCGAACCGGAACCGGAACCGCCGGTTTTCGAACCGGAACCGGAACCGTGAAATAGCCTCACGGTCCGGTTCCGGTTCCGGTTCCGCCTTCGCCAAAATCGGAACCGGCGGTTCCGGTTCGGAGAGAGATAGGAGAGAAAGTTGTTCCAGAATTTTAGCAAAAATAGGAAGAAAGAGGGGAGAGATTATAGAAAAAACGTTTTCTACATATATTTATTCCTAAAGGATAGATAATTAATATATTAATTAACTTAAAAATAATAAAAAATATGAACCGGTTTTAAAACTGAAATTCCTAAAATATTCAATTATGTACGTAGAATTTATGTACATTTATCACTACTCATTAAAGTTTCTAATTATATACTCTTACTTATAAAAAGTACAAACAATTACTGTTAAACTACTTATTAAAGTTTCAAATTATATACTCTTACTTATAAAAAGTACAAACAATTACTGTTAAAGTATTAAAAAGAGAAAAAATGAATAAAATAGTTTTGAATAAAAGTGAGACCTATATATTTAATATACTGTTATGAAGAACGAACAAAATAAAATCATGAAGCTATTTTTTATAAACAGAGGGGTTATCATTATGAAAAAACAGAAAGAAATACTAACACTAATAATGATAAATATAACATAAAAAACAGAAAGAAACTAATAAATATAACATAAAAAACAGAAAGAAACTAATAAAATAGAAACTAACATAAGCAAAACACAAATTTTTTGTTTTGGAGAGAGGGAGAGAGAGATCATGTTTGGTTAATAAGATTGAACCCTTCAACTTAATCCTAGATGGATAGTTTCATGATATTAGTCATGGCAACCGAACGCCACCTTGAAATATTCCATGTTTCAATTCTAACTGGGCGTACTAATCGGGCTTCGCTAATTGGGCTTACTGTTGTCTATACCATAATTGGATCAATTTTATAACCCATTTACAGCCGGCCTTTGTTTCAGTTGTTAAACACAACGGAAACGACGCCGTACGAACTTATGTTCCCGCTCAGAAATTCTTCCACTTTCGAGCGTCACCGGCGACAATGACGTCATCGCCGGAATCGGATAACATAGCGGAGAAGCCATTGGCAGACAAGGTTTCAGAAGCAGTGACGTCGATGTACAATTTTCTCGCCAAGAAAGGGAAGCCTCAAGGCCACGAGGTCACCGTTTCAGCCGCTTCTCTCCTCTCCAATCTTCCTCAAGGTTAGTGGATTCATATTTTTCCGCATTAAATTGATGATTTCCGAATTTAATTTGGTGATAACGACTCTGGATATTTTCCGTTAGTTATTTGCTATAAGTGACTGATGTTTCCGTTGGTATAAAGAGTTACGAGTGGTGGCGTTGGGCACGGGGAGAAAGTGTATGGGGAGATCGCGGTGGAGTTGAGGCGGCGATGTCATGAACGATTCGCATGCTGGATTAATCGCCAGGCGATCTCTTCCAGGTTCGGACTTCAGTTTCTAATGTAAATGTTAATCCGTAGGAGTATTATACTAGCTGAACCTGTAAAAAGAATGAAGAATTTTCCCCCTTGGTTTAATCTCTAACTAACTGGTTATTATGAGCTAGAAGTTAATTAGCAAATCCCTTATGTTTTCCTCATATGAGTAAAGCCTGGAAGTTGGCAAGTATGGTACTAATACATTATTAGCTGCTTCTGATTCGAGCATACTCCATATTCCTTCTCACAGTGCTGTACCAGATTACCCAGTCTCTTACCGAGCACTCATGATACATTAATGTGTTATCGGTTCTTTAGCATGTCTTTGTATAGTTCCCATCCTAGACAACCAAGTGCATCATGTTATATGGATCCAACCACATAGTTTGTGTAACTTTGGATGTAGTTTTCAAGAAGATCTGATGATAAATGAATTATAATCTAGAATTTGATTCCTAGTATATGATGTATTCAAGTCTAAACATATGCATCTTCTTGAGTTTAAAGAGTTTGAGGAAGCACATGGTTTCTCTATTGCAGTAGTAATGTGCTGAGGAATATAGGGCAGCATCATTTTAGAAACTGGCCGGTTAAACCCCAAAACTTTGAGTCCCCTTGCTAGAGGCGTTGTAACAAGAAACAGGGTGTAAATGACAATATTGTTTTTTACTATATTTAATATTTATAATGTTCGATTCACCCATTTTGTAACTGAACCCTATTATCCTCTTCTCTTTAAATTCCCCACAACAAAACGTGCTTTAGTCGAACTTATTGTGAAACTAAAGTGGCTATGCAGCATACTATGGTCAACAAAAACGATTTCCTTACTTGCATGCGTCGTTTCACCAATAAATGAAATTCATATTTGATGAGGACTGGCATTCCAATGTGCAAATAGCTTTTCTGACATGCTGTGTTTCAATTCGAATACTCCTAATATGTAAGTTGGAGTTTATGCTGAGAATTTATGGCTTTCTAGCTGCTTCTGATTCGAGCATGCTCCATATTACCTTAATAGCTGTTTGGTTATACATAATAAGATTTCTTCAATCAAACTGTCCTTTCTCTAATACTAATATACATACATGCATGCATCTTATATATCTACATTCAAACTTGAGACGTACTAATCTTTTTTTATAATTTCTCTCTGTTCGTTGATGGAAAATGAGTGCGGAAATGGCCATTATGTGTTAATGTCAGATTTCCAGGTAATCCATTCTTGTTGATTGTTTTGTACAGCATGAGTTTGCATGTGTTTTGAGGTGAAGGAATTGTGGGCTTAGTCACATGTTTAATTCGCAGTATCACGCTTTTTCACTTCCACATAATTGCATCTCCAGTTCTCCATGCTGTATGCTGCTAAGGAATGTATGATCCTTCACGATCTAAACATATTTTAATTATTTAAAGAAATTTGTTGTAGGTTGAATCAATTAATAGACTACTAGTATTCGTTTAATAGTACTAATAAAAATCTATAGTACTAAATGTTATTGTGAGTAGATTGATTATAGTAGTAATAGATATCACACCTTTAACAAATAACCGATTTTTCATTCGGCAGCCTATCTACAAGGCATGATATTAGGAGAGTCAATTGACGTCCACCGTCAGCCAATGAATAACCCTCTAAAGGGAAGATACATTTACTTCTCATTACAATTCCATTTTCATTTGTCAACCCATACATAGTTCTACAAATCAGTCCTGTTTTTTTGTAAAATGGCCGCAAAGAATTATTCACATTCCTTCCTGTGTTTTAGAATTTAGAGCAGAAACCTCTTTCAAAAACTCTCTCCACACACACACACATACTATTCAAGAATCTTGAGTGATGAGTTTTGATTAAGCGCTAATCATTGAGGGAAAACATGAAAGGGCATGAGGATAAGTTGATGAAAATATTTTGGCTAAGGCCTGCGTTCAAGAGATATTCACTGAGGTCGCCCTCGTGGGCATCCTTTAACAAGACACTCTGTTCATCATATTCCCTTCTCCCATTCCTCATCTTCTTCCTGCTCGTTGTTGCTCTTCTCGTCCTCACTGGCCAGGTCGACCTCGTAAGTCTCCTTCAAACTTCTCATCAATTTTATGTTTTGTATGATTTATCATTTTTTTATTTTCTTCAGAAGATTATTTGCATTGGAAAATAAGGGCCTGATATCATTATTGTTAAATGATTTACTTTTTTCGGAATGAATTTTGTTTCCTATTTCTGAGACTCATTATGTTCCATATACAAAATCTGGAAAAACAATTTATCTCAATGGGACAATCAAAATTGGCTCATGAATGTTTTTAATTAGGCACAGAGAATTAGTGGACTCAAATTGAGTGAACAATATCGATATTGAGAAAGGATTTGCTATTTTAGATTTTTACTATAAAAAGTTAGTGGGATAGATTAAATTGGTCGATTCCATTCAACTAGGGTAAATCAACCGGCAGCCCTCCATTAAAACATTTAATTTGGAGATCAAGATATATTTCAAGTATTAATTCAAGGATCTTGTATCTGTGCACCGAGACTAACATGAAATATTGGCAACAATAATTACTACTTACTCCTCATAACCAATAGCCTCATAATTTGGCAGCCTAAATGAACTTGTCCAAATTGTCTACTATTGTTAACTATTGAATCTTTCAATCTCACTTATCACGGTTTCCTAAATATAAGGCGTGCAAGAGATTTTCTGCGGTTTATTTAGGCATAAAATTTGAAAGCTTCTCCGTATTTCTTAGATATGCCACCATCTAAATAGCAACAATATATTAATTCTTAGACTAAAGTCTCAATTTGGTACTTAACATATTGCATTTTTTTTATTTTGGTCCAAAACATTATCTTTTGAATTATTCGGTCCATCACATTTGAAATCGGATCACATTTGGTCCATTTTGGACGGTTCCGTCAAATTTTTGACTGTTTTAATTACCGAGTCACTAATCCGTAATTATTATTATAAATAAATAAACTTTTATATTATAAATAAAAAATAACCCCCCTCCTCCTCCCTCCCGCATCTCCACCATCTCTGCCGCCCTTCCCGCCTCCCGATTCCCCCTCATCGCCCCCACCACCGTAGTCACCATCTCATCCCTCAGCCTCTGGAGCTGGGAGAGACCAGCAAGACGGTCGGTGAGGATGCCGCTGAGCTGGAGGTGCGGCAGGCGGAGCTCGACGACTCTGCCGACGGAGCATCCATTGCCACGCCAATCGCACGGGGTGGCGGGAGTGGAGGCGTCCCATCAGCCCAATGCGCCACGTGGATTATGCAGATTCTGCTTGAAGGAGAGTAAGGCTTCGATCTCGGGGGCCGACGGCGGCGCGTGTGAAGCTAGCCGTTAGAATGGCGCAAAGAGCCACGGCGAGGAGTGTGAGAGTAGCAGTAGATATTGATGAAATTGAAGAGGGAAGTGAGGTTAGGTGTGAGGAATGTGGTTTAGCAACAGATGTAACGCCATATGCCGAAGCTGCGACGACCGATAGAGAGAGGGAGATAGAGGGATTTTGGGTGTATTTATTTATATGAGGTGTTTTGTTGTTTCCCTCTGTTGAGAGATATGAGTCTACGCCGAAAAAGGGCAATCAAAATTGAGGAGAAAAGGAGTGAAAAGGAGTGAAATGAACCGCAGGTGGATCACGATTGGGAGGATGAGGTCAAGTTGGGGACCAAATCCAGCCTCCCCAACTCCGTCTTCGACACGCTTCTCCACTACGCCGCCCTCAACGCCTCCTCCACCGGCCGCATGTCCGCCGACGAGCTGTACGCCGTCGCCGCCATGCTCCGCCGTTGCGCCACCTCCTACAACCTCTTCGTCTTTGGGCTTAAACCCTACTGTGGAATTCCCTCAACCACAACGGCCGCACCGTGTTCTCGCGCGTATTAGTGACGAATTGTGACGGATTTGTGATGGATTTGTGACGGATTAGTGACGAATCAATTAGTGACGAATCACTTAGTGACGGATAGCGATGGATTTGTGACCCGGTAATTAAAACCGTCAAAAATTTGACGGAACCATCCAAAATGGACCAAATGTGATCCGATTTCAAATGTGAGGGGACAAATAATTCAAAAGATAATGTTTTGGACCAAAATAAAAAAACGCAATATGTTAAGGACCAAATTGAGACTTTAGTCTAATTCTTAGTGCCAAAAATATGTTTCCGTCTCATAATAGAGAATATATTTTTATATATTGATGTTCTAGAAATTTTTTTTCATAAAATAGAATGTGACATTTTTTTGAGATAAATTAAAAACATATCTACATTGGAACAACTATGAAAGCCACAATCTGGTTAGTGCATGTTTACTTTTTTGGCAACTATGTTGACTTGAATTTGAGTACACGAATTATATAATCATGTAATTTGGGTCGCGTAGTAAATTGAACTGTAAATTAAAAGTTTTATTTATTGAGAAATGATGTTGATTTGAATAAACAGTTATTTGTTGAGAAATGATGTTATTGATTTGAATAAGCAAAATCTTGAAGGGAAACTATGTAAGTTATTCTTACATAAGGAGCTCGCGCGAAAATAGCATCGATGGACTGGACTGTGCGGCGTGGAACTATACCAAGTCCTGCCCGAGATACTACCCGGTCAGACGCCAACCGTCTGCAAATCCCCCTCCGACCTGCCCGGACTATTTCCGATGGATCCACGAGGACCTCCGCCACTGGAGACAGACCGGAGTCACGAAAGACATGGTGGAGAAAGCGCGGGAGACGGCGCATTTCCGCCTCACCATCCTCGACGGCAAAGTCTACGTGGAGAATTTCCGCCAGTCCATCCAGACGCGGGCTCTGTTCACGGTGTGGGGGATCGCGCAGCTCGCTCGGACCTATCCGGGGAGGTTGCCGGACCTGGAGCTAATGTTCGACTGCGATGATCGCCCTGTAGTGGAGGCCGAGCGGTTCGGGGTGCCGGACTCCTCCCCGCCCCCTTTGTTCCGCTACTGTTCGGATTGGCGCAGCTTGGATATCGTCTTCCCCGACTGGTCGTTTTGGGGATGGTAATGTTTGTTTTTCAATCCAATCCAATGTGATTTCTTTTTTTTGTTTAATCATAAGGAATGGTTGGTGCAGGGCGGAGACGAACATAAAGCCATGGAGAAGTGTGTTGAAGGATATAAAAGAAGGAAACAAGAAGGCGAAATGGGAGGACAGAGAGCCGTATGCGTATTGGAAGGGAAACCCCGATGTCTGCCCATGGAGGGCTGACCTTATGAAGTGCAATGCCACTCCTCAAACTGACTGGAACGCTCGTCTTTATGTTCAGGCATCCAATCTCTTCTTCTCATCATCATCTCTCAACCTCAAGTACTAGTGTTCTTATTGTTGCTTACTTGCATTTCAGAACTGGATTGCAGAGTCCCAACAAGGATACAAGCAATCAAATCTTGGAAACCAATGCACCCACAGGTTACAAATTATATATACTTATGATTCTATTGCTATGCAAAATCCTCAAGAGAAAAAAAGTTGTTCATATTTTTAGGTACAAAATCTACATAGAAGGGTGGGCATGGTCGGTGAGCGAGAAGTACATCTTTGCCTGCGACTCCCCCGTCTTGCTCAATACGCTGCGTTGGCATGATTTCTTCATAAGAGGCATGGTTCCTCAGCACCACTACTGGCCCGTGAGGGATGATGACAAATGCAGGTCTCTCAAATTTGCAGTCGAATGGGGAAACAACCATACGAAAATGGTAAACTCCTTTTCCTTCTTATATAAACCTCAATAAGTTTCCTAGCTAAACGAGTCAAAAATCTTGATTGTTAGGCCAAGTCCATTGGTGAAGCCGGGAGCCGCTTCATCCACGAGGATTTAAAGATGGAGTACGTTTATGATTATATGTTCCATCTTCTCAACGAGTACGGGAAGCTGATGAAGTACAAGCCCTCTGTTCCTGCTGGCGCAGTTGAGCTGTGCCCGGAGTCAGTGGCCTGCGCTGCTCGAGGGATCTGGCGGAAGTTCATGGAGGAATCCTTGGAGAAGGGGCCTAGTGAGTCGGATCCGTGCACGATGCAACCACCTTACAATCCTCAAGAAATCCTAGCCTTCAATGAAGGGAAGATCAAGAGGACTAAACAAGTGGAGGCGTGGGAGAATCAGTATTGGGGCAGACAGAAGAGGAAGAAGCAGCGATTATAAGCAAACTGTTTTCAGTTACTTTTGAGAACTTTGTTATACTGTTTTAAGGTAGAAGTTGCTGTCTTTTCTATTGTCTTATTCTCTTTTAAAACTATTGCTGAATAAGAGCATATTTTCAAGGTTTTTCTAAATGAGTCTGCCATGATTCAGGCATTGATGTTGATGAAAATGATTCAACAGAGGTGAAGAAGATACGAGATTGAATCCTAATTATATTTCCAAGTCCATATCAAATAAATATCATGCGTGAAACATGTGGTGTATTTGAATCGAACAAATATAGAATAGAATAAATAAATACAAACCACTTGAAAAAAAATGAATCAGCAAAGTTTCACTTGTTTCTTAAATTAGAACTTGTAATTAACACACCAAACCACAGCCACTTATTTGATAAGAATTGGTATAAACACTAACGACATCCACTTCTGGTTAATTATACAATAATTCTCACACTGCGTGTGTATTTGGTGAGGAACAAGTCAAAGACTCTACTAAAACAGTTGTGGCACACAAACACATCTAATCTGATGTTGTTAAAGATCAAGTATTGATCAAAACAAACTTTTGCTTTGTCTGGATGATCAAGAATATGATAGACAGGCAACAACAGCCTAGGAGGGCTCAATCCACTGCTGTATTCTTCCTTGCGATCCTCATCGTCATTGGCTTGATCACTCAATGGCTTGACATAGTGAGTTCTTCTTTTCGTGTGTATTATTGTAATTTGATCATCATCATTAGCCACACTTAGGTTTTGGCCATTTTTCCAGTCAATCATCACAGGATCACCGCAGAAGAAATTCGGGTTCTATATATATTCAGAAGAATTTGATTGCTCTCTCAATTGCTCAAACATTCCATCACCTGTAAAAAATGATAATGTCGAGAGCTCATCAGCTTTGACATGTCCAGACTACTTCAAGTGGATCCATGAAGATCTAAGGCCTTGGAAGGAAACCGGGATCTCAAAACAGTTGGTCGAAGAGGCCAAGAAAGTCGCACATATTAGGATCATTGTAGTGAACGGAAGACTATATACGTTGAGGTACAAGAAAGTCTTCCAAACCAGAGATATTGTAACCATATGGGGAATTTTGCAGCTTCTTAGGCTCTACCCGGGCAGGCTGCCAGATTTGGACCTAATGCTAGAGTGTGGGGACAGGCCAGTGATCAAGAAACGCGACTATGGAGGTCTAGAAGCTTCCATGCCTCCACCATTGTTCCACTACTCTGGAGATGAATCTAGTTATGACATTGTTTTCCCTGATTGGTCCTTCTGGGGTTGGTAATTGTTTTTTTTTTGTTTCTTCATTTTTTGATGTTTCCTCTAATTTAGCCTCAGTAGTGACAAAAGGTGATTTATTCCATCGTTGGACTTTGCAGGCCAGAGCTGAATATCAAGCCATGGGAAGTGCTGAAGCAGGAGATTCAAGAAGGCAACACAAGAATCAAGTGGAAGGACAGAGAGCCTTACGCTTACTGGAAAGGGAACACGAGGGTGGGAACTGCACGTCGTGACTTGGCGAAATGTAATGCCTCTGATCAAGATGATTGGAAAGCTAGGATCTTTGGAATGGTAAAGAAAAAAAGCTGCACCTTTCTGCAATATCCCTCTTAGGGGAGATTTTTGAGGGTGGTTTAAGTTATGCTTCATCATTGTAGGATTGGAATGAAGAGAAGAAGCAAGGTTTCAAGAGTTCTGATGTTGCAAATCAGTGTACTTACAGGTATATGGATCACAACTTTGATAGTAGTATATAAAACTATGGCAGTTTTTATATCATTTTTCCATGTTTTTGGCTCCTTTTTTCTGATGTATATTTGGGATTGATGTAAGGAAGATACAAGATTTATGTTGAAGGAGTTAGCTGGTCTGTTAGCCAGAAGTATATCTTAGCTTGTGATTCCATGGCTTTGATCATAAAACCACATTTCTATGACTTCTTCACAAGAAGTCTGCTGCCCTCGATCCATTACTGGCCTATCAACACTAACAACAAGTGTGAGTCAATCAAATTTGCAGTTGAGTGGGGCAACAATTACACAGACAAGGTGATTGAGAACATGTGAAAGTTTTGGACTGAATATAGATCGATGTTTTTTTTTATCTTGATGTCCATCGTTGTATCAGGCTCAGGAGATTGGAAGAGCAGGAAGCAACTTTGTTCTAGAAAATCTTGCGATGGATTATGTTTATGATTACTCTTTCCACCTCCTAAGTGAGTATGCAAAGCTCTTGAAGTACAAGCCGACTGTCCCTGAAGGGGCCGAGGAGACATGCTCAGAAGTGCTGGTGTGCGCCATTAGAGGACGGAAGAAGCGATACAGAAAACATTCTATGGTGAAAAGCATGTCGGATTCACCTCCCTGCAATCTGCCTCCTTCGTTTGAGCCAGAAGATGTTAGCGTTTTCCTTGAGAGGAAAGCGAATCTAACAAACCAGGTTGTTTTGTGGGAAAGAAATGAAATTCATGGTAACTGAAGGAGAATATTTTGAGATAGGGCTATTTGAAAGGAGTTTTAGGCCACCTTTAGAAAACAATCCAGACTCCTTTTCTCTGTAAAATGCAGCAGAAATGATTTGCCATGTTTTAATATGTTATACTATCAAGTACTGTACAATCTCAATACATAATTTGTTTCATGTCCAACTCTTTCGCGACAGATGTTGTTACGGTTTTCATAATATGTTTTTGAAGGAACTGAAAAATCAAAACTTCTCAATTACAAAGCCTCAATCAGCAAAGGCCTTTAGACGAAGAAGGCAACGAATGAACATTCTGCTGAAATGCGATCTCAAGTTTGAAAAAAGTCAAGCTAAGTTCTTAAAAATCTTATATTGAAAATTTTCACTTTGTTTGCTGTTTTTTTGTTTCCACACAAGCATGTTATAATCTGGCTATGGAAAGTAAAACTCAGTCTAGAAAAGTACTACTGTTTATATCAGATAAAAGGAGGTAGCCACAGAAAAGATGCAGCTGATACATCAATAACGATAACACTCTTGTAAAGAAAAAACACAACAAACATAAACAAATCTGAAAACGAAAAACACACAGATGGTTTTCTGGTTTTATCCCTCTTATAATACTAGTACTAAATAAATAAGCCCTGTTCAGATGTAGTCGAAAGAGCCGCCCAAGAAACTATAAGAAGCCGGACATTTTATAGAGAAGCTGATAATAAGACGTGAGGCACTAGGTGGATGGTGCAACGCATTCAATAAGCACGCGCCTTGAGGATATCCCAGCTCATCTCACTAGGATCAGTTACTTGCAACTCAACCTGAATCCCATCTAACTCTCTCTTGAACCTATCTTTGGAGCTTGCATACAACATCTTAGTCCTCACCTTTGCAACATCTGGTGACCTACAATATTTGAAGAAAAAAAAATTCCATTTTTCATAATACAAAAGCAAAGTAATAGTACTGAAAAGAAAAAGAAGAAAACAAACACATCTTTACCATGCAAAGAAGAAGATCTTGCTCTTGTGGCAGTTTTCATTTGTTGTGAAGTCATAGTCGAAGACAGCATAGCGACAGTCGTCATCAGGCAAGCTCTTGCAGAAATCCTCGTAGCTTTCGCCCTGCCCCCCGATCTTGTCTACCACCACTTGTTGGAGGCCATCATCAAGCTTGAAGGTCAGATATCTGTGGTTTCTTCTGGCTTTTAGCTCCAAGAATGTCAGTTTGCATTCGTCGTGCACTGCTACTCCGGAGGCTGAGTTCGCCTGCAATGGAGATTGAGGAAATGCAGGAAAGAAAACAAGGTGTGCCAGTTTCATCTCTTACTTATAATGTTAAAAATCTTAACCAGAAAAATGGCAGATCAGGCCTGTTCTTCATGTTCATTTCATGCATATGGATTTTCCACTTTTGGTGAAACTTTTTTGATCAATCAAATGATTATGACATTGGAAACATAAAGTATTACACACCATAATGATAGAAACACACACACCGTAATGATAGAGATAAGAACTTATTAATTTGAATATTTGATAGGTTACATGATATATCATGTCAAGATTCAAGATCTATTAAGGCAAATAAGAATAGAAAGTGAAGATGAACATGAACAAATTCAAGAATTAGTTGCAAGATAGAAACATACCATGTTTTGTCTCTATCTAATGAGAGAAAGGGACTTCAAAATATGGAAAATGGAGATGGAAGTGATCAAATGGGAAAGAGAGATGAAAAGATAATGCAAACTGATCCTTGTTTTTTGGTAAAAGAAGTTGACGAAATATTCAAAAGGAGGGGAGAGTTTTTAGGTGTGTTTTTAGGAAAATTAATGGCACATATCACATTTGCCTTTTTTAGGATTATCATTTATCACATCCAACACTTTTATTTTATGGAATATTATTTTATTTTCTAACAGCCTCAAATTTCTTACCATCAAATATGTATTTTAATTAAAAATATTGGATGACTTTTTAATAAAACAATTTAGCAATCGCACGTGGTGTGAGTTTATTTGTAATCAATGACAGAAAATTAGTTGATTTTTATGGGATTTTTTTATAAAGGTGCCAAAAATAAATTACTAATTTCTCTTGAATTAATCTATTTTCAATAATTTTTTAATCACAAATGAATTCCTCTATGCTTTTTCTATGAATTATACTTTATTTATTCTATTAGAAATGAAACATTTCTTAAAATACTTTTTTTTTTTTTTACTTTATTCTCTTTTCACTTAATTTTTAAAAAAATATATGAATTCTATGTCGAAAAACAAATATTTCTAAATTAATAGGATGGAGAAAGTAAATGCTTTTCTAAGTAAGAGATAACCAGATTTAATTCTTCTTAGCTCCAACAAAATCTATATTGGTTACAACAATGAACTACAAAAAATAAGTTAAAGCTACACTTGCTATGTCAAAATAATTAAGTCAAGATGGACTTTAAGATAAAATAAACGATATGGAATTAAGATAAAGATTTAGTAGTGTTGCTTGAGTAGTAAAATAAGAATAAGAATAAAATAAATTAATTGTGTGATGGACTAGATTGTTCTATAAATTAAATGTGAAATGATATTTTTTGCCTTTATAATGAACTCATATAATTTCATGTGTTTTAATGTTTAATTGTACGAAATCATTGACTAATTAACGAAAATATATGTAAAATTACTTAATTAACGATTCAATAAGCTAAAAAGTTAATGAAAATTGTTAATTAAATTTATGGAAGGTTTAATTCATTGCTTGATTAATCAATAAGGTTGTGATCGTTAGATTAATTAACTAGTGGTTAATTAAGTATGAAATAATATCTCTATCTAAAGGACTAATCTCATTTGCCAAACTGCCAAAATCAGAAGCCAAACCAATATCATAATCAAAGTCGATATCAATACAACATGTGGAATTTGAACATTTCCATAGGGTAATCCATTTCTCAATTTCTCCAAGCCAAACATGCTTAACTATAGAATTCTTATAAGATGGACGCCAACATATTAAAGAAGATGCATTATCTTGGTATGAGTACAACCCATAAATCTGTTAAAGTTCTTCTTCAATATGCAGTCTCATACGTACATTACATATCCTTCAATATCCGGGTATAGCGCTAAACCAAGGGAAAGTGAGGTGAAGAAATGACAATGAGCCAAGCCGCAACTGTAGACAGATTTGAACAACGATTTGCCTATCTATATGATGTCCAGATGCCTTTCAAAGACAACCATTGTCTTCTTCTTCGAAGAGCTTCGAATGGGTACCTTGCACGCCTCAATTGGAGCCCGAATGAAGAAGTTATGGACGTTTGATGAAGGCTGCGCGGAGTAGTACAAACCTAGCGAGTCGCCGGATTCGCAAGTATATGGGCCTGGCGACTAGCTGGGAATGCGAAGGGACTCCAGGCGGGATTTTGAAATGTTTTGTGTGTCTTTTCACCTCCCAAACCCTACATCTATAAATAGGGCCTTTTGTTTCCTTTGTATTAAATTAGATAAGATTAGATTAGATTGAGAGTGTCTCCTTTGTGAGAGTCCCTCCCCATGTTGGGTGAGATGAATATTTGGAAAAATCCATGGCCAGGCTATGGTTACTTTGTGGTTGGCTCGAGGTTAACCACTTGGTAAATTCACAACTAGCATCATGTAGCTAGTGGCAGAGCTTGAGTGAGAGTATACCTTAGGGGCGAAGCTCGGAAGAGTATACCTCTAGTGGCGGAGCTCGAACGAAAGTATACCCTAGTGTCGTGTGGCTAGTGAGTGAGTTGATATAAATGGTTACTTGGATGAAAGTTGCCAAGGGTTGCCATCATCTTTTTGGTAGAGATCCTTCGGTCTCCAAGAGGGCATTTGTTCAGTCCCTAATTTCTTCCATTTCGATCCCCCTCATCTATTCTATTTTGTTGTATCTTTTTGTGGGATGGAACACATATTCTTTTTAGTGTAATATTTAATGTAATGTGTTTTTATGTTATTGTTGTAATATTTTTAGTTTGTAATTTTAATTGTGTTGTTTTTTATGAGAAAAGTCTTTGGCTAATTTTGGAGATTCTCATCAATCATTGTACCTCTCTTTCGGGTGTATTATCTGTATCCTTCTCTTCCATGATTTTGCTGTTGTTGTGGATGATGTTTTTTTTACCATGATCTGTTGTTGTGGATGATGTTGCACACTTGGACTTGAGGGTTTTGATTGTTAGAATTAGCCCAAATGAAATTGTATGAAATTACGTTCATATGAATCAAATCTCTCTTGACCTTGGTATTATGCTGCATTCAGTTTGACCACTTCTTTCAATTTCCAACCCCAGATTGGCTTTGAAAATTATCTTCATACATTTTGGATTGGGCAACTTGCACATTACTCCCTCAATTGTACCTCATTTATATTTTTAAACCACAATTTGTTTTCACGTTATTTTTTGCATGCACTCCGTAAGAGCATCGTTAACGCCATGGGCCGAGCCGCAAATTGCGAGTCTCGGCCCGTCACAAGCGTTGGATGGAGGAGAGTCACGGCCTGGGCCGGTCCCGGGGCCGCATTTGCTACCTGGTGACGGTCCCGCGGCCCGGCCCATGCGCGCGTTAATTGGTGCGGGACGTGACGCAACGTGGCCCGGCCCAGGGTTATTTCGTGTTCGGGCCGGGCCGCAACGGAATTTTTATTATTTTTTTTAATTCAATTTTTTTATATAAATAACGAAGTAGAACGCTACCAAGCTGCTATTCAAGCTTGGAACGAACAACAAATCCGGGTACCACGTACTCGGATGTATATTCACCGAGACCGTGAACAAGCTGCGTTGCGGCTTTTCATGGATTATTTCTCTAGAGATCCGCGATGGAGCGATCAGATGTTCCGTCGCCGGTTCCGGATGCGGAGGCCTTTGTTCCTACGCATTGTCAACGCAGTTGTAGCTCGTGACACGTATTTCTGCTAAACCACCGATGCTGTGGGCCGACAAAGTATATCGACGTTGCAGAAATGCACGTTTGCCATTCGTCAACTTGCTTACGGAACTACATCAGATATGTTCGATGAGTATCTATATGTAAGCGAGCATACTGGACGGGAGTGCCTAGCTAAATTCTGTCGGGCAGTCGTCAAAGCATTCAAGGATACATACTTGAGAAAGCCAACGACCGACGACGTTAGGAAGTTGGTCGACATGCACGAGCGGACCCACGGCTTCCCGGGGATGCTTGGAAGCATCGACTGTATGCACTGGCAGTGGAAGAATTGTCCGACGGCTTGGAGAGGACAATACACTAGCGGGCACAAGGGCACACATCCCACGATTGTGTTGGAGGCCGTTGCCGACCAACGATTGTGGATCTGGCATGCCTACTTTGGTGTCGCGGGGTCCAACAACGACCTCAATGTGTAGAACGAGTCTCCATTGTTCAACGACTTGTGTGCCGGGCGAGCGCCGAATGTAGAGTTCACGGCCAACCACCGTCGGTATAGTATGGGGTACTATCTGGTAGGGGTGTGCATTCGGGTTTCGGTTCGGTTTTTTGCCAAAACCGAACCAAAACCGAAAAAACCGAATTTAGTTCAAAATCCAAACCCAACCGAAACCGAAAAAACCGAAACTGAAAAACCGAAAACCGAAAACCGAACTTAAAAAACCGAAAAAACCCGAACAAAACCGAAAAACCCGAAAAAAACCAAAAAACCTGAAAAAAATAAATATAATATAAATATATATTTAAATATGTGTATTTTATTTTATTTTATATATACTAATAAAATATTTATATATAATATAAAATTAATAATACATATAATATATATTATATAGTATAATATATTAAAAGAATATATATATTATATATAATATAATATATTAAATTAATAGAATATATATAATTCGGTTTTTCAGTTTTTTCTTCGCCCGAACCGAACCGAACCGAACCGAAAAACCGAATTTTTTTTATTTATAAAACCGAACCGAACCGAAAAACCGAAAAAACCGAACCGAATTTCAAAATTTCGGTTTGGTTTGGTTCGGATATTCGGTTTCCGGTTTTTTTGCTCACCCCTACTATCTGGCAGACGGGATCTACCCTCGATGACCCGTGTTCGTGATGACTATCATATGTCCGACAACGGATCGGAGGGCATTGTTTGCCCAAAGGCAAGAGGCGACTCGGAAAGATGTCGAGCGTGCATTCGGAGTCCTCTAAGCACGGTGGGCTATTGTGAAGGGAGCGGCCCGTGGTTGGCAGCGGTCACTAGTCGCCGACATCATGTATGCATGTATCATAATGCATAACATGATCGTTGAGGACGGGGAAGATAATGTCACTTTGTGGAGCGACGATCCGCTCGCCAGCACCGGGAGTGACTACGTTGTCACCGACCCTCCCGTACAGGGCCTTCCTCCCGACATCCGCAATGTCATGGCCCGTTCAGCTGCGATGCGCCAAGAGGAACAACACACTAGCCTCCAAGCCGATCTAATCGAAGAAATTTGGACTCGCACCAACGTTTTCCAACATTGACGTTATGTTTTTATGTTTTTTATTTTATGTTTTAAAATTTCTATGTTGTAATTTTCAATCTTCGATCGAAATTAACTTTTCCGTGTTATAAATTTTCGGTTTTTTATTTTACGTTTAAAATAGGTTGAAGTTGTGAATAGTGTCATTTATTAGTTGCGGCCCGGATTATGGACTGCAGGGTTAGAGCAGTTGGGGTCTGGGCCGTAACTGTAGAGGAATGATGACGTGGAGGGGACTTGGGGCCTGAAACCGGGTCGGGTTAATGATGCCCTAACTTGTAATTTCTTTCTGGTGATTAAAATAATCGTACAAGATGAGCAATTAAGTTTGTGTGGGATCTCGCGAGCCTTTCTAAAACAAATGGTGGGTTTGAACTTTGGATAAATTCAATTTGTACTCCATCAATAGACCTGTAAACCTATTCTCACTTCAGGTTTTCAGATTCAGACTGTTTTTTTCAATTTTGACTTTTGTCAAAAATGAATTTTAACTTTTTAACACTCCACAGTAAAGAACACTGAACCACGGTAATGACGAAGCGAAAGCAGCCCCAACTCGCCGCAGATTATTCAGACGACGACGTCGTTTCTGGTACTTCACGCCAGCATGAAGAACTTTTTTTGTTGATTTTTGAGATAGCATGCACAAATTGATCGATTAACTTAGTTTCATTAAATGCTAGGTTTTTTTGATCGGTTTCTCTCAATGTACTTCTGTTCGATAACGTCAATGTTTCGTTATTGCTGATATTTTGTTTCTACGAATTGTCGCTTGTCTTCGTTTCGACGACGACTAGCAACTGATTTTATAGGTTTTGTATCGTTATATGTGATGAACTGTGCTCGATTTAGTATTGGTGACCCAATTAGTCGAAAAAGTTCCAATCTATATGTGCAAACGGTGTGTGAGATGCTAATTACAATATAGTATCTGTTCTTCATGTATTGTTTTCGGTATCGTCTTGAATGCAGATGCACTGATGATTGAATTTAATATTGCAGAAGAACTTGGAAGTATAGAAAAATTGGGGAGTTATTATAAGTTACATCCAATTTATAAGTCCACTATGCATGTAGATATATTCAATATAGATAAGATTCCTTGTCGCCAGAGGTCAATGAGGGGATTTAGGAGGGAGAAGAAAACAGCCGTGCTAAATGCTGGTATGTTGCACAATCTGGATTTCTTATAGGCTTCTTGCTTTGGATATTCGAAAAATATTGTAGGCTTAATGTTTGATTAGGGAAATTGGTTGGAAGCGTTGCCAAGGCAAGCAGAAGATCTAGGGATGTGACAAACAAACCGAAGGGAGAAATAGAGGAAAGTGATTGTGTCATTGTGTGCACGTCTGTTTGTAATGGTAGAGTATCGAGGAGGCGGTGTGGAAGCACCACCAAGGGTCAGGAGAATGGAAAGTTAGGCTCTCAAATGTTTGAAATCTACATAGAGTATGATTGTCTCATCTTTGTATGATTGTCGTATTTTTGTATGGAGTATATATTTATTATCTTAACCTGTTGCTTTGGATGATGTAGGAATATGTGGAGAAAACTCTCAGAAGAGGAGAAAAATGAATATACTTATCTTGACTCTTTGTGGTTTTCCTTGCATGCTAAAGGACCTCACAAATCAAAAGTGTTGAGTTGGATCAAAAGAAAGGATATATTCTCGAAAAAATATGTATTTGTTCCAATTGTTCAGTGGTATGTGTCGCGTTGTTGTGATGAAACCACTATAACTATGAATTTATGATCATTCAGTAAAAGGTTATGCTGTTGCATATACTCATTTCAGTGAGGCTCACTTACTGGCGTTGCATTGTGCAGGGGTCATTGGTTTCTTTTGATCTTCTGCCACTTTGGTGAAAATTCAGAGGCAAAATCTGAACGCCGCTGCATGTTGTTGCTAGATTCCCTGCAAAATGCACATTCGAAGCAGCTAGAATCTGGAATCAGAAAGTAAATTATTCTTATTGTCAAAGTGAAGTTTTTTTTCTAGGATATGTACTTATGCTTTTTTCATCTCCCTTTTCTCTACAGATTCGTCTTTGACATATTTGAAACAGAAGAACGGCCGGAGAATAAGGAACTAATCAGGAAACTCCCGCTTTTAAGTCCTAAGGTCGCATTACTCATCTACCACGTACCTAATATTCAATAATCAGTATGTAGACTCACTCGAATGAGTGCATGATTCCAGGTGCCACAACAGAAAAACAGCGAGGAGTGTGGATTTTTTGTTCTCTACTACATATATAAATTCCTAAAGAGTGCCTGTGATCATGTTAGCTTCTCGACAGGCTGCACACACTTTGTAAGTGTTCCTATTATTTCATTCTATCGTCTTTTTAAAGCAGCTCTTTGGATTCAAGGTCTCATGCAGGGTTACCTTCTGATCTGCGATGTATAGATGAAAGAGAACTGGTTTACTCACGAAGATGTGGAGCGCTTTAGCAAATCACTGAACCCAATTATCTGTGATGTATAGATGAAAGAGAACTGGTTTACTCAGGAAGATGTGGAGCGCTTTACCAAATCACTGAACCCAATGACTGAATTTTCTGATTGATCAGATCAGTATATTAGTTCTTTTTCGTAAATGATGTATGGAAAATCAGTCAAATTTAGCAGTAAGAAGGTATATGATGATTGTATTTTTAATTTTGGCTAACTAATTATCTTTTTTAGGAGCAAGATTTGGATGACTGTTCCCATTTTCTAGTTAAGTGCATAATGACGTAGATCATTGTAAAACCATGAACATAAACAGCCTCGTTCCTAGTATTATATAAATTATAAACATTAAATCTAATCTTGTGCTACTTCTCTTGACATCTTTACGAGTGATTTTTGATAATAAAGATGCAGAGATTACTATCCGTATCTTTGGAATTTGATTGTCTGCTTCTCTATTAGTTACTTGTCCATTTTATCTGCTACAACAGTCACTTTATATTCATTTTTTTTAAATTTTTTTTGCCGTTTGGTCAAGGCAAAAGACCAGTGAGAAATAGTTCATGGTTGCTAATATGGTGGATGGTCATGCCAAACTGAGAAAGCTGTTATCATTTTCAATATGTTATACTGATATGTTTGTCACTGTGAAAGTATTGGCCGGATCATATGCAAAAACTGCGTCTGAAGATCCCCTGCTCCCTTTAAGCTGACGGTCAGTATATTCTCTTGCGTTAACACTGGGTTTTCTTGTTTGTTAACTTGTTTGTTGCCCTTTGATTTACTATGATATTTTTGATAACGGAATGGGGATGTGAATGTGGTTACTTGTCTTTACCTGCGAAAAATGTGAGGTAAAGGAGACATGGTATTGACAAATGAACCAATATGGTTTTCAGAATTTGGCACACTATATGTAAACAATATATGCTTGTTATAACTGAATGATGCATGGATACTCTCTTCTCTCGTATTTTGATCTGTAATCTTTTGTTTGGTTTTATTCAACTGACTTTTTAAACTTTATATTGTGTTCTACTAGGCGAAGCGAACAAATGAACTTACTTCAATTCTAATTTTACACTATAAAGCGTCGTGGCGGTTATTAACTTATTATGTACTCCTGGAAGAAGCAAAATTCTCAGCTAACTGTTGTAATAAAAACTGGAATTGAACGAGAGGGGTACAACATTAAAATCTAGCCTTAATTTCTTCAATAAGCAATGTGAGTCTTAAAAAACAACCTCCTTTTGTAACTGCCGTTTTGGCCTTGTCCCTGAGCTCTCGTGCCCTTGTTCTCATTTCTGCACCTTCCTCCATCAACACCACCAAAGCTCTCTTGATAGCATCCTTTGCCACGAACACCCCAGCCCTCTCCTCCTCCCCCCACATAACACGAACTTTATTTCCCACACTCACTCCAATTCCAAGTATTTCTACCACCAATTTCTCATTTGTTAACTGATCCCCCACAAATGGCCAAGTCGCAAGTGGCACCCCCGCCGCTATCCCTTCTAGTGTCGAGTTTCATCCACAGTGCGTCAAGAATCCCCCAACCGCAGGGTGTGATAGGATCACGAGCTGGGGCGCCCAGCCACGAATCAGGAAGCCCCTGTCTCTAGTCCTCTGCGCGAATCCGCTCTCCACAAACAATCCCTCCAGTGCAGGAGACGAAGCTCCTCCTAATCCCCAAATGAAAGGCCTATTCGTCTCTTCGAGAGCGAGTGCCAGCTCCAACATCTGCTCAGGCGTGGGGCGCGCTAACGAGCCCAGAGCCGCATAGATCACGCATCCCGGCTCGTGCAGATTGAGCCACTGCATGCAGTTGCGCACATCAACGGCGGAGATGTTCCCCCTCTTTGCCATGTCCGAGGTCTACACATTGCACAGGGAAACAGGGCGGATGCACCACACTCTCCCGCCTTTCGCCTCGCTGTATTCCTTCACGCTCTCCGCCTCCAACTCCTCGAAGCTGTTCACCACTACACCGTACGAAGCCTTCTCCGCAGCCTTCACTTGATCCCACACTTTCTTCATCACGGTTGATTTTGTATCTTCTGCGTCGGGAGCCTCAGCGCGATCGGCCTTTTTGTGATGCGAAGGGAGCAGAGATGTGCAGCTGGTGCCGTGGAAGACCAATCTGGGGATGTTGAACTGCTCGGCGAGCTGGGCGGTCCAAGGCAGGCCCATGTCGGAGATGAGGCAGCTCGGGGGCGGCTGCAGCTGCTCAAAAGCAAGCGCGACGTCGTTCTGCATCATGTCGAATGCGATTATGAACTTGTAGCTCGTCTCCAGCGATGGGAGAGAGTCCATATTCTCGCAGGCGTCGGGCAGTCCAGCTTCTGCGGCCGGGAAAGGGATTTGTATGAGATGGATTTGCTGAGATGGTGGAACCGATCCGGGCGGCGTTAGCTGTGTTAGTTAATGAGCTCAAGAGTTCCAAGAATACAACATTTATAATATCTAGTTTCAATAGTAGACTAGTTCCAAGAATGTATTTATTGTTGTATCTCAAGAGTCTCCAACACTCCTATAAATTAATAGATGTTGGATATCTTTTTCAATCAATAAAAAATACAAAGCTCTCTGTTTCAACATGGTATCAAGAGCAAGATTTCGATCCTAGATTTCGATCCTATTTTTTTTTAGAACTCAGAGAAGTTCTCATCATCGTTCCATACCCCTCAACCTCTTGACTAATCCAAGGCAGAAATCAGCCCCTACCACCCTTTCCGAACATGAAAACAACCAAAACCAAGTGAGCCCCATTCAACCACAAAATACCAACAAAAATGTCCAAAAACGTTGAATCTGTTTCATTAGGATTCAAGCTAGACGAGAAAAACTTCCCTGTTTGGTCCCGCCTCATGCGAATAATCATCGGCAGCCGGGAAAAATTGCAACACCTCGAAGGAGATCAAGCACCTCCCAAAACCACGGACCCAGAATTCAATAAATGGCAAGCTTCCGACTTCATCGTGTTCACATGGCTCATCCAAAACATGGAGCCCAAACTTGTCTTGCAATTTGCTCAACACCAAACTGCCAAAGCATTATGGCGGAGCCTCATAACGACTTTCGGAGTTAGAGCTGATCTCGTTCAAGTCTACGGCCTGGAAATCAGAACCAACCAACTCAAACAAGGGAATGAGTCCCTTGAACAATATTGGGGCGACCTCCAACATCTGTGGATCGAAATTGATGCCCGGAGGCCCTGCCCCTACACATGCTGCGAGAAGGGTATCAACACATACAAAAAAGAGACTGAAATCAAAAGGTTGTACCAGTTCCTATCCGGTTTGGATGATAAATATGATGCCCTCCGTCGAGAGCTCCTAAAACAGAGCCCCGAGCCCTCGGCAGAAGATGCCTTTGGCATTGTCAAGCAAGAAGAAACACGTACTGGAATCTGGAAGCCCTCAAACCCAATGCCTGATTCTGAAATTGGGGCTGGATTCGGAGGTCGGGCAGGCGGACCACCACCACCGCGCCGACACTACACCAGAACGCCGCTGCCTCCGAGAGACCGAGGCCGGTCCACACTGATTACCTCTCCAATCGACCTCGGATAGACAAATCCAAACTTGTTTGCAGCCACTGTGGAAAGCCAAAACATACAAGGGAGACGTGTTTCGAGGTTGTTGGCTACCCAGAATGGTGGGAGGACGGCCACAAAACCAACCGGAACCCAGTTGCTAAGGGGAGATCGGCGATTGGGAGAACCGAAGGAGGAGAGATTTTCGCCGCCCCGATGGGCGGCCAAGCAGCCACCAGCACCGGAGGCGACAGTGGTAGACCGGCGGCTCTCCCATCTGGCAGCGTCGGACAGACGACGGCGGCAGGCGGGTGGTCAGCGACGGGAATCGACGTTGGAGGAGGTGCAGCGGCTATGGCTAATTTTGCAAGCACCGTTGAAGGTAAAGGGTTTGGGGATTTATCCCCAAGCCCTTCCAGTTTTGATAAATATCATATTTTACCCCAAGAGCTTGCATGTACACCCCTAAGAACCCTTAAATTGCAGATAAACCCCCAGACTCACCTTTTAAAACAAAATAGCCTTATATCTCCTGAAAAATATGATAATACCCCCCAGATTTTATGTAAAAATCGTTTTTCAGCCTTAGAAGATGAATCTGAAATTTCTACTGCATGCAATGTCAAAAAGAGGAATGTAGAAAATGATAGAGGTTGGATATTCGATTGTGGGGCAACCGATACTATATCCTATGATAGATCGGACTTCGGTGAATTATCTAAGGCGAAACGAACATATGTTGAAACTGCTGGTGGTGATTTTGCTCCGGTCGATGGGGCTGGCACTGTTCAAATTTCCCCTGCATTGAAAATATCAAATTGTCTTTACGTGCCGTCTCTTTCCCAAAAGCTAATGTCTATTAGTCATGTAACACGAGAACTCAATTGCACTCTTCTGATGCATCCTAAATTTTGTTTTCTTCAGGATATCCGGACGGGGACGATTATTGGGCGTGGCATTGAACGCCGTGGGTTATACTATGTGGACGAGATAGCTCAAACTGGCAGAGCAATGTTGGCTCATGGATCTTCAGAACGGGAAACATGGTTATGACATAGGCGGTTAGGGCATCCGTCCTCTAGTTATTTGAAACTTCTATTTCCGCATCTTGTGAAAAATTCTATTTTTGAGTGTGAAACTTGTGTTTTGGCTAAGAGCCACAGACAATCTTTTAAATTCAACAACACTAGAGTTGACTCAGTTTTTTCTTTGATACATTCGGATGTGTGGGGTCCTTGTCCAATTTCAGGGGGGAACGGTTTGAAATACTTTGTCTCATTCATTGATGATTGCACTCGCATGACATGGGTGTATTTTTTGAAAAACAAATCTGATGTCTTCTCTAAATTTTCTGAATTTTATGCCATGATCCTCACTCAGTTTCAAACAAAAATCAAAATCCTTCGATCAGATAACGGGGGGGAGTTTGTCAACACAAAAATGAAAAATTTTTGCATTGAGAAAGGTCTGATTCACCAAACTTCTTGTGCCTACACGCCTGAACAGAATGGGGTAGCTGAACGCAAAAACCGGATTATTCTAGAAATGACTAGGGCACTTCTTTTTGATTCAAAGGTCCCAAAATATTTTTGGCCCGAAGCAATTGCTACGTCAGTATACCTCATAAATCGTCTCCCTACTAGAATCCTTAATCTCAAAACCCCACTTCAAACTTTATCTACCTTAACCAGTGTCCCTCCAGCCTTATCTCTTGAACCTCGAATTTTTGGATGCTCCGTGTTTGTTCATGTCCCGAAACATGAGCGAACAAAATTAGCCCCTTGTGCGATTAAATGTGTTTTCATTGGGTATGGGATCAATCAAAAGGGATATAGATGCTACGATCCACAAAACCGACAGGTTATCACCACGATGAACTGTAATTTCCTAGAAACAGAATTCTTTTACAACACCCAACTTACCAGTCAGGGGGAGAGGGAAATAAACGAGGTATCAAACGTTGACATGCTAAGCTGGATGCCTATGTCCCATAATCATAACCCCAATGAAGGTCAACCAGATCCAACTACTTCTGTCGCCGAGCAGGTCTTAAACACAAATCAACATGTGGAACAAATTGTCGCCCCAACATCTCCCCATCCGATATCCGAGGTAAATAATTCTATTGAGAACTCTATTACTGTTACTACTGACAATATAGTTACAGAAGATGATGAGAGAGAGATCATTGATGAGGATACTGGACAATATATTTTGCCACCTCGGAGTACTCGGGGAATTCCACCCAAAAGATATTCTCCGGAAAAGACAGGCGGAAGCAGTCAAGATATCCGGTGGGTAGTGTGGCAAAAGCAAACTTGACAAAACTGGCCAGAGCATTTGAGGCAGCTCTATATGGAGAAGAAGAAATCCCACAGACAGTAAGAGAAGCCCTGAAAATCAAACACTGGAGAGAAGCGATGATGGTCGAATTAAACGCCTTGGAAAGAAACAAGACTTGGAAGAAATGTCGACTGCCAAAAGGGAAACGTACCGTTGGATGCAGATGGGTCTTTACAATCAAACGGAGGCCTGACGGAACTATCGAGAGATACAAGGCCCGTCTTGTAGCTAAAGGATATACTCAGACTTATGGGGTGGACTACTCCGAAACATTCTCACCAGTGGCAAAAATGAATACAGTTCGAGTGTTGCTCTCTATTGCAGCAAACAAAGACTGGCCCCTACACCAGTTCGATGTGACTAATGCATTCTTACATGGTGAACTCAAGAAGGAAGTCTACATGGAAGCTCCGCCTGGTTTCGAGGATCACTTTGAAGATGGAGAAGTCTGCCAATTGAAGAAAACATTGTATGGATTAAAACAGTCTCCGAGAGCTTGGTTCGGGAGATTTACAGAAGCTATGAAAAAGTACGACTATCACCAAAGTAATGCAGATCACACTTTATTCTTGAAGAAGAGAGGGGATAAAATCACGTGCTTAATAATCTATGTCGATGATATGATCATCACAGGGGACGATTTTGAAGAGATAGAGCAACTTAAGAAGAATTTGGCAACGGAATTCGAAATGAAGGATTTAGGGGCACTCAAGTATTTTATGGGAGTTGAAGTCCTAAGATCAAATGAAGGGATCTTTATCAATCAGAAGAAATACACTTTGGATCTTCTAGCAGAATCTGGCATGTTGGAATGTAGGCCTGCAGACACACCAATAGCCATAAACCATAGTCTCCAAATAACTGGGGGAGCCCAACTAGCCGACCGAGAGAGATATCAAAGGTTAGTAGGAAAATTAATCTACTTGTCACACACTAGACCAGATATCGCATATGCAGTAAGTGTGATAAGTCAGTTCATGCACCGACCTCAAGACGACCACCTTGAAGCAGCATTAAGAGTTGTCCGATACCTCAAAGGAACCTTTGATCATGGAATTATGTTCAAGAAGAATGGACATTTGGAGATTCATGGTTATACAGATGCCGACTGGGCTGGAAACCCAATAGATAGAAAATCCACTTCTGGGTACTTTACATTTGTTGGAGGAAACTTAGTCACTTGGAAGAGCAAGAAACAGAAGGTCGTAGCGATGTCAAGCGCAGAGGCGGAATTCAGAGGAATTCGAAATGGTTTGACAGAGTTACTATGGCTTAGAGGATTGATGGAGGAATTGAGTTTTCTATCACAAAAACCATGTCGATTGTTCTGTGATAACAAAGCTGCGATCAGCATTGCAGAAAATCCAGTCCAACATGATCGAACAAAACACGTTGAAGTAGACAGACACTTCATCATAGAGAAAATCGAGGCAGAGATTGTTGAGTTCCCATTTGTTCGATCCAAAGATCAGCTTGCAGATATTTTGACAAAAGCAGTTGGAGCAAAAGTTTTCTCAGAAGCTCTTACCAAGTTAAGTATCGGAAATCCCGTTACTTAACTTGAGGGGGAGTGTTAGTTAATGAGCTCAAGAGTTCCAAGAATACAACATTTATAATATCTAGTTTCAATAGTAGACTAGTTCCAAGAATGTATTTATTGTTGTATCTCAAGAGTCTCCAACACTCCTATAAATTCATAGATGTTGGATATCTTTTTCAATCAATAAAAAATACAAAGCTCTCTGTTTCAACAAGCTGGGGTGGTGATGATGGAAACGATGAGGCCGCGGCGGGCGAGGAGTTTGGCGATGTCGATGATGGGGTTCATGTGGCCGGGGGCCACCATTGGGAACAGCACAAAGTGGATTTCAGCAGCCATCTTGACTTTGTTGGGGAAGAGAAGACGATGGATGTATTCAATCTCAAGTCTTTGATTCTTTTACTGTTTACTGTGATTTTTAAACATTGGATTCTCAACTTGAAATGGATATTGGTATCTAAAATCGTAAACTTTGGTCAAATTCTGGTATTTCTCATAAACTTTATTACGGAGTATTTTTCAAATGGATCCAAATAAGATATTTTCGGCAAAAGCTTATGATATTTTAGATCATTTTTAAAGTTCATGACTAGTAGAATGAAAAGTCACGAAGAAAATCATGTACGTTAGTCGAATATGGTGATTGATCTGCTGTGGGAAATAACAAACGGAATATAGAGTTTGTGATTTTAGAGTAATTTTAAAGTTTGTGTTTTTTTGTTATTTTTTAGGTACCAATATCCCATATTAAAATTATGATTACATTGAGAATGCAATAAAAAGAAATGATAGCACAAGTCCTCATTAGGCATCCAACCAGGTGATGTCGAGTTCACCCCAGTCTTGCACGGGCACCTTCAACGCTCTCCAGACAGCAGAAGACGCGCCAATAACGTTGTTGGAGCACGGAGGGAGATAGTCGCTGTCTGCATCACATCCCTTTGAGGAATCACACTCGTCAACCACCATAGCCTCCACGCTCCGCCCATTACCACTTATGGTGATGTTGTCCAGGCACCTTCTCCCTCCACTGTACCATCCGGTAGGAAGAGATACAACTGGTGTGTCGTCCGAGTAGTACTTGTGCTCGCATTTAGACGGCTTGTATCCATCTCCGCCTTTCTCAAAACCGGTGATGTAGAGATATGCCTTTGTGGCTGCAGACACTCGTGGAGAACATTTGTAAGTAGTGTAGTATTTCCCCTTTATGCAGCAGATGTCGTCCTCTTCGTTGCAGTAATCTGGAGGCGGCTTCTTGCCCTTCACTTTGCCACTCGGCTTGCAGGTTTGATGCCGAGCTTCTAACAAATGAGGGGAGAATATTAGTGCAAGAAAAAGTGCTCCCAAGCTCCAGTTCCTCATCAAGGCACTAGTTTTAGTTGTGTTTATCAGAGTTTGTTGTTGTTGGATGTAAAATACATGAGTTTATATAGAGTTTTATCACAAGGAAGAAGCCATTGTTGTTGTCAAAACTGAAACAAATTTGATATTTTTAGATGGTGATATTCTGTCTTTTTTGCATATAGGAAAAGGCCTTGATTGGATCTCCAACTGGCACTAAAAACCTATGTTCAGACAAGTTTCTCCAAACTCCTGTTCATCTATCTTATCATTACAATAATGAAATTACTTACAATGATAAAATCAAGTACAGTACTATTAACGTTGATTTCTTTATTTTATATTAAAAAAAAGGAATCTTTGTTGGTTCTTGGACATTTGTCTTGTTAGAACAGTTTTATGCCAAGTTTTTTTTAAACCAAGCTTAAACTTTCATGAATTAGGCCAAATTATCAGTGTGTGGCGTGATGATGAAAATATTGATTTTCTACGTAAGCTATATGCAAATAGTTCTGAACTCTAGAATGTAACAAATGAAGACTCTTAAGTCTGTCACATTATGCACTGATGATTTGGTTGGAAGTTGAATGCCTTGAGCACTTTATTGGATTTTTTACATCAAAATTGCTTATAAAATGTTACATTATGCGTCTCACAACATGAAGTGTTATTAGAAGGGGGTTAATACCGTTGCTTCATGAGGGTGTACGTGAGGATCTATGCATGGGATCGCAGCTCATTGATTCGGTTAGAGTGTGAGTTATATAAGATGACACAATAACCGTATGAGCTCTAGAGAGATTACACAATTCACAACAGCAATCAGAGCACGAGAGAGTGAAAGGAGATCCTCAGCCGGCTAAAGGGTTTGAGGAGCATCGATCTTGAAGAGTATCGATTGGAATCGCTCGTCCTTGCGTGTTCATGTTGGTCAGTTGATTAGCTACTGCGTTTTAGCTTAATTCAGCTTGTATAGAGATTGTATAAAGTGTATGTGTGGATTCTTGAGTGTGCAACATTTGTAATTCTCGATCTTCATCATCAATACAAAGAATACTAGAGTTCTCCCGTGGACGTAGATCATTCCGATCGAACCACGTAAAATCGCTGAGTTCATTGCTTGTTTCTTGCATTCCATTTCGGTTGATACACTGTGTGTTGAATTCGGCCGATCTTGTTACAAATTGGCGCCGTCTGTGGGAAGGTGCGAAGTCGAAAATAATGGCTGCAGCGAGGTTTGATTTTGAGAAGTTTTCTGGTAAAAATGATTTTGGATTGTGGAAGGTAAAGATGAAGGCTATGCTCATACAGCAAGGCCTGTGGGAGGCGATGAAGTATAAGGCTCCGGATAAAGGTGCAGATACGGATGATAAGGATGAGATCAAGAAAATTGATCTGATGGAAAGAGCCCATAGTGCCATAATGCTGAGCTTAGGAGATCGAGTATTGAGGGAAGTGTGCAAGGAGAAGACTCCATCTGATGTATGGAGCAAGCTGGAGTCAATCTATATGACCAAATCTCTAGCAAACCGGTTGTTCTTGAAGCAAAGACTTTACTCCATCAAGTTCCTTGATGGAAAGGGGATCTCGGATCAGCTTGATGATTTTGTGAAAGCAGTGGACGACCTTGAGTCCGTGGATGGGGAATTGAAGGATGAGGATAAAGCTATCATGTTGCTTAATGCTCTTCCTAAAAGTTTTGATCAGTTAAAGGATGCAATACTTTATGGAAGGGATTCTTCTCTCACCTATGAGGAGGTTCTCACAGCATTGAAGGCAAAGGAGTTCCAGAAATCCTCTACATCAAGGGCGTTGGATCAAGCTGGTGAGGCAATGGTGACCAAGTTCACTGATAAGAAAGGCTTCAAGAAGAAATGGAATAAGAAAACCAAGTATGAGAAGAGGGATGAGAAAGAGTCCAGATCATGCTTTTATTGCAAGAAGCCCGGGCACCTCAAGAAAAATTGCCATTCTTGGAAGAAGAAGAAGGCAGAAGAAGCTGAGGAGCAGAACATTGCTGACATTGCTCAAGATGTTGAGATTGCACAGGCATTGAATATTGCAGATGCATGCATTGCGGAACAGTGGATAATGGACAGTGCATGCAGTTTTCACATGTGTCCCAAGCTCGAATGGTTTCAAGATATGGAGCAGTCAGATGGCTCGGTACTTCTTGGAAACAACCAAGTTTGCAGAGTGAAAGCAATGGGAAATATAAAGCTGCGAATGAAGGATGGGTCTGCAAGGCTGCTTACAGAGGTGAGGTATATCCCAGACATTAAAAGGAATTTGATCTCACTCGGAGCACTTGAAGCAAAGGGATATTCCTTCTCTTCTTTTGGTGGAGAGCTGAAAGTCATGAGAGGATCAGAGATCATTATGGTGGCAAAGAGATTCAATAGTCTCTACTATCTGCAGGCAGAAGTGATGGTGAATGAGCTCAACACATCAAGTAAAATGAATCCCAACATTTGGCATCTCAGATTGGGGCATGTATCCATTGATGGAATAAATCAACTCATCAAGACTGGGGTTATAGAAGCTGACAAAAAGTTGGTTTCCAGAGAATGTGAGGTGTGTGTACTTGGAAAAAGCAAGAAGCTAGTATACCCAACAGGGAAACACAATTCAAGATCAGTCTTAGACTATGCACATAGTGATGTGTGGGGACCAGCCCAAGTTGTATCAGTGGGAGGATGCAGGTACTTTATGACAGTGGTGGATGATTACTCAAGGAAAATCTGGCTATACACCATGAAGGAGAAATCTGAAGCTTTTGCCAAGTTCAAGGATTGGTGCATGGAAGTTGAGGTTGAGAAGGGATCATCATTGAAGTGTTTGAGGACTGATAACGGCCTAGAGTTCCTCTCACATCAGTTTGAAGATTTCTGTAAGAGTAAGGGAATGAAAAGGCATAGAACAGTTCCCAACAATCCTCAACAAAATGGTGTGGCCGAGAGAGCTAATAGGACCATTCTTGAGAGGGTCAGGTGCATGTTGATAGCTTCAGGGATGCCACATAAGTTCTGGGGAGAAGCAGCTTCGACTGCTGTGACATTGATCAACAAATGCCCTACTGCAGCAGCTGGGAATCAGACACCAGATTATAGGTGGTTTGGATATCATGGGAATTATGATATGTTGAGACCTTTTGGATGTAGAGCCTACTCTCATATCAAGCAAGGAAAACTACAACCAAGGGCTCTCAAATGTGTACTCCTTGGATATCAAAAAGGAGTTAAAGGTTACAGATTATGGTCTCTGGAACCAGGTAATCATAAGGTGATAATCAGTAGAGATGTAGTATTCAGAGAATTGGAAATGCCATTCAAAGAGCTAGCAGAGGCTGAGACTCCAGAGAAATCAGATACCCAAGTTGAGGTGGAGTTTCTGGATAGAAATGAAGTTCAGAAACCTGATACTGATTCAGATTCTTCTGATGGAGGAAACCAAGTTCATGAGATTGATGCGGATGAAAACGAAGTCATGAATGAAGGTGGAGGCTCTACTGATGATAACATTCAAGATTACATGCTAGCCAGGGACAGAGTAAGGAGACAGAATATAAGAAGACCAGCCAGATACAGCAATGCCAGCCTTGTATATTATGCATTCTGTGCAGCAGAGGAGATTGAATCTGGTGAGCCTGGAAATTACAAGGAGGCTATAAAATCCAGGGAGAAGGACAAGTGGATCAAAGCCATGAATGAGGAGATTGAATCCTTGCTCAAAAACAAGACATGGATTCTTGTGACAAGAAAGAGGCTGCAAAAGTTAATTGGATGCAAGTGGATCTTTAAGAAAAAGATAGAAGCATCTGATGGAGATAGAGTGAGATATAAAGCCAGGTTAGTGGCTAAGGGCTACAACCAGAGGGAAGGGATAGATTATAATGAGATATTCAGCCCAGTGGTGAAGCACACCTCTATAAGGATGCTCATGGCTTTGGTGGCTAAAAATGACTGGGAGTTACATCAATTAGATGTAAAAACGGCCTTCTTACATGGTGAGCTTGAGGAGAGTATCTTCATGGAACAGCCAGAGGGATTCGTGAAGAAGGGTGATGAAGATAAAGTGTGTTTGCTCAAGAGAAGCATCTACGGCCTCAAGCAGTCAAGTAGACAATGGAATCTGCAGTTTGATCAACACATGAAGCAGATTGGTTTTGAAAGCTCCAAATATGATAGTTGTGTGTACATGAAGAAAAGGGATGGAAGGGCAGTAGCATTCTTGCTTTTATACGTGGATGACATGTTAGTCACTGGGTCAGATATCAATGAGATTCAAAGGGTGAAGCATGACCTCATGGGCAGATTTGAAATGAAAGATTTGGGGGAAGCTAAGAGAATCTTGGGGATTGATATCATAAGGGACAGAAAGAGAAGGATTTTGTGGCTAAATCAGCAGCACTATATAGAGAAACTGATCAGCAAGTACCAAATGAGTGAGTCAAGAACAGTTTCAACTCCTTTGGGACAACAGTTTCAGTTATGTGCGAGTCAAGGGCCGAAGTCTGAGGAAGAGCAGAATGAAATGAAGAACATCCCATATGCAAACATCATTGGGAGTGTGATGTATGTAATGATATGTACGAGACCAGATTTAGCTCATGCAGTGAGCATCACAAGCAGGTACATGAGTAATCCAGGCAAGACTCACTGGCAGGGTCTCAAATGGATGCTGAGGTACTTGAAAGGGAGCTCGGATTATGGGATTATGTACAAGGGATTTGGAGATCAAACTAAGGACATCGTTGAAGGGTTTTGTGATTCGGATTATGCTTCTAACAAGGACAACAGAAAATCACAGACAGGATATATCTTCACTATGTTTGGATCTGCAGTGTCATGGAAATCGAATTTGCAATCTGTTGTGGCTTTATCAACCACAGAGGCTGAGTATATAGCTCTCACTGATGCAGTGAAGGAGAGTTTCTGGATCAGAGGAATGTTAGGGGACTTAGGAGAAAGGCAGGAAAGGGTTGCTGTGAACTGTGACAGCAGCAATGCGATTTGCTTGTCCAAGCATCAAACCTTTCATGATAGAAGCAAGCACATAGACGTGCGATTGCATTTCATTCGTGATGAAGTAAGGAATGGTGTGATAGAGGTCAAGAAGATAAAGACTGAGCACAATCCTGCGGATGCATTGACTAAGGTAATTCCAGCTTCAAAATTTGCATATTGTATGGAGTTGGTGAACATTCTGAGGAAGTGAGGATCGTGGTGGTGTTGGAGGACAAGGACAGTAGTTGATGTTGGAGACGAGGTGGAGATTTGTTACATTATGCGTCTCACAACATGAAGTGTTATTAGAAGGGGGTACCGTTGCTTCATGAGGGTGTACGTGAGGATCTATGCATGGGATCGCAGCTCATTGATTCGGTTAGAGTGTGAGTTATATAAGATGACACAATAACCGTATGAGCTCTAGAGAGATTACACAATTCACAACAGCAATCAGAGCACGAGTCCTCAGCCGGGTAAAGGGTTTGAGGAGCATCGATCTTGAAGAGTATCGATTGGAATCGCTCGTCCTTGCGTGTTCATGTTGGTCAGTTGATTAGCTACTGCGTTTTAGCTTAATTCAGCTTGTATAGAGATTGTATAAAGTGTATGTGTGGATTCTTGAGTGTGCAACATTTGTAATTCTCGATCTTCATCATCAATACAAAGAATACTAGAGTTCTCCCGTGGACGTAGATCATTCCGATCGAACCACGTAAAATCGCTGAGTTCATTGCTTGTTTCTTGCATTCCATTTCGGTTGATACACTGTGTGTTGAATTCGGCCGATCTTGTTACATAAAACAGATCACATGGTCCCATTTCAGCATCAAACATACAGCAATCTAGTACAAGATGATGAACCTCAAGAAAGTAGCCTTGTTTGCTTTGCTAATCGTCCTTGTGAAATAGTATAGACTACATATTAGAGAGGAGGAAACACTATGTTTTTATTGAAAAATAAGATGATGTTCCTGTACAATAATGCACCCTTTAAATAGGGTTGAGAAGACGATGTACAAGGTAAGACATTTATTATACAATATTCTAGCAATCTCCTAATTAGTGTGATTGATTCTAATTGCTATCTTTCCTTATCACACAATTGATTCTAATTGACATGTTTCCTTTTCTAACACTCCCCCTCAAATTGAGTGGTGAGGTCTTCAATACTCAATTTGCAAAGAGCATCGCCAAAGGCTCTCGTATTGACTGCCTTTGTCAATATGTCGGCAAGCTGATCTTCTGAGCGAACAAATGGTAGCTCAACAATTCCCCTTTCAATATTTTCTTTGATAAAGTGTCTGTCTACCTCGACATGTTTGGTTCGATCGTGTTGAACTGAGTTTTCTGAAATGCTTATCGCGGCCTTGTTATCACAGTATAGTAAGCACTTCATTCCTGGAGAGAGACCAAGTTCCTTCATCAGCCTTCTTAGCCACATTATCTCCGTTAATCCACTCTTGATACCCCGAAACTCTGCCTCGGCACTGGAAAGAGCCACCACTTTCTGCTTTTTACTTCTCCAAGTCACCAAGTTACCTCCAACGAAGGTAAAATACCCTGCGGTGGACCTCCTATCATTCGGATTCCCGGCCCAATCAGCATCTGTGTATCCATGAATATCAAGGTTCCCATTTCTAGAGAACAGTACTCCATGTCCCGTTGTACCCTTCAGATATCGACAAATTCTGAGTGCTGCCTCCATATGATCCGTCTGTGGTTTATGCATGAACTGACTCACGATCCCTACGGCATAGGCAATGTCTGACCTAGTGTGCGATAAGTAGATAAGTTTTCCAACTAGTCGCTGATATCGCCCTCGATCGGTCAACTCGGCTTTATCATCAATCTGTAATCCATGATTAACTGCTATGGGCGTATCGACCGGTTTACACTCTAGGAGCCCTGTTTCCGCAAGAATGTCCAGAATGTATTTTCTCTGCCTTAGAAAGATCCCTCTCTGAGATCTCAACACCTCGATCCCAAGAAAGAATTTGAGATCCCCTAAGTCCTTCATTTCAAACTCCTGAAACAGATTCTTCTTCAAGTTCTCAATTTCTCCCAAGTCGTCACCTGTGATAATCATGTCATCGACATATATGATTAAGCAAGTGATTTTATCTCCTCTCCTCTTCAGGAACAAGGTATGATCAGAGTTGCTCTGCTTGTATCCATAGCTAATCATTGCCCCTGCGAACTTCCCAAACCATACTCTTGGAGACTGCTTTAACCCATACAAAGTTTTCCTTAGCCTACATCCTTCCCCCATCTTGAAATCTGCTGCGAATCCTGGAGGGGCCTCCATATACACATCTTCTTCCTTTTTTAACTCACCATGAAGGAAGGCGTTCGTCACATCGAACTGGTGTAGTGGCCAATCTCTATTTGCTGCCACAGACAATAGGACTCGAATTGTGTTCATCTTAGCCACCGGAGAGAAGGTTTCTGAATAATCCACCCCATATGTCTGGGTGTAGCCCTTCGCGACTAGCCGTGCTTTGTACCTCTCAATTGAGCCATCTGGTCTCCTCTTGATAGTGAAAACCCATCGACATCCTACAGGTCGTTTTCCTTTGGGTAAGATGCATGTTTCCCAAGTGTCGTTCCGGATCAGTGCATCTATTTCCTTTTGCATTGCCTCTCTCCAGTGCTTATGTTGCATAGCCTCTTCCCATGACTGTGGGATCTCTTCTTCCTCATACAGTGCCTTCTCAAATGCTTGAGCCATTTCGCTCAGGTGACTCGTAACTAGGCAAGCAACAGAATAGCGAGCCTTCCTGTTAACTCTCTCAGGGGTATACCTTTTTGGCGGAACCCCCCTGTTGGCCCGGGGTGGAAGAATGTACCCCCCTGTGTCAGGGTCAATTCCTTCCACTTCTTCTACCTCACTGGTTTCTTGAACCGAGTTCACCACATCGGGGCCTGCTTCTTCCTCTACACTTACATCATCAGTAGTAAAGACAATTGGAGAAGCAGGGTTATCAGAACTTACATCGGATAGCCTTAACGGGGAAGTAGTTGGTTGTGTGTCACCTTCAGGGACGGGATGTCCTACTTCAGAGACCTGCTCAGCGGGATTGCTTACTGTCGCCTCTGTTAGGTCCGCTGCGGGATGATTACTCGGTGTTGGCATCGGCGCTGATATCCAACTTAGCGGGTCCTTACTATTATTCTCCCCCTGACTGCTAAGGTGGGTATAAAAGTATTCGGTTTCAAGGAAATTGCAGTTCATTGTGACAAACGTGCGGTTAGTTTTAGGATCAAAGCACCTATACCCCTTTTGGTTTATCCCATACCCCACGAAGACACATTTAATTGCACAAGGAGATAGTTTGGTTCGTTCATGTTTTGGGGTATGAACAAAAACGGAGCACCCAAAGACTCGTGGTTCAAGAGTTAGAGGTGGTGGAATTTTAGTAAAGGAAGACAGGGCTTGGAGTGGTGTTTGGTATTTGAGGATACTTGTGGGTAATCTGTTCAAAAGGTAGGCTGAGGTGGCAATGGCTTCTGGCCAGAAATGTTTTGGGGCTTTTGACTCAATGAGCATGGACCGGGTCATTTCAAGGAGGGAACGGTTTTTTCTTTCAGCTGCACCATTCTGTTCGGGAGTATAGGCACAACTGGTTTGATGAATCAGGCCATTTTCTTGAAAAAATTGTTTCATGGCCGAATTAACAAATTCTCTTCCATTGTCGGATCTCATGATTTTTATAGAGTGTTGGTATTGGGTTTTTATGAGGTGGAAAAAGTGTGAAAAATGTGTATAGACCTCGGATTTTTGTTTCATGAAATATACCCAAGTCATGCGAGTGCAGTCATCCACAAAAATTAAATAGTATCTAAGATCCTGTCCCCCGAGAAAAGGTGCGGGCCCCCAAACATCAGAGTGGATTAAGAAAAAAGGGAAATCAACACGAGTATTATTCAATGGATAAGAGGTTCGGTGGCTTTTGGCCAAAAAACAGGTCTCACAATGCTCATCATGTTTAGAAACAAAACTAGGAAATAATAATTTTAAGTAACCGATAGAAGGATGTCCCAAGCGCCGATGCCAAAGCCAAGCTTTCCTATCGGCAGACCCGTGAGTTAGCATGGCGGTCCCTTTTTGAGCTATCTCGTCTACATAGTACAGCCCATCACGTTCAGTGCCACGTCCAATTATTTCCCCGGTTCGGATATCCTGCAATAGACAGAAATGGGGTTGCATCAATAAAGTGCAATTTAATTCCTTTGTGACATGGCTGATAGACAACAGTTTATGAGACATTGAAGGAATGTAAAGGCAATTAGATAATTGAAGGGTAGGTGATATTTTTACAGTCCTGGCCCCCTCAACTTTGGTAAACTCCCCATTAGCCGTCTGAATATGGGATTTCTGAGGTTTTTGAATTTCTGTAAGATCCGAGGCATCATAGGTTATCGTATCAGTTGCCCCACAATCAAATATCCATTTATTATTTTTTTCACATTCACGAGATACCTGACACGCAATTCCATAATTCCTGAGGGGCTGAAATTGATTTTTGCATAAAATTGGGGTATTTGTGGAGTTATAAGAAAAATTGGGTGATTTTCGGCATTTAATAGGGATCTGGGGTAGATTTTGAAATTTGTTTGAAGTTTGGGGCCTTCTAATAGAAGAAGCCCCAAATCCTCTTTTACCTGTAACCCTAGACTCCGCCTCCATCGCGTCTTCTTCTCCACGCGAACCCTCACCCCAATCGGCGATGATGCTCTCATTCATTCCAGCGACGAAATTGGCCGTCCCAGTCTGGTTCGCGGGTTGGGTTGTAGCGAGATCGCCTCCAATCTCCTGGTCCAGGGCGTTCGCGGCGGCGGTGGCGGTTTGCCATGCTTTTCTTCCCACCAGTCGGGATATCCAATGAGCTCGAAGCACGACTCCTTCGTATGCTTCTTCCGTTTGCAATAGGAGCATACTAACTTCGATTTGTCCTCCTCATCGCTCTGATTGGTATGCTTTCTCCCACTCCCGCCGCGACCACCACCCCGCGAGCCGCCGGTGTGGTTCTGCCACCCTCGGACGGCGAGGCCCGCCCCGATTCCATCGGTGGTGACTGCTCCACCTTTGTTCGCCGTTTGTAATATCTGAAGGTGCATCTCCTCTTGCTGGACTAGGTTATACGCGAAATCGACGGAGGGAAGTGGATTTAATTTCAGTATTTCTCTCTTGGTTGATTCATATTTGCTGTCGATTGCGTAGACAAATTGGCATAATCTCTGATCTTGTATGAATTTGTTGTGGATTTCAATATCTTCAGGGCACTTCATCGGATTGCTCTGTTTTTGATCAATTGAAATCCATATCTCCTGCAACTTGCTCCATATTTCGTCTAATGAGTTATTCCCTTGTCTCAGTGTACTCGCTCTGAATTGGAGATCGTATACTTGAATTCTGTCTCCTCCGCTTCCATATGTGACGGCCAACGCATCCCAGATGTGCTTGGCCGTCGGATGTTGTGAGATTCGACCGACTAGTCGAGATTCAATATTTTGGGTCAGCCACGTGAACACACAGTGATCAGCCTGTTGCCACTGCGTGAAGGCTGGGTCGGTTCGTGGTGGGGAAGGTGGAACTTCGGTTACGTGAGATATCATCCCCCGACCACTTATTGTCGCCTTCATGAGTACGGACCAGAGAGCGTAATTCTCCCCGTTGAGTTTGTCCCCCCCGATATGGAGGGGCTGTGTGTCGATTCTGTATGACACAACCGCGGTTTCTGGTGGGTTGTTTTGATTTTGATTCATCGCAAAACTATTGCGCATGAAGTTGGCAAATTGCCGGGCAAAATCGTCCGTCATGGACTGGTTGGTAGTTTCTGTTAATTTTTTGTCTTCTTCATTTGACATCTTGCTAGTACAGGTACGGGCCGAGGAAGGTAACACGGGAAAGGGCCGAGAAAGGTATCAAGGACGATGATGATACCTTTTCTCAGTCCAAACCTGCTCTGGTACCATGTGAAATAGTATAGACGACATATTAGAGAGGAGGAAACACTATGTTTTTATTGAAAAATAAGATGATGTCTCTGTACAATAATGCACCCTTTAAATAGGGTTGAGAAGATGATGTACAAGGTAAGACATTTATTATACAATATTCTAGCAATCTCCTAATTAGTGTGATTGATTTTAATTGCTATATTTCCTTATCACACAATTGATTCTAATTGACATGTTTCCTTTTCTAACAGTCCTCACTGCTCAGGTGTTGGAGGGCCGACTCCAATCTTGCAATCAGAGTGGAAAAATCAGAGGAAAGAAACCACCTCCAGGGCAATGCAACCAGGAAAACGACTCCGACTGCTGTAAACAAGGGAAGCTTTACACCACTTACAAATGTTCTCCCCCTGTCTCAGGAAGCACGAAAGCAGTTCTCACCATCAACAGCTTCCAGAAGGGTGGAGATGGAGGCGGCCTATCAGAATGTGACAATCAATACCATTCTGATGACACTCCAGTCGTCGCGCTATCAACTGGATAGTACAGCGGAGGGAGCAGATGCCTCAAAAACGTAACTATAAGTGGCAATGGCCAGTGTGACAGCAATGGTGGTGGATGAGTGTGATTCCACAATGGGGTGTGATGAGGTTCACGACTATCAGCCACCATGTCCTAACAACATTGTTGACGCCTCAAAGGCCGTCTGGAAAGCCTTGGGGGTCTCAAAGATGGTTATCGAGAGTTAGGCGATTCATAGGGTAATTCTAAGGGATGAGAGAGTTTTTGGGAGAATATGATTCTTGTATTTCTTGATATCTGTATGCTGCGGTTCTTCCTCCTTATGTAGGAGAGATTACAATGTATTTTAGGTAAGAGATCACCCTATTCTAGGAGAATGTATTACATATTAATGCTATATCAATTACATATATTTCTCCTCTAATTATGCTCTTCATACTTGGTATGTTTGACACTCCCCCTCAAGTTGAGCAATGGTATCTCCAATGCTTAACTTGGCTAATGTTTCCTTGAAGACCTTCGGCAGAACTGCTTTGGTTAGAATGTCCGCGAGTTGTTCTTCAGAACGGACGAATGGAAACTCAATGATACCACCGTCTAGTTTTTCTTTGATGAAGTGCCGATCAACTTCGACGTACTTCGTTCTGTCGTGTTGTACTGGGTTTTCTGATATGCTGATGGCGGCCTTGTTGTCACATAACAGCTGGCTCTTTCGAGTAGGTGGGAACCCAATTTCTGTGAGCAACCTCCTTAGCCAGAGAATTTCCATGAGTCCACTCTTCATTCCTCGGAACTCTGCCTCGGCACTAGATAGAGCTACAACCTTCTGTTTCTTACTCCTCCAAGTAACCAAGTTTCCCCCTATGAAAGTAAAGTAGCCTCCCGTAGATTTTCTATCCACCGGGTTGCTTGCCCTGTCAGCATCGGTGTATCCATCAATCTCCAATTCTTCTCTCTTTGCTAGGAACACCCCATATCCTACAGTTCCTTTTAAATAACGCATGATCCTCAATGCAGCTTCCATGTGACTCGCTTGAGGTAGGTGCATGAACTGACTTATAATACCCACGGCGTATGCAATGTCGGGTCTGGTGTGTGAGAGATAGATAAGTTTTCCGACAAGCCGTTGATAACTTTCTCTGTCAGCGAGCTCTGCTCCTTCCTCTATCTTCAGACCATGGTTAGGGACCATAGGAGTGTCTGCAGGCTTACATTCAAGGAGACCTGTTTCCGCCAATAGATCTAGAACATACTTTTTCTGCCTTAGGAATATTCCGTGTTTGGATCGCAACACTTCTATCCCCAAGAAGTATTTCAGTGCTCCTAAATCTTTCATCGCGAATTCTTTGAACAAATTCTCCTTTAACCTCTGGATCTCTTTTATGTCATCTCCTGTGATAATCATATCATCAACGTAGATAAGCAAACAAGTTACCTTGTTGTCTCCTCTTTTTGTGAAGAGTGTGTGATCGGACTGGCTTTGTTGAAATCCGTGCTTGAGCATGGCTTGGCAGAACCTGCCGAACCAGACCCGCGGGGATTGTTTCAACCCATACAAGGTCTTCCGCAGCCGACATATCTCTCCATCTCCAAATTCTTCAGAAAAACCTGGTGGAACCTCCATGTATACTTCCTTGTTCTCTTCCAGTTCTCCATGGAGGAAGGCGTTAGTCACATCAAACTGGTGTAGATTCCAGTCTTTGCATGCCGCAACAGATAGTAGTGTTCGCACAGTCTCCATTTTAGCCACAGGAGAGAATGTCTCTTCATAATCTACCCCATATACTTGGGTGTATCCTTTTGCCACGAGTCTCGCCTTGTATCTCTCGATTGAACCATTTGCTCTTCTTTTTATGGTGAATATCCACCGGCATCCAACTGGTTTCTTTCCTTTGGGCATCGTACATTTCTCCCATGTGCCATTCTTGACTAGAGCGTCTATTTCTTTCTTCATAGCTTCTCTCCAGTGTTTGTGTTTGCTTGCCTCCTCAAATGATTGTGGGATGTCTTCTTCCTCATATAAAGCCATCTCGAAGGCCCGGGCCATTTCTGATAAGTGACCCTGCGCAATATTGGAAACTGCGTATTTTGCCTTTCTCCCTTTCCAATCTGGTGAGTATCGTCTAGGAGGTACCCCTCTTGTTCTCCGTGGGGGCAGTTCGTATGGATCCTGTGTATCTCCACTAGTTTCACGGTCGTCACTATTCCTGTCAAGATTAGTATCAACATCTGAACTGATTACCTCGGGAATCGAAGGCGGGGTTGATGGTCGGGTAGTGTCACTTTGTTCCTCGTTTTGCATTACAGGACTCGACGGCCCAGCGGTGTTGCTAGTTTCCTCAGTTGGACCAACGTTTATGACAGGACTTGGCTGTGGATCTCCCCCTATCTGTGGTTCCCTTGTCTGAGGTTCTCCCCCTATTTGTGGTTCCCTTGTCTGAGGTTTTCCCCCTAACTGTGGTTCCCTTATCTGAGGCTCTCCCCCTAACTGGTTATTTTGGATACTTGGCAGCCAATCTAGGAGGTCGTTGTGAGGACTTTGGTCTGAAGGTTGTGTCTCCCCCTGACTGCTAGATTGGGTGTAGAAATATTCTCCTTCCACAAAATCGCAATTCATGGTGGTGTGTATTCTACGGGTTTTTGGGTCATAGCATCTATAGCCTTTCTGATTTTTACCGTAGCTAAGAAAAACACATTTAAGGGCACAAGGGTCGAATTTGGAACGGTCTTGCTTAGGAATATGAACAAAGACCGAGCACCCGAACACTCTAGGTTCAAGAGATAGGGATGATGCCATTTCAAAATGTTGGGAAAAGGTATCGAGGGGAGTTTTAAAGTTGAGTATTCCCGTTGGAAGACGGTTTATGAGGTATACGGCAGTGGCGACAGCTTCGGGCCAGAAGGATTTCGGTACTTTGGACTCAATTAAAAGAGCTCGTGTGATTTCTAGGATGTAACGATTTTTCCGTTCCGCAACCCCATTTTGTTCTGGAGTGTAAGCGCATGAGGTTTGGTGGACTAGCCCTGTATTCCTAAAAAATTCTTGCATTTTATGATTGACAAATTCCCCCCATTATCGGATCTAAGGATCTGGATGGTGTGTTTATATTGGGTTTGAATAAGGTTATAGAAGTCTACAAACTTATCAAACACGTCATGTTTATTTTTTAAGAAATAAATCTAGGACATGCGGGAGTAGTCATCAATAAAGAGCACAAAATACCGGAAACCTTGCCCCCCAGCGATGGGTGCCGGACCCCAAACATCGGAATGGACTAAAGCAAAAGGAGATTTCACTCTAGTGTTGTTTATCTTGAATGAATGTCTATGGTTTTTAGCTAACACACAAGTATCACAGTGAAAAGAGTTCAATGATCTAGCTAACTCGGGAAAAAGAAGGCGAAAATACCCCAAAGATGGGTGTCCTAACCGACGATGCCAAAGCCAAGCCTGTCTGTCAGTCGGTCCGGGAGTCAGCATCAACGCAGCACTCTGTTGGGCTATCTCGTCCACATAATACAAGCCGTGTCGCTCAGTGCCACGCCCAACTATCGTTCCCGTCTTGATATCCTGTAACATGCAAAATCGAGGTTGCATTAGTAACTTGCAGTTCAGTTCTCTGGTCACGTGACTAATTGATAACAATTTATGGGACAGAGATGGAACAAAAAGGCAATTAGAGAGGCATAGTGTGGGCGAAATGTTGATTGTGCCAGCCCCCATAACTGTTGCTAGGTCTCCGCTAGCGGTTTGGACATAGGTTTTTGTTGATTTGGCAAGAGATACAAAATCTGAGGCGTCGAATGAGATTGTATCGGTTGCTCCACAGTCAAAAATCCAGTGAGGGTCTTTTTGTTCAGAGTTGGATGTGGAGGAACAGGCTAAGGCATCGAAAGGGTTTTGACATGGTATGGTAGGGTTGTTTTCGAGGTGGTTGGAAGATTGGGGTGTAATTTGCAAGGTTTTTGCAAAGGAGGGGTCTGGTTGTAATTTTTGCTTTTTGTGGGGCTGTGATTTGAATATGTGAGAGTTTGGGGGTCTGTTTTGGTAAGAAGTTATGTGGTGGGGTTTATTCTGCAATATCTGGAAACTAGTGGGTCTTTTATGAGATAAAGAAAGAGGATGGGGTAATTTGTGTGATAATCGGGAAGTGGAGGGTTTTATTTGGGAGAAACCCTCATTCTCCATACATGCGACGGACAGAACCATAGCCGTCGAAGCTTTCGCCCCCTCCACACTCCATCGATCTCCTCCTTCACCTCCGTCGCTCCCACGCACCGGTCCGGTGCTGCCCGCTGGTTTTTCGGCGTTGGTAGCTTGTTCCCCTATCACAGCCACCGCCCGGCCTCCCCGATTTATAGTGGTCGTGCCTCCACAGTGCGAGCACGTCAGCCGGCTCTTGTCGTCGTCCGCCCGCTTGTTCCACGGCCGATCGGTGGCCCTTGGTGGGAGAACGGATCGGCTGCGGGCTGCGAGATCAGAGGCTATTCCTTGATTTTTTGCTCCAATTGCAGGAATCAAATCGTTCGTGGATTCCTTGATTTCACTCGACGATTCGGAGTGATTAAACTTGGTTGTTTTGTTTGGTATGGCGCCGAGGCTTTGTCTCGGAAATACCGCAAATTGTGCGGCGAGATCGGCTCCAAACGTTGGCTGATTTGGTGTTTCTGTATTAGAAAGCACGCATTCTGACATGATTTCTTTTGGTTGTTTGCAGGTCGCAAAAGGTCGGGAAAGGTATATTACGGACGATGATGAACTTTTTTTTGAGTCCATACCTGCTCTGATACCATGATAGAAATCCATGGGTTCCATCCTAAAACCAATTGGTGATAGGAGGAGAGACCCATGAGACTTATATAGTGGATTAAGCTCTTTGTGTACACCGATGTGGAATATTTTTATATTCATTTTATGTTTCAATTGCCAACACCCTCCCTCAAACCCTTCAAGGTGAATCTTGGAGGGGTTGGATTTTTTTTTAATGATCGATTGGACAATCAGCCCAATTTTTTTGATCGGCAGGACCACTGGCCCAAATTTTCAGCCCAGTTATACTGCTGGGTCAGTCATTTTTTTGGTTTCGGCCCAGATATACTGCTGGGTCAGTTAAATATAACCCACAGTCGGCAACCCGCTCTGATACCATCTCAAAGATGGTTATCGAGAGTTATGCGATTCATAGGGCAATTCTAAGGGATGAGAGAGTTTTTGGGAGAATATGATTCTTGTATTTCTTGATATCTGTATGCTGCAGTTCTTCCTCCTTATGTAGGAGAGATTACAATGTATTTTAGGTAAGAGATCACCCTATTCTAAGAGAATGTATTACATATTAATGCTATATCAATTACATATATTTCTCCTCTAATTATGCTCTTCATACTTGGTATGTTTGACAGGGGGTTCCTCAGGGCGGCTTGGATATCACCTGGTCGGATTCTTAATATTATCTCATAATTTTCTATAACTTGTGTAAAAGTATTGTGTAATGCTTAGCAAATCATGTTATGAATATTCTGTCAATCTCAGTTTTTACAAGTACTAATTTTCGCATTGCATCCATGGTGAAAAGGGTATATCAAAATTCTTAAGAAGCACAATTGTTTGAAATGCTATGTGATTAATCACGGTAGTTCATGTTCATTTTAATGAATCTTTTCCTACTGGTCTGGGCTTTGAGAAAATGGATTTCTCCATTTATATTTTTCCAATCAAAAACTCAATATATTACATACTTTTTCAAATCTTACAACTTACAAGATTCAACCATGTCAAAAAAATCAACCTATTCCATATAGCAAAGATTCACTGAGCACATATTTGTGACAACATGAAAAAATGACAAGGATTCCTTGTTTATGCCACCAAGGAAAATCCTCGAACGCATCATTAGCTCTGTTTTTAGCAGACCATGTTTTAACTGTATCAAGCACTATAAATACGCATTTAGCAAGTATGCCTTATCGTTATTGGTCTTCTCTGTTCTGATCATGTCGACGCTGAAGCCAAACCTGCAAACCAAGTGGCTTCTGGGAAAAAATGAGGATGCTGGAGAGCCATCAGCAAGTATCACTCAGACGACACCCCAATCGATTGACAATTCATGGCAGTGAGAGAGTGTGGCTTCCATGGTGGTGGACGAGTGTGATTCAACTATCAGCCGCCATGCCCCAACAACATTGTTGATGCTTCTAAAGCTGCTCTGGAAGTGCCTGGGGTGAAATGGAAATCAAGTGGTCTGATGCTTGATCAACACCAGACCCGGAATTCAATTGCAGCTTTGTTAGATAAAATGTATAGACTGATGCATACGGATAAAGGTTTGGCTGTTTTGGTCCAAAAAAATCTAACCATGTAGCCTCCTAAGCTTATCAAGGTATGTGTATACATACTACTGGAGTACTATTTATAGAAAGTTACAAGACTTCATCACATTGGTTGATCTCAAAATACACTCCTAGTATGCAAGGCAGTGAAAAAAGTAAGATTGTGGTAATAAAACTTGGATTTATCATTTAATGGATGGTTAGCTTCTGGATTCTACAAACAAAAAGGAGCTAATAAAGAAATGAAGCATCAAACAACTCTCCAAATGGCTGAAACCTATAAACTCTTCTTACAGTTTTACATGAAATTTTTTATCCAGGTTAATGAAGAGATGATAGGAATCATAACGCCCCGTTCAAAGTTTTGGGGTCAAAGAATAGGATATAGGCCAATGCATGAGTCTTGACGACGGTGAAAAAAGGATCAACTGCGACGGTATTTCAGTTGAGCATAAGACTCTATCTCTGTCATTTTGTACACAGATAGTCACATACCCTGAGTACTTTCTTGGCGTTTCTACTAAAAATAAATCTATATATGCTCCTAAACTTCATCACATTTCTGCATCCAATATTTAGTGTTTCAATACTAATTGTAAAAGAAATATGGAGAACCTCAAGAAAGTAGCCATCTTTGCTTTGCTAATCATCCTTGCTGCTCAGGCGTTGGAGGGCCGTCTTCAATCTTGCGCAAAATCAGAGGAAAGAAACCACCTCCGGGTCAATGCAACCAGGAAAACGACTCCGACTGCTGTAAACAAGGGAAGCTTTACACCACTTACAAATGTTCTCCCCCTGTCTCAGGAAGCACGAAAGCAGTTCTCACCATCAACAGCTTCCAGAAGGGTGGAGACGGAGGCGGTCCATCAGAATGTGACAATCAGTACCACTCTGATGACACTCCAGTTGTTGCGCTATCAACTGGTTGGTACAGCGGAGGGAGCAGATGCCTCAAAAATGTAACTATAAGTGGCAGTGGCCGGAGTGTGACAGCAATGGTGGTGGATGAGTGTGATTCCACCATGGGATGTGACGAAGATCACGACTATCAGCCTCCGTGTCCTAACAACATCGTCGATGCCTCAAAAGCTGTGTGGAAAGCCTTGGGGGTTCCTCAGGGCGAATGGGGCGGCTTGGATATCACATGGTTTGATGCTTAGTAACATCATTTGATTCTTGATGATTTGTTAAAATTAAGTAAGAAGTGCTATCTCTATGTATTAAACCATGTTAAGATCTCTATACAGTATAAATGTTTACTAGAGTCAGTTTTATCATGGCATGAGTGATGAAATATATGCTTCTTTTTTTCACAAACAAAAAAATTTCACTTTGGCATCATAATAAAAAGTATCCTACAATCTCTATAAAATGTCTGCATTCCCTCCAAATTTCATGAAAATAGCTCAAATCAGGCTTACTTGTGAGAAAAATGAATCAGTCTCTCTTATTCTTCCTCTTCATCGTCTTCTCTGCTCTCATCGTGTCATTCATCCCGAAAATTGAGGCCAAACCCTCCAAATCAGATGGCAAGATCAACCGGAAGAAGCTACCAAACAACAAATGCCACAAGTCCAACGACTCTGAATGCCGCGGAAAGGGAAATGATAACAACACATACTTAATGTCACTTGGTCTGACTCTGATCCTCACATATTTCTGTTATAAATGTGATTGATATAGAGGCTAGAGGATCTCGTGTAACAGATAAAATGTTTCTTGAGCTGTACTCTCAAGATGAATTACAACTATTGTTGTTCATACAGCAGGTACAAGGAAAATCTTTTAATGGAGGGATGTACATTTTAGGACAGCCTATGTCATGTAAGAAAAACAAATGCATTGAGCCAAACTGCTCTTTTCATTCCGGCTTCAGTTAATGTCAACACAACAGTTTCATATACATCCATCATCTTGAATTCGCCCATGCGTGCATCTGGTTGAGACTCTGACTAATGTTGGCTGGATTTACCGAGTTTCCAAGTGTGCTACGATGAGGGTCTCCAGAAGGTTCCAGATCTTCGGGCACCTTGTTTTTGGGCTTAGAAGTGAAAGCAACCATGCTTCCAGCAATCACCTGGATCAGTTCATCACCAATTAAACAAAATGGAAAATGAACAAAAAAGGGGGGAAAAGATAGCATATCTTCAACAACTTATCAACTGTTTGTTGTTTGAATTCAACACGAGAGATCATTTTAAGGGCACCTGAACAGGGCTGCCAGCAATGAGGAGTCCCTCGACTGGGCCGCCTATGAGACGGCCATCAGGACCAGCAAACGTGACATTAAGACCACCAGTCGGACCGTGAGGACCATCAACGTCGTTGATGTAAGAGCCTGATAGATTTACCATATCAAAATGCCCCTACAGATGGATGAAAAGCACGGTTTCTTTCAGATAAAGAACCTATTCCTCGAATACAAGCTACAGAAAGAATGGCAAATCTATATGTATTATCAAGCCTTTAATGAAGATATCAGACATTCTTCCCCCATATAATTTCCTACGGCTCAGTTAACACCTCACCTCGTACGTAACACTTCCACTAGAATTTGAAATCTTGATATTTGCCGCAGAGATGGAACCAACGCCCGACAAGATAACTATGCCTCTTCGTCCCTGTAAAAGAGATAATACCTTTCTTTTGATATCCTGCAACAGAATAGCTATGAATCACCATTTTGTTCAAGTTTAAAAGGCAAAGACATCATGCTAACCAGTAAAGATTAAAAAAAATTCCATATATAACCCCTAGTTGCAGTTGGAGTGTCATGGCTGGATGATAAAGACAGGTGCAAAATTTCTTGACATAAATTCCAAAGAATGATACTTACTTCTCCAACGGCAACGTTGATGATATGTGGAGTCATTGTTCCAGCTCCACTGAAAGCAGATCCACCTGAAAAGGTAATTAGTTCTTCGAAAAATCAGCCAAATAGTAAATATTCCATTTAAATCTTGTGAACCAAATTGGTATGGTAAAATAGAGAAACACTTAAAAGGTCGATATGCTATCTAGAGGGTTTGTCAAACGACAGCATTACATTCATCAAGAATAAAATCTAGCCAAACAGACTTAACAAGCACTAACTAGAAGGCATCGAGCTCAAGCTAGTAGCGACCTCAGGTGATTCGATACCCAAGTGTCAGAAATATGTGGAGTCCAAAAGAAGTTATATAAAAACCATACAAGCAAGTGCATAGTGCAACAAATACAAGGGACAGATTCATTCATGACAAAAAAACCCAATAGTTTGTAAGATTGAAATTAATTAGCTATATTGTTGAAAGTAAAGTAATAAGTAATCCAGTGCAATACTCTAAAAAAGGAAGTGAAAAACCTACCTAGAGGCGAGAGCTGTTGCTTACATCCAACCCCCGGTGGTCTCCCTCTCAACTTTTGAGTTGCTCTTGCCATCGACGTAGGATTAGAAATAGACGGTGACAGTCCTAGCGAAACTGCACCATCATGGCCATACTTGCGTGGCCTTCCACGTTCCCTGCGTACGGGTTCACCTTGTTGCTGCATAGCATGTGGGCCTACGCTAACTCCATGAGCAGACATTGCTGATGAAGTATCTAAAGGTAAAGACGAAACATTCATGCTGCCACCGGTGTTGGATTGGAAGTGCACAGCAGCATTGGACATTGGGCTCATGCTAGGTGAGCTCTGCAGCCCCGTGACAGACTCAGCCTGCATGTAATACAAACCCGAGCCTGCTAATGTCATAGAATCCCTTTGATCCATGCATTTACTTTGGGGCTTCTACTCTTGATACAACTAAAACAACACCAAACATATAAAGTTTTAAGAATCATATCAAATATAGAAACTGAACTCCAACTCCTTCCAATTTACAGTAACACTTAATCAAGACACAGAATCTCAAAATATAATCACAAACACATCAATTAAAACCATTGGTAATAATGAGAGATAGACAAAGAAGATGAAAAGGGCAGACAAGTTAACAAACAAACGTGTAAAACATCGAAAAAATCTACTTACATAAAGGACTTAAAAAATTCAAGAAATAACCCAGGCATAATAAATGAACAGAGAAAATGAAAAAAGCTTCATTCATATGAGGAAGACATTACTACAAGGTCTTGAATCAAGAAAATGAAGGGGGAAAAATCAAGAAAATTCACATCCTAGCAAACCAAAAACAGACAGTGAAATATGCTTATAGTTGAAGGCTCATACAAGCTAAAACTGAAAACAGTACATCCTCATATTCTTATCAATTCACTAACTATCTTTAAGCAAAACTTCAAGAAACAGAACCCCTTTTGCAGACAAAAACGTCATTGCTTTGCAAACATACTAAACATGCACAATGGTTTGGAAAGATTGAAACTTGAGGAATGAATGCAAAAGGAAGAAAATGGAAAAAGGGTTGGCAGAGATAAACAGTGAAAGTAAGAAAGCTCACCATAACTTTGAAAGGGTTCTTATCTTAAGATATGCACTGCTTTTTTTTCTGACTAAATGCCGGTTGAGAACGCCAATAGATATTTTGCCGCAATACATATATGAATACCATGCCAGATATACCTATTTATTTTTTGTTAATATCTATGTGAAACCTATTTCACGAATCAAATCTTTTGTAATAATTTCCATATGGTAATAATTATATCGATACATATATAACAGTTCGCGCCGACTTTCTATAGCTTTTCTACTCCTTTCCACTTTATATCCGAAATCTTCTAAGTGATAGTGTTTTCCCTTCAAAAATAAATTGTGTATGTTTTTTTATTATACATCATACTAGTTAGTATACTTCATCTTTGTATTGGTGTAATAAAAAATGAAACATAGTTGAGATTGCGAAGATGGTTGGAAAGAAGATTGGAGAAGAGAGAGAGATGAGAAAACAAGACAAAAGAGAGTGCTTGGTCCATAATTCTCATCTTAATATCGTCATGCCAATGAGAATGTGATTGTCACACTTCAATTCAATCACTAACACCTTTAAGCCCACTCGCTTGCGTGGGCCGTAGACTTTAATCGTCTTCCATTTCAAGATAGAGATATTTTTATTCGGAAATTTCAGCCTAATTTTGCAGCACGATTAAAATCATTGACGTTTAATAATTTATTACTTCCATTTCGTCGTCATCTGCGAAAACTAGAAAGTAGAGCGAATTAATCCCCTTAGCAATTTCTCATAATGAGAGTCTTTCAAAGGAAAATGATATCAAAATAAGGGGAATTTTCTCTCAGTCCACAAAATTTAGCCAAATTCTAATAACTCTCCGAAGCCGAAATCTTAAATAATTGACTACAAGGAAAAAATTCGCGATTTTTATAATCACATTTAAGTTTATAAGAGATAATAATATGATATAGTTCAATCAAAGTTATGATTTTAGAATATAATGATCAATTCAGGGTTGAAAAAGTGTAAATATTCATTTTTGTCCTAACATTTTATTATTTTAACAAAAATGCGTCAACTGTAAAGTAATTACATATATGCATCCAATGCTTCAATTTTCTTCTAAAGTTTTCGCAAAAAAAAACCGAACTAAATACCCTATAGTACTTTTTTAAAAGAGAGTAATAAAGAAATGCAGAGCAAATCTTACCCGAAAATGCATATACTACAATTTTTTAGACATTTTATAATTTAAACACAAAAAATTCAATTTTAACAACGGTTTAATTCGTCACTTTTTTCAAAGTCGGACCTGCACAAAAAAAATATACATTAAAATAGGCTTAATGAGTAAAAATCTAAAAAAAAAATCAATTAATAAAATTAAAATCAATAGTTTGCCTGATTTGCTTTGTGTTCAACGCATTCTCAACCTCACATATTGGGAAAATAGAAGATGACAGGTGAGACGTTTGAAACGACCTCCTCGGGGACCTGGGTTCGAGCAGGCCAGATCAGGTCCGGTCCCATCTAACCGGATATGATAACGCTCTCTCCACTCCCCCACACTTGTTTAGAGAAATTGCAAGAATAATTAATGAATTATTGCACTGGAGTCCCTACTTGTTCAGTTAGATTCACGAATTATTGTACTAAAATGGGCATATGTGAAGCATTTGCAGGAGAGTAGCAATAATTCCTTCCCATAAATGGAAGTGTCATCTTGTCTCTCACACAAATTCTACCAGCACGAAACAACACCACCTTTTTGTTGGGGTACAAACCCATCCCACATCGGATGAGTGAGGGAAGTTGGAAGGTGTATATAATTCCTGTCCAACCCCAATTAGTTTGAGGCCTTTTGGGAGTGACCCAAAAACAAATCCGTGCGGGCTTGACCCAAAGCGGACAATATCAAACTAATGTTGCAGTAGACGATCCTAACAAGTGGTATCAGAGCCCAGGTGGCTATGGGTTGTGCCTGGATGAGCCCCGGTTAGGGTCGGGCCCTGAAGGACTCAGAGTTAGAGTCGGGCCAGGATGACCCAGGGGCCAGGGCTGGAACGACCCATGTTCGTGTCGACTGCGTTCCCGATGTGGTCTCGGTTTGAGGGGAGGTTTGTTGGGGTACAAACTCATCCCACATCGGATGAGTGAGGGAAGTTGGAAGGTGTATATAATTCCTGTCCAACCCCAATTAGTTTGAGGCCTTTTGGGAGTGACCCAAAAACAAATCCGTGCGGGCTTGACCCAAAGCGGACAATATCAAACTAATGTTGCAGTCGACGATCCTAACACTTTTAACGCAAAACAAGTGCAGAAAATCGAAATGAATAAATGCTTGATGAAACCGGACCCACTTTATTTACAACATCTCACTCGTTAGGCACCCACAAAGTAGAGGAAAATTAGGATTTTAAAAGTGCTCTATCCTCTATGATGGGATGAAGTTCCCTTAAAAACTACCCAGTCCAACGACGAAGACGGCTCGACAATTACATATCTTAGGCTTCTTCCATGCTAAGATTGAACGAGTGGCATTCAACCATAAACATGTTAACCATCAGAAATGGTGATAACAAGGCAGCATAGATTCTGCTTCAGAGGGATTACAGCTAGACCTAAGCATCATCTATATTGGTAAGAAAAGAAATATAGTCCTAATATAAGCTACCCTGGGAAGAGAAACCGTCAGCTAAGGTTAGGTTATCAGAACCCCATCGCACAAGCACAACCTCCAATCTATTGCTCTCACCCATGATACTTCAAGAGAGACTCAATTTAGTCCTATACAAGGAAAAGTGAGGGGGCAGGGATTGAGAATATAGTTGAGAGAAGGGATCAACGTAGTGCAAACTCAATTCCATAGACTGATGGTTCATTACAATCGGACACACCAACATGCAACAGTAATAGAACAACAAAGTCAAGCATGTGAGATGGGATTGTCTTGACCACAAGGAACTGCCGTAAGGCATAACCATAAGGTCACACTATTCCTACACTTTCAACCAGATTCTCACAGTCAACTACAGGTCATAATCCTTTTTGTAGAGTTCCCTCAACTATGGATGGGACAACCAAGAATATCTACACAAAGTTCCCACTTCCCACATAAGTGGGACAATCCAAAATTAAAGAACACAAAAGGCATCAATGATATATGAAGGAAGTGTGCATACATTCCAAGTTACTAAGCTACAATCTATGAGATTCGACAAATTTCCTATTTTCTGCTGCATTTAATTCAATTCCCACAGTAACCTTACTCGTCGACCTCCATCGCCTGGGCAGCTTTAGCTTTGGCCAATGGTGTCATCCTCGTTTTCAACTTTTTCTTTCCTACTTGAAATCCACTCCCTCCCTTCTTCTTACTGCTGCTACCATCAACCTGAGCACCGCACAAATCAATTTCTTCAGGAAATAATCTCCAAACTCAGAAGATATATGGCTAATCTAACATGCTAAACCATGGAAAACAGTATAACCTAGCTGAAATAGTAATATGCACATAATCAAATAGTCACATATTCAACTCGACAGAAAAGAGAAATTGACAATAATCGAAGAAAAGAAGTGAGCTTTGTATTGAAGAAAAATTCATACTTTCATCTTATTTTTCTTGGCTTTTAGCTTCTTTTCCCTCTTTTCCTTCGCTTCTTTTTCTCCTGTTTCCAGCATCGATCGAAAGCAACGTGAGAAATTGATAATCAACAAAGAGAATTGATTTTAGCGGAATGACTAAATCAACAAGAAAACTAGTTAAACGTAATATAAAGGCATTGCTTTTAAGATCGAAATCATGCAGCCTTTTTCTCCGACCTAAATCGTTCTCCTTCGACAGTATCTCCGTGATCTGACTCCAATCAGGGCGCCCAGTTGGATACGATTACAAATCCTAGGACTTCAATTTCTCAATTTAGAACTTTTTTTTTTTCTTAAGCCATCAAAGTTCTTTATATTTTTCTGAAGCCTCCAAAGTTCTGAAAATCATGGTACTAATTATGACCCATCAAATTCCAAACGATCTCTAATTTCAATCATCAAACTAAAATAAAATACTTTCACATATAAATAGGTTATTCATGAATGGTACGAGATTTAATTAACAAAAATAAGATAAAACTATAAAATATGAGAAAATATTGCTATAAATATATATGGAGTTTTTTTATAAGACGAAAGAAAAAAAAATTTAATCTATTTATATAAGAATTTATATGGAGTAGTAAATCTTACTATGTCTTATGTTTAATATAAAAAAAATGAATATCGTCAAATTAAATTTCAAATTTTTAGACAAACCACATCTCAAGGTCCTATACTAATACATTTTACTTCATTAGGTCATTTTACAAAAAAAAAATCGTTAGATCCTTGTATCAATATATTTTTATTTTATTTCTATTAGGTTTTTTTATAATTTTTTTCTCTATCTTATACTAATGCACTTTAATTTAAGAGATTTATATACTTTTATAGTATTAATTTGTTTGGATCTTTATTTAACATAGTTCACAATTTAATTAATTTATCTTGATTTAGTTAAAATAATTTTTCTAATATGTTTTACGATTAATTTAGTTGCCATGTAGCTAAAAATTATTGGAAAATGAAAGATTTATTGATATTATCAATTAGATCATCTCCAATGGTATACTAAAACATAAAATGGAATAGGTAATTAGCTTTAATGGTACTCAAAAACCAATTTCATTTTTAGTTTTTAAGAAAAAAATACATATCTTTAAGTTTACACTAAACCAAAACCTAAAAGTTTTTCAAATTTTGTGAGTAAAGGAGACATAAAAATATTTTTTTATTTTGAGTTTAGTATAAATAGTTTTGACGTGACATCTACACTAAAATGAGTTTGAGTTTAATGTAAATGGTTGTAGATCCTCTTATCTACTTATAATTTTTTTTAATTTTTTAATACTCCTATATAAGAAAAAAATAAAAAAACAAATAAATAATTTTTTAATACTCCTATATAAGAAAAAATTTTAAAAATAAATAAATAATTGTACAAGAAAAAATAGTTAAATTCTATGAAATCCGTTATGTTCCTTCCAACCAAATTTATGAGCCCAAATAAAAAAATAAATACATACGCCAAACAATATGTATAAATTAAACCCCAACTCCGTTGCAGTGCCCCGAAACCCTTACTCCCATCCACCGTCGTGCTCCGTCGTGGCGCCGACGCATTGGTTTACCGATTAGTCACCAAGTAGCCGCCGTTGATCAGACTTTACAGTCAGCTCTGACTCCCAGAGCCGAGCGGCGGGAGAAGTGATGGAAACCGAGCTGCCCATAGAGCCGCAGTCGCTCAAGAAGCTAAGCTTCAAATCCCTAAAGCGTTCCCTCGATCTATTCTCTCCTACCCACGGTCAAATTCCGCCACCCGATGCCGAAAGGTTTGTGGGAACCTCTAATTACACTTCATCGATTATTGCCGTTTGAATAATTTTTTTTTTTGGAGTTCCATTTGATAATTCGGTAATGTATCCCTAATTTGAATAAATAACTAATTTTTCTTTTCTCTGTGTGCAGCGCCAAGATTCGAATAAGTCATAAGGTGAGTGCTGAATAATCCATGTTTAGATGTGTATCAAATGTGTCTTTCGAAAAGTTGGGTGTTGTGCATTTTCTTTGAGAGTATAGGCGAAGTGTTCCTGGCTTTACAACCCCACAAACCACTCTCCTCCATTACCAACTACTTGGATTTCGCTTAAAATGGGTCTATTCGGGTGATCAAGCCCTATCTTGATGCTAAATATTAATTTGAAAGGAAAAGAAGTGCCTTTTGTTGGGAACTTGTTTGTCATGGCATAGATGTCAAGAATTGGATGAGCTCCGTTTAGTGGCTCAACTGTAATGTGGCTATACGAATTATGCCCCTGTAGAGACTGCTGAACATTATTTTTAGAAACGTCTAAAGCTATCTCCCTCCCGCCGTTGCATAAGTACAACTATACTGGTCACTTTAGAGAGTTTCGATTCTCATTTTTATAGTGTTCTGTGCTGTAGCTGAATTCCGAGTATGTAAGAGTGAAGACCTCGTCGTCTGAACATGCTGCTAATGCTGCAAAGATTCAAGCACAGCAAGCACCTACTCCCTCCAATGCCCTTGCTCTTCCAGGTATTGCAACCTTTGCCAATTTTCAAACCTTATAGCTTTTAGTTTGTTGATGGGCATCTTTTATTTTCATCTATCTATAACAATTACACAAAATTATTGAATAGGATATTTCAACGAAACACAATTACCATCACTATCTTTCTACTTGATATAGATAAGCCGAAGGGTTAGCAACATGTCAGATTTTATCTGTTAAGACCTGCAGCAGTTACACGGGCATTTTTCACTTTAACGCTTCCATTACTTCTTCCCATGTCCCATCTTTGTTTTGGTTTATACCTGGTATTGACCTGTCAACATTTCTGCAGGTCCTCAACAATCAAATGATACCCAGACGGGAGGGTCACCGAAGGATCTGGTGTCTAGTTCAACAGGGCAGCCTAGGGGCTCGTATGTAACTTTTAGGACTTCTTTTCCTACTGAATATTACTTTTTTCTACACCACTATATACCTTCATCACTTACTAGTTACTAGTGCAGAGATCTAGGATTTTTTTAAAAAAATTATGGTGTATTTCTCAAAGCACCATATTAAAAATGTACACTCACTGCATCTTTCTGTAACATACGGCTATTGCAATTGTGAATGTTTGGTGCAGAGCGGATGTTGGTGGTCAAGGAAGGAGCTCAGCTATTGTTTCATCCCATATCTCATCTGAAAGGTCTTCTATTTGTATTTTTTTTTATTTTTTTCTATAATGTTAAATATACAGATTTATTATATATGAAGTATTGAACACACATGCTTAATGGTCACGGGATAATGTCTCAACATTCAAATTGTACACTTTGGAAGGTATCACTAGCTAGCTACAAGGACTTTGCTTGAGCTGAATAATGAATGCTATAATCTGTCATTAGTTCAAATGAAGAAGCATTAAGCATTACATTTGTCACATTTGGGAAGGCAGAAGGCACCATCATCCCTGCGATTAATATTTTGTTCTGTTGGATGAACAGGAACATGTCAACTTCTGCCATCATGGAAAGGATTCCAAGCAGATGGCCTCGTCCTGTTTGGCATGCACCCTGGAAGAATTACAGAGTGAGATTCTACTTCCATGTCTCACTGATACACTGGTTGCGATTCCTTTTGATCTTTCAACATGTCTTAAACAAGCTTTGATCTCTCTAGGTAATCAGTGGCCATTTGGGATGGGTACGGTCTGTTGCCATTGACCCAAGTAACACTTGGTTTTGCACAGGATCTGCTGATCGGACAATTAAGGTTAGATTTACATATCTTGTTTTTCTTTAAAACTGTTCACCTCCGCCCCCTGAGAAATTTTAAACTGAATGGAGATGATATATATTAAGTTGAGTGATGTGAATATTTAAGGACCTGGTTACACTCTAAAGACTTGGTGCGAACAGTTCCGTGTTTTTCCGCTCTTGAAGTTGTAATTGGATAAGATATTGCTAAAATAATACAGAGCCCAACACAAATAGTAAGAGAGATACTCCCTCCGTCCCACGTTACTTGAGTCGTATTCCATTTTGGGTTGTCCCGAGTTACTTGAGTCATTTCTCTTTTCGGCTAAAAACAAAACATCTAATCACACCTACTTTATTCTTTCTTATACTTTATTCTCTCCTCCCTCTCTTACTTTTTTCACTCATCTACTTTATTTTACTTTATTTAACTCACTAAACACAACTTTCTTAAATCTCGTGCCGAAAAGAAATGCCTCAAGTAATGTGGGGCGGAGGGAGTATTTAAGTTCTTTTTCATATCATTTGGTACTTGAGAGTTAGGAATATTTTGAATGAATCTGGCCCCACATCCATGGACAACTGATGCCATTATATAGTCGAGTAACATGAACAATAATACCTCTATATTCAGTTAAGTCATACAGATACGTGGATACTATCTCACTTCGAAGGAAAGTGACCTTTTGCATGCTAATACTTCAGGTTCATATGATTTGTGAATGCCTTTTGCCCGTCTTATTATTTGTACTTGGTTATATTTGTCATAAGCTAATATGTCATCATTCAGAAAATTCAACACATTTTGTTCCCATATTCAAGTGTTTCTTTTTCTTTTCTTTTTTTATTGGTATGTGTGCAAGTCATGTCCTCAATTCCTTTCTGCTGTATTCTTTCCGTTCATTAAATTTTCTTCCTTCTGTTGTGGCAAGATATGGGACCTAGCAAGTGGCCGATTGAAACTAACACTTACTGGTCACATTGACCAAGTACGAGGTAGTTTAGTTTTTCATTTTGTGTTATTCAATTTTTTAATCAGTTGGTGATATGAATATAAGAACAAAATTTTCTCGCAGGTTTGGCTGTCAGCAACAAGCATACATATATGTTTTCTGCCGGTGATGATAAATTAGTAAAATGTTGGGACCTAGAGCAAAATAAGGTAGCCCGTGCAATCTTAACAGCTTCTTCAGCTGAGTACATCACTACATCTATTGGCTAATTGTAATGTTGCTTACTTTTTATTTTTAGGTTATTCGTTCTTATCACGGTCACCTTAGTGGTGTTTATTGCTTGGCGCTTCATCCTACCATTGACATTTTGCTTACGGGAGGTCGAGATTCTGTGTGTCGGGTATGTATTACATTTTACACTCTCATGGTACCTCGTTTCACTGACTACGTAGTAATCTAGTATCTGTGATGGTTTTAGGTATGGGATATTCGCAGCAAAGCGCAAATTCGTACACTTCCTGGGCATGATAATACTGTTTGTTCAGTATTCACGAGACCTACGGCAAGTGCATTACTATCAAAAGTATCTGCTGTAAGCTAGAAATTACTCTTTCAGTTATAACTCATGGCATGACTTGGTTCTTGCAGGATCCACAAGTCATTACAGGTTCCCATGATTCAACAATAAAGTTGTGGGATCTTAGAACTGGTATTGTTTTTTAAAGTGCATGTGTTATTTGATAGTACTATAATTATTTCATTTCTCTTTTCTAAAGTCAAGGTCCTTGCCATCTCAGGTAAAACAATGTCAACCCTGACACACCACAAGAAATCTGTACGAGCTATGGCTCCACATCCTACAGAGTAAGCATTTATATATGGAAGTTGTAGTACCTTTTTCCCATTTGGCCTAAGTTCGCATTTCCTTTTCCAGGGATGCTTTTGTATCTGCGTCCGCTGAGAATATCAAGAAGTTTAGACTTCCAAGAGGAGAATTCATGCACAACATGCTGTAAGTTTTTTAATAAAAAGGGGGGGATGGAATTCTTTCTAAATAGTAGTCACAAATATACTATATAAGAGAATACTAAAGATCCGAGCCATATAATTTCTCAATTCCGATACAAGGTGCTTATTAGATCGAATATACTTAAGTGATCTAAGAGAATGAATGATTTGATGTATCCAGACTAATACCATCCAAGTCATTTCGTGCTTGGAGTATATATGGTTGCGTATAGATGATAATTCTCTTCAATAGAAATCTCTCCCCCTCCAAAGTATAAGATCATGTGGCATCACGATTCACATGAATGTAATGTATTCCAAACTCATAGTTGATTACCTGATTACATGTTTTCCTCATGCAGCTCCCAACAGAAAACCATTATTAATGCCGCAGCAGTCAACGAGGAAGGTGTACTGGCCACAGCTGGTGAGTTGCAGCAAACATGAAAATATGTCTTCTCCCCTTCTCAAAGGGTTTTCTTTTTGTGCACAGCTCATTCCACCTTTCCCGGTTTCTACAATTAATCGATTTTTTACTTCTTACCCTTTCCTTCCATTTGATTCATCTTAGGGGATAATGGAAGTCTATGGTTCTGGGACTGGACAAGTGGTCACAATTTTCAACAAGCACAAACAATTGTTCAACCTGGTATGCATTTATAAACATATTTATTTATCTATTAAATCTGCTTGAGAAGCGTCAAACCTAACCCGGATATTATTTCAGGGTCGCTGGAGAGCGAAGCTGGTATCTATTCCATCATGTACGATCTGACTGGGTCGAGGCTTATCACCTGCGAGGCAGACAAAACAATCAAAATGTGGAAAGAAGATGAGACGGCAACCCCAGAAACTCATCCCCTGCACTTCAAGCCACCCAGAGACATGCGACGCTTCTGATCGGGTTTTCTACATAGATTTTCTGACTTGCTTGTTACACTTTCATGCCCCATCTTCTTTGGAGGCTTGATCTATGTTGTAAAACTCGGCTTATGTTTTTATGAGCTCTTCAATTTGCTCGTCAGCTTCATTTTCAATCTATAGTTTTTTGTTGTAGTATTTAAGCATAATTTTTTCCCTCCTACTTCCAAATTTTTGTCTTTTAGTTTTGATTTTTCGTTTTTATGTATATTATGGAGTACGATTATTATTAGTTTACAAATCACCTATTTTGTGTTCTGCTATTCTGTAGTATTAATCGAATGTTAATATTATGTAGTTTTTTAGTTTTAATAAAATTCATAATATTCAGTTATTTTCATATTAATTAATTAGAATATGTACGGCTTGGCTCGGCTGCTGTGGGAAACATAACACGATTATATTTGAGTATTTTTGTTCTTCAATAAGTTCGAACGAAACTTATTTGCGTAAATATTATCAGTAATTATAAGAAGTATCTTTCTTATGTAAAATTTATTTGTTTGCTTATAAAAGGAATAATCCAAACGAGCTACACAAAAAAAATTTATTTGTTTGCTTATTTGTTGTACAATTTTAATATATGTATAAATTCAATCACTCGAAACTAGTTTACGCTTTATATGGAATTTATGATAGAAAAACAAAGTATAGCTGAGCGGTTGATGTAGATCTAATTTAAATTTTGTGATTTATATTCTAGTAATAGATCCATATTTTTGTATCTTTCAATAGTAAACCTAGTAATACCATTTCCATTCATTAAAATGTGAGTATTCTGTATTATTCTACACCATTTCGGTAGAAAAGAAAATTTCTCCTTTCGCGTGATAAGGAAAATAACTTTTTTCAATTATATTCAATATTCTTTACAATATTACAAATTTATCGGAAAAAATCATCTAACAAAAGCACTGCGTTTAATTTCGACGATAAAATTAAAAAACTCAATCAACTTCAACTAAATTGAATTTAAAGTTAAAGACTTCAACCAACTTGGTTAAATGTACACATAAGGATATCACAAACATTCTTGAAAAAGTATCCTAAACTTTCTTGAAAAATCACACTAAAAAGAACACTCCATAACTTTGTCGTTGTCGGTGAAGGAAAACCAAAACCTAAAAAGAACACCTGTAAATAGGCAAACTTCGATTCCTGTCGAGCTGTTGTTAAAACTCAACCTTCTCTATTTGGCTTTAACTCATTCTGTCTCATTTGTAAGATAAAAAGGTTGTTGAAATCCTTGTAATTGTATGATCAACAAAATGTGATCAGATGCTAACAAGTGATCAGTTGATGACAAACCAAAAGAGTCATTTCCCATTTAACTTAAAAGCTTAGGTAGCTTAGTCTTTCCACTTAAATGGTACTCCCTCCGTTTCGTTATAGTTGAGGCGGAACTTTTGGGCACGGAGTCTAAGAAAGAGATGTTTAGTGAATTAAGTGAATAGGTAATAAAGTAGATGAAGTAGGTGGACTTTTAAAATTTGAATGACAAATTTTGATTTGAACTTGAAAAAAAAAATTCTTTTTATAAATTATTTTTTCATTTGTTAATTATCCAAATCCAACTTTAAATTCTGTAGATAACAAAAAAGAGAGAGATAGACCTACAACGTTAATTATTTAAATAAAAACTCATTTTCCTTCTTCAAAAAGGAAATGAAAATTTTATCCCTACTTTTTCATTTTTTGGCAATTTTATTTGGTTATTCATACCCTTTATTTGGAGTATTTGTTTTTTGCTGAAACAGAACAAAGAGATAATACCACAATTATCAAAAGCAGACTCCGTTGAGAGAGAGAGAGCATATGAAATGAGCTTGGGGTTTTTAAGTTAAATCGGAATAGAAATTAAATAAACAGATTAAAACAAAATTGTTAGAAGATCGAGAAGACGAACTGAAATTGAGATTTTTATTGATCTGAAGTTAAATCGGAAATCCAAATATACACTGCTGGAATCAGATTCCGTTGTCGTCGGAAGATAAATAATCAAATGAAACGAAAGTGTTAAAGAGAGTGAAGATGAACTTGAACCTGAGATTATCATTTCTGAATCGCCGGAATCGCCTAGCTCGACGACTCGCGTCTTCCGCTTGTGGCCGGAATCGCCTAGCTCGACGACTCGCGTCTTCCGCTTGTGGCCGGCGCCGGCGATCCATTGTGGGGTCGGCAAAATGAGAGGGGATGAGGGCGGCGGATCTAGATCTAGGGTTTCAGAATTGGGGAAGAGAGAAGGGAGAGTTGTTGTGTAGAGAGAGAAGACAGAAGCGGATAATGAGCCAAACAAAAGGGCGCTTGGTTTTCTTCATTTAATTACACTAATTAAGTGTAATTAGGGTTGTTAATAAATATGCATACATCACCATTAAATCTGCTAATTATTTCCTTTTTTTGGAAACGACTCAACTATGAAGAAACTTCCCGAAATGGTAAAATGACTCAACCATGGCGAAACGGAGGGAGTATTCAAAACTCACGCTTTTATAAATAGAGCTAAAAAAACTCATACTTATAAGAAAAATGGGGAGTATTTTTCAAGTATTACCACTAATTAACCCATGAAGTACAACTGCCACAAGAAATGCATATAATAACGCAAAATACATCAACACAAATTTGGTCCAACAATTCTCTCACGCTCTCTACATTCTCAATGTATAGCAGACCTTCAAAATAGTGCGTCTGACAAACTGGTACATCATCCTATACTTTAAGCATGTTCCACATCTACATCCAAATCCATTTTGTTCCAACAGACAAGGAGGTTCCTCATTCAGTTAGACTAGGGGATTTAGAACTCGAAAAGCCTCCTTTGTTAGACCGTAGTAGACTGCTTTGCTGCTATTGTATGTTATGAAGTTCCACCCAAAAGCAGAACCCCCAACAATGTACGTTCCTTGTACCTGACTATCTGGAGGTCGGACAGACGTAACATCATCCACCAAAGGATTGTCAGCATCTTGTTGATGCTCCTCTGCTTTCTTGGCATCACCAACATCGCCGTTGCTACATTTTTTCAGCTGAACGGAGTTTTCTGTCATTTCTTGGTATAGTTCCATCAGAAGCTTCATCCCTAAAGAGCATATTTTAGATGATCATGAGATCTGCTGTAGAACAGCATAAAATCGGCATTTTTTGTCATTGCATGAATACAAAGATAGATGTGGTCTCTTTAGCAATGTAGCATGTTTTGGGCAAGCTTAACGATGAAAATAAAACCAGTGTGTACACTGTACAGGTAGATTCATTATAGTTGCACTAGACTGGAATAAAGCATATATAGGCAGAAGTTATGCTAGAAAAATGAATTTTGTGATATTACAGAAATACGCTTAACAAGGAGTATTAAGATAACAGAACTTTAAAAATGACTAGTAGGAAGTAAACTCGTGGTCCGGAAGGGAAAAAAAACTCGTTCATGTGCAAGTTGAATAAATTATAAATCAATGCAATGATGCAAAAATTGGAAGGGGTCAACTTGGTTAAATAAAAGCCAATCAAGATGATAAGTGTTGTCAAACAGTCCACCCACCGAAAAAGAGAACCATAGAGATAATCTGTGGAAGACAAACCATACCTTGACGGATATCATCAGCTGCTTTGCAATTTCGAAAGTCAGGAGTCTTGAGCACCTGCAAGATTGCAAGCATCACAAAATTATCAGACAATGCACTTAATTAACTCACATTCTACAAGAATATTTGGAGATATCACTCCAATGGAGTTAAATAGCTTAAAACGCTGCAAACCATAGCCAACAAATTGTTTATTAAGTTATGCTCATCAGAACTTTGACTTCGGCTTTTTTTCTCATATAACAAGCAGTGACCATATCACTTGGAAGTTGGAACTACTGCGGTAATATTGACCAGAGAAAATGGCATTGCAGACAAAAAACACTATTGTATGTCAAGGCATTGCAGACAAAAAACACTATTGTATGTATTTATCTGGAAAAGGAAAATGAAAATAAAATGGAGTTCCTACATTCTGGTAGTGTTCTTCAGTGATCCCTTTGCTTAATGTAATATCTCTTGTCTACTCATTTAAGAAGATAAAGCTCCAACTCTTCAAAGACACAGTTTTTACTTTGCATGAAAATTGAGAACTTCAATTCAACTAAAACGCCCTTTCTGAAATTTCGCAGAAAATACATTTAATAGTCAATTAATTATCAGGCATAATGCTAGGAAAATAAAAGCCAAAACAAAATTCAAGACTGAGAATTTACTGTAAGCAACAAATCGAGCTACGCAGGAACTAATTAGTGAAGCTATTATGCTAATTTCCCGAAGGCGCAGGAAAGCTAGAGGACGGGTAAAACAAGAATCGCAACAGAATTCTGTCAACTGACGTAAAAATAAAAGAGAAAATCGCAGGAAAAACAGCACCTCAATGAAATGGGGGCGAAGGTCTTTGAGAAGTCCTCGCATCTTGTAGTAGGGAGAATCCTGAATCTCATGTTGAAGATGCCTCTTTCTGCTCTGAGGCACGGGTTTGGCTTCCTCCATTGAAGCTCCCTGTTTCTCTCACTCAGTTGACGTCCCAACCGAGATAAAATTGGGAATTTTGCCCAAACTTACTAAATTCTCACATTGACCCTCTAAAATGTACTTAATCACAAATTCGACCCTCGGATGTAAAAATTGGTGTTACAGTTGTACAAAATCTTAGTAGTACTAGCTAGTATTTCACAAATAAAAGGTTCCTCTTTTCAATTAAAAACTTTTAAATGTGATTGTATGTCAAATAAACTAATCAATGATAATAAGCTACTGTATATTTAAGCCTTTTCAGCACACGAAGTGTCTAGTCAAGTTGGAAAAATGTTAATTTGTGTTTAGGAAAAATGGATATTCATTTTTGTGCATATGCTAGGGTAAAAAATTAAAATATATTTTGAAAAATGTCTGAGCCCGGGTTCGAACCGGGGACCTCTAGTGTGTGAGACTAGCGTGATAACCGACTACACCACCCAGACTGTATGATATCCTCAAACAGGTTTATATTAATACATCTATGCGTTCCACAAAATGAAAAACTTTTCTTTTCGGGTCGTCCCACTTAAAGTCACCCATTTTCTTTTCGGTCTCTACTTAACTCACAAAATATCATTACATAAAATCTTTTGCCAAAAAAAAATGCTTCATATTAAGTGAGATGGAGGAGTATTAAATATATATAAATAAATTGTAGATTCCATGCAACTGTGACATCAAAGTTACAAGGAAGACAAGCAAGCTAAATGAAGTCTGCCACAGTTTTCAGCTTGTCACAAGGAAACAGAATAGTCACAGAGTGCACTTAGCCACTAAAAAGATCTTCTATAACACTTATGGTTTTCCTCCACTCTATCAACTTTTTAAGTGTATATATATGAATAATTACAGAGGGTGAAGGCATTGTATATCCCAGTCTTAAGAACAAATTCAACACAAGGAGAAATGGTGTTTCTGAAATAACACAGCATAAAATATGCACATTGCAGAGGCCTCCCTTTTACAAGACACCACAGCTACAGCAGTTACCTATGGCCTTCTGTTGCATGTCCTCTTGGATGATCTCCAGCTGCATGATGATTTCTTCAAAAGTGGGTCGTTGCTCTGGATTCTTGTGCCAACAATCTTGTAGAAGCCTGCGGTTATGAGCAAGATTTTCTAATAGGGTTCACTTACAGTTTCCCGTTTCAGGCTTTGGACTCTAATAATTTTATTCTGTGTTTATGAATCAACTCACCCTTTAATTGGCTCAGGATAGACGACGGAAGGTAGATATGGGCGTTCATCTTCATATGCGCGTTTATCTGCCAATTTTTCAGGTTCTTCTTCCCTGTTTGATGGTCCTCCTTGGAACATCTAGAGACAAATGTTATCGGGTTGATGAAGTTTTTGGTTCTAGGTTGAGAAATGCAATGAAAATTTAGTTATAGTATTATGATATGAAGTCAAATTACCTCATGGACGATTAGAGCATAGGAGAACACGTCGACACTTTTACCATACGCCTCCCTGCGGAATACTTCTGGAGCCATGTAGCGGTCTGATAAAATATCACAAGCATTTTATAACAATTTTTTGCAAATTGATTGAATCTACTAATCTTTTTGCTCAAGTAAAAAGATGGTACATGATCCAGTTCCGCCAGTCATTTTGTAGCCAAAATCTCTTCCGTGTGCAATTTTGCTCAATCCAAAATCTGTGACTTTAAGGCGCCCCGCCTCATTCTGCAAAACGTTTCTGCAAGAAGTGATGTAACTCGAAAATCATGTCTGCTGCCAGTTGAAGGAGAGCCATGGCGAAAGCCAAACTGAATCTAGTTGTACCTTGGTGTTAAATCTCGGTGGATTATGGCGTGTGGCTTATGTTGATGCAGATAATTCATACCTCTGAAAAAAATACAAGAAACGGAAATCAACCCAACCCTAAGTGGACATGGCCAATATGTACTAGTATAATTTTGCGATATAGTGTGGGTCGGTAACGTGTACCTTGCTATATCCAAAGCATATGCAACTGCAGTTAGTGAGTCGAGTTTTCCTTTCCTTCTAAGTATATCGTATAGACTTCCCTAAAATTTCCACTTACGTAAGCAATAGGGAACACACGTCCAAGAACTATCTCAAGTACTGAGAAGGACTTACATTTCGTAGGTACTCGGTGAGGAACACTAGGCGGCCTTCAGGTTGCTTCAGAACACCAAGAAACTGCACTATGTTAGGGTGACGCAGTTTTGCCCACAACGTGAATTCCTTAAGAAAGTTGTCCCTGGAGCAAAGAACAGACAAAATTAAAAGATATTATCAAGGATAAATAAAAGTTGCCCACATCTCATATTTATGAGTGAATCATAACATTCAACACCGTCCACAGTCCACTTCATACTTAAAGAAACATCTCTATTATATTACACATTTTGATCCAAAAAATTTGGACAAATATCACAAGAACTCACTTCACTGTTTTATTTGAAGCAATGGAAGAGCGGATTGTTTTTGCAGCAACTTCTGTACCACGCCACTTGACTAAGTAAACTTCACCATAAGCGCCCTGGCGTTAATTGAGAGCACACACAACACTTAACAGGTCATTTTAAAAGGAAACTAGATAGCCAAGTATGTGGTGAAAACTTCAATCGTAACTTTTGGGTGGAGAAAGGGGACAAAAAAATACAATAAACATATGATAAATTTGAATGGATCCACAGGAGGTTGAATCGGCTCTCAGGTAAGAGAAATTACTTCACCAATGAGAGTCTTTCCATCCCAGTCGACCTCAGCTGAATCAATTTCCAAACATGGACTTTGAGAATCGACCAAATTCTGTAACAAGCAAGTTGAACCAGAGTGAAACAGTTAATTTTCTGTGCAAATTTTAGCAGAGTTGATTAACAACAATGACAAAGTAGACTTTCATCCCATGACTCTGGAAGGGCTATTAAAATCATAGCTCACTATGTTGACAAAGAGCTGCTGGAAAATATCAGTAGTGCAATCAGGTAAAGGTCAATTTTCATTTTATTATTAGCACCAAATCCTGGCAAGGAGTTACTGAAGAAATATACCGGATCATTTCCCCCATTGGCCTCGAGAATTTTGCAAATATCAGGATGGCCAGATCTACGAGCATCAGAGAGTGGCTGCAAGGTATTCCAATACGTGATTCGTTTAGTATTCCTATAATCTTTTACAGTTGAAGTTTTTGAAAACAAATAAAACAATGATTTAATATAAAGATGGGATTGATAACATAAGAGAAAGTATTGCATCATTATACTAGCATAAAGCAATTTACTGGAGATGAAACTTTACTGCAGGAATGTGAGGTTTGCACTCACAGTTCGACCCCAGCGATCCAAGGAGTTTATGTCAGCTCCTTTCTCAAGAAGGAGAACAACTATTTCTGTGCAACCTTCACACGATGCCAAATGAAGAGCTGTTCTCCTGTCATAGTCAGCCAGATTGGCACTTACACCTTTCGCGAGCTCCTCCATCACACCAGCTTTATCACCCTTACTCGAACAAAAGAGAAGGCGATATGGACCCCTCCACTCGTTCCTTTGAGATGGCATCAGTTGCTGGGGCAAAAATGATAGAAGAAAACAAAGCCTTCAGTTTATTTTCCCCCAAAATAGAAATCTCGAAATATTGCCAAGTGATACCTTACAAGGATATTCATATACTAATACAAATGCAAACTATGGTTTGATATGCCTCTTTCTTGAAGTTTTTCATCAATTTGTCCAATCTGATATCACAATATACATATTGGCAAGTGTATTACCTTAGTGAGAGATGATTCAAGCCTATGATCTTCCATCTGTGCGAGAGAAACAGTGTCAAAGAGACAATTCCACAAACAGTTGGTGGAACGGTTTGAAAGATACGAAGCATTGCTAAATAAAGTTGATCATGACTGACTGTAGCACGCAGGTACAGTCCAAAGAGTCGCAGTCAGAGGTCGGCTTATCCAAGGGACAAGCTCACGATTGCAATTAATTCCAACTGTAAATCAAATCAGGAAACTTTGGATTCATCGTCGTTGACTGTTTTGTGAAAATGGGGAAAGCGACGACTAATTGGAGGAAAATTCCATCTTCTTTTTCCCCAAGGACTGCTGCGATTGGAGTTTTTGCTAATTGATGTCTCTGCCATGAATAATTCATGAAGAATAGTAGTAACATTTTGCATGCATGAATCCTCAAGGATATTTATCAAACACAAACACAGATGGTTTCTCAACACAACAAGTGCATTACTTCTTCACTCAACCTCGTATTCTCAACGAAGGTTCAACTAACTGTTTTTTTTTCTGTACATGCTTATTTGAAATGATCCTACTAAGTTGAGTTTCCATATTGTCCCTTTCCACGACGGTGATCGTGTTCAACTTTCATAATTTGAGTTGTTTTTTCGAGGTACTGTAAACCCTAAATTTCATGCTAGAGAAGGGAAGAAGGTATATTATATTATTTATTTACCTTCTAAAAAAAGGTGAAATATGTCCTTCTAAAAAATAACATATTTCAAAAAGAAAATTATATAGAAAGGTAAATTATTTTTTAAAAATAAAATAATAGTATAAAATGTATTAAAAAACATAAAGTATAATACCTTATCAAATACCTTTCTCCTTGGAGAATGGTTTTTCATGAAAAGAAGACAAATATGTTAGTTATAAGATTTTACCTCTCAATTGATGCAGAGGTAAGGATAGCTCTTCAAAATGAGAAAATGTATAATGTCTTCTCAAATACATCTCCCCTTAGAGCATCTCCAAAGGAGAGGGTAAATGGAGAGGTAAAGAGAAATAACTACCATATTTACCTCTTCTTTATAAAATTTCATGCTTAAATGGAAAGGGTATTTGAGGAGGTATTATACCTTCTTTCAGTCTGAGAATGTGTCTTTACTTCTTCTTGATAGAAGAGGTAAAAAGTTAGTTATTTTGTTTACCTTTTTAATTTATCTTCTTTCCTTGGAGTCCATTACTTTTTAAGAAGGTATAGTAACATTTTTAAGAAGGTAAATGAGAAATATACATTTTCAATATACCTTTCCCCCTTGGAGATGCTCTTAGAGAATGATTTTTCATATAAATAAATAAATATAGTAGTTATATTAGTTTATCTCTCCATTTACCTCTCCCGTTGGAGATAAGGCTGGATAAATATACCGAAAAAACTGTATATTGATCGTATTGTACCGAAAAATATCGAATTTTTGGTATACCAAAATTTTTGGTACGATACAATACCGTATCGTAAATTTTCAATATGATAAAGATATGAATTTTCTTATACTGCGGTATACCGTTTTATATTGAATATTTGATATATATCGATATTATCGGTATACCGAAATATATCGAAAATCAATAAGTATTGAATTATCGATACATACTGTTTAAACTAATTATAATAATAATATAATTTATTTTTTAAAGATTAAAAGTTTAAATTTAATTTATTTATATATTCAAAAAATATTTATACCGAAGTTCAAAACGGTATACCGAAGTTTGGTACGATATACCGAAATTTCGATACGGTAATGATATAGATATTATCCATACCGAAATTTCAGTATACCGAAATCCGGTATACTGAAACTTTCGATACGGTAACAATATGAAATTCTTTCATGTCGATATTTTTGATATGATAACGATACAAAATTTTCAATACGATATATTGTATCGACCCACCCCTACTTGGAGATGCTCTTATTAAAATTTATGGTATGAGTTTATGCATATGGAATTTTCAAGCGCAACAGCTTTAGGTGAAAAATAGGCGAAGCAAAGAAAAGGCTTTCACCGTAAAAAGAGTCAAAGAAACAATGGGATTTTGAATATTCATGGAGCATATGCTCTCTCCATTCTCCAATCTCTATATTTTCTGTTTTGTTTTCTGAATCTTTTTATTACTCTATCCGTTACTGAAAATTTATCAAATTTCATTTTCTGCATTTGTTTTACAAAAATGATATTCTCTCGAAAATATACACTCTTCTTTTTTAGTCCGTCCCACAAGAATATGCACTTTCTAATTTTAAAAACTCTTTTATCTCTAATGAGGTGAGACTCATTCTTCATTAACAATACTTAATTACTATGTCTCTCTTACTTTACCAATTTTACATTAAAACTCGTGCCGAACCAAAAATGCATATTCTTTGGGGACGGAGGGAGTAATAAATAATAACGTAGAGAAGACTCTCATCTTCGTTATTATCTAAGTATTTTACTTTATCCTCCTCCCTCTACTTTAGCAATTTATTACTATTATTTTTCTAAAACGAGAGCATAAATGAAATGTGACAAATTTCCAAAGACAGAGAGATTATTTCTCTTTTAATATATGATTATCCATCTCATTTTAATATAGTCGAATTTTGTAGATGGTGGAAAAAATTCAACGACAATTTGTGATATTATATGCAAAGTCCAAAGTTGAGAAAAAAATAGAAAAAATTTATGATACCAATTAAAAATGATCTCTATAAGATACCATCATCTATCAACATTCATGTTAGCTTCAGCCGGCTGCCATGTCCGACTTGAGGGATCGATCATCTTCAAGCAGAAAATAAAAGAGGTATTATCAATTATCAAAGTGATCTTTTAGTAATCCATTGTCTTGTCTATATGAAAGTCGTAATCCATTAATTATGCCCGAAACCAACCCAACACGTAAAATAAAATTCCAAAGCATATTAGTAATCAATGACGAAATCATGTGACGCTTTCAACCTAAATCGAATCCCTTTTTTTGCTATAAACTTTATTGTAAATTTATCATGAAAAAGGGAGTGATAAAAAATTCAACATTTAAATTTCTCATATGTAGTATTTTCTATCAGTTACAATAAAAAATAATTTTTCCATTTTTTTATCATAAAACATACTCCTACTAACATTTATTCGATTAGAAAAGCGGAATATGACATGGAGTGAAATTGAACCACCTTATAACAATATTATCTCTTATTGGAGAAAAAGGAGAATGTAGAAAGCTGAAATAAAGAGGAGATAGAAGTAAAGGAGGGATTTGTTAATGTAATTAAGAATTACTTGTGAGAACAATTTAATTTGTCCATCTATTTGATATTGTTTTCGTGTGTCGTAATTGTTCTGTAAACCACTTAAACCACGGTCTTAATAAATAAATTACATCATACTATATAATAAGAAAATACACGTAGAGTTTGTCAATTAAATTACATCATACTATGAAATAAAATACACGAATTCGGCCATGTTTGGTTGGCGGGAAAGTAAAGTTGGCAAGGAAAATGATTCATGGGAAAATGAATCCCGGGAATATGATTTCTAATAACTTTACTTTCCCGTGTTTGGAAAATATCAAGATTTGAAAGTATATACTCCCTCCGTCCCGCACTATTCACAACTTTCCTTTTGGGCACGAAGATTAAGGAATGAGTGATAGACAAAGTCAACAATTACGGCTGTAGGTATAAATTGTTACTAAAAATGGAAAGAGTGCAAATAACTTGGGATGCCCAGAAAGGAAATAAGTGCAAGTAGTGTGGGACGGAGGGAGTATTTGATTTAAACACTAAACTAAAAATATACTTATCATTTTTTATTTATAAAAAATAATAATACATATTATTTAATAAATTATTAATTACAAATGATAATAATTATATTATTTTATTTATTATTACGATGGATAGTTTGAATATGGATTATACATCATAATATATAATAATAATATTATAATAAATAAGATTATTATTATTATTATTATCATTATATTTACTTAATTTTAATTGAATAAATTTTATAATTTAAAATTTCTCTACAATTTTATTGTTAATTACTAATTTATAAATTAATAATTATTATATTATTATTTAATTATAATTATATTTAATTATTTAATAAATTATTATTATGATAATAAAAATAAAATTAAATATTAATAATATAGTTATAATTATGATAATTTGAATTATAGTTATTTATTATCCTGAAATTAAGTATGGTTTATACTTTTAAATTATTTTTAAAACATTGTAATATATAATAACAATAATAATGACGATGATGATGGTGATAATAATAATAATAATAATAATAATAATAATAATAATAATAAAACTGTACTATATTACATTAAATATGTAAGAATCCTAAAACTGGGAAAAAGAATACCTAAGAAAAGTTAGGATTCAGAATCCTGGAAAGTTGCACTAACTTTCCTTGTTTCAGGATTTTGATTACTTTCCCAGTTTGATTAAAAACGGAAACAAACACAGGAATTTAAAATTTAAGGAATCAGATTACTTTCCCAGACAGAATCCTGACAACCAAACATGGCCGAAGAGTTTGTCTGTTTGTCAAGATTTGATCTTAAAAATGAATCAACAAAAATTTGTTTGTCTGTCAAGATTCTAATCCGAAAAAATAACTAGATTCTAAATAAGTTTATGTTTTATTTGTTTAATTTTTTTTATCTGACAAGAAAAGTAATAAAAATATTGAAAATAAAGAAATCTGTACAATTTTCCAGCATTCTTGTCCCTAACTTTTCTCACGTATTTTTCATTATTTTTATATTATTTCATATTTAAGTTTTAATACTATTATTTTATTAAAATACTAATGCTAATATTAATTATTAACATTCTAAGTTATTATAGCAATAATACCTACAGTATAATAATTATAATTTATTATTGTTGTTATTGTTATGTTCTTAGTAATAAAGTACTATAATTTTTAAAAATATGGATTAAATTTTATGTTTGTACTGTACTATCTTATTATTATTAGTTCAATTATTAATTTAATTAAAAATTATTCTTCAAGGAGTCATTATTATGTCTATTAGCTAGTTAGGTTTAAATAATAAATATAAGTTCATAATTCCACAGGCACGTTAACATTGTCAAATGGAGTACGAAACAAAGAATTTATAAAAATTATATTTACACGATTATATATGCAATAATTATACATCTTAGAACTAAAAAAACAATTATGACACATCTCAAAATGCAGTTTTAAATTTTAAATGTAATGAATGAATATGTAGGTGGTTCGAAATTATTGCACCTCGCTTAAGCACGTGGGCTGCGTGCTTCTTAATTTTCAATATAAAGAAAAAATACGAAAAAATTAAAAATAAAAAGATATACTGTACTCATATAAACAGGAATCTTAGAAGGCACAACGCATAATTAAGCAGGAGATTCGAGAAACAAAAAAATAATTAAAAAAATAAAAGAACTCGAAACTCGAAAGAGACCCATGGTTCAACTATGGCATTGACTTAAAAGCTTGGAGGTAGCAGCCAGCAGGTATGCTACGTCTTTCAAAGATTTTTTATCCTTGCCATTTTATCTTTTTATTTTTGTTTTTAGTTATTATGTGGCCCTCTTGAAAATTAACTCTTGTTTTTGCGGAAGTTAGTTTCTTTTTTCTATTAGATTTTTACCCAGCTAAGTTTCTTGATTTTGTTTTGAAATGCTAAAAGACTTGCTCTTTACCACAAAGTTCTAGTTTTTTCTAAAGCGTAATTGCTTGTATCTACGCTTTGTTGCTGGATATTTTTGGTAGCAGCTTGATCTGAAAATCAAAATTTTACTATTTCAAGTAGCTTTGGTTGAGTTTGGACGTTGTCTACTTTTTTTCGACCGTTGTGCTTCTTGAATGTTGATTTGTTAGAGTTGGGTTTTGATCCGTACTGTTTGCTTGATTCCATTTTGTTGCAGTGTTGTTTAGTATAGTACACAGATTAGAATATTGCCCCTTTTTTGGATTTTGTCTTACAGATGCTATCTCCCTTCCCTAAGGGATAATACACTCCATTTGTTCATCCTATGCAATTTTCTTAGTTTTTCGATGTGAAGAAATTTGTGTTGGTGTGGTTGGAGTCATAGGCGTCAATGTCTGTTGCCTGCTGTGTACCTCTAGTTGAATGTGTGTCCTGTTTAGCCTGCATTCGTTGGGTGTGGAAGAAATTCCTCTACACTGCTGGCAAGGAAAGTGAGAATTGGGGGCTGGCAACGGCCAGCGAATTCGAGCCCGTCCCTCGGCTTTGTAAATACATTCTATCTGTCTATGAGGATGATCTCAGGAACCCCATGTGGGCTCCTCATGGAGGGTATGGGATGAACCCCGACTGGATGTTGATGAAGAAAGACTACGCGGACACTGAGGGGAAAGTGTCGCCCTACATGATCTACCTCGATCATGACAACGAGGATGTAGTTTTGGCGATCAGGGGTCTTAATATGGGGAAGGAGACTGATATTCTGATGTTACTGGATAACAAGCTGGGGCAGACGACATTTGATGGGGGGTATGTGCACAACGGGCTGTTGAAGGCGGCTCAGTATGTTTTGGAGGAGGAGTGTGAGGCGTTGAGGGAGCTAGTTAAGAAGTATCCGGATTATAGTTTGACGTTTGCTGGGCATTCGCTGGGAGCAGGGGTCGTGACGTTGCTGACAATGTTGGCAGTTAAGAATAGGGATAAATTGGGTTATATTGAGAGGAAGAGGATTAGGTGCTTTGCTATTGCTCCTGCAAGGTGTATCTCTCTGAACTTAGCGGTTAGATATGCAGACGTCATTAATTCAGTTGTGCTGCAGGTAACGAATTTTACATACTCCCTGTTATTTAACTTCGTTGTATTGCTTCATTAAGGTCACAATCATAATGTGTTAATCAACATGAGCACATGGATATAATTAAGTGATTGAGTTTAGATGAACTATAGCCGGGGGCCTTTAGGAACTATAATTAGGTGATTGAGCTTAGGTGCCTTGTTAAATTTCTGCTTACCCACAAACTAAAAGATTACGGAATGGGATGACTTGTAAGTTTATTTTAAGTGCATTTTTTTTATACTATAAGAGATTATACTATAAGAGATTATAGGATTATACATCCCCTTACTCCATCGAGGTGATATGAATGGCCTAACTATGGCTTATATACTCCTCCTCTAGTTGCTTAGCATACTCTGCCTGCACATTTTTGTACAATAATATGAATCCAATTTCACCTTCTTGTTCAGGATGATTTCCTTCCACGGACAACAGTTGCGCTGCAACATGTATACAAATCACTTTTTTGGTAAAATATCTCAGTTCTTGCCTGATTTTAGCATTGATTTATTTTTTTCTGTTTTTGTTTATCTTTCTCAAGATGTGGTTTACTGTATGAGGTGGTGATATTTAATTGATTTGATTTTCTAGACAATATCTATATCTTTAATACTACTAGTATAACTTTTTAAATCACAAAACCATAGGTTTTACACTTTTATCTTAAAATTCCTTCTATTGGTTTCTTCTTTGTTCAACGTTTTAATGCAATAGAGGAAACCAATTCTTATGCATGTCAACCATGGTCAAGATGATTTATTGAATCCTTTAGCATCCCCATGTTCAAAAGGTTTCATCGTAAAAACTGCATTATGTTATTTGCAATTTGGCACGCGAACTCTATAGGTAATTTTAGGTAATTAGGAATTGATGGGGCTAAAATAAATTCAATTTGCAATTTTAGCTCAAACAATGCTAGTCACTGAAACTAGTCCTAGTAAAAATTGGAGGTCATGGAGTGTGGTCATGTCTGCAACCAGCAGTCAGCGGCCTCAGTCGATGCAGTAGCAGTTGTGTTAGGCTTTGATGGCACTGTCTTTTGTACCGATGTGCGATGATTAAAAGCTCATGCTTGAAATTGCAAAATTTTAAGTTCTAATATGAATCCCATACTCTAGTAAGATTTGTATAGTGTTTTGCAATTTACTGTATTCGTATTTCTATATTGGAAACTACTGATATTGATGTTTGATAAAAAAAAAACTGTCATTAGGCTCCTCGAAGAGGGTGCTCACTGCATACTTTTGACCGATTGAATAATGTTGAGCTTGTTTGATCATCTATCATTCAAATACTAAATCACGTGCATTGTCGATGTAATCTATATGGTAGACACCACCACATAGGAGAATAACTTATCCATACGTGATTTTAGTTTTGAATACTGCTACTTATTAAGGTAATTTCAGATTCCACAAAAGTATTGTTTGTATTAATCAAACACTTTATTTTAATGGTACATGTCAGAAAAATCTTTTCGACACTACTTGTATCTTAAAATCCCTCCTTTTGGTTTCTTCTTCGTTCGCAGTTTTGATGCAATAGAGGAAACAACCAATTGTTATGCATGTCACCCATAGTCAAGATGATTTATTGAATTTCTAGCATCCTCATATTTAAAAGGGTTAATTGTGAAAACTGCATTAGGTAACAGGAATATAGGGTGCTAGAATTCATTAAAGATTGTAATTTTAGCTCAAACAATGCAAGAGATTGAAACTGGTCTTGGTAAAAATTGGAGGTCATGGAGTCTGGTCATGGCTGCCACCCAGCAGTCAGCAGCCTCAGTCCATTGCAGCACTGTTAGGGTTTGATGGAACGACTGTCATTGTGTACCAATTTGCAATAGTTAAAGTGTTCATGCTTGAAAATTCAAAATATTTTGTAGTTTTAATCTGAACTCCAAACTGCTGTAAGGTTTGTGTGGTGTTTTCCAGTTACCTTATCTGTATTTCTAAATTGGAAACTACTGATAATGGAGTTTGATAATAAAAAAAACCATTAGGCTCCTCGAAGAGGGTGTTCACTGCATATTTTTGACATATTCGATAATTTTGATCTTGTTTGATCATCTATCCTTTAAATACTCAATCACACGCACTGTCGATGTAATCTATATCGTAGACGCTCCATAGGAGAATAACTTATCCATACGTGATCTTGGTTTTAATTACTGCTACAGGAGTAATAAGATAATTTCAGATTGCACAAAAATAGGATTTTTATTTAATCACACAAATTGATGTTCTCTTTGGTAGTTTCCCATGCTTGTTGTGCATAACGTGTTTGAAAGATACGTGCACAGTCGAGGAGAAGATGCTGCAGGACCCGAGGAGACTGTACGCACCCGGTCGTCTCTATCACATAATTGTGAGAAAACCCTTCAGGTTTGTCTCAACATGCATAAAATCTACTTTTTCCTTCTTTAAAATTTGTATTTAAGGAATGGGAAGACCAAGAAAAATGAACTCTATATCCGTGTAAAACAACACGAAAGCAGATGCTTTTGCCACCCTTTGATACATATCTTCCTCAAAATTTGTTCGTGCAACTAGAAATATGTACGTTGTCCTAGGTGACATAATGGAAATATAGGGAGTAATTGAATTTCATGATTTGTTCATCCTATGAGCAGATGTAAAAGAATCACTCCCCTCGTAAGAACAGCAGTGCCTGTGGATGGGCGGTTTGAGCACATGGTTCTCTCCTGCAACATAACATCAGATCATGCTATCATTTGGATTCTACAGGAATCAGAAAAAGCGCTCGACGTAAGTTGTCATTTGTAATTTCCATACTAGTTTAAATTGTTGAAAATGTAACTAGTGATGCTATAAATGCAACTTTGTAAAAGTCGGTGACAATTACAAATTTTGGCAAAGGTTGTGTTGTGTTGTGTTTTGTGTCGCAGTTAAGGCGAAGAAGATAGTGATTGCTTCTCCGATCCAATGATTTTGACTTCTCTTAGTGCAGTGTATGATGGAAAAGGAGCGTGTGATGAGCATTCCAGCAGCGCAGAGGATGGAACGGCAGGTGTCGCTTGCCAAAGAACATAGGGACGAGTACAGGGCGGCCTTGGAGAGGGCCGTTGCTCTGGATATTCCCCGCGCACACTCACCTTCTTACGGAACGTTCAAAGACATGGAGGAAGGTCAGAATTCGAGCATTCCCAGTGATTCTTCATAGCTTTTGGATTCAGTTGGTGTAAATTGTTGCAGAAAATGCATTTGAGAAAAATCGAATGATGATTCATTCTTTGATCAAAGTGATTTGTATTCAGTGGGTAATTTTCATGTATGTGTAATAACGCACGCAGTTCGTGCAAGGGATCATTACCTGAGTTTTCCGGCGACAAAAACGAATAAAAAGGAAAATGATTTTTTTATGATTCTGTGGTATACTCGGATTATAGAATAATAAATCTTACTAATCAACTATGATCAAAATTTTAAATATTAATTATAACCTCTAATTGTTTCATTCTAAATAATAAGTGCAAAATTAAACTCAAGTAGTACTACACAAAATTAACTAAGGACAATTACTAGTGGAACACATATTAGAAATTAATAAAGACTAAATTACTATTTTAGTCCTAAACATATGGTCGAAATATGATTTTGGTCCAAAACATTCACTTTTTGAAAACCGACTCCTAAACATACGAAAACGTTGTTGGTTTGGTCCTAAACTACGAAAACTAGTCGTGCTCATGAATTCCGTTGCTCATGAATTCGACGAGGAGGTGGCGACCGTGGGAGTTGGTGGAGAAGCCAAGGAGGTTGACAAGGGAGGGATTGTAGAGGGAGGAGAGGATGTCGGTCTCATTGTCGAGGTTGTTGGCGGAGGGCTTCTTGACAGCGACAAGGCGGCCGGAGCGGAGTACGGCCTTGTAGACTCGGCCGTGGCGTCCTCGGCCGAGGAGCTTGGAGTCGGAGTAGTTGGCGGTGACTAATTGGAGGTCTTTGTATGTGAATTCTTGGATTTTGATGGGGTGGGAATGGGAATCAGATGTGGAGATGGAGGAGTCGATTTTGCAGGAGAGGTACCCCTTTAGAATTGATGAGGGAGAGTAATGAATTGGGTGTCGCCGGCGAGAGAGGATGAGAGAGGTGAGAAATTCTATTTTAGATTTTTTTTTTACTTTATTTTAATTAATTACTCACTAATCTAGTCAAAATTTTGCTAATTCACGGTTGACCGTCAGAAATTGACGGAACCTTATGTTTAGGACCAAACCGACAGCATTTTCGTATGTTTAGGAGTCAATTTTCAATAAGTGAATGTTTTAGACAAAAATCGTATTTCGACCATATGTTTAGGACTAAAATAGTAGTTTACTCATTAATAAATGATACTACTACTATATTTCATTATTTTTAAAACTAGAGTATCAGATAAACAAATCCTATCAATTAGTTAACCACTAACAAATTTCATTGAGCACGACTAGTTTTGGGAATAATTGAGATTAGGGGTGAATTTGATTTAAAATTTAAAAATACCATAAATTTAAAAATATCTTGAAAATATAAATAATGTAAAATGATTACACGTTTACATACATACATTATACATAAGACAATCCCATTAGAGATGCCCACGGTTCGAAAACCGGCGGTTCCGGTTCGGAACCGCCGGTTCCGGTTTTGGCGGAAGCGGAACCGGAACCGGACCGTGAGGCTATTTCACGGTTCCGGTTCCGGTTCGAAAACCGGGCGGTTCCGGTTCCGGTTCGGAACCGCCGGTTTTCCGGCGGTTTTGGCGGTTCCGGTTTTTGAACCGGCGGTTTCGCCGGTTCAATTATTTTTTTTTTTTTTTTTTTTTTAAATTTGAAATTTGGCTTTATACAACAAATCGGAACAAGACAATGCATAATTCAAGCACAAATAAGACGAATAAGGAGAAAATGAAATAAATTTTATTGATTTTGAGTTGTAACGGACAACGATACATTACAATTTACAATACATAAGTATACAATACAACAACATACAACAATGTAATATAATTTACAAGTGTCGTCGGGCGTCGGCTCGTCGCCTCGTCGGACTCGGAAGGTAAATTTAAAAAAAAAATGAAATGGGGGGGAAAAAGGAAAAATTGAAAAGGGCTTGAGATCAACTTAAACTTTCAAAGTTAAACTTTTCAAATTTAAGTTGAGTTGCCTACGTATCCACAATTTTATTGAGGAATCAAAGCCCACGTAGTTCTCTTACCTTGGGATCAACCTTTTTTTCTTGCAAAATGTTGCCCATTTTCTAAGCAAACACATATCAACACGCTATATACACATTGCTACATTTCTAATAGGGGCAATTTGATCTTCCAAAGCAATCAATGCATCTCGAACACACATAGTCAGAATATTATTCAAGCATCTAGCATGGAAAAAATTAGTACTAATAGATAGTTTGTTCTGATTTTTTCCATGCTAGATGCTTGAATAATGTTCTGACTATGTGTGTTCGAGATGCATTGATTGCTTTGGAAGATCAAATTGCCCCTATTAGAAATGCAGCAATGTGTATATAGCGTGCTGATATGTGTTTGCTTAGAAAATGGGCAACATTTTGCAAGAAAAAAAGGTTGATTCCAAGGTAAGATTTCATAGATCATTCAGGATGCGGCTAAGTTGTACTTGAAGATCATTAAAATATATTCCGCATTTGATATTTATCAAATGGGGAATATATTTTAATGATCTTCAAGTACAACATAGCCGCATCCTGAATGATCTATGAAATAGGGGGAAAAAAAAATTGAAAAGGGCTTGAGCTCAACTTAAACTTTCGAAGTTAAACTTTTCAAATTTAAGTTGAGGTGCCTACGTATCCACAATTTTATTGAGGAATCAAAGCCCACGTAGTTCTCTTACCTTGCTTACCTTTTTGGTCGGCAGTGCTCGCCGTTCACCGCCCCCGTCGACTCATTGCTAATGTTGAGTGCTATCGCTTCTGACCTCGTCATCGCCATCGGAAGAAAATTCTTCACCATCACTCTCTACACGGAAGTCGAAATCCGGCTCTTGTGCTCTCATGTCCGCCTTTGCCCAATCGTCAAGTAACATAGTGGCTTCCATGTTCTTGGCGGAGAGATTGCTCCTTTTGTCGTCTAGGACACAACCGCCGACACTAAAAGCTTGTTCAACGGCGACGGTGGAAGCGGGAACGGCGAAAATCAACTTCACAGCAGTTCTAATAGGATCAACATACTTTTGCCACAAATCGATGGCATCTTGAACACACAAATTCAAAATATGGGCAATACATCGCACATGGAAATATTTACCATCAATAACAGGAGAACATGCAATGATTAAATCATCTATGCTAGCAGTGTTAGCGCTAGCATTGTCAAAACCAATAGAAAAAATTTTATTGATCAATTGAAATTCATTCAAAACTTGAATGATCAATTGAGCAATTGCTTGTGCAGTGTGTGGTGCGGGAAATTCCCGAAATGCAATCAAACGTTTGTTTAAAGTCCAACTGTGATCAACGAAATGCACCGTGATGCCCATATACGAATTTTTACAAAAACAATCAGTCCACACATCAGAACAAATAGAAACTTTATGCCCTAAGTTAATAATAAACGTACCTAATTGCGCCTTCTTTTCCATGCATTGTCGAACAACGGCTCGCGTCATTGAAGTTCGACTCAATTTTCTTGCAGCGGCATTATATACTTGCCGCATACTCGACTCAAAAGCATCGTTATCAAAAGCATTGAATGGAAAATGTTTCATAACGGCAAATCTAGACATCACATTAAGAGCATTTTTGTGATCATATTTCAAAAGAGTATTGCTACACATACCTGATGTTTGGGATGAACCCGTCGTCCCACTTCCGACTCCATGTTGAAAGTTGAGTTGAGTTTGGGTTGGAGCGATACCAAACTCGACCGGATGCGCTTTCTCCAGGTGACGGGTAAATGTACCGTACCCTCCACCCTTTCGGAATGTGTATACGTTTTCGCAATAGTTGCAATACACATTATAAGTGTTTGGATCGTTACTATCTTGTACCCTCTTGAAATGTTTCACGAAGATGTTTGAGGTTAAAGACCTTTCAGCTGGTCTAGGAGGTTGAGGAGGTTGTCCACGTCCACGACCACCACGACCACGCCGACTCCTTGGTGGTGGTGGGGGGTGGCATTTCTTGAACCTCTTCTACCTCCTCCCCCTCCTCCTCGTCGTCATCATCATCATCATCATCGTCTTCATCAACATTCACGGGGGTTGGACTTTGTTGGGAATAGGCACCGCGACCGGGAGCACCACTACCGGTACCAACATAAGCATCGCCTTGGTATTGAGGGCGAGAGAGAGCAATAGCATGTGCCACATCTTGCTCTTCTCGAGCCTACAAAATAATATTTGTATTGTAAATACAAAATAAAATTATGAACAATAATGAAATGTAATTCAAAATTAATGAAATTAGTAGATAATAAATATTAACCTGCCACTCATCCATGTTCATTTGAGAAATTTCATCAATAACGGATCTCCGAGATGGCCTCTTGGCCTTTCCCTTTCCCTTATCAACACGACCTTCTCGGGATGAAGACATATTGGAATGGTATGTAGAAATGTAGAAATATGGAATAATATATTTTTTTTTGTTTTAGTAATTGAGAAAGAAAGACAACTTATAGAACTACGGGAACAAGTATAACTGTATAAGTGTATAACAATGCGTAATAAGAGTAGCAATTGCGTAATTAAATGGAAGCACAATAGCACAAATGAGAAATTGGAGACAAAGAGAGAGAATTGAGAGATTGAAGAGAGAAACTCTTATTAACGCAAGAGTGGGGTGAATGTAAATGAGGATAGAGGGGGGTATTTATAGAAAAAAATGAGGGGGAAAATGGAAGAATTCGAATTTGAAATTTAAAAAAAAAAAAAAAATTTGAATTTTCACAAAACCGGCGGTTTTGGCGGAAAACCGCCGGAACCGGCGGAACCGCCGGTTTCCGGGCCAAAACCGCCGGTTTCCGAAATAAAACCGCCGGTTCGGTCAACGAACCGTCTGCAAAAGCTGCTCCATTGTCGCCTCGTGCTCCGCGCCGCCTCGAAAGTCACTAAACCGGCGGTTAACCGCCGAAAAACCGGCGGTTTCGACCGTTTTTGAAGATCACCACCGGCCCTCATCCCCCTGCCTCGATTTCAGCGCCGGAACCGGCGGTTCCACGGTTAACCGCCGGTTCCGAACCGTCCCGAACCGCCGGTTCGGTGACGGTTCCGGTTCGAAATATCTTGAACCTGAACCGGACCGCGAACCGAATTGCGCCGGTTCCGGTTCGGGAATATTGCGCCGGTTCCGGTTCCGGTTCCGGAACCGCCGGTTCCGGTTCGGCGGTTAACCGCCGGAACCGGAACCGGTGGGCATGTCTAGCTAGTAACGATATCTATACTGCTTAATTTACTATACTAACAACAGTTATAATATCACTAGCCTACTACCTCAAAGAGATTGCATAAAATATCAGCTACAACCATTTTCCTTGCATTCTGCTCCTGCCTTTCAACAGCTCGTGATATTCTGATATGATCATCTCTATTCATTTAGAATGTGGAACGAGTGACTTACTAATCAAGAGTTACTGCCTCTTCCGTCTCCTCTTCATGATGAGGTTGCACGTTTTCAACAAATTCCCCTGCAAATATCACAAAATACGGGGATGGGAGATTTGGATGAGTGAAAAAATGCCGTTCGCAACATTATATGTAGAGGGACTTAATTACCATGCACTCTTTTGACAAATCTCTCGAACTCCATGAAATTTTGTTCCTCCAACAACTGTGGGGTTAGCCTGAGGTAGGTAAATGCAGATAAATGTCTTCCATCTAAGTCCCCGAAAGGTTTTGCAATGTCCAGTATTTTGTTGTAGCCTTCTTTGTCATAGCATGGAAGAGCATTTTCACTTGCAACTGGTATGTCGGCATCCCAAGCAGCATTTAGCACCTAAAATGTTTATACATAATTCATTTCTCGAACACAGACATATACATAGCTGCACAGACCAAAGTTCAATTTCTGATGCTAACCTGCCACACCAGTCCTTCTGGATCTGCTAATGCCTCTGGAAAATCTTCGTGTTGATCCAATGTTCTTAGCTCAACACATGTAAAATTAAGAGTAGCCTCGTGCTTTTTCAGTACTGATGCTATAGTAGCATATCCATCGCGATTGGCAGGATTGTAGAAACCTGCAGTTAACTCTGCAGCATGACTGGCAGTTTTGTACCACCAGTGGATGCCTGAGAGCTGATAACCAACAAAAACAGCAGTGAATAATTGTGATGTTCATATCAGAGATCGTAAAGAAATAGTTCACTGACCTTCACTGCAATAGGCGTTCTCTTCAAAGGCAATATTTGCCATGGCTAGAACTCGATCAGCACGGTCAACCAAGACTCCGGAATACCATTTTAGAAAGAACTGACCATAGAGACTATTGTATTCACCTCCATCACAAAAGAATCGTGTATCTTGTGGTTTGGAGTTACATGAACCTGCATTATTAGGTGCTCTACCCCAAATCAAGTGTCCCCTTGCCTCTGCTGCCTTTACTAAACTCTCCATCAAGTATTTATCATAGCACTAGGAGAAAGAAGATTATTCCATTTCACTAACTGCATTACAGTAATATGCTAAATATAACGGATCAACGACACAGTAACTACCTGAAATTCACCAATATCAGGATATTCCCAGCCATGGTTCAAGCCCTATTTCAATTTCAGAGATAAATCCATCCTCAAAGAACTCATAGAACTCTACTCGGAAGCTTCTCATATAATCAAAATAAACCTACAAATTGTAATCATTTACAAGTTAATAGTTCCAAAAAATAAGTATACATATTAATTTCATATTCAGACAGCTAATCCACAAGTGCAAGAGTAAGAAAAATATCAGTGGCTTGTGAACTTAAGAACAACTTTAACTATGAGAGAACATCGTTCTAGAAAAAGGAATTAGCGTAATGGACTAACATATTGCATAGTTAAGCCAAATGTCACAATAAGAGCATACAAATATGTCAATAGGGTTTAGCTGCTAAATGAATTTCTTACCTCAAGAGCATTTCTACCTTCCAAAACCCGTTGTTTGTCAATTCCCCAAGTGAGGCATTCATGGTTGCGTCTTCCCTCTCTATCCGTGAAGAAAATGTCTGGATTTTTACTACCAATTTCCATGATCCATTTTGGAAGCGGAATATGAACATCATCGCCAACATTGCTTCCACATTCATGAAAAGACATAACCACCTATGTGAACAAATACTCAGTAAAAACCAAAGCAACCTAAAAGAATGCCATTATGCTATATAAATCACTCACTTGCAGCTTGAGATCGAGATCTTGTACAATCTGAAACAGCTTCCTATAGCCGGACCAGTTATACTTCTGAGGGGTATGTGCTTCAACCAGTGGCGGATCCAGGATCCGGAAATGGAGGGGGCGGAATATATAGTATTAGCTTGGTTTAGTGCGGACATGGCTATTTTTTTTATTGTTCGGGGCGACGCCGGAGGCAAACGGAGGGGGCGGACATGGTAAATTTACATCCCGATAAGGGAAAAATAGTCGCACGGAGGGGGCGACTGCCCCCTCCTGCCCCCCCTAGATCCGCCACTGGCTTCAACTATGCCCCACCAGCAATCAACCATAACACCGTCAACATTGCTCGATTTAAGGATTCTCAGTTGGTTTATCAAGTTATCAGGATCAACCAACTCACACTCCATATTGATGAGTCCCAACTATTTCAGAAATTAAACAGTGTACTACTTGAATTCAATATTAAAGAAAAGTAAACGAAAAAAAAGAAGAGATGGAAGTCTTGCATACATTTAAGTAGAAGTCAATTAATGAAAGTGGTGTAACATATAAGAGGTGATTAGAAACTCACAGGTAGCATCACGAAGATAGGAACATAAGGCGTGCCAGTATAGTCGTGCTCCTGAACCTGTGGCGCAACGATGGTAACTGGTAACATCAGAGATGAGCAAAACTAAAAGCAGACAGCAAAATACTATTTCAAGAACTGATTTCTGATAGAAGTTGTACAATACAATTCACTTAAGATAAAGCTAATAGAAATTATAAACAAAGTCGAATGCAAGTTGTGACAGCATATGTCCCATATTCAACATTTGCTTATCAGAAATGAATTTAAAATAAGCTCCATTAACTGATTTATTACACAATTCTATTCATAAAAAGGTACATAAACATAAAAGTTGAAACTAATTACCACTGCTATTTAAATTTCGAAAATGGCGATCTGAAAAAATCAGTGCATTGTAAGTCTCAGCAAATCGGCCTCATCTTCTCAGCAAATTCGGCTACCCTAGTACCCGCATCGGGTATTAGGGTAGCCAAATTTACATACAGGACATGTATTGGGTATGATACTTTTGAGATTTAGGATTCGGGTACCGGAATTTTCGGGTTTGTGTACCCGCGGGTACCCGAATTTACAGGCCAAAATGAACCTTACAGAATTTAAGGGCAAGATTGTCAAACCTCAACTCTTTTAATAAATAAATTCCTTAACATAAAAGCAATCAATACACGTGTCTAATTCATAGAACACTCATATTATATAAGTTCAAGCAAACACTTATCCGATACATATTTCAAAATATCCTGTAAAGTAGTAGGACCCTCTCACCCCTCTATATACTATACATTTATCTACATGCAAAATGATAAGGAGGAGAAGGTTGCCAATATGCGTCAGCCGCCGAACCTGATAACACGTGGAGTTCCTATGACCCATGTCAGTCAAAATTTACTGCTATCTTATTCCTGAAAAATTTAGTGGTTTATATGAGCCATAACTCAGTATATATAAATTTCCACATTTAATCTCACATGATACAAACATCAAGCATATTCTTTTATCAATATATATAATCAGAAATAATATATAACATAATTTAAAAACAAACCATTTCATATTCATATGCATATGCCACTCGATTCAATTTATTATTCTGTAACAGTCAAGCTTGGTGTCTGCCCGGGATTCCTCTATGACCCGAATGTCCCTCTGTAATTGGACTCATAGGTCCCTCTGTATTTGACCCGAAGGTCCCTCTGTAATTGGACTCATAGGTCCTCTGTATTTGACCCGAAGGCCTCTCTGTAATTGGACTCATAGGTCCCTCTAAAATTTCAGATCCAGTACAATGCTGTCACAGATCCTCTTTAATCCAATGATTCACATAATCAGTATCATAAACATATCCTTTGCACCAATAACATATCCATATCATATTTCATCAAATTATCCAATATATCTAAACAAACATGTCCATTTCAGCAATCAAATATTCATATCATATTCGACCATCAAAATCAAATAATTCATAATCATATCAATTTCACACCATCTAAACCAATAATTCACTCCAATTCAACATATAACAATCAACCACATCACACATGTAAAACTAAAAGTGTGATTTATACACACCTTATCACGACAAGTAATCTAACCGAGCACCTGCTCCTGCTTCCCGGCCTACAACACTCGATCTTATGATTAAAAACCTCAAAAGAGCTTAAATAATTCTCCCGTACTTGTGGTGGTGAGTGAAGTGCGTGCTCGCTAAGATATGACTCAGGAGCGGAGTGAGCAAGTGTGCACAGAGAAAGTTAATGCAGATGCTCGGTCAAGACACCGCGCTTCTTAAATCCACTGGATCACTAGGTCTAGGAACTCAAGGAACACAGAGTGTTTCTGTCGTTGGACACACTCGACTCCCCTTCAACAATTAAATCCCTCAACCCCAAATACTATGGATTAGTATAGGGAAGCGAGGTCGATCCCACGAAGATGGATTCGTAAAGTAGTGCTTAGAGACTCTGGAAACAAGCAGCTGCTGCCACGCAAAGGGTTGAGAATTTTACCTAACTCTAGTCATAGGCACAAAATGTAAATGCTAGACCTAGGAAACTGTAAACACACTGACAGCAAACATCGTCATGACCGCGAGGTATTAAAATCACTTCCTAGACCGTGTAAACGATTCACTAATTAAGACTAGACAGAGAGAATAAAAGCAGTGGGGTACCATGACTCCAAATATAGCAAGTACGGTAAAAGCTGCAAACAACCAACTCATGCCCTGACTAACAACGACATGCATTTTCCGAACCGACTCAAATACGTAAATGGAGAAAACAGAGCACATACCTAGATTCAAACAGAATATAGAAATCAGGACGCCGGAAACTTGCTACGAATCAGAAATACATCAGATCGACATAAACTAGGCGAAGCGAAATGAAAACACGTAAACTAGGCATGAAATTAAATCAACACTGCTCAGATTCACGTCGAGTGCTTAATCCACTCCGGATCCAAGCCATCCGAACTCAATCAACCATCAAAATCAACTCCATAACTCCGATTCTTACAGATTTGCTCCGATCAACTCCGAATTCCAACAATCACAGACAATCCTACAATATCAGCAAGACAAAACCCCGATTCATCCACAAACAAACTCCATTCTCCCAGATCCAACCACGAACCTGCAATAATCCACGAAAACAACCAACTCCAACAATTCCAACTCCAGAATTCAAGTAAACACAATCAACAAACAGAAATCAACACAATCAACATAAGCGAAAACGAAACTTGCATTAAGATAAGAGAAATATTCAGCAAAGAAACAGAGGACCGAGCTTCGAACAACGGAGCTCGGCGAAATCAACAAAGTACGAAAATGGAAATTAAATTGTTTGTTCGCCCCATAGAAGGACGGTGTTACAACCCAATCGAAAACGTGAGAAAGCTAGATGTGAACACATGAATCTCCCCACGAAAAGAACCCAAGTGTGTGAAAAGTGAACTAAGCTACAGGCTGTTAGCGAGGCCTCCAACCGAGAAGATCCCTCCAGCTTGCATGCTTCTTCCTTTTATAGATGCGGACATAGCCTTCTAGAGTCTTCGTAGAAATCCCTATTCTACCCTTCAACTCCGAGGCTTCCTCCGTCAAGTAATTTTCTTCATAATGTCCACTCTTTCGCCTGTTTCCTAGGACTATGCAAGCGTCCTCTTCCTTTCCTGAATCTAGCGAAAACCTTCACACATCTGGCTTTAAACATGCGTTAGGCCCAGCGTTTTCACGAAATAAAATCCCTAGACCGATGCATGAAATTAGCCTTATCAGTGAGCGTTCTCTTCCTAATTTTTTTTATGTTCTTTTTCCCCTATTTTCTCAATAATAATCTCTTATGTGTCGAAAAGAAGTCGGCTTAGCCATTAGTCACCCCTTTTTTGTTTTTAAGCAAACACATAAGCGTAAATGTCATGCAATTCCTTTCCTATTTACACGTGTAGTACCTATTTTCCTTGCACAAGACTAATTATTTCTCTAAATATGTGTTGTGTCCCATGCACAACAACACCTACGTGTCACATGCGCACCCGCTCCCATAATATTACACATACTATTAAACATACACACGCATTATTATTACACATACTAATTTATAACTATAATTAGTTGTGCATGGCTATACGTAGCCATATACACACATTCATATTGTACACATACTTATTTATATATATTATATACTACTACTTTAATTCAATGATTTAATATACTAAACAAATTTATATTTTACATAATATATTCATTATTTATTTTGAAATACGGAAAAAAATATGCAATGATGCAAAATGATGTACGTTTCGGGTTAGGGATGTCACAAAGATGGTAAAAAGTGAGATTATTATGAGATTTTTCTTAATTTTTTTACTAAAAATGTGATTTTTAAAATGTGATTTTCTAAATGTTGAGTACTACTAAAAAGGTGCTAACCCATTTTTTGGTACTAATTTTGTAGTCCACTCATGTAATTTTTTAATGGCTAGGAGATAAAGTAATAATTTTATTTAGGGAAAAAAGGCATATTAAAGTTTTTTCGCTTTAGGTTCTCTTGTTTTTATTTTATTGTTAATTACTATGGGCATTCATTGGCAAGCCCATTGACTATTTCCCGTGCTTAATTGGTGGGACAACTTGCCCAAGAATTTAAGGCAACTCTATATCCAAATGCATGGATCGATCTTCTGACCATTTGATTAAGGATGGACATTCCACATTCATTTGGTTCAGTATTCTCTTATTGACTCTGTATATATATTTTTTATTAATATTTTTGTACGTAATTGGATATATGTACTGAGTACTATTTTTTTATACTATTAAAATTTAGTAATTTTTGCAAGTGAATTCAATATTTCTAGGAGAAAAAAAATTGTTTAGCAATCACCAATCTAAGTATTGAGTACCAAAAATTACACATATTCAACCAATTTAAGCATAAAATAATATAGGAACTCAACTTCAACAAACAAGAGGATATATGAATGCTCACTAGTCACTAGCCCCACTTCATTACCGGAAACAGTTATTGAAGTTAAGAACTTAAAAAGTATTAGTACTGTAGTTTCCCTCAAAATCCCAAATATTACAGCCAAATAATAAGTAAGGTTTAACCTTCACTGGAGTTTTATCAAATTCTAATCATAAATAAATATAATACTAAACACTAGATAATCCCACATAAGTATTTGTCATATATACATGTGTGCGCGTGACTATACTGCATAAACAATAGATAAAGATGAAATCTTTGCAGATATGATTGTGAATCTAGTGTATAAAGAGGGTCATTACTCTTTTTTGAAATATAAAAATGGTCATTATTTGTAGGCCAGCTTCTAATTACAATCAAAGAAAGCAGCGTTTCATTAGAAAATGACAGTTAAGGAAAAAGCCCGCAATCTTAATAAAGATTATGTATATAAGATTGTGATCATCCAAGAATCATTCTTACAATAAGAACTATGAATCAATATTATTCTTAAAATTTTAATCTAATGAAATTCATTAGTGATAATTGATTAATAATTTATAAAGAAAAGATAAATGTACATATTGTACTCGTACATAATTTAAGCAGATACTAGTATATTGCAATCTTAATTTTAAAACCAGATATTGAAGACATGTACTTAACGTAAATATATTAAATAAATTGTGCGTTGTAGTAATATTTTATGTTATTATTGGTCGAACGGATCATTTCACTATACCCACTTACAAAGCTAGAACCAATTTATTATTGTTCATGTACATATTTGTTCATTGTACCAGTTTTATTATAACCTAAATTATAACGTAGATTATAGATGGATGCACACTAAGTGTGTACGATATTGATCGTGTGTTTTCAATGCATAAAGTTATTGCATTTTAATTGTGATGCATACCATCTTTATATCTACTTGTTTTTTCTTGGACTCTATCCTACTTCAATAATAATAAAAACACTAATTATTATTGTTATTATTACTGTTATTACATAAGAGTATTGTAGATATATTTATGCATAAGCATTTATATTCCCTTAAATAAAGAATACCGATGAAGGTCAAAAGTTGATAAATTAATGATTATTCTAATTTTACCAACTTAGGCAAGGATTCGAAAGCAAAACGTAGGAGATTATATCTTTCCAGGATGTTTTAAAAGTAAAAAAAATTAGACATAATAATTAAAGCAACTTTATCATGGCTGGCTACGAAGACGATTTGAGTAAGGCTTAATATTTTAATGTGGTATATGTCTGCAATTGTGCTAACAATTCACTATATTTATCAGTTTTAACTGATAAATATTTTTAGACCCACTTTTAGTTTTAAGTGCATTCTAGATCATACGTTCTAGAGATAAAATCCACTACTATAAAAAAATGTTAACTGGTGCTTCAAATGATCACATTTGTAGCTCAGTCATGCATGAATTTTCTAATACTATTTTGTTTTGTGAATAATGAAATTTAATAAAAATATCATACTAAACTACAGTTACAAAACATTATAACTTTATTGGTGTATAGCATATGGGTTGGGAATGGTCACATCTAAATTCAAGTGAAATACATTTAATAATAGTAACAATAATTCGATTGGGGCATAATATAAACTCAATATCAACAACACCCTACCAATAAACATAAAATAATAAATTGAAACAACCCTTTAACAATTCTCCTGGAATAAAAATCTGAGTTTGAACATGACCAGCGCCAAACACTTCCCAAATCATATAAAATGCCCCCAACCACTATAATCCCATAGCTGGAATACCTAAATCTTAGATTGAATTGATTTATATATATAAAAAAAAAACTCCATGTGATCGGCCAAAAACATACCACTACAAGTTGACTCTTCCACAAAAGACAAGGCTGCACATACTCAATAAATTACCTTATTATAACACCTTACATAAATTAATACCAAATGTTCCAACTTGGAAGTTAGAATTCCAACTGTTTCAACCACCTCAAATTCTCTCACAAATTATACACATTCACACATTCACAAACAAAGGATGAAAAAAAAAGGTCAAGTGATGTTACTTTAAGGAAGAGCTGCAAAATCCTTCACAGTAAAGCCAACCTTGTCAAACTTGCCCCTCTCAGTATTCTCCCTGAAGGTCAAGTACTCCGAGCAGACAAAGGGCTTATACATCCTGGCGTCGTGCTCCCCAACGACGTCGTCTGGTGCTTCGACCACCTTGTGATCCTCGAAGCACCAGAAGAAGGCCAGCGAGAAACGCGTCCAGGAAGGCTTCCTCCTCCCAAGGACCACCCTGTGCTCGGACGAGCGAAGCCTGTCGTTGCTCCAGGCCTGCAGCATGTCCCCCACGTTGACCACGAGGGTCCCCTCCCGAGGGGCGATGCTCATCCACCGCCCCTCCCTCGACCTCACCTGCAGCCCCCCGATCTCGTCCTGGTACACGATCGTCACACAGCTCATGTCCGTGTGCATGCCTAAGCCCTCCGCCTCCTCCGAACTGCGAGGGGACGAGTAGTTGTTTATCCTCATGTATCCGTGGCAATGCTGGAATTCGGAGTCGTAGTATTTGGAATCAAATTCCTTTCCAAGTGTGGTCAGGATTAGCCTGAGGATTGTCTTTGAGAGCTCTGTCAATCTGCTCCCATACTCGTGCATGATCTCACTGGACAGGATGATCTTGTTACATGTATATAGTAATATAGACAGACAGAGAGTATATATAGATATAGATATATATATACCTGAAGTCATTGTCATGGTGTCCAAGGGCATGTGTAGAATTCTTAGCGGAAGCTGCGAAATCGGGGCCGGAGACTCTGAGGCTCTCGAAGAAGGGGGAGGCGATGAAGAGAGGGGTGTAGGTTTTGAGGCCGAGTTTGAGCTTGGATTCGGATGGGAGAGAGAAGATATTGTTGGAGAGAGAGTAGATTTTGGTGAAGAGATCTTTGGAGATTCCATGGTTGATGATCTGGAAGAAGCCCCATTCTCTGGAGGCAGCGCCTAGAGACCTCAGGGCTGATGCATCCAAAGCCTCAGAAACGTCTAGAACTGGCAGCTCTAGGGGGTTTTCTGATTCATAGATCATCTTCTTTTGTTCCAGTAGGAAGTTGGTTGGTTGATGATAATGAGAAAATGAAATGTGAAGATATGTGTCAATCATGATTAATGTCCAAAGTGAATGCATACATATACGAGGTCGCAATCACAGTAATGACTTGACTTTTGTCTTTTTATACCACACCGTCAAAAACCTTGCAGTACTACAAGTATATTCAAGAAATTTGGAACTACTACTACTATTTCTGAATAAGGGAAATTAAGTAAGTGACAGCTGGGCAGCCATTATACACAAAACTGGGTCTCTGAAACCAAAGTCTTTGGGTTTATTAGTAATGTCAAACAAAAGAAAATTAGGCATCCAGCTTCATTTTTTCTTCATATTACTGCATAAATTATTAAAATCAAACCTTTGCAATTATTCTATCATCTGGATACTTGAGCATGGGATATTGTTTTAATATTTTGCTAAATCAGTAAAAAAATAAATGAAAGTAGAACAGATGTTGAACATGCGCCAGACATTATAAGGTCTGTTGGTTAGTAGATAACTGATAATCTTAAGTTATTTGACTAACGAACGTAACTAATGATCTTAACTTATTTGATCTTAAATGTTGTACTCATGTGTTTATCATATTTGATCTACACGTGTTTTGCTTTTAGTTTAATTTTTTTGACCAAATTCATAAAATGGTAAATATATTTAGAGCATCCGCAACGGTGGTGACGGTCGCCACCGCCGTCCGCGCCGCTGGCAAGGCGAAGCACCGCCGCCGCTGCGCTCGCGCCGCTGGCACGGCGCTGCTCGATGCATCGAGCAGTGCCGCGCCAGCGAGCAGCTGACGTGGCGGCACGGGATTGGGCAACGGCATAGCCGTTGCCTTCAAAAAAAATTTTATTATTTAAAATCGGTTTTTAATTAAAAAACCGAAAAAAAAAAAAAATCACTTCCCAAAAAAATTATAACCGTTTATTACCGTTTTTTACACTTTTTTATTATTTTTTCCCCCCAAAAATACACACTTTCATCTATAAATACCCTCACTTTCACACCTAAAAATTCACATCAAACTACACAATTCTCATCTTCATTCTCCAATATCCATTCTCATCTTCATTCTCCCATATCCATTCTCATCTTCATTCTCTCATACCCTAACAATGTCCGGCCAAGGCGATGATAACCCGCCCTCTCACGGTTGGAACCCCGAATGGTTTGGTGCACAACCGTTTCCTAGTCCGGAAACAGAATATTTGGCCCCTCCTCTCACCCAAGATTCGGCCGTTCCGGGTGCCTCCGAAGGGCGATACGGGTGGACACCGGAGCCTAGGCCGACCGTCCCTCCCAAACTCCGCCGGCTCCTACTCGTAGCGGTGTCCGAACACCGTACACTCCGACGGAGATGGATAAATTGTTCAAGGCGTACTTCGAAATCTCCGAAGATGCGGCGGTTGGCACGAACCAATCCGGCGATCACTTTTGGTGGCGCGTCTCTCGCTGGTACAATGCAAACCGGCCGCCGGGAACGATCGAGCGCAACGAGAGTATGGTGCGCAACTGCATCGGCCGAGCCAACGAAGAAATTGGCAAGTTCAATGGCTATTTCCTCCAGGAGTCGAGGAATGCCGGGAGCGGCCGGAGCGAGGTCGACATCATCACTGCCGCGCTGAGCACCTACCAATCCTTGAACGGTAAGTCGTTCAAGTACCTCAACGTTTGGCAGGAAACGCGGTTCCACCCGAGGTATATGGGAGGCGTAACATCCTCCTCGAGCAGCTCCTCCAAACGGTCAAGGTCGGTATCCCTATCCGACTCCGGCTCCGAAGAAGTGGCTAGCCAACTCGCCGGAGCTAACTTGGGTAGCCCCGATGCCGGACCAAGCGGTTCCCAACGCCGACCGCAAGGAAGGAAGAAGGCGGCGGCCGACCGCCGGCGCTCCGCGACTCCATCGGCCCCCGCCCCCGAACCCACACCCTATGTTCCACCTCCACCCCCGAACAACTCGTTATGGGCCCTTTTGGCCCAACTCAATATGGCCGATAAGTCAACTATGACCCCCACGCAACTTCAAACGCACGAGGACATGATATTGGGTCTCAAAAAACAATTAGGGTTGGTGTCGCCGGATGCGTAGTCTTCCTCGGGTAATATTAGCCAATAATCATGTAATTTTTTATTTTTAGGAGTTTAATTATGTAATTTTTAATTTTTAGTATTTTAATTATGTAATTTTTAATTTTTAGGATTTTAATTATGTAATTTTTAATTTTTAGGATTTTAATTATGTCTTTTTTATTTTATTTGTAATTTGTAATATTTATTGTGGTTTTTTAATGAATTTTAGTATTATGGAAATGTTTTTGTGTAATTGAATTTTAAATTAATTGTGCTCGTCCTTGCGGAAGAGCACAGCTGTAGGTATTGTGCTCTTGCCAGAGAGCAGACAGAAAAAGTGGGGTCGGGCCCACAACCGTGCCGCTGGCAAGAGCACGGTTGTGGATGCTCTTACAACCAAAAATGTTACTACTACTTAGTCTAGTTTTCATTCACAATTTGTTTCATATTGACCGGAAAGATCTCCTACTCCAAGACTCATAATATAATAAAATAATATTATAAAGTAATTTTATAACATTATTTTATTGTGTCGTGATCTGCATTGCGTATTGGTGAGTGTCTTCCTTCACGGCATAGCCGTAGCATAAGTAAAGTTGCTTCCCATTATTATTCTCTGCAAAAGCTCTCCCTCTCACTTCTCCTCTTCCGTCACAGCTCGGAAAGCTAACAGTTCTCATAGAAATCAAAGTAAAATATAATCCAACTCAAAAGTAGAAAGGAGAACGTATGTGCAGATCGAGGGAGGGGCGACCATGGAGTTTTCCGGCCGCCCCTAATATAAAGCTAGTGTGGTTTTGAAAATTAGGGCTCTCGATTTTGAGATTTTTTTTAACGAGTATTTTTTTGTTATTCTTTTTATTAGAAATGGTTGTCGCTCATATAACTCCGATTAAGGTACATTATTTGCAAAATGAATAGTTCTCATAATCCAAGAAAATGAGAAGCAAATTTCTCGACAGATAATAATGCAAACTATAAAATCTCGAAAGGCAACAATTCCTTTATGGCGCTCTCTCTATAAATAAGGTGGAGTGGTTTGATTAGCAATCATGTTTTTCTAAGAAGTTGATCGCCATGGGTTCTATTTCTGAAATTGGTAAGTCGATTAGAAAACACTTTTTTGTTTCACATTCTTGAATCACGCTCACACAGTTGCATCCAGCATCCATGTGTGTGTGTGTGGCGGGGCTTGAAGAACTCATTTTACAGTTGGTAAAAATGGCAGGTGCAGCGATTATCGAGGCTGCTGCTAGTGGAGACCTTAATCAACTCAGGGGTGAAGTCTTTTTTCTTGTCATATCTTCACCTTTTCTTGATTTTTTTGTATGTCTGATTCTGATACTTTATTTTTTCGCAGTAATTAGAAACAAGGTTGATGATATCAGTGAGTACCGGAAAATATGTGATGAATATAGTGACTTCACCACTGGCCGGAATGTCTTGCATCACGTGGTTGAAATGGGAAATTTTGAGATTTGCAAATTCTTGATAAAAACCGTCAAAGTTTATATTGATGCCTTGACTTACAAGGGTTCTCTCTCTCTCTCTCTCTCTCTCTCTCTCTCTCTCTCTCTCTCTCTCGCTTCTTCATGTGTTTATTTTGAACCAATACTTTTATTAATTTGATATTATTCTTCAAGTGTTTGTTCTGCGGATAGTATAGTATACTAACACCATAAACTGATTCAGGGGATACTCCTCTGGCACAAGCTGTCAAAGGGGAACATGTCAAAATTGTGAAGTTTCTCATCAATCAGCGTGCTGAAATTAATCTTTCAGATGTTGAGGGATTCACTCCGTTGCACTATGCAGTTCTAAAAGGTCAGTGGTTTTGTCAGCTGTAATGCTGTGAAAGACTCTGGTAATAGTGTAATATGCGTTAATGGATTGGTTTTGTTTCAGATAATATGGAGGTTATGGAATTGTTAAAAGGTGCTCTTGTCGAAGAAGCTTCTACAGGAGGAACACCTTTACAAGTTGCTGTTTCTCGTGGAAATGTTCAGGCTGTCAAGTATCTCTTGTCTCGTGGTGCACATGTGGGCAACCAAAACCTTCAGTTGCACTGATTTCCAATGATAGTCTTGTTTAAATCATTGTTTGTTTTGTTATTAGGACTGCAGTTTTTGTTTCTTAGTAACTTTTAACTTATTTCACATAATATTAATGTGGATAAGAGTTTGATTTGTTTAGCTCGTCAAATTTGGCCAATCATACTGATATGATCTTTTGACTTACTGTTTTAACATATAGTATTAATATATTTCTTGGATTAACTTATGATGTAATCTTGTGCAATTAATTCCTTTGCTGCTTTCCATTTTGCAGCCAAGTCGTTATTGTGCAGCTGTGGACACCCCTCTTACATGTGCAGTCAAGTCTCGCTCATTTGAATGCCTGAAATTGTTGCTTGCGGTATGTTTGGTAAAATGGAAATAACTTTCTCTTCTAATTTTCTGTTAGAGATTGATGTCTGGTGTTTTTATGTACTTCAATCATCCAACCTACTATTTGTGATAAATTATTCCCTGTTTTGGTATTAGATGATTTACTCAAAAATGAAAATCTCTCATGCTTCTTTAGCTCTGTTCCTCAACTATAGTTCCCTGGTTATGTACTTTCTCTTTGCAGGCTAATGCAGACCCAAATTCGTATTTCAGTTCAAGTCCTTTGGCATCTGCTGCAAAAGAAGGCGACACAAAATTTCTCGAGTGTTTGCTTAAAGCTAAAGCGGATCCGAATACAATTGAAAGAGTTAATTTCTAAGTTTCCCTTTCTTTACTGTGCTATTCTTCATCTTCATCTTCTACAGTTCTACATGTGATATCTTCGGCCCGTCTCTTGTTGCAAACATCCTGATGTTATCTACAGGACACTTATTGTACTGATAATGCCAACTTTCAGGATTTCTATATTAAACCTATTGAGGATGCTGCCATGGTGCATAATCGTGCAGCTGTGAAAATTTTGTTTCCAGTGACTAAACGGCTTGAAATTTATCCAAATTGGACTGTTGATGGCATAATCGAGTCCTTTCATTCTGAAGAATTTAAAACATTGGTCTGAAACTACTTTTTCATTGTGTAAAACTCAGCAGTACTTTGATCTTCAATTGGATTTACAACCTTCCTTTCTCATCACATATCTCTCAGAGAGAGCAGAAAAGGACAATGCACTTGGCTGGACTAGAAGCTCAAGGGATGCATGAGGCGAGCAATAAGCAATACCGCACTGCAACCTTAGTATATAGAATGGTAAACTTTTCTTCTTCCGATCATCTCGTGCTTGGCCATGTGTGATAAGTAATACTATATGTGATGTGCAGGCTAGCCTTCTTGATCCATCTAACCCCACATGGTTATCAAAGCGAATGCTGTTGCAAGCACACGCGGATGAAACCATATTTGCTCTGTTAGATGCTCAGGAATGCATTAGACTCAAGCCAGACTTCCCCGTCCCTCACCCTCACCACACAGGGGACATAGCTGCTGCAGCTAATCAGATATTCAAGGTACAGCAAACTCGATATCTACATCAGCGGTATCAATTCATAATCTAACGTTTAATGATTGTGTTTGTGAAGAAATTCCTCATGGCGGGCCTTGCATTCTCGCTGGATCCCTACAACGAGGCAACGTTATGTGCATTTAGGTAACCACACATCCTAATAATTTTCATTTTTTTGTTATGAAAATATACAATTTGTATAACTAGCTAGTAGTGTTTTGGTTTTTGATTGCAGAGTTACTATGTTTGATTACTTTGCTTCGTTTAGTCAGATGAGCAGCCCGGACATGATTTTGAGTTTTAGCTGATGATTAACATTGGATCATAATTCTATAGTCACGCTCATATACAGTGATTCATATCTCCATTGCAAATATGTGTTTCCAACTGATTCAATTGTGTTTTTTCTTTATTCTTACTAAAAGTTTGTCAAAGCATTCACATATATACAATATACGTTTCTTTGACAGACATCTTCTTGCTACTGGGAATCTTGGATGTTCTGACTAAGGAATTCTTGAGGTTACCGAAATACAAGTCTAAGTGACATAATTGATTATGGAACAAAATAATGTAGATCTGACTTTGTAGATATAAACTAGTAATGAAAGAGATACAAAAGTGATGAACACACCAATATACTATTTTCATTCACTGCAAATGAAAAAAAAAGGAATTAAAACTACAAACACTAACAAGGCAACTCAGAGTGTGTGAGGTGTGTATAAGTTGCAATTCCAAAAACAAAATAAATTAGAGCTGTAGATAGTATTCAATGTTGACTATCTACAATTTTTTAAAATGAGTAAAATATAAAAGTAAGAAGTCAACCAAGTTTGCGAGAAATATAAGTTCATGCAAGAAGGAAGTGAATCAATCTCAAAATAGGCTCAGATCAACGTGACTATGATTAAACAAAAGTCAAAATAAGATTTTTTTTTTGTTTTTTCTGGACCTACAGTTAATGGGCCTTACAACACAGTTTGAATATGTAACTGGGCCTTACATTGTAATCACGATATTAATAATTCCGTGAAAAATTGTACGAGTATATATGTTCAGATAAAACGACGTCGTTTGACCTAACGGGTACATGTTGCGCAAATTCAAGCTTTGTAGATATAAACTAGTAATGAAAGAGATACAAAAGTGATGAACACACCAATATACTATTTTCATTCACTGCAAATGAAAAAAAAAGGAATTAAAACTACAAACACTAACAAGGCAACTCAGAGTGTGTGAGGTGTGTATAAGTTGCAATTCCAAAAACAAAATAAATTAGAGCTGTAGATAGTATTCAATGTTGACTATCTACAATTTTTTAAAATGAGTAAAATATAAAAGTAAGAAGTCAACCAAGTTTGCGAGAAATATAAGTTCATGCAAGAAGGAAGTGAATCAATCTCAAAATAGGCTCAGATCAACGTGACTATGATTAAACAAAAGTCAAAATAAGATTTTTTTTTTGTTTTTTCTGGACCTACAGTTAATGGGCCTTACAACACAGTTTGAATATGTAACTGGGCCTTACATTGTAATCACGATATTAATAATTCCGTGAAAAATTGTACGAGTATATATGTTCAGATAAAACGACGTCGTTTGACCTAACGGGTACATGTTGCGCAAATTCAAGCTTTGTAGATATAAACTAGTAATGAAAGAGATACAAAAGTGATGAACACACCAATATACTATTTTCATTCACTGCAAATGAAAAAAAAAGGAATTAAAACTACAAACACTAACAAGGCAACTCAGAGTGTGTGAGGTGTGTATAAGTTGCAATTCCAAAAACAAAATAAATTAGAGCTGTAGATAGTATTCAATGTTGACTATCTACAATTTTTTAAAATGAGTAAAATATAAAAGTAAGAAGTCAACCAAGTTTGCGAGAAATATAAGTTCATGCAAGAAGGAAGTGAATCAATCTCAAAATAGGCTCAGATCAACGTGACTATGATTAAACAAAAGTCAAAATAAGATTTTTTTTTTGTTTTTTCTGGACCTACAGTTAATGGGCCTTACAACACAGTTTGAATATGTAACTGGGCCTTACATTGTAATCACGATATTAATAATTCCGTGAAAAATTGTACGAGTATATATGTTCAGATAAAACGACGTCGTTTGACCTAACGGGTACATGTTGCGCAAATTCAAGCTTTGTAGATATAAACTAGTAATGAAAGAGATACAAAAGTGATGAACACACCAATATACTATTTTCATTCACTGCAAATGAAAAAAAAAGGAATTAAAACTACAAACACTAACAAGGCAACTCAGAGTGTGTGAGGTGTGTATAAGTTGCAATTCCAAAAACAAAATAAATTAGAGCTGTAGATAGTATTCAATGTTGACTATCTACAATTTTTTAAAATGAGTAAAATATAAAAGTAAGAAGTCAACCAAGTTTGCGAGAAATATAAGTTCATGCAAGAAGGAAGTGAATCAATCTCAAAATAGGCTCAGATCAACGTGACTATGATTAAACAAAAGTCAAAATAAGATTTTTTTTTTGTTTTTTCTGGACCTACAGTTAATGGGCCTTACAACACAGTTTGAATATGTAACTGGGCCTTACATTGTAATCACGATATTAATAATTCCGTGAAAAATTGTACGAGTATATATGTTCAGATAAAACGACGTCGTTTGACCTAACGGGTACATGTTGCGCAAATTCAAGCTTTGTAGATATAAACTAGTAATGAAAGAGATACAAAAGTGATGAACACACCAATATACTATTTTCATTCACTGCAAATGAAAAAAAAAGGAATTAAAACTACAAACACTAACAAGGCAACTCAGAGTGTGTGAGGTGTGTATAAGTTGCAATTCCAAAAACAAAATAAATTAGAGCTGTAGATAGTATTCAATGTTGACTATCTACAATTTTTTAAAATGAGTAAAATATAAAAGTAAGAAGTCAACCAAGTTTGCGAGAAATATAAGTTCATGCAAGAAGGAAGTGAATCAATCTCAAAATAGGCTCAGATCAACGTGACTATGATTAAACAAAAGTCAAAATAAGATTTTTTTTTTGTTTTTTCTGGACCTACAGTTAATGGGCCTTACAACACAGTTTGAATATGTAACTGGGCCTTACATTGTAATCACGATATTAATAATTCCGTGAAAAATTGTACGAGTATATATGTTCAGATAAAACGACGTCGTTTGACCTAACGGGTACATGTTGCGCAAATTCAAGCTTTTCTTACCCGCCACAATAATCTTGAAGCCGCTGCACCGCCACCCTATCTTCGTTGATCTCTTTCCCAACATCTCTCTCGCTTCACGGAGAAGAAGTTATACAACCTTTGTATTTTTTTCTGAGGGCACATGTCTAATGTGATCCGACCACGAAGTGCCCACCAAGTGTTCGATAAAATCACTAACATACGCCCACCTCGTCAGAGCTCAACAAACTACAACGCCCACAAACCTGCATACAGACAGCGCCCCAATTTGGTAGACGCATTCGACTATTTTGAACAAAACGATATCATAAAATCATGGACATCGAGAATCTCGAGTTTGGTTCGGGAAAATCGGTCCCGGGAGGCTGTAGATGTGTTCAAATTGATGCTATTCAATGAGAAAAGGCCGAACTTTGTGACGGTATTAAGTGTCTTAAAGGCTGCTGGATCGCTTGGATCGAAAGATTTGACGTCTGGGATTCATGCTTACTCTATGAAAATGGGGTTGATTGAGTCGCAGGTAGCTGTTGCTACTGCTCTTGTTGGCATCTACTCTACTTGGGATATGCCGAGTGCGTGGAAAATATTTGATCAGACACCTAAAAGAGATTTGGTTTTGTGCAGTGCAATGGTTTCTGCAGTTGTGAGCAATGGGGAGTATTTGGAATCCTTTAAGTTATTAAAAGAAATGGTTTTAACAGGTGTGGAACCAAATCCTGTAACGTTTTCGAGTGTACTCCCTGCCTGTGCCGAGTTAGGTGCATTATGGCTAGGGAGAGAAATTCATGGTTATTCCATCAAAAGGTCATTTGACAATCATATCGTTCTTCTCAATTCGATTCTGGATATGTACTCCAAATGCAGGCATTTGGAGGCAGCCATAGATGTTTTTGAGCATATGCAGAACAAGGATGTCATTTCTTGGAGAATCATAATACGGGGTTGTGTTGAAAATGAGAGGCCCCGGAAAGCCTTGAAGATCTTCCTGGAATTGCTTGCTTGCTGTGTTCAAAATGTGGATGAACGTATCATCCAAGAAGTATTTGGAGCATATAAACAGTTGGACGAGAATTATTGCAGGCATGGATTTCATAGTCTTGTATTAAAAATGGGATTTACTTCAAATGTTCCTTTGGTGACTGAACTTCTTCAACTCTATGCTAAATTTGGCGATATTGAGTCAGCCAGGAATGTGTTTGATCATCTTAAATGGAAAGATGTTATTGCTTGGAGCACTATGGCTTCAGTTTATGCTCAAAGTGCACAACCTTATATGGCATTTGGCATACTAAGAGAGATGCAATTGGCTGAACAGAATCCTAATTATTTCACTTACGTTAGTTTATTGCTGGCTTGTAGCTCACTTGAAGCTCTGGAGATAGCCCAAACGATGCATGCACAGATAATAAAATATGGATATTCAGCCAATGCATATTTGACATCTGCATTGATTGATTTGTATTGCAAATTTGGGGAAATAGGGAAAGCTGAGGCTATTTTTGATGAAAATACCACCAAAGATTTTATATGTTGGAGTTCAATGATAAATGGCTACGCGGTTAATGGCTGCGGAGAGCTGGTTCTTGAGTGTTTCTCAAATATGCTATGTAATGGAATAACGCCTAATGATGTTGTTTTCGTATCAGTTCTCTCTGCCTGCAGTCACTGTGGGTTGGAGTATGAAGGTTGGAACTGGTTCAATGGGATGGAAGCCATGTACGGTATCAAGCCAAATCTTGCACATTATGCTTGCATGGTGGATATGCTTAGCCGTCGAGGAAGTATTGAGGAGGCTCTTGAATTTGTTAATAATATGCCAATGGAACCCGATAAACGGATATGGGGATCTCTTCTTGCTGGATGCAGAAACTCTCATGGACCTAACGGAATCTTGGAAGATGTTGCCAAGAAACTGATCAGTTTGGACCCAACGAATTCTAGCTACTACATCATTCTCTCGAATTTGTACGCAGACCAGGGTAGATGGAAGGAAGTTGAGAAGTTGAGAAATATGATGGACACCAAATCGCTTAAGAAAGTTGTGGGTTATAGTGCTATGAACTAAATCTTATACAGATACTGTGGTCATACAGATTGTATGTTCTCCTAACCTGATGACAGATGAAAATTTCTTACATATTCAGCTTTTTAGTTGTAAAGTACAAAAGAAACATTTTTTTAGTTCATAGCCATAGCTATGATTTCAAGTAGAATAATGGAAATGGTGTTTCTATTTGAGTTCGGGCTGGTCTCGATTCCATAGCATAAGATGATGGTAGCCTTGAATGATTTAATAAGTTTTGTTTGAACTGAAATTATGTTTTGAGAGGCTGCATTGGAAAATCAACTAAGACTCCATGATCTGTTGGAATTATCTTGATTTTTATCAGGTCAGAACTCAATGGCCAATACTGGGTTACAACTGCTAGCAGTCTCTGCATTTGTATATTTTAAAGCTTAGGTGTACTGCTTCGCTACATCTTTTCACATTGGTTTTGAGATTGTTCGTTGTTATTGTTCAGTGCTGTGCGATATGGATTCGAGATGATTATACGTTATCCTCGTATTACTAAAATATATGTATCTGTGCTTTGTTCTTTGGTTCATGTTGATATTCGTAACTGACCATAATAATGGAGTTTATTAAACTGAAGTTTACGTAATTACTGCTGGCATTTAATAGACAACACATGCAGTGTTTAGCTTCTTGTAACCTCTCAATGCAACAGGTATTGAAATTACATTTAGATAAGCTCTACTTCTGCTTCTATGAATAATGAGAATAGCCAGGCAGTTCTAGATCAAATGAAAGGTGCAATTCTTGAAGTGCTTCTTGTTAGTGCCAAAGGCATCGATCGCACCCATATTCTTGGTACTACAATCTCCTTAACTTCACACAGTTCGACAAATACTCTCTTTATCCCTCTCTCTATTAACGTTTTGGATATGGTATGTTAACAGGACACCCCGGTTACCATGTTATTGTTGAATGTGGTAGTCAAGTATTCACAAGCAAGACATCATCAGGTTTTCTTAGAGATAGACTTCTCCCTCTTCATAAATCGACTGTGTTATTAACACCATTTGACTTTTGCAGGAAATCTGGGAAAATTCTACTGGAATGAAAAGCTTGTGTTCGAGCTGCCAGAATCGAGCTGGAGAGTCTGAGCCATCTGAAACTCAGGATTGTGAAAGAGGAGCGTTTCAGTGATGACGACTTTGTTGGTGAAACCATGCAAGTTTCACTTTCTCGCATGCTAGTTTTCTATGATGTTTCGTCTAGTTAGTTAGATAAGTATCATATTCTTGTTTGCAGAATCTTCATCAAAGGAATTATTGTGGAGGGGAACTACAAAGGGCTGGCAGAAATCCTCCCTGCCCCCTTTAATGTGATGCTTGAAGACGACACTTACAAAGGGCGAGATGACCGTTGGAATGAAGTTCATACCGAATGTGAGTTTCTGTATCACTGTATGTATGCATAACATTTATCACCAGATGATGCTTAATATCTGTTCTCTGTCGACTCTGATAGGTTGCTGTGAACGTGGAAGGGAAGCAATGCGCGAAGAAGGGAAACGATGTAGGATCAATATGCTCTGTGATCACAAGCATTTGGAAACTCAAGTGGTGGAGGCTTTTCTCTTCTTATAAGAGTAGGCATCTCAAGAACAAGAACAAGAACAAGAACAAAGAGAACTAGGAAACACTCAGATTAGCTATTGATATTGTTGATGAAACATCACTCGTAACTCAGGATTCATAACCGTGATATTGGGGACACAAAACAAGGTAACGTAGGGAATTAAAGCTGTATCCCAGGAAATAAATATAAATACAAAATCTAAATTTTTTGTTTTGAAATCTAAAATATGTGAAATTTTCACTTTATTCTTGTTTTAATTTTTTTCAATTAATATTATGAGTATTCTTGTTTTAACTTTTTCAATTAATATTATGAGTGTGAATTAGTTTATGCCAGTTTCTCATAACATTTAAATTTCTTAATTTTTCATATTTCACAAAAATGGAAACAATGAACACTTGTTAAATTAATTTTTCAATTCATAATGCCACGTTTCGATATATACGGAGTAGTAGACTTTCACTACACGTACAACGGTACAAGGAAAATAAACATATTCTGATCAAACATAATGTCCCAATGCTACTCTACTTTTTTTCTTTTTAAATGATTTTTTACTATATAAATATAGTTTTAAAAACGGTTGACAAATGTCACTCAATTATGGATAAATTACCAGAAAATATAAATTTTGGTAAAATTTAAATTTATTTTTCAATTCTAAAAACCAACTAGAAAAATCCTAAAGTTTGGAATCGTTTATAATTTCTCAGGACAAAAAGGTCGATCGTTTTAAACTTGTGTCCAACTAAATGTGTATACTTTTGTGGGATAGAAAGCGTATTGAAACATTAATATCCCGCCTCAAACGCTAGTGCTACTTGAATAAACAAACAACTTTATCTTATGTGACTGAAAGTCACGATTCAAATCCAGTAACTCCAATTACATCGACTTACTTAAAACTCATCTATGAAGTATATACGAAAAAAACTTTATCTGTACTTTTAATTTATCTTTGCATATTAGAAAATATTGAGCAGTAGGAGTGTTACATTAGTACTTGGTCACGACATATGTACATTATTAATAAAAATGTACTTTGTGTCACCGACTAGGTCACTAACCAAGGTCGAAATGTCGTCGTTGATATATCATGCTTTTTGAATTGTGGCGGTTAACCAAGAAGCAAGACTATTTTCGTCATTTTTTATCTACTTTGGTGGTGTTTGGTTTCCTAGATAAAATAATATCAAGATATAATCCCGAGATTGGTTAATTATCTCATAATTATCCATCTAGGATTGAGTTGTGGGATTGAATCTCATGAGTCAAGCACATTACATATTTAATCTCGGGATACAATCTTGCAAACCGAACACCCCTTTAGGCATTACAAGAGTGTAGTTTGTAATTAGGCCGTTTGTCATGCACTATTTTGGTTCTTGTCACTGTAAAATTTGAATATGCTGTTAGTAGTACTATTTTGTAGTTTTGTTTGATGCAATGTGTTGGGAGAGGGAGAGGGAGAGGGAGAGGGATGGATTGTAAATTGTATGGATTATTGCACCATACTTGTAGTCAATCAAGTCCAAATAAGTCTAGATAGATTGTACACATTACTCTATATATTAACACACTATACCTAGTGACCAAATAAGTGTAGATAAGAGAGAGATAAAGATGGATGAATCGTCAAACAATTTGTTTCCAGATAAGAGAGAAGCGATATGAATCATAAAGTTTACGCGGATTATGGTAGTAGATAGATAAGTTTAGATAAATCATTTCTATCTCCAAGTACAGATAAGTCTAGATAAATCATTTCTATCTCTAACATTTCCATGTTTCGTATCAGAATTTATGAGAGGGGAATTGTGTGCAGTTTCATCAAATTTGTCTGATTAGTTCCCCAGTTAGTTCGTCCAACTGTCTGATCAAATCTTTAACTACTCAATAAACTTACCTGAAAAAACTCACGATCTACTATCTACATTCTACACAACCAACTACTTCTTCATATTTGTAGCTTCAGCCTTCCGCATCCAAGATCTCGACACCACTTTCAATTTTGGTGAGAAATCCTCATAGTTACACTTTCATCTTGATATAGAGGTAATCAAATTAGAGTAGTTTAAAAGATTTCCTGCAGTTTCTAGCTAAAGTTTGTATTTTTTATCCAATTTTGTGCAAAGGAATGTAAGATTAGGGTTTCTTTAGTGTTTCAATTTGATTAGCAATAATTCTCTTGTTTGGTTCCAAGAAAGGTTAGGGTTTCGATATAGCATTTGTTGATGTAAGTTAATTCATTCATTTGGGGATATATTTGTTTTTGATTTTCTTGGAAATGGCTTATCGTCGTGAGAATCGAGTATCTAGTGGCGATGTGGTTCATGTTCTATCTGGGAGCTCTCGGAATCCTGTCAATGAGAGTTGGGAATCCGATCAAGCAGTTTGGGCCACGGAGGATGACTATGGGATGTGGAATGGAGAAGCCTCTTTTGACACCAATTCAAACTCGAGCTACGATGGGGCTCGTGCAGGAAGTGAGCCACCGAGTAAGAGATCAAGGGGTTCCAATACGGGAGACGGGGCAGCTTCTAGCAGGTCGAAGGCCATTGGAAAGATGTTTTACAAAACTAAAATGTGTTGCAAATTCCGGGCTGGGACTTGTCCGTATGTCACCAATTGTAATTTCGCGCACAGTGTTGAGGAGCTCAGAAAGCCACCTGATAATTGGCAAGAAATTGTGGCCGCACATGAGGAGGAACGAGGATCTTCATCTGAACCGAGGGAGGAGTTTCAGATCCCGATTGTTGGGGTCAGTGATGAGACGCAGAGGTCTTATAAAGGAAGGCACTGCAAGAAGTTCTACACTGAGGAAGGATGTCCTTATGGGGAGAACTGCACTTTCCTTCATGATGAGCAGTCCAAGGCCCGAGAAAGTGTGGCTATAAGCTTGGGCCCTGGCAGTGGCAATGCCAATGCCAATGGCAATGGTGGTGGCAGTGGATATGGAGGCAGTGTGAGTGGACCAACCTTGAAGCCTTCGAATTGGAAAACGAGGATTTGTAACAAATGGGAGCTTACTGGATACTGCCCTTTTGGAAGCAAATGCCACTTTGCTCATGGTGTTGCAGGTATAGCGCTTCGTTATGTTGCAATTTTTGAATGCGTTTTATCTCTGTTGCATTTAGAAGCTATAGCATCAATAGGGAAAAGGATATCATTACACATTCCTTTATTTGGTCGAGCTTGCTGTTTTAACCATATAAAAGACCGTTACAGTTTTATGTACCATCTCGAATAAAAATCTCGATTTTGAATGCTAATGTGCTGGTTTCACAAAAGTTTTGATAACGCTGTGATTAATGGTTTCGTGCTTGTGCTGTTTACTTTTATTCTTGCTTCACAATGTTTTTTCTCTGATAAGCTACAAATTCTTGTGAAAAACAGAACTACACAACTACAGTGGCGGGCCAACTGACTTGGAAGCTAAAAATCTGTCAACTCCCGATGCCAAACAACCGGTGAGAACACCAGCTGATAGTTTCATTGCAGCTCTTCCTCACACCGAAGGCTATCATATGGGAATCCGGCCCCAGAGACTGTCCAGCACGATACAGAGAAGTGGACTGAGACCTAATCAGAAATGGAAAGGCCCAGATAAGATTAGCAAGATATATGGTGACTGGATCGATGACCTCTAGTGGACAGATGGTGGTTTCTTCACTTAATAAAGGTGGTAATAGAAGAAACGAGCGGCTGTGTCGCATCTTTGTTGTTGTATCGGATGTTACTCTGTAGAATAAGAAGAGCATGGGTGGGGTGTTCGTCCGTCGCTGACTGGATGTCCTTCTTGCCGGTTTTTGTATTTTGTAACATTTTTCCCTTTCTTACCGTAACAAAATTTGTTTCTGAACATGTGTATTTGTTGGAAATTTTCCATATGCTTGTCTGGAAATAGATTTTGAGTCAAGTTTTTCGTAGATAAAATGGTGTTGTAGACTCCATATTAGAATTTAACGGAAGACTATTCAATGTAGTCTCTTACTATAAGCCAAAGTCACCAAACCTATGTCCAAAATTGAGAGATTTTAGAAAAATAGATCAAATTCGCTAACCTTTTAAAATTTGTGATTGAGATTAAATTCGCTGAGTTGCTGACTTTTCAAAATATGAAATCTAGACATGCAATTTTTTTAGAATAAGGATGTTCGAGTTTTTCTCGTTTGAACATGTCAAAATATTTGATAAATTACGAAAGGTTTAGAAGTATCATGATAGTATAAATGATTAAAGGTAAAAACAAGCAAGAGGCAAGCGTAGGGGGATTACATGGTGAACAAAAATCGCCACATAATGATAATCGAAGACCATAATATTTGTGACAAAATATCGCTGAGCATCAAAGAAGCTACAACCCTCATTTCACTTACATTCAACTCAGCTCCCGACGACAAAAGAAAAAGGGAAAAAATATATTGTATCTATATACAACTATGGAAATGCACCATCCTGAACTTTGGAACAATCAAAAGGTGTTAGTGGTGAGCAGGGTCCCAGATCGCTCGCGCGTACCAGAGGAAGCCGGGTAGAAAATTTTGTCTTTGAACCGACTCGACTGCCAAGGCACCTGTAAAGAATGAGTCTCCGGAGCAGTCTCCTCGCCTCCCTCCCGTCTCCTCGGAGGTATTAACAACTGGAGATATGCGAGATTAGACCATCCAGGACACAACCTACATGAAAAAATTTCAATCCAAAAGTGTAGGCCGTGCTTCGCATCAGCTGTCCTCATCTACTGCACCAATGTACGTGAGGTCCGTCCGCCTAACCCTAACGGCTCCCTTTAGCAAGAAGGACGCCTTGAAATTAGCATGCTCGCTGTTGCCGATGCCTGCAGAGCTGGGCGAGGGCTGGCCCACCCCAGTGCCATCTTCCAGAAGGGTCCACGGGTCGATCTCCGTGTCAAGGTCCGCTTGCGACATCTGTGACTTTGTTTTCATGTTGGTGCGCCCCGTATTCCTCTGAGGGAGGTTTGAGTTGCAGGGGTTTAACACTGTCACCAGGTTGCTCGGTTGGAGACAGGCAAGGGCAGTATGTGGTACAGACGGAGGCTGGCACAAGAGTGAAGATCGAGCAGGTGGTGTTAGAATTGGCAACGCGCTTTGAATTCGCCACCGGATTGTCTTGGGCAGTTCCATGCGATCCAAGTCATTCTGCATATTAACGGCAAGATCTTGATATGAGGAAGAAAAGAAATTGAACTGCTATACACATTTCCCCCCTCCAAACGATGATAATATGGATTTCGAAAGAAATATGGAGTTTGCAAATGTCAAACAAACCTGCAGGCTTTCTGCAACTTCCCGATCGAAAGCAGCGTAGTCCTTGCTGGACTCAGTTAGCTTGGATTCGGATTTCAGTTTCAACCAGCTTGGCTGGTAACTGCTCAGCAGCACATGCAGCACGAGCAACAAACAATCAAAAAGGCTTTCACCACACAGAAATGTTGTAGATGTATAACTCTCCATAAGAGATCCTGCATCCCTATTGGAAGAAGTCAGTGCAGTATTTACATAGAGGGAGCCATCTTCGTGCACGACCCTGCTTCCGAGAAGACGTAAAATCACTGAAGCAAGAGCGTATCTCATATTACGGCTTGAAGGCTCCCTGCAAAAGTAACATATTATTGTAGCCAAAATAAGTAAAATGTGCCTTAATTATTCATAAGAATAGGATAGTCAAATATCCACATACACCTGTAAATACTACTACTTATAAACTATCATGCTGATGCTAGAATGAAAGCCAGCATACAATACACAAACCAAACAAAAATGGTTGTTCGTGTCAAATACAGTAACACAGAGAAAGTGGAATGAATGAAAAGTTCATTCATTCAAAAACAAATGAAAAGTTCATTCATTCAAAAACAAATGAAAAGTTCATTCATGACATAGATGTTGAACCACACTATAAGTCAACGACTTTTAAAGTAAAATTACCTATCTCCACAAATAATAGGGAGTAATCTCAGCAGGAACTGCAAACGCAAAGTCATGGAGGCTCGCAGTGCTGCAGGAGAAGGTGGAACAGTCTCAGCCGATACAGTAGATTGTCTTGGTATCCCAGGACTGCTGCTTTTCGCACTCTTGCGGCTGCCACTTTTATTGGCAGGACTTCCAATCGCAGGGGAGGGGGTTGCTGCAGACTTGCCACCTCCACGAGTGACTGTATTTATTTGTTGTTCGATGTTGCTCATCTGCTTGATCATTTCACTTGCAAAACTATTACGTAAGTCATCAGAGCCTTGATCCACACAAGGAAGGATCAATTCAATCAGAGCTCTCTCTGTCAGATGCTGCTGATTCACAACCAACCCTTCAACAACCGAGAGGCCATGCCCTTTCGCAGAATTGTTAGCATCAGCCCCTTCATCAACAACTTCGCCTTCCTCAAGGGCACCAGCTTCGGATTTCAATCTCTCACCTTTACTACTCACTGATTTGGTATCAGCATGCAACCATCCCCATGGCTTCCAGTATTGAGGCTTAACAGACAGTTCTTTGATGTCGGCAGCAATATTCATAACTTTCTGCCAAATTGTTTTCTTGCCATACAGGACTTCTGCACCTCTGAGCAACCATTTTGCTTGCGACAGCATTGAATCCTCGAGCGACTTCCCCAATAGATGAACAGCTTCAGAGAATAAGGGAGCAGCATCTGGCCTGACAAGTAATCTGGTTAGGATTATTTGGACAAAGTTACTCTCATTCTCCGAAGCAGTATTTTTATCGGGATGGGGTGAGAGAGATCTTATTGCATCAGTCAAGGAGATCTCGTTTTCCATAATCTTTTCATTAACAGCCTGTTCATTTAGGAGGAGCCTAAGCTCAATCCACTGCCAATGAAACTTGGCAGGTTGCAGGGTATCCAAAACATTTACAAGCCTATACATAAGCTTTTTCAGATTTTCTGCACATTGTTTTTTTATTTCACCTTGACCAGAGATCCAATTTCCCACGTCCAATCTGATTACAGGTTCTGGAATTTTGCCATCTATGAATGCATCTAGAAAAAGCCTAGAACGAAGAGGGGCCAAAGTAGCAGCTTTTAATTTGCTTTCTGTACCAATAGATTGCAGCATTGATACAAATTCTGAATCAAGAGTATCTGCGGCAATGAGATCATATAGCCCATGAGCTTTGCGGAAACATATCTCACGGAAGGGCAAGTGCTTTATGGCATCACCTATAGCTGCAGTCAGTGATTGAGACAACTGATGTGAATCTTCTCGTGCTCCAACACTAGCATCAAGCATAGGCTTCCATATCACAAAGGCAAATATAGAATAGGCTGGTGGAAAAACCAAGTCCAGAGACAGCATTCGCTGCATTCTCGAGAGAGTTACAACTGAAGCTTCACCCAAGAGTTCCACAATAAGTCCATCACATACTGTTCTGCAGTTCCCTACAAGAACCCTGAACCAGATCACAGAAACTTCAATCATGCTGTCAATCTTCGAAACTCCCAATGATCGTGCATTTCCGTTCATGTTAGTTTTCAGACTCCTTGCAAACTGCATTAGATCCAGGCCCTCTTTAATCCTAAATAGGGTAACCATTCTATCCAGGCTAGCAACTCCCTGAAGAATTGCCCCAACAACTAGTGCAGATACAGCTGTTGTTCTAGCTGCTCTCCCAAGAGCTGCTTTACTGGAGAGATCATTAGGTAAATTTGCATTGAAGTCGAGGGATTCCGGAGACATTTGAAACTGGCTGCGAGGTGCCTTTCCAGGTGCATAAGTTTGCATGAGTGCGGAAGAAGCTTCTGTTGCAAGAGCGACCTCAAAGACTCGGCTCTGACGTTCTCCAAGTGCTTCCTTTAATATACATAGACAGGTTATATGAACACGTAAAATGCACCTTGCAAACTTTAGGGATCCAAAAGAGGAAGGGACACTTGAGCTATTACTGCTGGCAGATAAATCAGGAATTCTGCCAATTACTTGTCCAACATTATTAACAATAGCAGCAATTGCCGAAGAAACCAGTGAAGGATCTCCTTCCTGTGCAGCCCCACCAGTTTGTCTCATGCAGTCAATCAATCCCTGCACAATTTTTTGAGCTAACGGATAGCAATCTTCCCACTTCTCCAAACTTGGGAATTTATTTGTTCCAGCACCATAAGGCTTTCTATCTTTGTTGAAGAAATACTGAAAAGCTTCTTCCACATGTTTGTTAACTATTTCTTTCATACTCAAACCCACTCTAGAAACCCGTGCTGCACCTGTTATCTTTTGACGGAAATAATCATCAAGATCTTCCACTCCATTTGGAACACCAAGGGTAAAGCCAAAGTCCCCTTCTGAGGACTTTGCCGAGTCTATTTCAGAACTCTGTCGCTTATCACATGTGGATTTGAAGTTCTTTTCCCATTCAACGACACTGGTTACATTGCTGTACTTCTTTAGAATTTGGCGGGCATAAACTAAGGCAGGTGACGCAGAAACCACCCTACCTTTAGATGCCAAAAATGTGGCAGCACGATGCATTGTGGCAGACAGTGTCTCAGGAATAAGGTCAGCTGCAACAATTATGTGTTCATAACTGAAACAGAAAAAATAAGATGTGTGAGAAAATATTAAGGATCAACAGAATGCAGTAATTTTATGAGAGAAATATGGAGTATATAATTATATATATGCAGTGCCTTCCTCAGGGGAGTACAAAAACATGCTCTTCAGAAGCAAGCATATTAATTTTTAATATACACCACGGTTAAGTGCAACCATTGCAAGAATAATCGATGAGATTCTAGTGAGGGACAAGTGAGACCCCAAACAATTTCCACAAATGATATGACAAAACACTGAAGATTGACTTGAAGAGCATACCTACGAATGAATGACAGAAGAAATGCTTCCCCAATGTTATAGACATCGTTATCTGCATTTCTAGGAAGCATCATGATACTCCTACTGAGGATAGCAGTACCAGGATTATTAGGAATTTTTGGCAACAACCAAAGAAGAAACCTCGTTGCGGAGGTGTATTCATGACAAACATCCATTAAATATATAATTGCTGACAGTTCATCTTCACCAAGCCTCCAGCATGTGGAGCTTCGACCATCATTAGCAGGAAGTGTTCTACCATATTGGCCAACCTTAGGCACAGTCCTTTCAGCCTCTTCAATTAGGTGCTTAACCGCATCTATCATCCATACAATCAGCTTCCTCTTCTCTACAAACCGCATCGGCTTCAGAAGCTTTCCAATTGAAACAATATCTCCAGAGGACGGTTTTCTTGCCACATCTACTGATTTTATGATGTCATCAGAAACACTTCTGTGGTGCGGGCACCCTATCCTACTTTCGCATACATGGCTCGTAGATGCTCCCTGACTACCTTCAATTCGAGCAGCATCTAATTGTGCAAGACTTTGAGTTTTCCGGACTGATTTCTGCCTGCTCCTCGAGGTCTGCTTGGTAGGCTTAGGAGGTGGTTCTGCTTTATATGATTCCATATATTGGACCCCCTTTTTTATCCACCATATGTCTTCATCGTCTGCTGGATTTGACTGCAGGATTGAGCTCATTTCTTCACTTAATTTTTGTCTCTTCGCTCTTCTGCATTCTTCGCACCCAGATGTTTCTTCAGTGCCATCAGCTCTATTATAGACCCCGCCAGGTCTCTTGGTGCTCACTTGAGATTCATCAACTCCAGCATCAGCGGTTGAAGAAGGATTGGGAAATTGCAACAGTGATGAAATTGAAGCTTTTAACTCCTCAAGCTTGAAATCCAAGTCGGCATCTGTTGATGATTTTGAAGTTGCCTGAAAATACCACTGATCAACAGAAGATGGGGAGCCATTTCCATTTTCAGACATGTGGAAATACTTTTTCTTTGTCGCATTTCTTGCACCAGGAGTAAATTTACTGGCTCCTAGCAACCCATCAAGTAGCAAACGGCGTTCATTAGAGTAAACATTCATTGCTTCCAAAAGAATTGGTGGTTCAACAAGCTGGGCTTCCTCCATAGCATCACGAATGTAGGGAGCAGGCAACTGCTTCAAGAGTTTGTAATGTCTCTTACGCTTTTCCAGGTTAGCCATAGGTCCAGTGCCATCCATGATTCCACTTACAATCAGCTGTCTGCCATATGCCAAAGGATTAAAAATGCCAGATCGCATCAACTCTCTTACTAGAAGTTGCACTCTTGTAAAACCTTCCCTGTTATGCACCTCATGTTGATCGATCCAACATACAATAACATCATGCAAAAGGCTTGGACTCTCAAAAATATCTAAAAGATCTTTGTTTCTCGGCTTTGAACTGTACAAGGTTTCCATCTTCAGTTTTAGAAGTCGTATTGCTATAAATATATGAGAGAAATCTCTTCTACCAGTAAACTTAAGACCTTGGGGAGGTGCAGCACGAAAATCCCTAAATTCACAAGTAGCCCATTCACAAATTAGGAAAATGGAGCAAAGTAATGATGGTGTCACCTTACCAATATGCTTAAGTGATGTAAGTAAACAGGGACACACTTCAGCACTCCAACGCTCAGTATAAATCTCATCCCATGTATTTTCTAAGAGCAAGTTGCAAGAAACTCCTACATCCCCATGCATGAGAGATTGGTCCAACACCTGCAAGGCTTTTGCTACATTGTGACCAGGACGATTGGGTTTGGCAGCTCTTGAAAGAGTATCTGAACGTTTCTGAATTGATGAAACAACACTTTGAAATGAAAAGGAGTCAGCTTGAACATCATGGTTTTTATCCCTAAGTACACCGGATACTTCAATTTGACCACCCTTAACTTTCTTAGCATCCTCAGCCATTTTAGATAAGAAACTTCCATCATTTACTACATGACTTGTTACACATGCTGGCAAGGGAAAACAGTCCAAAGCCACAAAAGTATCAGGCACAGCTAGTACCAAATACCGAAGCATCTCAACAACAGCAGCAGTAGTATATGCACGTCGAGAATTATCAACAAGATCAGAACCACCAGGAGAAGGCTCTTGTATGAACCGAACAGCAATCCTCACTAGTGTACGCACATAAGTCTGAGATGAAACAACTGTTTCTATGACACCATATATAATGGGCAATAGCAACTGGGTAACACTGAGCAATTCTTTTTCCTGTAGTGCCATGATTTCATGGGTTGGAATGTTAAAGGATAACACAATCATCAGAACAAATTGTAGATAGCTAATCTCTTGCATCCAGAAAATAAAGAGGTAGATGAAAGAAGATCAGTACCTGGAGCTGATTAAGAACCCAATCAATAATGAGAGAAGGAATGACTAGTCCTTCAGCATGGTGCCAATGAATAATTCTCACCACATACCACCACTTATTATACAGCAAAGGTTCCTCACCATCTACAAGAGATGAATATGAATCACCCTTTTGTTGCACTGAACCAGCAAAGATCATTTGTGAAGACCGATCCCGCGCATACGATGCTGAATGAGTATTGTTTCTTGTAAGAAATTCATCAAATAGACACTGCAAGTACTCTATAATATCTTTCGTCCATTGCTCTGAACGTGAAATTTGAGTTTTTTCATGATACCCAGATGATGTATTAGAGGAGGCCGTACGAACCTGACAGAAAAAATAAGATCACTAATCCCAAACGTGAGGACAGAAAATCATCCTTTCTTTAAAAAGGATTAATCCACTTCTTCTCTTAGCTGGATATCCATACCTGATTAAGATAAGTTACTTTGACAAACCATGTTGCTCTTAACAATGGAACATTATTTCTAATAAGAACTTCAAATGGAGACTTCCTCCGATAGCCAGGGGGAACATGGTCAGCCAATGACCGCAATCTTTTATGTGGTTGTGATAAACCCTGGAGAGAAGCTCAAAAACAAATCATCATTCTGGTTGCTTTTACCACTATAGAATATCATTACACTAATGAACATCAAATGCCATCAAGAAAATTTTCCACGTTCATTGTGAGTTGTGACATTTCCTTCATATTGCATCATAATAGTTACACTAATACAACTGCATGAACAACTTTATAGAAGCTATAAGGAACCAAACATAAAAAAAAGTCTTCACTTGTCAAACTTATAATGTTGAACATCTTGGCTGCTCACTTTTAGGAATATTCATCATAATACATGGATCGCCTAGTTGAATACAATGAAAAGGCAAGCCGGAAATTGAAATTCGGGGACATTCAGCATAACTTTTAACTACGGTTGTGCAGCAATAATCCAACCTATGGTAATGCATTTTGTAGTCCAATTCAACAACTGAAAGAATGTTATATAAATGAAGATAGGGGGGGCATATAACAACCTAGTTCAGAAATCAATCCTGACACAATTCACAAACCAAGTAAGGTGCATCCTTTATGAAAATATGCACGACCTAGATCTTGAAGGAAATTCATTATATCATGGATGAGCTTTAGAAGTCAACTATCAACTTCATGAAATTTGCATGAAACTAAAAAGACATGCCTCAATCCACTTCCTCCTGAACTCTTCTCCACATGGTCTTTGTTCAGGGAATATACCAGGCTTGGTCAGTAGAGTACCAGAAAGTGGCACTCCATAAACTTGACCTGCCTGCAAATAGAGGATATTTGTTATTTTCAAATCTTGTCATTGGTATCCAGAACGCATAACCATAACTAATTCTTGTCTGCAGTAACAGAAGATGGCGAAATTGATCTATTTACAAGTAAACGGATAGTGTTATTTTTTCATTATCTAAGATGAGCAAAGAAGAACACAGCACCTTTCGCTTTTGGGCACGAGACTCATTAATTGCTCTATGGCATTTTCGGATTGCCTGCAAGTGAATTTCGATTTAATTTATTAGCTTCATTCATACCAAAAAGCAAGCATTAGAAATTCTCTATTTTCTTAGGAAAACAAGGAGAAGGTTCATGGTCAAATTTTACTGCACACCTCTTTGCACTTGGCAATAGTTGGATTGTTGAAAAACTGAACCTGAGATAAGAGGATCTCTCTGGATTCCTGAGTTAAATTTGGTCATATAATGTGTAAGTAACAAATGCAAAAGAGGTATGAAAAGAGACTAGGAGAGTCATATGCTAGGTACATACAGAAAGATATGTAAAGACTACCTCAAGTCCTTCAACAGTCTCTCTGTAACCAGATTGCACATACTCCCTCGTAAGTGTCTCTTCAGGGCAATTAGGAGTCTGTGGGTGAAAATCAGGTGGCCCAACTCTGTAACCATAAAGTACAGCTGGGTTGAGGAAAGGGTGATAGTGATTGTAAAATAAAATTCAGGACCAATCTGGGATATCAAGATATTATTTAGATGGCTCTGAGTTTCTGACACTATAGTCTGTAAGGAATGGAGGAGAGAGGAAAATAACAATAACCTCTTGTCCTGAGGACCTCTAAGGCCCACCAAATGAAGAATGTAGTCCGCCAAATATTAAAAAATAAAGAGGAGATACTGAAATTACCTGGAGTTTAGTGATTCCTTATCACACCTCAATTTGTATTGATTTGGTTGTGCAGAACGTCTGGGAGAGAGAACAAGGTAAATAGACCAGTTAGGAATTAAATGCTTCAATGGTTTGATAAAAGAGATACACATACTGCATTTTGGTGGAAGTGATTGGACTCTCAAGTTGGATTTAATTGCATAGCTTATGTACAATAACTAAAAAGACCAATATAAAAAGTATGCTAAAGAGCTAGCAGCCTCGACATATCAATTAAAAGAAACAATATCTAAAGGGTGAGAAGAGAAACAGAATCATCCAAGAACCAGAATACCATTTCCAATCAGAATAAAGAAAATAAATGCTACAACAAGAAAGGGGGCAGCATTGCATAGTACATGTATGATACCATAAAGCCCATCTCAAATCAGTAGTATTGCACCCTAAAAGTCCCAAACTGAGAAAAATGGCAACTTAAAGCCTTCCATATGAACTGATGTTAATATGCAAAAATGACCATCTCAAATCAGTAGTATAGCACCCAACGTCCCAATGTTATTATGCAAGATTAAAAACCTTATGAAATAGGATGTTTTAACTACTAATATTTCATCAACGCAGTACCCTAGCATTAATTCATTTCCAATAAACCATAACTGTTCTTACATATCAAGTAAAACAATTTATACCATTGTGTTTTAATTTGGAAAAGTTTTCATTTCAATACAGTTCTCCATGTCAGATACAGTTTCATCAGAATATTTGATCTAGAATAATGTTAAATCAGATCAAGGATTTATCTTTCACAATTCATGAGCATGGAGTAAACTCCTGCATTATAGGAACCTTTTGAAGGAAAACGAAAACTTACTAAATCTGATGTGAAAAAACAAGAATAATGTTAATAGATCACAAAAGAAACCTACTACTTATTAAGGGGAAAAGATTATCCATGAGAACATCAGAATCCTTTTTAGTGACAGAAAATTGATCTACTAGCCCAGTATTATTATTATAGAATTTTTAACATGCTACATGCAAGTGGATAACTACCTTGAATTTATTGAGAAGTTAGAAGGTAAAGTTGATGGATCAGCACGGGATGCATCCCTCGACTGTATCCCGGATATTGCATTGTTATTTAGCGCACTAGTGCAGCTGCCAGCATGATACCTTTGCATCTCTTCCAACAATCATCCGCATGCTGCCACCAGCATTGAGCAGCAAAAGGAAATGTATGCTTGCCAACCTACCGGAGCAAACCGGAGCAATTTATTCAGGGATTGCCATAATCCATGTAAAATAGCCAGTTTAATTCTACAAGACATAATAGATCAGGTAAATAAGAAAAGTTCTATCTGACATGACAATTAAATGTATAGTATTATTTATTAAAAACACATTTGTGTGTAGATACTAGTTTAGTACGTATTGTTACAAGACATGAAAATTGTACCCAAAAGAGCGTGACAGATCGTAGACCATCAAAAAGTATAGCAATGCAATGAATATGGTTCGTTTCACCACTAATTTTGACATAAGAGTAGCATCATTAAGATAAATTGTAGGAAAATATAAAGCAGCACAAAGACTGATGACATCAAACGTGTGGAGGGTTGCTTGTGTAATAAAAGTAAATCATATTTTCCAACTCGTGAATAATGATACAAGGATGACATAAAACAATTGGTCTTATACACATTAACCCAACTTTGTGCATTACATCCCTCATTCTTCAATCTTGATTTAACCTCCATGATCCCATCCCGCCCAAAACAAAATGCCAATAATTAATCAATCCCTTGCTTAATCATTCAAACCCTTAATAATCACAGCAATACCATCAAACAACAATTGAAGAACTTGGCGTCAGCAGCTTCAACATATCAAACTCAATCGCCCCAACAGCTCATACACCAGATATTTATACTAAATCAACACTCAACTAAACTAGCAAATAACTCGAAATGAGCTGCCCAATTGCCAATGATGCAACGAACCAAGAAGCACATAGTTACAAAAGAACATTTATATAACGTTCCCAAAAGTGAACGAGATCAGGATCAAAGCATACCTGATAAAAACAAAGTAAGAAATCCTAACACTAATCGAATCCCAAAATCCAGCGAGTAACGTCTGCCAAAAATTGGGAGTTGAGGACTTAAACTAGGGTTCAAAGGAGCAAATAGCAAAAGTTAGGGTTTTTCACATATAACTTAAATCACGAACTGTAGAGAGAGAAATTGCGGAAATGGAGGGGAAGATGAGAGATTTCGAGTATCGATAACAGGAGGTTTACTACCAGATTAGGGATTTGAAATCGTGTTGGAGGAATCAAAATCAGGGGAATTCTAGATTACTTACGTGTTGTTTTATTTATCTATACGTATTGATGTATCTATAGGTTGCAAGATACAGAAAGAGAAAGTTTAGTGCTAAATTTGCACTTGGATTGGAGGAGTACTTTTTTAGACAAGAAAACGGAAGTAAATAAAACTATACTACAAAATGTATTAATTATTTGCAAATGTATTTAAATTAGGAAAATTTCTCCAAAGAGTCGGAAACTATGATTTATTTTCATCACCTCAATTAAAGATTGGCACTCGATGTGGATATTGGCATTTAGTGATTTCAACTTTTTAATCAGTTGGCTTTATTTTGCTGATTCTACGGGTATAGAACTAAAAGTAACCAACGAAAAACAATTTTTTACATGCTTACTGCACTTGATTTACCTATAAATTTAATTTACGATATTATATGCAATTGTGATAGTCTTTAGTCTATTAATCGAGTAATGGAGTAGTGTATATTTTGTATTTTGGATGTTCAATATTTGAATATGATATATGTAATCTTACGTATTTGTAAGATTGTTTTATGGTAAAAGAATTTGTGATTTGAAGCAAATTGTTATTATGATGTGGTGAATACATTATATACCATTATCACTGGTAGCAAGTATTAAGTAAATATTTTACTTACAATGTTCTGACATTAAGTTTCGATAGTATACTATGTTTTATATTGCAAAATTTTATTATCCGTACTAATAAAATTAAAATGTTAATCAATTTTAATGTTAAAATTGTTTAAAATATGTTTTAAAATGTGATCAAAGTTGCAAGATATTAGTATAAGTTTTATGGGGTATTTTTTTGCTCAAACTGGGACTTTGGTAATTCAGTTGATAGATTATAAACTCATTTCAAATCTGAAAATAAAAGTGTAGTACTACTCCTATTAACTTGCAAGTGCTCCACTAACCCGTGGTAATTATATATAGTTATTAGTCAAATGCAAAACATTGTTAATAAACGTGTGATAAACATTGATAGTTTGATACTACTATAAACCATCATTGATGCTAAATCGTGAATCATGAACCTTCAGTTATAAACTGTATTATAACTCCTCCAACTAAATCGTTCACAATAACTATTATACAAAATTATTTGATTTATTTTTACAATCATAATTGTAACAATGATTATAATTGTGTTGTAGTTTTCTTTTATTATCTTCAATGCAATATAACCATCGAGAACAACTCTAAAGGAGTGATATGAATTTTAAAATTTTATGTTGTTATTTTTTATTTAATTACTAATTAATTATTTTTCGGATTCATTGTCCGGTAGTATAATGGAGGCTATCGTGATGCCGACTCCGACGACTGATTATAACACAGAAGTAAAAGATTTATTCATTCAAAGCTTGAACTCAATTGTTATATTGCAATGAATATTTGAAGGGAAATTGTAGTGAGTTTTCACTTTTGCTCGGCGTTGTTGATTGCTTCTTCTTTCCATGCAAGTTCATGCATCGTTGTGTATCTTTATCTTCATGTGCTACCAATTTTAAAGACATGATAAACGACAAAAATAAGGTAAATGTTACTCCCTGTCCCATTTTAGAAGCCCAATTTTTCATTTTAGTTTATCACACATTAACAATCTTAATTAGAATATTCCATAAATGGTAGTAATAAGTTTCTCATTCCACTAATCTTATTCTACTCATATTTTATTATAAAATTAATACTCACTCGTCAAGAAAATAGTCTCATTTGTGGATAACACATATTTTAATGAGAAATAGATAAAGTATGAGAGAAGGAGAAAAAATGGGTTAAATAAAGAGATAGAAAGATAAAATAGATAAATTATGAGACGAGTGAAATGAGAAAAAATGAATAAAGGCTAATTTCATGCATAGGTCTAGGGCTTTAATTCGTGAAATTTTTGGGTCTAACGCACGTTTTAAGCCAGGTGTGTGAAGATTTTTCGCTAGGTCCAGGAAAGGAGGAGGACAGTTGCGTGGACCTAGGAAATAGGCGCATGAGTGGACATTATGCGAAAAATTGCTTGACGGAGGAGGCCTCGGAGTTGAAGGGTAGAATAGAGATTTCTACGAAGACTCTAGAAGGCTATGTCCGCATCTATAAAAGGGAGAAGCATGCACGCTGGAGGGACCTTCTCGGTTGGAGGCCTCGCTAACAGCCTGTAGCTTAGTTCACTTTTCACACACTTGGGTTCTTTTCGTGCGGAGATTCAGGGTCCGCACCGGGGTTCATATTTAGTTTACTTTGAAGCTATTGTGGGTTGTAACACTGTCCTTCTGTGGGGCGAAGAAACAATTTAATTTCTGCTTTCATACTTTCCTGATTTCGCCGAGCTTCGCTGTTCGAAGCTCGGAGCTCTATTTGTTTGTTTTGCCGAATATTCTCTAATTTTAATGCAAGTTTGATTTTCTGTTACGTTGATTTTCGGAATTTTGGAGTTGGATTGTTCGAGTTGGATGCGTTTCGCAGTTGTTTTCTGAATTTATGCAGGTTTGTAGTTGGATCTGGGTGATCGGAGTCTGTTTGTGGATAAATCGGAGGGTTGAGTTCGCTGGAGTTGTGGAGTTGTTTGTGGTTGTTTGAATTCGGAGTTGATCGGAGCAGATATGTGAAAACCGGAGTTATGGAGTCGGTTGTGTCTGTTGTTGGGTTCGGATCGCTTAGATCCGGAGTGGATTAAGCATCCGACGTGAATCTGAGCAAGATTGATTTAATTTCATGCCTAGTTTACGTGTTTTCATTTCATTTCGCCTAGTTTACGTAGATCTGATGTATTTCCGGTTCATAGCAAGTTTCCGGCATCCAAATCTTTATATTCTGTTCGAATCTAGATATATGCTCTGTTTTCTCCATTTGCGTGCTTGAATCGGTAAGGAAATTGCATGTCGTTGTTAGTTGGAGCATGAGTTTGTTATTTGCAACTTTAGCCGTACTTGCTATAATTGGAGTCATGGTCCCCGCTGTTTTATTCTCCCTGTCTAGTCTTAATTAGTTAGTCGTCTACTCCATCCAGGAAGCAAAATGTGTCTCTCAGTATTGAAGTCTGATTCTATTACATGTTCTGTGTCCTAGGTCTAGCATTTACATTTCGTGTCTAGGTCTAGAAGTAGTTAAAATTCTCAACCCTTTTCCGTGGCAGCAGCCGCTTGTTTCCAGAGTCTCTAAGCACTTCTTCACGAATCCATCTTCGTGGGATCGACCCCGCTTCCCTATACTAATTTATAGTAATCGGGTTGAGGGATTTAATATTTTTTTGAAGGGGAGTCGAGTGTGTCCAACGACAAAAATACTCTGTGTTCTCTTGAGTTCCTGGACCTGGTGATCCAGTGGATTTAAGGAGCGTGGTGTCTTGACCAAGCACTTGCATTAGTTTTCTCCGTGCACATTTGCTTACTCCGTAAGACACAAACACACAACGTGTTTATGCACACACCGAAGCCTTCAGTATGCGAGATAAACATTCCCTTTATAGAAACTAGTATCTCACCTGTGCTATGCACGGCAAAATATACTTTTCTTTAAATATATGTAAATTTGATTATTCAGTCTAATGATTTTATATTACATTATATAAAAGGTGTATGACATTGATAGCACCGTAATGCATTTCAAAAAAATATTTTCCACTTTAAGATTAAAATGCACTTTATCCTTTCCTCGATTAAGAGAATACAACCACTGAAAATGGAATACTAACCATTGAAAATGGATTCACAAATATGCTGGAATTGAACAATGAAACTTTCAATAAAAATTGTTTTCCACAAATCATTTCACTTACCCTCTTCCAACCATTCACTTCCCAATTATGACAATAACAAAAAAAAAAACTTTTTCACTTCTCCATATTTATGATTTGTATTAAATTATTTCAACTTAAAATTTTGTACATGTACTTAAGAGTATCATAATGACATTTTGGTTAATTTTTTAAAATATCCCTTTTATATATGTAGGGATGTATTCATTTCCTTTTCCTATATTTCCTCCTTTTTCCTTCTTAATATCAGTCATTAGATTAGAGAAATGGACGGTCAAGATCAACATTGGGTAATTATTCCCGTGTTGCATTATTTGTCCTATTTTGTGCATTATGAGGGTACAATAGTAATCTAATAATGGCTGGAAACCGCTACGAATAATGCACCACATGGTCACGAGTAATGCATATAATTGACTATATAATGCACAATATGTTAACTGCAATGCATACGAATAAGATGTACCATGTTATGATGTTTGGACACACGTTTCTTGTTTCCCCTAAGGGTTTAATAAGCTTAGGGGCTAGGGTATAGTACGTAGACACGTATGTAATCTTCACGTGGTAACGAGTAATGGATATAATTGACTATATAATGCACAATTTGTGAACTGCAATGCATACGAACAAGATGTGCTATGTTATGATGTTTGACACACGTTTCTTGTTTCCCCTAAGGGTTTAATAAGCTTAGGGGCTAGGGTATAGTACGTACGCATTAATAACAAATTATAAAACGATACGAATAATTCACCAAATTGTCACGAGTAATGGATGTTATTAACTATATAATGCACAATATGTGAACTAGAATGCATACGAATAAGATGTACCATGTTATGATGTTTGACACACGTTTCTTATTTCCCCTAAGGGTTTAATAAGCTTAGGGGCTAGGGTATAGTACGTAGACATTACTAAATGCACGCATGTAATCTTCAATCCGTTGATTAACCCATATACACAATACCTCTAATAATGCATAATATACTGAGATAATGACAATTAACAGCTACATAATGCACTACCTAAACCAAATAATGCACATACGTATATTCCAATAACAACAATTTGTTAGTAATGTCTACGTACTATACCATAGCCCCTAAGCTTATTAAACCCTTAGGGGAAACAAGAAACGTGTGTCAAATATCATAACATGGTACATCTTATTCGTATGCATTGCAGTTCACGTATTGTGCATTATATAGTTAATAACATCCATTACTCGTGACAATTTGGTGAATTATTCGTATCGTTTTATAATTTGTTATTAATGCGTACGTACTATACCCTAGCCCCTAAGCTTATTAAACCCTTAGGGGAAACAAGAAACGTGTGTCAAACATCATAACACAGCACATCTTGTTCGTATGCATTGCAGTTCACAAATTGTGCATTATATAGTCAATTATATCCATTACTCGTTACCATGTGAAGATTACATACGTGTCTACGTACTATACCCTAGCCCCTAAGCTTATTAAACCCTTAGGGGAAACAAGAAACGTGTGTCCAAACATCATAACATGGTACATCTTATTCGTATGCATTGCAGTTCACATATTGTGCATTATATAGTCAATTATATGCATTACTCGTGACCATGTGGTGCATTATTCGCAGATATCAAAATGAGGCAGTTACTTTTCCGTCAAATGTCAATAATAACCCTGTAACGCATACAACCACCTTCTATAATGCAACACGGAACCAGTTTTATAGAATCAATCTGATCTGTTGATGCCTTAGATCTAACGCGTAATATTAAGAAGGAAAAAGGATCTAAGATGTGAAAAGGAGAATAACGCTCCCCTATGTATGTATAGATCGATAAATGGCCCTTTTAAAAACTTTTCAATGGTTACGTCGTGATTAGAAGTAAGACCCTAATTCACATTAATGGTGTTTTAGTATTTAATTGTATATGTGTTTTTAATAATATGCTACTCTATCTGTTATAGAAATGTAAAAATGTTTCAATGAAATGTGATATATATAATTCAAAATTTATTTACTTTTATAATTTTAATTGTCTAATAAAAATGTGTGGTTTGTGATTCGTAGTTCTCATTTCATTCAATTAATCCACAACTTTAAAAATGATCTTTTATTTATATTATTTGCATGAACATTAATTTATTTTTATATTAATTAAAATTTAAAAAATTTAAGTAATATCTATATGGCATAAAAATAACATCAATAAATGTATATACAACAATAATTTAGTTTTATACAGTATAATAACAAATTAAATTAACTCACAAGTAAAAGAACTCGTATCATTATTTGGCAATAATCCTAAAATTAAATAAAGTATGTATATCAATTATTAAAAGTTTAAAACTATTATAAAAATAAAACAGCGTTCTTGATTCTGTTTTCTGTTCTACAACCCTCCGATTCTATGTACCATCGGATGTCTTGATTGTCGAGATTTTTTTCCTTTATTTTCCACCTCAAAACTCTCTTTTCTCAGTTAAACAATTTTCTCCTATAGAATCTCCACTTCGTCTTCTTTTTTAAATACAAAGTGACAGTAACAACCTATTCACAAATAGGATAGGAAAGTCTCGCTTCCTTCTTTATTGCTTTCGCAAATTATTGAAATTCCAGAGCTATCTCCTATTTCCGTGTGTACATGACAATTCCTCCATTACAAAAATATCCTACTCAAGTATTGGAAATTACATATATAGTATATTAATGATCAAATATTACTTTTTTGTGTACCACTTAATATAAGTGTAACGTGTACATATATATAAAATAATAAATTGTATGAAGATGAAGAATATATTGTGCATGTTTCGAGTTAGGATGTCAATATTTTCAGCCCTCTTACTGATAAAACATTGAGATAAAATTTTTGAATCGTGCACAAATAGTATAATAGTAGAAAAATGAGCAATAAATGAAATGAAAATTACAATGAATGCAATTAAGACAAATCGAACTATAAGTCAAGTCGAGAAAAACCCTCTATCAGCAAGAAAAATTACGTCGCATCTAGTGCTCTCGGATTGATGTATTGTTCAAAGATATAAAACGACTTCCTCCTAGTGTGTTGAAGCATCTCCAACCCGCTAGACACCGACAAACTTGATAAAGCTCCAAAAATCGAGTATGCTTTTGTTGTTGTGTAATTCATCTACAATTCTATGTCTTTTATAGCCATAAAACAAAGACATGGGAGGCCATAAAATTAATACACCATAAGCCACAAAAACGATGGTAATGGAATGGGAGTTACAAAAGAGGTGAAGAGGCAAAGACTTCCCATGACCCACTCACGTCCCATGTTTAAATTTTTTGTCTTAATTAATTTCTTTGAACGCTTTTGTTAGATGCCCAACAATATTCAAGAAATTCAAGAAAATTTATAGAGGAACACTTCACACGTATGCCAAATTAAATTAATCAAAGCCATATTTTTTAATAGTATTGCTAAATAGATTCTTTTTATTTACTATAGTAAAAAGATTTGTTTCATATTGATCTATATAAAAACCTTTTCATTTCTTTAATTATTAATAATAACAAAAACAATAAATAAATAAAAATAACTTTGAGAAACGACGATTGCTTCCCAGTCTCTTCAAAATCCCTTCCCATAATATATTTCTTCATCAAGTCCCTTCCCATAAAAATAAAACTTTTCACATTCATAATTTTATTCAAAATCTATAATGTCCTATAATCTTAAAAAAAACTTTTCATTTCACTTATCCTAATTATGATGAATATAAATAATACCTTTTCATTTCATTAATATTATAAAAATTTCATAATGGCAATCTTGTGAATATTTCTAAAACTCCCCTTTTATACATGTATAGATAGATAGATTAGATTAATTTTTATGGACATACATCTCAAAATGGCAAAAAGAGAAAGAAACATTTAAAGATTTAATTACATTTAAGGTACTTTGCAGTTTGCACTATTTTCGTACTTTTGCCCTATTTACTTTTAATATTAAGGGATTATTTAGTCTTTGTTTTTATATTTAATATTTCTCTCTCATCTATTCTCTTTTTTCCTATTTTCTTCTCGTGCTTATTATTTAATTTCTTATTAATCTCTCTCATTCAACATTTATTCTCAGTTTATTAAGATTCACAATTAATATTCAATACATATATCAAACACTACTCCGTACTATTATGCACATAAATGTGTATTTTTCGTTATTTTTAACAGTAATGAGGTGTGATCAATCGCTAACTTTCTTAAGTTGCTAACTCGTCAACACAGTTTATTAAAAATGTCAACACATAATTTTGTTGAACTTTAATATAATGTATTGATACATTTTAATGTTATCGTGTTGACATTTTTAATACATTGCATTGATAAGTTAACAGAGTTTGCAACTTAAATAGTTAGCAATATAACGCACCCCTAATAGTAATTAAGTACTACAAACAATATTCTTAGAATGCATCATAGATAAATTTCCTTCTTTGTATAGGTGTAATATTTATATAAGCACATTGGCTTCAATTTTGTGCAAACACATATTTCTATATAGAAAATTAGAAAATGTTAATAATTATCTTTAATTTTAATATATTTTAAATAATACATATCAAATTAAAAATATATTTAATTTGATGTGTATTGAATATTAATCATTAAACTAAATCAAATTGAGAAAAAATAGAAAATGAGAGAGATGAATAATATATTAAATAAATAATATAAGAAATAGAGAAAATAGGAAAAGAGAGAGAAATGGTAAGAGAGAAATTTAAAATATCCCTTAAAACTAAAAAGTAAAAAAAAATTGGCAAAAATAATCTGAAAATAGTGCAAAAGTACATCAAATATAGTTAAGTCCTTGTCCACATATATCTGGTGATATATATATATATATATATATATATATATATATATATATATATGGTTGCGTTAAAGATAGAACCATTCTTAAGTGTAGAACCTAGAACTCTACATATTTTATTAATTGGATGAGGAAAAAATGACGGTCAAGATTAAAAATCATACATATTAGACTATGTTTTCACGACATTCCGGACTCAACATGTGAAAAAACTCACATGTTGATGGAAGAATGAATGAAACGAAGAAGAGTCCATGCATGCTTTATTTTTTCACTTCTCTGCATTCACCCATTAATAATAGTTTTGGTTGTAATGGGAAGTTGCTGTGCAAATCAACACCATTGGATTAAAAGATCTAACGACCTCCGTTTGGCATTTGTTCTACGTTTAAGAATGGTTCTACGTTTAAGAATGGTTCTATCTTGATCACAATCCTATATATATATATATATATAGGATTTGCCACTCAGCCACTCATTTTTATCTCAGCCACTCATTTTTATTAAATGAGTGGTCCAGAATTTGCCACATGAAAAATATTTTTAGATTAACTAATTATAAAAGGGCTGAATGGTAATTTCAATTCTTAATTAATTATAAACAGTCATCCTCTCAACCCCTCTCTCCGTCTCCCACTCTATTTCTCTCTCAATTTCCTCTCGGCTGCTGCCATCTCTCTCCAGCTCCAATTTGTAGCGCTCGCCGGTGCTACTGACCGTGCAGCCTATCGCCACCATCAATCGTCTTCGTCGATCATCAATCAAGCCAGAGACGACGGCGCCTCCAGACACGCCCTCTCTCTCTCTCGCGGTTTAACGTCGCCGCTGTTCACCGCGCTTCGCCGCTCCTGCTGCACGAAGCTCCGAACAGCCTTCGCTTCTCACGTCGTCGCTTCGCCGGAAGCTTAATTGTTGATTCGAGTATGGATTTGGAGGTATTAGGAAAAATGGGGAAAGGATGTGTGAGATAGAGAGAGGAAACGCCGGTAGATCTCCGGCAAAACCGGATGGCGATGGTGAGGCAGCGGAGGAAACGCCATTGTATTCTCTTCAAGCTAGGGTTCCTAATTTGGGAAATTGGAAAGAATATGAAGTGATAAGAGGAGAAATGGAGGAGGAGAAGAAAAAAAGGGGCGAGCTCCGGCGACGCCGGAAAGATGGCGAACTCGCCGGAGAGGAATTTGAGGGGCGAGAGGGAGAGAGAGAGCCGAGAGAACTTGCTATTGTTCTTCAATTACGGAGTGGAAGAGACTTTGGGGAGGAAATTCACGATGAAGAAGGCATTAAAATGAGGGGATGCCTTCTTTTCTATTATTGGACAACTTTAATTGTTTGGTTTGGGCCTTAGTAAATTAAATAAGTGTAGCGGAATCAGCTATTGATACATGAATTATTAGTGTTATTTTTAGTTGTTGACATTTTAATACGAGTTGTTGACATTTGATATTCTCTCTATTGATATGTGAATTATAAGTGTTGTTTTTTAGTTGTTGACATTTTAATACGAGTTGTTGACATTTGATATTCTCGCTATTGATATGTGAATTGTAAGTGTTATTTTTTAGTTGTTGACATTTTATTACGAGCTGTTGACATTTGATATTCTGGCTATTGAAATGAAATGACACTTATACCCCCGTGTTGACATAATGTGATAGCTGTTGACATTTTGTTAATCTTGTGGATTAGTGGCTGATATTGCATCTCATTTCTCAATTTAGCTAAATAATCTCAACCTAACAGGACCCTATATATATATATATATATAGGGTAGTGATCAAGATATAACTATTTTTAAGGGTATAACTAGAGAACAAATCTCAGCCACACATCTTAATGGAACAAATATTATTAATTTTAATAAAATAAAATATGCTGAGGGTATTTTTGGAAATTACTTTCTGAATTAAAACATGCGATCAAATTACGCGAAATCTTCCAAATCTGCGATCCTTTCTTCTTCCAAATCGTAATTCTGAGCTGGGGGTGGCGCCGGAGAGGATACTGGCGGCGGTGGGGGAGCTGGCAAAGGCGATCGGGGCGGAGGGGCTGTTGGCGGATTCAATCGTCGCGCCAATGCTGAAAAAACCCCAAATCAAAATCTACCTCTACGTCGGACTCACCGGAATCAGCGTCGGCGGGTAAGGAGACGCAACGATGAGCTGCCGTAGAAGAGAAGCGGAGTTTCGGAACAAGAGCGGGGCGCGGTGGCTGTAGGCTCTAAGATTCGTCTTCGATATAGTTAGTTTCCGTCTACGTTTAATGTTACTGATGTATCTTGTGATTTTACTTCACTCTTGTTTACAAAACATCACTCTTGTTCTGATTTTACTTCACTCTTGTTCACAAAACACATCACTCTTGTTCTGATTTTACTTCACTTTTGTTCACAAAACACATCACTCTTATTCTGATTTCACTTCACTCTTGTTCACAAAACACATCACTCTTGTTCTGATTTCACTTCACTCTTGTTCACAAAACACATCACTCTTGTTCTGATTTCACTTCACTCTTGTTCTGATTTTACTTCACTCTTGTTCACAAAACACATCACTCTTGTTCTGATTTTACTTCACTCTTGTTTACAAAACATCACTCTTGTTCTGATTTTACTTCACTCTTGTTCACAAAACACATCACTCTTGTTCTGATTTTACTTCACTCTTGTTCACAAAACACATCACTCTTATTATGATTTTACTTCACTCTTGTTCACAAAACACATCACTCTTATTGTGATTTTAATTCACTCTTGTTTACAAAACATCACTCTTGTTCTGATTTTACTTCACTCTTGTTCACAAACCACATCACTCTTGTTCTGATTTCACTTCACTCTTGTTCATAAAACACATCACTCTTGTTCTGATTTTACTTCACTCTTGTTCTGATTTTACTTCACTCTTGTTCACAAAACACATCACTCTTGTTCTGATTTTACTTCACTCTTGTTTACAAAACACATCACTCTTAGCATGATTTTACTTCACTCTTCACTCTTAGCATGATTATTTTTGGGACAATTCAACATTGATATTATAATTAGATCAGAGCAAGAAGAAACAGAAAGGGGCTACATCTGAAATGCATAGCTAAAATCTCACAAAATTCAAATACTACACTACATCCCATCATAAAAATTGCAACGATAGCTTATCACCTAATGTTAATTCCCTAATTAAAGGAAATCAAAACTAAGAAAAACAGAAGATAAATTGGGAAATGCAGGCTAAATTATATCATAGATCTGTGTGTTCCCGCTCGGGGTCAGATGCCACGATCATGTGCGACAAGATGTCGTAGAGCGGCCCGCCCTTGGCCATCGCCTCCTTCTTCTCCTTGATCACCGCGATGAGCTCCTTCCGGAGCGCCGCCGCCGCCTTGTTGACGGTGGCGGTGTTGTTGGCCGCTGGAAGAGTGATGATTGGAGACACCGATGCAGATTCCTTCGTCGGGGAAAGAGAGTCACTTGAATAGCGAAAATATTGATAATTTCCAATCGAATTCCTCTTCAATCGGACGAATCGGCGGTAGGAGAGCTGAGAACTATTTTGCAGAAGAAGGAAGAGGAGGAGAAGAGAAGAATGCAGTTTCTTTTTCAAATGCCAATGATGTAATCTAATTTTGGATGTGCAATGACCATTATACCCCCGCCTTATTATTGTGGAGTAAATTTGTGATTGAGGGAACTAATATCTCATTAAATTCAAAAATTAATACTAGCCCTTGATTTTTTTGATCTTGTGGCTATTATTTGTTCTCTAGTTATATGGTTAAGAGGTGTTTGCCATAGATCATGACCATAAATATATATATATATATATATATATATATATATATATATTTTATCATACGTTAGAAATGTGCAAACCAGACTTCTTTTGTAGTTCGATTTTCCAAATCGACTGCAAGGTGTATGATAAAAGTCCAGACGTGATTATGCATTTTGATTGTGTATTTCACCTTACAACAGATTGTTTTACTAAATGATCTTTAAAGTTTTAGCTTGATTTAGGCGTGCATTGTTCAATACTACTATATTATATTTATTTTTCATAATAAATGCTAAGTTAATAATATCAAAAAAACTACAAGGTAGTGTTTGGTTTCTTAGATAAAATAGTATTAAAATATAATTTAGGATTGAATTATGAGACTATTTAAGTTGTAGATGGTTGGCTATGACTAATTATTCCATGATTATCCATCTAGGATTGACTTGTGCGATTTAATCTCATGAACGAAACATACTATAAATTAAATCTCGAGATAAAATCTTGCAAGCCGAATAGCACCAAAAATTATGCTAAGGCGGAATGTGACTTGAAAAGAAGCAGCATAAGAACAATTGGATGACCGGTGATTCTAAAAAAGACGAGCGCAACAGACATGATGACGTAAAACGAAGAGATCTATTGCACAAGTCACAATACATTACAGAGTGAGTATGATAACATCAGAAAGAGGAGTAAACACAACCATGTTTCTTTACAAACCAAACACCTATGTGCAACACAACTACAAACATGTGGAGGATTTTCTGCACACACCAAATATGCAGAAGCCTTACTGTATTATTCTAGGATCATACAGCACAAACCTTCATTTTCTATTATGAGGTTAGACCCCGCTAAACCTACAATAAAAACGGGCTTATGGCATCAAACGAAGCTAAATGTCTTCCTACAAGTACCTCTGGACACCTTCGTGTGGTGAAACTGTCCATTCTTTGTGATTCCTAACACGAAAAAAATGACACAAGACTCTACTGTACTAAGAAATCCTAGCCATCTGTGAGCTTTATTGGGTTATGTCGAAGCTAGATGTTTCAGACCTTCATCATGATTCCTGAGGATTATGTGACCGGTTGGGAGACGCCCCTCGTCTTCCAGGTATATAAGATATCAGCTTGAAACCGATTTAGTCCACGATTCTCCTCACTCTACAAGTCGGTGGCTTCAATGGCATCAGATTCATTTTGGAACAATGCAAACTCACACTCTAATGTGTCATCCAAAAAGATCAGTACCGTTTCCTCCACCAGTTCTGTGAAAATGGTCTCCCCCATCTCTGAAACAATAAACTCGACATCCGATTGGAGGACCATCCATTTTCTGGATCTCACTAAGTCTGCTTTGACAAGCTGTTCGAGAGAGTGAGGCTGTGGAAGCTGAAGCAGATGCCATTCGACAAGTTTCCATATCTCATGGATCAGGTCCATCCCTCTTGGGGCCACTTGGTTATTCATTTTGACATGGGATGTCCCTGAAAAGCGTCCAAAGTATTTCTCACACACCTCCTTTAAAGCTGCATTGGCACAGTCGAAGAGGAGTTTCTGATCATGTTTGGGTCGGCTAGAGAATAACTCGACTTCATCAAATAATGACGAGTCAAGGATCTCATGCATAGAAATCCATCTCAAAAGAAATTCATCCCAGTTTAAACCAGAGCCCAGCAGCACGGCTTCCACATACTCAAACGCAGATTCCTCATCCTCGAGAGAAATTCTTGTACAAATTCCTTGGTCACTAGCAAAAGATTGTTCTTCAAAATGGATATGACGTGGCTGGATTTCTCTGACAACTAAACATAACAGAAGGTTATATTTCAGTATGAGAGATAAACACAGAAGCTCAAAACATAAGGCTGCTTTGGTTATTTATCCACAATCTAACCTGGTTGAGATGTGGTGCTTGCAGGGCTGATGTCATCATCTGTGAATAATGGCTCAAGAACAGATATCGGACTGGGTCGCTCCAATTTGTACATTGTGCAGTCCGAATCATCATTTTCAGCAATTGCTGGACCGCTTGGAGGGGACTCTGGTGATGACAGTGATTTATCTTCACCAGAAAAAGGCTGGGCACATCAAAGCAAATGAAAACATGATAACATATTCTGGTTAGGGAACACCAGAAAAGAACGGCAACATGCAGGATTCAGGACTCGACCCTCACATTCCGAGTTAAAACGAACGAAATAATGAGAACTCACCAAATCGGAGTATGGAGAACAGTCTGCTGATAACTGAGAAGGAACTTGTGTGTTGTCTACTTCTCTAGTATCTTCATTCTCAATATCTCCACCAATCAAATCATTAGATGATTCAGATGAATTAGTAATGATCTTTTCCTCTTCCTCATGCTTTGATTCAGCCATTTCTTCTGTGTCTGCAACTACTCCAGGCAAGCTTTGAGCTGTTATTAAAAAAGAACAATTCCTTTAGTGTGATCAAATAGTTAAACACCTTCAAAAGTACGTTTTGCAAAATAGATGAGATTTATTACCTTCATGATTTAAAGTATCTTCATTGACAGATTGAATTTCAATGAAATGTTCTTGATCATCACTGAGTGTGATCTTATCACTCGTATCCAGAGACTGTATCTTGTCATTGCAGTTGCTACTAGAGCTGACTGGCTGACTATCCAAATATTGCTTTCTCGGACTCAGATGATTGTTAAGGTTTTCTTGCAAAAGACCACTCAAATCACTCCTACCCATGGCACGAGGAGACAATCTGACCTGGGTCGTTACGAAGATATCATCACCGTATTTTCTAGGGCTGCAGCAAGGGGTACCATTATTATACTCAGGAAGAGAGAGGATTCTACCAAGAGACTTTGGCAACTGCCGAGTTACTGACTCCGGGGTTTCACCTCCATTATTCAGCATCTCAGAGAGATGCTTTTTAGCCTCGACATAGATGTTAGATCCCCCTAGTCTTGAATTTTGGCTGGTTTCGTTCGCGGCCGCTGAACTCCCATCCTTCAAATTTCTAACTGGTTCACCCTTCTTAAAGCTAGGAGAAGATGTTAAAAATCTTTCAGTATAGAAATGGTTCCTATTTGGAGAACTCCAGCAAAGACTTTCTCCTGTACTGCCTTTGTCGCCATTATTGCTATTTTGTAGCTTAGGACTCAACTTGATATTAACCCTATCAGGACTGACTCCTTGTCGTTCCTTCCCGATTGCATGCCTGAGCATCCTTTTTATTTCAGTAAACGAGAACTGGGATGTATTTCTATTGTTCTGCACCTTATTGTCCATGTCAGGAGACTGCAAACGAAGGCTGCTAACTCTGGCATCAATTTGAGGGCTATGTGCCCCTGCTTGCCCGGGTTTCAGTATGACAATTTTATTATGATTCTGAAGATCTTTATCCCCTATTACAGGGTAGCTCTCCAGCGACTTGGTCCGTCTCCGGAAGAAATTTCGGTGTTTACGGCTACTGGATTCATCACATTTTAATTTTCCCGCCTTATCCTCGGACAAACTGGATGCTGGCAGCAAATTGGTTATTGCATCTCTGCTTAATCGAGCATCCTCTAAATTCTGCACATGTTTAACCAGTTTCGAGTTTGGATCCTTTAGTTGCTTCAACAGCAAGCCCTTATTTACACTCAATGTTTTCAGAGCATCCATGAACTCTTTTGAGCAACAACTATTCCCGTCTTCCCCAAAATGCTTACCGCATTCCAGGCGCTGCTCTGCAAGCACTATTACAGCTGCAACCAACTTTTCTTCAATGACGTTAACAGTCTGACCAGACGGTATATCATGATCACCACAAAGGTCATTCTTCGAGCCATTTGCATTTCTCTGGTTGATCTGTGCCAACTCTTCCATTATCATTTCCAGATCGAGATTATCTAAGGACCTTTGCTCTTGAACCTGGATACCATTCTCGGGCATCAGGTGTTCAGAGGTGCCCAGCTCAGTGACATCTAGATCACTAGACTTGATGCGGCTTCTGCTTCTTTTCTTTTGACGTTTTTTGAGATGATTTCCGTTATTTGAGTTACAATGTTCCAAACCCATAGCAGAATCTTTAATGTTTTCAGACTCATTACACATCTCTTCTTCCATGAGTTCCTTTACGCTCGTTTTAGCAGCATCAAGCATAGGCATATTACCTTCTTCAGCGACCTGTTTCATTACAGAATATCGTTATGATAAAGAAAACAAACATTCAAATTACAAGCCAGACATCAGACAGAACCACATACCTTGATGCTTTCGCATTTTTCAGTCGAATCAAGTATAACGGGATGGTTTCCTGAATAATCACCATCAAGTAACCCATTAAAAGTTAAAATGACCTTAAATCCCAAAAGTCAGTCTATGAAACATCAAGCTGGCATGTAAGAACAACTCTATGAAAGCTCTTACCAACTACTTGCTTGTTCACACGGCTTCTATCTGAAAGCAAACGTTTGGTGGATGGCCCATGGCGGAAGTGAAATATGCTAATTAAACCCGATATGCAACCTGCTTGGCCTCTTTCATGTCTCGAAAGGCGCTTCTTTGATTTCTTTGCCATAATGAATTCCCTCTAGCTCTCAGTAATTCACATTCACTACTTATCCTCCTCTAACTGCAAGTTAAGCCTATAGGAAATCAGTTTAATAGTCGAAAGCAAAACCGAAAAATGCTTCACTGCTAAAGAATAATATCAAGCACCTACAATTCCTGAATACACAATACCCTTAGTTGAGATCGAAACTAGACTGATTATAACTAAGCCCTCAAAATATTCAAAAAGGATTCATAAATAATTGAAACATAAAGGTAAAATGAGAAGGCTTTGAATAGTAATTGGATCCAATAATCCATTTGCATAATAAGTCACCATGCCTCATTCATGATCCAGTCATATGTTAATCAAGATTTACCATATAATACAACTTCAAAGAATGAGAGAGACATGCAATCTCCAAAATGCAGTTCAAGCATACTGATTATTTAGATAAGGGGGAATAAGAATGAGAGAGAAAGATGTTCAAGATACAGTAAGTTTTGATAAGCAAAAGTAGAACAAGCAAATTAAGGAAAAAATGGATAGTTACCAAATAAACTGATAAGTATAGGATTTCTTATTACCTGAAACAAGCAGCCCACCCCAATGTGGTTTCAGTAGAATCTACCAAACCCCTGTTGTCTGATTTAAGACAAAAACCCCAAATCACTGTAGCCTTTTTTCCTCTCTCTCTCTCTCTCTCTCTCTCTCACTCAGCAAGCTTGGAAAAGTAAAAGTTGGTTATGATAATGGCAATGTGGTCTTCCCTTGAACGAAACAATTATTTCCTGGATTGCTGCTGATCCACAAACAAAAATTGCAAACTCGTCTAACCTTGCCTTCGAGGTTAGATTATGACAATTTCACACGACTGCTCACTCAATCAAGCAAAGATTTTGCCTTTATAACGATATTCGATTTCCCTGATCAAACAGCCTCAGTTTTCTACACCAAAATCAAAGTCTAAAAAATATTTATTTTCAAACAAAACTCTGGATTAGCCCCAGATGGAAAACACCGACGGAGATCGGATTATTCGATTAAAAGAAAATAAAACCCCACAAAAATTCTTTTTTTTTACAATCCCAAGAGCCCAGAAACAAAAATCCTATCTTTGACAGGTATTTACAAATATTCCACACAGAAAAGTTGGAGGGTGAAGGAGAAACTGAAGGGGTTGATAGCTGGGGTGGAAGAGTATCAAATTCCACACCGACCAAAAAGGGAGAGCCACAGGGAAAAATCACCCACCCACTTGTTGAGAAATTGGAACCAAAAACTTATGAGTCGGGCAGCAATTAAAGACTGTAAACACAGATATAAAGAAAGGAAAAGAAATATGGGAAAGGTTGGAAAGTGTAAATAATGGTGCGTGCCTGCATTTGCGTGTTTGAAGGGAGAGAGGAGAGAGACAATTGTGCTGATGGCGATGTAAAAAAGGAGGGAGAGAGTGAGAATTCTATGCACTGATATTTTAAAAACAGACGGAAATTAGATTTATGACAAAATATGGTGATTTTGCTATTGCTGATTAATAAGGAGTATTTATATTAAATTCCAAATGCTATTTTCATATCTGTTTTTACTTTACTCAAAAAACTGCAAGTTACTAAATCATTTATTTCGTGTTTTAAGAAAATAATTATGTTTTATTTTTAATTTTATAATGATCATGGAATTTTATATAATAATAATAGTGAAAATTATGATACTTAATTAGTTATATCTTGAATTTGACTACCTTAAAGAAGCATAATGATATATAGTTTCCCATAAATATGCATGACTGTGGATAAAAACCAAAAAAAGCCATATTCTTACTAGGGAAATGCAAGAATAATTACGTTTCAATGTAATTTACATCAATATATTTTTAATTGAATTTCTCAAATCAGTAAACACCAATGATTATTTTACATTTATTCGCAATCCTTTAATTAATTGCACTACAATATTTATTTTTCCATATAATGATACAATCACCCACAAATCTCAGCATCGTCATTAATATATGGCTTGTAATACTGAATTACTGATTCATTGCTAAATGCATTCTTTAACGATATTTGGAAAAGGTTTCAATAATGTCTTCATCATTAAATTTGAAGTAGTAAATGTTTACCATTTCTCCATTATTTCGGTGGGAAATAAAATCATGTATAATTTGCTACACATTGTACGCTATGGACTTCATTAAATATTTCAAAACTCAAATTATATTTGTTGTCCATATTTTACCATGTCGTTTGGTTTACTTTGCATTGGATCTCATGTATATGTATTTAATACTGTTTCAACATGTACGAAAATAGGTGCAGTCCATCTCTGAAACACAGAAAAACACAAATAACTGTTGAATGTTTTTATGTTGTTGTTTAAGATTGCAATTTTGGAGGATATGAAGATTTTAGTCATGCATGAAATTTGGAAGCTTGCGTTGAAATTGAGAGGATACTGCTTGTCTTCTTGCTTTGCTTGCTGTAGTGAATGACTCATTTGTCCTCCTACTTTTATATTCTGTGTGTAGGAGTAGGACCACAATTTATACTATATGGTAAATAGTAGTAAAACAGTTAAATAAATTGCTATATGTTGAAGTATTAAATTTATTTCTCCCTATCTAACCTCCTAGGCCTCCTTAACTAGACCCCATTGTTTTGTACACGACCACTAATTTTTCTCTCTCCTTTTATGTACTTTAATTGTAATAATTAAAGAAATTAATGTAGATTGAAATATTTTTTCGATATATTAGTAGTATTTTTTTACAGTGGGAGTGGCGTGGGGATAATTTATTTCAAATGGATTTTGCTGGTCGTTTTGGGGATATTAATTCGTATATTATTTCAGAAATTGCTAGAAAAAAGTGCAAATTTAATATATAAACTTATTGGTTCAAAATTAAAATTATTCACTCAAGGCTCCGAATCACACGTTTCTAATTTCTATTAGTATTTGGGTTTTAAGTGCTCGTTGGTAAGTCTTTCATATTAGGGAATAGGGTCTTGCAGTCGTGTAGAAATTATAGTAAAAATTATCTAAACATAAGATGATATTTATTAATCTTTGATGTATAGTTTGATTAATATAACAATAAAATCATCTTATTTATAAACCTCTGCTTTTCATGAACTCGTATACTCTATACTATTCATGCAATAGTGTATATGAAACAAAAGTTTTACGAAAGCAAATAAAACACCACTTGGTATAATACTTATAAGAATACATATTACTACTGTGTTTTAAAATATATCGATCTATTGATGCCAGGGTGCAGCATTTACATAAAAATAAACTTGGGAGTTGGAAGGTTAGCTTAAAAATTCACAGGGTTAGTTTTGAAAATCTGCATTACTTATATGTTTCCACTAGTGAATATGTTAAAAGAGGGCAATGACTAATGATTATTGTTGTTTAAGTGGAGAGTATTAAATTTGTTTAGCTCCATCACAAAAAAGATTAAAACTAAATGACTAATAATGAAGTCGTCAGCCCTCCACCATAATGCATGTTGTTTGATTGTTTAGCTGTTGTTCTATTTATAGACATAAATTGATTATTTTAGGGGATTAATGAAATTACTTCAAATTATTATTATTATTATTATTATTATTTTTATAGCGAATTAGTAGTAATAAGCATTAAGTTACGGTATCATCAATACATTTCATTATTTGTTCGACAAATAAAGGAAGAGAAATAAAGGTCAGTGATAATTGTTAGAGTAAACTTATTTACGCAAAAACAATTAGTAGTACTACATTTTTTATGGTATTTTTATTAGTTATAGAACATGCAAAAAGATATACTCCAATATTAATATAACATTATATCTCTTGTTGGAACTTTTACTAATTTTAGAACAACCGAATATATTCAGACATTCTCAGAATGACAGAACAATTCCAGTATGTAATCATCAAGAAAAAAAAGGAAGCGCCAGAGAGCAAATGAATTTCTGCAGTAAGCTCGTGAAAAAGCATCACGAAATAAAAACAAAAAAACTGCTCTGAAAAATAGCACAATTTTTCTAGTTTTTTGGAGTTACCAATGATGTTTGGAGCAGGTCAGTATATTACTGAATTCCATGCAATCAGTTATTGTTAGTATTTGATAAAACATTTTATTACGTTTACGATATAATCTTTTAAAAATACTTAATCGATCATAAATTGTTATTGCTACCTACTGATTAAATTTATTACTTACACGCACTAAGAAAATAGTCAAATTGGTGAAATAATTAATAATGGTTCTTTATTTCTTTTAATAATTAATAGTCGTTTGCAAAATTATGGTAATAAACTAATAATGATATCTGAATATATGTTTGATATACTCATCCAAGAAAAAATCGTAACAACATTGATTTTAATAATTGAAAGAGAAATAAAGAAAAATATTGTTGAACTTAATTACTAGTAGAAAATTACTCAACTTATTAGAAAGAAATTTACCATAATTCATAAATAAATATAGACTAATTTTAGTTGACGAGCATAGATAGAAAAACAAAATTATTTGTCAGAGACAAAGAAATACTAGTAGTATTTTCTTCAAAGATATACGTACTTTTTTAGGTGGGAGTTCGATAGTATTACTATTTACAATAAGGATAAATAAGTTTGCAGTATAGATTTAGATACATGTTCCAACGCCCATCAATTCTAAATTTTGGCATTTTTATGTTTTATTATACATATATATTATAAATATTTGGAAGGAAGAATTAATACGGAGAGTTGAACCCACTACCGTTGCTTTTATAGTATAAATTAATAATACAACAAAATCAACATAAAATAATGAAACGCACAATATGTTGATTTGTCACTCACATGCATAAATGTATGGGATATATATAGTACTAATAATAATACATTAGGTTGGGAAGATGTTTGTCGAATGGACAATACAACGTACGTGGATATTTAGTTTGGTTTAGAAGTAAACCTCTATGTCTTGCAAAGTTTATTAATACTGGTGTAAAAGTTTTTTGTGCAATGATCACACATAAAAACAATTGATGGAAAATATTGGTATTGAGCAATTAGTAGGTGTGAAATTAATTGGAGGTTTTATATTGGTTAAACTTACATAGTAGTATTAATTAAATATGATGAAAATGTGTTGAAGGACATGACATGGTAGATAAGCATTAAGGCATCTTTTGATTGATAAATGTCTATTCTAACATCCTATCTTATGACTACCACTAGTATTGCAAGTTGGGTGATATGGCTGGTCTTGCAAACCACCAAACCAAAAATTATGGAAATTTATTGAAGTAATGAGACATCTACCCCTACAAACTATGACACTTGGATGAAATAAATGAAGTGTTGGGGTGGGGACAATGTTTGTTGAAGATGCCACGAAGTTGTTTCACTATTTTAAGGATTCTCTCCCACACGAGGATATAATTTTCAATATATTATGAGTTGTGGCAATATGAAAAACGCGTGAAATATGATTTGTATTCCACGTCTTTCTTTCTGTACGGATAGATACATTTGTAAATTCACCTATTCAACTCCACGAGTTCTATAATTTTGGTAAGTACTATACTATTACTAGTATATTTTACTAAAACAAAATTGTTGTCCTTTTACCCCATAGTATTTGTTTTGGGTATTTATATGAAAATATGAATACCCAAAACAAATATGGGGTATAGAAAAGGGAGAAAAGCTAAGAGATGATGGAAATGGAAGAATGCCTTCATTGAAACCAAGATCTATCCATCCTTTTCCTTTTTTTGGTTGAGTGTAAATGAAGAGTGGAAAAGATAGATTTTAAAAGTTGGAAGGGATAGGGTGGAGAGAAATTAACCATGCCCACTAGTCCACAACAAAGCAATTGCACTCATTAATGTCTGAAATTTAATCATCACCGCCACCAACTTATTTATCCCCACACACATGCAATCCAATTTTGGTTTGACATATTTACGAATTACTAGCAGCCACAAAAATAAAAATAAAAAAGATAATAAAATGAGGAAAATAAAAGTTATCTTTCATGCCCAACAATCTTACTACTTTTGACAAGTCGTTATTGGTCGAACAACTTATTCAATAAGCTAACCTTGAGATAATTTGTTGATTATAATTTATTGTAGCTTGAGTTTGGAGGAACCGATTGTGCATAGGGAGTGTTTGGCCGTATTGATTTCTTTTTTAACTCTTCCCCACAAATTTATATCGAGTTCTTAAGAAATCAGTCATTCAGAGGTGATATATTAAAAACATGATCTTCTTCTACTAATATGTTGTAGAATCTATGTGAGTTTAGAATCTTGCTCCAAAATTATTACTGTAGAGTTTGAGCCACATCTTATAAAGATCATACATTTAGGATAATTAGTCTTATGCATAAGGCTTATAAAATAAACCAAACACCCCCTATCAATTTCATAGTAGTAGATTTAGGTTGGTCCATCATCAACTAACAGACCTACAATATTCCATAATCTAGGTAGCATATAGTATTACTTTTACGTTCATAAAATGTTAAGAGAGAAAACATGTGGGAATATCAAAGGAACAAAAGGTTGAATACATGTATCTTCAGCATCTATAGATTGGAAAAGTTCAAAGTCAATTTACATAAAAATTTATTATTAGCCCTTAACATTTAATCTTATAGAACTAAAAAGAAAAAATCAAAAGATCATTTATACATACTATATAGGGAATTGAAATTACCAACTCCCAATGAAATTTTAGTAGGAGTACTAATAGTTTATTAACTTAATCAAGATATCGACACTAGACGATCGATTGACAGTAACGTCAATTCAAGCACAGCAAATGATTAATTGAGAGTGCCAAATAGTTTTTGCATAACATTGAATCAAACATTCATATTATAAACGATAGAGTAAACTAGTCACATGTAATTTGATGAGATTTAATTATCAAATTAGGTCACATACTTCTATTAATTCCTCACGACTCGAGACCCTTAAACCACTAGAAAATGCGAATTTTGGTACTCACGAATTGAACCACATGAAATTCTAGTTATTTTATTTTTTTAAGCAAGTTACAAATATACAACCTGCAGAGATAAAAAAATAATTAAAAAAGTGATTTCTGCTTTTCAAACCGACAAAGAACATGAAAAAATGTCAAAAGTTAAATTGTAAAGAGAAAAGGAGAGGTTTAAATGAGGTGTTAATTATCCACAATAATCACTTATGACCAAACCAACGTAGTTTTTTTTTAACTAAACGTCATATTCAAAGCCCAGAAAAAAAAATAGGAGTAATTATTAAAAGGAAGACTAAACTAAAGTTGGTGGGGGCTAATTTATGAAAGAGAAAGTTAGAGGATAATTGGACACTCTCTGCCTTGAAAATGACTCAAATCCCAATATGTATGTTGTACTTGTAGGAGTAATAAATAATTAAAAGATACTAATATTTTTGTTGCATCAAAACCGATAATCATAGGGAAGATCATAACCACATCGACTATGTAAAGCGATATTTTGGTAGCAAACTAATGGATTCTATAATGAGTTGGAAGATTAGAGAACGACTCGTCATAATATAGTAATTTAATCCTATAAAAAAATATGGGTGCAATAATGGAAATCAACCAACTTCGGCCGACACTATTAGTCTATGAGCCTGCTTAAGATATTCTAAAATTGATTCAAACAAATTAGAGAGCATGATATTTGAAGTTAATTTTACTCTATATATTTTTTACATGTATTTAATTTGGGGTTGTTTAGAACTGTGTAGACTCTTTATATACTTCTATAACCTCAATGAAAACAAAGTATAAATACATCCTCTATGGTATGAATAATAATAATAATAATAATAATAATAAAAATGGGTCAACCTGTATTCTTATATTAGAAGAATATTTGGTAACACGATAGAAATAAGCATATATAGAGGACAAACATGTGGTCCCCGATTGTATTTGTAAACGAATCATTTGATCAATTCTAAGACAAGATTTTCCTTCCTTTTAGAATGATACGAAAATCGGATTCTAATGAATAATAATTTAGTGTTGTCCGAGATGGAATATAATATATTACAGAATAGGTTAAGCTTAATCATTGATCTCAAAGACCTAAAGTAATGTGTATATATATATATACAACCCTATATATATATATATAGGGTTGCGTTAAAGATAGAACCATTCTTAAGTGTAGAACCTAGAACTCTACATATTTTATTCATTGGATGAGGAAAAAATGACGGTCAAGATTAAAAATCATACATATTAGACTATATTTTCACGACATTTCGGACTCAACATGTGAAAAAACTCACATGTTGATGGAAGAATGAATGAAACGAAGAAGAGTCCATGCATGCTTTATTTTTTTCACTTATCTGCATTCACCCATTAATAATAGTTTTGGTTGTAATGGGAAGTTGTTGTGCAAATCAACACCATTGGATTAAAAGATCTAACGACCTCCGTTTGGCATTTGTTCTACGTTTAAGAATGGTTCTACGTTTAAGAATGGTTCTATCTTGATCACAATCCATATATCTTCAATATCAAGTCGGACAAATTCATGCTGTGATTGGAGAGGGGGAAAACCAAGTGCGTTCTTTCTCATCGAAAACCAACCCCATTATCGTACATATTAAGCAATAACCATGATTAATTTAAAGCATATGTGACTGGAAACATATAACTGGGCTTTCTGTCAAAAAACGAATAAGAAATCGAGATCCTAGAATTATTGATATAATTTGGCCCATGAATATGATACTCCACATCCCAAGTAACTATGGCTTCGTATCAAATTATATGAGTACGTGCCTAAACAAAATGAGATGTGTTAAATTTTAGAATAAACTTGCTGCCCAAATATACTGCACCTAACACATTGCACAAGCTCGAAAAAGAGGCCAAATTCATGAGCTTAGTCTTCCTAACATCAAACATTCAAACATGGACGTGGTATTTGCAACTTTCATTTGACTTGCATATATTCAATTAGATAGCAAAGAATTATGCTTATCCTGAAAATAAAATCACAACGTGTATATGTGATACTGTGTCTCGGGGCACATTTACTTTTTTATCTTAGCAACAGATGAGATTCTATACAATTCTGGTAACATTAAATCAGAGATGAAAGAATCAATTCTTTCATGAAAACTATACCATTACTCTACGATTCGACAAACAACTTTTTGGACGTAGATGTGGCGAATGATTTGATTTCAACGGGGCATTTGTTATTATTGTAGAAAGGATCAAATTAGGTCAATGTCAAGTGTATCACGTTCGTGTCCTTATCAGATTGATCTAATAAGGCTAGATAATTTCAAAATTGTTCAGTCAATCATAGCAACCTCATACCAATTAAGCTTACATATATCCTAAATGTATAGGTAAATCTTACAAACATATGTATGAGAGGAAAAGAAGTAAAGGCATTAAAAGCTAGCAATTTTACAACGCACACTTCTCTTAATAAGGTTTCCAGCTTTTAGAATGTAAGTTCTGGCTTTACTGACACGTCGGGCCTCTCAATTTTGCCTTTGGTGGCAGTAGAGTTGTTTGCCGTGTTTTTAATTGCCTCCTTGTACTGCAACCAAGGAAAACATACGGTCCATAGGAAATATCGAAGCAAGTTTGTAAAGAAATAAGGAAATGAATCAAAGAGAGGATTTTTAATCCAGACACAGCTAACGCAGGGATCCAGACTGATATATTCTAGGCCCTAAATGCAGTTTTGTGCCATGTGAAAAGAGTGAGCAAAAGTACCTTTTTAAGTTGAAACAGGCATGTTGAGAAACTGTGGCCAGCTTCTACTTAGTATATCTATTGTTCAAGCATTCTGCCAACTTTATGCTCACATGGAAATGTTATTTGAGTTTTGTAATGAGTCTAAGGACACTTATTTGCTCATGTCATGGCACCATTTTCACTAGGACACTGTTGGGACGAAAACACAAAATTTATGGTCCAGAAGAATAGTTCGAACTCTAATCTGCTTGTAAATTCAAACCTCTGGCATTTGGAGACAATAAAGCATATATGAACTTGATACCCCAATTAAAAGAAGCCTGATACATACTTGAGTTGATCAGACAGAGATTTCAAGCCCATGTCCAGGCCACTTTTGAAGCCTTCTTGTCCGTTGACCTGTTTAATCACAATTTACCATGTTCAAAAGTCAATAGCATGCCCTTTATAAAACACAGATTTGTGTGAGAGCCTTCTGAAATATCCCACCATCAGCTTCAGTGAGTCATCATGGGAATTCAATTTACTCAACTAACGATGAGGTACCTCTTAGACAATCAGTTGGAGTTGGAGGCTGATACGAGAATATCTCTACGAATATCCCCAAATCTCTCTTATTTAGTTTAATATTGATTTATCATATATTTCCCATATATTATTAGGATCTTTATTTTCTTGTTCTCTAAGTCAGGGTAGTCTTATAAATAGGAGGCATTGTATTCTTCCCATTCATTCAAGAAATATCAATTATCTTTCTATTTTATTTTCTCTTACTCTCTTTCCTTTCAAACGTGCAAAACGCACAAAATCATAATTTTGACGCCGGATTGATCGACGGGCAAAAGCTCCCGCGACGTTCGACGCGATTTCCTATCGTTAAGGAACTTTATCCTTAACAATTGGTGCTTTCATCGTGATCTCTTTCTCCGAATCGCTGTCTACATGTCGTACAGCTACACCGGATATCAACTCCGGCAGGCGGATTACCACCCATGGCAGCCCGTCGTATCTCAACCTCTGCTCCATCCGTGCAGAGCGTTAGATCAACAACCATCATATCCATATCCACAGGATGGGAGACTCCACCCACAACACCATCCCTACCAAGCCCGTCAACCCACTTCCTGGGACCCGCCATGGCTGCGCCAGGAAACTGCGTATCGGCAACCATCGTCCTACGAGCCAAATTCGTACTCGCCACCACTGCCCTCTTGTTGGGACCCGCCAAGGTTGTGCACGCAGCAGGGATACTCTCAGCCATATCAACCGCCTCAGCAGCCACGCCACACCGCGCTCAGACAGCCCACTTGCTGGGACCCGCCATGGGTGCGCACGCAGCAGAGTTCTTCGACCTATGATCAACCACAATTGTTATATCCGCAACCTCCCGATCAACCGGATTGGCAATGTCTCCCAACGACTAATGATGTCGGCCATATGGAGCATCTCGACATGCCACGTGATCCAGTGACGGCGGAATCTGAACCGAGCCTAACGGTGGCTGACTTGGCTTCACAGCTCGAGCGTTTGACTGCTATTGTCAGGGAATTGGGGTCTCAGATGGATTCACGTGAACGTTGCCTGGGTGATCCACACGCCGCGATACGACCTCCACCAGACCCTACAACCAGCGTCATGGACACGGAGCCGGTATCGTGTCCCTTACCACAGATAACGACCGCCGCCCCAGCCGATCTCCATCACGATCCATCTAGAAGCTCGCTGCCTGTTGTCGTTGCTAGCCCGCCTCCACCAGCCTCAATATCTCTATCGTGCGACTCCAATTTCGGGTATGACTCAATGGAATTAATTGTCGTTGATAATGATGAAGCAGTAGAATCTTGTCCAAATACTACAATTGATCGACTACCTAAATGTGATCAAGTTGGAGTGGAAGGGGTTTTGTTAGACCATGAGGAAACGAATGGATTTCTAAAAGCTTCATCACGGGGTATGACTATACAGGAGTTTTGTTTCCAAGCTCAACGTGAAGCGCTGGAGTGCATTCCGGTGGGATTGGATTTCTGTGAGACGTTCTGTAGTTATGGCATTAAGGCAATGGTGATGTATTGTCCACGACGACCGAGAATGCGTGTGATCGTAGGTATTCATGAAGTTGATGAAGGTGCTATCAATGCTTTAGCGGTGCAGGATCATATTTGGATTGATATTGGGTTTATTGAATGCCGAAAGGTGGGCGAGACTTCCCTAGGAATTATTGCTTCGCTTTCTCCTAGTCGAGTAAGTGCAAAGCAACGGACGTGTACGTTTGATCCAGGAGGGAGTATTTCGCGACACTTTGCTCGTGATTGTAAAAAGATTGAAGCATTTGATGGCTGGGAAACAACAACAATTCAGATGTATTATCATCCACATAAGTATGTTCTTAAGCTCGGGACTTCTGTGGGTGTCCTTGGACTTCGTCAACTTTGTGCAATTCTTGAGGATTTGCATACATTTGATCCGGGTGGGGATACCTCGCCAAAGCTTCTAGTCGCGACACTATTCGTTTTGTCGTGGTTTCTACCTTGAGGACAAGGTGGATTTTAACAGAGGGGGAGTTGATACGAGAATATCTCTACGAATATCCCCAAATCTCTCTTATTTAGTTTAATATTGATTTATCATATATTTCCCATATATTATTAGGATCTTTATTTTCTTGTTCTCTAAGTCAGGGTAGTCTTATAAATAGGAGGCATTGTATTCTTCCCATTCATTCAAGAAATATCAATTATCTTTCTATTTTATTTTCTCTTACTCTCTTTCCTTTCAAACGTGCAAAACGCACAAAATCATAATTTTGACGCCGGATTGATCGACGGGCAAAAGCTCCCGCGACGTTCGACGCAAAATCTACGAGTTAAGGAACTTCATCCTTAACAGAGGCATTCAAAATTTTTGGAATTTAGAGAAGGAAACTTAACGATTTTTCTCGGAATAAACATTGAACATGCAATCATTTTGTTTCTACATCAGCAAGAATAAAACTAACGAAGGTCAAATAACTGAACGAAGAATACTGACTATAAACTATCTCAGAGAGAGTATCCTCTTTAACATTCTGATTTAACCCACACACCTAAATCTAAGTATAAGATACAAACATGCACATATGTTGGTAAAGATTCAAACACCAGCAAACATCGTATGCATCACCACCTCATTAGTCATAATTTCGTCTTGAGAATTCTATGAAAACTGAAGAAACTCCCTGTGAAAGTGACAGCTGAGGTGTTGTGGCCGAAGCTGTGATGCTGTCTGACTTCTCCCAAAGATCGAAGAAGACTCTCATCCACTGGAAACCCCAATCGGTATCCTTATTGAGTCAATGTATGCCAACCAACAGGGGGAAAATCAACATCCGAGCAACATTCACTAATTTTTTTTAACAGTTCCACTGATTTTGTCACATAATATGCATCGATTTCCTCATTGACCCGGTTATTTTTAACGATTGCTGTATTGACCTCATAAGTGCATGAGGACGTACATTAATAACATATCTATTCATTCAAATATTAAAAAAAATGGTCTAAAACTCACAGCTCTTGTACAGAAACACAGCAAACTGAAAAAAGGAACGGTTAGTATGACTTGAATTTGTCTCCTAATTGGGATATGATTATTTTCCTAATTGGGATAGGCTTATTTTCCTAATTAGGATAAGATCTCATGTGTGCCTATTTATATGTGAGTAGATCACATAATTCAGTGATCGTGGTCTTAGATCTGAAATTTGTAACTGCAGTCATAATACAATTTGTTCTCCGTTCTTGCCCGTGGACGTAGCCAATTGGCGAACCACGTAAATTCTGTGTCTTCTTTACGTTCTTTCGTTTGTCGATTACACGATTGCTCTATTTTGTCACAACAAACTAGTATCAGAGCCAGGTTGGCGTTGGGTCTGGTCCGGTTTGAGAGACCCATGTTCGAGTGGGGCCGACGATCCTGACAAGTCTGAGTCGGGCCCATTATGTGTTTCGATGTGGTCTCGGTTTGAGGGGGAGGTTTGTTGAGGACAAACCTATCCCACATCAGAAATTTGAGGGAAGTTTGAAGGTGTATATAATTCCTGTCCAACCTCAATTAGTTTGATGCCTTTTGGGAGTGACCCAAAAACAAATCTGTGCGAGCTAGACCCAAAGCGGACAATGTCAAACTAATGTTGCCGACGCCGACAATCCTAACAAACTGGTATCTAGAGCCTGGTTTTTGGACTAGGGTTTTGAATTCCGCATCTGTTAGGGTTTCCGTGTTAATCGATCAAGATGTCTGCTTTGAACATGAAGGTCGACAAATTCACCGAGAGAAATAGTTTTAGCTTATGGCAAATCAAGATGCGATCTCTATTGAAGCAGCAGGGTTTGTGGGCGTCGCTCAAAACAAAGAAGGCAATGGAGGATGATGAGGAGTGGACAACCTTAGACGAAAAGGCACACTCGACCATCATGTTGTGCCTGTCTGACGATGTTATCATCGAAGTTACTGAGCAGGAGACTGCTGCTGCCCTTTGGACTAAGTTGGAGAGTCTTTACATGACGAAGTCTCTAACCAACAAGTTGCTCCTAAAGCAACGTTTGTTTCGATTATGCAATTAGGAAGATATGCCCATTCGGATCATCTGGAAAATTTGAACAAAATTTTGCTGGATTTGCGTAATGTTGATGTCATGAGCTGTAAGTTGCTCGTGGAGGGCAAATTCGAGGCAAGGATGAAGAAGTTTGTTTGGGCTAAGCAGTTGGACCCACAATTTGAGAAGTTGGGGCGAAATGGGCCAAGCAGTTGGACCCACAATTTATTGTTTTACATATGGGCTTTTAGTTGGACTACTTCTTGCAATTAATAGTGTATTTTGTTTGGGCATTAGATGGTACAATTAACATTTGAGGATAGTACTTTTAAGTTTTTTTTTCTTTCTTATTTCTTTTTTCACTAATTTTTTGATGCTATTAATCAATCAATGCCTAATGTTTTGTCTGGAACAGTACGTACTACATAATTGATGTTAATCATTTGTGTTAGTGTGCACTTTTTTTTATGAGTAAATGAATTTAAATTTTAAGATCGTGTCAGACTCGTATATATAGTAGAAAAACTTTGTATATATAGGCTGCAGTTACTCCAATATTAATTTAAAAAATTAAACAAAACATAATGGAGTACGTAAGAAACAACGAAATCGGCGTGCATCTATTGGTACAAATCAGAATAAATGAATACAGACAATTATTGTAGTGATTACTTTTGAACCAAGCCTAGATCCCAATTTCTTGAACTGACTTGAAGCAACCTTTATAAATTGTAGTAGAAAATTATATACTGAGTATCAAGTAATGGTAAGTGCATTTGAATAATTAGGAGAGAGAAAAATAATAGAGAGAAAGCGGTGAAATTGAATAATTAGGAGAGAGAAAAATAATAGAGAGAAAGAAGAAATAATAATTGTTCATGTTATGAAAAGTACTAGAAGGGAACCCATTTTATAGATAAATCAAAATGAAAATATAAGACTAGGTTCTAGTATTTTCTTAAAAGATCATGTTTTTTTTTAAAAAGTATTCATTCGGTTCTAGATAAACCCATTTTTTTTGTCTTGATACATTTCTTAAAATGAAAAGTTTATCTATTTTATTATTATTTTACTTTTCACTGTATAAAATTTTAGATCATTAAAAAAAAGATTATTTTCGTTGAGATGGTTAGGAGAGATTATATTTCGTGTTTACTGATCAACAGATGTTCGTGTTAGTAGTAAAATGTGATGAATTATTTATTTGAGTTAGCGTATGAGTGAGTGACCAAAAATATTTACACTCAAATAATTAAAGCAGGCCGTAGACGACGACGATTTAGTAGAGGAGAACCTTTTATGGACAATGGAATATTCCTGTATTTTATTTTTTTATACATTCTCCAATGGTTTTGACCTGTTAACCAAATAAATAATACTGCTAGTGAGAGTAATATTTTTTTTATTTATATCAATTTATCAAGGGAACTATCGACCATTAAATAGCCAGAATATTACTCATACGTTCGAACTCTTTTTGTTAGAATACGACATCATACATACATCGACACATGTGGATTTATTTAAAGGAAAATGATTTAGAGACATGATGACAATGCCATAACGAGGACTATATAGTAATTGTGCATTATATTATTATTTTTATTTGAAATAATATTATGTTTAAATACTTTATTACCCTTTACATTAAATTGTTCATTAATATACTTATTTAAGGACATTGCTCTAATTATGCATATTCAATTCTTTTGTTAACATGCAAACCATACAATTACGATTGATGACAATTCTTTTTTTATCTCATCTTTCAATTCATTTATTTAAACACACATATTTAACGTTTTAAAATATTATAATTCCATTAAGTCTATATATTTAGTGTTCATTTATTTATTAATAAAGGAATGATATACTTTATTAGCAAATAAATTATAATGGATTTCTTATCAAATTATTTTTATAATTTTAATTAAAAATAAATAAATAGCTACATAAAGTATTAAAAAAAATTTATCTAACTTTAATTAAATGTAAATAATCATATTTATAACATATGGCCAGAAATAATTACATTATAAATTTTAATATTGATAAATTTATTTTTTGTCACTTTTTATTCACAAGAATCTTTATAACATATGAGAGTTTTTTGCTCAATTCACCATAACATGCTATACATTTAAATTTGATATATGATGTAATAATACCAATCGAATTTAAGAATTTGATTTTAAAAAATATAATAATTTTTTATTTTTTATTTTCTTTAAATTCTTAAAATTTGGAACGTTAAAATCGGACCTCAATCAAAAAATAATCACACGTCTTAACTCGTCTCTTTAACATTTTAAATATATGCAGATAATATTTTCTGTTTTTCTTAATAAATTCACAACAACATGCAACAAATTAAAATTTAATATGTGGTGTATTAATACTAATTGAGTATGTGGTTTTGAAATAATTTCATAATTTCAATTTTAATCGTTTACTTTAAAAAATTATAATTTTTAAAATTTATGATTTTTGGAACGTTATGTTGAACCCCGATCACAAAAATAATCAAACGTTTGTAACTCATTTATTTTATATTATAAATATATATAATTATTTCTTTTCTTTTCTTTGTAATATATTAGAGTACTTAGCTCAAATTCATTGTAATATGCAACAAATTAAAATTTGAGTATATGAGTGTAAGAGTATTAACTAAGTTTACGGTTTTGATTTTAAAATTTTCATAATCTAAATTTTAATTCTCTACTTTCCAAATTTTAAATTTATTTAAACTCTCAACTTGTCCACTTTTTTATAAAATAGTACGATAAGACTTCTTGGCTCCACTAACTTATACAACAAATTAAAATTTGATATATAATAGTATTACTAATTAAGTTTAGTGCTTTTATTTTAAGAATTTTATAGTTTTAATTCTTTACTTTCAAAAATTTTAATTTCTTTTAAAATCTTAATTTTTGAAATATTACATCAAACCTCAATAAAAAATAATCACATATTCTTAACTCATCTATTTAATATTCTAAAGACATATACTTAAAGTTTTATCTTTTTCTTTACAAAATATTAGAGTTATTGGCCCATTCACTATGCAACAAATTAAAATTTGATAATCATACTGATTGAGTTTGCAGATTTGATTCTAATTCTTTATGTTCTAAAATTTTAATTTATTTAAATTCTTAATTTTTGGAATGCTACAATCGGCGATAACAAATATAATCGCATATTCTTAAAAGTCTATTTAATATTTTAAAGTTATATAGTTAATATTTTCTCTTATTTTAGTATAAATATTACTATAATTCTTAACTCAGTTCGATATATCATGCAACAAATTAACATTGATATATGACGTGGAGTATTAATACTTGTTGAGTTTGTATTTTAAAATTTTCATAATTTTAATTTTAATTTTTTTACATTCAAAAAATTTAACTTCTTTAAAGTCTTAATTTTTTTAATATTACAACTAAGATCATATAATCATATGTTCTTAAAATTTTAAAGCTATTTTAATATTTTCTTCCTAACTCTTTATATTAGATAATATTAATAAAATGAGTTTATGATTATTTATATTCTTAATTTTAAATTTCAATTAGTTGATATATGATACAATAAATAATTTAAAACGTGAGTAGTAGTCAATCCAATTATTTTCATAGTATTAAATAATTCCTAAAATTATGGAATATAATCTTATTTTTTCGGAAACCATAGTAATAGTATTTATCTAGATATATTGATGATGAGAACAAAATAGTGCATATTTCATGGTATTGTTAATGTTAGGGTAAAATAGTCTCAATCTAAAAAATAGTTATGGCAAAAAAATATAGGGGTATTATGGCATGGAGACATTATGTCTCTAAATCACTACCCGTTTTCAGTTTTCATAAAGAAACTCAATTCAACGTTATAAAGATGTTATTTCATTTTATTTGCCACTACATAATTGCACAAAAACTCACTATTATTTGCAAGTTTTAAGCTAATAAAAAAATAGTACGTGAAGCCTTGAAGGTGACTTCCTTTTTTATTGCATAATTGTCTATTGAAAACCAAATAAAATATTTCATCCTGCCTCCAGAAACGCGCAAAGATTAAAAAAAGTCGAATTGATCGATAAAAAAATTTCTTGATTGTTGACGTCACCAGAAAGTTCCAGTAATACATCATTTAGATAATGGAAACATACGATTACTGGGAAAATAAAGAGATTTCTAAATCTAATGTCAATGGTTTATCATAAATTTGACCATGGAGTAACTTTAAAACGACCACCCATCCATTGTAGTCACATTAGTATTAGTACGTGCAAATTAAGTGGGTGTTCGGTTGACAATATTAAATCTCATGATTAAATATGTATCATGTTTGGTTTATAAGATTGAACCTCACAACTTAATTCTAGATGAATAGTCTCATGATATTAGTAATGTCAACCGAACGCTACCTAATTATATGAATTATACATGGATAAATACTACAGACTTATAGCTCAGCAGTAGTACTAGTTTTTTTTCATCAAAAATCAGAAGTTTATAATTTATTATTTACATTTTAAAAGGTTTGAAACACATCAAAATTGGCTCAAACTTCACCATTTGAAGGGAATCATCCTTTTTTCATATTTACTATTTGTACTTGCATCTACACGATTGCCAATCGTCGAGTCTCTTAGTTTAAAATAATTATGCTATTATTATTCTGTCGACAAATTAAAGATAGCTCTTTTTGCTGACTTTACACATATATATTCCGTAGCCACCATCTAAAGCTATCGCATTTGATTTTTTTTCTATTTTCTTATTGTTCTTCTTCCAATTTCAGTTACGTGGACTAAAACAAATCATTATTATAATCCACATAACTAATTCTGAATATTTATGATAACACAGCATCTTAGGTCCATTGAGTTTGTTTAAGAAGTTATATGGAATAAGTTATTCCTCTTATCGTTCTACTCTATTTGATACAGTACATTTTTTTTGAGACGTCCACTCCATTTGATCCATCTCCTAAAACGATACATTGCTCTATCCATGCTATTCTAATTTCTATTTTATTTTTCTCCTCATTTAATTTTAAAATAATAATGCATGAGCTATCATGACCAATAGCAAATGTATCCATTAGACTGAGGCTTAAAATATAATGAGGCAACCATACATGATATTTAAGTTGAAAATGATTTTTAATTTATAGTACTATTTGAAAAAGTTTTTTTATTTATATTGAAATAGGATAAAGGAAGGAGATAAAAAAAGTAATAGTATGAAATTCTTATCGAAAGGCATCCAAAAAGTTACTACTAATATACTCCCTCCGTCCCAGTTACTAAAACATTAATACGTCACATATTGTGACAAAATACTACTCTCGTAACTATTTTGAAGTGTATTCTGTTAATGGATTTTCACGTAGTAATCTTGAGTATTTATTTTGATTAAATGTAACTGAAAAAACAATATAAAGATAGATGTCAATACAATCAAATACAAACAAAATAGTTAAGAATTAAATATAAAAAAATACTATTCCATATCGCAACTCTTAATTCATTTAATCATACTAAAACGATCTCAAATATAGTAATTTGAACATCAATCAATTAATATTTTTGATCAATTAACAAGACAGATTCAGCTTGACTTGCTCTCCAAATCCACTTCACCAAGACAAAACCTTCGTAATTTCCCAACAATTTCATCGACTTGTTTATAGATAAAACCTCATACAATTAAAATTCGGCCATCATCAAGTTATTTTAACTGTTTTTTTAATCGTATACAGCCAATGATTCCGGACAAGTAACCCCTTTCAGCAACCGCCATTTCTGCAAGCTAAAATCCGACCCACTAAAAGTCTCTTTCCGTTCTGGCATTTCATCATCCATGTTAAATGCATAGTTTATTTTTCGATGGAAACATTTGAGATTTTGTGATGGCTGTGATGGAAATTCCGGGGGCCGTTAACATAATTCGGTACCGGGAGATCGATTTGGCTCGTTTGAGTTTGAGAGGAAGTATGAGGGGTGAGCCGGAAATTGTGCAAGAATTGGAGCCCAGAACGACGCCGTCTCCGGCTCTTAGGGAGGAGATGATGTATGTGGCTTTGGGGAAAGATGTGAAGGAGAGTGAGAAGACGCTGATGTGGGCCTTGCATAATTCTAGAGGGATGAAGATTTGTGTTCTTCATATCCATCAACCTGCTCAGAAAATACCAGTGTGTTAGTATTCATTTCTTGCAAAATTCCTTTTTTTTTGATGGGATAATTCTTTTTCTTGGTGCATTGTGTACTCGTTTTCTTGATTTAGAGATTGGTCTTTTCTTAGTTGTTTTGGTATTTTTGATTGGATGATGATTATCTACTATTATGTATGTAGTTGGGTGAAATTCACCTAGGTTCGGTGTTTGGAGTTGTTTATTTTTTTCTAGTAAACCAATGTCCATCTCTTTGTTGGATTTGTTTTTCCTGTTTTTTATGCCTATTTTTACTCCAATGATAGCAATTATCATCGTGCCATTGTTATGAACTTATGATTGTAGTTTTCATTTGGATGACATGTTGTTTTGAAGGGCCCATGTCACCCAGAAACAAAACAATGCAATTCAACTAAGTTTTGAGGAAAAACGCTAGTTGAGGTCTAATCATTTGGCTCGTCTCGACAATATCGTTTGAATGTTTGCATATGGTTTTGTTTGTTTTGGTAGGTCACAAGTATGAATGGCTGACTTATGTTTTTTGCTTATTGGTTTGCAGTGGGTACTAAGGTTGCAATCAGTAGGTTGCAAGAAAATCAAGTAAACGCGTATCATGAAAATGAAAGACAAGATATGGTTAAGATTATTGACAAGTATATCCGAGTATGTGAACGATCAGGGGTATGAACTGGTCCTTTTGCTTTCTTAAAGTTTTTCTCTCCTGAAACTTTCATTCTAGCAATCCAGTTTTGTCTTTACAACTTGAAAATATACCTAAAACGACAACTGGTGTGGAATTTAGCATGTGATTATCAATGCTGTATCATATTTAACCTAGGATAGACATAGCTGCCTTGTGCTCTTACTATATTGATATGGAGTATTGTTTACTGAATTTGGTCTTTTGTTTAACATGCATCTGGAGATAATGCCATCTGCGCACTTCTTCTTAGTTCTGATTTCTTTTTCTTCTTTAGGTGAGAGCTGAGAAACTGTGCAAAGAAATGGACTCTATTGAGAAAGGCATAGTCCAGCTCATATACGAACATCAGATAAAATGGCTTGTCATGGGAGCAGCAGCTGATAAATCTTATTCGAGGTATAATGCGACATGTTTGATCTATACAATACAAAAATCTGGAATTTTATTGAACTGTGTAGATCATGTACACATTAGTCATTAGGGCTAAAAATTCACAATTTTGGAGATGTCTCTGCATAGTTTATATGGCCAATTATCTGGCCAAATGGACTTAGTGCCCAGAAAATCGGAATCAGTTTTACAATCTTATGGCAGCTTTTGATGTATCTTCCTAATCAATTTCTAGCCTACTTAATCAATTTGTAATCATATGAGATATGACTAGTGAATATTTGCCATTTGCTATTCTGCCTCATCATTTGAAGGTGATGGCAGCTTGTGACGTATCTTCCCTTGGCTTCATAGTTTCTTGACCTTCTGTCGTGACTTTGTTTTTCTTTTTATTGTCGTGATTGTATAACTTTATTATGTATACTTTTCAGAAAAATGAAGGAGCCCAAGTCTAAGAAAGCAATCCATGTGCGCTTGGAAGCACCTCCTTTCTGCCAAATTTGGTTCATATGCAAAGGAAACCGCATTTATACAAGGTATGTTAATAGTGTTGTATTATTTTGAGGCTCCTGCAATTCCTGTTTCCTAGTATAGAAACCATGTGTTGACTTTTGAACTAAATAGAGAGTGTAAACCCTATCATTTCTGGTTGACAATCAAGTTCTTTATCTGATTTTCTAGTGAAGATTCCTTCACAGCATGGAAAGTCTCTGTCAGTTTTCTTCGATCTGATGACTAGTTCCATGATTCATTTCTATCCAGGGAAAGTAAATTAGATGGAATTAACATAGATGTAGACTCTCCACCAGTTCAAGCAAGTCCGAATTCTGAAGCTGTGCAGACCTGGAGATCACGCTCACTTGCTGAAGGGGAAAGGGGTCAAATGGAGCTTCAAAGTTCAGCAACCAATCATCGTAGGTTTATGTCTGAAAATAATGGTATGCACTTTAGCAGCCCGGGAAGAGGTTCTCCTCATAGCAATTTGAATGAAGAACGTAACTCTGACTGGGACAACCAATCAAGGAGAACTCCTTCAGTAGGTTCACGCTTTTCTACATGTTCGTCTAGTGAAATAATTGATGATTCGATTGTAAGCCGCCTTTCAAGCACTCACGTCCATGGGGAGTATCGTTCATCTTCAGTGACATCCAGTGCTATAGTGAGTATTTCACTGAAGTTTAATAGAATTTTCTTATATAAGCAGCATTGTCTACATGCCTCTAACAAATCGAACACAGTTTACATTGCTCTTCCCATGAATATATAAAATAATCCTCAATTGTATGCAATATGGTGGTTGTGGATGTCTGGAAAGGTTGCCAAAGTGTCGTGAACTTGCAAATACTTCTCAGCAGGAGGTAATTTATGTTTTTCTGACTAGTTTATGAACTTGATCAGGATGGCAATATGGATGATGAACTGTATACTAGGCTTGAGCAATTTGTAGAGGAAGCACAAAGTTCCCGGAAAGAAGCTTATGAGGAATCACTCAAGCGTAAGAAAGCTGAAAAAGATGCCATTGATGCTTTTTGCCGAGTAAGTCTTAAGCACCACTGCTATCCTCTGGTTTCTTGTTCAGAAAAGAAGAATCAATTTCGTACACAGACAAGTATTATGTTGCTTATTCACATTTTAATTGCACTGGTTCTCCATCCCAGCCAATTTTTATTGGAGAAATTATTATTTTTGTCATGTGCAAATACTTTTTTATCAGCTTGCTTGAGCTGTTAAGATTTAGAAAAAAATTGCAGTTTTAGTTTTGGCGCTGTGATATCCTCCCAACTAATTTTCAGGGTTGCTAATCTTTTAAGCTAAGCTCTCATCAGTAATGACTTGAGAGAAGCTAATGCATGTTGAATTTATATTGTAGGCCAAAGAATCTAACGCGATGCATGTTGAGGAGCAAAGACACAGAAGAGAAATCGAAGAAGCACTATCAAGAGCTAGAGAAGAAGCTGATAATATGAAATGGCAACTCCGTGAGGTCACGGAAGCACTCAGAGTTGCCAAGGAACAGAAGCTTTCCCTAGAGCATCAAATTGCGGATTCCGATAACATGGTGGAGCAGCTGGAACCAAAAATGTATGCAGCTGTTGAACTTTTGCAGAGGTACAAAAAGGAAAGAGATGAATTACAGGTTGAGAGAGATAGTGCCCTCAAGGCGGCGGGGGATCTGAGGAAAAGACAAGCCGAGGAAGCATCAAGTTCATCTGTATCTCAGTTCTTTTCCGAGTTCTCTTTCTTCGAAATTGAAGAGGCAACAGCACACTTTAGCCAAACCTTGAAGATCGGTGAAGGCGGTTATGGGAGTATATATCGAGGGGAGCTTCGACATACTCAAGTAGCTATAAAAATGTTGCATCCAAATAGCTCGCAAGGACCTTTCGAATTTCAGCAGGAGGTAAGTTGTTAGATCTCTGCTCATTCATACGATAAGTTGTTGCACATAATTTGTAGGTCTTGTTGGTTGGTCGTTAGTTATGCGTACGCCACTGCCCTGATCCCACACCCTCGGCCTCCCAAATGCTGCAGTTAATATTTGATGAACACAATTTCAATTTTAAATGGACTCATGACACCTTGTTTCAGGTACATATCCTGAGTAAGCTGAGGCATCCAAACATAATCACCTTGGTAGGAGCTTGCCCGGAAGCTTGGGCCCTCGTTTATGAGTACCTATCTAATGGAAGTCTTGAAGATCGCCTCGCTTGCAGAAACAATACACCGCCATTGCCATGGAAAACTAGAATCTGTATAGCAGCAGAGCTATGCTCTTCTCTGATCTTTTTGCATTCTTGCCGCCCTGAGGGAATTGTCCATGGTGATCTGAAGCCTGCCAATGTACTGCTTGATGGAAACTTTGTTTCCAAGCTTAGTGATTTTGGAATATGCCGCAAGCTCCCCCATGAAGAATTATCAGAAAACACGACGCTATGTTGGATGACAGAACCAAAGGGGACACTTCTGTACATGGATCCGGAATTCCTCGCAACAGGAGAGCTCACTTCAAAGTCTGACGTGTATTCCTTTGGAATTATATTATTGCGGTTGTTAACAGGACGACCTGCACTGGGGATAACCAAGGAAGTCCAATATGCATTAGATAACGGTAACTTGAAAGATCTACTCGACCCAACAGCTGGTGACTGGCCATTCGTGCAAGCAAAACAGTTAGCTCACCTCGCCCTCAGCTGTGCTGACAAGAACCGTGGTTCTCGGCCAGAACTTGCTTCTGAGGTGTGGAGGGTGCTCGAACCAATGAAAAGATTCTGCGGAGGTTCGTCCATCCTTGGCTCTGAAGAGCAGAGACAGATTCCGGCATACTTCATCTGTCCTATCTTTCAGGTCTGTACATACTGCTTATATATATACATATGCTTTTAGACACCGTTGATCATAGATTTTTCCAAGAATCTTGAAACCAAGCCATCTTTCACTACCATAACTCCACAACTGAGTGTAAACCTTAGCATTTATTGTCCTAACTTCACCATTGCTATGTGCAGGAAATCATGCAAGATCCTGTGGTTGCAGCTGATGGGTTTACGTATGAATTGGAAGCGTTAAGGGGATGGCTGGAGAGTGGGCATGATACATCACCCATGACTAACTTAAAGCTTCCAAACTCCGATCTGGTGCCTAACCACACTCTCCGTTCTGCAATACAAGAGTGGCTGCACCAATGTTGAAGCCACTCTCTGTACATTGTCATATTAGCAGCACCTGTTTCCAGGCTTATTACGCGCGCACAAATACATTTGTTGTACAGTAGTTTACTACACCTGATTTGCTCATGGGATTTCAGTTTGTGCTTCTCTTTGTATCGTAATAGTGGCACCTGTTTATAATTATGTATAGCATTTTGAACAATGTTTTGTAATCAGATTTATTTTAGAGTAAAGGTCAATTTTGGTCCTAGACATATGACAAAAATACGAATTTGGTCCAAAACATTCTTTTTTTGACAAACAGGCTCATAACAAATGAAATCCTTGTCGAAGTGGTCCTTTTTACGGTTCCATCAAAAAACTAACGGTCATGCCACTGTATAATTAGCATTGACCATTAGTTTTTTGACAGAATCACAAAAAGGACTACTTCAGTGACATTTTCATTTGTTATGGGCCTGTTTTTCAAAATGTTTTGGGCAAAAATCGTATTTTGGTCATATGTTAAGGACCAAAATTGACCTTTACTCTTTATTTTAAACTCTTGATTCTTCAATAACGTATATACATTTTTTGCAGACAGATTTAGCATATTTTTTCCGTTCTATGCTGTCTGATTAGTAAATCATTTGTTGAAACTGCCATAAACAAATAAATTTGAATATTACATTTAACTAAAGAAAGTATGAAGTGACTATGCGCTATCCTTAAAAAATGAGAAATCCCGTTTACTTCACCATAGCACTGATTAACACCCGTAGTTACTCAGAGGCGCAGCCTTCTCCGTCTATACAACATACAGAAAGGCGACAAAACATCGAATGTTGAAACAGTTTGATGATCATCAGCCATTGCCAGTCTACGTGTTGGAAAGCTAAATTGAAGTGTTCCAAAGAGGATGTGGAGTCCCAACATGTTGGAAGTGTATAACATTTATTATGGAGGGTTCCAATAAGTATAGTTCCTAGAACATTTATATCTAGAGTCCTATATAATGTATCCTCCACGTACTCTCAAATAATCAAGTAAATAAAACATCTTTCTTCCTATCTTTCTTCATGGCATCAGAGCAGAGTAAAATCTGGCTCAGAAAAGATTCATCATAGCCAAGAAACCATACCAATCTCGGCCAAGAGGCTGAAACCGATCCCAAGCCAAATACCATACCAATCACGGCCAAGAGGCTGCCCAAAAATCCCTACACATAAAACATGTCAGGATCAGATTCCGAAGGAGAAAATAAACCCACAATCAAACCATCCAAGATGAAAACAAGCAAGCACGTCACTGTTGCATTCAAACTAAATGGGAAGAACTATCCTTTATGGGCCCGACTAATGAAAGTCGCGATAGGAAGCCGAGGAGGGTATTCCCACATCAAAGATCCACCGCCAGAACCAGAGAACCCCGGGTATGCCGAATGGGAGGAGACTGATCTCGTGGTGTTTTCGTGGATCATCGACAACGTCGAAAATGACATAATTGCCGACTTTGCTCACCACCAAACCGCAAAGGCAATCTGGGACAATCTCGCTGTAACGTTCGAAGGCAAGAAAGATCCGTATCTTATATACGATCTAGAGGATAAAGCCATCGCACTCCGCCAAGGAAGTCTGGATCTCGAAACTTACTACAGACGAATCCACGGACTGTGGATCAATGTAGATAGGTGTCGAAAACAACCGGTGGATTGTTGCGACAAGGGGGTCAAGCAGTTCCGAGAGTTCTCAAACACCATGAGGCTATTCAAGTTTCTCACTGGACTTAACCCTGAGTATGATACAATTCGAAGGGATATCCTCAAAGAGGAACCTTACCCCTCAGTCGAAGAAGCTTACGGAAGGGTCCAGAGGGAGGCGGCTCGATTGAAGATCATGCCACCGGCATCCTCGACACCTACCGAAGTTCCTGGCGTTGGAAGCGCCGATACATCATCGGGGGAGATCGGCTACGGGTACGGAGCACAGAGAGACCGGCCAATCAATCGAGGACCACCGCGACCGCCACCCACCAGAGCCAATCACCAAGACGGAGGAAGAATCGACAAAACCAAGCTATGGTGTTCACATTGCGGGAAAAACAAACACACGAGAGATACCTGCTTCCTCCGTGTGGGATTCCCCGAATGGTGGGACGATAAACAGAGGGCACGAGCACAAACGAAGTTCGCTGCCGTCGGAATCGGCGAAACAAGGCAGGGGAATCCCCAAAATCAACCCAGAGAAGGACCAAAGGGAGGACCGAATCCAGGTACCCCAAAATACCCCGGTGATAATGGCGGTGGCAGCAGTGGCGGCGAAGTTCGGGTTGGAAATTTCGTCGAGAGAACGGAAACTCAGATCGAGAGACAGAAATGGAGTGGAGGCGCAGCAATAGGAGGTATCGGGTTTGGTCAAGGATCAAACCCTAGATCTATCCCTTTATTGCATTTTAATCCCCAGAATATGAAAGTCATGCAATTTAGTCCGCCACTTATTGATAATCCCAAATGTGACCCCCCAGATCTGGATATTTGCGAAACCAACCCCAAATTCCCTAGAAAGTCCGACTTACGCCCCCCAATTAGCCATATCTCCACACATAATCGGTTTACACCGTTGATGAATTTTTCCGCTGCTTTATCTGTAAAAAATACAAAAAATGTTGATAGGAAGGGATGGATTTTTGATTGTGGCGCCACAGACACTATGACACCAGAAAGATCTGATTTTAGTAATTTTAAAGAGGTTACTAAAACTTACATTAGAACTGCCAATGGGGAATTCATTACTGTAGCAGGGGCAGGAACCATAAGAATTTCCCCTACTCTTCGATTATCAAACTGTCTGTTTGTCCCTAGCCTGTCTCAGCGGCTAATGTCAGTAAGCCACGTAACAAGGGAATTAAATTGTACACTGCTAATGCATCCAACTTTCTGCATCTTACAGGATATTCGGACGAGGAGGATCATTGGGCGTGGCACTGAGGATCGAGGACTCTACTACGTGGATGGGGTAGCTCAACATGGCAGTGCGATGCTGGCTCACGGGTCCACGAAAGAGGAGGCTTGGCTGTGGCACAGAAGACTAGGACACCCGTCTCATGGTTACTTTAAACTTTTGTTCCCAAATTTTTCTTTACCTAAAGATTTTTCTTGTGAAACTTGTGTTTTGGCCAAAAGCCACAGACAGAGTTTTAAACCTTCAGATACCCGTATGAAATCCATGTTTGATTTAGTGCATGCTGATGTGTGGGGGCCGGCACCTGTTATTGGGGGTAGTGGATTTAGATATTTTGTGACATTCATTGATGATTGCACGAGAATGACTTGGATCTATTTCTTGAAACATAAGTCAGAAGTAATTGACAAATTCATTCTTTTTTTCCATATGATACACACCCAGTTCCACAAAACCATAAAAATTCTTCGTTCAGATAACGGGAGGGAATTTGTTAACACCGCTATGTCCAATTTCTTTCATAAACAAGGTCTCCTCCACCAAACATCCTGTGCTTATACGCCCGAACAAAATGGGGTAGCTGAGAGAAAAAACCGAACCATTCTGGAAATGACCCGTGCCCTTATGATTGAGTCCAACGTCCCAAAATTCCTTTGGCCAGAAGCCGTTGCAACCTCTATCTACCTCATAAACAGACTACCCACCAAAATTCTAAAAACCAAAACCCCCCTTGACATCCTTTCCCAACAAGCCCAAATACCAGAATCCCTTAGCATGCCACCAAAAGTCTTTGGATGCACTGTCTATATTCATATCCCTAAACATGAAAGAACCAAATTTTCCCCTTGCGCAACCAAATGTGTCTTCGTGGGATATGGGGTCAACCACAAAGGGTATAGATGCTACGATCCAAACACTAGGAAAATCATCACCACCATAAACTGTGACTTCCTTGAAACCGAGTTCTTCTATAAACACCACCTTAACAGTCAGGGGGAGACATCCGAAAGTAATTATGGGGACTGTCTAAGTTGGTTTGTGCCACTTCCAAGCCACTCGATTGAGGATCCACCCGAGACAGTTGTCACTGTCGCCGAGCAAGCCCCTCCAGAGTCTCCTCAACCGCGCCCATCTGACTCTCCTTCACCAATATCCGAGGTATGTCCGGAACCAGTCTCTGAGGAAAGTTCTACAGTTAATACTAACACTGCAGAAACCGAGGATAATACTGTAGACAGTGATACCGGGAGGTATGTTCTCCCTCCACGAAGTACTCGAGGAATTCCTCCAAAGAGATACTCTCCGGAGAGAATTGGAAAGAAAAGCAGATATGGAGTGGCAAACTTTGTTCAAGGCAATCTGACGAAAATGGCCCGAGCATTTGAGGCTGCATTATATGAAGAACAGGAGATCCCGCAGACTGCTGAAGAAGCAATGAAGTACAAACATTGGAGAGAAGCTATGCTTACCGAGATGAAAGCCTTGATGAGGAATGATACTTGGGTGAAAGAAAAACTGCCAGAAGGAGTGAAGGCTGTGGGATGTAGATGGGTGTTCACTATCAAAAGAAGGCCAGACGGGTCAATCGAACGATATAAGGCCCGACTAGTAGCAAAGGGATATACTCAAACGTATGGAGTCGATTATTCCGAGACTTTCTCCCCAGTAGCAAAAATCAACACCGTACGAGTATTATTCTCGATTGCAGCAAACAGAGACTGGCCTCTCCATCAGTTCGATGTCACGAACGCATTTCTACACGGTGAACTACCAAAGCCCGTGTTTATGGTTCCTCCCCCAGGGTTCACTAACGAATTTATGACTGGAGAAGTGTGCAAGCTGAAAAGAACGCTATATGGGCTGAAACAGTCCCCAAGAGCCTGGTTCGGCAGGTTCACCGAAGTAATGAAGAAATATGGGTACCAGCAGAGTAACTCAGATCATACATTATTTCTCAAAAAAAGGGGAGGAAAGATCACGTGTCTCATCATCTATGTCGACGACATGATTATCACAGGAGACGATGAAGAGGAAATAGGTGAATTGAAAAAGAACTTGTTCACAGAGTTCGAGATGAAAGACCTAGGCCTCCTCAAATACTTCTTGGGCATTGAAGTCTTGAGATCAAACCGGGGAATCTTCATAAACCAAAAGAAGTATGTGCTTGACTTGCTTGCAGAAGTGGGAATGATAGATTGCAGACCTGCCGACACTCCAATAATACAGAATCATGGATTACAAATACGTGAAGGAGGAAAGCTCACCGACAGGGGGAGATATCAGAGATTGGTAGGAAAACTCATCTACCTTTCACATACTCGACCAGATATAGCATATGCAGTAGGTGTCGTCAGCCAGTTTATGCACTCACCGCAGGAAGATCATTGGGAAGCTGCCATAAGGATCGTTCGATACTTGAAAGGAACGGCAGACCATGGGGTGTTGTTTGAAAAACATGGTCACTTGGAAGTACATGGGTTCACTGATGCAGATTGGGCAGGAAACCCGAATGATAGAAAGTCAACCGCCGGGTACTTCACTTTTGTAGGAGGAAACCTTGTCACTTGGAGAAGCAAGAAACAGAAGGTGGTTGCGTTATCAAGTGCAGAAGCAGAGTTCCGAGGCATAAAGAGTGGCCTCACCGAGATATTATGGTTAAAAAGACTCATGGCTGAACTTGGTCTTCATTCATCACAACCTTGTAAGTTGTTCTGTGATAATAAAGCTGCGATTAGCATCTCAGAAAACCCGGTTCAACATGATAGGACTAAACATGTGGAGGTGGATCGACATTTTATAAAGGATAACATTGAAGCCAAAATTGTCGAATTACCGTTTGTTAAGTCCGAAGATCAATTGGCTGACATATTGACTAAGGCAGTGAATTCGAAGTCGTTCCGAGAAGCACTTGACAAGTTGAGTGTTGGAAATCCCATCACTTAACTTGAGGGGGAGTGTTGGAAAGCTAAATTGAAGTGTTCCAAAGAGGATGTGGAGTCCCAACATGTTGGAAGTGTATAACATTTATTATGGAGGGTTCCAATAAGTATAGTTCCTAGAACATTTATATCTAGAGTCCTATATAATGTATCCTCCACGTACTCTCAAATAATCAAGTAAATAAAACATCTTTCTTCCTATCTTTCTTCAGGAAGCGACTTATTCTCATCTTCTATCCACAAGAATATGTATTTAATGAGGTTTTGGCTTAAATCCATCGACAGCAAAGTTCCTTGTAGCTGCAGGTATGGCTAAACGAAGTCCATCAAGTTCGGGTTTGGCGATTATTTGACAACCTAGACGAGATCTGTGGGACATATAATTGGATATATATAAGATAGGTACACAGACAAAATGTCACTGTGTCCAAATGCGAGATCTAGCATGTCATTTTCCTCATCGGTTGGCTCAGATAATTTGTTATATTGGTCCACGTCCTGCCAAACCGATGACAATAATAGAGTTGGATTAATTTGAATGTTCCACGTCCGCTTACCAGTGAAAAAATAAAGACCAGGAGGGTGAGCGGCATGACGTATTTCACCAAGAAACATAGGAGATGAAGAGGGTTGGCTGTCATAAAGAAAGATGAATATCGCTTCATGATATACTCACCATCATGATAACATGACACTTTTATGCTCTGATCTAAGATACACTAAATATAACATTTTAATTTGATAGACACCTGCGACAACAAACTAAAATCTTTGGAGAAAAACATAGAATAAAATAAGTAGAAAGAGATGAAGGATACTTGAGGATCGCCGGTTGACAATTAGTGACGGAAGAAAGATGTAATTTATGATCATATACAAATGATCTTTAACTTTTTGGCTCTATTTTTGTTTTCTTTTCTTTTCTATTTTAGTTCAAAGTAGTATATGCATTGAAAGTGTATAATGTTGTCATCGGTCACCCCATTCCTATGTTATGATCTCTAAGAACTTCAACAATGGTTAATAATTTCTAGAGTCCTAGTTATACATTACTACTCATCTCGCGAGTCTTGTAACGACACAATAATCATTAAATTATTGGTCTTACAAACCAAAAGCAGTTATTGGAGTAAAATAGGGATATGATAGTATTAGACAAGATAATCAAAAGCACATTACCGTCAATTACTTTATACCCTAAAATTTTAAATAGTTAGCTACTCATAGAAAAATAGACTTAATTATTACGGAGTACAAGATGATATAAAGTAGTATCGGTAGAAAGGGGTTTGTATTCTTTCTTAATGATTTCATTATACACATTACACCAATATATAATACTAGGAATCCCTATACATGGTAAGTCTAATTAGCTTAATTACATGATTGCAATCTTCTATCTTTGGTAAGAGAATGATTCTCGAGTATCCTCCGTCTGATATTACGCAATCTTCTCCAACACTCCCCCTCAAGTTAAGCGACGGGATTTCCGATGCTCAACTTGCACAACACTTCTCGAAATATCTTCGAGTTTACCGCCTTTGTAAGAATATCGGCCAGCTGATCTTCGGATTTGACGTACGGCAGTTCCACTATCTTCGCTTCGATATTCTCCTTTATGAAGTGTTTGTCTACTTCCACGTGTTTAGTTCGATCATGTTGGACGGGGTTCTCTGAAATGCTGATAGCCACTTTATTGTCACAAAATAACTTACACGTTCGAGACGAGTGTAAGTCTAACTCTCGCAGAAGTTTTCTTAGCCATAGTACTTCTGTTAGTCCACTCTTAATCCCACGGAATTCAGCCTCCGCGCTAGATAGTGCGACCACCTTCTGTTTCTTGCTTCTCCATGTCACAAGGTTCCCTCCAACAAAGGTAAAATATCCTGCAGTAGACTTCCTATCATTCGGATTGCCAGCCCAATCTGCGTCAGTAAATCCATGTATTTCTAAGTGTCCATGCTTCTCGAACAGAAGTCCATGTTTTGATGTACCCTTCAAGTATCGGACGATCCTCACCGCCGCTTCCCAGTGCTCCTCTTGCGGTGCATGCATGAATTGACTTACTATTCCCACGGCGTAGGCAATGTCTGGCCTTGTGTGAGATAAGTAAATCAATTTCCCAACTAGCCTTTGGTATCTCCCCCTGTCCGCCAGTTTCGCATTTTCTCTCATCTGCAATCCATGGTTTTGGACCATAGGGGTGTCTACAGGCTTACAGTCTATCATTCCAACTTCTGCCAAAAGGTCGAGTATGTATTTCCTCTGGTTTATGAAGATTCCCTTTTTCGACCTCAGTACTTCTATTCCCAGAAAGTACTTAAGGAGTCCTAGATCCTTCATCTCAAACTCATTGAACAAGTTTCTCCTGAGCTCGATCATCTCCTCTGTATCATCTCCAGTGATAATCATGTCATCTACATATATAATCAGACAAGTAATTTTACCTTCTTTCTTCTTGATGAATAGGGTGTGGTCAGAGTTGCTTTGTTTGTATCCATACTTCTTCATTACCTCTGTGAACCTTCCAAACCATGCCCTCGGGGATTGCTTAAGTCCGTACAATGTCTTTTTCAGCTGGCATACCTCTCCAACCTGGAATTCATTGGTAAAACCGGGTGGAGGCTCCATAAAAACCGGTTTTGGCAGCTCCCCATGTAAGAAGGCATTGGTCACATCAAATTGATGAAGTGGCCAATCTTTGTTAGCAGCAATTGAAAACAACACCCTCACAGTATTAATTTTTGCCACAGGTGAAAAAGTCTCATCATAGTCAATACCATAGGTCTGAGTGTATCCTTTTGCCACAAGTCTAGCTTTGTACCTCTCGATCGTGCCGTTCGGCCTTCGCTTTATAGTGAACACCCATCTGCATCCAACGGTCTTCACTCCTTCAGGCAATTTGCTCTTTACCCACGTATTGTTCCTCATTAATGCTCTCATCTCTATGTTCATTGCATCCCTCCAATGCTTGTGTTTCATTGCGTCCTCTGCCGACTGTGGAATTTCCTCTTCTTCATACAGTGCGGCTTCAAAGGCTCGGGCCATCTTTGCTAAGTTCCCTTGCACAAAGTTGGCTACTCCATAACGGCTCTTTCTGCCAACCTTTTCGGGAGAATATCTCTTAGGTGGGATTCCTCTTGTAGTTCGATGGGGAAGAATATACTTTCCCGTGTCACTATCCACAGTGTTGTCCTCTTCCTCTGTACTTATAGAGTTAGGAGAAACTGAATCTTCATCAGGAATGGGTTCAGGTGTTACCTCGGATATCAGTGGAGGAGGATCTGTGGGACGCGGATGAGAAGACTCTTGCGGTGAGACTTGCTCGGCGGCAATGACAACTGGTTCTGTTAGATCCTCAATCGAAGAGTTTGGAAGTGGCACAACCCAACTTAGATAGTCCGACGAACTATTCGGTTCACTCTCCCCCTGACTACTAAGGTGGGTGTGGTAGAAGAACTCGGTTTCTAGGAAGTTATAATTCATGGTGGTGATGATTTTTTTAGTGTGGGGGTCAAAACATCGGTACCCTCTCTGGTTTATCCCATACCCAAGGAAGACACATTTGGTTGCACAAGGCGACAGTTTGGTCCTCTCGTGTTTCGGGACATGGATATAGACGGTGCAGCCGAAGACTTTTGGGGAGAGGTTAAGGTGTTGAGGAATTTTGGTTTTTGTGGATAGGACGTCAAGGGGGGTTTTTTTGTTAAGTATTTTTGTAGGAAGTCGGTTCATGAGATAGACAGAGGTGGCAATGGCTTCGGGCCAGAAATGTTTTGGTACTTTGGATTCGATCATTAAGGCTCAGGTGATTTCAAGGATCGTTCGGTTTTTTCTTTCTGCTACCCCATTTTGTTCTGGAGTGTAGGCACAGGATGTTTGGTGGATCATTCCTTTATCTTTGCAAAACTGGGTCATCGAACTGTTAACGAACTCTCTCCCATTATCGGACCTAAGGGTTTGGATGGTGGTATGGAACTGTGTTTGGATCATTTTATAGAAAAGGATAAATTTTTCGACAACCTCAGATTTATGTTTTAAAAAATATATCCACGTCATTCTAGTGCAATCATCCACAAATATCACGAAATATCGAAAATTACCCCCACCAGTAATTGGTGCAGGGCCCCACACATCAGAATGTATCAAGGAAAAAATGGAATTCATACGAGTATTTGTGGGTTTAAATGACTGTCTATGGCTTTTGGCCAAAACACATGTTTCACATGAAAAATCAACAGGAATTGAAATGTTCGGAAAAAGAAGTTTAAAGTAACCGGAGGAAGGGTGTCCTAGTCTTCGGTGCCACAACCAAATTTCTTGTTTCGTGGATCCGTGAGCCAGCATCGCATTGCCATGTTGAGCTATCTCATCCACGTAGTAGAGTCCTTGCCTCTCAGTGCCACGCCCAAGAATCTTCCTCGTCTGAATATCCTGTAATATGCAGAAAGTGGGATGCATTAGAAGAGTACAATTCAAGTCTCTAGTCACATGACTAATTGACATCAATCTCTGGGATAATGTAGGAACATGCAAACAGTTTGACAAACGGAGAGTGGGAGATATATCAATGGTTCCCGACCCAACAACAGTAATTAATTCCCCATTTGCGGTTTTAATGTATGTATCAGATACTGTCTCATAGCTACTAAAATCATCTTTTTCCGGGGTCATAGTGTCTGTAGCTCCACAATCAAAAATCCACCCTTTATCCTTCGATCTATCATTATTATAGACGTGCAATGCAGCGGAAATATTTTCTAGTGGTGCAAAGGGGTTTTTTGACACAAAACTACAAGTATTTGGGAATTTTCGAGTTTTAGGCAATATCTGGGGTGGTAAATGATATTTCACAGAGTCTGGGGGTCTAAACTCAATAGGGTGGGGTCTATTTTCGAAATAAACATTCTTTATGGGGGGTAATTCAAATTTAGGCTTCTTTATGGGGGGCAATTTAAAATAAGGAAAAGGATTAGGGTTTGGTGTTAAACCAAACCCTTTACCTCCATTACCGCCGCCTCGCAGCTCCTCGGCTCTCTCGGCGAAATTGCCGACCCCCCTCACGCCGCCGCCGCCGGTCGAAGCTCCCGGTGGTTTCCCCTGGTCACCGATCGGTTCTCTGTTTCCGGCCGCGGATTGTCCCTTTTCGTTTATGGTGACCGCCATTTTTGCTTGAGCCGCTCGCGCCCTCTGCTTCTCCTCCCACCACTCCGGGTATCCGGTTAAGAGGAAGCACTCCTCCTTGGTATGTCTCGGTTTCCCGCAGTGAGAACAGACCAATCGGGATTTGTCTGGCTTGCTTCCCGGTCGGTAGGTGGCTGTGGTGGGTCTTGGTGGTCCGCGGGAGGTCGGGCGATGGCTCTGGGCAGCGAGGCCAAACCCGATTCCTCCAGCCGGCGAGTCGGTTGTTTTGCTGTCATCGTCTCCGGCGGGTGGAGGGGCCGTGTTGATGCTCCTCCGGGTAGCCTCCCTCTTCACCCAGCCATAGGCTTCTTCGAGTGACATCTCTGGTCCCTCCTTAAGGATGTCCCTCCGGATTGAATCATATTCTGGATTCAACCCCGTGAGAAACTTGATCAGTCGCTTGTTGTTGTAGAATTCTCGGAATTGGTCGATGCCCTTGTCGCAACATGTGATTGGTGATTTCTGGCAGCGATCAATATTGATCCACAGCCCGTTTATTTTCCGGTAGTATGTCTCTAGATCGAGATTTCCTTGTCTGATGTTGATTGCTTTTTCCTCCAGGTCGTAGATGAGATACGGATCCGCCTTGCTCTCGTAAGTCACCCTCAGGCTGTCCCATAATGCCTTCGAGGTTTGGTGATGTGCGAAATCTGCGATAATATCGTCTTCGATATTGTCGACTATCCATGAAAAGACGACCAGATCGTCTTCCTCCCAATCCTCTACCTCTGATCTTGACCTTCATCAATCTGGACCAGATTGGGTAGTTCCTCCCGTTCAATTTGAACGCAACAGTAATGTTTTTGCTGTCCCTCAGCTTTGTTGATGCTTTCGGATTCGTTTTCGTATCTTTCTCGGCGTCTGACATTGTTCCTGATGTAGGATTTGATTTCTGTGTTTGGTTTTGGCTATGGGTCGAGAATTTGGTATGGTATGGCTATGATGAAATCGTTCTGAGCCAAGATTAAACCTGCTCTGAGGCCATGATATAAAGTAGTATCGGTAGAAAGGGGTTTGTATTCTTTCTTAATGATTTCATTATACACATTACACCAATATATAATACTAGGAATCCCTATACATGGTAAGTCTAATTAGCTTAATTACATGATTGCAATCTTCTATCTTTGGTAAGAGAATGATTCTCGAGTATCCTCCGTCTGATATTACGCAATCTTCTCCAACACAAGAGAAATCATGTTCAACATAAAGTAAATGATGGGGTACGTACTAAACAAGCCCAATAGCAGTGACGGCCCATCAGCCCAAAGCCCAAGGAAGAGTATCAGTTCGGCATTACCAAAGAGTTCGGCCCCAGCCTACAGCTCGGTAAAAGCCGACCCAAGGAAGAGTATTAGTTCGGCATTACCAAAGAGTTCGGCCCCAGCCTACAGCTCGGTAAAAGCCGACCAATCAAGCTCTACTCTCAGATCGGAAAAAGCTGCTCGGCAATAGTTCAGCAGTTCGGTCTCAGTATTCGACCGAACTGGGAGATAGTGGACCCATGCAGGATCTCATGACCACTACACGATCTATTTAGTGGTGTCAAATCATGCAGGATCTCATGCGGGATAAGCGGACCAAACAAAGAGGTAGTGGACCCATGCTGGATCTCCATGACCTCCACGACATCCACAACCATCATTAGTGGTGATGCAAGCCACGATCTTAGTTCAATGAATAAATAGAACTTAGATCAGATAGACAGAGGTTAAGTTCTCTAGAGATCAAAGATCAAATAGCAAGTCTGTATTGTAAGCTGTAGAAAACAGATCAAGCAATACAACTCTGCCCTCTTTTCTTCCCGTGGACGTAGATTTACCTCAGTAAATCGAACCACGTAAATCTCTGTGTCGTGATCTGTATTTTCCAGCATTCATCACCATCAAAAATTCGCCCAACCATCACTGGCGCCGTCTGTGGGAAACAGAGAACCAAATTTGTGATAAAGCGAATTTTTGACCCTTTTTCCACCCCAAAAAAATGCATACCAGATCACACACTACCCGTAATACCGTTCGTGAAAACCATGAGGAAGCTAGTCCAGCCCGCAGGTCCGGAAAACAGCCTCGGGAGACAGCTACTTCCAGTTTTCACGATGAAGGAACAAGCCGCTCAAAAGGTCCACACACCGAGTCTTCCCAGCAGCCTGATTTGAATGAGGCTGTCAAGCTGTTCTTGGCTGAGAAGCAGGATGAGTTCTTAGCCTTCCTGCAAAAGAGCCAACAGCCGAAGACGAAAACGGTGGATTCTCCCTCCTCCTCCAGACATGAAAGTCACTACCGCAGTAGTGTCGTGTCTTCCAGGAAGAAGAATCCTCCACCCCGACATGTTCCTGTCCCTCCTCGGTGCCGAAATCACAGGAGATCTCCATCTCCTCCATACCGAAGAGATGTCGGGTTCGCCATGTACGGAGCATTGAAGACTCCGTTCTCGGACGATATCACCCGAACTCCCCTTCCACAGAACTACCGAACTCCGTCGATGACTTATGACGGGTTGGTGGATCCTCATGACTTCCTGGGACGCTATCAGTATAATATGGCGAACCAGGGTCTCAATGAGGTCCATATGTGCAAGCTGTTCCCCGAGCTGCTTATCGGGAACGCGAGAAGGTGGTTCGATAGCCTCCCCCAAGGCAGCATTAGATCTTACCGAGATCTAATGGATGCTTTCCACAGGAGGTTCTTTCAGAAAGCGGAAGCCCGGATCACTTCGGCTCAGCTGCTTTCTATACGTCAAGGTCGCGACGAAAAGATCAGCGACTTCATGACGAGATTCCACAAGGAATGCCTACAAGTAGATGATCTCAACGATCTACTTGTCATTTCGGCATTCCAAAATGGAATCCTGCCCGGAGCTCTCTACAGAAAGCTCGTGGAATGCAGTCCGCAAACAGCTCAAGAGATGTGGGACATTGCGGACCAGTTCTCCCGTGCCGATGAGGCAGACCGTCGCAAACGGTCTTTAGACAGCTCATCCCGAGGAGACAGGAGGAAGCCCGATCATAGCGATCAGGGACATCCTCGCCGAACTCCTTTTGGCGATCAGGGACATCCTCGCCGAACTCCTTTTGAAAGGATTCAAAGGACTCCGGTGCAAGACCGATTGGGGCCACGTCTCAATCCTGAGAAGCCGCCCGCTCAGTTCGTACCATTGAACAAGTCAAGAGCGGAAATTTTCGAACTGCATTCCGATATGTTCGAAAAGCCAAGGCGGATGACGAAATCGGCCGCGCGCCGACCTCAGCATCAATATTGCTCCTTCCATCAAGACTACGGTCACGATACCGAGGAGTGCCGACATTTGGCTGCAGGTATTGATGCCCTTGTGAAAGCAGGGACGTTAAAAAAATACCAAAGCAAGCAGCCGAAAAAGAACAAAAAGCAGGGAGGTGCGAACTGCGCTCCTCAGGATCCGAAAAGGCAACAGGATCCCGAAGACGATAACGAGCCGCAATATGATGGAGTAATCCTAACTATTGACGCTCTCCCTGCCGGGAAGACTAAATCGTCTCTGAAGTCATAGAGCAGAGGTTTAAAAGCTCGGTCTCCCACCCACAAGCAAACGGACTGAAGCCGTGATTCCGGTTGAGATCGGCATACCCAGTCCCCGAACTCTAAATTTCTCCTCAGAAATGAATGATGACGGACTGAGAGCCGAACTAGATCTGGCCGAAGAAAGAAGAGAATTGGCCTGCATAAAAGCAGCCAAGTACAAGGAGCAAGTAGCCCGGTATTATAACCAAAGGGTGAAAAAGCTGCAATTTCAAGTGGGAGATCTCGTCTTGAGAAACAACGAAGTAAGCCGAGCAGAAAAGCTGGGCAAACTCGAACCCACATGGGAAGGTCCATATCGGGTGTCAGAAGTCCTCGGCAAAGGGTCTTACAAATTGACTCACATGTCAGGAGAACAAGCACCCCGAACATGGTACATTTCCAACCTCATGAAGTTCCATTTGTAAGAGACAGTCCGGTCAGTCAGTCTTGTGTCCAGTTCGGTCCTAGGGGTATGTGCTTTCTTTGTTTTTTACTTGCGTTTTGTTTGTCTATGTGCGTTTGGTTTGTCTATGTGCGTTTTTTCTGTCTATGTGCGTGTCGTCTCTTACAAATGTTACTGAGGTATCTTGTTCTTCAAAGGCTGATCCCCTTTTTAGAACATATATAAGCCAACGATTGTGAGTCCAAGCTTCTAAGGAGGATACAAGACCACAATTCAGCTTAAAAAACAAGCAGTTCGTCTGAAACGAACTGCAATAATAAGCCAACGATTGTGAGTCCAAGCTTCTAAGGAGAATACAAGACCACAATTCGGCTTAAGAAACAAGCAGTTCGTCTGAAACGAACTGCAACAAAGGGAAAGTCCGATCCACGCGATAAAACTCGCCGAATTAGGACAAGGGAAAGTCCGATCCACGCGATAAAACTCGCCGAATTAGGACAAGGGAAAGTCCGATCCACGCGATAAAACTCGCCGAATTAGGACAAGGGAAAGTCCGATCCAAGCGATAAAACTCGCCAAATTAGGACACAAGCTTAGTCCGGTCAAAGAAATTTATTTCATCAGACCAAAGACGAGTCCGGTCAAAGATGTTTATTTCATCAGACCAAAGACGAGTCCGGTCAAAGAAGTTTATTTCATAAGACCAAGGACCAAGTCCGGTCAAAGAAGTTTACTTCATAAGACCGAGGACAAGTACGATGAAATTTTTTCGCTAAGCTGTAAATACAGAGTGTTAGAAGCGAAAACAAAATTTCATTTTTCAAATCTTGTTCGGCACACAACTCCGCTACCCTACGAGATGGCGTTACGCTATTACAAAGGACTATTCTACTGTCCAGGGTTGCTAAAGTTGAGCCATCTATTCACAAAATCCTCGTGAAGCTGAGTTCGGGCGTTCCGGGCAGCTGCAGAATAAGCAGGTCGACGAGATGCTCTAATCGACCTGCCACCTCTTCTCTGAGCCCGGGAAGCCCTAGCACCTCGGCGGCGAAGAGTCTCTTCACGAAGCATTTGCCGATCTTGCTCACTCATAACCACAGCTCCTCTGCGAACTTCAGTCCGTCCTCGACTTGACGTCTCTGGTTGTCCCTGAGTTCGTTGCTGACTTGGAGTAGGGCTTTGAGCAAGTGAATCAGAGGTTTGAGCTGGAGTACTAGCATCTGTTGGCGGGAAATGCCTGAGGAATCTCTCAATTGAGGGACGCCGGGAAAGAACTATGTCGTACCGAGAAGCCCAGCGCCGCAATGATTTCACGACTTGTTGGCAAGCCGAGCTCTCCAGCGCATTGTTCCTCCGGAGTACATGATATTCCTCTCACAGTTCGTCAACTCGTTCTTGAACTTCAGAGATGGTCATTCCCCCACGCCTGCAGATGAAATCCTCATACGCAGTCCTCTCAGCGACGGTAGTGTTCAGCTCGGCCTCCAGATCCTTCTTTTCGGACTCTAAGTCCTTATTATCGGCCTCCAGCTTCATTGAACGAGCCAAGAGTTCGTCATTCTTCATCTGGTCAGCTATAGCTCTTTTCTCAGCTTCGTCTAAAGCCGAAGAGTACAGCCGCTTCCAGTGAAGTACCTCCAGCTCCTTGAGAGTTAAGAATACAAAGCAGCTACGTCAGTTCGGCATTTCAGCTTACCGAGCAGGTAGTAAACCACAACAGGAGTAAGAGAGTACGAAAAGCTATACGAAGACACAAGGGTAGACAGAAGAATTTTTTCATACATAAGGAAAAATTTTTTTACACAAGGAGGGCTTCAAGGCCATCTTACAAGAAGGAAGAAACTAAACTAGGAGAAGGGAGACGAAATCATACTCCGCCAGCTTCGTCTCCGGCTCCTCGGTGAGGTTCAGCTTCCTTCTCCTTGTCTGCCTCAGCTTCAGCCTCGGCCTCCTTGCTCCCCCCAGCCTGCTCGGCGCCCCCATAGCCGATCTGCTGCGCCTCCTGCTCGGCCTGCTCATCACCGACCAGCTGCTCAAGCTGCTCGGTCTCACCCTCTCCGTGGAAAATTGGAGCGGGTGAAACTGACCCTATGGAGGCAAAGATAGCCTCCATATTCTCATCGCGGTCAGCTCGGCAACTACGAACTTGGTCTGCAGAAAGCAGGACCGAGGACGAAGCAAGCTCCTCAAGCACCGGCAGACTCTGAAGCCGAGCTGCTATCTCTCGGCCGTACAGCGGCAGGATGACTTCGGGACCCTGCTCGGCTTTATCGGTCATCAGTTTCAGCAGATCACCGACAAAGGCTGAAAATTGGTTGCTCAGAAAGAGTTTCTCCGCGAAAGCACGGAGAACCTCCCCTTGGGCAACCACGGCGGCAGCATCCCTCCGTTTCGTCTGCTCTCGCTGGATGACGAGCTGGTTTTTGGCAAACTGAGCTTCATCTTGGGCCGAAATCCTAGCAGCTCTGGCTTTCTCAAAGTTTGCCTCAGCCTGCTCGGCCCGGTGACAAGCAGCCGCCAACTTCCTCTGCATCTCAGCATAGTCGTTGGACGCTTTGGAGAGTTCAACGGCGACGAGCTTGGAGAGCATATCGTTTCTCTGAAAATGGAAAAAGCAAAAAGTCAACAAAGGGGCCACAAAAAATATAGGAAAAAAGCAAGGCCAGAAAATCAAGAAGAGAATTCACCTCGGCGAAGTCCGTGGGCCATGCAAAAGGCTCACAGACATTTTCCGAAGGCGGCCCCATGACGATGTCTCTCTCCGACGCTCTTGGGGGCTTCTGGGCCTTCCCCTTCCCCTTTGCCGAAGTCGACTCCGGCTTCTTCGGATCCGAAGAGGTTTTTTGCCTCTTCGGAGTCCTCTCGGCATCAGACGCCGAGCTGGTGGTTTTCGGCCTCTCCGGCTCCTTGGACTCCGAAGATTTGCGGCTCAGCTTATTCAATATGTTCACTACCGAAAAACAAGGAAACAAGGTTAGTTTTCGCCGCTAAAGCAGTAAGGCATAAAAAAGAAATCCTCACCCTCAGTCTCTTCGTCCGAAGACGAGATATTGAACACGAGGTCGCCCTTGACGAGCTCAGTTTCCGAGTATTGTTTCCTAATCATAGGAATCTTATTGAGCTCGCCCTCGAGCTCGGCCAACGGTTCTAACCGAGGATGGGGAATCACGGACTTCGACCCTCTCCAAGGAAAGCCCGGAGCCGAAGTCCTATTATAAAAAAAGAAACGGTTTTGCCATTTCGGCCACTTGGTTTTGCAGAAGGCCCTAAAAGGCTGTAAGGGGATCAAGTAAAACCAAGATCCCTTCCTTTTAAACTGGAAAAAATTAAGGATTGCCCGCAGAGACAGATCCTTATCTAGCCTACGGAGTTCGGCAGCAAAAGCCGACAAGTGCCTCCAAGAATTCGGAGTCACCTGACCTAAAGGGAGTTGAAAAAAATCAAGAAGCTCTACAAAAGGTGGGGGAAGAGGGAAACGAAGCCCGCATTCTAAGCAGGCTTCGTAAACGGTGGCATAACCCTCCGGCGGGTCGTTAGCCCTATGATCATCGTCGGGAACCACCGCCTTCCCCCCGGGAAGAAGATATTTTTCGTGTAGAGATATCACGGTGTCCTTACTCAAGACGCTGTGAAAGTATTCTACAGTCTTCTCCCCGGACTCTTTCCGGCTAGAAGACCCCTTGCCCCCTTTCCTACCGCTACCTAACTCAGAAGAAGAAGAAGAAGACATGGTTCTTACTCTTTGCAAAATCTGAGGAAATTCTGAAGAAATTCTTGAAAGCGGAAGGAAATTTTTACGCAAAAGAGACAGAGTGCAGAAGAAGCAACAGCAAAAGTATTCAAAGGATGAAGAAAGGGCGTATTTATCAGATTCGGAGAAGATTTCAAAATCATCGCACCGTTTCGAATCCCACCTTTTTAGGATTCAACGGCCGGATTTTACTGTCGCATTTAATGCAGTCACGCGCAAGGCACGTCCCCTGACGTCAGCCTCCCCCGTACCTTTATCCAGAATGCCGAAGTGACTCGCTTCGCCGAAGTGATTCACTTCGCTTTTCGGGGGGGGTAGTGATGGGGTACGTACTAAACAAGCCCAATAGCAGTGACGGCCCATCAGCCCAAAGCCCAAGGAAGAGTATCAGTTCGGCATTACCAAAGAGTTCGGCCCCAGCCTACAGCTCGGTAAAAGCCGACCCAAGGAAGAGTATCAGTTCGGCATTACCAAAGAGTTCGGCCCCAGCCTACAGCTCGGTAAAAGCCGACCAATCAAGCTCTACTCTCAGATCGGAAAAAGCTGCTCGGCAATAGTTCAGCAGTTCGGTCTCAGTATTCGACCGAACTGGGAGATAGTGGACCCATGCAGGATCTCATGACCACTACACGATCTATTTAGTGGTGTCAAATCATGCAGGATCTCATGCGGGATAAGCGGACCAAACAAAGAGGTAGTGGACCCATGCTGGATCTCCATGACCTCCACGACATCCACAACCATCATTAGTGGTGATGCAAGCCACGATCTTAGTTCAATGAATAAATAGAACTTAGATCAGATAGACAGAGGTTAAGTTCTCTAGAGATCAAAGATCAAATAGCAAGTCTGTATTGTAAGCTGTAGAAAACAGATCAAGCAATACAACTCTGCCCTCTTTTCTTCCCGTGGACGTAGATTTACCTCAGTAAATCGAACCACGTAAATCTCTGTGTCGTGATCTGTATTTTCCAGCATTCATCACCATCAAAAATTCGCCCAACCATCAGTAAACTAGAAAAATCCTTGCAGAGAGAATTATGTCGATTTCAGTTTTCCTTGAATCATTGTTTTATTTTGCTTGATTAATCCCCATAGCTCTGAGAATGGTGTTTGTATGTATTTGTGATATAAGTCCTAAATTGATATCTGACTTCAAAACTCAAAAGTCTAAAGTGCTAGCAAAAAATTTGCACTTTTCAGACCAAATTAGCGGACCGTTGAGATTGCTTTAGATTCTTTGAACATTTCCAGCTGATCGTTGGGTTGGACACTCACACTTGGATGCATGCGAAGTCAGTGAGCCTCTGGATCTTCCATGTCCTTAGTCAGCGTGTTCAGCGAGCCACTGAGTTGGTCGAAGCCAATCAAGTGGATCGATAGAAAATCCATGTTCTCGGATAACACTTCCCACATACCACCAAATGATGTATTTTCCGTTCTTGATTTCATTTAAGCTTTTTCACTATGAAAACTCAACATACTTGTTCAACAACCAATTAGTATTAATTAAAAGATTCAAAACATGTAAAATTTGTGTTCATCACCCCTTTGTTCTTTTGGGCCTTTGGTTGTTCTATGCTGATTTTTACTTCTTGGATGAGGCAGTGTTAGCCTCTAGTCTCTTTGTTGTTTTCATTCTTTGTTAAAAGTGTTGTTCATTTCTCTAGACTTGGTCTCTGATTATCTGTCGTTGTTCTTGATCTTATCTAAAGTTTGAGGTATCTGTTGATAAGTCTTATTCTTGCTCTCGCTCTTAACTGGAGTTGTTGATTCCTTGTTATTACTATTATTCTTCATCTCATATTGAGTTTAATTGTTTTTCTATGTTAGTTGATCTAATTAATTGATAGTAACATGAAATAATTAATAATTTATTAAATTAACCAATTACCTCAGCATTCTTCTAAAAATAGTGTATACCGAGCAAATGAGCAATTATGTCATTTTACATGTTATGTACACAATCTAGGATAAATGTTTCGCTTGTCATAATTTACATATCTTGCTATAGATGTTCGGATACCAAGCAAGCGAGCCCAAATATATTAATGAAAGTCTGAAATATTGGCAAAATTGAACCATGAATCCAAAAGGGATTTAACTTTCAATAATTAAAGAAACCATCAACCCTGTTGATATTTACAACACTTCAACTCAGTTGACTGATGACTTCCAGCATTATGATCTCTAATCCAAAATGATTTGTACAACAAGAGATAAAATTATGACAACCAACAGTCAGTATGTAGGTCAGCTAGAAAGGGAAGAAAAGGGAAGAAGCTTAAGAAATAAGATGGTGAGAATCAAAATTGGCTGGTATCGGCATCTTGAAAGCGCGTCCTTTCCCTTATTGTTTGCTGTCAACGTCAACTCAAATGTCAAAATTGAATCTCGAACGATGTCAAAAAATTTCCCAATGAACTTGAATGTCAATCCCATTCTGATGCCAAAGCTCGAACGCCACAACCAACCTGTGTCTGTCGCGTGCCGACCATTTTCTCTTATCTGGCCAGTTGTGTCCACTTTGAAGTTCAAAGGTGTTTCCGGGGTATCATTTGTGGGGCTGATCTGAACCTGGGGAAGGGAATGAAACAAACGTGAGGTTCTTTTCAATCATGCATTCTTGCACCAAGCAGAGTTCAAGGTGATGTTTCTACATATGAAGCTCATGTAATTTTCAGTAGAGCAAATGACAAGAGAAAAGGGAAGAACAAGAGATACAAATCATATAAGCGGCCATATTTTGCTTGACGTGCAAGATGTTATTGCCACAGATTCCTGCTACAAGTACAAGCAATGCAACTAATGAAAAATCCCTAACCAATAACAGAAATGCAAGTTATTCATTCTAAAATGTGTAAATAACAAGAAAGAGAACCTACTTGTATATCTCCTCAAGGAACCATTTTTATTAACTGATAATGGTAATGGTCTTCTCTCCTGACTCCGAGAAAGAATATCTTGCATTATTTCTGGCCAATCTGAATTTAACCTTCTCGCAAAGTCTTCTACTTCCCTGATCAGTCAAATATAACAAAACAGAACATTCATTCAAGTACGGAATGTATCGGCAACCATAATTTATATTTTCCCCTTACATTATTCGCAGCAGTCAACAGAACAAGTGATATCAAGCAGCATAGAAAGACATGTCAGAAAGCAGCTTATATAAGTAAAAGGAGCTAGCAAACAATTTGACAATAAATATTAATCCAATAAAATAATTTGAAATTTATTATGGCAGTCCACAAAAGAAGACCATTTTAGCTTAGCGCATGATGCAAATGCAGCAATGAATTGTGACTCAAAAATGAGTAATTACATGTCCAAATAATATTATTGGCATCTTAATGGAAGCGATTATATAACGATAAATACACACAAGCCCAAAAATGGAATTCCTAGTTCAATAATGAAGCTCAGTGGCAGCAATATTAGAAAAAGTTGGCAAATGCATCCAAGAATCCAAGATGTGACGGAAAAACTCCTTGCTTTTAATTTGAAACAAGTGATAGCATCAAGGCAGGTATGTTGCCCATTGAATAAACATGATAATAGCAAAGGTTAAGTGAATAAGAACATGGGAACATACCTATCAAGTTTTTCTTTTAATACAGGATCAATCCCATCAAACTCATCTTCAGCTGCTAATCCATCATTTTCAATGTCGAGCAACTTAGTTGCATTACAAACATCATTAAGAAGCTTGTTATGTAATGAAGGATTACCAGACTCGGAATGAAGCTCATTTGTTTCCTGCATCACATAAGCAAAGTCAGCTAAAACAAGTTAGAAAAATGAGGCATTGATACCACCAGCCATTGTCCTCAGTCAGCTAAAAGTACACAATCTATCAATAAGCAGTATTAATCCATAAGCAAAAATATTTGCAAGGACTCCCACCTTCTTGTTCACATCTACATCATTGCTTAAAGAAGAGGTATTGTTTGAAGTACTCGTGCACTTTGAAGAAGCATTCTTGAGATCTTTCCTTTTACGGCTCTTCTTTTTATTCTTAGAAGTTCTGGTCCCCTTAGAATCTGCAAAAAACAGTACATATTAAATTTCCACCCTAATATGATAAATAAGGGATAGAAGGGCGCAAAAGTATGTGGAGCTCATTTATACTTCTTCATAACTTGAGGAGCTACAAGCAAGACATAAATGCTAGGAATACTAGTTACAACATACCCTAATTATCATTGAGAATATTATCTTTCTCAATGATACAGGTATTATGCAGGTAACGATTATAATTTGACTGTAGTTACACACAAAATCTTCTAACAGAACTGAAGATCTACTTCTAATATGAATAAATTAATTGTTTTCAAGGAGTGAATTAACGATTAATACCTTCACCACCTCCATTAATAAATGATAACAAGTCATCGACTGAACGCTCATCCCCACGTTCCTCTTCAATCTCAACATTCTAAAGAACACATTAATGCCAGTGTCTCAGTCTCAATTATCACATACTGAATACCACTTTCAAGCAGTTTATTGAGCTGAACATCTCTGTACAATGGTGCACAAACTTAAAAGAAATAGTGGTTGGATTACATGACTGTAAAAACAATGACGTGATCACCTTCAATCTCTCTCTTTCCTTTAATTCTTTCCTCTTCCTAGCATACAATCTATTCAATAGCCGAATCCTCGGATCATCCATGGTGTTTTTGATAGGTTCCAACTTTTCCTCCTGTATTTACAGGGAAAGAAGTCATATAAGAAAAGGAAGATAAGAATAACAGGATTCTCCCGATAATGAAAAGGACATTAAGCATGTACACTGCTGGCAACGACAGAACACCTCTGTAAGATCATCAGGGAGATGAAATATCTCTCGGATCTCTTCTGGAGTCTTCCCTTCAATTACCCGTGCAAGAGCCCGACTAGTGAGATCAACCAGTGACTTGAGCTGTAGGCTGTCAGCAGCAGATGTGAGTTCACAAAGCCTTTTAGTATCCATTCGAACAAACTTCTCATCGAATGACTTCCTCTCCTGCAGTGAGGTATAACAAAAACCAAAAACTTATTTTTCCATATCATCAGATATATTGTGTCACTAAGTATTCACGAAAAGTGAACAGGCCACAGGGAAAAGCAAATTTCAGCAATACAACCTTGTTGGAACGTCCTGGCACTTGATGGAATCGGCAGTAATCAAGTATCAAGCTCAGCATGGAAGGATTGACACGTGAAGGAAGAGAGATGGGATAATTCTTGGAAGACCCCATGCCAGCAAGTATTTCTTGAGATATAAATGGGCAATACATGGCAACTTCTTGCTCTACTTGCTGTATCGAACCATCAGAAGTTTGAAGCCACACATATGCCTTTAGCATCTGTAATGTCCACCATGAAACTAATCTCAATGAGCATTAATTAAAGAGCCAATGAAAATCAATATCCTATGACCTCGATCAGGCATTGTGAGTAAGTTGAATGAATATGCAGAACTATTAGAAAGCATATGGTAGATAATACGGAAAGAGGCTTAGGTAAAATATGATAAGGTATAAGATATGCAGACATAGGATAGTTGAGATGCCGTCGGCGCAAAAACAACAAGCACACCTCTGGTTTTATAATTTCACTATCAGCTTCTGTCATTTCATTCAAAACTGCGATAATAGGAAGTGAAGAACCTTCAGAGCTATATTATCTGCAGGAAAGAATGCAAAGAATTATGACAACGTACTTACCTCAACCACAGAGAATGATAATATGCTCTCCTGTACCGATTTTGGAAGCCTAACCAGAGATTTTGCTGACAAAGAATGCATTGTCTGACGTCCAAAATATTGTCTTAACCTGACCTAATATTCAGGATTGAAATAGCTATTGACTCATGCAAACTCGACCTATAAGTTAATTAAACATATCCAAAGTGAAATATCCACTATGTTATAAATTTATGATAAGTGGGTATCTCAAATAATGTGATCTCCCACGTAGTACTTTAAAGTTGGTAATTTTAGCATCCATAGTACGAACGTGAAATACTTATTCTCGATTTACTGCACAGACATATACCATGATCCTAAGTCCTGAGACCACCAATCAGATTAAAAATAAATACTTCCGAGTTCCAGAAGCTAAAGCATGCAGTTACGGTGAAGCTCATATTATGATACATCCAATTCCCCAATTCATATTATCAATAGTCCCCATTTCCAAAATCTCCGTCTTGTTTCATTACATCTGTCCAGAACCAAAAAACTCTTACAATATTTAACAAAACGCTGGGAAGCATGATTGTCTTACTAAAAAGACTACACATTAATCAAACTGCACAGCTCAAAACCAAAATCCAAGCCCACCACAACAATTTAAAGTCCCAAACACAATAATATGAACACTCAATTCTATATTCAAGAAAAAATACAGCCAACCAATAATAATCAATAAATGCTGGTCAAAGAAAGTCCTAATCCCCAATCACCCCACCCAATTCAAATTCCAAACCCCCAGTAATTTTCAGCCCCCATTATGCAATAAAAATGAAACCACAGCAAGAATAAACAGCGAACTGAAGTTTGAAAAATAAATAAAGCAATCACAGCCGCTGCCCTCCATCAAATTCGAACGTACAGAATGTAAATACGAGAACTTGCCTCGTTATTCACGTAGACAGCGGAGAAGATAATTTATCCCCGCACCTGAAAATTGGAAAAAGAAAGAGCAGTTGGTGCTGAGACCGAAGCTTTGAAGTGTGGAAATGGCGGTGGGGAAGGAGATTGATTAATAATTACAGACAAAATGGAGATGTGCAGAGATTTGTAGGTATAAACGGGATGATATTTTTGCTGTGTTTAAGTGGAAGAAATCTATGGATAATATACTCAAAGCCAAAGGAGTTGATATATCTGTTGCTCTGCTTGTGTGATTAGATGTGTGTTTAGTTTAAGGGTGAAAATTGAAATACAGGTGCGGCTTCGTCACCACTCTTATATTGTCACGACTGACCTTACTAAGATAGTAAAGACGGGGAACTCGCGACTAGGGGGAATTAAGAAGTGGGGAAGAGGACAACATTTAATATGAAAATTCAATTAACTTCCAAAAGAAATATTTTAGTCTATCGAATAGTTAAGCAGCGGATTAATGTCTCAAGGTAATTAATGATATAGCATAGTATGGGAAAAAAACGGAAGACTTTTAGAAAGAAAGCAATTTCAAACAAGGTAGCGGAAATAAAGTATCTAGAGGGACATAGGATGACGCTCATGTATGAAGACACGACGCATCCGGGAAATCTTAAGGCTCGACTCAACATCCGCCGCAACATCATCGCTCAACCTGCACATAGGGAAAACATATGCAGGGCTGAGTACTTAATATACTCAATGGGCTCATGCCGAAAACATTTGATAAAAGTTATGTCATCCATACCATAGTGAACTCGAGTTTTACATTTAGAAGAGAAATATCATCGAGTATCACAAAAACAGTTTCATAGTCAGGCTAGACAAAACAATCTCCACACTTTCTCAACAGTCAATCATTCACATCCTCATACCATAGTGCGACGAAAGTGTGGCCACACTATTCGCCCACGAGACTGGCCGACTAGCAAGGACGGCTCACGATCCCACCAGTGTACATAGCCTGATAGGGTTTGCGGCCCTACTCAGACCCGAATTCGTTTAACACAGCCCTATAGCCTAACGGAGCAAGCTCAAACGAACTAGGCATCAGGCAACAATCTCAACATCAAAACAATCATGGCATGACATAACACTTTAAACCACCCTTATAACACTGTATCATACTTTTGAAAGCGTAAAAGAGTTTAGTAAAAGAAAGCCCACCTCGCTTGCTTATACAACACAATTCACAACTTTAATGCAACCCTTGCTCTTTGTACCCACGTACGCACAACAACCCTTGTCAACACCATAACACAATCTGTTTTTCCATCAACACATTTATCATGCATGCCCTATCGTTCCTTTCATCGTTTTCTTATATTGCCCATCCCAAACGTTCACCAACATAAACGAAATAAACACTCTAGCATACATCAACGTGCAACACATAACCACGTCATAGGATACGTTCCTTATTCACACATGTATCATGTAATGCATTCAAAGCTTGTCAACAAAGCTTATTTCAACAAAACCAGAATCTGGCAGAACAACGCAGTATTTTTGTAAAAATCATTAAAATTCCATCCGATCTCATATGAAGATAAACTTTGTTCACCACACAGTAGACATATAAAGGTTTGTCCAGTTAAAATTTCACACCAAAATCATATCTTTTGATCGGTCAAAACAAAAACGAAACTCACTGGACGAAACACAATTTCTGGCAGGACTGCGTAGTTATATTGAAAATTTCGTTATAAATTCGTCCGTCATCAATTGAAGCTGAAATTTTGACACAACACAGAAGACATCTGAAACTTCATCCAGTTAAAAATTCATGTCGAAATAAGATCGTTTGATTGGTCAAAAACTCATCGGAACCTACTGTCCGAATACAACAGTTTCCATGCTCAACATTCATTCACACATACATATTCATGCTTCCAACACATAGTCATGCTTCAAAAACGAGATTACAACCATGCTTTCCTATTCGCACATAACATTCACAACGATTCATCCACACACTCACACACAAGTACATACACGTACACACACAACCATTCATGTGCAACCATCCTTCCCAACCAATAAATTCTTAGATTTACGATTCTCCACATGCATGAGGTGTTCAAGAATCATGGATTCAATGATAAGAAGGGAAAAGGTGGATCAAAAATTATACCTTTCTCTTGAAAACAATCAGTAGAAAAGACAATTGGTGCGATTCCTCAACGGATCTTGAGTTTCCAACTCCAAATCGATGCAACAATGAAGGATTGATTTGGAGCACTTGAGAGAGAGGGGAGGGGAGGAGAAAAACGTGTGGGGGAGGAGAGGAAGAGAGGGAGGCGTGTGGAGTGAAGATCAGGGTTTTCTTAATTTATATTCAGTAATTATTCTCACACTTAATTAAACAATTAAAATTGTGGAAGAACAAAATAGAGGTCAATGAATAAGCTCCACAATTAAAAGAAATAGGCGTGTAGTGTGGGGGGAATTTTTCGAAAATTATGGTATTACTTGGAGAGAAATATACTCACAAAAATGGGTAAAAAAATATTGACCATCCCATAAATAAGGTAGTAAAAATAATTCAAGAATTCCCCAAGTAGAAAAGGGGGGGCGTGTAAAATAGAGAGTGGTCAAAGGAAATATTTAAATCCCCAAATTAAATAGGAATAGGATTTAAATTTGGTAATTTCTTGTGGAAATGGCTCCCATAAAATAGGTAACAATTAAATTAATCCCCCAAGGTAATTGAAAGGCATAAGGGGCGAAAATTTATGAGGTCTTAAAGAAGGAAAGAGTCAAATCCTAATGAAAATAGGATATGAAGAGATTTAATTGGATTTTTAATTCAAGGAAGGAAATAAGTAAGGTACCAATTAAATCTACAAAATAATTTATTCTCCTAATTAATAGGAGATTTCGAAAGACCAAGAAATGGGCAAGGGGTCGGAAATTATATAGAATAACATAGGGATAATTTGGTTTGGATTTAATTTGGATAATTATCCCAAAACAATTAATTAAATCCAAGAAAGAAAATACTATTTCAAATAATTAGGAGGGCCGGAAAATATCAAATAAAATGGCTAGAGAAAAATATGCATGATCCCATTTAATTTAATTCACACATTGGAACATAATTCGCATTATTCCACATAACTCACAACAACTAATTCCACATAATTAACTCAATCACCTAGAAAATCAATTTCCATAAAAGAAATTCTCATTCAACATCCACATTAATAAAAACAAAAGTCGCAAATTTTTCGGGGTGCTACATATATATATATATATATATATATATATATAGGGTTGTGATCAATGTCGAACCAATTTTAAAGACCGAACTAGAGACCAAATCTGGGCCATTAGATCTAGTTTTTTTGATGAGATGTGTTGTTGTGTAAATTTTTCGGTCTTCATTACAAGCCCATTTTTCTTCATTGTATAGGTTTATTACTTCATTCCGTACGTAATACCTTGAAACTACAACATGTTTTTACTTTCTTCCAGTAGGTTTTGAAATGATTCAACATATGTTTCATTTGAATTCATTGACCTGAGTTTTTAATTTATTTACATTAAAAAATGCTATTTATTCAAGTGTGTTTAGTCCTTCATTCAGAAACGTTATTACTTCATTGGATAAGGTTTTCACTTCATTCCAGTAGGACTTCAAATGCTTCTACACATACTTCATTCCAATAATTTATTACATCATTCCATGTGTTTATTACACCATATCAGCGTTGTGGCGGTAGTGATAGATATTGTAGAGAGAAAGAACGGCACACGACGGCGAAACCGCATTTAAGTACTGGAATGAAGTAAAAACCTACTGGAATGAAGTAAAAACCTACTGGAATGAAGTTAAATCTTCGTAACATGTTAGTATGACTTATTTACCTTCGGATGAATTAAAATAGGCTCGTGATGAAGGCGAAAATAATTGATAAATTTGTGTCTCTCATCCATAAAAAACTAGATCTAAAAACCCTAATTTGGTATGGTTCGGTGGTTCGGTCTTTAAGAGTGGATTTGTGAATAATGGGACTCTATATATATATATATATATATATATATATATAGGGTCATGATCTATGGCAAACACCCCTTAAACCTATAACTAGAGAATAAATCATGGCCACAAGATCAAAAAAATCAAGGGCTAGTATTAATTTTTGAATTTAAGGAGATATTAACTCCCTCAATCACAAATTTACTCCACAATAACAAGGCAGGGTATAATTGTCATTGCAGCCAAAATTATGTCATTGGCAAATTCACAAATTCAATTCTTTGAGAACGAACCCGCGTTCTTCGTTGAGCTCCGAGAATCCGAGCAAGCGGAAGTAGGCGGCGGAGAAGAAGCCCTACCGCGGGGATTTCGGCGACGGCGTGCCATTTTTTTCGTTTTGGCAATTGAATTGCGGCGGGTGGTTGGCGGCGTGAGGTTGGGGGAATTCGGAGGGGTGTGAGAGTGAAGGGATAGGATGTGTTGGGAGATAAGAAGGATGTTTGGAGCGGCAGGACTGCAGAGTGGTGGCGATGGCTCTGCAAATTCTGAGCTTCAAATTCTTTGCCATTGCTATTTTAAGCTGCCATAGAATGCAGTGTAAAAGGATTTAAATATTGAGGGAATTGAAGCTCACTTTTCATCTACCCTGGTTTTGATTTTTTTATTTTTGTTGGTTTGAAGATTTAAAGCAAAAAGATGTAAATCTGGTGGGGAAATGGAATTAATTATAGAGAAGGTATTTTTAATTTTAGTTTCTTGATGAAATTAATTTAGTGACTCATGTTTTGTAAACAAGAGTGAAGTAAAATCATGCCTAAGAGTGAAGTGTTTTGTATACAAGAGTGAAGTAAAATCATGTTAAGAGTGAAGTGTTTTGTATACAAGAGTGAAGTAAAATCATGTTAAGAGTGAAGTGTTTTGTAAACAAGAGTGAAGTAAAATCATGCCTAAGAGTGAAGTGTTTTGTATACAAGAGTGAAGTAAAATCATGTTAAGAGTGAAGTGTTTTGTAAACAAGAGTGAAGTAAAATCATGTTAAGAGTGAAGTGTTTTGTAAATAAGAGTGAAGTAAAATCATGCTAAGAGTGATGTGTTTTTTAAACAAGAGTGAAGTAAAATCATGCTAAGAGTGAAGTGTTTTGTAAACAAGAGTGAAGTAAAATCACGCTAAGAGTGAAGTGTTTTGTAAACAAGAGTGAAGTAAAATCTGAGTAAGAGTGATGTGTTTTGTGAACAAGAGTGAAGTAAAATCTGAGTAAGAGTGATGTGTTTTGTGAATAAGAGTGAAGTAAAATCTGAGTAAAATTGATGTGTTTTGTGAACAAGAGTGAAGTAAAATCTGAGTAAGAGTGATGTGTTTTGTGAACAAGAGTGAAGTAAAATCATGCTAAGAGTGATGTGCCAATTTATCCATATTTTTATAGAGTTATCCCAAATTGATATTGACATTCATTATCTGTTTGAGTTTAGATACATAAAAATCTATTTTCACAATTCCTGCATGAAGTAGGGTGTTATTACCATGAACGTATATATTATGTGTTGAAAATTGATTCCCTCTCTATTAAAACTATTAACCCTCTTTTGGAAAAACAAAGCTAAGAAATTGCGAAGAAATCGTAATCACACAGATCTCCTAAATTAAAACTTATTCAATTATATCATACACTACGCGATAAAGCATACACACAAGAAATCTGCATTCTAAGCAGATGATCCAGAAACACTGCCTAAGGCGCAGAGGAAATTCTGTGAATCGGCGACGTAATTGATGCAGATTGGAAGGAGAAAGAAAAGGAAACCACGTAATTTCCGCATTCTTGACGACGCAGATTTCCCTTTCCGGAAATTCGATCCCGTCGTCTATGGGTCGTGATTTTCGCATTAACGTTAACCACCACAGTGCCCCCTCCTCGCCGACTGCCACCACCCACCGACCGGAAACACCCACCGACCTCTCGTCTTCGTTCAGCGAGATCGGAGGACTCAATCGCGATGAGCTCCGCGAAGCGGCCTACGAGGTCTTCTTCAATTTGTGAAGAGAGGAATTCACTCAACTAGCGTGAAGAAGATGGGGGAGGTTTAAATTTCATATTGTAATTTCCTAAAATACCCTCATCATATTTTCAATAATTAAAATAAATAATATTTGTTCCATTAAGATGTGTGGCTGAGATTTGTTCTCTAGTTATACACTTAAGATTAGTTATATCTTGATCACTATCCTCTATATATATATATATATATATATATATATATATATATATATATGCCTTCATTATTTCTTCTCCATTTTCACATGTTTTATTAGATTATCAATTAATAATACTCCATCCATATGTCCCATATTAGGATTATTAATATTCATATTACGAGTATAAACTTATTAATCGATTCTCAAGTAATTTTTTAATTTACAGAACATAATTATGATAACAATAATGATAATATTATTTGTTTATTGTTAAATTATTATTAATTAATACTTTTTCATCCTCAAATAATAGTCTATGTTTATTATCTTGTTCTATCCTTCAAAATAAGTCCATTTTCATTGTTTATAAATTTTCCTTTATGATACGGTAAACCTCATTCTCCGTTAACATTCCAATATTCATTTTTTTTCTTTTTATATCTCTCATGTTTATCAATTTCACATTAAAATATTTTTAATGTGCCGTTTCCAAATTCTCTATTTTCATAGACGAAAGAAAGTCTTTTGTCATTTAAGGATGTCCACATTTAAAGACTCGTTCACTTGTTTTTCGTTTAGGATAAGTGTATATCGCACTTCATTAGAAAATTAATATACGTATATAAAAGTAAACCATCACTTTATTCCCTTTTTATGCTAGCTTGATCTTACATTTTTTTAATTCAAATGAGACTTTAAATCATTATATAGTAGTAGGATTGCTAAATTTTATCTATATTTTAAAATTAAGAATCATATTTTATAATGTTGTATCGTAATGAAGTTATTATTATTCGTTGACGGTTTAATAAAAATACTTTAACTATTAAGATAATATAAATTAATAACATATTTTCTTAGTAATCTGATGAAATAGGAATCATATCAAAAATCATATTATACTAATATATTATTGATAATTGCCATGGTAAGTAACTCTAAAAGACTAGAATACACAGAATTTCATAAAGTATATAATAGGGAAATGCTATGTGGCCACATTATGGCCAGCCATAAACTGGTTTAATAGCAAAAAAATCGGTTTACTTAGAATATCCGGTTTAGTTAGGAATTGATTTTACTTCTATATCCTTTATTGTTGCAAATTTAATACTATCAAAACATAGATATATAGAGTAATGAATTATTTTCATTCAATTATTTGATTGGTAAAAGAAATTTTATTGACATTAGTATTTGATTAAATAATTATTTTATTTGATTAAGATATAATATCACAAGATAAATAGAACAGTTAATGAATTATTAAGAGAAATTCTAATATCATTAATATTGATTAAGTTGATTTTTTTAATATGATTGAATCTATATGAATATACATATATATATATATATATATATAATAGTAGTAATAAAATGAAATATGCCAATGAAAAAGAAGTATACGCCACCTCTTGTATTAAATGATGATTATATTTTAGGAAATGAATTACACTAATAGCTACTGTAATGTAATTTGTTTTGTAAAATTTTATTGTTAATAAATATTATCGTCTTGAATGTAAAAGATTTTGGATTGATTTTTAACTTTGAAACTCTATAATGTGTAATTAATGTATAACGTTAATTTAAATTTTCAAAACTTAAAGGGGGATTCTAATATAACCGAAAGTATGGTGAAGGGTCAATGAGTCATTTTAAGTTATCCACTAACTACAATTTATATTTTAATATATAACTAATACTACAATTTACTGATATAAATCATATAACCTTGTGTGGCTGGCCATAATATGGCCATTTAGCACTACCCTATATAATATTCCACATAGTTATACTCTCAAAATCATTATTCAACGAGATTATTTTTTCCTCTAAATAAATAAACGTGACCACTGAGTTAAGGTAACATGTATGTGCAAATGTTAAAAAGTTGTAGTAGTGCAACTACGTCACATTTTTCCACTGTAAACTATAAAACTAAAAGAAGTTTGGAATATTTATATATCCGAGGATAGGGGGTGAATAATTGCTAACTCACTATCTAGTTACTAATTATAACTAATTTAAGACCATATGATTTAAGAAATCTAGTGGTCTAAAATTTGTCACGTGTAATTTTCGTTTTTATTAATTAAATTGAAAAAGATAAAAAAAACTACCAAATTAGGGTTTTGGATGAAAATGTCAATATAGTGTTTTAAAAATATTACAAAAATTCAAAAAAAAAATCAATTTTTGACATCGGAATATAGGCAAGTGAGATTTCATTAGAATTCTTATAAAATTATCTTTAATTTGATATATTTTATGTAAAAAAATATAAATTGGGATAGTTATAATCATTTAAAGTTTTGGGATATTTTTTAGAAGTTGGTTATAACTAACTTTTTATTAATTGATATTAATACTCCTAATTGACATTTTTTATGCATCGTATTGATATTCGTGGATGAATGATATTGGACATTGATTTAATGATCTAATGCATATAATTTAATTGTAATTAGTAATTTAAGAGAGAGTTGGCAATATAATACACCCCTCCGATAATATAAGCATAAATAAGTAACGATAAATACATGTGCAAGTAGAGGATTCAGGGAGGGAGCAGAGGGGGTGGCCGCCCCTTCCCAGTGACTAGTTACCATGGATCTAGAAGTAAATTTACCATGACCACCCCCTCTGTATGCTTCTGACATTGTTCCAAGGAAGAAGGGTGGAATAAAAATGGGACTTAGAGCATCCCCAACGGTGCTCATTCTGAAGGACACCGTCCGAGCCGACGGCGCGGCACCCTGCTGTCTGCCGCTATGCTCTTGCCGACGGCACGGTGCTGCTCGATGTATCGAGCACGTCCATGACGCTGAGCCGGGCGACGTGGCAGCACACCATTGGCCAACGGCTTAGCCGTTGGCATTTTCCATTTTTTTAAAATCAAATTTTAATTTAAAAATCGTTTTAAATTTAAAAACAAAATCCTACTTCCCAATAAATTATATCCGTTTTCTCACAACTTTTAATTTATTTTTCATTTTTTTCCCCCAAAATTCACATTTTTCATCTATAAATACCCTCATTTCCACACAAAAAATTTCCCACCACACTATACAATTCTCATCTAAATTCTCTCCTCAATTCTCAATCTTTGACTTCACTCTTGCAAAAAAAAATGTCCGGCTCCGGCGATCACCCCTCCGACTCCCGTGGTTAGAACCACGAATGGTTCCCTAATCCGGAAACGGAATTCTCGCCCCCCTCTAACCCAAGGTTCTCGAATTCCGGGTGGCTACCGTCCTTACCCGGTGGACGAGCAAGATGTCCCCGATGGGCTATACGGGTGGGCACCCGAACAAGGATCGCGAGAGAGCGGCGGCTCCCAAACTCCTCCTATTCCTACTCCTTGTAGTACTCGTGTTCAGGGTGGTGGCAGTGACCCTCACGTCCGCATCATGTACACTCCGAGGGAGATGGATATGTTATTCAAAACCTATTTGGAAATATCGAAGATCCGGAGGTTGGCACGAACCAAACCGGGGATAGGTTTTGGTTCCGCGTCTCTCGCCGGTACAATGCTATCCTACCGGAGAGAACCATCGAGCGCAATGAGAGTATGTTGCGCAATGTCATCTTCAGAGCCAATGAAGAAATCCAAAATTTCCAGGGGATTTACCTCCAGGAACAGGATTCGACGGGGAGTGGCAAGAGCGAGCTCGACATCATCAGTGCCGCCATGACGACCTACCAATCTTCTTATTACAAACCATTCAAGTACCTCACCGCTTGGCAGGAGGTGTGTACGCATCCGAAGTATAGGGGAGACTTATCATCCTCTTCCAGCTCCTCCAACAAACGATCGAGGTCGTTATCCGACACCGGCTCGGAAGAGGTGGCTAGCCACCTTGCCGCAACTAACTTGGGTAGCCCCGACGCCGACCGCAAGGAAGGAAACAGGTGACGACCAACCGTCGTCGCACCGCTGCCGCTCCTGCTCCCTTTGTGCCACCTCAACCGCCCACCAACTCGTTGTGGGCCCTTTTGGCTCAACTCAATATGGCCAATACGTCTCACATGTCTCCCGAGCAACTTGATGCACATTTTGCAATGATACGAGGTCTCCGAAAAATATTGGGGATAGAGTAGTCTTCCACGAAGGTATTTTAAGTATGTAATTTTTATTTTTTAGGATTTTAAATATGTAATTTTTATTTTTTAGGATTTAAGTATGTAATTTTTATTTTTAAGTATGTAATTTTTATTTTTTTAATTTGTAATAGTAGTTCGAGTATTTTTATATTGTAGAAATATTTTTAGTAATTGAAGTATTTAAATTAAATAATGGAATGGGGGGACCCTTCAGCATGTCTTTGTGGAAGAGCATGGATGTGGGTGTTGTGCTCTTGAGGAAGAACATGGAGTACAAAATTAATGAATGTGGGTCCGGACTCACATCCATGCTATTTGGCAAGAGCATGGATGGGGATGCTCTTATGACCAAATATTTAATTATAAATCAAGGGAAAACAAATTCCAAATAACTCTTGGTTACTATGAATTTGAATGAAAATCTAATTCACCAATAGAGATTTATTGGAGTATAGATGAACATGCAATGCTATCTAAGACATTAGTACATAATGGAAATGAATACAATAACATGTATAAAGAGATGCACCCTGAAGTCCTTATTTATAATAAAGGGTCAATCATCAAACTTTGCTCACCATTCTCCACCATCAATCCATCACCGACCAACATGCATGTGTAGAAATACATGCAGAGCTGATGATAAGGCCTATTTCATACATCGGTTTATTGGCGAAATGTATGCTACTTGATCAGTTTATCGCGCAAAGCAAGTGTTAATTGTGCAGGAATGCCGCTTGACCAAGGGTAATAAGGCCAAGCTGATCAAGCTGGTGTAGATGGCGAAAAAGGCTAAAAATCGGGTGGAATGATCAAGGGGTGATCAAGCAGTTAGACGGGGACCATGCCATTCTAGAAGAGAAGCACGTGTAGCTGATGCGTTGGATAGGATCATCAATCAGTTATCAAGAACGAAGGAGAATCCTCATTCGATTGCTGAGGGACCACCGCATTCTAGAAGAAGGGGCATGTGTCAATTGGTGAGATGCGCGATCCTAGCGTGAGCGAATATTCTCTGCTTAAATCGTTATCTAGCTGGAGGTCGTTGCGGGAGCTTATAAATAGAGGATGTGCCACCGGAGTTCGGGAGCTTCAGCTTCTTCTTTTGGATCTTCCTTTTTATCTTCTTTTCCATTGTAGTTTAGTTTCCAGTTCCGATGAAAGCTTAGTTAGAGAAATGGTCAGTTAGAGAGAGCGACCGAAGGGAGAATATTTGTTCGGCGCTGTCTCAAGTTTCTGACCGAGAACTTCTCGGCTTTACTCGTTTTCTTATGTTCTGAAGTTGTTAGCATAGTTTGATTCTGTGCTGTTCCGTAGTTAAAGAATCGATCTTTTTTGCATTCCGCATGTTCACAGTACATGTTTTGGAGTTCTGAATATAAAATCGGAGTTGTTTTGTTTTCGTCATCTTGTTTACTGTTCCAGTTTAGTTTCATTTTTAAGTCTCTGATCCAGTGTTTCATTATGTTGAATGTCAAGGTTTTTCGCAGTTTCGTAACACGATTAGGTAGTTAAGTTTTTTTATTCCAGCCTGTCGTTTACTTGACCCGTATTTATTTCCAGCATGATGAGTGCCTTGATCAAGTAGATAGTTTATTTTCTGCCTAGCGTAATCCAGTAGCTTAAAAACTCCCAACTTAAAGCGTGGCAGCAGTCGACCCCTGTTCACTACTCACACACTCAACACACCGGTTTCTCTGTGGGATCGACCCCGGACTTGTCGCTTTACTGTTAAAGTATTGCAAATTTGGGAGTTATAAAAATATATTTGCGGTGGGAACGAGAGATGACGCCTTGATCAAGTGGCAACGACATTTGCTAACTGATCCACTCGGTTCAGTTATCTTCCATATAGCTTGATCCATCTGCGTTTCTTAAATCGCGTCCGACCAAAATGGCGCCGTTGCCGGGAAAACATGGTGTTATTTTATGGATGTGTTTAGTGCATAGGTGTAAATAGTTTTATTTCCTTCTTTTTCTAATTTGTTTTTCCTTCTTTTATGAGAAGGTACCACCGCGGAGGACACTGGAATCATCCTCTCATCTACAGAGATACAAACGCTCATTGGAGAGTCCAGGAAGCCGGTGTCGTAACCACTCGTTACAGAGCCACGTTAGAAGCAGCAGCCGCTGAGCAATTGACCAGCGAGGAAGAAGGAGAACAGAACACACCACCAAAGCCACCACCACTTGAGCAAGCAAAAGCAGAGATGGCCCTCGTCGACAACGACTCAGGAATTGGCTCCCTGCACGCTCATGACGAGAAGGAGCCCACCCATGCCATCGCTATCACTCCAGGAATGCGCACAATCGCAACCAAATCAAGGGTGCTAGCCGTTTTGTCCAATTTCTATGGCCTCTCGAATGAGTGTCCTTACTATTTTCTTCAGGAATTTTGCAGATACTGTGATATTCAGCCCGTGCCGGCTGGATCCACTTCGGAGGATTATAGGCTCAAGGCTATTCCCTTCGTCTTGAAGGGCGACGTAGGAGTCTGGCTGTCGAGGTTACCAGAAGGATCGATCAGGACATGGGCCGAGTTCCGCATGATATTCTTAGACCGCTTCTTCCTAGTGTCGAAGACGAGTGCCCTGAAACGGGAGATTACAGAGGCCAGGCAAGAGTATGATGAGCCCCTGGGCCAATACTGGGATAGATTTCAGGGGTTGCTTCAAGCGTGCCACAACTACAAGATGGGAGATCGTGAGGTCTATTCAACCTTCTATGGCGGACTTACGGTGTACAACAAAAACGATCTCAACCTAGCAGCCCAAGGGGATTTCTCAAAAACCCCATTCAGTCAAGCAAAGAGTATTCTGGAGAGGCTAATCGAGGCAAAGAGGTCATATGAGACCTCTCGTGGCCAGTACAGAAGAGGTGTTGTGCACGCAGCAGAAGCAAGAAGTGACGAGAAGCTGGAGGCTCGATTCGAGCAGGTGGAGAAGAAGCTGCTGGAGGTAGTAGAAAAGTCCAGAGCGCCTCCACCGCCTGCACCCAAGGAGAAGCCTTATGTGCCACCACCACCGGAAGAGCACCACTACTATTATTGCGAATTCCCTCCTGAAGCGGAACCGCAACCTCAGGTGAATGCCTTCGGCCATTGGAACGCAAGTGGCAACTGGATCCAGGGGAAGCAGAGGGATGCTCCGTGGAGAGATCATCCCAATTTTAGGTGGAGTGACCAGAACCCAAGCCAACCCCTCCCCATTACAGATTTTGGCTCCCCTCCCAATCGGATTCGTCGTGTTCCTGGTTCACTTGGCAACCATCCCCATCACCGGAACTGGTTTCAAGCCTTGGCGCAGCCATTATCTTCAACAGGGACCATGCTTGGGATGACTACGTAAGTCATTAATCACTACACAAAATGAAGCGATCATCTTTAATGCAATTACTAACTTATGTATGTATCGTGCCCTGTTGCAGTGGATCTTCTGGGTCGGACCGTTCATCGGAGCTGCACTCGCTGCCCTTTACCACCAGGTGATCATCAGAGCCATCCCATTCAAGACGGGCCACTAAAATTCAATGTGTGAAGCTGCTGAATATCTTGGTTTTTCTTTTTCCCATTTCACACTGGTCTATTGTAGTTTTATTTCTATGTATTTTATCTACGAACCTATGTTTGGCACACATATAAAGATAATTGTATGATTTGGGATTTCTTATTGTTTTGTAATTCGGCCTACTTTTCATCAAAGTAATTTCGATTTTAGGTAAATGTGCTTATCTTATTGGATTCTATGCATGGGCTGACGCAGTAAAGGGAAGAGGAGGGCTTAACCCTTCCCCAAATTCTTATTTTTATGTTTTCTCTACTTCTAAAATTTGCAATTATTTTTAAAACGGTCATTAGCCCTCACCAAATTTAGGTTATTGAAGAGTAAATCATCAGAAATTGAGTAAGAAGAGGGGATGAATTGAATATTTGCAGCGGTAGAAAGAAATAATAATGGCAGCTGTGTCTTGTTGAGGAAGAGACTTAATTTTAAAAAATTAAAATATAATATTATTTTATTAATAAAGCATCGGCTGCATTAAATGATTTCACTTATTAGCTTATTATTTTAATTTAAAAGTCCAACCAAAAATTCAAATGTATTTTTAATAAAACTGATGCTTTAGGCCATCCGCAACCCTGTCACTTATCCGTCCCTTAACCATCCCTTAAATTACTATTCATGAGCGCCACTGTACTTTTTTACTCCATCTCTTAACTAAGTTACGGAACCTGCAACCCTCCATCTCTTATCCGTCCCTTAACCGTCCCTTAAATTACTATTTATTCAATTTCATTTTTTATTTTTATTTCTAACATATTCAATTAATAAAAACACACTTCATTAAAAATAAAATAAAATTACAACATAAAATAAAAATACAACTTAGAATTCAAAAAAAAAAATAAAAAAACACATAATTAAAATCCTAAAATAAATAAAAATTACATAATTTAAAATACAATTTTATAGAAAATAAAAAAACTACTCCGCCGGCGAATAATCCCCCGAAGGCGGTGGAGGTGCACTGAAGCCACCTGGAGGCGGAATACCAAGTTGTCTTGCCATAAACTTAATTCCGGGAGGATAGGCTTGGTATTGGGGAGGTGTCATGCGGGAAGTGTCTGCCATTGTGGCGGTCATGTACATGGACATTAGGGAGTTCGAGGGTGCCCCCGAGCCCGAGCCCGCCTGGCTTGATTCGGATCGGCCCCTCCTCCCTCTAGCCGCCTTCGCCGCATTTCTCCCTTGCGTCCGACGGCACCCACGGGAGCACCCCCCGGCATCGTCTGCCGTGCCCTTGATAAGGCTAATTTCATGCATAGGTCTAGGGGATAAATTCGTGAATTTGCTGGGTCTAACACATGTCTTAATCCAGGTGTATAGAAGAAATTCGCCAGGTCCAGGAAAAGAAGGAGACAATCACACGCCCGAGGAAACCGGCGAATAAGTGAACATTGTGAAAGAAATTGCAAGACGGACTAAATCTCAGAACTGAAGGGTAGAATGGAGATTTCTACGAAGGTTCTAGAAGATTATGTTCGTGTCTATAAAAGGAAGGATGTATGCATTCTGGAGGGATCTTCTGAGATGGAGACCTCACTAACAGTCTGCAGCTAGTTCACTTTTCTATACACTTGGGTTCTTCGAGGGAAATTCAGGGGGTTTCGCACTTGGGTTCACTTTCTGCTTTCTCGTATTTTCAAGCTGTGGTGTAACACCGTCCTGTTGAGGGCGAAGAAACAAGTTCCCGTTTAATTTCTCGCATTTTATGGTTTCCACCGAGCTTCGCTGTTCGAAGCTCGGCATTCTGTTTTATCGACTATTCCCGTGTTTTATGCAAGTTTAATTTTCTGTTATATCGATAATGTTGATTTCTGTTTTTGCCGTTGTGATTTTCTGGTGTTTGAGCTAGCTTACTTGTTTTGGATGCGTTTCGCAATTGTTTACGGAAACTGAGCAGAGTAATGGCTGGAAGTTTCCGACGACCAAACTTTTACATTCTGTTCGAATCTGGGTATGTGCTCTGTTTACTCCATCTTCGTGTTTAAATCCGTTGACGAAAAGCATGCCGTTGTTAGTTATTTTCTCAGTCAGTTATTTGCAGCTTTTCTGCTGTACTCGCTATTTCTGGGTCATGGTCCCCACTGTTAGTTGTTTTCTGTCTAGCTAAATTAGGTAGTCGTTTACACGGTCTAGGAAGTGAATTTAATATATCGAAGTCTTGATGATGTTTGGTCTCAGCATGTTTACAGCTTTCTAGGTCAAGTGTTTACATTTCCTACCTAGGCCTAGTAGTAGTTATATCTCAACCCTGTTTGCGTGGCAGCAGCAGCCTTTGTCAAGAGTCTCTAAATGCTTTCTTACGTATCCATCTTCGTGGGATCGACCCCTGCTTCTATATACTAATCCATAGTATTCGGGTTGAGGGATCTTTGAAGGGAAGGTTAGTGTGTATAACGGCAGAGTATTCCGTGTACCCTTGAGTTCCTAGACCAAGTGATCTAGTGGATTCATAGGTCTTGGTATCTCGACCCAGTGTAGCACATCGCATTTTTACTAAAAACACACCCGCTCCTATACATTACTTCCTGCACTTCAGCCCTCAACCTCCTGCAAGGAAAACTCTTGTGCGGCGCTGCCCGAACCGCCCTCACTAGACAAGTATTGGCCATTCGTCGTGTGCTTCGTGCGCTTCGAGGTTGAGCCCGAGCTGGACCGGACACCGCCGGCCCACCTTTCCTCGTCTTTGACGACCTCCCAAACATCGACATATTTGAATTGTTTGGCGGTGTCGTCGTAGTAGACTCGCAAAGCCGACCTCAGAATGTCGGCTCCCATGGCTCCGCTTTGGTAATGAGCCGCTTCACTCTTGTAGATGGAGCAGAATTTTTTGACCTCTCTGTCGACTAGGTCAAAATGAGCGCAGAGCATCTTATATGTGCGGCGGCGGGACCCCTTCGGCTTAATCTCGTGGTAGGCCTCGGTGACCTTTTCTCAGAAGTACTTCCGGGGTTGTTGATTCTCGACGATGGGATCGTACGAGACACTGATCCAGGCGTTGTACACCGCCAACGTTTCTTTGGGGCTATACGGATGCCAGCCTAGATCCTCCTCCTCCTCGTCCGCCTCCGCCCTAGAGCTTCCACCGCCTCGGACTCCTCCCTCGCCTCGGCCTCCTTCACCGCCTCGGCTTCCTCCTCCGCCTCGGCCTTCTTCCGCAGTAGGTTCAACAGAATAATCCTCCTGAATCTGGGATAATCTCTGCGAATACCTCGGGGCGGAGGGACGGGTGTATGCATCCACATCAAAATGAGGTGGTTGGTACCCCCCGGCGTCGACTAACCCTGGGTGCCCGGCGTCGACGAACCGGATCCACCACCCAGGACATTGTACATGCCCCCCAGTCGCCGAACGCGTTGATGTCGAACCCGCCGGAGCCGCCACCGCCGAGTTTCCGTCACCGGACATTTTGTGATGAGAGGTTAGATGAAAATTGGAGAGGAAATGGAGATGATTTAGGAAGAATAGATGTGTATTTGTGTGTGAAATGAGGATGAATTAGGAGTATTTATATAGTAAAAAATAAATAAAAAAAGAAAAAAAGGCAATATAACGGTAATATTACCGTTTTTCATTTTTAAAATATTTTTTTAATTCGGATTTAAAAAAAAATGATTTATTGCGTCAGCGTGACGATGCCACTCGCGGGTCGGCGAGTGGGCGTCACGCATGGCGCCGGAGCGCGCCACGTCGCCCTGGCGCGTGGCGAGACGTCTCGCCATCCGTCACGGCGGGACGGAACGTGTGGCGGACTGGGGACGAGACGGGGCTCTGCAACGCGTCACGCCGCCGTCTCGTCCCTTAGTGACGGATTACGGGCTACCCGCGTGACGCGTTGCGGGTGGCCTTAAAAAGTTCATCGTATTAAATTCATCTTTTTATTTAGGAGTGCACACTAATTTATGGAAACATTTCTATTTCACTCTTACTTTTATAATTTATGAGTTCTATTATTTATTACTCTCTTCGTCCAAATTTTAAGAGTTTCAGTCACTTTTACGCACTCGTTTTATAAAAATGATAATCATCTCAACATTATTTTCTCTCGTACTTTACCATTTCTCCACTTTAATTATTTATTGTTATTTTTTATAAAATGGGTGCCCAAAAGTGACCGGAAACGAAGGGAGTATATTATTTTATATTTTTTCTCATTCTCTTACTTTATTAATTATGTATTAAAATTTATGCCGTTCTCAAATTGCCTATTTTATTGTGGATGGAGAGAATATAGTATAGCCTCTACTATCGAAAATTTCTGCGTCCGCCCCTGATTCTATGCCATGTGCTATCTTGTTGGTATGCTAAGCCATGTGCGTCGGTTTGGTAGTTCGGTTAGACAAAAGTGAAAGCATTTCTATTTTAGCGTAACAGTTCAGGTAGTGACGTATAGTAATTTAAATTGTACTCCGTGAAATTTTGTCACATTTTTTCATTTTCATTCGTCTCATAAAATTTGTCACATTTCACTTTTTATCATTTTCTGTAGTGAACCCCACATTCCACTAACTTATTCCCATTCACATTTTATTACTACTATAAAACTAATATTTTAAAAAATAGGACCCACATTATACCAACTTTTTCAACCAACTTTCTATTATATTTTTTAAAACTTATGTCCGATCAAATTGTGACAACATTTGGGGGACGGAGAGAGTAATAGAATTCTTACTCAGAAAGAATAAAATAGAAAAAAGAATAAGAGTAAAGTAGAACGTAGAAAAAGGTGTAAATTAAATTTAAACTTATAATCTGAATAATGGACTGTGTAAATTAAATTTTTTAAAAAATCAATAATGAGTAAAGTAGAACGTAGAAAAAGGTGTAAATTAAATTTAAACTTATAATCTGAATAATGGACTTTGTAAATTAATTTTTTTTAAAATCAATAATGAAAAAATTGCAACCGTATTGATGGAATTAATAATGAGAATATGGATTTAGGGTTGTTCAACTGTCATATTTATTTTTATTGCATTATATTTTTTAGTAATAAATGAACGTAAATTTAATGGTTGCGTCATGGTATACTTAAGATCATGTGTTAATTTTATCTTGTCTGATTACTTTTTTTTAAAAACTCAGTCTATGATAATGTATCTTGGTCCATTTACACAATGTCAAGATTACAATGTATGTCACGAACAACCATCTCACCTCCATTCCTATATCCAGTTTAATTCAAGACAAATTTCTTTTTAACTTATTACACATTGTATCTCACGATTATCTTGTGTTATGAATCAAACGCCATCTCACTTGATGAACGAGATATCCTAGTTGCCTAAATTGGAGAGGTTTTTTGCAATGCAATCTTATGCATGAAGCATATTTATACTATCGACAATGACAGTAACATTGTAAAATCTCCTCGGGCCATTTAACAGAGAAGACTATAGAGAAGACTATAAGTTACAACTTATAGGGGACTACAGAAAATTAAATAGATGTGTCTCATTCAATAACTAGAGTACAATACATAGAAGACTATAATTTACAGACTTACACTTTACTATAAATAAAAGAGTGAACTACATAAATGGTACATGATCTTTCACTTTCGCATATAAATGATACCTGATCTTTATTTTATATCGTTTTTGGTACCCCATGACAAAAATAACCCTAGGTACCAAACATGTAATTTTTTTGTTATGGATGATATTTTTAGAAATTTCAATTATAGTACCAAATATGTAATTTCTTTTTTCTTCTTTAGTTTCTTCTTCTTTCTTTTTTCGTCATATTCTTCTTTCTTTTTAGTATTTATCTTCCTTTCTTCTTTCTTTTTTCTCCTTAGTTTACGTTTCCTCATTTTCTATTCTCTTCTTTTTCTTCTTCCTTTTTAGTGATTTATACATACATCTAATTACATTCATAATTTAAATCAAGAACAAAACACATAATTAAATTAATTATTTAAAATAATTAAATATTTTTAATTAAATTATTTTATACCCATTTTAGGGTTGAAACACCTAACTAAAAATATTCAATCGTTTATATCATTATGAATACAATTCACAATTTAAAATTTTTATTAAGACTATATTGATTAGTTATTAATTTAATATAAAATACTAATAATAATAGTTATTATTATATAATATTACACGATTCATAATTTAAATAATTATACTACAATTATTTATTAATTAATAGTAATTTTTAGTATTATAACAATAATATTATTATAGTAATAATTAAATATAATTATAATTAAGTATATTTCAATGATATTAAAAAGTAAATTAATTATTAATTTTTAACATCAAAATAATAATATAAAGAGTGGGGAGAACGAGAGAAGATATTATAATATCACTTTTAGTACTAGTTTTGTGTATGCCCAAAATAACCTTTATGACACAAATGAGAATATGCATTTGTTTAGAGGGTATTTTGGGGTGAAAATTGGATCAGGTACCAAAAATGTGATTTATAGGTACCAAAAACGATATAAAATAAAGACAGGTACCATTTATGTGCGAAAGTGAAAGATCAGATAGTTCACTCTAAATAAAAATGGTTTAGTTCAACTTATATTTTGAAAGGTAGAGTGCTTTTAAAATTGCTGCCTATTTTAGGGTTTAGGGTCCGAACTCAGAACACTCTTTTTTACTCAGGTGAAATGGTTTGCACAAGACACGGGTTATTGCCTTAGATTTTATGGGCAAATACCATTTTTGCGTTTAGGGTATCAGCAGTGGGGCGCCCTAAGGCGCGCACCCGCAATGGGGCGGACGATGGCGGGAGCAGATGATGCGCGCCATCGGGCGTGCCATCGTCCGCCCCATTGCGGAGGGCCTTAGCCCAATAAAAGGTTCATCAATTTTAAGCCCATTTGACTGAACATTTTTGTACTATCATTTTGGTGTGGCTGTGGCGGGTAATAAATCGCTATTATCTACAAATTATTCGCCTTTTATTTATCAAATTTATTTAAATTCTGTTCAATTTCTGAAAAATCAAACACACTCATGGCGGATCTCTATGCTCTTGACTTTGATGGGGTGCTCTGCGACAGCTGTGGAGAGAGCTCCCTTTCAGCTGTCAAGGTTTTGCTGAAGTGATGTTTAATTTTATTGCCATTTTGCTTCAGAATTTTGGTTTCACTTGCATTACTTCGTTCCAACTACTTGATTTTGCGTTTGCTGTTGGAAATTTTTTATTGGTTTTGGTGTAGTTTATTGCACGGCAGCTGATGTTTTTAGTTTTTCTCCACATTTATCTACTTCATGGAATTCAATTGACCTAATTAGATGTATATCTGTTTGTATGTGCGTTTTGTTTCCAACTTTTGGAACTTACTTGGTTTTTCAATGTCTGTTTTAGGCGGCTAAAGTAAGATGGCCAAATCTGTTCAATGGCGTGGACTCACAATTAGAGGATTGGATTGTTGATCAGATGCGCACAGTTATTATTTCTTCTCTCTCTCTTTTGTCTATGTGAACAAGTCTGAATATTGGTCGAGTTCTCGATTGTTTAAATTGAAAATTTCCATTAATAGTAATATTGGAATTGCCTAGATTAACAAATGCAATGCATATCTAAAAGCAAGAAAATGTAGCTATTTCTCTCAGCATTGTGTTACAGTAATATAGCTATAGACTTCCATCTCACTCGTGCTTGATGAAAAGCTGTGATATAGCTAGAAATTTTGAGCTGAAATTCTGCCCAAGATTTTGGATATTGAGTAATGTTGGTATTGCTGTGACTGAGCCTTGAGATTTGCTTATTTGGGTTCCCTTTTTCCCTGTCTAACTAATGCTAACATGATCACATGATAAGAAACATGTAGTGATGCTCGATTGATAGTTATCTCGATTGGTAAATGATGACCTCCCTTATTAGGAGTACTTGCATCTTTAAAATTTCGGTTTCTTTGTTAATATACTTGGAAGAAGATGCTCTGGTACTGGTCAAGGAATTAATTTGTTTGTTGTTTCAGATTCGACCCGTAGTAGAAACTGGATATGAAAACTTATTACTCGTGAGATTGCTGTTGGAGACGAAGATTCCCTCAATCCGGAAGTACTCAGTATGTATCCAGCCCTTAATTTCTATTCATCTTTACTTTACAAGGTCAAAATATGCTAGCCAAACCCTCAATTCCATCATTGTGCAGCATCTCATATTTGCATCTACAGATGATCACCACATGTAAGAAATTTAAAAATCTAAAAATTTTGCGCATAGAAATTCATGAAAAATGGTACATGTTGCATGTGCGGAAAAATTTGGCAGATTTAAAAAAAAAACTCGGATGCATGACACTCTATGTACCATGTAGAGGCAATAGGAGATGTTACATATTGATGGCTTGAAGATTGTGCCTTCTTAGATGACACCTAGCATTATATATTTGCGTAAGGTTGCAGAGGGGCTCACGATTGAGGGAATATTGGAGAACTGGGCAACTATAAAACCTGTGATCATGGCAGAATGGGATGAGAATGACAGGGATGCACTAATAGATCTTTTTGGAAAGGTTAGGGATGAATGGATAGATAGGGATTTTCAGACATGGATAGGTGCAAATAGGTAATGATTTATGTCCTCGGTTTATCTTATGTTGTTTCTTCTGCTGATATATATTGATCAATTTGGTTTATAACCAGCAGATTTTATCCAGGCGTTCCAGATGCTTTGAAGTTTTCTAGTTCCAAGCTCTACATCGTCACAACGAAGCAGGTATATACTAGTACAAAACAAGGCACAATGCATAATCGCAACATTCTTGTGATGAATGGACGTTTGGCTTCTAACTGCAACTAGTGAGGGATTTTTACTGAGACAAAGTCGCCCTGATTCTTACTGGTTCAACTTTCTTTTGCAGGGCCGTTTTGCAGATGCTCTGCTTCGAGAGCTTGCTGGAGTTACTATTCCGCCTGAAAGAATCTACGGGTTGGGAACTGGGTGAGTATTTTCAAGATATAGACTAACATAAATGCGAATTAGTATTAACTAATATCCTCATATGCATAATGCTGTCTTGATGAATGTAAAATCTATCAGCCCTAAAGTAAAAGTTCTGAAGCAGCTTCAAGAGATGCCGGAAAACCAGGGCCTAACCCTACAGTAAGATATCTGGATCATAACTTATATGGATGCCTTTCAATATGTTTATCTACTGCTCTACTAGAATAGAACTTAACACAATTCCAACCCTCTGTTGTAAAAGCTTTGTTGAAGATCGATTTGCAACTCTGAAGAATGCCATCAAAGAGGCAGAGTTGAACAAATGGAACCTATATTTAGGTGATTAATACCACAAATTTTTACTGACTAACTGATCTATGACATTATTTGGTTTCCTAATTCGAGTAATTGAATCAGGGGATTGGGGCTATAACACTCAAAAAGAGCGAGATGAGGCTTCAATAATCTCCAGAATTCAACTTCTTCAGCTGTCAGACTTCAGCAATAAGCTCAAGTGATCTTATTTTCTTTGGGGTTAGTGTCCTCATTTGTTAGTAAACGCATTAACCACTCCAAACTAGAGGAACTGTGAAGTAAGATGTTGATTGAACATCATTCTTGAAACCGTTCATTGTATGGATATATCTCTATTATAACTTGCAGTAAGAGAGTGTTTCAATAAGAAACGTGTAAACACGGCATACTCTAGCACCTCGCGCAGAAGTGTCTGTTTTGAACTGTGATGTTATTGCAGCTATATTTTTAAGTGTAGATATCATGTTACACTCACAAGAACTTAAAAATCTATGTATCACTATGAGCAGAAACAGTTCATTAACTACATTAAGATATCTGAAGGAACAAGAAAGTGTAATAGTATATCGATGCATATCCAATTTTATCAGTGTAGTCAAATTAATCTTTTGATAAACTCATGCCTTAATATTTATGAACAGTATGTTGGCAACAAAAACAACGTATACATTGTATACATCAAATTTGGTGCAAACAAAAAGTAAAGCTAGCTTTTTCTGTGGGACAAGACTTGATTTTTATTTGCTTAAATTTTTTTAATCATAATGCAAATTTTTGTCGCAGTCCACAAAAGTGTTCTTAAGCTTTTTGTATGGCAACTTGGATAACTTTACCTTACAAATGTTAGTAGGATCAAATAGATTGATTTTGCCATATTAGTTTTAATTTTGTCAATTGTGAAATAATAATTACAAATTTAAAATTGTGATTTTTCTATTTTTCTTAAATTACTAGTATAATTTAAAAGTCCATAAATAATTGTGATTTAAATGGCACTCATCCCAAATTCAAAACATATCATTTTTATATTTAAATGAAACAGAATCAATTTTTTATATGATAAAGCATTGTATCTTGGTCGTCAACGTGTTAGTATATGAATCCAATCAAACTTATATTGAAGCCTAAAATATGAATTATAATCTAGATACATTTATAGGGTTATAATCTGTAACATCCTTGACCAAAAATATATATTATTTTATAATTGAATATATTATTTTGGCATTTTATACACATGAATTATTATTTGGTTTTATAAGTGATGTTATTAAATAAAAATGTGATAGTATAATGGAATTAAACTAACCATACGTAATATAGAGTTAATGAATGAAGTTAATAAATAAATAAATATATATATATACATATTACGTCTATGTGCATGTGTTTGGATTTTTGTCCAATATTTTAATAACTAATGTATTTATACATATGCATAGTTTGTTTTCAATAATAAGTGTCATAGATTGTAGTTTTTCGTGGATGAAATAGGACAGGTGTAAGAAAAGAAAGTGAGATGGCAATTTTTATTTCATGTGCAACTGACGTGTGTAGTTTTGAGGTAGTAAGAATCACTTTGTATTCTTTGAAAATAGAAAGAGAGGAAAAGGGAAAAAAAGGAAGAAAATATGAAAAGAGAAGGAAAAAGCCTCGTGAGTGAGAAAAAAGTGTTAAAAAGAAAATTGAGAAGAAGGCTCAACGAGAAAGCACAAAGAAAATAACATGGATCAAGGATTGTAGAATAAGAAGAGGAATCTGGAGTTCGATTGGGATACCTATTATAAATAGGCGAAGGAACCTATAGTGCGTTTTGGAGACAAAGGAGTGAATCTAGAAGGTAGAGAAGTATCAAGATGAAATATGCTTATGTTCATAAGCCTAAGAGGTAGGATATCCTTACTATGAACTTTACTTCTCTGGTTTGAACTATGTGAACTAAATGTATAATAATGTGTTTTTCTATGTGATAATTGTATATATGTCATTAGAAAACACAATTGGAATTATTATGATATTTATAAACCTGATATGAAAGTTCTACAAAGAAATGGTATAAATATAATTATATGATGATGATAGAAATAATATGGTGTGAAATGTGACAATATGTGTTGAAGTGTGTATGAATCACGCTTTTAATTTTACATATATTATGTGGTTGATTGCTATATGTTGATTGTGGTGAATATTTGGGTTATATGGTGTGAACTAAATATGGTTATGCGTTATTTGATATTGATGGTGGAATACGATATGGATATGTGATTGGTGCAACAGATATATTTAATATGTTATATTCGAATTATTTGGTAGGATAAGATATGGATATGTGATTGATGAAATTGATATGTTTTGCATATGATATTGGAATTATATGAATCATTCGACTAAAGAGGATCTGTGACGGTCTTGCCTTGTATCTGAAATCACAGTGGACATATTGGGACCTACGGGTCAATCATATTGGGACCTTTGGGTCAAATCATATTGGGACCTTCGGGTCAAATCATAGTGGGACCTTCGGGTCAAATCATATTGGGACCTACGGGTCAATTATATTGGGACCTTCGGGTCAAATCATATTGGGACCTACGGGTCAATTATATTAGGACCTTCGGGTCAATCATATTGGAAATCCCGGGCAGATACCAGGACTGATCCGTCACAGAATAATAAAAAGGAATAGAGAGGCATATGTATATGGATATGAATTTGTTTATGATATGTGTTGTATATTATTTCTGATTATATGTATTTCGGTATATGAGTACCTTGGTGATCGTTATATGTGTTTGAAATGGGTTAACGTTTGCGATTTGTCTGCGTTGGTGTGTGGATAAGAATGTGACATAAAGTTATAAATGACTGAATGACTTTGGATATGGAAATAGGACGTATGACAGATTATGGGAAGTAATATGCTTATAAGATAAGAATAAGTGTGAATAAATAATAATTAGATAATTGAATAAATTAAGGAATTATATGGAAACATGTCTCTTGTAAGTAAGTATATGAAGAATTATAGTGCAATGTGATAGTATTGATATGAGATATTATCTGGAAAACACGGTGAACGTATAGATGTTGTGATAAAGTGATATGTGGTAATACAAGAAAAGAATGATGATATATGATGTCTTAAGAAATGACAACATATGGAAGGCGATACGGAAATTAATATGTGTTGACGAGTAAAAGATTAATATAGTAAATTATGAAAGTGGGAAGTGCTAAGAATGAATGGTTATAAGTAAAAGATAAATAATGTAAAAGTCTCAATATAGTTTAGATTAGAGAATTGATTTTCATAGTTTGGATATATCTATTGAGCTGTGGAAAGCTCACTCATATCTTCTTTTACCCCCTGCAGGTTAGAGTTGATAGTATGTCAGTGTGGTTGCGCAGCTTTGCAATTTTTGGCGGGTCACTGGTAGTCAACATGGTTAAAAGTCGTGGCATGTTGTTTAATAGTTCAATCTTTGATCTTCCGCTCGATAAATGTTAAGTTTTTAAATGTAATAGATTTTAATTGTGCTTTTTAAAGAAAATAGGAAAATTTCAGTACGGGTTGTCGATACTGAAACGTGACATCCAGTATTCGGTGGGTTTACCTACCGGGTAAGGGGTGTTACAAGTTGGTATCAGAGCAGAGGTTTAGGCGGTTCTGGAGAGAAGTGATTCAGTAAAGTGTGTAGAAACATGCGACATAGGAGTAAATGTCTGTTAGTACCAGTGACTCGATGCAGCTGCCTATGTATAAAGTGGAAAGAAGTTAGCAAAGTACGGGACATAGTTTCCCGTGTGACTGAGAAAGATGTTATATGAGACTGGCCACCTCATATAGCTCGGCTCTCGGTAACGTTATTTTGTGTAAAAGACTTAAAAAGTACAGGGAGGGTGTGTCTGAAAATATTGATGAAAAGTGTGTCCTAATGAAAGAAATGAGATTTGCTTCAATCATATTATTCGATAATATGTCAAAATAAGATGTTGGTATGTTATGTTGAGAATTGTAGGAAATGAGTGTTAATATATGAAATATGATGTGATCGGAGATATGATACGCGATATATGGTGTGATGGGAGGAACTGATATATGATATACGGTGTGATAGGAGGATTCGATCGGACCTCAAGTGGGGCTATATGATGTGATTGAGATGATATATGTTATGCTTGAGTTCTGTATGGTATTATACGATGCAATTTGGTAGCTTTATGATATGATTGGTTTGTTGTACGATACGATTAGTAGTTTCTGTTGTAATTGTAAATGATGTTGGGATGTTTTGTAAATGCTGAAATTAAATAGTTGAGCACGTAATGAGTATATGGATGTGATATGTGATATTGATGTGATGTGTGGATATCACGTGGAATACTTGATGATTGTGTGAATACTGATGACTGTTGACATGTTCTGTGATTGATATTGCCTACTACTGGATTGTGGGCACTTGTTGGTTATAGGGAAAATGAGAAATAAATGATGGGATCTGAATCTGTGTGCCCTTGAATGGGTTATATGTGCGCTCGAGATCGAGCTATGTGATGTAAATGGAAGTATGAATTCTGTATAGATTATATGTGTGCTCGGAATTGGGCAATAGGAAATATGATGTGATGCGATAAAGATATAAGCTAAGTAATTGTACATGATATAAGATATGTGATACAAAATGTGACAGATTAGAATGTGAACTCCGTAAGAACTATGTGTGCGCTCGAAGACGAGCTAAGCGAATATGGAAAGTTAAGTGAGGATTTAGAAATGAAATGGAAAATGAAAATGGGTGCTCTAAGTGAGCTATAATATATATGAAATGATATGTCTAAAAATGTGAGTTGTAAATGAAATAAATATATGAGCTTGAAATTGAGCGATATGAGGAAAAAGGGTACTATGCTTGAAAGTATGGAATCCAATGAATCATATGTGTGTTGAAAGAATGTAAAATGTATTGATGGCCAATATATGATGAAATTTGAAAATGAAATGTGGTATATGGTGCGACGGGAGTATTCGATCAGCCCATGCGGGTGTACTTTGCTTAACCCATATACCTGTGTGTTACCACTAAGCACTTGAGACAAATGAGTGCAAATATTTGAGGTGCAAATATTTGAGGTGATCGGTATGTATTTCTATATATGATTATGTGCACATGGGATAAAAATGCGATATAATATGTGGACATATGTAACGTATATGATAATCGTGATATGTGATATGTGACATGTGATTTGATGTGTCTCGATATATGTGTGACTTGGGAATTGAAATGTGATGATATATGGTCTGATATGCCTGGATATATGGTCCATGTATTTAGATCTTGTTATATGAGTTTTCATTGAGTTCTGATACTAGTACTAAGAGTTCGAGATTTAATATTCTGATGATGAATATTGAGATGTGAATGTGTGGAGCTATATAATGTTTTGGATGAAGTGATATATGTGACTGCGTGCTCTAAATGGACTATACGGTGCTAGAAAGTGAGCTATAGGCATATAATGTGATACAATGGAAAATTTGTGCGCTGCATGAGATAGATGAATGTATTCGAAACTAAGTCATATGAGGAGAAATATGATATGATTGAAAGAAAGAGATTCATATGAATTATATATTTGAAAATGAAATTAGAATGTAAAAATGCTTATGCTCGATATATGATGGGATTTGAAAATAAATATGGTTTTTGATGAATATTGACTTGATATTTGAACTTTGTTGTGACTTGTTGGTTTGATAAAAAAAAGGTAATAAGCGAAAATAAGTATAATGGAAGTGATATGTAGTGCAAGGCGACCTAAAATAAAAGTATGTGATACAATTCAGAGAAATGTATGTAACTATAATGTGAATAAATGGTTGTGATAAGATAGAAAGCATGATGTGCTAAATGACTGATAAAAGATAGTAATAATATTATTATGTGATTGTGAAATGTGGCTGTGTTAAGATTGTGATATATTCTTTGAATTAACTCACAATAATTTGTGTGGTATGCTATTATCAAGTTGTGCACTTTTACTATTATATTCTATAAATTTTATAAAGTGGCATAGGATTGTGATTTCGGTAAGTTCCAGGAAGTCAAAGTAAGATTGGATAAAGTAACATGTGATTATAAGAGATTAAATGATGTTATATGAAAATACGAAGGTTGTGCGAAATTAAAAGATAATATGAGATTAGATGATATGATACGATAAATGTTTATATCGATTTAAATCAAGGGAAATTTCGAGGACGAAATTCCTTAAAGGGGGGAAGAATTGTAACATCCTTGACCAAAAATATATATTATTTTATAATTGAATATATTATTTTGGCATTTTATACACATGAATTATTATTTGGTTTTATAAGTGATGTTATTAAATAAAAATGTGATAGTATAATGGAATTAAACTAACCATACGTAATATAGAGTTAATGAATGAAGTTAATAAATAAATAAATATATATATATATACATATTACGTCTATGTGCATGTGTTTGGATTTTTGTCCAATATTTTAATAACTAATGTATTTATACATATGCATAGTTTGTTTTCAATAATAAGTGTCATAGATTGTAGTTTTTACGTGGATGAAATAGGACAGGTGTAAGAAAAGAAAGTGAGATGGCAATTTTTATTTCATGTGCAACTGACGTGTTTAGTTTTGAGGTAGTAAGAATCACTTTGTATTCTTTGAAAATAGAAAGAGAGGAAAAGGGAAAAAAAGGAAGAAAATATGAAAAGAGAGGATAGAAAAAAAAGGAAAAAGCCTCGTGAGTGAGAAAAAAGTGTTAAAAAGAAAATTGAGAAGAAGGCTCAACGAGAAAGCACAAAGAAAATAACATGGATCAAGGATTGTAGAATAAGAAGAGGAATCTGGAGTTCGATTGGGATACCTATTATAAATAGGCGAAGGAACCTATAGTGCGTTTTGGAGACAAAGGAGTGAATCTAGAAGGTAGAGAAGTATCAAGATGAAATATGCTTATGTTCATAAGCCTAAGAGGTAGGATATCCTTACTATGAACTTTACTTCTCTGGTTTGAACTATGTGAACTAAATGTATAATAATGTGTTTTTCTATGTGATAATTGTATATATGTCATTAGAAAACACAATTGGAATTATTATGATATTTATAAACCTGATATGAAAGTTCTACAAAGAAATGGTATAAATATAATTATATGATGATGATAGAAATAATATGGTGTGAAATGTGACAATATGTGTTGAAGTGTGTATGAATCACGCTTTTAATTTTACATATATTATGTGGTTGATTGCTATATGTTGATTGTGGTGAATATTTGGGTTATATGGTGTGAACTAAATATGGTTATGCGTTATTTGATATTGATGGTGGAATACGATATGGATATGTGATTGGTGCAACAGATATATTTAATATGTTATATTCGAATTATTTGGTAGGATAAGATATGGATATGTGATTGATGAAATTGATATGTTTTGCATATGATATTGGAATTATATGAATCATTCGACTAAAGAGGATCTGTGACGGTCTTGCCTTGTATCTGAAATCACAGTGGACATATTGGGACCTACGGGTCAATCATATTGGGACCTTTGGGTCAAATCATATTGGGACCTTCGGGTCAAATCATAGTGGGACCTTCGGGTCAAATCATATTGGGACCTACGGGTCAATTATATTGGGACCTTCGGGTCAAATCATATTGGGACCTACGGGTCAATTATATTAGGACCTTCGGGTCAATCATATTGGAAATCCCGGGCAGATACCAGGACTGATCCGTCACAGAATAATAAAAAGGAATAGAGAGGCATATGTATATGGATATGAATTTGTTTATGATATGTGTTGTATATTATTTCTGATTATATGTATTTCGGTATATGAGTACCTTGGTGATCGTTATATGTGTTTGAAATGGGTTAACGTTTGCGATTTGTCTGCGTTGGTGTGTGGATAAGAATGTGACATAAAGTTATAAATGACTGAATGACTTTGGATATGGAAATAGGACGTATGACAGATTATGGGAAGTAATATGCTTATAAGATAAGAATAAGTGTGAATAAATAATAATTAGATAATTGAATAAATTAAGGAATTATATGGAAACATGTCTCTTGTAAGTAAGTATATGAAGAATTATAGTGCAATGTGATAGTATTGATATGAGATATTATCTGGAAAACACGGTGAACGTATAGATGTTGTGATAAAGTGATATGTGGTAATACAAGAAAAGAATGATGATATATGATGTCTTAAGAAATGACAACATATGGAAGGCGATACGGAAATTAATATGTGTTGACGAGTAAAAGATTAATATAGTAAATTATGAAAGTGGGAAGTGCTAAGAATGAATGGTTATAAGTAAAAGATAAATAATGTAAAAGTCTCAATATAGTTTAGATTAGAGAATTGATTTTCATAGTTTGGATATATCTATTGAGCTGTGGAAAGCTCACTCATATCTTCTTTTACCCCCTGCAGGTTAGAGTTGATAGTATGTCAGTGTGGTTGCGCAGCTTTGCAATTTTTGGCGGGTCACTGGTAGTCAACATGGTTAAAAGTCGTGGCATGTTGTTTAATAGTTCAATCTTTGATCTTCCGCTCGATAAATGTTAAGTTTTTAAATGTAATAGATTTTAATTGTGCTTTTTAAAGAAAATAGGAAAATTTCAGTACGGGTTGTCGATACTGAAACGTGACATCCAGTATTCGGTGGGTTTACCTACCGGGTAAGGGGTGTTACAAGTTGGTATCAGAGCAGAGGTTTAGGCGGTTCTGGAGAGAAGTGATTCAGTAAAGTGTGTAGAAACATGCGACATAGGAGTAAATGTCTGTTAGTACCAGTGACTCGATGCAGCTGCCTATGTATAAAGTGGAAAGAAGTTAGCAAAGTACGGGACATAGTTTCCCGTGTGACTGAGAAAGATGTTATATGAGACTGGCCACCTCATATAGCTCGGCTCTCGGTAACGTTATTTTGTGTAAAAGACTTAAAAAGTACAGGGAGGGTGTGTCTGAAAATATTGATGAAAAGTGTGTCCTAATGAAAGAAATGAGATTTGCTTCAATCATATTATTCGATAATATGTCAAAATAAGATGTTGGTATGTTATGTTGAGAATTGTAGGAAATGAGTGTTAATATATGAAATATGATGTGATCGGAGATATGATACGCGATATATGGTGTGATGGGAGGAACTGATATATGATATACGGTGTGATAGGAGGATTCGATCGGACCTCAAGTGGGGCTATATGATGTGATTGAGATGATATATGTTATGCTTGAGTTCTGTATGGTATTATACGATGCAATTTGGTAGCTTTATGATATGATTGGTTTGTTGTACGATACGATTAGTAGTTTCTGTTGTAATTGTAAATGATGTTGGGATGTTTTGTAAATGCTGAAATTAAATAGTTGAGCACGTAATGAGTATATGGATGTGATATGTGATATTGATGTGATGTGTGGATATCATGTGGAATACTTGATGATTGTGTGAATACTGATGACTGTTGACATGTTCTGTGATTGATATTGCCTACTACTGGATTGTGGGCACTTGTTGGTTATAGGGAAAATGAGAAATAAATGATGGGATCTGAATCTGTGTGCCCTTGAATGGGTTATATGTGCGCTCGAGATCGAGCTATGTGATGTAAATGGAAGTATGAATTCTGTATAGATTATATGTGTGCTCGGAATTGGGCAATAGGAAATATGATGTGATGCGATAAAGATATAAGCTAAGTAATTGTACATGATATAAGATATGTGATACAAAATGTGACAGATTAGAATGTGAACTCCGTAAGAACTATGTGTGCGCTCGAAGACGAGCTAAGCGAATATGGAAAGTTAAGTGAGGATTTAGAAATGAAATGGAAAATGAAAATGGGTGCTCTAAGTGAGCTATAATATATATGAAATGATATGTCTAAAAATGTGAGTTGTAAATGAAATAAATATATGAGCTTGAAATTGAGCGATATGAGGAAAAAGGGTACTATGCTTGAAAGTATGGAATCCAATGAATCATATGTGTGTTGAAAGAATGTAAAATGTATTGATGGCCAATATATGATGAAATTTGAAAATGAAATGTGGTATATGGTGCGACGGGAGTATTCGATCAGCCCATGCGGGTGTACTTTGCTTAACCCATATACCTGTGTGTTACCACTAAGCACTTGAGACAAATGAGTGCAAATATTTGAGGTGCAAATATTTGAGGTGATCGGTATGTATTTCTATATATGATTATGTGCACATGGGATAAAAATGCGATATAATATGTGGACATATGTAACGTATATGATAATCGTGATATGTGATATGTGACATGTGATTTGATGTGTCTCGATATATGTGTGACTTGGGAATTGAAATGTGATGATATATGGTCTGATATGCCTGGATATATGGTCCATGTATTTAGATCTTGTTATATGAGTTTTCATTGAGTTCTGATACTAGTACTAAGAGTTCGAGATTTAATATTCTGATGATGAATATTGAGATGTGAATGTGTGGAGCTATATAATGTTTTGGATGAAGTGATATATGTGACTGCGTGCTCTAAATGGACTATACGGTGCTAGAAAGTGAGCTATAGGCATATAATGTGATACAATGGAAAATTTGTGCGCTGCATGAGATAGATGAATGTATTCGAAACTAAGTCATATGAGGAGAAATATGATATGATTGAAAGAAAGAGATTCATATGAATTATATATTTGAAAATGAAATTAGAATGTAAAAATGCTTATGCTCGATATATGATGGGATTTGAAAATAAATATGGTTTTTGATGAATATTGACTTGATATTTGAACTTTGTTGTGACTTGTTGGTTTGATAAAAAAAAGGTAATAAGCGAAAATAAGTATAATGGAAGTGATATGTAGTGCAAGGCGACCTAAAATAAAAGTATGTGATACAATTCAGAGAAATGTATGTAACTATAATGTGAATAAATGGTTGTGATAAGATAGAAAGCATGATGTGCTAAATGACTGATAAAAGATAGTAATAATATTATTATGTGATTGTGAAATGTGGCTGTGTTAAGATTGTGATATATTCTTTGAATTAACTCACAATAATTTGTGTGGTATGCTATTATCAAGTTGTGCACTTTTACTATTATATTCTATAAATTTTATAAAGTGGCATAGGATTGTGATTTCGGTAAGTTCCAGGAAGTCAAAGTAAGATTGGATAAAGTAACATGTGATTATAAGAGATTAAATGATGTTATATGAAAATACGAAGGTTGTGCGAAATTAAAAGATAATATGAGATTAGATGATATGATACGATAAATGTTTATATCGATTTAAATCAAGGGAAATTTCGAGGACGAAATTCCTTAAAGGGGGGAAGAATTGTAACATCCTTGACCAAAAATATATATTATTTTATAATTGAATATATTATTTTGGCATTTTATACACATGAATTATTATTTGGTTTTATAAGTGATGTTATTAAATAAAAATGTGATAGTATAATGGAATTAAACTAACCATACGTAATATAGAGTTAATGAATGAAGTTAATAAATAAATAAATATATATATATATACATATTACGTCTATGTGCATGTGTTTGGATTTTTGTCCAATATTTTAATAACTAATGTATTTATACATATGCATAGTTTGTTTTCAATAATAAGTGTCATAGATTGTAGTTTTTACGTGGATGAAATAGGACAGGTGTAAGAAAAGAAAGTGAGATGGCAATTTTTATTTCATGTGCAACTGACGTGTTTAGTTTTGAGGTAGTAAGAATCACTTTGTATTCTTTGAAAATAGAAAGAGAGGAAAAGGGAAAAAAAGGAAGAAAATATGAAAAGAGAGGATAGAAAAAAAAGGAAAAAGCCTCGTGAGTGAGAAAAAAGTGTTAAAAAGAAAATTGAGAAGAAGGCTCAACGAGAAAGCACAAAGAAAATAACATGGATCAAGGATTGTAGAATAAGAAGAGGAATCTGGAGTTCGATTGGGATACCTATTATAAATAGGCGAAGGAACCTATAGTGCGTTTTGGAGACAAAGGAGTGAATCTAGAAGGTAGAGAAGTATCAAGATGAAATATGCTTATGTTCATAAGCCTAAGAGGTAGGATATCCTTACTATGAACTTTACTTCTCTGGTTTGAACTATGTGAACTAAATGTATAATAATGTGTTTTTCTATGTGATAATTGTATATATGTCATTAGAAAACACAATTGGAATTATTATGATATTTATAAACCTGATATGAAAGTTCTACAAAGAAATGGTATAAATATAATTATATGATGATGATAGAAATAATATGGTGTGAAATGTGACAATATGTGTTGAAGTGTGTATGAATCACGCTTTTAATTTTACATATATTATGTGGTTGATTGCTATATGTTGATTGTGGTGAATATTTGGGTTATATGGTGTGAACTAAATATGGTTATGCGTTATTTGATATTGATGGTGGAATACGATATGGATATGTGATTGGTGCAACAGATATATTTAATATGTTATATTCGAATTATTTGGTAGGATAAGATATGGATATGTGATTGATGAAATTGATATGTTTTGCATATGATATTGGAATTATATGAATCATTCGACTAAAGAGGATCTGTGACGGTCTTGCCTTGTATCTGAAATCACAGTGGACATATTGGGACCTACGGGTCAATCATATTGGGACCTTTGGGTCAAATCATATTGGGACCTTCGGGTCAAATCATAGTGGGACCTTCGGGTCAAATCATATTGGGACCTACGGGTCAATTATATTGGGACCTTCGGGTCAAATCATATTGGGACCTACGGGTCAATTATATTAGGACCTTCGGGTCAATCATATTGGAAATCCCGGGCAGATACCAGGACTGATCCGTCACAGAATAATAAAAAGGAATAGAGAGGCATATGTATATGGATATGAATTTGTTTATGATATGTGTTGTATATTATTTCTGATTATATGTATTTCGGTATATGAGTACCTTGGTGATCGTTATATGTGTTTGAAATGGGTTAACGTTTGCGATTTGTCTGCGTTGGTGTGTGGATAAGAATGTGACATAAAGTTATAAATGACTGAATGACTTTGGATATGGAAATAGGACGTATGACAGATTATGGGAAGTAATATGCTTATAAGATAAGAATAAGTGTGAATAAATAATAATTAGATAATTGAATAAATTAAGGAATTATATGGAAACATGTCTCTTGTAAGTAAGTATATGAAGAATTATAGTGCAATGTGATAGTATTGATATGAGATATTATCTGGAAAACACGGTGAACGTATAGATGTTGTGATAAAGTGATATGTGGTAATACAAGAAAAGAATGATGATATATGATGTCTTAAGAAATGACAACATATGGAAGGCGATACGGAAATTAATATGTGTTGACGAGTAAAAGATTAATATAGTAAATTATGAAAGTGGGAAGTGCTAAGAATGAATGGTTATAAGTAAAAGATAAATAATGTAAAAGTCTCAATATAGTTTAGATTAGAGAATTGATTTTCATAGTTTGGATATATCTATTGAGCTGTGGAAAGCTCACTCATATCTTCTTTTACCCCCTGCAGGTTAGAGTTGATAGTATGTCAGTGTGGTTGCGCAGCTTTGCAATTTTTGGCGGGTCACTGGTAGTCAACATGGTTAAAAGTCGTGGCATGTTGTTTAATAGTTCAATCTTTGATCTTCCGCTCGATAAATGTTAAGTTTTTAAATGTAATAGATTTTAATTGTGCTTTTTTAAAGAAAATAGGAAAATTTCAGTACGGGTTGTCGATACTGAAACGTGACATCCAGTATTCGGTGGGTTTACCTACCGGGTAAGGGGTGTTACATAATCAATATCGAACTAATTTTAAAGACTGAATTGCTGAAACCGTCATGATTAACTTATTTTAGGTCATTGTAAGACATTGTTAGTTTGTTTTAGGTCGTGCTTGGTTTGTTTTAGGTCATACTTGGTTTGTTTTATGTCCTTTTATGAAATTCGGATATGAAAAATGTGGATGTCATTTTTAGATCATTATAGGTCATGCTTACTATCATGACATAAAATAGACTAAGAATGACATTTATATTGTCTAAAAATGACATCTAGGTGTGGTTCTGTAGTTCAACAAAATAAGATTGAGTTTTCCTATAACACAACTACGTAGGTATGTATAACTTTATGTTTTTCATTCTCGATTTTTTCCTGACTCCTAGGGAGCTAATTAGCCTGATTTACATGTCCAGAGCCTTTGTACTAGCGGTAAGGAGCTTAGACATTATTGTATGAGGTGTCGAGTTCGAGTCCTCTTGACATCAGTTGTAATTTCCTCATTCAAATAGGAGTTATTTAAAAAAAAGTCTGATTACCTACGTAGGTATGTATAACTTTATGTTTTCCATTCTCGATTTTTTCCTGACTCCTAGGGAGCTAATTAGCCTGATTTACTTGTCCAGAGCCTTTGTCCTAGCGGTAAGGAGCTTAGACATTATTGTATGAGGTGCCGAGTTCGAGTCCTCTTGACATCAGTTGTAATTTCCTCATTCAAATAGGAGTTATTTAAAAAAAAAGTCTGATCATCTTCAGTGACGTAATTGGTAGTATTAAATATTGAAGAAGAAAACTCATAATTTTGGATTTTCATCAAAACAGTGACCAGTCATAATCATAATTGGACCAACACCTATAGCTAATTAACGACCTTTAAAAAACAGGCTCAAATATTGCAATTTTATGTGTTCAACAATACATTTGGGACATGATAGAGAGGTCTTAGATTTGGTCCCACTTGTCATTGAAAATAAAATTTCACTTATGTTTTTTAGTGTATGCGCTTCGATACGTAATGAATAAAGACCTGAAATCAAATGTATTCTTTGATTTGGGAAATTTGGGAAATTTGGGAAATTTCTGCCTATTTGGTTGGCTGGGTGGTACTTTTCGATTGTACGCAATTTGAATTTAAGCTTAATTATGTGGGTAGTATGTGACTTATATTTATTTTGACAATGCCTTTTTTGTTTCCTTTAATCACCTATTGTGTTGATTTGAGATTCTTGCAGGCATCTTTCGCTAATAAAATTAAATTTGACATAAACTAGATTCTATCAATTTAGTACTAGTATATGTTTGTTATATTTTAAGTAATTTGTATAGTAGAAGTAGTATTATTTAATTATTTTGTGATGAAAATTTTGATGAAAAATAGTTCGTCATTATTATTTCCGTTATAGTATATGTTGTTAGATCATTCACAATCCATACTTCCAGACTCATACATTTCCTCGACTACATTATTCACTTAAATTTCTGCACTAGCTTTTATAACCTCATAACTCTTCCCGTACTCTATTTTATTTGTTAATTAACATTTATTTTATAAAATTAAATCACACTATAAATAATACTAAAATTATGCTATTAAAAATAAAAAATTGTAAAATGAAATATGTAGTATTTATAGAGTTTCAAAATTAAAAATACTATATTTCTAGAAATTACATTGATTATGCACTAAAAATTACTCCATAATTTTAAATTTTATTGATAAAATTAAATTTCAATTAACATTAAATTAAAATATATACTATTTGACAATCTAATTTTAGAATTATAAAAAATGTTGCGGTCCGACCCATCCGAGTGGAGTAGCCACCCCTAACCGCATCCCAAATTTATAGAGATGCTAATGCCCTTATCCACAATACGACATATACATAAGATTCCTAAATGCTGCAGGGGCAGCGCTGTTGAATCCGGAGGGACAGAATTACAAGCATAAGATTCCTAAACTCAATAATTAAAAATCCAGAAATCGACTTAGACATCTCCAAAGGAAGATAAATAAATGAGAATATTTTTTTATTTATGTTTCCCTATTAGAGATAGCTCTTGCTAAGTCTACTCATGAAAGCCAATAACATAAATACAGTACCTTTTTCTTGTTAGAGATACCTCTTGCTAAGTTCACTCATGAAAGCCAATAACATAAATCCAGAAATCGAGTTACGAGGTCTACTTATGTTAGATGGAAACAAACCAATATATGAATTGATATTAATTGCAGATAAAAAAAAGCCACCTACAATCCACTTGTCATATCTGAGTCCAGGTCAGTCCGCAGTATGGTCTTCTTTTATATTTTTCCCAATTAGTAGGAGTAGTATATAAATATTGGTGAGCCAAAATCAGATACTCATACAAAAGAAAAAAAGAAGAGAGCAGAGCAGAGCAGACAACAATGGCGGGTGTGAGAAGCTTGCTGAAGAGAAGATCCCAATTTTCATGGTGCAAATACTACAGCAGCGCCACCAGATTCCCCTTCATTTGTTCAGAGATCTGCCTAAAGATCTCCCTGGTGTTAAATGGCTAAGAAGAAGAAGGATTTTGGTAAAAGGCTTGATTATTTTCTTCAACAATATGACACCCTTATATAGGGCATTACAAAGCTTGTGCTACAAGTATTCTTGGGCACCAAGCTAATATATTCTTGGGCACCAAGCTCATGTATTTCTTAGCCTCCAAACTAATGTATTTCTTAGCCTCCAAGCTAATACAAAGCTTATCCTACAAGCTTATACCTTTCTTTTTCTAACACTCCCTCTCAAATTGAGTAGTGGGATCCCCGATACTCAATTTGTCAAGAACTTCTTCAAGACTCCTTGAGCTAACTGCCTTGGTCAGTATATATGCTAGTTGATCTTCAGAACGTACAAAAGGGAATTCGACCACTCTTTCTTCAATTTTTCCTTGATGAAGTGTCTATCCACCTCAACATGCTTTGTTCGGTCATGTTGGACTGGATTCTCTGAAATGCTTATGGCGGCTTTGTTGTCGCAGTATAACTGACTCTTACTTGGAATATAATCAATCTCTGTCATCAATTTCCTCAACCACATGATCTCGGTCAGACCACTCTTAATTCCTCTGAATTCTGCCTCTGCACTAGACAGGGCTACCACCTTCTGCTTCTTACTCTTCCACGTTACCAAGTTTCCTCCAACGAATGTAAAGTAGCCTGAAGTCGACCTTCTATCCACTGGATTACCTGCCCAATCTGCATCAGTATACCCATGGATGTCTAAGTCTCCATTTTTCTTAAACACTATTCCGTGTCCGACGGTTCCCTTCAAATATCGAACTATTCTTAGTGCAGCTTCTAAGTGTTCGGCCTGGGGTTGATGCATAAATTGACTTACAACCCCTACAGCATAAGCGATGTCAGGTCTAGTGTGAGATAAATAGATGAGTTTCCCAACTAGTCGCTGATATTGCCCTCAATCTGCGGCCTCAGCTCCATCTTGTATCTTCAAGCCATGGTTTTGTACAATTGGGGTCTCGGCTGGCTTACACTCTAGTAGGCCGGTCTCTGCTAAGATGTCCAAGATGTACTTCTTCTGTCTCAAGAATATCCCCCGTGGTGAGCGAAGGACTTCAATTCCCAAGAAGTACTTGAGATCACCTAAATCCTTCATCTCAAATTCTTTGAAAAGCTTCTCCTTCAAATTCTCAATTTCCTTTGCATCATCGCCTGTAATAATCATGTCATCAACGTACACAATTAAACAGGTAGTCTTTCCCTCGTGCCTTTTCAGGAACAGTGTATGATCTGAATTGCTTTGCCTGTATCCATAGCTCTTCATTGCGTCTGCAAATCTACCAAACCAAACTCTCGGTGACTGCTTTAGCCCATACAGAGTCTTCCTCAATCGGCATCCTTCACCTGCCTTGAACTCATCAGAGAAGCCTGGTGGCGCCTCCATATATATTTCATTTTTCAACTCCCCATGAAGAAAGGCGTTAGTGACGTCGAACTGGTACAGTGGCCAATCTCGATTGGCGGCAATGGAAAGTAGTACTCGGGCTGTATCCATCTTAGCTACAGGAGAGAACGTTTCTGAGTAGTCTATTCCATAAGTCTGAGTGTACCCTTTAGCCACCAGTCGAGCTTTATACCGCTCGATACTTCCATCCGGTCTCCGCTTAATGGTGAACACCCATCTGCACCCAACTAGTTTCTTTCCTTCGGGGAGTATACACTTGTCCCAGGTGTGGTTACGCATTAAAGCATCTATCTCCTTTTTCATAGCTTCTCTCCAATGCTTGTTCCTCATCGCTTCATCGGCTGACTGTGAGATTTCCTCCTCGTCGTAGAGTGCTTCCTCGAACGCCTGAGCCATCTCAGTCAGGTGCCCTTTTGCCAAGTTAGCAATAGAGTATCTTGCCTTTCTGTTGATTCTTTCTGGACTGTACCTCTTTGGTGGTACTCCCCTGTTTGCCCTTGGAGGTAGTATATATCTCCCAGTGTCAGGATCAACTCCCTCAACTTCATCCATTTCAACTTCTTTAGGTTGATCACTATTCTCCCCCTGAGTCTCATCCACAACACTAGTTCCAGTAATCTCATTGACAGGGGCAAGAGTACTTACATTCGATATCAGGAGCGGAGAGTCACTACTAGGACTTGTGTCACCTGCCGCTTCAGTCTGCACCACGTCAGAGACTTGTCCAGCGGAGTTGCGTACTGCTTCCTCTGGTAGGTCCACTTCTGGTACACTTGGCATTGACACCCAGCTTAGTGGGTCACTATTAGGTGTCCTAATATCACCCTCCCCCTGACCGCTAAGGTGGGTATAGAAGTACTCTGATTCAAGAAAGTCACAATTCATGGTCGTGTACATACGATTAGATTTAGGATCAAAGCATCTATAACCCTTTTGGTTCACCCCGTAACCCACAAATACACATTTAATAGCGCATGGGGATAATTTTGTTCGTTCATGTTTTGGTATATGGACAAAGACGGAGCAGCCAAAGATCCAAGGTTTTAGGGAAAGATGTTGAGGAATGGTCGTGTATAGGGCTAGGGTATCGACTGGCGTTTGAAACTTTAGGATATGGGTAGGTAGCCGATTTAGAAGGTAAGCGGAAGTGGCGAGGGCTTCAGGCCAGAAGGTCTTTGGGACTTGTGATTCAATGAGTATGGCACGGGTCATTTCTAGTAGGATTCTGTTTTTCCTTTCGGCTACCCCATTTTGTTCTGGAGTGTGGGCACATGTGGTTTGGTGTATCATTCCCTTTTCTAGGATGAACTGTTTCATTTTGGAATTGACAAACTCCCCCCCATTATCAGATCGAAGGGTTTTGATGGGTTTTTGGTATTGTGTTTGGACAAGATTATAGAAGTGGACAAAGTTTTCGAAAACTTCAGATTTATGCTTCATAAATTATACCCAAGTCATACGGGTACAATCGTCAACAAAGATAAGAAAGTATCTAAAGCCTTGTCCCCCAACTACTGGTGCGGGCCTCCAAACATCAGAATGTATTAAATCAAAAATAGATTTAGTACGAGAATTACTCAACGGATAGGGGTTTCTATGGCTTTTAGCTAAAACACAAGTTTCACAATGCATGCTCGATTTTGAAGTGATATTAGGAAATAACATTTTTAAATAACCCGGAGAAGGATGTCCTAGGCGTCGGTGCCAAGCCAAGATTCCCTATCAGTAGACCCGTGAGTTAGCATGGCAGCTCCTTTTTGGGCTATCTCATCCACGTAGTACAGCCCGTTACTTTCAGTGCCACGTCCAATAATCTCTCTGGTCCTGATATCCTGCAGTAGACAGAAATTCGGTTGCATTAGCAGTGTGCAATTTAATTCCCGAGTCACATGACTGATTGACAGTAGTTTATGGGAAAGTGAGGGAACATGCAAACAATTAGATAATTCTAAAGTTAGAGAAATCTTCACAGTCCCTGCCCCCTTTACAACCGTAAAATCCCCACTAGCAGTCTGAATATGAGATAGGTGAGGCTTGTGAGTTTTAGAAATATCTGACTCATCATAAGTCATCGTGTCAGTGGCCCCGCAATCAAAAATCCACCTATTGATTTTTCCAATACCTGCAGACATAGCACATGCTGTCCCAAAATTTTCTAGGACTTGAAACCTATTTTTACATTCAATGGGGGCTGATTTATAGCTTTCGAGCATGTTGGGGTTTATTTTAGAATTTCGGAATTTTATTGGGGCCAAATCAAACATATTTTCATCATGAGGTATATTTTGTAAAGGTAAGGAAGGCCGAGGGTTAGGTTGCAAACCTAACCCTAATACCGCGTTACCTCCCGCCGTCTCCCTCATTTCCTCTTCGTCGGATTTGGTTCCTCCAGCGGCGAACTGCGTGATTCCGGCTGTTCTCGGTGGTGCGCCGATCAACTGCTCTTTGCCCCGGGTATGAGTAGTCGTGTCACGGCTGCCCTCGGTGGCGGCGAGGGTTGTGATTCCTCCATCCGTTCCAACAGCCGCGGCGGCGTGGCCTTTGCTCCACGGTGGCCGAGTAGCCGCTGATTTGTGCTTCAACTCCCACCATTCCGGATACCCTACCAATTCAAAACATTACTCTCTTGTGTGCTTGCGTTTTCCACAATTGGTACAAACCAATTTGGATCTATCATCATCCGTTCTTCGCTCCTCGGATGTCCGTTGGTTCCATCCCCCATTTCCGCTACTGCCACCACGGCGTGGGGCGGTGGAGTGATTTGGCCTCCTCGCCGTGAATAGCCCTGCTCCGATTCCGTCTCCTGGGGGTTTTCCGTCTGTAGGACGGAGAATTTCCGATCGGGCATCTTCCCGCTTCGCTATGTTGTACGCTTGCTCGGCTGAGGGAAGTGGTTCCATTTTTAACACCTCTCTCTTTACGATTTCATACTTGTCATCCAATGTCGTAAGAAACTGATACAGTCTGTTTTGTTCAGTTTCTTCATTGTGGATCTGTATATCATTTGGGCATTTCATCCGGTTGGGCCTCTTTTGGTCAATTGCTGTCCAGATCTCATTGAGATCGTTCCACATTTCCTCCAGTGTGGTGTTCCCCTGTTTTAGAGTGCTTTCCCTACGGTGTAGATCGCATATCTGTAACGAATCTCCATCGCTTTTGTATGTTACGGCCAGGCTGTCCCATATGTGCTTCGCCGTCGGTTGTTGAGCCACTCGGCTGACCAATTTGGTCTCGATATTTTGAACTAGCCACGTAAATACACAATGGTCGGCTTCCTGCCATTGTGTAAACGTTGGATCTGTTCTTGCTGGTGGGGATGAGACTCCAGTGATGTGAGATACCATCCCCCTTCCGCTAATCGCATTGTGCATCAGGATGGACCATACCGGATAGTTCTCTCCGTTGAGTTTAAACCCTACTGTCTGTTAGAAAAAGAAAGGTATAAGCTTGTAGGATAAGCTTTGTATTAGCTTGGAGGCTAAGAAATACATTAGCTTGGAGGCTAAGAAATACATGAGCTTGGTGCCCAAGAATATATTAGCTTGGTGCCCAAGAATACTTGTAGCACAAGCTTTGTAATGCCCTATATAAGGGTGTCATATTGTTGAAGAAAATAATCAAGCCTTTTACCAAAATCCTTCTTCTTCTTAGCCATTTAACATGGTATCAGAGCCAGCAACGATTCTTGGAGCTCAGAATCAATCTCATCATCGCTCTTAAACCTCTCCCAACCTCTTGGCCAAGAACCTGTAAAAGGCAGAAATGTCAGAAACTGAAAAGGTGATCACCGGCGACCCGAACTCATCCGAAGCGGATGAGTTTGCACGTCTCTTTTCAAATTTCATGCGAAAAAGCCTCATGCAAAACCAACCACCAGAAAATCCCGACAAACCAGAAAAACCAATATACAAGACCGATTCTCAACCCTTGACAGTAGGGTTTAAACTCAACGGAGAGAACTATCCGGTATGGTCCATCCTGATGCACAATGCGATTAGCGGAAGGGGGATGGTATCTCACAGCACTGGAGTCCCATCCCCACCAGCAAGAACAGATCCAACGTTTACACAATGGCAAGAAGCCGACCATTGTGTATTTACGTGGCTAGTTCAAAATATCGAGACCAAATTGGTCAGCCGAGTGGCTCAACAACCGACGGCGAAGCACATATGGGACAGCCTGGCTGTAACATACAAAAGCGGTGGAGATTCGTTACAGATATACGATCTACACCGTAGGGCAAGCACTCTAAAACAGGGGAACACCACACTGGAGGAAGTGTGGAACGATCTCAATGAGATCTGGACAGCAATTGACCAAAAGAGGCCCAACCGGATGAAATGTCCAGATGATATACAGATCCACAATGAAGAAACTGAACAAAACAGACTGTATCAGTTTCTTACGGCATTGGATGACAAGTATGAAATCGTAAAGAGAGAGGTGTTAAAAATGGAACCACTTCCCTCAGCCGAGCAAGCGTACAACATAGGGAAGCGGGAAGATGCCCGATCGGAAATTCTCCGTCCTACATACGGAAAACCCCCAGGAGACGGAATCGGAGCAGGGCTATTCACGGCGAGGAGGCCAAATCACTCCACCGCCCCACGCCGTGGTGGCAGTAGCGGAAATGGGGGATGGAACCAACGGACATCCGAGGAGCGAAGAACGGATGATGATAGATCCAAATTGGTTTGTACCAATTATGGAAAACGCAAGCACACAAGAGAACAATGCTTTGAATTGGTAGGGTATCCGGAATGGTGGGAGTTGAAGCACAAATCGGCGGCTACTCGGCCACCGTGGAGCAAAGGCCACGCCGCCGCGGCTGTTGGAACGGATGGAGGAATCACAACCCTCGCCGCCACCGAGGGCAGCCGTGACACGACTACTCATACCCGGGGCAAAGAGCAGTTGATCGGCGCACCACCGAGAACAGCCGGAATCGCGCAGTTCGCCGCTGGAGGAACCAAATCCGACGAAGAGGAAATGAGGGAGACGGCGGGAGGTAACGCGGTATTAGGGTTAGGTTTGCAACCTAACCCTCGGCCTTCCTTACCTTTACAAAATATACCTCATGATGAAAATATGTTTGATTTGGCCCCTATAAAATTCCGAAATTCTAAAATAAACCCCAACATGCTCGAAAGCTATAAATCAGCCCCCATTGAATGTAAAAATAGGTTTCAAGTCCTAGAAAATTTTGGGACAGCATGTGCTATGTCTGTAGGTATTGGAAAAATCAATAGGTGGATTTTTGATTGCGGGGCCACTGACACGATGACTTATGATGAGTCAGATATTTCTAAAACTCACAAGCCTCACCTATCTCATATTCAGACTGCTAGTGGGGATTTTACGGTTGTAAAGGGGGCAGGGACTGTGAAGATTTCTCCAACTTTAGAATTATCTAATTGTTTGCATGTTCCCTCACTTTCCCATAAACTACTGTCAATCAGTCATGTGACTCGGGAATTAAATTGCACACTGCTAATGCAACCGAATTTCTGTCTACTGCAGGATATCAGGACCGGAGAGATTATTGGACGTGGCACTGAAAGTAACGGGCTGTACTACGTGGATGAGATAGCCCAAAAAGGAGCTGCCATGCTAACTCACGGGTCTGCTGATAGGGAAGCTTGGCTTTGGCACCGACGCCTAGGACATCCTTCTCCGGGTTATTTAAAAATGTTATTTCCTAATATCACTTCAAAATCGAGCATGCATTGTGAAACTTGTGTTTTAGCTAAAAGCCATAGAAACCCCTATCCGTTGAGTAATTCTCGTACTAAATCTATTTTTGATTTAATACATTCTGATGTTTGGGGGCCCGCACCAGTAGTTGGGGGACAAGGCTTTAGATACTTTCTTATCTTTGTTGACGATTGTACCCGTATGACTTGGGTATACTTTATGAAGCATAAATCTGAAGTTTTCGAAAACTTTGTCCACTTCTATAATCTTGTCCAAACAAAATACCAAAAACCCATCAAAACCCTTCGATCTGATAATGGGGGGGAGTTTGTCAATTTCAAAATGAAACAGTTCATCCTAGAAAAGGGAATGATACACCAAACCACCTGTGCCCACACTCCAGAACAAAATGGGGTAGCCGAAAGGAAAAACAGAATCCTACTAGAAATGACCCGTGCCATACTCATTGAATCACAAGTCCCAAAGACCTTCTGGCCTGAAGCCCTCGCCACTTCCGCTTACCTTCTAAATCGGCTACCTACCCATATCCTAAAGTTTCAAATGCCAGTTGATACCCTAGCCCTATACACGACCATTCCTCAACATCTTTCCCTAAAACCTCGGATCTTTGGCTGCTCCGTCTTTGTCCATATACCAAAACATGAACGAACAAAATTATCCCCATGCGCTATTAAATGTGTATTTGTGGGTTACGGGGTGAACCAAAAAGGTTATAGATGCTTTGATCCTAAATCTAATCGTATGTACACGACCATGAATTGTGACTTTCTTGAATCAGAGTACTTCTATACCCACCTTAGCGGTCAGGGGGAGGGTGATATTAGGACACCTAATAGTGACCCACTAAGTTGGGTGTCAATGCCAAGTGTACCAGAAGTGGACCTACCAGAGGAAGCAGTACGCAACTCCGCTGGACAAGTCTCTGACGTGGTGCAGACTGAAGCGGCAGGTGACACAAGTACTAGTAGTGACTCTCCGCTCCTGATATCGAATGTAAGTACTCTTGCCCCTGTCAATGAGATTACTGGAACTAGTGTTGTGGATGAGACTCAGGGGGAGAATAGTGATCAACCTAAAGAAGTTGAAATGGATGAAGTTGAGGGAGTCGATCCTGACACTGGGAGATATATACTACCTCCAAGGGCAAACAGGGGAGTACCACCAAAGAGGTACAGTCCAGAAAGAATCAACAGAAAGGCAAGATACTCTATTGCTAACTTGGCAAAAGGGCACCTGACTGAGATGGCTCAGGCGTTCGAGGAAGCACTCTACGACGAGGAGGAAATCCCACAGTCAGCCGATGAAGCGATGAGGAACAAGCATTGGAGAGAAGCTATGAAAAAGGAGATAGATGCTTTAATGCGTAACCACACCTGGGACAAGTGTATACTCCCCGAAGGAAAGAAACCAGTTGGGTGCAGATGGGTGTTCACCATTAAGCGGAGACCGGATGGAAGTATCGAGCGGTATAAAGCTCGACTGGTGGCTAAAGGGTACACTCAGACTTATGGAATAGACTACTCAGAAACGTTCTCTCATGTAGCTAAGATGGATACAGTCCGAGTACTACTTTCCATTGTCGCCAATCGAGATTGGCCACTGTACCAGTTCGACGTCACTAACGCCTTTCTTCATGGGGAGTTGAAAAAGGAAATATATATGGAGGCGCCACCAGACTTCTCTGATGAGTTCAAGGCAGGTGAAGGATGCCGATTGAGGAAGACTCTGTATGGGCTAAAGCAGTCACCGAGAGTCTGGTTTGGTAGATTTGCAGACGCAATGAAGAGCTATGGATACATGCAAAGCAATTCAGATCATACACTGTTCCTGAAAAGGCACGAGGGAAAGACTACCTGTTTGATTGTGTACGTTGATGACATGATTATTACAGGCGATGATGCAAAGGAAATTGAGAATTTGAAGGAGAAGCTTTTCAAAGAATTTGAGATGAAGGATTTAGGTGATCTCAAGTACTTCTTGGGAATTGAAGTCCTTCGCTCACCACGGGGGATATTCTTGAGACAGAAGAAGTACATCTTGGACATCTTAGCAGAGACCGGCCTACTAGAGTGTAAGCCAGCCGAGACCCCAATTGTACAAAACCATGGCTTGAAGATACAAGATGGAGCTGAGGCCGCAGATTGAGGGCAATATCAGCGACTAGTTGGGAGACTCATCTATTTATCTCACACTAGACCTGACATCGCTTATGCTGTAGGGGTTGTAAGTCAATTTATGCATCAACCCCAGGCCGAACACTTAGAAGCTGCACTAAGAATAGTTCGATATTTGAAGGGAACCGTCGGACACGGAATAGTGTTTAAGAAAAATGGAGACTTAGACATCCATGGGTATACTGATGCAGATTGGGCAGGTAATCCAGTGGATAGAAGGTCGACTTCAGGCTACTTTACATTCGTTGGAGGAAACTTGGTAACGTGGAAGAGTAAGAAGCAGAAGGTGGTAGCCCTGTCTAGTGCAGAGGCAGAATTCAGAGGAATTAAGAGTGGTCTGACCGAGATCATGTGGTTGAGGAAATTGATGACAGAGATTGATTATATTCCAAGTAAGAGTCAGTTATACTGCGACAACAAAGCCGCCATAAGCATTTCAGAGAATCCAGTCCAACATGACCGAACAAAGCATGTTGAGGTGGATAGACACTTCATCAAGGAAAAAATTGAAGAAGGAGTGGTCGAATTCCCTTTTGTACGTTCTGAAGATCAACTAGCAGATATACTGACCAAGGCAGTTAGCTCAAGGAGTCTTGAAGGAGTTCTTGACAAATTGAGTATCGGGGATCCCACTACTCAATTTGAGGGGGAGTGTTAGAAAAAGAAAGGTATAAGCTTGTAGGATAAGCTTTGTATTAGCTTGGAGGCTAAGAAATACATTAGCTTGGAGGCTAAGAAATACATGAGCTTGGTGCCCAAGAATATATTAGCTTGGTGCCCAAGAATACTTGTAGCACAAGCTTTGTAATGCCCTATATAAGGGTGTCATATTGTTGAAGAAAATAATCAAGCCTTTTACCAAAATCCTTCTTCTTCTTAGCCATTTAACACTGTCAAGGGTTGAGAATCGGTCTTGTATATTGGTTTTTCTGGTTTGTCGGGATTTTCTAGTGGTTGGTTTTGCATGAGGCTTTTTCGCATGAAATTTGAAAAGAGACGTGCAAACTCATCCGCTTCGGATGAGTTCGGGTCGCCGGTGATCACCTTTTCAGTTTCTGACATTTCTGCCTTTTACAGGTTCTTGGCCAAGAGGTTGGGAGAGGTTTAAGAGCGATGGTGAGATTGATTCTGAGCTCCAAGAATCGTTGCTGGCTCTGATGCCATGTTAAATGGCTAAGAAGAAGAAGGATTTTGGTAAAAGGCTTGATTATTTTCTTCAATAATATGACACCCTTATATAGAGCATTACAAAGCTTGTGCTACAAGTATTCTTGGGCACCAAGCTAATGTATTTCTTAGCCTCCAAGCTAATGTATTTCTTAGCCTCCAAGTTAATACAAAGCTTATCCTACAAGCTTATACCTTTCTTTTTCTAACACCTGGTACCAACATCATGACACACGTTTCTCAGGTACTTACACAGACCTCAGAGATTCATTCATATTTATCTTCACTTCTTGTTTTGATTGTGTTTTATTATTACTGCAGATTCATCACTCATCACTCATTAATTAATGGTTGTAGCCATCACTAGTCACAAGTCACAACTTAATTCATTCAATTGCATCAAATATAGTTAGAATTAAATAGGAAGTGGACACCATGAAAATGGCTGCATCTGCATCTGCATCTGCATTGATGATTGCTTGGTGTTATCATAAAGTGATTTAAGGACAAATAAGCACGTGATTAGTTGTTGGTTAATTCCTTTTAATGGTAATTAGTTGCCGGTGAATCTGTAGCAGTACACGTCATTATTCATTCCACAAGCATCTTTTTTATTTTAGGTGTCAGGGGCATAATCGTAAAAATCTGAAACACTGTTTGTGAGCATTAGAATAATTAATTGATGCTTAGTTGGATTGGAATCTTTACAGCACTAAAATATTACCGATGGTCTCAGATTGAACATAGAATGATGCTGGGACACAATTTTAAGGATTATTATATATTAGTAATACTAAAAATCGTACATAATTTTAGATGTAATTTATTCTAATTACACGTGGTAAGTGGCTATGTGAAATGAAGGTTGATCTAAATGAGGTTAATTAATTATGCAGCTGATTGGTAGAACACCATTGGTATATCTAAACAAAGTTACAGAGGGATGTGGAGCATATGTTGCCGTAAAGCAAGAAATGATGCAGCCTACTGCTAGCATCAAAGACAGGTGCAAATTACACATACATATATATTTTCCATTGCTTTCAAATGTCAATCTTGAATAATAGTAACAATGAAACAATTTGATGCTTCAGACCAGCAATAGCCATGATGAAGGATGCTGAGGAAAAGGGCCTAATCACCCCAGGAAAGGTAAGCTACACACACACATATATATAGCCTTGTTGTTTTGTCCTTTTTTCGTTGTCTTGGAAATAAACTAGTATTTCCTACTTTTTAATATTAGACGACGCTGATTGAGCCCACTTCGGGAAACATGGGGATCAGCCTGGCCTTCATGGCTGCAATGAAAGGCTACAAAATGGTGCTCACAATGCCGTCTTACACAAGCTTAGAGAGGAGAGTGACTATGAGAGCATTTGGAGCAGATTTGGTCCTCACTGATCCCACCAAGGGAATGGGAGGCACTGTCAAGAAAGCCTACCAGCTTCTTGATTCCACCCCGGACGCCTTCATGCTTCAGCAGTTTTCCAACCCGGCCAACACAAAGGTGCATTTTGAGACTACTGGCCCCGAGATATGGGAGGACTCCAATGGCAAGGTCGACATCTTTGTGATGGGGATAGGGAGTGGAGGCACCGTCTCTGGCGTTGGCCAGTACTTGAAGTCCATGAATCCCGGTGTCAAGGTACTTCAACTACTCCATTACCACACTTTTCAAATGTGAATGTGTTTTCATGTTTTGGCATTGCTCGGTTTGTCTACATTTTACTAGCTCTCGTCTCATTTTACTAGCTCGAGTCTGTCTAACACGTGGAATTTTGTAGGGCCTCATCACATCACGGGGAATGGAGTCGGATTCAAACCAGACATCTTGGATATGGACGTTATGGAGGAAGTCCTTATGGTAATCAAGAGATACATAGAGTAAACATAAATAAGATCGTTGATATGAACTCGGTTGCTGATGCAGGTTTCTAGTGAAGATGCTGTCAAAATGGCCAGAGAATTGTCACTCAAGGAAGGGCTATATGTAAGGAAACTTGTAATGCTCTCTGAACTTTTTCTCGTTTTTTTTATCTTACATGTGGCGTGCGTGTATAGGTTGGGATATCATCCGGTGCTAACACGGTGGCTGCCCTCCGTCTAGCTAGGAGACCTGAAAACAAGGGAAAACTCATTGTGGTAAGAACTCAAACAAGCCTCTTTTGATCTTGATTCTGGATTCATAACTTTGCCTGGGGCATTTTAAACCTTGTTTCAGACTGTGCATCCGAGCTTCGGAGAGCGATACCTGTCGTCGGTGTTGTTCGAGGAGCTGAGGAAAGATGCTGAGAACATGCAGCCAGTTTCAGTTGATTAAGGATCAAGTGTGCTTGGCAGATTCACCCGATTCCGAATGCTTCTACTTAGTTGGAGAAGCTTGTTATTCCCTGGCTTTATTGAAAAATAATACATGTCACTTTTATTTTCAGTAATCACCTGATTTGTAGCTGTAAAAGCAACAATATTGTTGAGATGATTCAATCTTGAGATTATGAATTATAATGCTTATTGTCAAACTACTCCCTATTGTTTCCACAGTTCCACTGAAATAACCACACCAAATGATATTTGCATAAAGGATTGTATATGTTCGAAAAGAGACTAATCCACAATAATAAAACATTATGTCATGTCAAATATGCTCATAGACACACACACACACACACACAAATCTTAACCTATGGTAGTCTCTAGACTCTCTACCAACTTAACTAAGGTTGGGGCTTGTTGCTAAGTTAAGGAAAATTATTTCACTCGAAATCAATTGACAGCTCATATACTCCATTCTTATAGTACATATTGTTTTTCCCTTTGAAAATTATCAAGACCGACCTTAGCTCAGATATTTTTTAATATCAATTTTAAGGCAATTGATCACTTACATCTTTTTAAATAAGTGTGAGTATTGAATAAAGAAATCAAAATTGTGAAATGTAAAAAGTAGTAGTAGCACAAATTTTGTTAAGCTGTAATTTGAATGAACACGTAGGATTCTATAGGTTATGTATGTATATATGAAAAACTTTACTGCTAATAATATACTCAGGAATGGAATATGTAGATACAATGATACATAGTGATTTCTTCTCCTATAAGGGCTTGTTCTGTTTGTCATATAGGGGTCATTTAAATTATGTATCTTTACCTATCATGTGTTCTGTTTGACATACATCATAAATGCACAGCCCTACAAATGGGCTTTGGCCCGTTTCTTTTTGGCCATATAATGGCGTTAGTGTATCGGGGTGTAGCCCCACGATACATATTAGGCGCATGCGGTGCGATTTTAATTTTTTTTTTATTTTTTCCTCTATAAATACCACTTCCCACCACCTATTTTTCACAATTTTCACAAAATCCATCCACTCACTATCTACACAACCACTCTCTAAAAATTGCACCGAGGAGACGACGAATCACCCGACTTTCAGGAATCGGGATATGGCAGCAATCCATCAAACCCCTCGGCTTATCCTTCGCAGCCATCGGGTTTTGGCGGATATGCTTCTCAGCCGTCGGGCTTTGGCGGATATGCGCCTCCGTCCCAGCATTGGAGTTGGAATCAATCTCCCCCACCGTGGGCATCGAGTCCACCCCTTCCTCCATCTCAGTCGTGGAGGTCTTCTCCAACTCCGCCACCTTTACAGCTGAATCTGAGTCGTTTCGCATTTGGAGATTACAGACCCAACCTAGACGCGCTTCACCAGCCGCGTCCGGGTTCCCCTTTCCAAGCCAGCCAATCTCCGTTCACCGAAGCAGATCAAGACGCATTTGATACTACGATGGGTCTGCTCAGTTCTGGGCTCCCAGATACGCCGGCAGCACGGGTGGAAACGCCCATTCCGACCCGAGGAGGTAGCGGCAGTCGGGGCGGAGGCGGCAGTCGTGGCACCGGCCACGTAGGTGGGCGCATGGGCAGCGGGGCCGGCATTCCGAGTGGTGAGGGCAGTGGTACTGGCGGTAGCGGTGGCTATGGTTCTGGGTCCAACCGGGGCAAGCCATACACCAAAGACGAGAGCATTGCCGTGGCGAAGGCTTGGGATGCTATCACTTCGGACCCCGTGGTGGGCACAGATCAGGCCGAGGGGAGCTTTTGGAGGCGCGTCATGTTTGCATACGAGGAGTTCAAACCCGACGGCGCCGAGAGGCGCGACCCAGAACAACTCCGGAAAAAGTGGGGTAGGATTCTCCATGCGACCAAGCGGTTCGCTTCCATATACGAGAACAACCTTCGCCACGCTGAGAGTGGCCGCAGCGCAACAGATGTTAAGAACCTGTCTGATGGCCAATACCACACGGAGGGCTGGCCGAAGTTTACCTTGTGGGAAGAGTATCTTGTCCTCGCGGATTGTCCGAAATTCAGGTCGATCGTGGCGAACGAGGTGGGAACAGCTCCTGGGCCAAAGCGCACAAGGCACAACCTTGTCGGCGACTACAGTAGTGGAAGCGGCTCGCAAGAGTTCGAGCAGTCCGACGAACAAGTCGAAGAGCCAGCCGATACTCACACTAGGCGACGACGGCCCATGGGACAACATGCCTCTATCCGCAGCGCCAGAGGGGGTAGAAGGGCCTCCCGCCTATCGGCGGGCGCGTCCGGATCGCGCATCCACCAGCCCGCCCCAATCCCATAGCCCACGGTGCAACCCCACGAGGTATTGACCAATACCATAGACGTGCAGTTGATGCAACAACTGCAAGATGTATGCAGGTCATACGCAGGGGAAACTGACCCGTACGTCAGGAACGTCTACAAGAGGCTCATCACTCGGATTGAGAGTCGACTGGGGTTGGTTGATAATGCGCCTGGGGATACCGCGGCCGGCAGCAGCGAGAGAGGATGAGGAGAAGAAGAAGAAGAGGAAGACGAGGAAGCCGACTCCGACACCGAGTAGACGGTGGCGAAGTTTTGTAGTTGTATTTTATTTTAATTATTCGTTGTATAATTTTACCGGTTTGCAATACAACGAATATTCGGCCATAATTACCTCGTATTCTAGTTATTTACACTGCGATTATTTAAATTACACTTGATTGAAACTAAAAATATTTTAAAATGAAAATTGATTATAAAATTTGGGGGCTATTGGAGGTGTCCATTATAGTAGCGGAAATAGAATTTTAAGACTATGGATAATAAAATTGGGGCTATGGACAAAAATTGGGGCTGGACTATTGGGCGTGTCCGCTTTACAGTGGACACCCTTATTAGGGCTTGGCCACAAAAACCCAAAGAAAAATTGGAAATTGCGTCTCTCCCACTCTTTCTCTCTCTCACACACAGACACACTCTGAGTTGGGGAATTCTAGTTTGAGTAAAAGATTTCCGGCATATTCGGAAAATCGCCGGCCATCAGATCGATCCGCCGGGCCCTTCGATTTCGCGCCAAAAATCCCAAATTTTTCTGGATAAAAGATGGTTTGATGCGATTTTAGGCGGAAGTATATATGTGAAGATGCGTGCCCTTAAATGCGGGACATGTGTCGGATGCATCGAATTTTGAATTATTTGGGATCGGAATTGCAGCACCACAGCGTTTAGGTTCCGCAGCAAAGGTTCAATTGTCACACAGGGACTTATCGCCTGCGAGTGACTGATTTTTGTGATTTCTCTTTTTTTGAGGAGATCTAAGGTGTTTGCTGAAATTGCTCTCATTGGTGAGCTCACACAAGTTGTTTCTATAGGCCGTGGCCTCGAGACAACGTCGTTTGATTTTTTAAAATTATTCCAAGGTGGAGATTGGGGGCACTCTTGTTTCTGTGGGGGTTTCTCTGAACTTACTGCATGCAATCCGGTGGTGGCCATGGCCGGAGTAATGCCGCTTCGGCCTCTGCTTCTCCGTCCTCGTCATCATCCGCTGCGTCCGCATTTGATCAGCAGCAACAGCAGAGACAACAGCAAAGACAGGTGAAACCTCACGTCCTTTCTTGAGTTCTTCCAAGTTTCATCCTTCCGCTGGTACATTGGAAATTAGTCTAATTATTAAATGCGTGAAGTAAATCTTGATTCTGTTGACGACTCTAAACCCACTTATTTATGTGTAGCCCCTCCCCCCGTCTCCCGACATACCTTTTGCTGTCAGCCATGACTTTTCTATCTGATACTAAGAATTGATTGTTTCTAATTAGTGTGTTTTGGAGGTGGTTATTCCTATGTGCATCCTCTTCTCCCTTTCTCTTCTGTTGGGTGTATTTAAAACAAATTTATTATGGAGACTAGGTGTAATGATTCAAAATAGCAAATGTAACATATTTATTGGCTATAATTTTTTATGTAAAGGTAGATGCAAACAATTTCGTGTACACCTGGGAAAGTAAAACAACTTACTTTGCTAAATTTATTTTTTGACTTCGACTCTACCCAACCACCTTCGTGTCATCATCCACATGATATAATTCTGCCTTCAGAATTAATGTATTTGTTGTTAGTTTGGACTTTGTCAAGTTTCTGCTTCTATAGTGTTTGTCATTTCAGCTTCGTGGATCTTGGTTCTTTGCATAGGAATTTCCTTGCAATGTTTTCAAGCTACAAGACTGCATTTTTTTTTGTTCTAGTAATTTCACTTAAACAGCTCCTATTGGCGTGTGACCAACTTTGAATGTCGTTGCAGTCGATGGCTCAACAGTTTCTGAGGAAACCTGAAGGGAATGATGCCATTCTGTCGTACCAAGCTGGCACAATACAAGGAACCCCAGGGGCGACCAATTTTTCTGCAGCATCTGGCTCCACACAGCTGCCTCAACAGCCCAGGAAGTTCATTGATTTGGGCCAGCAGCATGGTTCCCCCAATAATCCGGACCAAAGTTATAATAGAAGTCAAGGTGTTGAGCAACAGATGTTGAATCCGATCCAACAAGCTTATTTGCAGTATGCATTTCAGTCAGCCCAACAGAAACCTACCTTAGGAATGCAATCGCAGCAGCAGGTGAGACCAGCAATGTTTGGTTCTCTTGGAAAAGATCAAGAAATGAGGATGGCAAACATGAAAATGCAAGAGCTGGTGTCCATGCAAGCAGCAAATCAGTGTCAGGGTTCCTCCTCCAAGAAACCCTCCGAGCAGGTTGTTCAGAGTGATAAACATGCGGATAACAGACATCGGCCTATGCCTGATCAGAGAAGTGAATCCAAACTCAACCATCCTCCATTAGGTGGTCAGGGAATCCAACCTGCACCTCTGCAAGCTCTACAATCTCAGCAAAATATCATGAACATGCCAAACAATCAGATAGCTATGGCTGCACAGATGCAGGCAATGCAGGCATTGGCTCTTGAGCATAATATTGATCTGTCACATCCTGCAAATGCAAATGTGGTTGCGCAGCTTATTCCATTAATGCACTCCAGGATGGCTGCTCAACAAAAAGCTAATGAAAATAATACTGGTATCCCTTCTGTATCCTTTGGTAAACAGCATGTTACCTCACCGTCAGTTGGAAATGAAGGTTCTCCCCATGGTAATTCCTCAAGTGACGTGTCAGGACAATCTGGGTCTTCCAAAGTTAAGCAGGCAGTTTCACCTAGTACTCTTGGGGTGAGTTCCAATGCAGCTCTACCTAACAATTGTAGCAGCACGTCTGCCCAACAGTTCTCTGTGCCACATATGCCCCCTAGGCAGCATTCCTCTCTTGGTCATGGAATGCCTCCTATGCATCCTTCGCAGTCACCAGGGAATCTGAGCCAAGGAGTTGACAGTTTTCTTGCAAAAACTTCTGTTGCAGAAGCTTCTCAGGCACAAAACGCCAGACAACTTAATCAGTCTCCTCAATCTGTAACTCCATCTAATGATGGGGATTTGTGTAATCCATCAACATCTCAGGGGGGACCCAGTTCACAGATGAGACAATTGCACACTGGTTTTACCAAGCAGCAGTTGCATGTACTTAAAGCACAGATACTTGCATTTAGGCGTCTAAAGGTTAGAATATATTTCTACACCCTCCTATAGTTTGCTCTGGATTGTTTTTACAAAACTGTTTATGACTATCTGTTCATATTTCATTCTGATAGTTTCATAGATACTTACACTGACTTATCAAGTTCTCTCTTTGCTTTATTAGCAAAGAGGCGATGTAACTTTGCCGCGTGAACTGCTCCAAGCTATTGCTCCCCCACCACTTGATTTACAAATGCAACAGCTGATTCCACCTCCCACAAATGCTGGCAAGGACAAATTAGCTGGAGAAACTGCAGAGGAGCACACCAAACATGTGGAGTACAGTGAGAAAGGGGCCGGGGCTGCAAAATCTGTAGCTGGATTAGTTAATATGAAAACAGAAGGTCCAGGAGATGATAGGGCTGCTGCTGCCGCAACTGCGACCATTCAGAACTCTGTTGTTGCAGCAAAGGAGCGGAGGTTTGTGGGTCCTCCTGGAAAAGAAGAGCCGCAGCATATTGGTAGTTCTGGGAAATCCGAACAGGAGTCTGAACCGGGCAATCAGAAAACACTTGTCAGGATTGATGTTGCTGCAGACAGGGGTAAAGGAATTGCCTCACAGTCAAGTGCTTCAGATCCAGTGCAGGTTAAGAAACCCATTCAAGCAAGTAATACATCCCAACCTAAGGATTCTAGTTCTACACGAAAATATCATGGGCCGTTATTTGATTTCCCTGTTTTCACCAGAAAACATGAGAGCCTTGGATCCTCTATGATGAACAACAATAGTAACTTAATTTTAGCTTATGATATTAAAGATCTTTTTGCTGATGAAGGTGGAGAGATCCACAAAAGGAAAAGGGCCGAAAAAATTGGGAAAATTGATAAAATACTTGCTGTGAACTTAGAGAGGAAGAGAATCAGACCAGATCTTGTTATTCGGCTACAAATTGAATCAAAGAAACTTCAGCTTGTTAAGTGCCAGGCACGCTTGAGGGATGAGATTGAGCAGCAGCAACAAGAAATAATGGCTATGCCTGATAGACCATATAGGAAATTCGTTCGACTGTGTGAACGTCAGCGACAGGAGCTTAACCGACAATCACAGGCTAATCAGAAGGCAACTAGGGAGAAGCAACTAAAATCCATATTTCATTGGCGCAAAAAGCTCCTCGAGGCACATTGGGCTTCCCGTGATGCTCGAACCACCCGCAATAGAGGAGTGCATAAATATCATGAAAAGATGTTGAGAGAGTTCTCCAAAATGAAGGATGATGATCGTAATAAAAGAATGGAAGCCTTGAAAAATAATGATGTGGAAAGATATAGAGAGATGCTTCTGGAACAACAAACTAACTTACCTGGGGAGGCTGCAGAAAGATATGCTGTTCTCTCATCATTTTTAAGTCAAACTGAGGAGTATCTTCACAAATTGGGCAGTAAAATAACAGCCACTAAAAATCAGCAGGAGGTTGAGGAGGCAGCTAATGCTGCTGCCACCACTGCACGTGCACATGTATTCTCTCTATTCTTCTCTCCCCTCCTCTTCCGTATTAAGCATATAAAAGGATCAATGTAGTATCATCTCCACTTCGAAAACATCAAGTAAAAAAGTAACTGCTCTGTGTTTGCTAAGCGTAAAACTCAAATGATCATACTTTGATAAGTTTCTCTAAGAAATTGTCTTCAAATGAGAAATCAAGTTGTCTGATGCTTAAATATGACTGTTCACATCAGCTATGCATATACGAGAATGAAATTCTCACACTTCTTTATTAATATTTGGAAAAGTGGGAAGATGTTACCGGAAATATATGTAGCATCATCAATCTTGTATAGTATACACCAACCTGTTTTCACTATGCTTTTCCGACTCCATAATGGTTCTTTACGACATTTTCCAGTTCAGTTATAATTGAACACAATGATGGCTTCTCTACATAAGAGCAAGGACAATTGGATTTGGTGTCTCATTGACTTGTATCTCTTAATGTCTTCTTTTAACCCCTATGTTCCTCTAATGAATGTATTTATCCTATATTTATGTTTGTTATTTGCTAATTTGTGGCTTCAGATACTTCAGTATTCTCATTTATGTCTTTTCTGGATACAAGGGTCTCTCGGAAGAGGAAGTAAGAGCTGCTGCTGCCTGTGCGAGAGATGAAGTCATGATAAGGAACCGGTTTTCTGAGATGAATGCACCAAGAGATAGTCAGTCTGTTAACAAGTATGCCACAGCTAGCTTATTTTTATTTCATTTCTCATAATATATGGATGTTCATTTCTCATAATATATGGATGCCATTAGAGAGTAATTTTGGATCAGATATTTTTAATTTCATCCTGAATTATTACCATATGCTTAATGTTTCTATCATACATATTGGACAGACCATGTGGGTGCCGTCTGTATCTTTATGTAATTTAGACCTAAAACATCTTCCTGTCATACTTAAATTAGATTTTAGCATAAAATCTTCTTTTTCCCCTTTTCGTGGTTTCTACCAGGTACTACAATCTGGCACATGCTGTGAATGAAAGGGTCATAAGGCAGCCTTCAATGCTACGAGCTGGAACTCTACGAGACTATCAACTTGTTAGTTGCGGTTTAGTTTGAACTGTGTGATTGACCCTTAATTGAACAGCTCTGCATGTTAGTTTCTCTGCACATTGCCAGTAGTTATTGATCTAGATGTACTCAATTATGCAGGTTGGTTTGCAGTGGATGCTATCATTATACAATAACAAATTAAATGGCATTTTAGCAGATGAGATGGGTCTGGGAAAAACGGTGCAGGTGAGACAGTTCTGATTAATAATTATTCAAAAGTTTGGGTCTTCTTATGCTTAAAGAGTCGCAATGTCTTCTACACATGATATTACCTGAGTTTTGAAAGCTTATAACCTCAAAAGGAGCTGAGTTGAGCTGATGAGCAGGACTGCACTGCAGGAGGCTCAAGCTCAAATTATTTCTTTTACCTAGGCTCGAGCTTGGATCAAGCTCAATTTCAAGCTTTTTTAGTTAAGTTGTGTTGGGTTTGTGAATGACCCATTTATTAACTAAAATGGGGCTTTCTTGAGCTTGGCTCGGAAGCATTATAGCATATGATCAGTTCTAGCTCTAGACGAAATGTGTTTATTAAGTTTTAGCATACAAAATGGAAAAAAGCTCAATTGAGTTTCCTTTAGTTTGAACTTCTGGACAAGTGGGCATGCTCGGAAGCATATAAACTAATTGAACTTGAACTTGAGCTCTGTAAGATGCTGACAAACATCAATGCTGAAAAATAAAAGATTGAATACTTCGGGGCTTGAGCTTGTCTTGGATTTTTTTCGTGCTTGAAATTGGCTCATTCTTGGTCGTTTGGTTGAGGATTATTTATAATAGAATTTTTTCCCTGAATCAAGATTCATGAATCTCATTTATTTCCCTTAAAACTTATGTCCTTTAAACAAACAGCCTTACTTATTTGTGTTTGTGAAGTTTCATTTGTGCTTATATTTGAAATTTTGCTCAAATTTTTGTTTATGCAGGTGATGGCCTTGATTGCTCATTTGATGGAATTCAAAGGAAATTATGGCCCTCATCTTATTATTGTTCCCAATGCTGTACTTGTCAACTGGAAGGTAAGAGATTCATTGTAGCACCTGTTTGAATTCTTAGAAGTATCTAACTGTAACATCTCTGTTTTTTGTCTTAGAGTGAATTGCATAATTGGCTTCCGAGTGTTTCCTGTATATATTATGTTGGTGGGAAAGACCAAAGGGCGAAATTGTTTTCTCAAGTAAGAAGAGAATAATTTCATAGTTAAACTCTTTGCTTCATAATATTCTTCAATGTTATCAATTCCGTTTGTTTCATCTACTGTGTAGGAAGTGCTAGCCATGAAGTTTAATGTGCTTGTAACGACCTATGAGTTCATCATGTATGATCGTTCAAAACTTTCAAAAATTGATTGGAAATATATTATAATTGATGAAGCACAACGGATGAAGGACAGAGAGTCAGTATTAGCTCGTGACCTTGATCGGTATCGCTGCCAAAGGCGGTTGCTTCTTACCGGGACACCATTGCAGGTATGATTTTGTTATGATTGGATATATGTTTTGTGGAGTAGAAGTTATTTCCTTGAGTTTTGTATTAATTCAAATAATTCATTCTATTTAACTGCCCCATACATTCTTTTCTGGTTATACTTGATCTGGAAAGTATTATTTTTTGACTGGACATGGAGTTTTAGAAAAGATGAAGGGGTGATATTCTTGATTACTTTTGCCGTATTGACCATCAAAGTAGTAGTTAAGTTGAAATCGTTAGGACTCTTAGGTAGGAAAATTTTATCTGGAAAATTCCTTAAGAAAATGAAGTGGTAACTTGGGATAGAAGGGTGCGATTCAATTCCATTATGTTGACAATAAGTCTCATTGAATGTAGCATCTATAGAATTGATCTGCTACATATTAGCATATAAGCAACTATGATGTGAGACTGCGAGTACTAGTCAACTTTTGTTGTTAACAAATACTTATAGTGGTGCTCAGAGCAGCCATAACTTGTAGTACTCCTTCCTTTATCACAACAAAACTGAAACATGTTTCTTACATCTTCAAACCTTGTATTAATCTTTTCTTGCACTTTATCAGAATGATCTTAAAGAGCTTTGGTCTCTTTTAAACCTACTGCTCCCAGAAGTTTTTGATAATAGAAAAGCATTTCATGATTGGTTCTCTCAACCATTTCAAAAAGAAGGGCCTGCACATGAAGATGACTGGCTCGAGACAGAGAAGAAGGTGATAATTATCCATAGACTACATCAAATATTGGAACCTTTTATGCTTCGGCGGCGTGTTGAAGATGTAGAAGGATCACTTCCTCCGAAGGTATGTTGTTACTATTCTAATGTCATTGTTACAAAATTGTTTCTGAATAAATTTGAAAATGCAGGTCTCGATTGTTTTGAAATGTCGAATGTCTGCAATACAGGGTGCCATTTATGATTGGATTAAATCAACTGGTACTCTTAGGGTTGACCCTGAAGATGAATATCGCAAGTGTCAAAAGAATCAAAATTATCAGGCTAAAACTTACAAAACATTAAACAATAGATGCATGGAGTTAAGAAAAGCTTGCAACCATCCATTGCTAAACTACCCATATTTCAGTGACTTCTCAAAGGATTTTCTTGTGAGGTCTTGTGGAAAATTGTGGGTTCTGGATAGAGTTTTGATGAAGCTTCAGAGAACGGGACATAGGGTACTGCTCTTTAGTACCATGACCAAACTTCTTGATATAATGGAGGAATATTTGCAGTGGCGAAGGCTTGTTTTCAGAAGAATTGATGGGATGACTAGCTTGGAAGACCGCGAAAGTGCTATTGTGGAGTTTAATCGGCCAGGCACTGATTGTTTTATCTTCTTACTTAGCATTCGTGCTGCTGGACGGGGTCTCAATCTTCAGTCTGCTGACACAGTGATTATATATGATCCGGATCCAAACCCAAAAAATGAGGAACAGGCTGTTGCTCGTGCCCACCGTATTGGGCAGACGAGGGAGGTGAAAGTAATTTACATGGAAGCTGTGGTTGGCAAAATATCCAGTCATCAGAAAGAGGACGAGTTCAGGAGTGGTGGAGTAGTTGATTCAGATGATGACCTTGCTGGCAAGGACCGGTATGTTGGTTCAATTGAGAGCTTGATTCGGAATAATATTCAACAGTATAAGATTGACATGGCTGATGAAGTTATAAATGCTGGGCGGTTTGACCAGAGGACTACACATGAAGAGAGACGACTAACTTTAGAAACACTGTTGCATGATGAAGAAAGATACCAAGAAACAGTTCACGACGTTCCTTCTCTTCACGAGGTAAACCGTATGATTGCTCGGAGTGAGGAAGAAGTGGAGCTCTTTGATCAAATGGATGAAGAACTTGACTGGGCAGAGGACATGACTCGATATGATCAGGTCCCTGATTGGCTTCGTGCTAATACACAAGAAGTAAATACTACAATTGCTAATTTATCAAAGAAGCCATCAAAGAATGCTTTATATGGTGGGATGCAACCTCCTGTTGAAGTGGCTTCTGAGATTTCTGAGAGGAGGAGAGGGCGGCCTAAGGGAAAGACTCCTATTTATACTGAATTAGATGATGAAAATGGAGAATTTTCTGAAGCAAGCTCCAATGATAGAAATGAATATTCTGTTCAAGAAGAAGAAGATGGAGACATTGGGGAGTTTGAGGATGATGAATCCACTGAAGCGCCTATGGTTAATAAAGATCAATCAGAAGAAGATGCTCCTGTTTCTGCTGATGGATATGAATACCAAAGAGCTTTGGATAATGTCAGAAACAATAGCATACTTGAAGAAGCAGGCTCTTCTGGGTCCTCTTCACACAGTAGGAAGTTAATGCGCATGGTCTCACCTTCCGTGTCTTCTCAAAAGTTTGGATCACTTTCTGCATTAGATGGCAGGTCCGGCTCCCAATCAAAGAAATTGGTATGTCTCACAGTTGCTTTATAATTCGTATAAAGCTATTGATTCTCTACATTGTTACCTTTCTTGCTTTTTATTCTAATTTTCCAGGCAGATGACTTAGAAGAAGGAGAGATTGCCATATCTGGAGAGTCTCCTATGAACCAGCAGCATTCAGGTAGCTGGATCCAAGATCGTGATGAAGGTGAAGATGAACAGGTCTTGCAACCCAAGATAAAACGAAAACGTAGTATTCGGCTTCGCCCGCGGTCTGCTAGGGCAGAAGAGAAGCCTAGTGACAAGTTATCTCTTCGTCGTGGTGATCCTACTATGTTACCACTACAGGTAGATAATAAATACAAGACTCAAGCAAGTGATGACAGTGCCCGTAAAGTTCTTGGAGATTCTGGTTGTATTAAATCAGAGAAAATTGATTCATCTATCAAGAGCAAAAGAAATCTACCATCAAGGAGAAATACAGCTAATGTGCAAAGTGCTCTTAAATCTGGGAGAGCGAACTATGAGTCTGCTCTTGCAGATGATGCCTCTGAACAACACCTCAAAGTAAACTTGGACTGTAAAGTTGCGAAGGGGCCTAAAACTAGTGGCCCTAAGATGTCGGAGGTCATCCTGAGAAAGGTATGCTCCTCTTACTGTTTGTATTTTTGTATCAATCAATTTGATACTGGTTCTTATCTACACTACATAGAAAGATATACTTGCTTATCTGCATTTTAGCAATGATTGTGATCCAGGCAAACTGGAGTGGGGAAATGTAATTGGATCACTCTGTTTATCTTGTAAAGTTGAGCCACTTGCTTAGGCAGTTGCAAGTTCTAGTCCTGCATCCTCCTTTCTTCCCCACCACGCACACTCAGTTTTGATATAATTTCGTCTTCCAGCTGTCTGTTACTGAAATAGGCTTTGTTTTAACATGATTTTGTTACAGTGCAAGACTGTTATCGGCAAGCTTCAGAGAAGAATAGATTATGAAGGTCATCAAATAATACCACAGCTGACTGAACTGTGGAAAAGAAATGATTACGCCAGTGGGGATGAAGATAGCCTTTTGGATTTGAGAAAGATTCTCAACCGTCTTGACAGATATGAGTACAGTGGAGTCATGGGGCTTGTTTCTGATGTGCAGCTTATGTTGCAGTCTAGCATGCAGTTTTTTGGTTTTTCATATGAGGTATAATTTTCTTCTGCGAATCCTTCATTGTCCATGTATTCTTTGCGTAATCTCCATATTCATACTCGACTCAGCAGCAATTCCTATAGTTACAAGGTAGTATTAAGTCTTATGTCCCTAGGAAGCTTTTGTTAACATGTTGGTGTGAAGATAGCTTTGGCTTATTTTCCTGTACAGGTTGTCTAAGTGATCTCTGAATCTTGCTTTTTTTTGGTACAACTTCATAAGATTAAGTTATAGACAGGTCAAGAGTCCATGTCCTTCTGCAGTTGTAAATTCTAGGTGATATTTGTTCGTCTTAGGGGCAGTTTGGTAGGGCAGATAACTCCTCTGTCTTGGGGTTATCGGACCTAAAATGATCTAAAATGTGTGTTCTTATCATTTGTTGTCTTATCTATCTTCCCTACCAAACTGCCCCGTAGTGTTTCTTTTCAGAATATTTGCATCTCATAATGTCATGTAAATTAAAAGGCTTATAGGAGTAATTGGACTGCCTTAATAGATTGAATAAAATATTTGTCGCCATTATGAATTTCTAACAATCTAGCTATGTGGACTGTATGATCAGGTGAGGTCGGAGGCGAAGAAAGTCCATGATCTATTCTTTGATATCATTGCGGTAGCATTCTCAGATACTGATTTTCGAGAAGCCAGAAGTTCCATGTCTTTCACTGCTCCTGTTTCTATGCCAGCCACTTGGCCATCTTCACGACAGCTACCTGCTTCTCAGGGCAAGCGCCAGAAATTAGTAAAAGAGGTGGATTCAGAAAATGCTCCTTTCCTGAACCCACAGACCCACATGCATTCTAAATTCAGGAACTCCATGCCTCACAAGGAATCGAGGCTTGGAAGCAGCAGCAGTCGGGATCTTGGCCAACTGGATGATACTCACCCTTTCACTCACCCTGGGGACCTTGTTATCTGCAAAAAGAAGAGAAAAGACAGGGAGAAGTCGGCTGCAAAGTCTGGAAATGGATCAGCAGGTCCATTGTCACCTACAGGTATTGGGCGTGGGATGAAGAGCCCAGGGTCAATCTCAGGCACCAGAGATATCGGGTTGAGCCAACATGGCTGGGGGCCACTTTCCCCTCAACAAGGGAACAGCAGTGTTGGCTGGGCAAATCCTGTAAAGAAAATGAGAACTGATGCTGGAAGGCGGCGTCCGAGCCATTTATGAGTATTGAATTATGTAGCAGTTCCAATCTGTTTAAATGAAATGAATGAAAATATGATCTGTAATGTGATTATATCCAAAATTCTGATAGTTCTTCATATTCATGCCCTATACCATTATTGCGGCAAGCTTAGTAGCTTCTGATTTCATATATCCAATTTCCTTATGCGTTGCTCTTTCGCTAAGTTGCAGAATAGCATGCTATGAACACGAAGCAGACTCAAGAAGAAGCAGTTGAGTCTTTTTGCATCCATTCCAATTAACAGTTATTGCTATGTGTAATTAAATTACAATTTTGTGACAGAAATGCCACATGATATGCACAAACTACATGGATGGTTACAGTTACAGAGAGAAGACTATGGATCCACAGGTCCCAAAACAACCTCATCGCTCGACTCATATTCATCTTCAGTCAGCTCCTCATCGCTCGACTTCTCTTCTGGGATGGCCCCTGCATCCTCTGGCTTGGCGTATTTCAGGCAGTATTCTAGAATACAAAGAGTTGAGCACATCAGAATTGCATTTGCATTACAGTATAATCCATGATACAATTGGATGCTCACCAAATTTGTATGGTAAGCTGTCATATTATGGATGTGACAATTGAAAGATGGACTTCACCTATCATTTTCATGAAAGGTATATAAATTTATTTGTAGTCTCTCTCCTCTTAAACAAGGTCTACTTGTTCAAAGATATGAAAATAATGGAAGGATAACATGGCACGAGTTGCATAACAAATTTGAAGGTGACCTAATGGATATAGCATAGGGACTTTAAGACTAGTGCCTGAGTTCGTATTTCCTATATCTACGCCACTAGTTGAGCCTCCATTCCACATGACCTAGAGCTAGAGATGGAGATAGAGAGTCCAACTTAGTTCTTAACTCGACTATTCTGCGGATCCTGGCTTGAAACCCTCATTATACATACTCTCTCTCAACCATAACCAGCAGTGGAACTTCTTACAAAATACTCCCTCCGTCCCCAAAGAATATGCACTTTGGGGTCGACACGAGTTTTAATGTAAAATTGGTGAAGTAAGAGAGAGGTAGAGAGAAAAAGTAAATAAAGTATTGTTAGTAGAAAATGAGTCTCACCTCATTAGAGAGAAAAAACTTTCCAAAATTAGAAAGTGCATGTTCTTAAGGGACGGAGGGAGTACATTTTAAGGTAAAATATTCTTTGGACGTCAACAAATCATACCCGCTAAAGTTCAATATGAGTCAACTTTCATCAAACAAAAGAACAAGCTACTTTTCAGGCTTTATTTGCTAAACTATATCCTTAACTTTTTTCTAGTTGAGTTCTGGGTTTCAATACCTTATGTGTATTGCTATAACAACTGGTCGCCAGGTCATTATTAGCAACCTGGTCGTGTTCGTTGTCTAGTTAGTAGATAAAATAAAACGAAAGACTCGGATATGGAACCATGCGAGAACTTAAGGGGGTGCTCGGTTTGCAAGATTGTATTCGGGATTAAATTTGTAGTGTGTTTGGTTCATGAGATTCAATCCCACAACTCAATCCTAGATGAATAATCATGGGATAATTAGTCATAGCTAACCCCCTATGACAAATAATCTCACAACTCAATCCTAGATTATATCTTGGTATTATTTTATCATGGAAACCTAACACCACCAAATAGTACTAATTTATTCCCTTTTGCATTACTTCCTAAGGCCATCTTTGTATTTATGAGCATGCCATAACATTTTCACTTTTATCACATTTCCACAAGCCAGAAGCCATAGCTAAGCGCATTCTCTACGAACGAGATCATTTGCATTATAGCCAGATCACGACTAACATCTGCAGTCAGCAGTTTACTTTTACTTGTATCCACTCCTATAGTATAAGCTGCCAATGCGATGTATGCATTGAAAGTTTCAATCTTGTGGGCAACATAAGATTTCAGAAGCTTGGGTACCTTTAACTCTTTGTTCATATGCAGTTCTGTCGCGCATCAACATGGCAGCAGCTTCCTCATTCAATGGGTCCAATTCATTTGGATACAAAAGTAGCTGAGGTAAAAACACCTCAAAAACATTAACCAGGTCTGCCAAAATCATTATTAAAGAAAAAGGTCAGTTAGCATCAATCAATCAAGAATTTGAGAAACTGTAATCAACAAAACTAATAAATGAGACTGGTTTATTACCATACATGGGGGTCCAGGTCTGGTTAATAACATCCAGACAAACTGAACCTGACCTGAAATTTGAAAACATGGAAAATTGATTCCTATATGTTTGCTAAAACGACATAGGATAAGAGAATGCATTTTGCAATTGAAACTCACACTTCATCCACGTTGGGGTGATAGATCTTGTTAACAAATCCTATGGAAGGAGACTTGTAGGGATAGGCATCAGGAAGCTCAACTCGTACCTTCCACACCCCGCCATGATATGGACCTATCGCGTTACATTGGAAATTTAAGAGACACAAAAGAAACTAAAGGGAAGTTAATTACCTAGAAACAGAATAGGATATGTTCTGCATATGCTACTTCTCCATATTCAATAGCCTAAATTTATGATCAAGAATCAACCATCTTCCACAAAACAAAGTTGAAATAAAAATCCAAGATTATTTCTTTTCGACCAGAGTTGAATTCATCTAATAAGCCAAAGTTGAATTTATTCACCTCCCCAGCCAAAAGAGGACAAATTACAAGCATCAAAACCTAGAAGTAGAAATAATTTCAATCTTGTAGCAAAAATGTGGAATAGAAAAGCAAAAAATCCAGTCTGTTTCCAATTTCCTAATCAAGAACCGTTGAAAGAATTTCTTCTGGATACAAAAACAACAATCTTAGCCAATCTATAAAAAGCTATGACAGAGAAAAGGCTAATGAATTGAATTACTGTCAGTGGGTCCATGGAACTGCACATAGAACTCCTGCATCCCATCATTCATCGTCTCCACCTTGTAGTCACTCATCATCCTATTTCAAGAGACCAATATTTCATTAGTATTACCGAAAATTGAAAAAGAAATCAAAGCCTTCTGCAAACCAAGAAAAGGGAACTACTGGAAATGGAGATGGAGAAGAAAACAACACTATATTTCAAGGAAATTACAATTTCATTAAGTCCATCTCTCGCCTCTTGCTTGGGGAAGACATGGTAACAATTTCTAATGGAAATTTCTGTGATTGGCTTGTTTTTTTCTTTACTATTTCCCTTGCTTTTTCAGAGAGGAAACAGGGAAGGGGCGAAGGAGAAAGAAAGCAAGAATGGGAGCTACTTTTTTCAACTCTGAAGAGAAAAAGGGTATCGTTGAAAGAACCGAATGAAGATAAACAATTGTGTGTGTGAAGTTAACATTTACTATTACGGCCCCTATTTCGCACACCATATCTGATTATCCATCCATCATTAATAGGGGAATGGATCAGTAGTATAAGTTTACTGTGGATTCCATTACCAAGATTCCTCTCCCAACCCACCAAACTACTTTCTATATATAGTGGAGTATATAATAATTACTACTTCTTCTTTCCGTCTTTCTTCAAATAAATAAAAAATATATTAATTGTGAACGTTTTGCCAGCCTTTTCTGTTTTCACGAGCAATGATATGCTATGTGAACTCATTATTTGTGCACCACTCCCATTCGACACATGTTTAGCGTCGTTCGTTTCGATTTATATATTTAGTTTGATTTTAATACGTTAAAAAATGTTATTGAAGTTTTAAATTTCACAAAAATTATAAAAACCAAAGCTCGATTTGCTCGTTTTCTCTATAATTTCAAATAAATTAGTAAAATAATAAATTAAGCTTTGATTTTTATAATTTTTTGTGAAATTAAAATTTTCAATAACATTTTTTAACGTATTAGAATCAAACTAAATATATAAATCGAAACGAACAACGCTAAACGTGCGTCAAACGGGATCGGTGCTCACATAAGGAGCTCATATAAGATATGTAGCATATCATTCCCCTTGTTTTCACATATTTTATTTTAGTCGTTTGTGGTGAGTAGTAAAATGTTTCAAGAAACGTAGCATATCATTCCTCTTGTTTTCACATATTTTATTTTAGTCGTTTGTGGTGAGTAGTAAAATGTTTCATACAGTTGGTTATTGGTCAGGGTTTCATTCCTTGCTAGAGGAGTACAATAAAATTCTAATTAATGATTATCTAAATTCTAAAACATATAGTGTTGTTTAATGATTATTTTTGTATTGATTTGTCATTTCAAATGGCGGGATAATTGACTTGAGGATATCTAAGAATATAGATTGAGGGTTACACTATGGTGCCATCTTAATTAAAGTGACAATGTAACACCATTTATAGCCATCCGCCCTCCTATATAGATAGCTGATATTGAATTGTAAGAATAGAGTGCGGATTGCTTGGCTGTTCAAAATTTGTTGCTTATAAGGGTAATTATGTCTTTTTTCCTTAAATTAAAATTGATGCGGGAATGGAAAATCCCAGTAAATTTGGGCGCTGATTCGTATTCTCTTCCACTCAGCCATAACTCTCTCCCATTAATTCAAAACTGAATCCATTATCTCTCCCCCAATCGACATATCTCTCTCCAAATCTCCCCAATCAGCGATTTTCTGCTGCTCATCTTTACTGCTCGCGACTCATCGGCGATTTTCCGCGACTCATCATCGATTTATGCTACTCATCAATCCCGCTCCATCAGCGATTTCTCCAAGATCAGCGATTTCTGCTCCACCAGTCGTTACTCTCTGCCAAACGTGGCTAGATTTCCGTTTTTTGTTGCTTAGTCTGACTGCTTAGTGATTAATTAGGTTGTATTGCGTAGTAATTATCGTGCTATTGCTTTTTTTTTTCCGTACTGATTATCACCAGCATCCGTGCAAAATTCAGTATGCTTAGTGTTTGTGTTGATTGATTCTTGTTTCTATTGTTCCCTAGTTTGCTTCATTCCATATCCGACTGATGCTGCTTTGTGTATACTAAATTCCTGAGTTATAGCCTTTAGGGAGAAAGGAAGAAAGACCGTGATTTGCGTTTTTGCAGGGTTGTTAAAATTGATTCATACCCTATCAGTTTCTGGATTGCATTTGTATGAATCCTTTGCTTACGTTTCTGCACCAGCACTCAGGAAGAATTCTTGTTTCTGGATTGCTTCATTCCATACTAATTGCTTAAGGTTTGGTGAGATTTAGTAATTGCTTGTTTTGATTGTGTTGGTTGCTTGTTTGAATTGTGCTGGTTGCTTGTTTGAATTGTGTTGGTTGCTTGGTGAGATGTGCTTGGTTCTATTTTAATCTTTGCTTGGTTCTGTTTTAATCTTTGCTTGGTCAGATGTGCTTAGTTCTGTTTTAATCTTTGCTTGGTTGTCATTCAGCGTTTTTTTGCTTATTACTGACTGACCACTTGCTTGATTGTTTGTTTGTTTGTTATTACTAAGTTATAGTAAAAGGTATTGCAATGTCAACTCATATAGGCCGCTTACCAGTTATATTGAAAAACTGGTAAGTGGCCTGCAACGAAAAATGCCTATTTTAATTTTATTTTTAGATTACCTTTTTTGTTCTTGCTTGCAGACTGCCTTGTTTATTCATTTGTTGGAGGAAAGCAACTATGTGAGCTATGGTCGGATGTTGAGAAAAACTAAAACCGAAGTGCTTGAATTCAAGGGGAAAACAAATGGCATTACCGAAGATATAGGAGTGTATGCTATGCGACATATGGAGACGTATATGGGGAGATTAATGATTGGAAGTGTGACCTTAGACCATCCACTACGGGTCTCGCCGGCGTCTCGCGTCCCGTCTCGGAGAGACGGGACCCCGGCGCGACGCGTTGCAGCTCGCCGTCCCATCCCGCGTCGCGTCCCGTCGAGCCAAGAGATGGGCTGTCTCGCTACGCACCTAGGCGACGTGGCGCAACCCGGAGTCGTGCGTGACGCCCACTCGCTGGCCCGCGAGTGGGCGTCGTCACGTGCTGACGCAATAAATATTTTTAAAAAAAAAATTCAAATTTTTAAAAAAATAAAATAAAAATAAAAGAAATTTTTTTTTTCTAACTGTAATAATACTGTTTTTTTGTTTTTTTCTATTTTTGTTATTTTTAATTAATTTTTTTACTCTATAAATACTCCTAAACTCATCCTCATTTCACACACAACTATACATCTATTCTTCCTATCATCTAAATTTTCTCTCAAATTTTCTCTCAAATTTTCATATAACAACTCAAGATGTCCGGCGACGGCGACGGCAACTACGGCGGTTCCGGCTCCGGCGGGTGAGATCTCAACGTGTTCGGCGATTGGGAGACCATGATCAACACATTGGGCGGTTCCGGTTCGTCAACGCCGGGGACCCAGGGTTCGGCGACGCCGGGGGTACCAACTACCCATTTTTGACCTTGATGCATATGTCCGTCCCTCCGTCCCGCGGTATTCGCAGGGATTATCCCAGATCCAGGAGGATTTTCCCGTTGATCCCACGCCGGGAGTAGGCCGAGGCGGTGGAGGTGGGCGAGGCGGTGGAGGTGGCCGAGGCGGTGTACAACCCCAGGCGGGCGAGGACGAGGAGGAAGAGGAAGAAGATCTAGGCCGGCATCCGTACAACAACCTCGAAACGCTGGCGGTGTACAACGCCTGGATCACCGTTTCGTACGATCCCATCGTCGGGAATCAACAATCCCGAAAGTGTTTCTGGGAAAAGGTCTGCGAGGTCTACCACCAGATAAAGCTGAAAGGCTCCCGCAAGCACAAATTTAAAATGCCCCGCTCTCACTTTGACCGAGTCGACCGACAGTTCAAAAAATTCTACGGCATCTACTCGGCCGAAGAGGCGCGCTACCAAAGCGGCGCCACGGCAACCGACATTTTGACGTTCGTTTTGCGCGCCTACTACCAGGACGAACGTCATCAATTCAGATTTGTTGATGTTTGGCAGGCAGTCAAGGACGAGGAACGGTGGGTCGACGGTTTTCGCTCCAGCTCGGGCTCAACCTCGAAGCGCACGAAGCATACGACGAGTGGCCAATACTCGTCTGGTGGTGACTCCGCTGAGGGCATCAGCCAACCTGAGGCTAAATCCCAGGAGTTTGCGGGTACGGTCGGCGATGCTGGAGGATCTGAGAGTGGGCGCCGTCGGCTGCAAGTGACGAAGGCGGCGAAAGCGGCTAGAGCAAGGAAGGGCCGAGGCGAATCAAGCCAGTCGGCCTCGGGATCGGGCTCGCGGGGAGGCTCGGACACACTTATGGTGGCGTACATGACCGCCACAATGGCGGATACTTCCCGTTTCTCGTACTCCCAATTCACGGCCTGGTGGAACGGAATTGTGCATATGGCAGCACAACTTGGCCTTCCGACTTCCCTCAACCTCGACCGCCTCCGGAGGATGATTAGCCGGCGGAGTAGTTTTTTTATTTTTCTTTAAATTTGTATTTTAAATTATGTTGTGTGTTTTTTAATAAAGTGTGTTTGTTTTAATTGAATTGGGTTGAGAAAAAAAATAAAAAAGTGAAATTGAATGAATAGTAATTAAAGGACGGAATAAGGGACGGAGCGTTGCAGGTTCCGTCCCTTAGTTAAGGGATGGAGGAAAAAAGGACAGTGGGGCCCTCAAATAGTGGTCAAATAGTAGTTAAGAGACGGTATAGAGACAGCGTAGTGGATGGCCTTACCAACAAGCCATCCAAGTAATTCCAGTTGCTCGTGCGAAATTCATTACAACTATGGTTTACAGTAACAAAAACAAGGTCGTGGATTACATGATGAGAAGAACAACAACCCACTTGGAAGAGGCATGAAAGAAGGGACCCGTTGATGTTGAAAAGATGGTGGTAGATTTCCCCAAACCTTGAATGGTGACTGGCATTGTTTTAAAAAAATGACAATTACTTTGTTTTGATTTGAATTTGTTCAGAATAGTGGTTTGTTTTGGTGTAAGGATTGCTTGGTTTTAGAATTTAGTTTTTCGTTGTTATGGTTTTTTCGTTGCTTGAATGGTGACTGACATTGCTTGGTTTTTGATTGAATGGTGACCGGCATTACTTGGTTTTTTGCTTGATTTTTTATTGAAGGGATAACTGCCTTAAAAGTCATGAACTTTGCCCGAATTCCGATTTTTCCCACGAACTTTAAAGTTGGCGTATAAAGTCACGAACTTTGCATTTTGTCTGGTATTTCCCAACCCGACCCGACCCGACCCTTTGTTTTCCGGCAATTTAAAATCCTATGTGGCATGCCTGAATTTCGACGTGTCAGGCATCGGAAAAACTCAAAACGACGTCGTTTCATATGGATAAAACGACGTTTATCCATATGAAACTATAATTCACCCCCAAATCCAACACTCATCCTTCCTCTCGCGATTCATCCACCCCCAACCATTATTGATTCTCAGAATCAAATTGTGATTCATCCTACGAAACTGTTGCAATCCCGATTGTCCGTGAAATCCCGTAACAAGGTAAGACCATAGCTTCATCTTAGGGTTTGATTTATGGGGCAATATTAGGGTTCGTTCGTTTCGTTGAACATGCGATTGATTTCGTTGGGTTTAGGGGTCGATTTAGGTTTCAATTTTAGGGTTTGCTTGTATTACCTATTTTGGACTCAATTTTGAGTATGCGATTTTGTGGTGCCCGAATTGTGGTCGGTTTGAGTGATTTCGACTGTGCAATTGGCAATGGGTATTTAGGGTTCATGACTGTTGAATTCTCGAATGTTGATTGTCTAATTTAGAGTTGTATTGGTTTTAGGGTTCTGCATGATGTTTCATCCACATTCTGCTTGAGGAAGTGTGGACTGGTTTGATTGTTCAAATGTTCAAATGCAGGATGTCCACTTCTTCCCAGCACTCGAGCAGAACGTGGCCGAGGTTTGAGGCAGTGGTATGTGATCACAGCCTTGAAGCTGATGTGGTGACATCCAATACAGATGCCAATCCCGAACGATGCTTCTATCGTTGCCAAGTCTGGAATGAGGACGACTGCAAATTCTTTCGTTGGATTGATCCATCATTGTCACCGAATCAAGAGTACTTCTTCATAAAATTGAAGATTGATAGGGACAATGTGCAAAAAGCATTAAGAGATAGAGTTGCTAAGCAGGATGCACTTGACGAGAGCCTCCGTTCCAAAACCGCTGAAGTTGAAGCACTCCAAGGCGTTGTCGCAGATTTGCATCGTCAAAACCGGAACCTAAAGGTTGTCATTTGCATTTTATGTATCGTCATTTGGCTATTGTCGTAGCTTAACTAATAGAACTCCAATGTAATAGTATATGCAAGTTGAACTAAAGTGTAATACACTACGGAACCAGGAATATTGTAGTGGTTTTTCCCCTATAAATACATTGAGTTATTTTGCGCAGTGAGTATTTTGCTCAAACTGTTCTACTACTACTACAACTAATATGCTATTTTCCGTAATCAATGACAAATGTGATGCTATAGGCATTAGGAACTTGTAATGGATGGAACACATGGCAAAAGCATAATATTATCCTGCCTCAAAATAACACACACGGTGTACACATAATAGTTTGGTGTCCAAAAAGCCCATAGTATTCATCCAAATACAACTACTGTTTCAGGCGACATACATTACTTTCTTCCAAATTCAACTACTAAAACCATCGGTCAACCATTGTTGGTGTTGCTTTGTTGCGTGGGGATTGAGCCATCCACAACTCCACGGCGTCCTCCACGACCTCCCCTTCTTCCATCCCTTCCTCTTATTGCAATGGTACCACCTTCTGCATTGGACGGTGTCTTCCGAGGCCTTCCCATTTTGGCCTATAGGGTGTGTAATTTGCAATGTTAGTAAAAATTGGAACAGAATAAAAATTGTGAGCGTACATTGATTACAACTATTGTGTATTACCTTTGGCTTTGGCAGAACCTCAACTGGCTCGTTTTTGCAAGTCCTGGAGTTGTGGTCTTCTTGTAAACACTTCTGGCATGTCATCACACAAATTTTCTTCATTCTATTGGGTCTGCCCGGATCCTTCTCGAATGGGTCCCTCCTTCGCACCTTCTTGGGCCTACCGGGCATCTTCTTCACAGGTGAAGGTACAACCGGGTACCCCTCAGCTTGAGGCCAGAGCTTCTCCCCGTTTATTGCTGACAATCCATATCCATAGGCAGATGTGTACTTGCTCAAGGAGTAGTATTCGTGGACATAATCATCTACAGTCTGCTTGAGGAAGTGTATAGCAGCGCATGCATGGATACAAGGGATGCCAGTCAAATCCCATTTCCTACACCCACACTTCCTTAATGAAGGAGTCACCACAAACCTATCTTCAAAGTGACTAACTTCAAAGTTACCACCAACTGCAGGAATGGTAGTACAGTTTCTACTCTCATAGACCATAGCTTCAATTTTCTTCCTCACCTTTGGACACACATTTGAATTTACCCCATCACTCTCTATGTCTACGCTTTTTCTGTAAAGTCTCCCCATCAGCTTGGTTCTCATTTCATCTAGCATATCTAACACATGTTTACTCCTAGCCTCCAGAATATAGGCATTGAAACACTCACACACATTGTTCAGAATGACATCAGAGCAATTGGAAGGTGTTAGAAAAGCCTTACAGAATTTGCTTGGGTTTTTGTCCATTAAGTCTGCATATGCCTGTCCATCTTCCTTCTCGAGTTCTCTGCAAGCAATCTCATACTCTTCGATGTAAGTGCTTCTAACAAGTTTCCAGAAGTGTTGTTTCAAAAGTGGACCTTTGTGAGTTTTTTTCCAATTTGCATAGATATGCCTTGCACAGTTTCTATGCTCAGCCAATGGAAGTAGTCTCTGTACTGCATTTTCCATGCCCTATCAAGCAACATTGTCAGTGACAACATGACAAAGCACAAAATTGACTGCATAACAGATAAGTGAGTATAGTGAATACCTTTTGCTGATCACTGATAAGTGTAATGCCTACTCCTTCACCCAATGTCAAATCCTCACTCAGAATTTTAATAAACCAAGTCCAGCATACTTCATTTTCAGCCTCAACCACAGCCCAAGCAATGGGGTACATTTGATTGTTTCCATCAGTCCCTAAGGCGGTGAGCAATATCCCACCAAGATATGTCTTGAGGAATGCCCCATCTAGCCCAATTACAGGTCTACATCCCTCCTTGAATCCCTTTCGCAGGCCACTAAAACCAATGTACAAAGCCTTGAAAACAGCACCTACATCGACATGTAGTTCGAACCTCCCTTCTCTGTCAGCTTTACTCAACTCCAGAACATAGCTCCTCATCTTTGCATAATGAGCTTCCACCGTTCCCCTCAGCATGTCAATTGCTTTTCTCTTGGAGTGGTATAACCTCCATTTGGTTGCATCAAGTCCTTCCCCAACTCCTTACAACTGAACTCTGGCCGGATTCTAAACACATGCAAGTATTTTCTGGCAATCCAGTTTGAGGTCACAATCTTGTTTCTCATAGCCCTAGGACATGTGTGCTCTGGTTCAAGTTTCTTAATTACTACAGAACCATTCATCTTCACTAGGCTCCCAGAACAGAACCACTTACAAGGACTCTTGTAAGCTGCCTCAAATGCCTTCGTACTTGCTCTTTCGAAGTGAATCTCCCACCCATTCTCCACTGCATTGTCTGTTAGAGCATCCCTTGCTTGAAAACCATCAATAAAGCCCATTCCAAGGCACAATGTCAAATTTTTATGATCGCACCGTGGATCATACATCACTTTACCATGCCTTTCCAGCCTTCTTCTCCCTTCATCTTGAGAATCAGTTGAACTGGAGTATATGTCACCTTCTTCAGAATTGTCGTCCTCAGACACATATGCACTTTTTTGCCCTCCACTGACTAGGCCATAGAAGATTTCATCAGTAACCACAAACTCTGTTTCTTTCTTTTCTTTTGTCTTCTTCCTCCCCTGTGTGTATTCCTCATCCTCAGACACTAACTCCTCAGCCTCCATGTCATCATCAGTCTCCTCTTCCTCAGAGGATGGTATATAACTCCCATCCTCCTCACTATCATATCCCACCCCCACTGCCATACTGTTATCAGCCTTATCCCCTACACTCTCATCAATTCTGTCTCTCATTCCCTCAGCTTCATTTACAACACCCAAATCCTCAGCATCATTGTCCTTACCTCCCACATCATCCCCCAAGACATCAGCATTAGAGTTCCTATATGCCTCATCCTCAACAACACTCTTACCCTTGTCTTTAGCTATATGATCCATCTTACCCACATCTTCACCCACACTCTTTCCAACTTCATTAGCATCACAATTCCTATCTCCCACCCTCTCACCCATAGTTTCAACCACTGACCTCATACTAGACTGGAACAATCTCTTCTTAATACTACTTTTAACACTCTTCTCCACAACATCTTTGGTAGAAACTGACTTCAACTTGCCACCCGTTGAAGTTGTCTCCTTTATACCCCTTCTGGTAGTCATACTCTTATTCATAGACTCAACATTACTCCTTTCTACTGACTCCGACTCAACCACTCGACTCCTTACAGCTTCATCTTCAACAATGTGCTCTAGGCCACCCTTCTTCCCACCCACAATATACACATCACATATTTGATGCTTCACTGTAGTCGGGAACTTCAACATTAACATCACCTCTGCATCACCCGTGATGTTAATAAACTCCATTCCCCATTTTCTCTTGAAGCATAGCCTATCCCAGCTATCAAACCCTAGCTTATTCAGTTCATCGACTAGGTTGAAGTAACCAAATCTATCTGGTTCAAAACCACTACCTTCTCACATTTCCCCACCTACATATTTCTCACAAATCCTCCCATCAGGAATGAAATGCCCACCATGGTAAATCCGAAGCAGGAAAGGTTTGTTCGGATTCGGCTTGTCTGGCCAGAAACCCGGCCACATCTTCATGTTGACGAAGCCTGAAGCGCAGCTCATCGCCGTCCGTCGCTGTTGCAGGTAAGCCAATAGACTCGTCGTCGTCGATTAGGCCGTCGTTGCTCGCTCTCTCGTCGTCGTCGTCGATTAGGCTGCCATCGTCGTTGCAGCTTGTCGATTAGGTTAGGTTACGCGATTTGTGGATTGATTTGGGGGTGGGGTGATTTGGGGGACGAATTTGAGGGGGGTTTTATTTTTGTATTTTTTTATTAAATTTATTTTTTATTTAATTACACAGTCAACAATTATTGACCATGTCAGCCGCCACGAGGCGCCACGTCAATTAAATTCGACACGTCAGCTCGCTCTTTCGTCGGAATTACCGTCGTGGGAAATACCAGATAAAATGCAAAGTTCGTGACTTTATACGCCAACTTTAAAGCTCGTGGGAAAAACCGGAATTCGGGCAAAGTTCATGACTTTTAAGGCAGTTATCCCTTTATTGAATGGTGACTGACATTGCTTTGTTTTTCGCTGTTGATATGGGCATTCTATATATGTTATGCCATGCTAGAAGAAGAATCAAGCAATAAAATTAACACAGCCAAACAGTTGGTTATAAGTACTACCTTAAACCTTCTACTAATACAAGTATTCCTTTGCACAAACCTTCTATTAATACATTATTAAAAAGCAATCCAATATAAAATGACATGCAATATGCGATCATTCATTTTGTTTACAATGTTAATGTCAAATTCGGTATGGAATCAACTAATACGCAATTTTGAAATACCAACACAACAATAAATAAGCTTGAAACAAAGCATCTGATATTCAACATCCGAATTCAAATAAGAAAATAAACTAAAATAAGAAAACATTCTAGCACAATAATATGCAACTGAGATACAGTGGACAACAACTGAAATGAGGTAACAAAGCCAAGTGATATAAGTAGTTCCCTAGAATTACATACTAATGTATTCTTTTTGCTTGCCACAATTTCTAGAGTCGTGGTGACACATTTCACCACATTTCTCACACCTACGCTTAGGTTTGCTTTGCAATATAATAGCCTTCTCTTTTGCCGACACGATACGGCTGCCCGCGTCACTGCACGAACCTCTTGTCCTCACCACTTTTGGTGGATGAACTTCTACTACATCTGGTTTTCCAATGAAATAGAAATCTTCAACACTTTCCTCTTCTCTGCAACATGCAAAACTGGGGAGTTGATCTCTATTCTTTTCCCAAAATTTTGCATTACAGCTGAAAATGCTTCGATGGTTTCAACATCAAACTTTTGCATGTAACCGAAGAAAATATCAGCTGCTTTATTACATGCAAGTTGCTTGGCACCAACCGAAATTTCGCATGCTTGGACAGGTTTGGATATACTTGACTTGAACCACCTCCCATTGTAGTACTTGTCAGGGATAACCTTGACACCCTTCTTGGAAACCAAAAATATGTGGCTAAATCCCTCCCTTCCGAACAACTTGCATGAGCATGAATAAGAATCTTCACTAATTAGATATGTTACCACATATGATTTCCCGTACATGTCCTTTATAGTGGAGATCTCTGAAAGATCATTTTTGCACACCCCAAGGTGTTGAATTTCTTGCCAACAAATGGTTTTAATTTGTCAGGGCAATCGGGCACACAAGCAACTGCGCATTGGATATGAAATAAGCTATAGTTTCAAAAGAACCAAGCAATAAATGGTACTCCATCAAGCAAACATGAGATGCAAACTCAATGTTGAATTAAAGCACAACAAGCACTGTCATGCAAACACATAAGCAATACAGTATTTTTGGCGATGCAATTGCTCGTCTATTAATAATTTTAAGTAAGCAACCTGAGATATTGTAACAACTAGCAAATACAAATGGAGCCCAATAAGTAAGCAACAAAACATATTTAACCAAGCAAAGATATTTTTACAACTAACAAATGCAAATGGATCACAATCAGTAAGCAACACAACATATTTAACCAAGCAATCTGACTTTTCGGATGGGGTTACATTTATTGTGTTCACATATCAACAAATACGAACTCCCTGAAATGTAATCACAAAATCAAAAACTTCTTTTCCGAGTTCAACTAGGAAGATGCAAATTTGGTAGTTCACATATCAGATTCGTGAATTTGACTTCACGTATAAAAATTCACAACTACACGATTACATAAAATTGAATCACATATCAAAAATCAATAAACTGTAACTACACAATTACACGATTAGAAGTGCTTCTTACCGTCTGCAAAATCAGTGATATTGGTGTCAGCGGGAACATCATTCTCCATGGATTGAGTGACGACTGAAGATTGAAAGGAGAAATACAAAGATTGAATAACCGCCTACATAGAAGAAACATAATGAAATTGCTTCTTACCGTCTTCAATATCAGTGAAATGAAAGTCAACGGGAACATCATTCTCCATGGATTGACTATTAACGGAAGATTGAAGGAAGAATTACAGAGAAGAGAATGCAAATAGTGCAAAAGATTAAAATAATTGCATAGACTGAAAATAGAAGAAAGAGAGAATGAAGAAAGACCGTGAATTGCGTTTAGGGAGAAACGTCTGCAATTGTGATTTCCAGTTATAGCCTTTTGCATTTTTTTAATTAATTTTTTTAAAAAAATGAGACTGCCAAGTGGCATGTTAAAATTGCATCTCAACCAAAATCTAACAGCTCAGATTGGTGGTACAGTATCACCCAAAATAGCGTTGTCATTTAAACATTTTCCTAGGGGGGGGATTGAACTTCTAATTATTTGGTTAAGGATGGACAAATCTTATCACTTGACTACTCTTTTTAGGTTCAGTACAAATGCATGGTTAAATTGGAACTATTAATTTGGGACGAGCGCGATAAAAATAGTCTCATATGTCCATTTTGAAGCATTCATGAAAAATAGTCTCATCAAAATATAAAAAATTTCTCTCAAATTATTAACAATATTGTTTCCATTTTTTTTCTTTCTCATACTTTATCTACTTTTTCTTTTTATTTATTTTATTTTATTTTATTTTATTAATTTCTCAATTAAATATGTGCCCCTCCACTCATGAAACTAGTTTCGGTGGTCGACGTAGGGAGTTTTGTTTTTTAAATAGTCAAAAGTTGAAGTAAGTGTACAAATTCGTCTTCAACTTAATTACTTGCACACAGGTATACTAATAAATATCAATTCTTATTAATACGAAAACTAAATAAGGAAGGTTAACTTATAAGTCAGTTTCCACTTTCCATGTTTAAATCTTACCATAAAATTAATGGTAGCGATAAATGTAAAAAAAAAATTATTAAAAATTGTATAATTAATTTGAATCAAGCTTGAAATTATATTACGATTCGACATAAAATTTCGGTATCACTTCTTTCTTATTGCTACATATAATATAATATAATATAATATAATAAATAATAAAATTAATTTTAATTTAAATTCACTTAAATTTAAAAATTTAAAAATATTATGTACATATACCATTAATCTTTTCTCAAAATTAGGTGATCCCTGCCGCAATTTAAGTACATTAATCTTTTCTCAACATTAAAAGACCCCAAACCCTATAAATAAACCTCTCTTCCTTCACAGCTTTCTCTCTAAAATCAAAATCAACTACAATCAACAACAATAACGATACGATGCCAACAATTCGCTTCAACTTCAATCAACAACTGCGATTCCGCCGCGGCGATCTGGTGGAGGTGGCGAGCTCGCAGGAAGGATTCGTCGGTTCCTACTTCGAGGCGACGGTGGTGGCCGATCTGGCGAAGGACGGTTACCTGGTGCAGTACCGCACTCTGCTGAAGGAGGATTTGTCGGGGCCGCTGCGGGAGGTGGCGAGCGCGGCGGAGGTCCGGCCGAGGCCGCCGCCGGATCTGGCGGAGAGGTACCGGATGAACGATGTGGTGGACGCGTTCGACAAGGAGGGGTGGTGGTGGGGGAGGATCACCGGCAGAAGAGGAGACAGTTATTCGGTGTTCTTCGAGACCACCGGAGATGAGATTTTTTATCATAAGAATCTGCTCAGGACTCATCAGGAATGGACCAATGGCAGATGGAGTTTAGCAATGTTGATTCCGATTGCTTAATTAATTCATCTTGGATTTATCCTAGGTCATTACTCTGATTTTTCTTCTGAATTGGCTGAGTATATATAAGTTCACATAGTATATGTTTATATTTTCAAAACAATAAAAAAATGTATGAATTGTGAAAGTATTATTGGTTGAATCTTGAATGATTTTGGATTCGAGCAATTATATGCCTGGTTCCACAGACTTGCTGTATAATACTTGACTTGCTGATTAGACTAAAGAGTATTATGATATTTGAGCTCATAAAATTGCAACTCAATCAAGCCTATATGTATGAGTTTCGTTTAAAGAGCGTTACTGACCATGATATTCAAATCTTGGTATGGATCTTTTCTTTAGTTTCACAAATTAACATGATTTGGTGAAATTTAAAGTGTTGTAACAAATAAAAACAACAATGTTGTTATGAGTTGGCGCCGAGTTTTGAAGTCATTTTTCTTTTTCGTTTTTATCAACTTTTGTCAACTCAATTTTATGTAAAAATCTGACAGATCAGATTTTTATTTTATTTTAAAATTTTAGAAAGGGATTATTTATTTTCCTAAAATAATTTATAGCGATTAACATAATGGTGTCTGACAAGTTAAGATGGGTGAGATGTTCAGAAAAATAGTTTTTGGGTATTGAATCATCATAAATAAACTGAGCATCTGATAAAAAAAATACTAGTAAATCAGTTGGTCCATAACATATAATTTTATTTACTTTTTTGCCAAAAAGTGGGCATAGAGAAAGAGATAGAAAAACTTATATCCGTTGTTGGCTCTATGCATTCCCACTCCATCGGCGCATTCTCTCTGATGCTTGAGCCACCTATAAACAAACACACAATCATCATTTTTCTTTTATTTGAATGCTTATTTTTTTGTTGTTGTAAGCATCATGGTTACCTCCTCATCCCAGTTTGTTCTCCACACAATCATCAGAAGAATTAGAGTTTGTAGACATGTCCCAAATATCATCCCTATCCATATTCCCTGCATCATTAATGTCCACTCCCATTACCATGAGAAAGAGAGACAGAGAAAGATAAAGAGAGAGAGGTGTAAATTGTAATAGTGGTAGCACCTGAACACCTAAATATGTTTTATAACCAAGAAGAAATCCAGCAGGTAGACCTATGACGTAATAACAAGTGAGATTAATGAAAGCAACCAGACCTTGCCATCCACCTCCAATGGCAACTCCTGCAAAAACAAATGTAAGAATTTCTCAACAGAAAACCTATTCAACAACAATTTAAAAAACACCTGATATGACTGGCTGAATGCTATTAAGCATCATGGTCACAGCAAGGAGATACGCTAAATCTCCCACTGCTTTCTGCATCGGCTTGCTGTTGGTGAAAAGGGACGCGAAATCATCCTTGGTCCCTATTATGATCACCATGCACACCAACCCTATCACCATTGATTCCATTATGGTCACATACACCGAGAACTTTGCAGCCCGAGGGTGTCCAGATCCAAGCTCATTCGACACACGAATGCTGTTGTAACAAGTCACACCACACCAGACTTAGTGGATGAATGCACAAAAACAAAACAGAATTAGTGGATATAAATCTATACATACCTTATTGCTGCATTCACTCCAATGAATAGCATGCCTTCCCATCCATTAAGATTCATGCTGAAACACCAATTTTACTTAGCTTCACACCAAACAATAACAACCATTCTTGATTTCTTACCAAATGGAAAGGGATCCCACGGCCAGCACCGGATCCTCCAGATGCCCTGTGAGGACGATTATGCTCATGAAGTACCAAATCTCCAAGCAAAGCATGAGAGCAGAAGAGACAGACAGTTTCAGAAAATCCCAAAGGCCTCTGAAGGCCATCAAGGACAGACCGTGCCATGTGTCGCCACACCACCCCACGACGTAGATCACCTGAGCCAGGGCTATTCCCCAAGCAGATATATCATAGGCAGCGGCAGCACCAACTAGCCCCCATTTCAACACTCTGATGAACAAGTATAGCAAACCAACGTGCGTCATCAAGGCGAAGATCCCCACCCAAGCTAGAACAGCCACCTTGCTTTGAGCTTGTAAGAATTTCTGAGTGGTGAAGTTCACAGCCAGAGAAAACATCTGAGGTATTATATACATGGAAAATGTTCCTGCTATTTCAGCAATATCATGCCTTTGCCCTAGTAGCTTCAGCAGCTGTTTCGAATAGATGTAAATAGGCAACAAAGAAACACAGCCTCCCATGAGAATTAGACATGACCGTTGCATGTAAACTCCGAGCATTTCTATTTCTCCGGCTCCATATGCCTGCCCACACAACGTCTCCAATGCACTAGCCATGCCAAGCTGTTCCAACACGGAAACGAAAAAATAAACACAAGGGAATCATTTGAACTCATCACAAATGAACAAATTTCAACTAACCAAGAATCCAAAGGATAAGTTTGCAATGACAGAGAGGGAGATGGCAACCCCGGAGAGCTCAAGATCTCCAATATGGCCGACGAAGATGCTGGTGAAGGAATTGATGCCATAGTTACAGAGGATGTTGAAGGCGATGGGGGCTGCAATGGACCACAACTTGACCGTTTCTACGTAGAACATATGTCTAGCATCGTCGAACGTTTCCATGGGGGGAGAGTCGCCCTCCTCGCCATGTGGGAGGAACAAGGAGGGCGCCTCGTGGAGCATGGGATGATCATCACAAGCAGAATGGGTGTCGGACAACGGCCTCTCGATTTCCAAGGAAACTGTCGAGTTTGGTGATGATGATGTTGAAGAGGGTGAGCCATTGCTGTCCAATGCTCCTCCTCCCCCATTTTTCGTAACCTTCTCAATCTTTGAAATTTTGCCTCCACTATAATTAATATCTCATGTTTACCAAGAGTCAAATGTTTCCAACAAAAAAATCTTTACCATGTTTCCTTTTGTTGCATATTTATATGGCTTCTGTTATCTTACCATCTATAAATCAGGCAATTCTTACAAGTGGTAGGCACTCTTCTTCCAGCCTGATTCTTCGTGACCTTTGAAATCTGGAGTCAACAGGTCAATGTGTGTATGTATAATAGGAATATATTTATGATTTTAATATATGGAGTATTCGATTCATACAAATTCGAAGCTAGTTATCTAGAGACAGAAGGCTCAACATAAATTTATTTTGAGAATTCACATCATCATTCATAACATCTTTACCTAATTTTATGCAGTACTCCTATTTTTAAAAATGTGTTGATTTGAGTTTGAATGGCATGAAAGGATTATGTTGCATAAGGCTTTATCATTTGTTTATGATAAATTTCGTTATTATGGTCTGTTTGGTAGCTATGTTTAACTAATCCATGTTAGTTAGTAAATTGGTTTAATTATCTTGTTTTTTTTTGTGATTAGTGAATAATACATATACGTTTGGTGTAGCTGATAAAAAAACCATGTGTAATAGGTTTTTGTTTGGTAAAATAGTTTGTAAATAAGATAAACTTACAAATGGACAAAATTACCCTAATTAACCCAATTAATTACCAAAACCTCTGTTGTTTATAATAAGAAAATAGAAAGATAAAATGATGATAGGCAATTGGCAAAGACAAGCTTCACAAATTCACAACCATTCATATAAGTTTGAATATATTATGCAAAGAAAGCAAAAATTTCAAGTTCAGAAATCGACTGCATATTTTTCTACGGCAAGCACTCAAAATTATGTTGGCTCCAACCTATCTAAATTTTTGTATATGAATTTTAAGATGTAAATTGATGGGTTAATAAATTTTGGGGAAAATAACTGCTGATGAAGGTTCTCAAACCGAGGGATTTAAAGATGTGAGCAATTGATGAAGGTGTACAGCTTCTAGTATAAGATGAACAGAAAATGGTGGTGGGAGAGAGAGGAATCGCAGCGATGGTACTGGGTTAGAGTTGAATCGAAGATGATGGCGAGAGAGAGAAGAATCGAAGATGATGGTGAGAGATGAATCGCAGATGATGGAGAGGGGAGGCGTGATTTTACAAATGAGAATTACGTGTGATAGGTAGACGTCACCACGGTTCGTGAACCACCGGTTCACGGTTCGGAACCGGCGGTTCCGGTTCAAGATTTGTTGGAACCGGAACCGGCCCGGCGAAGACCGCACGGTTCCGGTTTATGAACCGTGAACCGCCGGTTCACTTGAACCGGCCTAACCGTCGGTTGTTACCCGGTTCCGGGCCGGTTCGGCGGTTTATCCGATTTTTTTTTTTTTTTTTTTTTTGCATTTTGTAAATTGTAATTCAAGTTTAAAATGTAAAAAAACTTGCGTAAATAACATTAGAATGAAGCGATGTACAAATGTAATTTTATTGATACAAATTACAACTTCAAAATTACAAATTACAACTTTAAAATTACAAATTACAAGTTAAAATTTACAAATTACAACATAAAAATTAGAAATTACAACTTCAAAATTATAAATTACAAAAGACTTATCATATAACATATTAAAACATACTAACATATAAATCAAAGGAAGGACCACGCTGAGGCATTCCACAAACCGGCGGTTCCGGTTTATGAACCGTGAACCGCCGGTTCACTTGAACCGGCCTAACCGTCGGTTGTTACCCGGTTCCGGGCCGGTTCGGCGGTTCGGCGGTTTATCCGATATTTTTTTTTTTTTTGCATTTTGTAAATTGTAATTCAAGTTTAAAATGTAAAAAAACTTGCGTAAATAACATTAGAATGAAGCGATGTACAAATGTAATTTTATTGATACAAATTACAACTTCAAAATTACAAATTACAACTTTAAAATTACAAATTACAAGTTAAAATTTACAAATTACAACATAAAAATTAGAAATTACAACTTCAAAATTATAAATTACAAAAGACTTATCATATAACATATTAAAACATACTAACATATAAATCAAATGAAGGATCACGCTGAGGCATTCCACAATAGGCCATCTTGCACAAGGATATAAGAAAAGGCGGTAGTCCGCACATAATCTTTTTCCGAGCAAGTATACCAAATGGTGCTCTCAAATTAAAGACTTATCATATAACATATTAAAACATATTAAAACTTACTAACATATTAAAACTTATATCATATAACAAAATAAAACATATTAAAAAACTACTAACATATTAAAACTTATTATAACATATTAACATAGTAAAACATTTAATTTAGAAGTTTAGAACTTACTTGTAATCGAAGAGCGGCTCGCCTTCCCACCTCCTCCGCAACTTGTGCTCTAGAAGGGGCACGACGACGCCGAGAGTCACTTTGATCTTGAGCAATGCCCTTGCCCCGATCACCACCACGACGAGATGAAGACATGATATTATGGAAATTGGAAGTAGAGAATAGATAGTAGTGTTTATGTGAATATGACTATATGATAACGTGAACAAGAACAACGTGAGTAAATTATGAGCGCAAACAACGTACACAACTTGAGAGAATGAGGATGGAGAATAGAGAAATTGAGATTGAGAGAGAAATTCTTATTAACACAAGAATGGGGTGAGTAGAAATGGAAGAGGAGGGGGTATTTATAGGGGAAAATTGTGATTAAAAATTAAAAAAAAAATCAAATTTTGAAAAATAACGCCGAAACCGCCGGTTTAACGCCGAAAAATCAAATTTTGAAAATTGCGGTGGGAAACCGCCGGTTTAGGCCCGGAACCGCCGGTTTAACCCTGAAATTGTGAAAAGGCTAGGGAGTAGGCCTGAAATTGTGTCGGAAACCGCCGAACCGCCGGTTCGGAACCGCCGGTTTCGCCGGAACCGGCGGTTCCGACCCGCCGGTTACGGTTTGCATAAAATGAGGAACCGGAACCGGCCCTGCGGTTCCGGCGGTTCCGGTGCCGGTTCGAACCGCCGGTGACGGTTCCGGTTCCAGTTCGGAACCGCCGGTGACGGTTCCGGGCCGGTTCATCCGGGCCGGTTCGGTTTGGAGACGTCTAGTGATAGGGCAACAAATTTCAGGGATATGGAAGTAATTCCATATTACTAATCTGGTTGGAATTTCTAGGCGGATAAATAAAACCACCACTTTGTTGGGTTATATTAACAAGGTAAAACATGAAAATGAAGATGGGCTTGACCGGGCCAGAGTACAAACACTGGATAAATTAACCAACATACCATAAAGCTAAGTAATACCAAGATAAATTATTTTATCTTGACAAAACATGGCTACCAAATAGGGCCGGGAGTTAATTATGCTTCGAAATTAGGGGTTAGTTTCGATGACCTTTCAGAATATGAGATCGAGGCGTGCCTATTTTTCAGAATAAGGGATTTTTGATTTTTTATCTTTTTCTATTCTTTTTCTTATTATTTATTTCTCATCATTTATAAGTGGACTAAACTACCATTTTTATATTTTTATCTAAATTCTAATAAATCAACATAATCACATTTCATATTTTTTCCATATATTCTAATAAATCAAACAGAATCACGTTTCTGTTGAGAGACACCAAACTCCCATATCTTTACTCTAGAAAACCAGACTTGCCTCCACCTATTTCCTCTATCGTGCCTCCACTCTTCACCCTTTGCTGCTTCTTTTCCTTACTACAGACCCGTCTCCACCCTTCTAGACGGCCGCCTCCGCCGTTCGCCACCTCCGTCTCCACCCTTCTCTTCCCGCCGTCTCTTCAATCCAAAATAATTGTGATTCTATAAGAAACCTGTAAATACATGTATTCATATTTTCTATTTTCGATGCATGTGCAATATACGTATATGAATATTTATTGTGTTTGTCCACATATACAGTGTACATATATCATTTTTTAATATTCCGTATACACATATAAATTGTCTCAAAAAGTGAAGAATACATGCATATATACATACGTTAAAATAGTGTTATAGCTAATAAGTTTAAATTTATTTGTGTTTTAAAATCACTTGCTTGCTTACGCAATTGTAAAATCTAACATACATTTATTTGAGGTTTTGTGCTAGAGCATAATACATCTATATATAAATACGTTTGTTTGTGCTAGAGTAGAATGCATACATATATACATTTGTCTGTACATATATATTTGTTTGGAATTTTGTATAATTAAAAATTTTGATATATAATTCTTTTATTATTTGGTAGGATGGATCACATGGATGAAATTGATATTATTGACTGGGATAGTATAGAAATTACTCCACTTGAAGAATCACAGATTGGTGCTCCTGAGAGCTTGATGAATGAAGAAACAATGTTTCCATTTGTTGGTCTAACCTTAGAGAAACCTAGTGATGCAGCAGTAGATGGAATGAATTATGGTCCAATTGTTGATGAGGTAATGGACATACGAGTTCATGACCATATTCCTAATGAAGAGAGTGTATTTTATGATATGGATGACCCTCCGATGGATGTTGGAACCATATACACAAATATGAATGATTTTAGGAAAGCAGTGAAGCAACATGCTATAAAGACTCAGTTTGAACTAGAAACAGAGAAATCCAACCCAAATTTGTTCAGGGGCTTCTGCAAAGCAGAGAGTTGTCTATGGTCAAGTGTTGCTAGGTGGATGAAAAATGAAAAGCATGTGAAGGTATAATATGCTAACTTGTTAATAATATGTACTATTGATGTAACTAATATATTTGCTCATTTTAATAATGTGTGCATTTTGTAACTAATATTTTTGTGTCCCTGGTGGGGCAGGTTTGTTTGAATAAAGGTGCGCATTTTTGTTCATACACAGAGTAAGGACCAAGATGACATTGTATCATTGGGTTGGAGAAAAGACAATCCTTTTTTTAAATAAAGATCCAAACATGGGAGCAATTAAGTTGCAAAATGAGTTGCAGGAGAAGTATGTCGCCACAATTCATTATTCTACTACATATGCTGGTATGCAGATTGCACGTGAAAAATTGTATGGAACATGAGAGGACAGTTTTGGGAATTTGTTTAACTTTAAGGCAATGGTTGAGCTTAAAATGTCAGGGAGTGTAGTTGAGATAGGGTTGAAAGAGACTGAAGACGAGGTGTACTTTCAAAGATTTTTTTGTTGCTTCAAACCTAGTACCAATGGCTTCCTAAATGGGTGTAGGCCATATTTAAGTGTAGATGCAACGACTCTTAATGGTAGATGGAATGGACAGCTACTGGGTACTGTATTAGATGGCCACAACTGGATATTTCCACTTGCTTTTGGGTGGTTTGAAAGTGAGACCAATGAAGAATGGATTTGGTTTATGGAGCAGCTAAAGAGAGCAATGGGAAGTCCACCTCATTTAGCTATTTGCTCAGATGCATGCAAGGGGTTGGAGAATGTTGTGAAGGCGGTGTTTCCATGAGCAGAGCATAGAGAGTGTTTTATCCACTTGATGAAGAATTTTTCTAAGAGGTTTCAGGGTCCAATTTTTGGACACATGTATCCTGCAGCTAGGACATTTTGTCCAATTTATCATGAAAAGCTAATGCACAAGATGTACGAAGTAAATGATAGGGTGCAACCATCCTTAGAGACATATCACATCTTGCTTTGGATGAGGAGCAAATTTTCCGAAGACATCAAATGTGACTATATTACAAACAATATTGCAGAAGTATGAAACAATTGGGTAAAGGACCTTAAGGACCTTCCAATAGCTGAGCTAGTTGACAGTCTGAGATCAAAGTTCATGGAGCTCTATGCAAGGAAGAGAGATATAGGTGAAAGATGGGAAGGCCACACCATGCTTCCAATTGTTGTTCGCCATCTCAATGTTCTTAGTAGACAATTGGGCAACTTGAAGGTCAAAGTAGGTGGTATGGGTGAGGCAGAGGTGACTGAGATCACAAATACACACAAGGTAATTAGACATGTTGTGAATCTTGCACAACACACTTGCTCATGTAGGGAGTGGCAAGTCTCAGGGAAACCATGCCCACATGCATTAGCAGTGATAACTTCACATAGAAATCCTAAAATGGAAGATTACCTACATCCTTACTTTTCAGTGAGTCTATTTAGGCTAGCATATACAGGGGTAATTAGTCCATTTCCCGACAAGTCTCAGTGGCCTAGCATAGACCTTGGCTTCAAGGTGTTACCTCCTTTGAAAAAAGAGCTCCCGGCAAACAGATGAAACATAGGATACCTGGATGCTTGGAAGGCAAAGGAAACAAATCTAGAACAAAAGGAATGTGGCAGGTCCAATGTAAGCAATGCAAAGAGTTTGGTCATAGGGAGTCATCAACTAAATGTGTCTTTAATGGGACAAAGAAAATGTAATTATTTAGATTGCATCTCCTCTTCATTTTATCATCTCAATCTTATTTTTGTTTTGCTTACTTGAGTTGCAGGAAGAGCCGTGCAAAGGGACGACCTTTAGGTGGGATGCATGCTAGTACATATCAAAGGCAGGGGGTAGTTGATGAACCAATGAGGTATGAAGAATTAAATATGTATAATTGTTACATTGAGCCAACCGTTTTTTTTTATAAATTGACATTAATATCAAATATTTTCAGCCAAGTGAATTGTAGCATGAAGGTGGAGGAAAGCCTAAACCTAGAAGACGTACCAATAAAAATATGTACGAAGAAGAAACTCACTTCAAGGAAGTTAATTTAGTGATAATGTATTTTGAGGAACTAAGCTTTTGAAGAACATGTTCATGGGTGACCTATGCTTTTGTGGAAGTATTTTGTGGATGAACTATGTTTTTGTGGAAGTATTTTGTGAAACTATGTTTTTGTGAATTCATACTTTCGTGGAAGTATTTTGTGGATGTATGTTTTTGTGGAAGTATTTTGTGAAACTATGTTTTTGTGGATCCATACTATTATGGAAGTAGTTGTGGAAGAGGAGTTTTGATGGTTGCTTTTTTATATAAACATGTTTTTTTTATTTAAAAAAAATATTCATTAGCAAATAAATGATTCAGGATGGTATACGATTAAATATTGTCTATTTTTCACATAGCTTGTTAGTTAATAGGAGTAGCGATGATAAATTGTTTAGTGAACAAAATTGTTATTTAATAGACACTAGAATAGTTCACGCACAAAGACAATATGGAAAAGAGAAGATATTCAAATCAATATTTTAATATTATTATATCATTGTATATGGAAAAGATTTAAAAAATTGTTATTTAATAGACACTAGAATAGTTCACGCACAAAGACAATATGGAAAAGAGAAGATATTCAAATTAATACTTCCTCCGTCCCGCACTACTCGCACTTATTTCCTTTTTGGGCGTCCCAAGTTACTTGCACTCTTTCCATTTTTAGTAAAAAATTTCACCTACAGCCGTCATTTTTTACTTTCCTATACACTCATTCCTTAATCTCCGAGCCGAAAAGGAAATGAGCAAGTAACCCGGGACGGATGGAGTATTTTAATATTATTATATCATTGTATATGGAAAAGATTAAAAGAGAAGATATTCAAAAGATTGACAAATCTCGTAAATGATCGGCTAATTTATTAGAGTTTAGGTGAAAATATGAAAATGGTAGTTTAGTCCACTTATAAATGATGGGAAATAAATAATAGGAAAAAAGAATAGAAAAAGATAAAAAATTAGAAATCCCTTTTTCTGAAAAATACGCACGCCTCGATCCCATATTCTAAAAAGTTAGCAAAATTAACCCCTAATTTTAAAAGGTGAGCGTAATTAACCCATAATAACCAAATTTATCGGGACCTGCATTCGTTCTTTGAAAATCTCTCAGATCTTCTTCCACCTGAGAAATGGTTTGCATCACACTCTCAACAACGCAAATCTTCCGATCCGATTCAGAACCCTAGGTTTCTCTCTCTACACTCCATGAATTCCTCGCTCTGAAAGTCATTCTCTCTCTATCTATCCGCGCGCGAATTCTCGAAGATGTATATGGCATATGGATGGCCGCAGGTCATCCCTCTCGAATTGCCCAACTGTCCTTCTACGCAGCAGATCGTGTATTTTAAAGTTGTAAATAGTTTGATCCTTATTGTGGCGCCCACTCACATCGAGCTCTGGACGTCTTCTCAGGTACATTTGCTCAATGACATTGCTGATTTTTTGGTGGAATTGTGAATTTCGCGTTTTCTGTGCTCAATTTGGTTTTTAGGACCTGTTTGTTTTGTTGTTTATATTCTTGCTCTTTTCGTTTTGATTCTGTTTACAGCACAGAGTGAGGCTGGGGAAGTACAAGAGAGATGTGGATTCAATTCAAAGAGAGGGGGAGAATTTGCGGGCAGTTTGGAGCCCTGATACTAAGCTCATTGCTGTTCTTGTAAGCATTGAAGTACTGAATAAAGTGCAAGCATTCCAGTGACATTTACTTTTTGCTTGATACATTGTCCCGTTCCGAACTGATACAGTTTATGCTTATTCCGAATCGTGTAATACCACATATTTGCTCTAGCATAAATTGGTTACCATGCAACATGCAATTCCATTTTAAAATCATAAGTTGTTCTGAAATATTGCGGGAAAGTAAATTATACTCTTACTTAGTAGTTAGAATTTTATCTTTAAACTGGAGGAGTAGCTAGTACTCCAATGCATTACACTAGCTATTTCATGTCGTGACTGGTAGTTATTGTAGCAAAGAATATAGTGTCAAGTAACTGATAATCTGATATACATTTTTGTGTGTCAGTAATATCATGTTTGCTAGACCGAGAGAAAAAATAGTTATAGTTATTTGTTAACGAAGAATTTGGTTTTATGTCAAATATGTAGTTTGAATGGGTATGATATGTGTGCGGTGTACAAGCTTGTTCATGGTTATCCTCTGTAAATGATGCGGCACCAACTTTATTCATGGGAAGATATGTTTTAAATATGGCATCTCTAGTTTTCTTCTACTAAGTTACTTACATAATGCACTTAATTTAGTAAATGGTTAATCTTGTTGTTGCCTATTAATCATCTGATTCTGCCACTGTTTTGCAGACATCATCCTTTTATCTTCACATTTTTAAGGTTCAAATGACGGAAAAAAAAATATATGTGGGCGGGAAGCAACCAACTGATTTATTTCTCTCAAACATATCCTTAGTTCTCAGTGAGCAAGTCCCATTTGCAAACAAGAATTTGACAATGTAAGCAAGTATCATGTCTTATTTATTCTACCGAGTCAATGGCTTAATTGCCTGCATTATATTGCTTTTTCTCAAATCATTTCATGATTCTTCTAGCACGGAGTTTCGGATGACAAATATTTGGTTGCATTTATGATTGAGAGGAACTTCGTGCTTTTTAATTCTTTACTTACGTGTCCTACTGATAGAAGTTTATAATAAAATTTCTGTTAGTTACATGCGATTTCTGCATTTGCATTTAATAGAATAAAGTTAAGAAGTTTTATTGTGTTCAGCAGTGAAGCATGCCGGCTTAACCAATGAAGCCATACTCACAGAAGCACTTGGCCATGCTTGACTTTTGGGTCACTCTCAGTTTGACATAGTTCTTAATCTAGAATGATATCGAGTCTTTAATACTTGTATTACAGGAGCAACTTTGTTTGTGACAACAAACACATGCTGATTGGGCTATCTGATGGATCACTGTATAACATATCTTGGAAGGGTGAGGTATGTGCATTTTGGCTTGGGACCTTTTTTCAACAAAACTATGTAGAAATATCCTCAATTCATCATGTTTCACTGGATAGTTGAAGCATTTAACAACATTTGTGGCATTAAGGATATACTTGCTTGTTCAGTTGTTGCCAAAAGTTTTACTACTACCTTAATTGGATGGATTGAGAGATGTAAACAACTTTCTTGATCTTTGTACAGTTCTGTGGTGCCTTTTTCCTTGATATGTTACCAAATGATGGTAGTGGTGCGAATAAATTATCCAATCACTATAGCAATGGTTCAACTGCCAGAGGAGTTCAAATGGGTGATGGTCCCAACCACATGAACCATGTCATGCCTCAGACTTCTGGAATTCTCCACCTTGAATTTTCCTTTCCTTTGCGGCCACTTTTTGTGCTGTTTTCTGACGGGGAGCTGATTCAGTGTTCTGTGAGCAAGAGGGGTCTAAAACATGCAGAATCTGTCATAGTTGAAAAGCGATTTGCTTCAAGGGAAGCTGTATGTGCATCAGTGGCACCAGATCAACAGATTCTTGCTGTTGGGACTCAAAAAGGTGCTGTTGAGTTGTATGACCTTGCAGATTCTGCATCACTTATTCGCTCCGTGTCATTGCATGATTGGGGGTAAGCCTTATAAATTCTGTGAAACTTGTAAAGTGGAAATAGTCATGTTGATGACACACCATGTCTCTTCCTTTTTTAAGAAGCCTTTTGACTACATAGTACATACCCCTCCGTTCCATAGTAGTGGAGTCATTTTGCCATTTTGGTACGTTCCATAGTAGTGGAGTCATTTCCCTTTTTAGTAAAAGTCAACTCATTTCTTCTCACTTACTTTACTCTCTCTTACTTTATTCTGTCTTCATCTTTCTACCTTTTTCATTTCCTACTTTATTCTTTCTTTACTTAACCCACTTAACACAATTTTTCTTAATCTCTGTGTCGGAAAAAAATGCCTCCATTACTATGGAACGGAGGGAGTACTAAACTTGCATTCGCCACCCCTTAAGGGGGAAGGAAGTTTATACATACATGTACTAGGAATTCAATGTAATTGTTATTGATGAAGTGCAACTTAGTCGGTAAGTCTCATCCCCTCCAACCAATAGGTCGGGGGTTCGAGTCACCATGGGGTAAATAAATGGGGAACCAACTTAGTTTAATGTAATTGTCTGGACCCGTGGTGGTGTTTTTTTTGCTTCCTACTAGGAATCATGTCTGTAAGTAGTTGAATATGGATAATATTGAAAAGTGAAAACAACTACGAATAAGGGACTAAGGGGTACTGAATATTAGTCACTATTTACATTTTGTGAGGATAACTTTTTGATTCATATCTTTTATTTAAAGATCATGAAGAGGAAAATTCAGCAATCATCTCATCTGAAAGTATAAAATATTGGGATATTTCCTGGCTTAATCTGGGTATAAATTTGTATGGCTGCAATTTTTTTGCTATTGTTTCCCAAGTTCAGTTTATTCTGTGCATTTGATTTAGATTTTTGTCTCCTTGTAATCATCATGAACTGAATGCATTCTTTGTGGATTTATCACAGATATTCTGTGGAAGATACTGGCCCTGTCAATTGTATTGTTTGGACACCTGATAACTCTGCTTTCGCAGTCGGATGGAGGTTAAGGGGACTTACTGTTTGGTCTGTCTCAGGCTGTCGTTTGATGTCTACAATCCGCCAGATAGGTTTGAGTTCTGTATCTTCTCCTGTGGTGAAGCCAACTGGGGATTTCAAGTATGAGCCCATGATGGGGGGCACATCGCTGATGCACTGGGACGAACATGGATATAAACTTTATGCTATCGAAGAAGGATCTTCAGAGAGAATTATTGCATTTTCTTTTGGAAAATGCTGCCTAAATAGGGGTGTTTCTGGCACAACCTATGTGCGCCAAGTTATTTATGGTGAAGACCGCTTGCTTATTGTACAGTCTGAAGATACTGATGAACTTAAGATCTTGCACCTCAATCTTCCAGTTATGTATACTTTGTTTAATTTTTGCTTTTGGGATTCCACCCTACCTTTACTGTAAGATGTTCTGATTGACTATGGGATGTGCCAGGTATCTTATATTTTGCAAAACTGGCCTATTCTTTATGTTGCTGCTAGTAAGGATGGAATGTATCTGGCTGTTGCTGGGCTTCATGGTTTAATCTTATACGACATACGACTAAAGAGGTGGAGAGTGTTTGGAGACGTTACTCAGGAACAACAAATTCAATGCAGGGGATTGTTATGGCTGGGAAAAATTGTTGTTGTCTGCAATTATCTGGAATCTTCTGACACGTGAGAAATCTTTTACATTTATAAGTTCACATGAGTTGAGGGATTCTTCTTGTTGTTTTAAAACAAACCACTAGTCCCCAAAATTCATTTCTAATTTCTTGTTTTGAACACTACTACTAAGTCAACTTCAATGATCCTAGTGTTGTTAAAAAGGTCAATGGAGCATTGCCTTTTTTATGCTTGTGTCATCCATTTTGGTTTGTGTCTGCTAGTCATATTAGAATGTGGTGTTTCATTTCTACTGGGTTCTTATGAAAGTGCATCTTACGAGAAATTTGTTATACAAAATTTTTTAATCTAAGAAAAAATCAACTGCATTATGTGGTCTGTAACTTATCTGGCAGTTGGAGTCAATCTTTTTCTTTTCATGTTTCCAGTGTAACTTGTTCTGTCACTTTCTGATAAATGTTATCTATTGACATGTGGTTTTATCACAACTATTTGTGATTTTAGGTATGAATTGCTTTTCTACCCTAGATATCACCTCGATCAAAGTTCTCTACTTTGCCGGAAGCCATTGCTTACAAAACCAATGGTCATGGATGTATATCAAGATTATTTGCTTGTCACTTATCGCCCATTTGATGTTCATATATACCATGTGAAAATAACTGGTGAATTATCACCTTCTAGCTCTCCAGATTTACAGGTAATTAGATGCTTCAAAAAGGATTTTCTTGAAAAGTTGTTAAAATATGTTGCCTGACAAAAACAATTATAGTTCAGTCAGTGTCAATAAAACAAGACTTCTCTCAAATGACAGTATAGTGATAGTATTATATTCTTCATACATTTTTTAAGTGATAAAATGACAAACAGCTTTCTACAGTACGAGAACTTTCAATCATGACTGTGAAGAGCCATCCTGCTGCAATTCATTTTATTCCTGATCAGCTTCCACATGACGACATGTCAAGAAGTGATATATCATCAACCCATGAGCCTTCTAAGTATGTGCTTATTCTTTATCCTTCTATTTCTTGACACTTTAGTTTCTTGCGGTTTCCTGATGAATGGTCGTATGCTCCTTTAGGTGTTTAATACTGCGGGTGAATGGGGACCTTTCACTACTTGATTTGGATGATGGCCGAGAAAGAGAACTCACTCACTCCGTAGAGTTATTTTGGGTTACCTGTGGGCAGTTGGGGGAGAAAACTAACTTAATTGAGGAAGTTTCCTGGTTAGACTATGGCCATCGAGGGATGCAGGTTCTGGTTTCTGCAGGCATTAGGCCTCTTAGTAAACCTTTTGCATTCTACTTGATATTTCTGTTGCTTATTTTTCTAGAAGCTCACCTGCAGGTATGGTATCCATCTCTAGGTGCTGATCCATTTAAACAGGAAGACTTTTTACAGGTAATTGTGCCTAAAAGTTCTTCAGTCACTTATTTCCTGCACGTATACGTTGGATCATCCATTAAACTCTTGGCGCTCAACTACCGAGCATGTAAAAAGGTTTTGAGCATCTATTGGTGGTTCACTTTTGATATACGTCAGTTATGCCCTAGTCATGTTTAATTGGTCTTGGGCGTTTAGTAGTAACAACTTTCAGCTATAGCAAGTGCTTAAAGTTCTACATTATCATTTTGTTCATCTCACCTAAAATATGTTGTTTGGCATGATACTAGTTGGACCCGGAGCTGGAATTTGATCGTGAGGTATATCCTCTAGGTCTACTTCCAGATGCTGGTGTCGTAGTTGGTGTTTCCCAGAGAATGTCGTTTTCAGCATGTACAGAGTTCCCATGTTTTGAGCCATCTCCTCAAGCTCAAACCATATTACACTGTCTACTTCGCCATCTTCTTCAGGTAAATAAGCGAGCAATGTTGGCTCTCAATAATTAGGATTTTCTTCAATGACATAGAACTAGGCCAGTTAATCTCTGAAACACTTCATTTTTGATGTATCACTCTAACATGAGAACATGAGAGACACAATGTGATCTTATTGAACAATCGTGGTAGTTTTTTTACTTACACAAGCTCAACATCACTCAATAAAAGAATTAGCATGCATCGAACTGAACGTTGTTGAAGACTTTTGTTGCAGAGGAGCTGGACATTTGTTTCTTCATTGATGTATTGGCCCTATGGTGTTTAAACTCGTTCTTCTTAGTCTTGGTTTGAAACTATTGTTTCTGTGAATAAAACTTCTTTTCCTGAAAAATTAGGAGCAGTTCCTGCATGTCACATAGCTCTATATCAAAAGGTTTATGCGTTTTACTGCAGAGGGACAAGAGGGAAGAAGCTCTACGCCTTGCCCAAATATCAGCAGAGAAGCCACATTTTTCTCATTGCCTGGAATGGCTTCTATTTACAGTTTTTGATGCCGAAATTTCCAGGTAACTCATCTAGATATTCTGTCCTTTCATATTGTTTTCACAACAAACTATTCCGAATGCACCTAAGTTGGGCTTCTTCTGTCCAGGAAAGAATCAGAAGCTTTGTATATATATGTGTCTGTGACGCTGTGTGTTTGTTCATCTTGTTATTAAATATGATATTTAATCTAATACCTTCTGCGATAATCTGAATATGAAGTCTGGGGGTAGTTAGATTCATCATATAGGCTGAGTTTAAGAATGTGTATTTTGGATATCTAGATCGGCCAGTCTGCTGGTATCTTGCTTCACTGCCCTTTCTGGTTTAGTAACGAAAAAAACATAAGAATCTTGCAAAGCTGATTTTTTAATCATGGCTTTCTTCTCTGTTCATTTTTTTATTATCTTGTAAATACATTACCACTGATACAACTTACAAGCACACAAAAGAAAATTATCTAAGGAACCTGTATAAAGTTCACCGTTGCACTGCTTGAGAAATCATAAGCCCTGTAACCTAATTAGTTCAATCAATATGCAGTTCTAAATATATGCTGCCTTTTTTCTGCAGGCAATATTCAAGCAAAAATCAGGGTGCTGTAGCTAATCACGCTCCCTCTCTTCTGGAAAAGAGCTGTGATTTGATAAGAAACTTCCCTGAATATTATGATGTTGTTGTCAGTGTAGCACGAAAGACTGATGGTCGACATTGGGCTGATCTGTTTTCTGCTGCAGGCAGATCAACTGAGTATGATACTCAATTTTATGATTTTGCTTATAATATTGCAGAAACTTGTTTGCCAGTGGATTTTTTGACTATTTTATTTCATATTGAACCCTGTTGAAATTATCATTGTGGAGAGTACTAGAAGTTGTGAAATTCAGAGATGTTAGTTGTTCCTAGAGAAGTCTGTGTACATTTGGTCATTGAGAATGAAGTATTTTACTTTTAGGTTGTTTGACGAATGCGTTCAGCAAAGATGGTACCGCACTGCAGCATGCTATATACTTGTAAGTACCTTTTAGTTACCTTCTGTTTTCTTTTTGCATTTTGTTATTATTCTGATTACCTCGCATCATTTTTGTTTTCCCTTGTTTGTTAAACAAAAGATTTCATGCTTTGGGTCTTCCTGTCACCACCAGTTACCCTGCTGGAGTTATTAGAAGAATATTTTACTTCTTAGTGTACGATAGACCACATGCAGTATTTATGGTACAAATAATTCTCGCACGTCGCCATAACTATTAAGTGATTTTGCATATTCTTGGTTATTTTTTAGTTCTGCGCATTGCATGCGGATATTTTTGGCGTGTCATCCTCACCTTTAGATATGGTGTCGAAGAATGATTGTATTGTGCTGATTGAAACCTCGCTTGCTTCTGTTGGTACAGGTCATTGCTAAGCTTGAAGGTCCTGCAGTGAGTCAATGTTGCGCCTTGAATTTACTACAGGTGATTATATTTTGTTTTAGTCACCCAAAAAGATTAAGCACATGGTTGCTATGCTTTATATATTGTTGAACTAATCAACTAAAATAAATTACATGTGCTCCAATCCTTTTAGATAATTGAATATTGCTATATGACGTGCTTTGCTCATACTTCGTGGCTGATTTCTTGTGTATCATTTCTTGCGATACTATACTAGAGTGTACCTTATTTCTCCCTCTTTAGTTGTATTCAATACATTCTGATGAGGACTTATCCATTGTTTAGGCTACACTTAACGAGGCTTTGTATGAACTGGCTGGAGAGCTGGTAAGTGTCTGCATAACCTTGTTTGATTTCTTAAAAGATGGACTCCTTTTTTCCCCTCTAATTTAATTTAATGCTTAACCCTATTCTTTTAGGTGAGGTTTCTACTTAGATCTGGAAGAGAATATGAACATTCCAGTACGGATTCTGAGAGAGATTCTCCAAGACTCTTAGGATATTTTCTGTTCCCTTCCAGTTTCCGAAAGCAATCAAATGATGCAAAAAGGTAAAGCTGGGTAATTAATTTGTCGTTTTTAATGAATAAATTAGGTGTTTTATTAATTATTCCACCAGTCTGGCTTGATCAGCCTCATTGATTCCTATGTACTTCTTCCTTTTCATTTAATGAATGGCAGCCCCTCATCAAAAGAGCCAAGTGCACATATTGCTTCTGTAAAAAATATTCTGGAAAGCCATGCCAGCTATTTGATGTCTGGGAAGGAGCTTTCAGAGCTTGTTACATTTGTCAAAGGCACACAATTTGATCTAGTGGTATGCTTCCTCTTATTTTGTCAGAAGTCAGAAGGATCCTATCATCAACCTTAGAGATATATAACGTGATAGAATTATTACAGGATTATCTTCAACGAGAAAGATATGGAAGTGCTCGTCTGGAGGACTTTGCTTCAGGGCTTGAAATGATTGGGCAGAAGGTAACCAATTTGTAGAGCACTCTTGACTTAGAATTTTAAATGCTTTTCATCTCTTATGAATTTCTTAAGTCTTTCCTAGTGCAAATTCAAATACTGGCTCTCCAACATCTTGCCTAATCTCCTTCTGTTCTGGTTGACACACAATACTTATATCATAGTTCTCTAAATTCTTGGAAATGGGTTGATCAGGCTTTTCCCTTTGTGGTCATTTTGTAATATAATTTGATTGTTACTGCATAAGATTAAGTTGATAGTGCAAATACTCAACCTAGCTTTTTATGCAAGTTGCTTGATGTTTGTTGTTGGATTCTTGTGGATGCATGTGCATGCATAGGTTAACAAATGACTACAACTGAATAGTCCAATATATTGAAGTACCTTGGTATACTTGTATTATTCACCACCTTATTATTGCTCTCTCATGTAGCTGCATATGGGAACGTTGCAAAGTCGCTTGGATGCAGAATTCCTCTTGGCAAATATGTGCTCAGTCAAATTTAAAGAATGGATTGTGGTCTTGGCCACATTATTGAGGCGCTCAGAGGTCTGGCCAACATTTTTCTAAAATCACAAGAATGCCATTTCTGGTAACTTCCTCACTCATGTTGGTTGACACCTTTCACTTCCTTGTCGTCAGGTTCTCTACGATTTGTTTAGGCATAATTTGCAGTTGTGGAAAGCATACAGCCAGACAATACAGGTAAGGTCTCAGTTCACATATGTCGACTGGAGCGCCTAATCCTCGTTATACTTATCGTGCATTTGCTACATGCAATGATGTTTTAGGCACATGAAGCTTTTGCTGAATACCACGACTTGTTGGAAGAGCTGGACGGAAGGCTTTCGTCAACTGCTAACTCTGAAGGTACATGAGCTAATTGGTCATCTAAAACCCCATGGATTTGGTTTGACACAGTTTTGCAACGCCTCGCATAGCGCGGTCAAAAACCTTTCAGAAGATCAATGAATATGTATGCTGTTTCATCTTTGCAGAAGTTAAGTAAACAATGCATGTGCATAAAATAAAGCTTCTCGTCTTTTTTTTTTTATTTTTAATACTTATGTATTTACTTCTTCCTTCCTCTTCTAGAGGGGGAGAGAGCTAGATAGAGAAAGATAGCCGGCTATTAAGTAGGATGTACAAAACAATTTGTATCAAGTTCCAGATTTAAGAACTGCAAGTTTGCGATGAGAAAAGTTCTCTGTGTGGGATATTATTGAATGTAAAAGAATATTTGTTGAAATCCATAGTATATATTTTCGATTTCATTATATATTTATCAAAGCATAAAAATTAAGCCAACCGAAATGACAGAAATACTTACTCAACTATTGGAAAAACAAAAACCAACCATACAACACTTTAAACTATTCTACACAAACGGCCATAGCTGCTTTTATTTATTCAAGCAGTTCGTCATAGACAAAATCAATACATGCGGTTCTCAAACACATTACCACTAATATTATTAACCATAATCTATCCACATTACATTGTGATCCATTATAAGTTTATAACACATTCACCAAGTGAAGCTGAAGGATTCAAACTCAAGATTGTCTGCCTGCCCAGATGAACATATGGCTGCAACTTCCTCTCTCATCTTCTTGGGCCCACTAACAAGTGCTCCAACTCTTGATTCTTTAATCTCCAGCAAAATCCCTACAATGATAATCACATAAGTAAAATGACTTTGTGTGTGTATGTTTGTGTAAGTGTGCTGTTGTTGTGAACCTTTCACTTACTCCTGAGGTTAGGCCTCTGACCATAATGCACATTGACAGATTTGATTATCGACTGCAGTGGAAGGCTCTCCATCTCCAAATCATCTTGATCAAACGACGAATTGGATGTTGATCCACTAGTCCCAGAGTCATCAATGTCTTGAACTTGCTTGGCCTCTTCTGCATTGCGTTTCTTGTTCCACAGAAACACAGTGCTGGCTGCCACAACCACAGAGAAGCAGAGGAACATCATACTCGCAGATCCTTTCTTGGTGTAGGAATAGAGCATGTTGGTGTTTTGATCAATGGGGTAGACTATATACTGAGTGAAGACCCCGAGCAGCATGAGGTAGATGGCGAAAGACGATGATATTATCGCAGCAAGGCACAGCCAACTGTTGGGGCCTAGAGCGGGTGTTATGGGCATGTCACACGCCTCTGGCTTGAACCAAAGTGTACGAGGTTTTGCCATTTGGTCTTTGTGTTGCCCTTTCTCCCTGGTTACGTAGGCCTCGACTTGTAGGTCGAGGTTGCAAGAATTGGAGGTGGGAGTGTGAGAGGAATGAGTTGGGAGGATTAGGTCTAATATGGATAGATGTGATGAGTTCTTGAACGCGGAGATGAGAATGATCTTGGGGGTTTTGCATTTTAGTGTGGAGTTGAGGAAGATGAGCTCTCGGATTATGGAGATGAATGGAGTGATGCCACTCCCTCCACTGATCATCACTAGCGTGTCGTGCCTTAGGAAATGAGTGGCGGCTGGGCCATACGGCCCCTCCACGGCCACCTCAAGGCGATGGAGAGGAGAAGGGGAAGAGAGCATGTCATAGAGGCTTCTAGTCCAATTGCCTTCACATTTAATCAATACACTTAGCTTTTGTGGCTCCAAGTTGCTATTTGAGATGATGGTGAAAGGATGCCATTGAAGCTTAGAGATGGATGGCACATTTATGAAAATAGTACTAGTTGGATTGTAGCTCAAACCTGTCATAGAACCGGGAAATATGAGACGTTGGATCAATCCATCGAAATATTTAAGTATATTGATAGGATTTTGATCAATGCAGAACGCAGAACCAAAACATGAAAGGTAATTGTTAGATAACACAGAGTTCATACATATAGTAAATGTACCTGGACTTTTGGAAAAGTTGAGTTCGACTGTGTTGCAAGAGAGAAGTCGTGCGGAGACAAGTCTAGCTTTGTTTCGTGATTGTAAGAACCTCAAATATCGATCCATAACAAAGAGATAGAAACCAGGGAGCATAATGCAAGCAAAGCCAATGCCAATGTGCAAGATGAAGAAAATCATGAAGAAAATGTAGAGGTAGTGAGTGTAGAGAAAGAGCTCAAACATTTTTCTTCTGATTTTAGGGTAAGATGTAATCCACATCACCAATCCACATAAGAGTGAGATCTCTCCTGCTATGTTTGATACGTAGTTGTCACCCCATTTCAGCGCCTAAATATTAAGATTCAAAAAACATGAATATTAGAATAAGAAAAAATAAACATTTATAAAAGGTCGGGTGTTTTTATTTTTTTAGTTTTTTATGCAAGGTTAAGGTTGGTAAATTTTTTAGAGGCATACTTAACCTAGCACTGAATTGTTTCCTAATGTAGTTTAATTACTCTGCGATTAAATGGGTAACACTCTTATTTTAATATTTTAATAATTGTTACATAAATAAAAATTATTTATAACACAATAATCCTAATTAGCTTTTACTAACTAAGATCAGAAATTAAAAGTAATAACAATGTTAATTTCTGAAATGATGAAATGATCAATTCTAATAATGAATTAACTAAAAGATGAGAAATAATAGTACAGCATAATTCAGTATGAAAATATAATTGAAAAGAAAAAGGTATTGTAAACCTTACAAAAGTGGATATCAAGAAAAAGGATGAAAGTGGTTTTGTGTTACCAAATGTAAATAAGGATATTGCTAACTTCAAAAAAAAGGTTATATTGATAACTTTAGCTATAAAATATGGTGAAAAAGATTTTAACGCCTTATTAGGGTTCTAGAAGAGGGTTATAAGTATTATCTACTCTTTATTTACAATATTCCGTAGATAGTGTTTGTGGTCGAAAATTAAAAGTGAAGATAAGACACTATTCCAAATTTGATATTCCTCTCAAAACATGACATAACAATTGTGTCATCATGACATCAATAATTTTCAACTTTTAGTGTAAATGATTGAAATACCTCAGTTTGAAGGATTTTGTGATAAAACGAGTAGTACTATATTGGAATATTTCATAGCCATATAATTTTGACAAGTGTGAAATTGTTTTTTCCTATTTGTCACAAAGCATCGTTGTTGACATTACCAACAACCGAAAATGGTTGAACCTCTTATTTTTCTGGATTGTGAAGGTGGTGGGTGGTGGGGTGGGCCCACTCAAAATCTAGAATTTCAATATCCCACTTCACTTCCTATGTATGAGGCCACAATTGTTATTTTGGGTATATAGGAGTAGGAGTATATATTTAGAAATTTTGAATTTTGTAGTGCTTCACATTTTAGAAGTATCGTTGGGGTAGCGAGCTGTTGACACTTCTATAAATTTGGTAAAATACGAATATGTGAACAATAAAAAAAAATACTACCCGTCTTTGAAAATAGAATCTTTTGAAATTGTATGAGTTTTAATGTATGATTGTTAAATTAAGAGAGTTAAAAAGAAAAAATAATTAAAATATTATTAGTAGAAAATAAGTCTCATCTTATTAGAGAAAAAAAAGATTTTCTACAATAAAAAAATAATACTATAATGTTTCTATTTTTGAAAAATATATCGAAATGAAAATAATATTTCGTAGTATCAATATCTAAAAGACGGAGATAGTGGGAGGCAGAAAGGTAATGAAGATACTTGGATAGCAACTTGACCACTAATATGATTCAGTTGGTTCATAATTGGATTTCTTTTAGTTTCCCCATAGCAAGTAAAGTTAGGTGGACTCAAGTAATTTTGAAATAAAAGTTAAAATCATTGACAAATAAGCAAAGCTACAAAGAAGTAATTATGAATTGCGGCCCAACAAAAAAGGGATGTTACCAATATCTTAAGAAACTCATAATAGTGAATTAGGGATGAAATGATTTTTGTGGTTGTCAATCTTGTAAACCAAGTGTTCATATGCTATTATTTGATCATGTAATAAGTAAGTGGTTTATACACTATTTATCACAACTTAAACCCAACCTTGTTATGAGTGGCATCATCACAATCATAATTCTCTCCCTCCACTATATGTCACATTCTCTATCCTTCAATATTTGCCACTGTCCAAATAAGTGTTTTATTTGAAAATAAAGTTTATTCTCTAATCAAGGGCAATATTTCATGATTATACTTAGTTCTTCAACTTTTCATGAAATCACTTAAAGGTATAAAAAAAAGTAAACTTGGCCACTTTCTTGGTATACCACAGAAGACACATAACGTATCCAGTGTGGTATCATCATTAGACACACAATACATCTTGCATATTTTGTATAACATGAAATAAGCCTATTCTTTTTTTTTCATGAAATCAACAAACACAACCAACCCAACATAGAGTAATAAAATAAAATACATGAGTAGCATAGGATAGAAACATTATTCAGAAGAAAAATGAATTTACCTCTGATAATCTGTGAGTGATGATCCAGTAAATAAAGTAGATTGAACCATGAATAGTGAAGAGTGTCATGGCCAAGTGTCCAAGCCAAATATGGTATTTGATGCTTCTCTCAGATGTTAATCCCAACATAGGCAAAATGGATGAACCTCTTGTGACTGGATAGAACAAAAATGTCAAACACAAATTTCCAGTCACTCCTGTCACTATGCCTACTCTATCCAACTTAGTTTGCCACCTGCAAACAAATACCAAAAAAATTTAGAGATTCTTCAAAAAAAAAGTTAGTCAATTAAGCAATGAAGTGTGTTTTTGATGAATTTTATTGTGAAGATAGAACAACAAGGCTGCTTTTTGATAGGTGAGGAAGACTTGCAAGATTCTTGAGACAAAGTAAAGAAAACAAAGTGTGTGTTGAAGATTCCATGTAGAGACACAAGAAAAAACATGGTCATTACATGAAAGATGTCACGAAGATTAAGGATAAAAACCGCGTTGTCTGAGAGATACAATTGAGGATTTGTGGTACTGCAGAATTCTCAACAGGGTTGTAGCTAATGAAGTAGTGATGGAAAGAAGTGTGTTTGAGGCTTTTTCCTAGACAGGAAAGAAAAAAGTTCTTACACTTTTTCATGTTTGGACGAAGACCTTTGATGAACTTGCTCAAACCAATGGCGCAGATAGCCTCCAAAATACCAAACACAGAGAGCTATGAACATGCTGAAAAGGGCAATTTCTGTTAGAGTAACAATCCCAAACCCCTTAACAATCATCGGTCGCCTCATGAACTTCAAACTCCTTGCTTTGCTGCTGTTTTTCATTTCAAGCAACATTCAGTTTTTAGTGATTCTTCAAAAATATGAACCTTGTTAATAATAATACCTTTTTGTGACAGCATTTTCCTTCTTCCCAAGATGCAGATAAAAGCATCCCAAAACAGCAATCAGCAAAATGGGAAATGTGAAATCCATCATGATTGGACCTATCAAGGTAGAGATTTATCAAACATCATGAAAAAAAAACACAAGGAATGTAATGAAATGAAGTCAAATAAAAACCTTGTATTCCAAAGAAGGTTGAATTAGTAGCAGCCATGAGATGAGGCACCCAAATATTGTAGTAAGTATCAGTTGGCATAATAATCCACATCATAATATTCCCAAGAAATATCACCAGAGCCAACAACAGAATTGCTGTTCTAACGGCATAAACGACATTGCTCTTGCCCGAGGAGGCCATTCTAGAGTGTACGAACTCTCAAACTCAAACTCGGGTTCGTTTCAATATATGGAAGGAAAGTGAGAATGCAAGAGGGTTGTGTATATATAACTTTTTTTTTTCTTTGGTGAGTTGAAAAGGTTGTGTTAACTTGTAATGGACTAGTGACCACATATATTGTCACTTTTCAATCTTCTTGAATACATATATAAAGTTCATATTGTAATCCATTATTTCTATATTTGTATCTTTGTAACTAAATGAGTGAAATATCATCCGTTTCACCATGTAGAATTGTTTAGCATCTTATATTTGCATAAGCGTATGATCAATCACATTTTTATTAAGATCAAGAGCCCTTCATTTTTTACTAAATTAGAAAGTGAATGAGCTCTTCTGTCAAAGTCTCTACTAACCATTCCATATTGTTCTACAAGCTTAATTCATTAGGACACCCCTTCATTCCATATGATAGTTTTCGTAGAAAAAAATACTTAAAATTTTACTTCTTACTGTTTCATACTATTAGAAATGATTGAGACAATGTAATACAACTATCCAGAAGCAAGTAAAAGACTTAAGCATATGTGTCATCTGATTAGTGCCTGCTTGAAATTCACTAAATTTTACAGTTTGGTGAAACTTTTAAATCTTGAAACTTGTTTGGGAGTTGTATAAATCGAGTTTTCCTTGAGAAAAGGAACATGGTGTCTCCACCTATATATTTTGACTAGCTAATAATGGTGTCTGCATCAATCAAACATCAAATGTGGGTGGCTTAATCCTTTCTTCATTTCTTGGCAACATAAAAACAATGATGTTGTAGTTCAAGGTGTATAAGAAGACCCCCCCCCCCCCAATTTGATCTTTCTTCACAAGTATGGGTTTGCAGTTTCGATTTACTACTATAAGACATTGATACGTAGTTAAGTCTGTTTGAAGACCTATATATATATATATATATATATATTAGTAACTCACAATGTAATTAATGGGTTATGATGTGGATGAGAAGCCACTCTCCGTCACTATGACATGCATCATTTATATTAGTTCATATTCAACCACCACTTTTTCATAAGTTTACTTGAATAGTTTCAAACCACCTACTAATGTTTTAGTTTTCTTATTGATGTTTATATGTATTGAACAATCAGTTAATCTCGGTATTGGCCGACAGACACTTAGCATCACTGAGTAGAAATGATTATGGGCTTACACGTGTCGTCATAAAGAACAAAATAAAAGTGATGACAATATTCCACTGAATAGAAGGAAAGAAAATAATAGCATCGGGGTTGAAAAGGCCCAATCACGATGATGCCCAATTCAAAATAGTCCTCTGGAAGGCCCAATGATGATACGGCCCAACTAAAAATCAAAGTTTTTCATAAACTCATTGAACATAGAATTTGATTATTGTGTAACCAAATACTACTCCATAACAGTTTTGTTGCATATACTGATATACATACATTTGCACTTGCAGTGATCGAAAAGTCGATGTGGACTAATTAATTAATGTGCAATAGAGTTCAAAATTGAAATGTACCACACTCAAAATCTGATCAATTCTGTGTTTAATTGCTCATTAAACAATGTTATTTGATCGATCTCTATCAACATATATATGAATGACCACATCATCTTTCCGGTCACCATATAGATTAGGGAAGCTCAATTGCAAAAGTAATATTTTCACACAAAAGATGGATAACTAGTAGAAGTCATACTATGAACATGCTTCAACTCTTGAAGCATTCATGTCTCTGTTTGATTACTTAGATACCATAGATGTAATTGACAGAATCTATAGAAAATGGCAGATCAAACGGCATAAAAAGCACATGTCAAAATTATCAAACGTAAATTATCATAGGTGGTCAAAAGCCGTCACAAGACAGCAGAAGAAGAACAACAACAACAACAAAAAACAGATGACAAGTAAAAGGGGAAGATCACCCAAATATACATGATTCGAATCCCAAGTAAAAGAATTACCAAGACAAGATGATATATGTAATAACTTGCATTTCACAACATCTAGAGACTCTTCAAACAGTTGGGTGAAGCAAGAAGTCACCAAATAGTATATATACATATTAAGACAAAAAAAACAAGATGTTGCAGATTCAAACTAGCACCTATTTGAAGTACAATCTTCTACATGTTTTAACCAACACAACAACAACAACACCTAAAGCTTGGCACATATACTTGATATATGAAACAGTTACTCCACACACTCTGCAAACACAACCCATATTACTTGATTGATGACAATTGATTGCCACCCTTCAAATTGGATTCAGACACATCAACAGGCAAACGAGCCCATCCCGTCGAAGCAGAGGCATTCCTTCTCCTCTGCAGAAACACCGATGCAGATAGCAACAAGAATATTGCAGCAATCAATGGAAGCACAACACTAGTGTGCCCTGTCCTCCAGCTCCTCCACACGGAATCCGCACACACCTCTCCATCAAAGCTCCCCATCGTGTTATTCAGCTTCCATATCTCAATCCCGTTGAGAATTGCATCAACTGCCCGCGGCCAGCTCATGTTCGACGGCCCCACGCTCACAGCCAAGCTCCCCCCATCCACCACGAAGTCAGCATAGAACGGCGAGGCCAGGATCGCATCGGTGCTTTGCGACAAATCCAGATTCTCATATGCTAGGTTGCCATTCACATACACATTGAAATACAACATGTATGTGGAGACACTTGCTATATCACAGAAATGCATACGCACCATGTGACTGTAACCCTTCTCGATTTGAAACGACCATGTCAAATTCACCTTTGGAATCAAGCTAACTTTGCTCCGAATCACCCTCGCTGTGTTGTACACATTATCCGGCCCCACTTCTCGGCTTAACCCGCCCTTTCGGTACTTGATTATGCCCCCAAAGTGAACCGTTTCGGAACCCTCGATCGAATTGAAGAACTCATCATCTGTAATCCAAGTCCTCCACAGGGAATCGTTAAACGGCGTCACTTTGAATCCCCCAACATTCACCCTATGCACAGTCTCGAAACCGTTTCTCAGCAATCCATGAATCCTCTCGTTTTTCTCGGCGTCCACGAGCTGCGCCACGTCAGCAATTAGGTCAATCGGAGCGGTTATCACCTCTATCGCGTTCACAAACGCGAATCCGGATTTATCGGAGGGCAGAAACGTGATTTTCAACTCGCCGGAGTCGACCGGGATGGCGAATTCCTTGATTACCACGGAACTGGCGGCGGTTGAGGGGCGGAAGTTCCGCAGCAACAGGAATCCGTTGGCGATGACGTGGAATTCAGCTTCGCTTAGGTCACAGCGATTGTCACGAAGCGGGTGGAAATGGAGGCGTACGAGGTGATGAACGCCGCGATCTCTGATGGGGAAGACGTAATGCGCGGGGTGGGTGAAGGCTCGAGCGGTGCGGTAGAGCGGAGAAGGCGGATCTAAGCTCTGGAGCTGGAGCGTCTGGGTCGAGGCGAGGAAGCGCGGGTCGTCGCCTGCGAAGACTCGGTGGTCGGCATCCAAGGTCTGGGCAGCGCTGGACCCGCAGTTGACGAGGAAGTGATCGGTTGGAGAGAAGGAAGCGGCGGCGGCGGCCGCGATGAGAGATAGGAGGGAGATGTGGTAGAGAGAGAGGATTTTGGTTGTGGCCATTGGAGAGAGCTTCAATTTGGAATTTGCCAATTTGGTGTATTAAAAGTGGGTTAAAAACATTAGAGAAGCGCGTGGGCCCACAAGAATAAGTAGTAGTATAACTTTCCAACTACTTCCGTTAGACCATCCACGATAGGAATAGCTCAGCAATAGCCCAGCCACTGCCACAGCATCAGCACTAAAAATCCTCCTGCCACATCATAAATAGCCCAGCCATAGCCTAGCCACATCATAAATAGCCCAGCCACATCACTAATAACAATTATATAAAATGACATAATTAACAATCACACAATATACGGAATTCAATTTACGAGACATATACGGGAAAAGTTTAATAATACTATTAAAATTTAAAAAAGTACAATAAATTAAAAAAAGTACATTAATTTTAAAAAAAATACATTAATAAAAAAGAGTGACAATTCACTCCTCGTCTCCGTCGTCGTCGCCTCCGTCGCCGTCGCCTCCGTCGCCACCATCGCCGCCGCCACCATCGCCGTCGCCTCCGCCGCCTACGCCGCTGCCGCCGCCACCGGTCTCCCTCCGTATAGCCTCCAACTCGTCCTGCAGGCTCATGAGCAAGGTTTGAAGCACGCTCTTCTCCACGGGATCCGTCGCCACCCGCCATTCGGCCATCGTCTTGATCAACTGAGCGCGTGTTTGGGCGCGAGCGAAGAATTTGAGGTCCTGGGTGGATTAGCCAAGGGGGGATGCCGACTGGACCTCCTGGGAAGCCCCGGCGTTACTTCTCGCCGCCTGCTGAGCGCGTCTGCGCCCAATCGGGCGAGGTCGGCCACCGACCGAACGCGGCGTGGGGAACTCCTGCGTCGTCTCGGGGAGGTCGTGGGAACCTCCGCTGCTGCCGCTGTAATCGCCGGTGTAGTTCAGTCGTTGCTTCTTCGGCCAGCCAGAGTCGACACCTACTCGGAACTTCTCGGACTCGCTCAGTACAAGATAGCAGTTCCAGTAGGTGAAGTCCTTGTATAAACCCTTCACTGGGAAGGCTTTCTCCGCTATTCTCCTGCAGTCATCCTCCGTTTGGCCACTGCTCATCATGCGGAGTGCGTTGGAGTACAAACCCGAAAATCGGGAGACTGCCGCCCTGATTCGGTTCCAGCCCTTCCGGCAATCCTCCCCGTTGCGGGGCCTCCCCTCCGGGCAAAATCTCTGGTAGGCTACTGCTATCTTGCCCCACATGTTGACGATCCTTTGCTCGTTCGAAACGAGAGGATCGTCGCAAACACTCACCCACGCCTTGCTGAGAGCGACGTTCTCGTCGTCCGTCCACCTCCTCCGTACCTCTTCCTCACCCGGCTGCGACGACTCGCCGACCTTCTTCTTGCCCTTCTTCTTTGGGGCGCCACGCCCCGACACTGCCCCCCCCCTGAACTAGAGTCTCCGGAGCTCCGAGAGTATCAAACCCCAACTCATCCAAGGAGAAACTATCAAACCCCAAGGGTGTTTGGGTCGATGTGTGCGAAGACCCAGTCGAAAAATCAAAACTAGGGCGATAGACATCCCCCGCCGTCGCCGGGGACCCCCCAGGAGTCCCCTGTGTAGCCGGTACGACCCCCGGAGTCCACTGTGTCGCCTGTACGACCCCCGGAGTCCACTGTGTCGCCGGTGCTCCCCCGGGCATCATCTGCATCCCGAGTACCCACCCCGATATCGGCGGAAACCCCCCCGACGAACTCCCCCCCATTGGGGCCCCGGGCATCATCTGCTGCCATGGGTACATGTTGTAGTACCCGGGCACCTGACCCCATCCACTTCCCACAGGGATCGACGGAGTTTGTGACCCGCTACTCCCGGAACTAGGCTCGTTGTTGAGATCCATTTCCCGTTGTTGATCTTGAACAGAAAGAAAGATAGAGAGAGTACTCGTTAAAACAAGTGGTGCGAATGAAAATGACGAGCAAAGCGCGTATATATAGTGTTTCGGAAAAAAAAAATTTAATTTTCGCGCTGGGCGGTGCGCTGGGCGATCCGGGAGCTGCAATAGCGCCGAAAGTGTCACGCCCGCATTTCCTAAGGATAGGAAGCACGGTGGATCGCGACTAGGGGAGGAATAAAGAAACGGGGAAGAAAGGGGGAGGACAAGAATACTTGACCCAAAACATTTAATAGAAGGAAGTTCACTTCAAAACATTGTACCGTGACGACATTACTGTAATTAAAGTAATCAGAGTTAAATAAAAACATTGTATCGGATAACAAAGCAGCGGAAAGACCAAGAGGTAGATAATGTCGAGTATGACGACACGACACCATCCGGAAACCAAGTGAGACACCTTTTGACCTTAACTGCTTAACATCCGTCATCCCCATCGCCGCTCAACCTGCACATTAAGAAAACAACATGCAGGGCTGAGTACTTGATGCACTCAGTGGACACACGCCAAAATCCTAGTTTGTCATGCCATAACAGTGTAACCTTGGGGTTTTAAGTGTAAAGAAAATAACCCAAGTACACTAAAACATATTTCACAAATTCGACTGCGCAGTCATTTCCAGATATTTCCACCCTTATTTCCACCATCCTACACTATCTGATTCAACGGGTGACAAGGGGCGTGGCCACACCCCAGGTCAACTTGACCGGCCAACTTGCTCTCAGATGGCTCCCGGTCTCGTGTACACTAGCCTGAGGGTTCGCAGCCCTACAGACCCGAATTCGATTAAACATATGTGGTAAACCACTTCAGATAGGTTTCAAAGTAAAACAGTTGGCAAGACAAACAGTTCACCTCCATAAAAACATTTCCGGAACAAAGTCCGTAATAAAGAGATCCCACAGTATAGTAGGATAGGAAAGCCCACCTCAAATGCTTAACTTTTAAATAGTTTCCTTCTTCAACCACAATTTCCTCGTAAAAGATCACCCTTTTTGAAAGATAAACAAATAACACGATTAGAGTCCAGGAAGACGAGGTTTAAACGACAATGCATGATTTCTATGTGGATGACTTCAATATCTAGCACCTTACACATACACACACTTAACAACATCCTATAAGTCAAGCACACAGAAACACACGTCCGAAACACACCATGCACGCACCCGACACGCATACCACGTACCCAAGACACGCACACGACTCGCACACGACACACACACAACTCTCACACCCCCGGCATACCCTTACTGCACAAACGGCTCACTTGGCTCGGAAAAGGTTCGGAAAAAAAGGCTCGGCGTCTCGGCCTGGCTCGGTACCTCGGCCGGCTGTCTCGGTCCTGGCCGAGCCTGGCTCGGTTGCTGTCTCGGCGTCTCGGCCTGGCTCGGTGTCTCGGCCGACTGTCTCGGCCGCCTGGCTCGGTACCTTGGCCGGCTGTCTCGGCCGCCTGGCTCGGTCCTGGCTCGGCACCTCGTCCGGATGTCTCGGCCGTCTGGCTCGGTACCTCGGCCGCCTGTCTCGGCACCTGGCTGGGCACATGTCTCGGCACCTGGCTCGGCACATGTCTCGGCGTCTGGCTCGGTACCTCGGCCGCCTGTCTCGGCACCTGGCTCGGCACATGTCTCGGCGTCTGACTCGGCCCTGGCTCGGCACCTGTCTCGGCACTGACTCGACACCTGTCTCGGCACCTGGCTCGGTCACGTGCACACACCTACTTTCCCCCAACCAACGATTCTCAAACCTCATACGACATTCACAACACACATTCTACATCCCAAAACACACCCGAAAACATGAGATCAAACCTCCAAAACTCTCCACAACACCACCCTAGGCCAAACCCTAAATCTCTCGGCCAACACACACAAACCACTCGAACCAAACGCTGATTCCTCCGAGCCATCCCTTGGCCAAACACACCCACATACATCACAATATCAAAACACCCAGATTCACACCCATTGCACATAAATACATCACCCAGAAACGTACATCCCGCAGAACTGAGCAGTTTACTTACAAAAATCATTATAAAATCACCCGACCTCCAATGAAGCTGAAATTTTAACACCACACAGAAGACACACCAAGGTTTATACAGTTAAAATTTCGTACCAAAAGGAGATCATTTGATTCGTCAAAAACAGTTCGGAACCCACTGTCAGTCACAACCAAAAACATACTCAACACCAACACATAACCACAAGTCCTATTCAGCATCTAAACAACTCAAATTCGTCCTATATGCATGTGTTTTCGAAATTAGCATGAGTTAGGGTCTTGGGTTACCTTTCCCGGAGAGTTCAATCGTAGTTCGAACGTTTTACTTCCTCCTCCGACTCCGATTCACAACGAAAGTTAACAACCGCGAGATTGAGTGAGATTGATTGCTTGTGAGAGAGAGATTGAGAGAAGAGCGATGGTGAGGGGGAGAGATTGAGAGAGGAGAAAGTGCATCGGTTTTGTGGGAGTGGGGAGAGGTTGAGAAAGTAATGGGGGTGAGGGAGAGAAACCGAGAGAGAGATAGGGAGAGAGGGAGATTTACTTTGTTAATTAGGATTTTATTTCTTAGATTAATTAATTATCCCAATTACATATTGCTTAGGTAAAAATCATATCCACAAAAACAATATAAATCAAATAAGACTTACCAAACCATATCTTAAACAAGATATTCACAAAAAAATCACTCCTTAATTTAAAAAAAAACGGATATTACAGAAAGGACCGCCCAGCCGACCGCCCAGCGCCACGCCACCGCCCAGCGCTGCGCGGTTTCTCTCTCCAGTCAGCGGCTGGGCGGCTGCAATAGACCGCCCAACGAACCGCCCAGCGCCGGCGCTCGGCTGGGCGGTCGCTGGGCGGTTATTGTGGATGGTCTTACGACTCACATGCTAAACGTTTTGGTATGCAAATGCAACAGAGTTAAATTAGACCTATTCCTATACACGCCGGATTGTTTGTGATCTGCTCCACGGAAAAGTCAAATTACCTAGGAAAATAATTGTGAAAAAATAATTTTTTGGATTATGATTCTTAATAATAATATTTATTTTTCATATTTAGAAAATAACAAAATTTTAAATAATATGCTTAATAATCATACTAAATTACAAATTTAAAAATTAAAATGAAATAATTATATAATTAATAATTTTAAAATCATAATAAGATTTTTATCAAATTAATAATTGTAAAACATAATAATACTAATAATTATTATCATTATAAGCATAATATAAATAATTAGATTAAGATTTTCTTAATAAATTATTATTAACATTATAATAGTAAAATAATAATAATAATAATATAGTAATAATAATAATATTATAGTAATAATAATAATAATAATAATAATAATAATAATAATAATATAATTACTATCAGAGATCTAATTCAATAAATCCGGATTTATTATACAACTTGCGGTTCCGTTCACCTCTATCGATCAAGCCTTCACTATCAGTCTTGAGCCTGCATCCATCAAACTATCAAGCTCGGAATTTGGTTAGAGCTCTCTGTTTACTATCGATCAAGCTCTGTGTGAGCTTTTTCTAACTGAACATCATACATCTTGCGGTTTCTAAAGTCTTAAAGTGGAGCCTCCTAAAGCATGGATAGAACTCTTTATTCATCTTCATTCCTTCAATTTATAGTGTGGCTCCACTTCAATCCCTAGGGCTGATCTTCTCTATTTTGACATTTGTGTCCTCCAAAAGTGATGTCTTCTAGAAGCTCGTTCTTCCTCTTATTCGTCCTCTGATTTGTGTCTCCTTCTGGTCAATTTGATCCAATTTTCTCCATTTTCACTTGTTTCCCTCGTCGACACATGACCCATCACATAACATTGACATACTCCACCACCATCATCATCCTTGAAGTTTTGCTCTCATCTCATCCAATTTGTTGAAGCTTGTTCATCTGCAGTGGTGCAATGAATAAGATGAAACCGTTTATTCTTTGGAGTTGACACGCCCGATCCGAGCACTACAAGAGCGTAGCTTGTTTAACAAATAGAGGCCTTCCTCGATCTTGCTTACAATAAGGTTTCAAGTTTTACTTGTAAATAAACTTACGTGTAATTTTCTTCTTCTTACGATGGATGCTTTAAGGTAATATATTGGGTATAATTGTTATTTTTTATTGAGTGAATGAACTGCATGAAATGTCCCTAACATTTGCGGTTGTTGCATCATTGACCCCTAACAAAAAAATAGTACCACATGGGTCTAACATTTCATATAATCACAAACCAGGTAATTTTAGCCATTTTTCGGACGAAAATGCCCAAATGGCTTGAAGGGCAAATTTGTCTCATGACCATCCCAAACCTGCAGGAACTTGCCCCTTACTCTGTCACTACTACACTACATATAAGTGACTTGTCAAATCATGCAGATTTTGTTTCCATTTCCTATGATGAGTACCGGCAAATATATTTTCTCTCCCTCTCTTTTGATTTCACTCCTCTCACTTCTTCCCTTCCCTTTCATTTTCGTTTTTATCTTCTTCTTCTTCTTCTTCTTCTTCTTCTTCGTCTTCTTCTTCTTTCGTCGTCTTCTCAATCCCACGCATCGCCATCCCTAACTCGAGTTAGTGTGCTTCTGTTGATTTTTTGTATCATGTAACATATGAGATTTCCCCTTTAAGCTTCTTGATTGGCAACACGAATTAGGGGTTTAGGGTTCATCGATTTATGGTTTTGGGGTTACCGTGGTATGCAAATTCTTGGGGGTTTCATTTGAGAGAGAAATATGAATTTGTTATTGTTTTTTAGCATATAATTCATATTAATTTTGCAATTCTGGTTTGAATTTTGGCAAGTTGGGCAACTCGATTTATGGTTTTAGGGTTACCGTGGTATGCAAATTTTTGGGGATTTGAGTTGAGAGAGAAGTAGGAATTTGTTATTGTTTTTTTAGCTTATAGTTTATATGAATTTTGCAATTCCGGTTTGAATTTTGCCAAGTCTGTGAACTCGATTTATGGTTTTAGGTTTCAGGTTAACTGTGTGTTTCGTCCAAATTGCATTCTTGCTTTTGAATTTTGGCAACTCGATTTATGGTTTTAGGTTTATTGTGTTATGTTTCGTCGAACTTGCAGTGCTAATTTGAATTTTGTATTTTTGAATTCAATTCAGGTCCGGTTGCAATGTCTTCTTCTCCTTCTTCTTCTTCTTCTTCTTCTCAATCTTTCGCGTCAAGCTTCAATTGGAATTGGCCTCATCCCGAAATTGTGAACTGTAATCATGACCTTGAGGCTGGGCTTGTGATATCTTGGACGGCTGTTAACCCGGGTAGACGTTACTATCGATGCCTAATATGGAAGGTTAAAATCATGTATTATGTTTTGTTTTTATATGAATTTTTTTGGCTGGAAGTTTAATGACAAAGTATTTTGCAGGAAGGTGATTGTAAGTTTTTTCGATGGGTTGATGCGGGTCTTTCTCCAAGCCAAAACAGCTACTTTCAAAGAGTGAAACTTGAACGAGACCAATTCGAATCTTAGCTTAGAGCCAAATCATTGATTCAAGGTGTTCTTGAAGTTACAATTGTCCATGAAAACTGACGAGTGTGAAGCTTTGACGTTCAAAATTGCAAAAACAATATCAATGTCCCGAAAGTTTAAAATCACAATCTTGTTGTTATGCATTGCAATTTTTATACTTTTGTAACAAATGAAATGTTGATAAATCAATTTTCAATTTTCAGATGTCATATGAATATCAATCGAATATCAGTTTTCAGACTATCAAACAATTGAACATTAGTCACAGATCAGGCCCTAAACCCAGAACCAAGCGTGGTTACAACGTCATACGAAGTGATGGCTTTCCAAACTGTACACATAAATCACGAATGAAGTATTCCAAATTGTATGAAATAACACACAATGTACACAACTGAAAAATAACCAACGAAGTACTACATTACATGGATTTTCATTACTAAAGCAACAGATGAATATCAATCAAATTTCATACGAATATCAAACAATTAATCATTAGTCACAAATCAGGCACAAAAGAAAGCATGGTTCCAACATACATCATACCAAGTGATGGCTTTCCAAACTATTCACATAAATCACAAATGAAGTTTTCACATTTGTGTGAAATAACACACTATGTACACAACTGAAACGAAGTACTCCATCACATGAATTTTCATTACGCACGGGAGTAATTGTCAATCATACATACTACTGCCACCAAAATATAACATTCATACATACTACTACTGCCACCAAAATACTACTGTCAAAATATAACATTGTTTGCCAAAAAACCACCATTCAACAATTCAACATACTTACAGCCACCAAAGCATAAACCATCATTCACCATATTGTTTGACAAAAACCATCTCAAAAACTTCCAAACAGAGACCAAGTTTTTATGTAACGTTTTCCACTGCTACTTTAGTAAATAGGTAGTCAATCTTGATCACCGCGGCGGCCACATCGCTAAGGCTGAGTCCTGGCCCTGGTCCGAGTGCTAGGCCCCAGAGCCGAAACATTAGACTGCAACAAATATATATGAGTAACCACTTCGTACGAGTAGAGAATTCATATATAGATACTTAATGAATAGTACATCTTGGCTTTGGCGATTGTTTGACGATTTAGGCAAGTTACTCCCATCAGTCGTACGCGACCCACTTTGTTGTGAACTCTCCCCAACTTCAGCACAAGCATCTATCCGAGGATCATTGCTGCATGTCCTCCTGTTACGACCTTCCTGCCCGCACCGACGACATCTCATGACGAAGGTTCGTCGCAGTGACTCACCTCTGTTGGCATGGAGACGAATCTGGGGCTCCTCACACCTCAGTTTCTTCGATCGTCCACGCTGTCGCTTAGTCCTCGGGGACACCAGTTCGAATCCGACATCAGAACTCTTTGGCCAATTGTCCACCTCATTGATTGGGTAAAGCACATTCTCGTACATGATCATCATTGTGGTCTTCAAATAATAGTGGGAGACGTATCGCGTGACATCCTCGCCATTCTTGTTAATTGTAGCGATAACATGAGTGCACAGGATCCCTGTTAGCTGCCACAGTCTGCAGGAGCATGTAAAATCGTGCATGTTCACAACATATTGGCCAGACGGCCCTAATACATGGTACAAAGCCTCTCCGTTCCATGTAGCTCTCCACGAAGAAGCCCTCGTGTACAACTTATCCACAATCTCCTTGATAACATGAGGGACTACATGATCGTAGTTCTTGATCCACTGGCCTCTAATCTGAATCATTTCCATCTGACTCGTTCGAATGTCCTCCGACATACTGATAATAGCTTTTTCTCGAGCCAATGCAACCTTCGAATTAAATGTCTCGCAAATATTGTTGAGGAGCACATCACTACAAGTATGCGGAGAGAAATATGTCTTCACCCATTTTTCTTTGGGAGCAACCCCAGTAAGCCACTGATGTGCTTGGGGATACTCAACCCGCAAAGCATCCATCTTCTCCGCGTAATGTTCGAGGGTTGTACTAGCTGCGATCTCCCACAACCGGTCTTTGAAATTCTCCCCGACGAATCTCTTCTTGAAATTGTTGTAAATGTGTTGCACACAGAAGCGATGCTCGCTCTGTGGGAAATCCTCAAGAATCACTTTTGCAAGACCCTACCACTAAGTGCAAAACAATACAACACAACTATCACATAATCACACTGACAGTACTGAATGTAACAATAAAATCACACTTAGATTATTAAACTTTAATCACATTCGGAGTATATATAATGTTGAAATCACATAAACCATACTTTTTGTTGGTCAGACATAAACACATATCTTGGGCCATTTGCATGCAAGTCCAGGTCTTCAGACAAGTATTCCAGAAACCACTTCCACTGGACGTAGCTCTTCGCCTCAGTCACAGCCCAAGCAATCGGCCACCAACCATTATTGGGATCAATTCCCATTGTTGTCATTAGCTGTCATCTGTACATTCCTCGCAAGAAACAAGTGTCCAAGAAAATAATGGGTCGACAAAAATGCATCCACCCCTTTTTCAATGCTCCCAGACAACAATAGAACCTCATGAATTTCGAGGCTATGGCGCCAGGATCCCTCATATTCTCGTAGTGTATATGCACGCTGGAATCAGGGTGTGTCCGTTCCAATTCGACTTTATAGTAGAACAAGTTCTTGTATTGGGCTGTCGCAGAGCCGAATATGCCTTCCAGTGCGTGCTCTCTGGCCTGATATGCTTTCATCCTACCGATCTTCAGCCCAAATCTTCATCGACGCACTGTCGTATAGCTGCCAGTGGAATGTGTGGGTTGTCTTTGATCTTTTCCATGTAACGCTCACCTAGCCACTTTGCTATGAGCCATTTCTGATCCAACACTTAAGAGCATGTGTGCGTGTGATCCCGTTGCATATTCATGACCACATAATCATGAACGTTGTGTGTTTCGAGCTTCGAGCTTCCTCAAGTACACATACCACTCACAATCTTGCCCCTTACACACGGCACGAAGTTTGTCGCCGTCATTATTTTTCACATGCACCCGGCTTCTGGTCATTATTGCGTACTGTCGCACCACATCATAGAAGAAATCTCTGACCTTAAACACATCACCAGGCTTCCACAATGGAAGCTCATTACGTAGGAGCTTGAAAGGGGTATACTTAATACCTTTCCTCTTGAAACCCTCCAAATCTTCAAGGTCTTCAAGATCATGTAGCTCGTCCACAGTTTCATCCTCGCAAAGTGGGTTATCTGTCTTGTTCCTCTTCTCCACAACCGGCGAATACTTCCTCTGCCGTTTCGACACTGCCTCCGGCCTGTCTTTACCTTCCACAGGCTCTTCACCTTCCCCGGGCTCTTCACCTTCCCCCGGCTCTTGTTCATGCTGTTCATCTATAGTTTCGGCATGTTCTTGCTGGAAAATTGATTCATAATAGGATGTAACAACTGCTCATCTCGGCACATGTTTGCCAACGAGATAAAATGGTCGATCTCTTCATCTTCATTATCAGTTGGAGGTCCCTCGTTATGGAGATGGCAGCCGTCTGGAACATAGTCAAATGATGGAATGTATACATCATCAGGAGGTGCTACTTCGGGCACCTCAGGGACTTCCGATACCGGTACAACATGTGCTACTTCCGGCGCTTCAGATACTTCTGCCATTGGAGCTCCATCTTGCACATCACGTTCAAATCCTGACATTAACATTTCATCTGTAATGTCCTCGATGATGGGAACTTACAACTGCGGTTGACACTGAGGTTCCTCTGAAAACTCCATGGTCGGTTGGTACACATTCTCTTCAACTGCACTTGGCTCTTCCACTGAGTCAGAAACTTGGTCACGTGGATATGCAGGTGAAGGCGTAGGCATTGATCGCTCCGTCAGGGGGACTTCGAATTGGATGTTCATCTGATAATGGCGTCCTTGGATGTATAACCTACAATCGACAAAAGATAAATCACAAACGAATACCAAACATAAAACATAAATCACAAACGTAGTTGAAAGTTATGTAGTAACCTCTGCCACACATTCGTGGGCATCTCCATCAACTACTCTAACTTCTTCTTCTATGGCTTCAACCTACAATCGACAAAAGATAAATCACAAACTAATACGAAACATAAAACATAAATCACAAACGTAGTTGAAAGTTGTGTAGTAACCTCTGCCACGCATTCTTGGGCTTCTCCTTCAACTACTCTAACTTCTTCTTCTATGGCTTCAACATCAGGTTGTACATCTGATACAGATTCCGTAAGAATGGATTGACCCGTTGGAGTAGGAAATGATTGACCCGTTGGAGTAGGAAATGATTCGGTAAGAACTGATGACGGTCTTGGGATTGGGATATCCTACAGTAGACAAAACATAAAGCATAAATCACAAGAACACCCAATATTATAAGTCATAAATCACAGACAACTACTACATAATTCTTTACCTCTGAAACGCATGCATGGACGTCTCCTTGTCCAACAACAACTGCATCATTCTCTTCAACCTCAACCACAACAGCTTCAGGTTGTGCTCCTCGTACTATAGGATTACGGGCTACCTCCTCGTCCTTTTTCCTTTACTGACGGACGTCTTCTAAACTTTTGGTAAGATACACTTCGAACTCCACATCCCTAGTGTACCACTCAATCATCAATCGTTTCCCCTGCTCCTGCTGCTGTCTCTTCCTTTTCCGTTTAGGAGGCTTTGGCACAATTACACGAGGCTCGTCAATCTCTTCAATGACCACTGCAGATTTTTTACAAGCTTTACGAAATTTAAGAAACTCCTCCGCTTCTTCCTTTCGCTTCTTCAATAAGGCGGCCGCCGGCGTAATCTCGACGACGTATATGTGAACTAGCCTTGTGCTAGTTGCCGCCACTTCGAGAAAACCAGTCAGATGTGATTCCTCAATAAGGGGCATCAACGGGCCTCCTATTTCAATATCCGTACACTCATGACTATACTTCAGATGACAATAATAAAACTCGCAGACCGTCTGCATCTTATACTTCAATCTAACCACCATACTTGACAGATCCAACAGCTGAAACTGATTTACGTTGCAAAAGTCGAAGAATGCCAAACGGCCCCCACAATACTTCTTCTGTTTATTGATTTCAAAGATCGCACCACCATGATGAAAAGTAACAGAAAACTTCCCGGGTTCCTCCTCTGTTAGGGTTAACCAAAAAATATCAAAATTAAACCCAAAAATAAATACAATGACAAAATTAGAAAACCAAATGCCACGACATCAAAAGAAATTTCCAAAATTTTCAATTACGGAACCCTAAATCACAGACTGAATCTCTTGTTCGGTGGAATTTCTAGTGAAAGTTTTGTGAAATTTTAAAATTAAACTTACTATATTCGGTTGTTGGGACAAAGAAATCCAAGTCAGGATCGCGGATGTCCCATGTTTTTGGGTCTACGTCAATTACCTCCGGTACGTGTCTAGGTGCAGCCGCTGGCGGAGGTGGCAGTGGCGGTTGCGTTTTTCGCCGTAACGAACCAGTTCGATTTCGTTTCGGCGGCATCAATTAAAATGGCGATTGAAAACCTCCAAAAATGGAGCGAAAATGGAGTGGAGTGGAGTGGAGTGAGATGAGAGAGCGAAAAGGAAGACTGAAATTGAAATTGGAGGGAAGAGAAAGAGAAGTGTTTTAATTTTGATAAAATTACAATGCAAGTACATCAAATAGGTGGCGTGTAGGAGGCCAACCGTCTGCATTGTTTCGAGGGAGGGAGAGAAAGAGAAGAGAGCAGACGTGACATTTTGTGTCATATCATTAGTAGGTGTCAGCACGGTGGATGTTGCAGAGCATGCAGAGGCGGCGTCAGACATGCAGGTGCAGACGAGAATGCTCTTTAAGGGCCTAAGGGTGTTATCGTCCGAAAATACCTGGTTTGTGATTGTATGTTTTGTTAGACACCTGTGGTGCTATTTTTTTGTTAGGGGTCATCGGTGTAACAAACGCAAAAGTTAAGGACGTTTCATGCAGTTCACTCTTTTTTATTTTATTTATGGCAATGAGATAAAATACTAATAATTTCAATAAAATGAAAACTTATTAATCAACATGATTTCTTACATGCATTGATACATATTAACTCGTATCTTGGGTAGTTGAGCATTAGAGCATCCACAACGGTGGCGTCCGCCGCCACGGCGGTCCGCGCCGCTGGCACGGACGCCACCCGCCGCCGCTGCGCTCGCGCCGCTGGCACGGCGCTGCTCGATGCATCGAGCAGTGCCGTGCCAGCGAGCAGCTGACGTGGCGCGCCCTCATTCGTCAACGGCATAGCCGTTGTGTTTAAATTATTTTTTTTTAAAAAAAATCGGTTTTTAATTAAAAAAAACCGATAAAAAAAAATTCACTTCCCAAAAAAATTATATCCGTTTATAACCGTTTTTTCCCACTTTTTAATTTTTTTTATTTTTTTTACCCCAAAAATACACACTTTCATCTATAAATACCCCCAATTTCACTCCCAAAAATTCACATCAAACTACACAATTCTCATCATCATTCTCTCATCTCCATTCTCATCTTCAATCTCTCATATCCATTTTCATCTTCATTCTCTCACACCCTACAACACCACTATGTCCGGTCACGACGATAACCCAAGCGGCTCCCATGGTTGGAACCCCGAATGGTTCGGTTCACAACCGTTTCCTAGTCCGGAAACGGACTATTCGGCCCCTCCTCTCACCCAAGATTCGGGCGTTCCGGGTGGCTACCGGCCATACCCGGTCGACGACCAAGGTGGCTCCGATGGGCGATACGGGTGGACACCGGAGCCTAGGCCTCTCGTCCCTTCCCAAACTCCGACTCCTCCATCTCGCGCCGGTGTCTGCACACCGTACTCACCGGCGGAGATGGATAGATTGTTCAAGGCGTACTTGGAAATATCCGAAGATGCGGTGGTTGGCACGAACCAATCCGGCGATCACTTTTGGTGGCGCGTCTCTCGGCGGTACAATGCAAACCGGCCGCCGGGAACGATCGAGCGCAACGAGAGTATGGTGCGCAACTGCATCGGCCGAGCCAACGACGAAATTGGCAAGTTCAATGGTTATTTCCTCCAGGAGTCGCGGAATGCCGGGAGCGGCCGGAGCGAGGTCGACATCATCACTGCGGCGCTGAGCACCTACCAATCCATGAACGGTAAGTCGTTCAAGTACCTAAATGTTTGGCAGGAAACGAGGACGCACCCGAAGTATCTGAGAGGCGTAACATCCTCCTCTAGCGGCTCCTCCAAACGGTCACGGTCGGCATCCTTATCCGACGCCGACGAAGAAGTGGCTAGCCAACTCGCCGAAGCTAACTTGGGTAGCCCCGACGCCGGACCAAGCGGTTCCCGACGCCGACCGCAAGGAAGGAAGAAGGCGGCTGCCGAACGCCGTCGCGCCGCGACTCCATCTGCCCCCGCTCCCGAACCCGCACCCTATGTTCCACCTCCACCCCCGAATAACTCGTTGTGGGCCCTTTTGGCCCAACTCAATATGGCCGATAGGTCATCTATGACCCCCACGCAACTTCAAACGCACGAGACCATGATATTGGGTCTCCAAAAACAATTGGGATTGGTGCCGCCGGATGCGTAGTCTTCATCGGATAATATTAGCCAATAATTGTGTAATTTTTAATTTTTAGGATTTTAATTATGTCTTTTTTATTTTATTTGTAATATTTATTGTGGTTTTTAATGAATTTTAGTATTATGGAAATGTTTTTGTGTAATTGAATTTTAAATTAATTGTGTTCGTCCTTGCGGAAGAGCACAGCTGTGGGTGTTGTGCTCTTGCCAGAGAGCAGGCAGAAAAAGTGGGGTCGGGCCCACAACCGTGCCGCTGGCAAGAGCACGGTTGTGGATGCTCTTAGATATCTCCATAATTATACTAAAAATAAGACCACAAGTAAAATATTTGAAAGAATATGTGTGGAGTGAAACAAAAATTTTCACAATTCACCCACGTTAAAAATTTGTTTAGTATGTCATTTAAGATAATTTGAATATATATTCGTCGATTACATATTTTCCATCAGCGGAAAAAAATTGTAAAATCCAGTCACATCAAAACCAGTTAAGCTACAGCTAGATAAAGCCATCTATATTATATTATTGACTCTTTTATGTAACAGTGAACTGTCCCTTCTGCCTATACAAAAGCTTAATCAATAATATTAAACGCTTCCTTCTTATCTTATTGCTTGACTCCGTCAATTAAATGCGTCTTTGCTCGACACGTGTCATTATTCCCATCTTCAACCGTTTCCTGAAATTCCTTGTGTCTGAGGGTTAATTATATAGACTATTTCTAAACTTAGATATTAATAGTAATTGTTTATTTTTCAATCCCATTTCTAACTTTTGTAATTTCCAATTTATACTCGATAAGTTTTCCTGTTTGTTATTTGTTTCATGGAGATTGACAGTAGAAAAAAAGTTCAACTATTTTTCAAAATATTTTGCAAGCAAGATCAAATGCAGTATTTCTAAAGGGAATGCTTCATTAAGCAAGAGTTGATATTTATAAATTTATTCACCATATACAATATTGAGTGAGTAACCAATAATCATCTTAAGGTTCAATATAATATAGTACAGATTCCCAAGTTGAAATAGAAAACCATGTAATTAATTGAATAATGGAGTACCTTATATTCGTTAAATAATTCATATTGATTAGTTACCTATTAAACTAGAGAAAAACAACTGACTTTTTAAATTTCGAATTTTGAACTTTTGATCTCACTTTAACTGGAAAAAAGGCTTTAATAGAAGACCTATTTTAATTATGAACAAACATTAACCAATAATTATCTTACTAAATTATAGATTTTGAGTTGATTATGCGTTTATATTTGGGAAAGTAATGTATGGTGTTTGACCAATGACCGAGAAATTTAATAAAACGCCGATTTAGTCGTAAATTATTGCGTCATAAATATTAATATCATGAAACATTCATTTCATTTTTCTAAAGAAAAGAAAAAAAGAGAAAAGGAAAAGAGCTCCGTCGCAAATGAAAGAGTAAAATATACTAAAACCCTTCGATAAAAAGCAAAAGCAAGCAAAATCAAAACACACACACACTGTCCACTCTCTCTCTCTCTCTACACACTCGCCGGAACCGGAGGAATCGAATCCATTGAATACAAATTTATTGAGCCAATTGCGAAGAGACGCAATACACTGAATTCCTATCTAACAAGCAGTTCACTTTCATAGTTTCCACCTTTAATCCATTGAACACAAATTTATTAGCAAACGCGCAATACACTGAATTCATATCTCACAACCAGTTCAGTTTCCTTCTTGCATGTGTTTTTCTCACCTTATCTCACACACGCAGAGTTCGCATTCGTTAATTCTCGAACATAGATAGGTACGTGGGGAAGAGGAAGTGACTGATTTTGTGGATGTGAATCACAGAAGACATGTCAGTTTTAGATACGGCGTTTGTGGACACCGAGCTCTCTAACAGGACATCGATCTTCGGCCTGCATCAATGGGTGGTGATCGGAATAGTAATCGGAGCAGTCATAGTGCTCATTCTCTTCCTCGTGTCGCTCTGCATCACCGCCTTCCGCCGCCGCGGTAGCGCCGGCGGCAAGGGCAAATTACGGTTCACGGCGAGCGAGATGAGTCCGTCCATATCAAAGGAGATACAGGTGATCGCCCGCGACGCCGCTGAGCAACGCTCCGTCGCACCTCAGGTAAATTTCTGATTTCTTCGATTTGTGAATTTTTTTCATTGATAATGAAAAAATCTTCAGGAACTTATTTTTTGGTGAATTAGGGAGAAAATATTCTCTGGTTCATAAATCGAGATTTGCTTTGATTGCTTAACCAGTAGCGAATTAGCGATTCGAGTTTGACTGAGGAAATCATATTGAGCTTAGTTTTTTTAACTTTGGGAGCTCACATGCCTATGATAATAGTATTCAATCGTTTTGTTCCATGAATTTCGATTTTGCTTATTTTTTGAAGTTGATGTTTACTTGTTATTTTCAATTTAGTTGTTCAGAAATTTACTCTTTTGTGCTCATATGAATTTAATGACAGGTTTTATTTTAAATTGATTTCCTTGTACAGAAACAGATATCCTTTATTGGAATCCAAATGATGATTTATTTAATGCATTGTCAATAGTCTTATTTAAAAACGATAACAAGGTTTAGATTGTTGAGAGGATTTATTTATTTTGTATGGATATGAAAATCTCAGGCTGTATCAGAGATACAGATAGACATGGGGAAGGTGGAGCATAGAGTTGTGTTTTCTGATAGAGCGGGATCAAGTGGCGAGAGCAGGGCTACTAGTGGGGCCGAGACAGGATCGCATGGTGGCAATGGGTCGTTGCCAGAGGTGTCCCATTTGGGATGGGGAAGGTGGTATACTTTGAGAGAGCTTGAGGCCGCCTGTAACAGTTTGTCTGATGAGAATGTGATTGGTGAAGGTGGATACGGCATTGTGTATTATGGAGAGTTAGCTGATAACACCCGTATAGCTGTAAAGAATTTGTTGAACAACAGGTAAAGTGGTTTCTCAAATTGTTACATTCATTTAATGCATGGTTTTGTTGATTAGGTTGAAGAGTTTTTCTCTATGAACTTTATGTGAATGTCTTTCCCTTGACATTTCTCAGGGGACAAGCGGAAAAAGAGTTCAAGGTTGAGGTGGATGCAATTGGACGTGTTAGACACAAGAATCTTGTCAGGTTGCTCGGTTACTGTGTCGAAGGAGCCTATAGGTATCATAAATGAATTTCTGTTTTAGCTATATATATATGCATCAAACATTAAGTCTTCATGGTTTTCATTGTTTATATGTGCTTGTATGCAGGATGCTTGTCTATGAATATGTTGATAATAGAAATTTGGAGCAATGGCTTCATGGAGATGTGGGAGAAGTCAGCCCTTTGACATGGGAGATTCGTGTGAATATAATCATTGGAACTGCTAAAGGGTGCGGTAGTTTGAAAACATTTGACCTGCCCATGGTTGTTCCTTCTATTTATATTTGGATTATCTTCTTTGTTGCAGATTGGCTTATCTCCATGAAGGTCTGGAGCCAAAGGTTGTTCACCGTGACATCAAGTCCAGCAACATACTGCTTGATCACCAGTGGCATCCTAAATTATCAGACTTTGGTCTAGCCAAACTTTTGAATCCAGAGATTTCTTACGTGACAACACGAGTGATGGGAACATTTGGGTAAGTAATCCATAATTTCTATACAAAATCTTTTTTTTTGTGAGTAATTTCATGTGAGGTTGAGTTGCTATAAACTGTTCTTCATTGGTTTGCTAGTTATGTAGCTCCTGAATATGCTTGCACTGGTATGCTGAATGAGAAGAGTGATGTCTATAGCTTTGGAATATTGATCATGGAGATCATCACCGGTAGATCACCGGTTGATTATTCCCGGCTAAAAGAAGAGGTTAGTTCACATCAACTGCAATGCTTGTGGACCAAACTCTAACTGGAAACACATACAATGCAGGTCAATCTGGTTGAGTGGCTGAAGATGATGGTTGGAAACAGGAAATCCGGGGAAGTAGCAGATCCCAAGTTGCCTGAACGGCCTGCCTCCAAAGCGCTGAAGCGCCTGCTCTTGGCAGCCCTTCGATGTGTTGATCCTGATGCCCAGAAACGGCCCAAGATGGGACATGTGGTACACATGCTGGAATCAGAAGACTTCCAATCTCGCGAGGTAAGTCTTGCTCTTGCTCAGTAATTCTTGATTTCAAAGTACTCCATATATGAGTCAAAAGAGATAGGCTGATCTTTTTGATCTCCAGGAGCGGCGAATTGGCCGGAACCCTTCCAGTTCGATCGGTGAAGACAGTCATCGTGGCATGATCGATAAACAATGCAATGAAGGAGAAAGCAGTAGAAGTCATAGGTACAGTGAGATGGCTGTATAATCAAGATGGATGCTATGGTAGCTACTGTTCCTCAATATTTTGATATGCATGGTTATTCCATCACCATTTTTCCTTCCCCAATATATAGTTGCATAAATTATTAAATGTGATTGATATAGCCTGTGTAAAGTGAACGATTCATTTTTTACTGTTATACTAAATTAGAGGAAATTGTTGGAATCCACATGTTCATATATAGTTGCACCTATTCTGGAACAGCAATGCGTGATACTTCTGGAACAGCAATACGTGATACTTATGATATTGTGCAGTTTTGGGAGTGACACTCTCTACCATTTGATTGATGACTCGAAACTCCACGGACCACAATCATTATTGTGTTGGTTTCTGGGGATTACAAGAGATAACAGTAGGGCGTAATACAACCCAAAAGAAAGAAAATGAGAAACTGAACTAAAGAAATTACAATAGAAATCGAAACAACTAAACCAGTATGATAGCCGAGTCGAGGAGGTCTCTTCCCGCAAGACGAGATACGCCCCGGTAGTGCTCTTCGGTTTGGCGTGTCGTCCCCAAAGGTAAAACGGCTACGTCTCTATTGATGCAGCACCGCAATCAGCAGAGCTCCGGCGAGCTGGATGGAGGAGAGGGCAGAGCTTCGACGCAGAGAGGGAGAGAGCTTATGATGCAGATGCTTGTGAATGATGTAGTACAAATGCATGGAGTGGCTAGCCTATTTATAGGCTCAGTCCACTGCTGTGTGGGTCAACAGCCATGAAGGCTCATCATGGCAGATTCGTAACCGCCGACGGTTACGAGCGTGTGGCAGGAGTGTGCCTTTCGCGTGCGGAGCGTATGCTTTTCTCACGTGGCAGCTCTGACTGTGCCACGCTTGACGACGTGTCAAGCCACTTGGATTGCTGACTCTGCGGTGGTATAAAAAGATTAAGTTTGGGCCAGGGACAAGCCCAAGCACCAAGCCCAATGACCACCCAAAGACCAATTGCCAAGATCGAGATCGGGATCGGGCCCGAGGCCCGCGACCGCGACCACGGGCTCGGGCTCGGGCTAGGGCGGGCGGGCGGCGGCGGCGCGCGCGTGTGCGCGCGTGTGGGCTCTTTCACCCATCTTGGTCTACTATAATTATTAAGTAACATAAAGTCACTTAATTTAAACACATTAAAAGATGTGTTAATCCTCTAATGTGGGATAATTAACACTAGTTAATTATTCCCTAAGCTCCAACTCCAAGCTTTAATTAAAAGCTAATTATGCCCAACTTTAATCCACTATTTCTCACTCACCGGAAATCGGATTTGAGAAAGTGAATATACCACATTTATCTACGTAAAATGTAGATCGACGCTATGTCATTTAATTTCACAAAATTAAATATCTCGTCACATTTATTATTTGGTCAAAATCCATTGACCGGGCATATTTAATCCATGATTTTTTACAATCCCCCACATGAGTGGAAATAGCCGAATGCATATGCATGCAGACATAAGCTCAACCCTCGAGAGGTATATAAGCATAAGGATAAGTAGTTGTTGGCCTTGAACCTTCCATAGTCGACATCATCGGATACACAGGCGGCTTAGTAGCGCGATGCTTTGAACTAATCCCCCACGGCGTGCACCGAGACAATGATGTTAACGCTTAAACACCTCAACCTCATCCGTTCTCACGTTTTGTGTCCATTGCGGTCTTGGACACCACTTTGGATTCATAAGTGTGTTTTATGAAGCGACCACACTTCACACTTACATAGGTGATTCTCAGTCAAGTACCTTGCCATACTTGGTCTCTTTGAGAACTCCATCTCTTTGAGATCCTTAAGAACCATTAAAAGTCATAGACTTAGCCTTTACCACTAGGCAAGTTCTCTAACACTCTATTGCTCTCTAGGGAATAGATATAGTTGAGTGTTTCTCATGAACTCTCATAGCTTAGTTGTCCCTTTGAACCAAGTTCTTGGGATCTCCAGTCATCATGGTTGGGTTACCACTATAATAGTTCTTTAGTTTGTGGATTTCAAACCCATTCCCTCTAGCAACTTATTCATTTGATCACGGTTTAACCCTTTGGTTAGTGGATCCGCTAGATTATCTATTGACTTCACATAGTCAATTGTAATCACCCCTGTTGTGATCAAATGTCTCACGGTGTTATGTCGTCGACGTATATGTCGAGACTTACCATTATAGAAGCCATTGTTTGCCCTTCCAATCGCCGCTTGGCTATCGCAGTGGATTAGTACTGGTGGCACTGGCTTAGACCAACATGGAATATCTTCAAGGAAGTTCTTAAGCCACTCGGCTTCCTCACCCGCCTTATCTAAGGCAATGAACTCCGATTCCATTGTTGATCGGGCTATACAAGTCTATTTTGTGGATTTCCACGATACAGCACCACCCCCAATAGTAAAGACGTATCCACTTGTTGAAAGTGAATCTCTATTATCGGATATCCAATTCGCATCACAGTACCCTTCAAGTACCGGGGGGTATCTCGAGAAGTGTAGCCCAAGATTTTGAGTATGTTTTAAATATCTCAAAACCCTCACAAGAGCTCTCCAATGCTCTTTGCTTGGATTGCTCGTGTAACGACTCAACTTGTTCACGGCACAAGCAATGTCAGGTCGAGTGCAATTAGTCAAGTACATAATGCATCCGATCACCCGTGCATACTCTTCTTGTGCAACGGGCTCGCCTTTATTTTTGCTCAAGTGAACGTCGAGTTCAATTAGAGTCTTAACCAGCGCGCCATCATAGGCTTTGAATTTATTCAATATCTTCTCAACATAATGTGATTGTGTTAAGATGATTCCATCAGACGTTCTTAGAATCTTCATCCCAAGAATTACATCGGCTAGACCCATGTCTTTCATGTCAAAGTTTCTCTTTAACATGGCCTTTGTATCGTTAATTACTTGAGTGTTACTACCCAAGATTAACATATCATCAACGTATATTTACACTATAACATGGCTGTTATTAGTGCTCATGATGTAGACACATTTGTCGTACTCGTTGATTTTAAACCCATTTGATAACATCACATTATCAAACTTCAAGTGCCATTGCAATAGCGCTTGCTTTAATCCATATAGAGACTTTACGAGCTTGCATACCTTTTTCTCTTGTCCAGGTACTATAAACCCTTCGGGTTGCTCCATATATATTTCATCTTCTAATTCACCATTTAGAAACGCGGTCTTTACATCCATTTGATGAATCTCAAGATTGTGCAATGCAGCAATAGCGAGAAGCACTCGAATAGATGTAATCCTTGTTACAGGTGAATATGTATCGAAGAAGTCACGTCCTTCCTTTTGTTTAAAACCCTTTACTACTAAACGGGCTTTATACTTATCAACTGTTCCATCGACCTTAAACTTTCTTTTGAGGACTCATTTACATCCTAAAGGTTTAGCACCTTCGGGCAAATCACCCAACACCCAAGTGTGGTTTAGCAAAATTGAATCAATTTCACTTTGAACAGCTTCTCTCCAATGTAACCCGTCTGGGCCATCGAATGCTACTTTTATAGATGTCAGTTCTTCATCTAACATAAAAACAATGTAGTCAGGACCAAATGTTTTTGGTGTTCTGACCCTATTACCACGTCTTAGTACTGTATCATTCGGATCGGGTCTTGCACGCTTGCGCGATTTAGGTTCCTCATCCGCTGATTTAGAACTAGTGGCTTCTTCTTCCACTGGTTTAGAACTAGTGGCTTCTTCTTCAATTCTTGTCTCAGAATTGGTTACGACCTTTTCTTTGTCTTTGCAAGGAAATGTATTTTCGAGAAATACGGCATTCCTTGACTCAATTGTTGTCCCTACTGTTATAGTCGATGTTTCGGACTTGTGAACAACAAATCGATATACACTACTATTAAGTGCATATCCAATGAAGATGCAATCAACCGTCTTAGGTCCGATTGTAACTTCTTTCGGCGGAGGAACCATCACCTTCGCCAAACACCCCCACACTTTGAGGTATTTGTAGGATGGTTTCTTTCCCTTCCACAACTCATAAGGAGTAACATCTTTTCCTTTGAGAGGAATCTTATTCAAGATATAGTTGGCTGTCAAAACAGCTTCCCCCCACATGTTATGTGGTAATCCTGAAGTTAGAAGCAGTGCATTCATCATCTCTTTCAGAGTTCGATTTTTGCGTTCTGCAACACCATTAGATTGTGGTGAATATGGTGCAGTCGTTTGATGGATTATACCACTTGCGTTGCATAATTCCTCAAACGGGGCTACATATTCGCCTCCTCTATCGCTTCGAATCGATTTGATTTTACAACGAAGTTGATTCTCAACTTCGTTCTTATAGTTTTTGAACGCTTCTATTGCTTCATCTTTACTTCTTAAAAGATAAATGTAGCAATACCTTGTGCAATCATCTATGAAATTGATAAAGTACTTTTTACCACCTCTAGTTTGCACCATCTTTAAATCACATACGTCCGTGTGAATTAATTCAAGGGGTTTTTTGCTTCGTTCAACCGAGTGAAACGACAACTTAGTCATTTTTGCTTCAAGACAAATTTCACATTTATCTTGGATATCCAATTCATTAGCCTGTAGTAAATCTAAATTTACTAATCTTTTAATGGCTTTTGAATTTACATGTCTCAATCTACAATGCCACAAATTTGAACACTCAGTCAAGTAAGAGGAAGTATATGCTTTATTCTTATTAGCCAAAGGCTTAGCAACACTGCGAGTAGTCACACTAAGTTTGAAAAGCCCATCGGTTACATAACCTTTTCCGAGGGATTTTCCAAACTTATACAAAGCAAACCTATCAGACTCAAATACAAGTTTAAACCCCTTATTAACTAGTATTGATCCTGACACTAGGTTCTTGCGGATGTCCGGGACATGCAGCACATCCTTCAAAGTGATTGTGACGCCAGACGTCATCATGAGAATCACGTTGCCAACGCCGAGGATTTTGGACGATGCTTGATTCCCCATGTTGATTTTCCTCCCTTCAACAGCCGTGTAGGAGGCAAACTTGCTCCTATCTGAGCAGACATGAGCAGTAGCGCCGGTATCGATGTACCAGCCACCCTTGTTATCAACAAGGTTAACCTCTTCAGTGACCACTGCAATGAGGTCGTTCTCATCCCAGTCCTTGAACTCCTTCTCAACGACGTGGGCAGCCGGCTTCTTCTTCTTGCTGCGGCAGTCTTTTGCAAAGTGGCCTTGTTTGCCACATTTGTAGCAGTCGCCTTCAAACTTCTTTGAAGGCTGCTTTCCCTTCCCTTTGTCACTTGGACGGTTCGGGCGAGGGCGTTTGTTGGAGGGACCGCCCCGCTCCAACAGATTGGCTTTGGCTTCATTTGAGGTGAATCCCTTAGCCTTTTGGTCGCTCTTGCGCACATCAACCTCAATGTGCAACTTCACGATCAAGTCTTCAAGGGTCATCTGCTTTCGCTTGTGCTTGAGATAACTCTTGAAGTCCTTCCAACTTGGAGGGAGCTTGTCAATGATCGTGCACCTTAGGAATTTATCGGGCAAGGTCATCCCTTCAGCCACTAATGAGTGGATGATCATTTGGAGCTCTTGGACTTGCTCCATGACGGGTCGAGAATCGACCATCTTGTAGTCCATAAATTTGGAAGCTACAACTTGTTCCGTCCCTGCAGCATTATCTATGCTATACTTCTTTTTTAGGTTTTCCCACATTTGTTTAGATGTGGTTACATTTGAGAAAGTGAATATACTACATTTATCTACGTAAAATGTAGATCGACGCTATGTTATTTAATTTCACAAAATTAAATGTCTCGTCACATTTATTATTTGGTCAAAATCCATTGACCGAGCATATTTAATCCATGATTTTTTACATATTGACTATTGAGGAATAGAGGTAGAGAGTTGGCTAAGTGTCTAGTGTCTTCTTGTTTGTGCAGATATTTTCAAATTACTATTCCCTTCGTCACATAAAAATATACATACACTTTTCATTTTCGTCTGTCCCACAAAAATATGTGCATTCCATTTTTGAAAAGTTATACTGATCTATTTAATAATGTAGGTCTCATTATTCACTAACTCTACTTTAACTAGTATTACCATTCTCCTTCTCTCTCTTACTTTACCATACCATTCTCTTCTTCTTTCTTACTTTATCAATTTTATCTTAATTCTCGTGTCATCTCATTCACCTATATTTTTATGGAAGGGAGGGAGTACAATTGTTTAAATTCGAATTGATAAGTTTGCTTATTTCATGAGATGGTGGTTCATCCTCTCCCTATACTTGCGTGAGCTGGAAAACAGTGTCTTCAGCCATATCTCTCTCTCTGTCAATCACGCACACAGATAAGGAACAACTCACGCATTATTGGACTGTACCCTGTTGTCCACTGAATAATAGTATCCTCTTATTTTGTTATTATTATATTTTATATTACATTAGTATTTATTATTGCGCTGTATATTGTTGTCCTATACTTTTTTTCAATATTATGCACCACATATATAGTTATATGGCTATGACATTTTATATTTCCACGACGCCTATTATTAGTGATAAATTATGTGAGGCTTTGGTAAGGCAGGATATGAATTGCAGTTGAGAGTAACGGTCTCTTACATTGTTAGGTAGATTATAGTATACCACAACGTAAAGTCTGCAGTATTTTGAGAATGCCTCGTAATTTTTGCCGTATCTTATTATTGCTACCACCTGGACAGTGAGGCAGTGATCTTATAAGAGAAACGCAAGTTGTATAGGTAACACAAGCGGCTATTATTCTCATTACGAAAAAATGACTGCAATGTTTTTCCTTTTCAAGTTAAAATGACTCGAACGTGAGACCATCCACATCCATGCTCTTACCAAAGAGCGTGGATGTGGATGTGGATGTGGATGTGGGCCCGAACCTACATTTATTAACTTTTTACTTACTGCTTTTCTCAAAGAGCACAACACTCACATCCATGCTCAAGGTCCCACCATTTCATTATTTAATTTAAATACTTCCATTACTAAAAACATTTCTACAATATAAAAATACATTAAAAATACTTAAAATACTATTACAAATTTAAAAAATATAAAAATTACATACTTAAATCCTAAAAAATAAAAATTACATACTTAAAATCCCAAAAAATAAAAAGTACATACTTAAAAGCCTACAGTATTTTGAGAATGGCACGTAATTTTTGCCGTATCTTATTATTGCTACCACCTGGACAGTGAGGCAATGATCTTAATAAGAGAAACGCAAGTTGTTAAGGTAACACAAGCGGCTATTATTCTCATTACGAAAAAATGACTGCAATGTTTTTCCTTTTCACGTTAAAATGACTCGAACGTGAGACCATCCACGTCCATGCTCTTACCAAAGAGCGTGGATGTGGGCCCGGACCTACATTTATTAACTTTTTACTCCCTGCTTTTCCCAAAGAGCACAACACTCACATCCATGCTCAAGGGTCCCACCATTTCATTATTTAATTTAAATACTTCAATTACTAAAAACATTTCTACAATATAAAAATACATTAAAAATACTCAAAATACTATTACAAATTAAAAAAATATAAAAATTACATACTTAAATCCTAAAAAATAAAAATTACATACTTAAAATCCCAAAAAATAAAAAGTACATACGTAAAATCCTACAAATTAAAAATTACATAATTAAAGCCTAAAAAATACTCATGTGGAAGACTAGTTCTCTGGCCCTATCCCTAATGTTTGTCGGAGACCTCGTATCATTGCCCTATGTGCCTCAAGTTGCTCGGGCCGGCGTCGGGGCTACCCAAGTTAGCTCCGGCAAGCTGGCTAGCCACCTCATTCTCGCCGATGTCGGATAGGGATAACGACCTCGACTGTTTGCTGGAGGAGCTGGAGGAGGATGATAAGCCTCCCCTATACTTCGGATGTGTACGCACCTCCTGCCAAGCGTTGAGGTACTTGACTGGTTTGTAATGAAAAGATTGGTAGGTCGTCATGGTGGCACTGATGATGTCGAGCTCGCTCTTGCCGCTCCCCGCCGACCACTGTTCCTGGAGGTAATACTCCTGGAACTTTTGGATTTCTTCGTGGCTCTGAAAATAGCATTGTGTACAATACTCTCATTGCGCTCGATGATTCCATCCGGTCGGGTGGCATTGTACCGGTGAGAGACGCGGAACCAAAACCTATCCCCGCTTTGGTTCGTGCCAATCTCCGGTCTTTGGAGATTTCTAAATAGACTTTGAATAACTTATCCATCTCCCTCGGAGTGTACGGGGTGCGGACGTGAGGATCACCGGCACGACCCTGAACACAAACACTACGAGGAGTAGGAGTAGGAGTAGGAGGAGGAGGAGGAGGAGGAGGAGGAGGAGTTTGGGAGCCGCCGCTCCCTCCCGATCCTTGTTCGGGTGCCCACCCGTATCGCCCATCGGGGGCATCTTGCTCGTCCACCGGATAAGACCGGTAGCCACCCGGAATTTGAGAACTTTGGGTTTGAGGAGGGGGCTAGAATTCCATTTCTGGACTAGGGAATGGTGTTGGGCCAAACCATTCGTGGTTCCAATCGCGGGAGTCGGAGGGGTGATCATCGGAGCCGGACATTTTTTTGGAAGAGTGAAAGATTGAGAATTGATGAGAGAATTTAGATGAGAATTGTGTAGTGTGGCGGGAATTTTTTTGTGTGGAAATGGGGTATTTATAGATGAAAATGTGAATTTTGGGGGGAAAAATGAAAAATAAATTAAAAGTGGTGAGAAAACGGATATAATTTATTGGGAAGTGAGATTTTTTTTAAATTTAAAAATGTTTTTTTAGTTAAATTCGAATTTAAAAAAAATGGCCATGCCTTTGGCCAATACCGTGCCGCCACGTCGCCCTGCTCAGCGGCACGGACGTGCTGGATGCATCCAGCAGAGTCGTGCCGTCGGCAAAAGCACATCGGCAGACAATGTTGTGTTGCGCCGACGACGTCCTTCCCCACAAGCATCGATGCATATTCTCTTATACAGCAGAGTCGACCTAATTTTATTGTTGTATCTTACTCCAATGACCAATAAATCTGTGGAAGTCATTATCTAATTAAGATAAGAGTTGTTTTATGTTCAAGCCGACTGATGCCGATTAAATAAAGTAATAATTTTCTCACTTTCATTTTACTAAATAATAAGAGTATTATATTAATAATCAAATAGCACTAGTTTGGTTAATAAAATATACGTTAGCTTGTATATACGTATTATTCATTTAAAAATATAAAATCATTATAAATATTATTACTTTATTCATTTAAAAATATAAAATCATTATAAATATTATATACAAAAGTGATATAAGTAGAGCAGTAAAAATTTAGATTTCATAAATATTTAAAATATTTATTTTCTTACCTAGAGAATAAGATGCAATATAGATCACAAATTATAAGTACTTTAGGACAAAAAAATTAGACACAATACTAAAATGATTTTGACTAAAAAATAGATATAACAAAATAATAGATGCAAATTAGTAAAAGTTTATGTTTCATAAAGTATTTGAGTTTTATTTTGATGATAAGAAGAAATATGAATTGATAAAAAAAAAAGTAAATAATGAAAAAAATGTGTTTTTGTTCAGGGTTGAACCGTAGATTTCTTAGTTAAAACCAAATTACTAATTAAATCATTGAACTACTAGATCTTATATGATATTTATTGGAACAAATATATTTCTACACTCTATGGAGGGGGCGGATGTTATTTCAGCTTGATTCAAAGGAAAATTTAGGCTCTCCGAATGCCCGGGACGATACTCTTTGTAGGAGCTGACAGCCATTATATGGACATTTTGTTAAACTTCTAGATTTTCCTGCTGCGAAAAATCATGAAAATCCTCCACAAGTACTATAGAGACGACACACCCACAATTGAAAGCTTAAATAGTTTAATATCATCATTATGGGAATTTAAGTATGCAGACAACACTTACCACTGTATTTGTAGTTCTTGAGAAGTGTCTCATTTACTTGTACGGGTGATCGTATGGGGTGGAATCCACAGAGGCTTGTGAATATAGGTGATGTATACCATGGTGACCAAGTAGGAGTAGTTGTTTATTCGTAGAAAATAGCTAATTGCAAATAATACTGTGTTATCGAATTAGGAGGGATTTTTATGTTATCAACGTTGGTTTGTTGTTTGGCAGAGTATTCTGTTGATAAAGATATTTGTGTTTTGAATTAATGATAAAAATATTTTGTACGAACAGTTTAATTATTCCTAACTTTGATTATTAGTGTTTTGATTAATGGCTAAACAATTTGTACCTACGGTTTAATAAAAATGGATTTTAAGAAACTTTAAATCATGAACGTTAAATGATTGCATAAGAATATGATCGCAAAATTAAACGAAAAAATGGAGTACTAATTCTTCTCTTTGCATTATTTGGGGTACAAGTAGACTGCATTAATGGAGTTAACAGTATCCACAGTGGAACGGATGTCCCGGCGGACATCCAGACGGACTTCCCAAAAACACCTCCTGCCACGTCATAAGGACATCCCACTACACAATGACGGACATCCCCAAGGACATCCCGACAGACATTCACAATAATAAAAATTCACAAATTCACCAAATTAAACAATTTAGGGAATTAAAATTTCGACACGAATACGGAGAAATGCAACCACTTTATTTAAAACAAAAAACATACATAATTATTATAAAAAAAATACATAGTTAAAAAAAACAACTTCAAGCTTCGACAAATGCGGCCCCCGTCTCACTCCTCGTTGTCCCCGCCGCCAGTCCCGGCGTCACTCACGGGTAGGGATGACATCCCAAATCGCGCCGCATACCGTTGATGACATCCTTCAACATCAACTTGTATAAGGGGTTAGTCGCTGCATACCACTTCCTCATGGTGTGTATTGGGTTCTCATGATGCTGTATGCGGGCGAGTGAGGGGAGCTCGGGATCGATCTGGGAAGGAGCTGCCGATTGGACCTCGAGGGACCCGCTGGCGCTTCCCCTAGCCATCCGCATCGCGGTCTTTTGCCCAACCGGGCGACGGCGGCGGGAAGACGATTGAGGGGTCGGAAACTCTGCCTCGGCGTCAGGGAGTTCGTGGGAACCGGCACTGTTGCTGTACTCCCCGGAGGCGTTGATCTTCGTCTGCTTCGGCCAGCCAGCTTCAACACTCGAACTAAACTTGGCGGAAGTCTGCACCACAAGATAGACTTCCCAATATTTGAATTCCCCGAAACCCAATTCACTGTCGGGGAACTGCTGGTGAGACAGAAGCTTCACATCATCGGCGAACATGCCGCTGGTTGCCGTGCGGAGGTTGTTTTAGTAGATGCCGGCAAATCGGCTGAGTTGCCTCCTCAGCCGCTCCCACTGTTTCCGGCATTGCTCTCCATCGTGAGGCTTCCCACCCGGCGGTTTGAATTGGAGGTAGCTTTGGCTAATGCGGCACCACATTCTGTCGATATGCTGGTTAGCCCCGACGTAGGGATCCTCGACTACACTAATCCAGGCCTTCGCCAGCGCGACGCACTCCCTTATGCTCTAAATGGTCCTCTTTATCCCGCCGGCTTCATCCCCTTCCTCTTCGGCCACCGCCCCACCCTCGTTCCCCGCACGCGAGGACGAGGTAGTGCCCTTGCCCTTGCTTCCGCGTCCTCCCTGCCGCCGGTGGCATCTCAGTGGGAGACTCCCTGACCGAAGATAGCCCCAACTCCTCAAAAGAGAAGTCTCAATGCCGGTGAACTGAGTCTCCAGAGGAGTACTCTGGGGGGAATCACTAGACAATAAATCCATGTAGGGGCGATAGACATTGTCCCCAGGTGATTGGGGGACCCCCTGCCTGCTCCCCCCGCAGCGGTAGGCATGCCCTGCATTATCCTGGGCATTTGGGGCATCATCCCACACCAAGGGGGTACATATTGTAGTACCAGGACATCATCCCCGCCATTTGGGATTGGGGCATCATCGGCGCCATTCCGGGCATCATCCCGGATATCGGTGCACTTCCGCCGGCATTTTTCCCAACTCTAACGGAAAAGTCGGCGTTTGTGACTCGCTCGTGGTGGGGGAATCACTATCGCGGTGCTCTATTTATCTTCAAAAGAAATGAAAGTAGAGAGAGAAACTCATTAAAACAAGTGGTGCAAATGAAATGAAGTTCAACGAGCAGTACATATAGAGTTTTTTTTTATTTAAAAAATTAAAAATCGGGACGTCCGCCACCCGGAATGCCGCGGAACTCCGGTGTCCGCAACGCACGCCCGCACCCGCCTCCTTGCTGCCTAATCGCAGACGTCTTGCGCGGACTTACGGTACGCCGGCCGGACGTCCGTCGGGACGGCCGCCGTTGTGGATGCTCTAAAGAAAATGGAAAATAAAAAAAAACAATATAAATCCGTACGAGAAAAGTATTTAAAAATAATAACAAACTACGATTCCGATTTCCCAAACATACATGCCTTAGAGCATCTCCAGTGGGCGGACATCCCACTCGGACATCCACTAGGACATCCCAAAAACACCTCCTGCCACGTCACTAGGACATCCCACCCCACTGCCACATCACTAGGACATCCCATGCATATCCGCCCTTCCCATCGCCCTTCCCACTAGGACATCCCGCAATAAAAAAAATCATAAATTCACAAATAAAACAATTTACGTTTACGGAAATAAAATTTGACCGAGAATACGAACGGGAAAAATTAACAACTTTATCGGAAAAAACATACATGATTCGAAAAAAAAAATTACACACTAAAATTAACAACTTTATCGGAAAAAACATACATGATTCTAGATATACTTGAGATTATAGATGTAGAGAGAGAAACTTGTTATTAACGCAAGTGGTGCGAATGAAATAAAATTCAACGAGCCGTATATATAGAGTTTCAAAAAAAAAAAAATAAATAAAAACGGGACGTCCGACCGGACGTCCGAGTTGAAGCCACAGTGGCGGACGTCCGCCCGCCCGTCGCCGGGATGTCCGAGGACACCCGACGTCCTCACGGGACGTCCGTATCCGACCTCCGACCTCCCAACGGCGGACGTCCCGTCGCCCTTCCCGGTGTCCGACCGGACGTCCTACCGGAGGGGCGCCATAGGAGATGCTCTTAATGAACGGCCAGATTTCGCCTGTCCCTGTTCGCTACATGCGTCCGCATCCTACATAAAATACACCCGCAATATGTGATAGCCAATTAGGTTCGGCCACATGTGCCAACAACTCCTAGTCTCTTGTTTATCTGTCATGTTGCAATTCATTTTCTACAACCCTACATTTTGCGAAGACTTTGTGCGAAGCTTTACCAATCCTCTACGCGTCTTCGGGTATTGCTTCAGGTACAGAAATCATCTCTCTCGCTAGATCGATTCCATAGCATGTATGTGGGTTCGCGTATGTCTGTTTCTGCTCTCTGTGTCCATGAATTTTATGTGTAATTAGGTTTTGCCTGAGGTTTGCGGTAAACGATGATGATATGGGCCGTTGAATGGAGTATTTGGTGAGGATCTGGTGGATTTTGGCTGGATTTCTGATAGTTGTGTTATTTTATGTTGATTATGACTTGTTGGTCTAGAGGTTTGCCTTATTGTGTGGTTGTGATTTTTTTTTTCATTTTTTGATGTATAGTTGGTGTTAAGAATCCTTAGTTTGTGGTTCTCTGAATTTGAATATGATGATGACGAAATTATGTGCATTGACTGTATAATTTGTGAAGATCTGAGGATTTTCATGAATTTCTTGTTCTTGGTAGTGTAAGTGGCTGGATCTGTATGATTGGATTGCATATTTGATTTCTGAAAAAGTATGTTGGCTAAAATGCTAGATTTGGTTGAAAAAAATTGTGTTTACTTCATCTTTGGTTTGTGGAAGTCCTAATTTGCATTTGTTATGGCCAGAATCTGCATCTGGAGAATTATGTTGGATTCAGTAAATGGGAATGGACAAAGGGTCATCTATATTATCACAAAAGGGGACCCTTGTCGAGCTGATTTTTATTATTTTATGGAGTTTTGTTGATTTCATGAGAATTTCTATGATATGGAGAGTTAGGAGTATGTCTGGAGAATCTGCATCTGGAGAATTATGTTGGATTCAGTAAATGGGAATGGACAAAGGGTCATCTATATTATCACAAAAGGGGACCCTTGTCGAGCTGATTTTTATTATTTTATGGAGTTTTGTTGATTTCATGAGAATTTCTATGATATGGAGAGTTAGGAGTATGTCTTGTAAATTTAATGCAAAAGTTTAAAACCATTGAACAAGTATAAGCAACTGAAGTTGTGTTTGTGCTGTTATTATTTCTGATAAATAGGTACTCCTGGTATTACAGATTTGTATGTGATATGATAGGGGTCACATGTCTAGTATTTAGACTTGGTAGGATACCATCTTCTTCAACTTGGTGCGTATTGAAGTTCTTATATGAATGATTTTTTTTAGGTTTTTGACAATCGTGATGTCTGCAGGCTTCCTGTATGATTTTGCTGTCCCGTTTATCTGAAAATTTGCCTGGCCTTGCTAACTTGCGCTCATGTATAGAATATGTGCTTATTTTGACGTGTGATGATCATCTCTGACTCTGATTTGTGATGTTGATATGTTTTCACTGCTAAAGTGTTGCCTAACTACATGTTTACAGTTATGTTTCTCTTACTGTGTTTTTCTTTCACTGTCTTTGGTCGAGTGTTTTGCTTCTTATAATCGGATTTGTTTTATATGCTCTTGCAGTTAGTATAATAGAATGAGCCGCCCACTAGAACCACACAGGCCTTTCCTCTCCTTTGGAAATCCTTTTCGTAGGATGTCACCGAAGAGCTCATACCTATCACCTAAACTTCTTGCTTTGTTGAATACATTTGAGGAGACATTGCAGGGTAGGATTAACAATCTAAGGCCAGTATGTAGGGATGATGTCTTGCGCTTATCCTGGATGAGGTTTGCGATGGACACACTGTGTGAAATTCATACTGACGTGAAAACTTTAATTACGGCTCTTGAACTCCCTGTTTGTGATTGGGATGACAAATGGATAGATGTGTATCTAGATGATAGTGTGAAGTTACTTGATATCTGCATTGCTTTCAGCTCAGAGATATCTCAGCTGAAACAGGGCCACCTCTTTCTTCAATGTGTTTTGCGTAACTTTGGTGGTGCCCCCACAAAACAGTCTGAACGGGCCCGTTCTTCCCTAGAGGGATGGAAGCAACATGTTGCTAAAAAGAATCCAAGATTTGATAATTGCTTCTGTGCCATGGATGTACTGGCTGAGAAACTGGACCTACCAAAAATCAAGAACTCTGCCAAGGGGAATGTCTTGATGCGAGCAATGTATGGAGTCAAGGTGATCAGTCTCTTGGTATGTAGCATATTTGCTGCTGCATTCTCTGGTTCCACAAAGAAGTTGATGGACATACAGGTTCCCGAATCTTTCTCATGGGCAGCAGCATTTTCTGAGCTCCAGGCTTTTGTAAATACTGAAATAAGAAGTCTACACTCGAGTGGGAGGACCACGATACTGAAGGAGCTAGAAGCTGTTGATACAGATGTGAAGAAGTTATACCCAATTGTGCAAGAAGAGGCGGTTGAAGCTCAAGTTTTGGTAAGCTCGACATCAGATTTAGGAAAATCGGCAGAAAAACTCTCACAAGGACTTGATCTACTTGCAAAGGACGTAGACAGGTTCTTCCAGATAGTCCTAACTGGACGCGATACTTTACACGGTAACCTTAGAATCGGTGGTAATGCATCTGACGGAGTGCGGCGAGTTAACTTCAAAGGAGGTCCATTGGTTTGCTGATGGTTAAATGTAAACCCGCTCCTTTGTACACAAGTATGTAGTTTAGGAGTACTGTGTTTTCTGTTTGAATATATACGAAATATATGTGAGGTGTGCTGTGTCTCTGGCTATGCATTAATAGAATTATGGGTGAATCTTTATGTAAAATCAGTATTAATGATATATAAATATGGCTTCAGTATCTACAGCAGTTCGTGCTGACATGTCTTCTCTGAATTTTTCTTGACCTTATTTGTAACTAAGCTAATTATGTCGACCGTTGGGTGAAAATGTTTGATGAATTGATTTATCAAGTTTGATTTTTTTTCTATTCTAGTTTTGTATATGGGGCAAAGATAGAATGGAATACGGGATTCTGGGGAATTTGACAGACATGGCTGACTAAATATTAGTTTCTTAGACTTCAAATCTGGTCAATATTTGTGGTGAATTAATACCTTTTTCTCGTTCATGGGAATTTCCTGGAAAATTTGGTGCCGCCCAAGACTGATTTCAGTTTAAAAAATTGTCCATGACTTTGTCAAAAGAATATGATCTCTCACAAGATAGATTCAGGATCATTTACTGTTATGTCAAAAATTATAATTAATCAAGAATTCACACTTTGGAATGCAAGATATTTGATGAACAAAGTTAACAATGCTGATGTGAGCTGTTATTATATGAGAAATTAACAAGAGTAAAGAGATACTAGAAACTGAAAAAGAAGAAGGCAAGGCAGAATGAGAACCAGGTGTATGGTTCCTGAGAAAAGTCAATTTTGTTCACGGGTAACCTTGAGTCATTCCAGTTCAAAAGTTCTCACTCAAGAACTGTACAAGTTTTAAAAAATTTAGTCTTCACCAGACTTGCAATAAAAAAGCTAGCGCCAAAATTTAATGTCGGAGAGCTCACATTTTGCTTTGCTTTGCTGTGCGACACCGACACCAAACACATCCCACTAGTTTGATCATCGTTTGGTTTTAGCAAATTTTATTTGTTTTTTATTGTTTGGTATGTCTGTGGAGTCGAGCTCTGGTTCAGGCGATCATGGTGGACATAACATCAAAGGGGTGGTGACCCATGGCGGGAGATACATGCAGTACAATGTGCACGAAAATCTGTTTGAGGTTTCGAGGAAATATGTTCCTTTTAGGCCTGTTGGCCGTGGAGCTTATGGCATCGTCTGGTAATATCCTTATTTTATTTCTCTGTGTAATCTTGTTTGCTGGGATAGATTGGAGCTTGATGACTACCTGACATATTTGGAGTTTGTAGAATTATGATGAGTTTAAATGGTTGAAGAAAATTACTATGTATTTGGACATCTATACTTTTTATATGAAAGTATAGTAACCTCTTTACTGGGATATTGGTGTCTTTACATATGCATACATACATACAAGCAAGGTAGAGTTGAATTATGTGAATATTTGACACCTTTCTGTCCAAAACAATGTGGTCCGATATGTTAATTTAGCTTCTAAATCTAGTGTGTTACATGAATGTTTTTGTTTTCTACATTTAATCTGTGGTTGAGCCTGACTTTTCTTTTGTGTTAGCGCTGCTGTGAACTCGGAGACACGCGAAGAGGTGGCCATTAAGAAGATTGGCAATGCATTTGACAACATAATTGATGCAAGGAGGACGTTACGAGAAATAAAACTTCTGCTCCACATGAATCATAACAATGTTAGGACACACACACACATGATATAGCACAATTTTTCAGTTGACAAACATTTTCCAATATATGTATGCAGGTGATCGCCATTAAAGACATCATACGCCCTCCTCAAAAAGAGAACTTCAACGATGTCTACATCGTCTATGAACTTATGGACACTGATCTTCATCAGATTATCCACTCCAATCAAACATTGACTGATGACCACTGTCCGGTTTGGCCTCTTTTTCATTCTTTTCTAGTAGTAGTAGTATAAGATTTTATGTCATACCATAAATGATTTGATTTTGAACCTTCAAATAGAATATCTTCCTTGAGTTGAGATCACATCATATTTTTTTATCTACACTGAATCATGTACATGCAAGATTAAACCGATGTACGTAGATCGCCTATATCTTCCATTCAAGATCTCATGTCCTTACCATCTTTCTTGACATTGTCGATGGGCCGGGCCTGTGTTGTGGTTTAGTACCAGCCAATAGGTGGTGATGGAAAAATCATCTTCTCTTGTGTGTTATGTATGCTACACTATTATATTGGGATGTCACATTTAGTTTCCATTTCACTTTTGCAGTATTTTCTCTACCAAATACTGCGAGGACTTAAATATGTTCATTCCGCGAATGTGTTGCACCGTGATCTGAAACCTAGCAATTTGCTCCTCAATGCTAACTGTGATCTGAAAATCGGAGATTTTGGGCTTGCAAGGACCACATCTGAGACCGATTTCATGACCGAGTATGTGGTTCCTCGCTGGTACCGAGCACCAGAGCTGCTCCTAAATTGCTCGGAATACACAGCTGCAATAGATATCTGGTCTGTGGGTTGCATATTTGGTGAGATCATGACAAGAAAACCCCTGTTTCCTGGCAAAGATTATGTCCACCAGTTGAGACTCATCACACAGGTATTTATAAAAATTTATTCATTTCTTCTTTTGTGTTCATTCTCCTAATGCTATCTATTGTTTAAAGCTGGTAGGCTCTCCCGATGACGCCAACCTCGGTTTCCTTAGAAGTGACAATGCGCGAAGATATGTCAGGCAGCTCCCGCAATACGTGAAGCAACAATTCTCCTCCAGATTCCCCAACACTTCAGCTGGAGCTCTTGATTTACTAGAAAAAATGCTCGTTTTCGACCCTAGCAAGCGTATTACTGGTACACTCTCCATGTGCTACAACTCTTCTCTTGTATTATGTTTATATGACTTTATTGTCCGTCCTAACTGTGATGATATGTAGCTAATGAGGCTCTCTGCCATCCGTATTTGTTGCCTCTCCGCAACATCAATGAGGAGCCAGCCTGCCCGCGCCCTTTCGTCTTTGACTTTGAGCTGCCATCGTTCACTGAGGAAAACATCAAAGAGCTCATCTGGAGGGAGTCTGTGAAATTCAACCCTGACCCTGCTCACTGAGGAATGTAATGGATTTCTAACATCTGCAGAAACATGTGTATTTCACAACGTAAGTAGTTACCAAAGAGGAGGTGAGTAATAACTGTAGTGGATACATCTACATATATATATTGTCTATTTAAGTACTACTATCTTTGCAGTTAGTAAATTTAACCTTAATGTTTGCACCATGTTTCTCTGGTAGTAATTTATTGAGTGATAAACATTTTGTAAATGCTTTTAATTTAAGTGCATCTTTCATTATACAACAATCTTGTCTGATGCAGACAAGGAATGAGGGTGGTTTATTTGATATGAACATGTCTGTAACTCTACATTATCTATAGACTGTCAATACGGTAATTCTTTGGCCTTGGCTGGCCATCTTGATGGTCACGGTGAACGGATCCCCTTGAGGCAGGCCGTCATCGTTGCCATTGATCTCCATTAGGGCTTGTGGATCGTAGTGGTAAAATTGTTTTAGTGTGCTATCAAACAACCCGGCCATCCAGCACCTCTTCTCGGCCTGATTCTTAATTCGTCCCAGGCTTCGAGCATGTCTTCCCGTTTCGTATCACCTCCGGTCGTGCCTCTTCGTCTTTGGTAATGCGCCAGATAAACACTGCTAATGCATCTTGCATCCGTCGAGGATGATGCAAGTCCTTTAGCTAGTTCGGCACATGATGTGACGTGCCGCCTAGATTCGCATTCTAACCTCTCTTAGCCTTGTGGTTTGGTAATCGGAGCAAGAACAAATCCGACCAAACCTTCCGTGGCTCGATTTTGCAATGGGAAAGTTAAGATCACATCATAGATGATGTCGGCTAAATTTGCCTAGTTGATTAGTTTACATGAATGAATCTCAGGAAAACAATACATATGAATAAAATGAAAGGAAAGAGAGAGAGAACATATACATATCTGGAAAGCAAAATACATTGTAGCTAAAAGAGGAATATTGAAAAAGCTGTAGGAAAAACATGTGGGAAATTAGAAAGGACTCAAAACCTTTCCTTTTCCTAAGTCTTTTGGCTTTTCAACCTCCATGTGTTTATGAGGTGCCTTAAACCCGAGACCTCTCGTGTGGCCACTCCTAGCCTATAAATAGGTGGAGTCTTGAGAGTTGAGAATACAACACAACCTACAATCATTCTCTCTTCTCTCATAGCTCAAGCACTCTAGTTCGCATCTTAGGAGCATCGCATTGCTCGGTTCTCGCCTCCAATTCAAGTTCGCCGGAGCCTACGAGTTTGAGGTGCTTCTACTCGATAGGAGGAAAGTCGTTTCATCTTTGGGGACATTACGCCAATCCGTGAGCACTAGCCGGGGCGTATTTCGTCTTGCGGAGAGAGGGATACCTCGACTTGACTTGAAGAATACTATAGTTTGCATCTCTTTACTTTCGTTGTAATTTATATTATTATATTTACCTTCCAGTTTTGTTCTTTTGTAATAGCAAGAGTTTTCCCGTGTAAAGGCTACAATATTTCCAACAATCGCAAGACGAAATATTGTACTCTTGTTGAAATCATGTCGACCGATGCCGGAGGAAACATGAAATTCAAAGCTGGAATAAAGCAACGAACGGTCGCAATGTCGATGCGCTATGGAGTGGTTAATTCCTTGAGATCTATTCTCTTGAGAATGATGTTTATCGTTTGTCTTTTGACAAGCAAGACCAATTTAGATTTGGTAGCAGTAATTGGGATGCATGGGTTGATGAATATGCCAATGCACATTTGGTTCAATATAATTGTGTACTTATTGTTGGAAACAATACTGTACAAATTATTTGAACGTGTTGTTATAAACAACAAAGATCACGAGGTGATCGCAGTGGTCTCCGACGTGGACCATGGTAATAATCCAAATGAATGGTTTGTTGATACGGGTGCCACATGTCATGTGTGCTCCGAGAGAAGCGTTTTTTCTACTTACAAATCTGTTGGAGGTAGAAAAGTACGTATGGGAAACCAAGCCTCTTCCGAGGTGGTTGGTGTGGGTAATGTGTTCCTAAAATTAGGATCCGGAAAGGTTCTTACCCTCAAGGATGTGCTGCATGTCCCAGACATCCGAAATAATTTGGTGTCAGGCTCACTTCTAGTAAATCATGGATTTTCACTAGAATTTGAGTGTGAAAAGGTTATATTGACCAAGTATGAAAAGTTCATAGGTGAAGGTCACCTAGTGAATGGGCTTTTTGAGCTGAATGTTACGGTCATTCACCGTGGAAAAGGATTAAGAAATAAGGAAGATGACACATCCTCTTTTTTGCTTGAGTGCTCTGATTTATGGCATAAAAGATTGGGACATGTAAATCTAAATGCCATAAAAAGATTAGTAAATCTTAATTTACTAAAAGTAGATAAGTTTAACTCACAAGAAAAATGTGAAGTCTGTGTTGAAGCAAAAATGACCAAGCTACCGTTTCGCTCGGTAGAACGGAGCACAAAACCTCTAGAGTTAATCCATACAGACGTATGTGATTTAAAATTTGTGCAAACTAGAGGTGGTAAAAAGTACTTCATCACATTTATAGATGATTGCACAAGGTATTGTTACATTTACTTATTGAGAAGTAAAGATGAGGCAATTGAAGCGTTTAAAGACTTCAAAAATGAAGCCGAAAATCAACTTAATTGTCGAATTAAGTGTGTTCGAAGTGATAGAGGTGGTGAGTATGTAGCCCCGTTTGCAGAATTATGTCATGCAAGTGGTATAATTCACCAAACAACGGCTCCATATTCTCCCCAGTCAAATGGAGTTGCTGAACGAAAAAATCGAACACTTAAAGAGATGATGAATGCTCTGTTGATTAATTCTGGTTTATCCCAGAACATGTGGGGGGAGGCTGTGTTAACAGCGAATCATATCCTGAATAAAATTCCACTAAAAAATAGGGACGTGACTCCTTATGAGTTGTGGAAAGGGAAGAAACCTTCATATTCATACCTCAAAGTGTGGGGGTGTTTAGCGAAGGTAGAAGTGCCACTTCCGAAACAAGTTGCAATAGGCCCTAAAACAGTCGATTGCATCTTTATTGGCCATGCACTTAATAGTAGTGCCTATCGTTTCCTAGTCCATAGGTCAGTTGTGTCTGGCGTGGCTGAAGGAACAACGATTGAGTCAAGGAATGATATATTCTTTGAGAATGTATACCCTTGCAAGAGGCAAGAGGATCGTTCTAGTGAAAGAATGATGGATGAATCCACTAGTTCTAATCCTCCAAAAAGGACGAGGTCAAGTCCTAAGGATGTTGAACCAAGACGTGGTAAAAGAGTTAAAATTGCTAAAACATTTGGTCCTGACTTCATAACTTTTATGTTGGATGACGAACCAAAGTCATTGGCGGAAGCTCTGTCTGGCCCAGACGCGGCGTGGTGGCAAGAAGCTATCAACAGTGAAATTGAATCCATCATGAGAAATAACACTTGGGTGTTAGTAGACTTGCCTGAAGGCTGTAAGCCTTTAGGGTGCAAGTGGATTCTGAAAAGGAAATATAAGCCCGATGGTACTATAGATAAGTACAAAGCTCGCCTAGTTGTCCAAGGCTTTAAGCAGAAAGAAGGGCATGACTTTTTTGATACCTATTCACCTGTTACGAGAATCACTTCCATTCGGGTGCTTCTTGCGATTGCTGTTTTGCACAATCTTGAGATTCACCAAATGGATGTGAAAACTGCGTTTCTGAATGGTGATCTGGAAGAAGAAATATATATGGAACAACCCGAAGGGTTTGTTGTGCATGGGCAAGAGCGTAAAGTATGCAAACTGGTAAAGTCATTATATGGGTTGAAGCAAGCACCATTACAATGGCATTTGAAATTTGACAACGTGATGTTGGCAAATGGATTCATTATCAATGAGTGCGATAAGTGTGTTTACATTAAGAACACAGATAGCGGTTTTGTTATTGTGTGTCTGTATGTTGATGATATGTTGATAATGGGCAGCAATAGTGCCATTATTAACGAGACAAAAAACATGTTGAAAAGAAATTTCGCTATGAAAGATATGGGTCTAGCTGATGTGATTCTTGGAATCAAAATATTGAGGACTAATGAGGGAATTGCCTTAACGCAATCTCATTATGTTGAGAAAATGCTTAAGAAATTCAACTCGTTTGATTGTAAGCCAGCAAAGACTCCTTTGGAGCTCAATGTTCATCTGAGCAAGAATATGGGTGATTCTGTTGCTCAAGAAGAGTATGCAAAGGTCATAGGAAGTTTGATGTTTATCACAAACTGTACTCGACCTGATCTTGTTTGTCCTGTAAACAAGTTGAGCCGATTTACGAGCAACCCAAGTAAGGAACATTGGAAAGCTCTGTGTAGAGTTTTGAGATACTTGAAGTATACTCTTAACTTTGGGTTGCATTACACAAGATATCCCCAAGTACTTGAAGGGTACTGTGATGCAAATTGGATCCCTGATTCAAAAGACTCATTTTCTACAAGTGGGTATGTGTTCACTGTGGGGGGTGGTGCTGTCTCGTGGAAATCAACGAAACAGACGTGTATTGCTCGTTCCACCATGGAATCTGAGTTTATCGCTTTGGATAAAGCAGGGGAAGAAGCTGAGTGGCTTAGAAACTTCCTAGAAGATATTCCATGTTGGAAGAAGCCAGTGCCGACAATAGTGATACACTGTGATAGCCAAGCAGCTATAGGTAGAGCACACAGTGGCTTATACAATGGTAAGTCTCGACATATTCATCGGCGACATAATACCGTCAGACAATTGATCACTAGTGGTGTTATCACAGTTGACTATGTAAGGTCAGTGGATAACTTAGCGGATCCGTTAACAAAATGTTTAAACCGTGATCAAATGCATAAATTGCTAAAAGGAATGGGACTGAAAATCACATCTTAAAAGATGAGTATAGTGGTAACCCAACCATACGATTGGAGATCCCATGGGATTGGTTCAATGGGAAAACGAAGCTATACAAATCTAGCTGTAACACTTAGAAGATTTTTAATCTTCGCCCATTCTTTAGAAAGCTTTGAGTGTTGTAACCTGCAGGTGGTAAGAGGTTAAGTCTTTTGACTTTTAATGATTATTGAAATCTCAAGGAGATGCAGTATGGCAGGATACTCATGAAAGAATCACCTATATAAGTGAGAAGTGAGGCCGCTTCGTGTGTGTGAGTCACTTATGAATTCCAAAGAGGTGTTCCACGGCCGAAACGGACACAAACGTGAGAACTGATGGAGTTGAGACAATATTGTGCTGATGCTATTGACTAGGCATACACCAAGGAGGAATAGTTCAAGGCATCGCGTCCACTAGTCCGCCGGTATGTCCGATAGTGTTGACTATGGAAGGTTCAAAACCACAAGTTACCTCTCCAAATACAGTATCGTTTCCTGAGAACTGAGCAAAGAGTCTGCATACATGCATTTGTGTCTGGTGTTGGTTTGAGCTTGCAGCGCTCTAACCAATGTGGGTGATTGTAGGAAAAACATGTGGGAAATTAGAAAGGACTCAAAACCTTTCCTTTTCCTAAGTCTTTTGGCTTTTCAACCTCCATGTGTTTATGAGGTGCCTTAAACCCGAGACCTCTCGTGTGGCCACTCCTAGCCTATAAATAGGTGGAGTCTTGAGAGTTGAGAATACAACACAACCTACAATCATTCTCTCTTCTCTCATAGCTCAAGCACTCTAGTTCGCATCTTAGGAGCATCGCATTGCTCGGTTCTCGCCTCCAATTCAAGTTCGCCGGAGCCTACGAGTTTGAGGTGCTTCTACTCGATAGGAGGAAAGTCGTTTCATCTTTGGGGACATTACGCCAATCCGTGAGCACTAGCCGGGGCGTATTTCGTCTTGCGGAGAGAGGGATACCTCGACTCGACTTGAAGAATACTATAGTTTGCATCTCTTTACTTTCGTTGTAATTTATATTATTATATTTACCTTCCAGTTTTGTTCTTTTGTAATAGCAAGAGTTTTCCCGTGTAAAGGCTACAATATTTCCAACAAAAGCTACTATCTCATTCAATTCAGAAGTTCAATACACCTTACATACATATAGCCTTATCAAGAAGTATCTAGAACTTTTACTAATTCAGAATCAATAATGATAATCATCAATTTATCTGACTAATCATAACATAAACTTGATTAATTCTACCTTGCAATTTATATGAGAGCTTGTGGTCCTTCACATTAGCTGGATTCTTTCCAGCTATGCATCCAAGTGATATAGATCCAGTACATCTGGTCTTGCGTGGATCTTGAGCACCAATGGAATGCACTGATTCATCACTTTTAGTACCAGCTTTCTGTTCCTCCATCACGGCAACTTTAGCTTGAGGTTGTGCCTCTTCACATCTTTCAACATAAAACAAGCAAAACATAGAGCCTTGAAATAGCAAAAGATACATACATAATTATGCTAATACAAACCATACATAGTGGAGTAGGAGTAATAGAAACACACTGCAAAGACACCTTACTAGTTTTCCTTAATCCCAATTATCAGATACAAACACTCTTCAAATACAGCTTACTTGTTTTCTTTTATCCCATTTTTCAGATATTCTGCAAACGTCTTAATATAACCATAGTTAAGTTGTTTATTACCGAAAATCGCATTGGCAGCTTCTCTAGTTCGAGCTCTTAACGTCTCCCCTTCCTTAGATACCATAGCTTTTCTCAAGGCACGTGCAATGCCATCTCTAGTAAAGGACCCATCTCCACTTCTTTCAACCTCAACCGCCAATCCCTTCTCAACCAGCAACCTCGAATCCAACGGCAGCAACACAAGACAGTTTCCATAACTTATAGTTTCCATAACTTATAGTTTCCAACATGAAACAAGGAAGTCCCTATTGAAGGATGGGCAAGAATCTCCCTCTGTGGTGCCCATCCTGTTAGGGAGTTTAAACAAAATGTGAACAATCTGGATATCCTGAAAGGCGTGAAACACTTTCAAATCAAATCAATTTGGTGGTTCTACCAATATTTGATCGGATACAATTCAGGTTTGTAGAAGATTCGTATGTTGATTTCTCGATCATATCTTAGAACCGAAAATTATCAATAAGAAGATGCAGAAACGAAGCATCGCGGCTCTTCACGGAACATTGCGTCTCTTCATCAGTTAACCGAAAATGATCAGCTCGACCCTAGCCAGCCCGCTGCTCGGGGGCGTTGCCCCCGAACCCCCGTCTTGTCATAATGAATTGAAACAAGCGTGCACTCCGCACTTCCAACTTATATGATGTCTCGTTATGACAATATTGATCAATCAAGTTAATCCAATTACACTAAAATAAACAACAATCCTCCCCTATTTTAGTGCAATCCTTGATTAACTAAAACAAGTCATCTCAAAATTCAAACTTTTGCATAAATGAAATACTCAGGGTGTCTCTAAGGATTGAACCCTGTGAACTCACATTGAATACACGAAGATAATGTACACAAAAGTTTACATACGAATATGTTCTATCTTGACACTATATTTACTAGCCTATGTCCTTATCCTTCATAAACATGTCGAAACCATGTCCTAGTTTCTTGAAGCGGCTAGTCTTCATGCTTATATAGTTAGTTCCTTTATTCTTGCACCTACATATGCAATTTTTCAAAAGAACTATTAAGAATATATACATTCAACCTCCTTAACTTGTAGGTCTAAATACATACCTTGGGATGATTCTTCAATGTGTTCCAATCTCCAAATATTAAGTCTTCCACATTGAATTCAACATCTAGTGTCATACTAAATGGGAATTGGGTATCTTAATATCAGAGATTTGTAGTGGACTTTAATCCCATCCCTATAGCCGACTTGTGCACAAGATCTCTACTTAACCCTTTGGTCAAATGATCGGCTAAATTGTTGTGAGTTCTCACAAACTCCACAGATATCACACCATCCGTAATAAGTTCACGAATCATGATATGTCTAACACCTAAGTGTCTTGACTTTCCATTATACACTTGACTATATGCCTTAGCCAAGGTAGTTGCACTATCGCATCTGATAGATATAGGTGATATCGGTTTTGGCCACAACGGAATTTCATATATTAAATTTCTTAGCCATTCAGCCTCTTTACCAGCTGCTGCTAATGCCACAAACTCTGATTCCATTGTTGAATTTGTGATACAAGTTTGTTTCTTTGATGCCCAACATATAGCACCACCTCCAAGAAGAAATACCCAACCACTTGTGGAAGAATGATCTTCCATATTGGTAATCCAACTTGCATCCGAATAACCTTCAAGAACCGAAGGAAACCTAGAATAGGACAAACTATAATCCATGGTTCCTTTTAAGTATTTAAATACTCGCTTCATTGCTTGCCAATGGATTAAACTTGGATTGTGAGTATATCGACTCAATTTTCCCACTGCAAAGGCTATATCAGGTCTAGTACTAATCATGACATACATGAGTGATCCAATAGCCTTTGAATACTAAAGCTGATTCACAGCAACTCCTATATTAGACACGAGTTTTGCACTAGGATCAAAATGAGTCTTAACTGGAGAACAATCTTTGAAGTTAAATTTTTCCAACACCTTCTCAATATAATGTGATTGAGAAATGGAAATTCCTTGTTCTCCATGTGTGATCTTAATTCTAAGAATCACATCTGCCTTCCCCATGTCTTTCATCTCAAACTTAGATGACAAAAATTCTTTTGTTTTATCCACTTGATCTTGGTTAGTACCAAAGATCAACATGTCATCTACGTATAGGCAAATGATCACTCCTTTACCAGTAGTGTCGAATTTGCTATATACACACTTGTCTGCTTGGTTTAATACAAAACCATTAGACAATACCACGTCATCAAACTTTTGATGCCATTGCTTGGGGGCTTGCTTTAGTCCATAAAGAGATTTAACTAATTTACATACCTTATGTTCATTACCAGGCATGACAAAGCCTTCTGGTTGTTTCATGTAAATCTGTTCATCCAATTCACCATTCAAAAAGGCAGTCTTAACATCCATTTGGTGAATTATTAGATTATGTATAGCAGCAAATGCTAACAATAATCTAATGGTGAAAATCCTTGCAACAGGAGCATAGGTATCAAAGAAATCAATTCCTTCCTTTTGTCTAAAGCCTTGGATAACCAATCTAGCTTTATATTTGTCTATGTTTTTATCCACCTTCAACTTCGTTTTGAAGATCCATTTACTATCCAAAGGTTCACACCCAGGTGGTAAATCAGTCAGTTTCTAAGTATTATTTTGGATTATGGAATCCATCTCATCTTGGATTGCCTCTTTCCAAAATGCAGCATCCCTTGAAGCCATAGCTTCTTTGTAGGTCTTTGGATCATCACCAATATTAAAACAATATTGATATTGAAAGTTAATTTCATTCCTTGATCCTTCTACCAAGTACAATTGGAAACATCACCAAAAGACCTTGCTTTTCTTGCTCTACCACTCCTTCTAACCTCAGGAGGTGTATCAGTCACTTTGTTAATCACATCACTGTTACTAGAGCTTGTAATCATGCCTCCAGGTTTAGGTAAAGACATGAATCTATCCTCATTGCCAAAATCAACATCTCTTGACTCAATAATAGAGTGTACGGATACATAGTCATTAGGTTCTATGACATAGAACCTAATGCAAACCGAATTTTCAGGATAGCCAAGAAATACACAATCTATACCTCTTTGACCTATGGTTTTTATCTTAGGGTCAGTTAGTCTTACCACAGCCCGACAACCCCAAACTCTGAGATAACTTAGTTTTGGTGGTTTTTTATGCCAAAGTTCATAAGGGGTTATTTTGTTCCTTTTATTAGGAACTCTGTTCAATAAGTAACAGGCTGTTAACATAGCCTCACCCCAAAGCCCTTCACTTAGGTTAGAATAGCACAACATTGAATTAACCATTTCTTTCAACGTTCTATTCTTTCTTTCTGCTACACCATTTTGTTGTGGTGTATATGGAGCAGTAGTCTGATGTACTATACCCGTAGATTCGAAATATACTGGATCATAATACTCACCTCCCCTATCAGTGCGAAGAACTTTAATCTTTACACCCTAATGAAGCTCTACACTTTCTTTGAAGATTTTAAATTTATCAAGAGCTTTATCTTTTGAATGGCACAAATACACATTGCAATATCTAGTAGCATCATCAATAAAAGTAACTACATACTTTTTATTTCCAAGTGATGGAGTAGAATGAAAGTCACACAAATCACTGTGTATAAGTTCTAATACCTTAGTATCTTTACTAATATGTTTATTGAAAGGTTGACGAGTAATCTTAGTTAACATGCAAGTTTTACACCTTTCATTATTCAACTCAAAAGCAGGTATTAAACTTATTTTCGACATGTCTTTCAATCTCTTGTAATGTACATGTCCTAATCTAGCATGCCACAATTCTGATTTACTAACATGATTACTAGAACTAGTAGAAGTCATGCAAACAGAATTATTAACAAAAGAAACATCTAGATTCAACCTAAACATGCCACAAAGATAACCAAAGCCAATAAAAGTGCCATGTCTTGACAGAATATATTTATCACTTTCTAAAACTTGTTTGTAACCACAATTGTTTAATACAGTACCAGACACCAAGTTTTTACGAATACCAGGTACATATACAACATTCTTTAACACTAAAGAGTTTCCGGAAGTAAACACTAGGCTAACAGTTCCTAATCCTTTGATTGGTTCAATTGCAACGTTGCCCATCTTCAACGAAGATCCATCTTCAATTGGTTTGAAATCATTGAACCATTGACGATCCTTGCACACATGACACGTTGCACCCGAATCAACCCACCACGAGAGATCATCATCCTGCACATAAAGTGCTTCAGAAATTATTGATGCATTATAATTTTCAACCGAATGATCATTAGGTACAGAAAACGAACCTGATTATTTTCCCGGATCCTTGGGTCCACTTGTACCAGCCACGTTCTTTCCTTTACTTCCACCGTTTCCAGACTTGCAGTCCCTTTTGAAGTGCCCAGATTTACCGCACTTCCAACACATCAGTTTAGGCTTCTTATCCCCAGCCTTACTGTAGTTTCCTTGAAACTTTCGTTTCCCTTGAAACGATCTTTTCTCTTTCCCATCCTTAGAGGATTCACCCTCTTCCACCATGTTCACAGAAGAACCAACCATTGTTTTACCATTACCGACAGAGCCCTTTTCCATATCACATATGGACTGTTCGATTTGGAAGTCACTTCCAAGTTCGACCAGATTCAACTCCTCCTTCTTATGTTTCAGATTGTTTTTAAAATCTTTCCAGGGGGGTGGCTGTTTATCGATAATGCTAGAAACAGAAATGGATTCATCCATTTTCATATCATATTGGGAAAATAGTCCCAATATCCTCAACAATTCGTTATATTGTTCCATGACAGGCCTCGAATCAACCATTTTATAGTTAATAAAATTACCAACAAAAAATTTCTTGCTAGTGGCATCTTCTGCCATATATAATATATTTGGCTTCGAGGGAATCCCACAACTCTTTAGAAGACTCTACGTTTTGATATACATCAAATAGGGAATCAGACATACCGTTTAAAATGTGACCACGACATATTTAGTCGTCGTTCTCCCAATTCATCCGCCTCCTCGTCTGTTCCAGAGTTTCATTATCAACAACCTCGGGCATGGGAGTACTCAGAACATACACGACCTTCAGACCAGTTAACATGAAATGCATCTTCTTCTGCCAGCGTCTGAAATCCTGGCCAGCAAACTTATCCAACTTCGCAAAACCTTTCTTTGCTTCCTTCGCCGTTTCTTTGTTCGACATTTTCGGAAAAAATTGATTTGATCTTTGTTAGGGAGTTTAAACAAAATGTGAACAATCTAGATATCCTGAAAGGCGTGAAACACTTTCAGATCAAATCAATTTGGTGGTTCTACCAATATTTAATCGGATACAATTCAGGTTTGTAGAAGATTCGTATGTTGATATCTCGATAATATCTTAGAACTGAAAATGATCAATAAGAAGATGCAGAAATGAAGCATCGCGACTCTTCACAAAACATTGCGTCTCTTCATCAGTTAACCGATTTTAACTTATTTTGGCGGGTTTCCAAAACTGCAAATTAGTCCTTCAATTATCGGATATTATATTTCCGGATGAATTTTCTGTACAACAAGTTTAATGGAAATAAAAAAAAATTTCAAGCTGACCTGGCAGCTCGACCCCAGCCCTGCCACCCACGCCTCAAACCCGGGCGGCAGTATCTGATCGTCTCCCCAGTCGGGCCTCCTCACAGAGAACAGGAAGGGAAGCCCAGAAAGCTCAATCCCATATGCTATCTCATGGATTTCCTCTCTCGACAATTTGTACTCGCTCCCGAACCCCACAAAACACTACAGAAGACGCCTCCTGTTTATCGAGCCAATCACAGATTTTACTCCATGGCTCTTCTGTCATGATCATCCTCTTTTCCTCCGCCGGTGGAAGGCATCCCACCGGAAAAACCGACTTTCCTATGATCTTGGAGAGGAGATTCAGGTAATCACCTTCGAGCTCCATGCAAGCATGAATCGCCAAAGCATGGCTGCCTTGGATTAGTCTAGTGAACCGTGCCGCATCTTCTATTCCGGACGCGCCTGTGCTGTACAAAAGACTATGCATAGCTACGGCTTCATGGTTATTCCTGCAAGCTACCTATTGGGGTTCAAACCTGAAAGATTAATGCGCTTGATTAGATTAATAGGAAATAATTCTATTGGGCTTGGTCCAATGTTACAATTATTCTATTATATATATGCTCTATTGTAGAGAACATAAGACACAGAAAACCTAATTTTCTAAGAGAGAAAAGCGGCGCTACGTTCACCAAGAGATTTCCTAGCTTTCTCTATAGAACGATTGTACCGAGGAATTGTTCCTGCATCGGATCAGAATACACGTGGACCTCGATAGTAGTGGATTCAACCTGCAGGACACAATCGTAGAAGAAAACAACACAACAAGTAAGATTTAGTTCTGTTGTGTATTACGTGCTCAATTTACAATATAATTATGAATCTAGATCTGTTATTTTTGTCTGCAATTTCCGTTGCGCTCATTAGATGAATACAAGAATTCCTAACAGTGGTATTAGAGCCCAGGGCTCGATTCTTAATTAACTTTGTAATCTAATTACTTGTGGAATAATTTTAGAAATAAGAATTATGTGATTGATCTGCTTCGAAATTTGATTTCAAAAATTTTCAAGAAATTGGTTTCATAATTGCTTAGAAGTTGAAATTAGATTTCGATTCTTTTAACAAAATTTTGTAAAAAATTACCGCAAATTGCAAACTATTTTGGATTTTGATTTCAAATTTTTCGAATAGTTTGGAAAAGAAAATCATGCTTCTACCGACAAATCCATGCCAAGAAAGTATTACTTATTAATAGTGCTTGTTTAGGGTATCTGTTTAGTTTAGAATTAATATTAAGTAACTGGGCTCGTGCCCAACCTTGGCCCCTGTGATGGAGATCTCTCATCGAGAAATCTACTTTGGTTAGTCTGTACTCTCTGGGTCGGATTTAAGGAGAGTCGGGGCAGTCATATCTGTTCCCTGAGCTTGATTTGATCGGGCTCAGGCCCGAAATTGTGAGGAGCACGATGTGGTCGGCGGTTTTGCGGAACAGCTGGTCAGGCTTCGCATCTCCGAATACGGAGGGGATGAGGCTCGTCAGCGCCGCTAGCTTGCCGGAAACTGACGAATCGCTGTTGGCGGAATTGCGTGGGCAGAGCTGGCTCTCTGAGCCTCCTCTTCAGCCTTCCAGCGGCGGTTGAGGCGGGGATCCTCGGCTTTGAGCCCATGGCAGCTGCAGTGAGTGGCGATGGGCGGCGGAGTTGGTGGAATGAATACGGCGTGAAGGCTGCTCCATGGAGGGGGCGTCTGTTCTTTTCCCAGAACCCTAGCGGGTTTTGAAGATCCGGGTCGGATCCGAATCGTGGTTTTGGTCACTGTAAATCACATTATTAATTTAGAATTAATAATATTAACCAAGCCAATAAATTATTTACTATCATTATTTTGAATAATAATAGTAAATGCATTTTAATATTATTTTAGAATTAATATTAAATATCTGTTTGTATTAGTTTGGAATTGATATAGATTAGATGATAAATTTATTAATTGGATTATTGGATTAATGAACTAGAATTTGTTAATATTATCATTTTGGAATAATAAATAATATATGTGCTTGTTGATGATTTGGAGTTATTACTTGATTTACAAATTTATTAATTTAGAATTAATATAGATTGGATTAATTTCGTTAATTAGATTAACAAATTGGGACATGGTTATCATCTTGAAATGATAATATATATACTCCACAACACAATATTTATTTGGAATTAATATTAAATATGTATAATTATATTAATTTAGAATTAATATAATTAAATCCACATTTAATTAGAGAATAAAATTTGATTTTATTTGTTGAGCATTATTTGATATCCTATGTGATTAGCATGTTATTTGATTTATGCTCGTTTTACTTAACTATAGTAGTTAGAGACCGTGTTATATTATGTCTGGGTAGGCAGCGCCCAGTATGTGTAGTCCGTGTTATACTATGTGTGGGTAGGCGACGCCCAGTAATTGATTAAGATTTTAATATTAGATATTAAATTGACAATTAGTATCACAAAATTATTCCCCATAAAATATAAGTCTTGTTTTGAAACAAACGCAGCGTCCATCACAATTGTTGATGCTCCTAGCCTTTTGACCACGAGTTTTACGCCCTCTCGTTTATTCTAAATCCACAAGGTTAAGGCTCATTCATAGATGCATAGTTGGCATCGTGTGATGGGGTTGACTTGCTTAAATTATTTTGAGTAGCTCTCGCAACCAAATGATTTATGGACGCATATTAATCAGATTAATAAACCAAGAATAGTAAAATTGTTGTTACAATTGGCTTGGAGGCCTACCTGGTGATATTATTGTAGTCATCAGCCCTCGCAGAGGCTACAACTATATAGACTTGGATCTTGGACCACTAAAATTTATATTTGATATAAATTCGTATTTTATGTCAAATTTGATTAGTGATGCGAATGTGATCTTTGTATGTTTTTCTAATTTGCTTTTCGTTTTATTTTCTGTTCAGATAATATGTCAAACTTATCTTATGAGTGTATGATGGAAACAAACAAATTGACTAGGTCAAATTTCACGTAGTGACAGAGAGACTGCCCAAAACTCAAGGCACAAGGTGCAATGAGTGGGAGCTCAGCTATGTTTGTCATTGAGATAAATATGTCTGCGAATAACTCACAATCTTGGGTATTGGATACCGCTTGTGGTTCACACATTTGTAATAATGTGCAAGGTTTAATTGACAGCAGGAAAGTGAGGCCTGGGAAAGTAGACCTACGTGTTGGAAATGGAGCAAAAGTTGCTGCCGAACGCGTGGGAACTTATAGATTAGATCTTCCCTTAGGACATAGACTAGATTTACATAATTGTTATTTTGTTCCAGTTATTTCAAAGAATATTATTTCCATTCTGATGTTGGACATCGAAGGTTTTTCCTTCCATTTTGCAAACAATAGATGCTCGTTTTCTAATAATGGATTGTTTTATGGAAATGCCTCTTTAGAGAATGAATTATATATGCTTGAATGCAAACGGAATATTCTCAATGTGCAAAATAAAAGACTTAAGCTATGTAATACGGATAATGCTACTTATCTTTGGCATTGTAGACTTGGTCATATCAATGAGAAAAGGATAACGAGATTGAGAAAGTTAGACTATCTAAATTCATTTGATTTTGAATCATATGGTGCTTGTGAATTCTGTCTCAAAGGAAAGATGACTAATAAGCCACTTTCTGGGAAAGAGGTGCGTGCTAATGATGTGCTAGAGTTGATCCACTCAGATGTGTGCGGACCGTTTCCAACTCAAGCAAAAGGTGGTTATTCGTACTTCATTACTTTCACTGATGATTTGACAAGGTATGGATATGTGTATCTTATGAAACACAAATCTGAGGCCTTTGAGAAATTTAAAGAGTTTAAGTGTGAAGTTGAGAAACAACTTAGGAAAAGTATCAAAACTCTTCAATCAGATCGAGAAGGGGAATACTTGAGCCGAGAATTTCTTGATTACTTGAAATTGCATGGAATTCAGTCAGACTGAACACCTCCTGGTACACCACAAATGAATGGAGTATCTGAAAGGAGAAACCGAACATTATTAGATATGGTTCGATCCATGATGAGTTTAGCTAGTCTTCATTTATTCTCTGGGGTCATGTTTTATTGACTGCTATTTACATTCTGAATAGAGTTCCATCTAAATCAGTTGAGAAAACACCATATGAGTTATTGTATGACAAAAAGCTTTGTCTTAACTATATGCGGACCTGGGGTTGTCCAGCTTTTGTTAAGAAACAAATGACTGATAAGTTGGAATCTAAAAGTGAGAAGTGTTACCTTGTGGGATATCCTAAACAAACTAGAGGATATGAATTCTACTGCCTTGGAGATCACAATGTGATAATCTCTAGGAATGTGAAGTTTCTTGAAAACAATTATGTCTTAAAGGAACAAAGTCACAACATTGTAGATCTTGAAGAAATTCAAGAACCACAAGATAACATTGAAAATGAGGTATTATCAAATGGTTTGAACAATAACTCAGTGGGAGTTTTTGATGATCTATTGGGAGGGGAAATTACTATTAGAGGAGACCTTAGAGGGACTCTCGAAGAACCTCCTCAAGACAATGAGATGCATCAAAGACAAGATGATACAATAGTTGCATCACCTCTACCTCAAGAAGATCATAGTGATATTCCGGAACCTACTCACATTCAGAATGAACAACCTGAACCAGAGCAAAACCAACTCAATAGGCCTAGAAGGATTCGTCGTGCACCTGAGAGACTGAATCTAATGGTTGAGAACCAAGAAGATGAAGTTGATTTAGATGATGATGAGCCTAAGACCTATACCGAGGCGGTGTCGGACACCGATAGAGAGAAGTGGCTTGAAGCCTTGATATTAGAAATGGACTCGATGTACTTCAACTTAGTCTGGGAACTAGTTGACTTGCCAGATGAGGTTTACCCCATAGGTTGCAAATGGATATTCAAAAAGAAGAGAGATGCAAATGGCAAAGTACAAACCTACAAGGCTAGGTTAGTGGCAAAGGGTTATAGTCAGCGCGAATGCATTGACTATGATGAAACCTTTTCGCCAGTTGCTAAGATCAAGTCCATTAGGATATTACTTGCAATTGCTGCGTACTACAATTCTGACATTTGGCAAATGGATGTCAAAACCGCATTTCTCAATGGAGAATTAGAAGGTGATATCTATATGACACAACCTGAAGGTTTTGTATCGAAAGAAAGGCCGAATGCAGTGTGCAAGCTAAAGAAGTCCATCTATGGACTTAAGCAAGCTTCGAGGAGTTGGAATATTTGTTTTGACAGAACAATCAAATTGTTTGGTTTTGTCAGAAGCAAAGAGGACCCATGTGATTATAGTAAACGCGAGAATGGTAACGTTGTCTTCCTTATTATATATGTTGATGACATCTTGATTATGGGAAGCGATCGTTCCATGATGCAATCCGTGAAAGAGTGGTTGTCTAGTTCCTTTATGATGAAGGATCTAGGTGATGCTTCCTATATCCTTGGAATTAAGATCTATCGAGATAGACTAAATAGTATGTTAGGATTATCACAATCCACTTACATAGACAAGTTGCTAAGACGCTTCTCAATGGAGAATTCTACGAAAGGTTTTCTTCCTATGGGACATGGCATTGTATTGTCAAAGAAGGATTGTCTTTCTAATGACAAAGAAAGAGAAAACATGAAAAGGATCTCGTATGCTTCGGCGATAGGATCTATTATGTATGCCATGATCTCTACTAGGCCAGATGTGGCCTATGCGCTTAGCATGACAGGCAGATTTCAGCAAAATCCCGGTGAGAAATATTGGAAAACTGTTAAGACTATTTTTAAGTACCTTAGAAGGACTAAAGAATATTTCTTAGTCTATGGTGGACAACAAGAGTTATCAGTTACTGGGTACACTGATGCTAGTTTTCAAACAGACCATGACGACTATAAGTCTCAGTCTGGATATGTTTTTGTCCTCAATGGTGGAGCAGTGAGTGGGAATAGTTCCAAACAAGGCAACTGTCGATTCCACCACTGAAGCCGAGTATATTGCTGCATCTGAAGCTGCCAAAGAAGTTGTTGCTTTGTTAGAGTTCGTTAAAGAACTGGGTGTCATTCTGAGTGCCAATGGTGCAATACATCTGTATTGTGACAACACCGGTGTTGTTGCACAAGCAAAAAAACCCAGAGCTACGAACAGGAACAAGCATGTTCCCAGAAGATATCATCTGATTAGAGAAATAATTGAAAGAGGCGACATAAAATTAGAAAGAGTACCCACTGATGATAATTTGGCTGATCCTTTCACCAAACCGTTATGTATAGCAAAACACAACAAGCACTTTGAGAGCTTAGGTGTTAAGCATGTTGGTAGATGGCTTTGAATCAGTGGGAGTTACAGTTTTATATGTCTTAGAAACATTTTGTGTTGAGACAATATTACTTGATCACATTATATGAAAATTTTATTTCTTATGGGTTTTGTGCACTTATTGGAATAATTATTTGAAATGTTTGTATATTCTAAATATTTGTTCCCTTGAATTATGACTGTCGTTAATGGTGTGAGACATTAATGATATAGTATAATTCTAAAATAGCTCTAACCAATGATCATCAAGAATGAGATATTGATGATATGTTATAGGTTAGCATGGGGTTGGCATCACATTCTTCGAGAATGTAGTTGTTCTCACAACTATGAGATATTAGATACTCGTGATGGACACATGGTATACTTTGGAGAGTATTGGTATACCCTACTATTAAACTGTTTTGTTAAGTGTCTACAGTTTATTAGTACATGAAGTATGTAATAGTCCTTGGATCTGAGGTCATTACACATTTTGTTTGTTGAGTGGTGTGCTTTGATCTTATCTAACGCTTTGCCTCCCAAAAGAGGATTGAGACACGGACTTGTGTTGGGTATATCATAAGATAAATGGAAATGGTAGTTGAGCCAAGAATGAGATTCATTCCTCGATTAGAATTTCGAGAGAACACTCAAATTCTCTATATTACTTGACCATTAAGTCATTGGCCAATGCAAAGATATATTCAATTAAAGTAATTGAATATGATTGAATATGTCATTTAATAAAGATGAGATAAAGTGATTGAGCTATTTGGATGACACATGAAAAATCTTAGGCTCAATCGGGTGGTTCGTGAAGGAAAGGATATTACTATAAACTTTGTGTAAAGGCTTGTTTACCGAATTCACATAAACGTCCTTCATATATCGAGCTACGCTACCAACGCAGTCTAGGAGTTTTGTGCAGACTTCGATTAGATCATCGTCGATAATGAGGGCCTAAAGGGTCACACTATATGTGTATTTTGATCCGCTCAAGGGTACAATCTTAAAGCTGTGTATTATATCTAATGCTAGTCCAAGTAGGAGAATGAAAGATTAATGGGCTAGATTAGATTAATAGGAAATAATTCTATTGAAGGGGTTGACAGCGGAAGCGTGCAGGAATTTACCGATCACATAAATTGGATCTATTTAGCAGATTATTTAGATAAATTCTATTCGCGTAATTATCACATGTATCATGCTCATAACTTGAATTAAAGCATGCTTTAGCATATAAAATCCCTAAAACATGCTTACTACGGAATTAGCCAATTTACCTTGTTGATTCAATCAAGAATCGATGATGGCTTGCGTCTTCTCCACGTGAAGATCTTCAGTACTCGACCTCGGACCTTCTGACTGGTGTACCGGACTATACGCTGATATTTGTGTGGGCAAATCTCACCAATGTACTAGGACTTGAATAACGAAGACAGAACTCAGCTCACGGAGGAGGCAAAATTTCGAACTCTCTCTTTCTTTGAGGGGGACAAAAATTCTCAACCATAATAATTGTGTTTTCTGTCTCCTTTATTTTCCTATTTATATTAAGTCACATATTGGACCCAGTCAGAGATCTAATGAAGAATTTGGAACAGGCCTCACCCAATTAGCTTTTTACTAATTAAATTGAACTCACAATTTAATATAAGCTTATATTGGAATATTACAAGCAACCACTACAGAAGTAATATTGCACTGCCTTCCAAATCCGAAATTACAAGTATTCCGGTTTTCCTTTTATTGCATTTAATTTATTTCCCGCGCTTAAGATAGAAACATCCATTAAGTAATTATTGTGTGCTATGGACTTATTTAATTAACATATTTTAATCTCCAAGAGTGGACTTAGCAAGAAACTCTTATTTATTATTCATAGAGTAATTAAACTCCAACTAGCTAGGTTCTGAATAATAAAACCTTGTTTCGAGCTCCTCTTGTAGATGTTAAAACGAGACTCTCCTCGCGCACGATTCAACGCAATAGCAATCCTAGCACCGCTAGATAATGATCGCCACTACCCAATATACCTGGATCGTTGGGTGACGAAAAACCCGCACCTTTGGTAAGTCAAAGTAGTAGATACTCAATATCGTATGCTCAATGCTAACGTACATTGATTAAGAAATTAATTATCAAGACCTCGTCTTTCAGTAGATAGCATAAATACTCGTCTTGCTATTAGATCCATTCAGTACTATACCACACCAACGTCATCTTAATTCAATAAGGCTTAGAAATAATCGGACTGATATTGCAACCTTTCGCGATAGGTAGTCTAGGCCTATCTAGGTTGTGAAATTCTTATTTTTCTTTGTTTAGAACTGACCGTGTTACCTTAAATTGGACGACGCCAACAACTGGTCTACTAAAACAAAGACTTAGACTTTGTTACGTTTGCTTATACATTTAAATATGCAATAAACAACCATTAAATGTAAAACATAACAACATTATGACAAAAAATAATCTGTTGCATTTATTGGAAAATAACAATTAGAGTTTTACAGTATCCAATCACTCGAAATGTGATTTCTAATATACAAAACCCTAACATCTATTGGGGTTGGTCCAATGTTACAATTATTCTATTATATATATGCTCTATTGTAGAGAACATAAGACACATAAAACCTAATTTTCTAAGAGAGAAAAGCGGCGCTACGTTCACCAAGAGATTTCCTAGCTTTCTCTATAGAACGATTGTACCGAGGAATTGTTCATGCATCGGATCAGAATACACGTGGACCTCGATAGTAGTGGATTCAACTTGCAGGACACGATCGTAGAAGAAAACAACACAACAAGTAAGCTTTAGTTCCGTTGTTTATTACGTGCTCAACTTATAATATAATTATGAATCTAGATCTGTTATTCTTGTCTGCAATTTCCGCTGCGCTCATTAGATGAATACAAGAATTCCTAACAAAACCATCCCAAATCGAAGAATAAGAAAATGTGCAAACAATTTTTTAAGTGCAATCCCTACTTCATTAGCTCTTTATTAACAACTTTTATAATATAAATAACTATAAAAAATAATCTTCCCTTTAATATATATATATATATATATATATGGATGTATTCATTTCCTTTTTGTATCTTTTGTTCTTTGTTCTTTTTAATCTCAGCCCCACGATTTTGTCATCCGACGGTTAGATTGGTGCCACGTGTCATTTAATAATGCAGATTTTCAGTTGAATAATGCACACCGACTAATAATGCACCATTATAGTGTAATAATGCAGATTTTCAGTTGAATAATGCACACCGACTAATAATGCACCATTATAGTGTAATAATGCAGATCATCTGGACCGTTGATGAATGAGATCTAACGGCCCATATTAAGAAGAATAAATGATCTAAGGGATGAATAGGAGATCTAACGGCCCATACTAATATATATATATATATATATATATATATTAGTACTAGATTTTTATTAATATAATAAATAAATTAATTAAAAAATTTTAATTCACTAAAAGAAAGATTTTAGTTCTAAAACATGCTTTAAATTTATTTGAAATATGTTAATGTTTTATTTTATTTATACAAATCTTAAATTAGTATTTTAATCATGTTTGAATTTAAACATGTATATCGCAAAATTATCACAATAAAATACTTACATCATACAAAAATAACAAATTTCATAAAAAAACAACTAATTTCATCATTATGTATTGCATAATGCTAATTTTAATGGTAGTGTTAGGGCTACCCTCCGAACCTTTAAGGTTAGGGTTGAGTATATTTAACCGCGATAAAAATCACAACCTGATTAGCTCGCATCTGATTAACTCGCAACCCGAGTAGGTTTGGCCCGAAACAGTATACACTACCTGTGATGGGAAATCCACCCAATCCGGAGGCGCCATCATGTGACCTGGCTCAGGCCTGTCCAGCCTCCGAGCCTCACCTGACAGGAACTCCGGCGACCAGAAGAACACTGCGGTGCTAGCAGTTGCTATGGCGAAAAATATCAATCGGACACCCAGTTCTTGAGCGATATCAGCTGCCCAGTGGTGAAAGAAGTCGACCACTATCCAGTTTGGAGATCTCTCAGCAATCAGATTCTTCAAGGGCTGTCGGAGGAGGTCAACAGCAATCTTCAGATCATCCATTCTCTCTGCCGGAATGTCGGTCGTGGCCGTGGCGTTTTCCGGCAGAGGATTGGGGTGGAGAAGAGGGAGAGGGATGGGCACGAATTTGATGAGATGTGATAGGTTTTCTGGGATTTTGGGGAGCCTCTCAATGTTTTGGGGAGTAGAGATGAAGGAGATGTGAATGTTGAATTTGGCTAAGGCGATGGAGAGATCCAAGAATGGAATCATGTGGCCGAATGCAAGCCATGGCAGCATCACAACATGGACCTCATTTTCTTCTTCTTCTGGATTCATCATTCTTGTGTGTGTGTGTGTGTGTTACAGAACAGTGTTAGAGTGTCCACTATTAGGCGAACGTCCCTAATAGCCCCGCCCCTTTTTTGTCCACAGCCCCAGTTTTTTTGTCCCCACCTAAAAAAGAAGTTTCCGCCACTATAGGCGGACACTTCCAATAGCCCCGAAATTTTATAACCAATTTTCATTTTAATTTTTTCCTTTAGTTTCAATCAATTATAGTTAAAATCATCGGAATTTAAATAATTAGAAAACGAGGTAATTGGGACCGAATATTCATTGTATTGGAAATGGTAAAATTATACAGCGAACATTTAAAATAAAATACAAATAAAAACGCCGCCACCGTCTAATCGGTGGCGGAGTCGGAATCCTCCTCTTCTTCTTTGTCTCCCTCGCTGCCACCGGCCGCCCCTGCCCCAGGAGCCTCATCAGCCAAGCCTAGACGGCGCTGGATCCGACTTATGAGTTTCAAGTATATATCCTTGATGAACGGGTCAGTTGCGGCCTCGTATTTGCTGCAGACGTCATGCAGTTGTTGCATCAACTGCACATCCAGACGCGACCGACGATCGACGGGAGGAAATTCCAGCCTCTCTAGCGCGTCGGATAGAGGCATGTTGTCCCGGAGGTTGTGCGTGCCTAGAGTGTATAACGGAGGGCTCTTCCGCTTGCTCGTCATTCAGGTAGAATGATTGCGAGCCGCTGCCACTCCTGTAGTCCCCGGCTATGTTGTGTCTAGTACGCTTCGGCCCAGGAGCTCCAGCCTACTCTTACGCACAGATGGTCTTGAATTTCGGACAATGCTCGAGAACTTGATACTCCTCCCACATTGTGAACTTCGGCCAGCCCTCCGTGTTGTATTGGCCCATAGACAGTGCCTTCACGTCGGCTTCGCTCCGGCCACTCTCAGCATTGAGTAGGTTGTTCGGGTATATGCCCGTGAACCGCTTGGTGGCCGGCAGAATCCTAGACCACTTTTTGCGGAACTGTTCTCCGTCATGCGGTTTGGCGTCTTGAGGTTTGAACTCGTTGTATGCCAACAAGATACGCTTCCAAAAGCTCCCCTCGGTCTGATCGGTGCCCACTATGGGGTCTGATGTGACGCATCCCACGCTCTCACCACAACAATGGACTCCGCTTTGGTGTAGTGCGTGCCCCGTTTGTGTCCGGCTTCCGGCACCGCTGCATCACTGCCACCGCCGCTGCCGAAGCCGCTGCCCGAGCCGCCACCGCCGCTTCCGCCGCCGTTGCCCGAGCAGCCACTGCGGCCGCCGCGTCTTCCGCCGCCGCCACCGCCACTGCTTCCACCCGCCCCTTCGATCCCGTCGAGTCTCGTCGGAACAGGCGTATCCGGTACGCCGGAACTGAGCAGACCCATAATCATATCCAGGGCGTCTTGATCTGCATCGGTGAAAGGAGATTGACTGGATTGGAAAGGGGTCTCCGGACTGGGATGGTTAAGCGCGTCGAGGTTGGGTCTGTAATCTCCAAACGCCGAGCGACTCAGATTCCGCTGAAAAGGTTGGGGCATGGGAGAAGACCACCACGGCTGAGATGGAGGAGGAGTTGGACTCGATCCCCACGGAGGGAGAGATTGACTTCAACTCCACGGCTGGGACGGAGAGCCGCCATATCCCGACGGCTGAGAAGGATATCCGTCATATCCCGACGGCTGGAAGGATTGCTGCCATATCCCGACGGCCGAGAAGGATAGCCGTCATATCTCGACGGCTGGGAAGGATTGCCGCCATATCTCGATTCGTCCGAGCTGGGTGAGTCGCCGTGTTCACCGTGCATTTTTAGAGAGTGAAAGTGTAGATAGTGAATGAATGGAGAGTGTGTGAAAAGGGTGTAAAATGGGTGGTGGAGGAGTGGTATTTATAGGTATTATTTTCGAAAAAAAATTTTGGAAGGGGGCGCGCGGCGAAAGGGCACCGGCGCGTCCTCGCACAAAAAACCCCCGGAGGACCTTCCGCCCCGAAAATTTAATCTGCCTCCGCCCCGAAAATTTCTTCTGCCTCGGGGCGGACGTCTGATACGAGTATTCTAGCCATATTATTTTGTTTAGATATTATAGGGATTTAGCCTATCTTCTTTTATATCCACACATATTATAAATATGTGTGGAGTCTTCCATAATATTCAGTCAATCAATATATGAAATTATCATCTTTTTCGATGGCAGAAACTGCAGCTGGTGCGACTCTGACGAAAAACTACCTGGGTTAGGGAGTCGGCGCAGCTCTTGATCCCTCTGTCGGACGGTATACCCGTTGGAATTAGAGTGCGCGGGTGGCGGCTGACGGCAGATAGCTGCGTCGGGTTCGTTGTGCGTACATCGGGGATGAAGTCGGATGTGGCGGTGGCTCCGGCAACGGAGGTGCACAAGGGTATCCAACACATCGATTGGCTGCATCCTCCGGATGGCGGCTGAAAAAGCCGTCGGGGATGTTGCCCGACCGCCCAGATTGGTGTGGACTGGGGTATTTTTTTCCGATGAAGGTTTTCCACGCGCCTATCTGCTGCGTCCATACGGGATTCCATCAAGTCCAATAGGCGACCCAATTTTGCTAAAATAGGGTGCATAACTAATAAGAGAAAGAATGAAGTTGGAGTGGATGGGTTCGGTGGGATTTTTTTTTGGTGAAGAAGGTTTTTTTTTATTGGTAAGATATGGGTTATGGATGAAGTAGACGGAGGATGAGCACGGATGAAAGCACCAGTTGTTAAGGAATGCCTTTCCTTAACGGTCGGAATCCTCACAATCAAGAAACAGAGACCGTAGTCGTCCAGCGCCCAAGAGGATTGGGTCGGCGAAGACGTTCGGCGGAGGGGTGCTGGGCGCGAGAGAGGTTCTCGTCGGCAGCGATAAAGACGTTTCTTGATGCACAATTAATTGAGCCAAATAAATAATTTCATATATTGATTGATTGGTTAAAATGATAATATTCTCTCCTATTTATAATACTAGAATACTACTACACTAACTTATTGAATAAGAAAACAAAGATATGAAAAAGATTTGGTGAATCAAAGATAACTAATTAATTGAGATATGATCGTATCATAAAATTTGACTATTTTTCATGGACGGATAAGTAGAAATTTAACTCGAAGTCGTATGAGGATCTACGTAAAAAGTCCCCTAACTCACACCTACTCTCTCTATAAATATGTGATGACCTCAAATCCTAAAAGCTCATTCTCTCCCACTCTTTCTCGAAATTCACACTGGCTCCCTCCTTACTCTCTCTCAAATTTTTGTCTTCTGCTATTCTCCTAAGAATTCTTCATCTTTTGCATTCTTTTGGACTCTGAAGAATCAAGAATCAAGAATCAAGAATCAAGAATCAAGAATCATTAAAGAGTCTTATTAATTGTATCGTTTCATTTTTTTCTATTTTTGGCAGTGGACTGGATTCTATTAACTTATTTTTACTCAAAATTTTATTATAATATTAATCTATAAAAATAATAGTAACTTTTTTAACAAACATTTTTGAATATTTCTTAAATATCAGTTTAAAGTAGAGAAAATATATTCGTGTGTGAGAGTTGGCCAAGCTATAGAGAGACTAATGCATAAAGCCAAAGGTCTCAGATTCGAATCCTCCATAGTACGACCTTTAAATTTAAATTCATTTCAAAAAATTTGTTATTCACCACAATTATACTTAGCCATATGATATCACAAATTTAAATAGTTATTGAAATGACTTAATAATAATACTATATTACCAAAATAAATTTAAATAGTTATTGAAATGACTTAATAATAATACTATATTACCAAAATATTAGTTACTGGTAAGTACAGTAACAAAATTTAAAAACATAAATGTTAAGAAAAGTGAGTAGAAAAAGAATTAGTGGAATATGAGTCTCACTTGTATATATTAGTTTTAAATGAAATGAGAGTGGAATGAGTTAATGGAATGTGGGACCCTATTACCATTTATGGTAAAAGTGAACTCCTATTCGCGGACGGAGGGAGTACTATAAATGACTAATAAAGTCACCTATAATATTTGAATAAAGGTTGGGTGTTTTTAAAAAATAACTTCTACTCCCTATGTCCATGAAAAATAGACCATATTGTGAATGACACGGGCTTTAATGTTGAATTGGTAAAGTAAGAGAGAAGGGAAAAAGTACTTATGAGATAAGTAGTGTTAGTGGAATGTGAGGTCCATATTATTAGTAGTGTTTAATTGTGTTAGATAGCAAATATGTGGTCATTTTTCAAACTTGGTCTATTATTCGTGGACAATCTAAAATGGCAAATATGATATATTTTTTGTGGACGAAGGCAGTATAATATTTTATAACTGAATCACTCATAGTACATAACAGAGGAGTACATCATATTCTTCATATTTCTAATAACCTCTCTCTAGTTCTAAAAATTACTACATAATAACATTGGCGAAATATAAATCCATAACCATCAAACTGTATTAGCATATCATACTTTCAATTACTTTAATATATATAGTAATACAACACGATTGCTAGCTTATGCTCTAATTATTGATATAAATAGGGAGTGATAATTTATGGTAAAGACAACTACAGCTCATCTAACTCACATGATTTACGGCAACATCAACTATGCATGTCTAATAATTTGATCTCACTCTCCCCACTGTCTTATCACATAAACACACACACAAGAAACGATCATTGACAACCTCACTTAGTGCATGTTGCATACTTTGATTCTCACTGTCCCCATGGCCTAAACTAAGAGTGTCCACTATAGGGGCGGCGCCGCCCCCTTCCCGCCGCCGCGCCAAGCTATAGTGTGGAGGACGTTTATACGATCATATCCCAATTAATTAGTTATCTTTGATTCACCCAATCTTTTTCATATCTTTGTTTTCTTATTCAATAAGTTAGGGTAGTAGTATTATAGTATTATAAATAGGAGGGATGTTATCATTTTAAGCAGTCAATCAATATATAAAATTATTCAATTGGCTCATTATCGTGTGCTTCAAGAAACTGTCATCAACGCTGCCGACGAGAACCTCTCTCGCGCCCAGCCACCCCTCCGCCGACCCAATCCTCTTGGGCGCTCGACGACTACGGTCTCTGTTTCTTGATTGTGAGGATTCTGACCGTTAAGGAAAGGCATTCCTTAACATTTTATCATTTTGGAATGTCTATAAAAAATAATCTCATTTCTAAGAATAGAAAGTTTGTCTCTCATACTTTATCCTCTTTCTCATATTGTGCCTACTTTTCTTCATATTTCTCTTAATTTACTAATTTTTCCTCTTCTCTCTTAATTTACTAATTTTTCATTAAAACTCGTGTCGTCAACAAATGAGAGTAAAATGCACACGACATTAGTTAAATCCTTAAAATAATTCCTTTTACATAGAAGAAAAATAGGGAAGGATTGTTTTAGATTTAATTTGGATAATTATTCTAAAAGGAAATTTATTAAATCTAAGAGAATAATAATTCTCCTCCAATAAAATGAGGGGTCGAAATGAGAAGGAAAAACTTTTGTAATTATGCATGGGACCACTTAATAATCACACAAGTTGAAAAATAAATCACATCGCTTTATCTGCGAGAGATTTCGAAATATGGGTCTCAATTTACTGATTTTTCAAAATTTGACATTAAATTTGCTGACCTTTCAGGATATAACATCGAGGCATGCAAATTTTTCATAATAAGAGTTTTTCACTTTTTTATATTTTTCTTCTTCTTTTTTATTATTATCTCTCCTTATAATTGTATGACCAAACTACCCCTCACATCACCCCCTACCGCTCTTCACCGCCTATGCCTCTGCTTTCCATAAGCCTGTCAACGGAGACACGCAGCGGCCATTGTCTCCATTCGCCATTGGAATCTCCCTTCTCTCTCAAACACATAACTGTTCCGTCAAAATAACATACGCACATAGTCTCAATCCCAACACAATAACAAATGTAATATTGAAGCAAGAAAAGAAAGCTCATGACAACAAATGAAAGGAATGAAAACCTAAGGCAATGCAATTGGGAGCTGATCAAGCTAATTCCATAACAATTGCTGTCTAGAACAACTAAAATGGCAGGCGGCACTATAGAACTTCATTAAACAGAAAAAGAAAAGAAAAAAAGAAATAAAATATCAAGAGCGGGAGGCAGTGGAACGGGGCTCTGATGTCGCTATGAAAATATCAAAACAGCAGACGGGAAGAGGAGGGTGTAGGCGGAGGCGGCAAAGTGAAGGGAAGAATTTCGATTGAGCGCAAAATCACTCGGGTTGGCAGTGGAGCAAAATTTCAATTGGATTTTTGAGAAATCGAGTCAAAATGTGAAGGATAGTTTAGTCATTATAATTATTGGAGGTGAAATAATAACAAAAAAGAAGAGAAAAAAATAAGAATACTTTAGAGCATCAGCAGTGGCGCGGATGTCCCTGCGGACATCCCAAAAACACCTCTTGCCACGTCATATGGACTTCCCATTGTGGATGTCACGTCATACGGACATCCCACTGCAAAATGGCGGACATCCCCGATGACATCCCGACGGATTTTCCATAATTAAAAAAATCACAAATTCACAAATTAAGCAATTTCCGAAATTAAACAATTTACGGAATTAAAATTTCAACACGAATACGGAGAAAATGCAAGCACTTTATTTTTAAAAAAAAGTTACATAATTATTAAAAAAACATACATAATTTCTAAAAAAATACATGGTTCAACGAGCCGTATATATTGTTGGTTATTTTAGTGTAATTGGATTAACTTGATTGATCAATATTGTCATAATGAGACATCATATAAGTTTGGAAGTGCGGAGTGCACGCTTGTTTGAATTCATTATGATTAGACGGGGGTTCAGGGGCAGCGCCCCCAAGGAACGGGGTCCAAGGGGCAGAGCCCCTGGCTGAGGTCGAGCTATGTAGAAAATTCATCCGGTAATATAATTTTTGATAGTCGAATGACTCATTTACAATGTTCGAAACTCCTTAAAAATCTCCCTAACATATATAGAGTTTTTTTTAAAAATATATAAAATAAAATAAAAAATAGGGACGTCTGTGCGGACGTCCGTCGTGTCAACGCAATGGCGGACGTCCCGGGAACGCCGCGGAACTGCGGTGTCCTCATTGGACGTCCGTATCCGTGCCTACCTTGCACAATGGCAGATGTCCCCCGCGGACGTCCGGCATGCCGATCTGAATTCCGCGGGGACGGGCGCCACTGATGATGCTCTTAGTCATTATAATTATTGGATGTGAAATAATAAGAAAAAAGAAGAGAAGAAAATAAGAAAAAAGAAGAGAAAAAATATAAAAAATAAAAAAATCTTTATTCTGAAAATTCGCATTTCTCTGTCCTATATTCTGAAATATCAACTAATTAAATTAATATCCAAACTTATTTGGCACACTTAAAATAAATTACATTAATATCCAAACTTTTACATGGATAATCACACAAAATAAATTACTAATTTCCACATAATTGAGAAATGAAATCACCGAAATTTGGATTGCTACACGAGATCTTTCATAATCGTGCGTGGCGTCGACCACTCCACATCATATCAGTGGTTCCTTCGTATCCATTGTGGCATCATTCATCCAATTGGGTTCAATTAATGACATGTGGAGTCGAATTACCAGAAATATAAGAGAATGTAGATATAATTATTTTTTGATAAACAGAAAAAAATAAGAAGAAGAGATAATTATACGTTGACAAGAAAGTATATAACGTGCAGCCATAATTTTTTTCAACCATAGGATGTGTTTGAATTGAAGTTTATTTTTCATTTAGATAAGAATAAAATCGTTTTGTAAAAATGCTTTTCTTAGTTTTTCATTTCTATTTGTGGTGTTTGAATTGATAGTATATTATATATAGGCCTTAATATCACGTGTTTGTTTGTTATTTAAAGCCACACTATAGTAGGAAATTCCAAAACTATCCTCTGCTTTTTTCTATATTTCCAAAGCTGAGGGCTATATTAATAAATTTCACGCAATTTAAGATTGATATAGTGTTAGCACATATTATTATCAGTCAATTTTCTATGATACTAAAACATCTTTTTTCAGCCTTAATTCAACGGGCCATTTGCTCATTGAACGAGCCATACAAAAAATTTAATTAACATATCAAACACTAGATTGGACCATCAAATGCACTTTAAATGTGTCTATCTATCAATTTAAACGTACGGACAAGATAATTAATGGAACCGGTAAGAGTTGATACCAATTATATAATCGTACCTCGACTAAAAGTTTGTTATTATCATAAAAACATTTGTAGTATAAGTCACGAAAGTTAGTTGTCTCCTTTCAATTTTAGGAATGCAAAGTTGGTGTGATATGTGGCTGTGAATAAAACTGGCAATATACATAGATGCAGAACGTTAGTAATAAAAATGCTACTGGAAAGATGGAGTACAAAAAAGATTGTGATGAGAAGTTTACCTATTGATAATTCTCAAGTACTATACTTTATACTACTAGTATTTTTATTGTACTGTATAAATTAGAGTGTACTGTATAAATTAGAGTATTCATGTGTAAAGAGAGAACATATAGGACGAAATTGGGTTCAAGCAATCACATTTTTGGATTAATTGGGTTAACTTGTAATCTTTATTAATAAAACCCATTAAAATAGTGCAGTGATGGTTTTCGAATTATGTAAATTCCTAAATTTTGTCAATCTCTATTTTGTTTGTAGGTTTTTTTTTTTTTTTTTTAAATTAACTTCATAGGAGGAAAGACAAATTACGCCACCTAGGGTTCGAACTCGAGACCTCCAGGATGGACGCGGTATCCAGCACCCTTTACCGCTAGGCCAAGGGGCTTGGATTATTAATGTATTAATGTATTCTTCTTATTGGTAATGAACTTATAACTTTGTTTGTAAATTATCAAATTATTAATGTATTCTTTTTTTTGGTAATGAACTTATTAATGTATTTAGATTTTGTAAGTAATTAAGATTTTGGTATTAACATATTTTAATATTAATTATAATTAAGTAAATATTAATATAATAAAACATTTGTTTTGTTGTCTAAAACATAACGTCATTTAGATAGCATCGTTTAATTAATCATGAAATCAAATTAGGGTCAAAATGCTACCTATATATGGGAATAGTACTTCCTCGTGTGACAATAAACTTAGCGCGTGACACAGACGAGCGGCAAGAAGGTGCATGTAGTGATGGCTTGCCTTCGGGCACATGGTTCCATTCCTCGACCTCTCCATGGCCCTCGCCAAGCGCGGCGTCCACGTGTCCTTCATCTCCACTCCCCTCAACATCCTCCGCCTCCCCCAAATCCCCCCTAACCTCGCCCCCTTCCTCCAATTCGGACCCCTCCCCCCTTCCGCCGAGGCCACCGTCGACCTCCCCTCCGACCAAATCTACCACCTCAAGTCCGCCCTCCACCACCCCGTCCGCGCCTTCGTCGTCGCCAACAACCCTGACTACTGTTGGTAGAATGACTGGAATTACAAGAGATAAACAAAATCGGATTTAAATTGGAAGAGAGTGTATTGGATTATTTTTTTTATAGTTACACATTCTTGGATGTGTTACTCTTTCTTTCAATGTGGGATAAAAATCATTATTTGTAAGTTTATAATAGATTGTCCATCATTCTTCGTCTATATTAATACTCTATCTTCTATTATTATAATTTAACAACAAATATTATTACATAAACTATTATTCATTAGTTCTTTATCATTAATGATTTGCTTAGGTTTATAAATTTATGTATATGTTAACTAATAAATAATATTATACACATTGAAAGAATAATTCTTATACAAATTATATAAACCTAACAATAATTATTATACAAATAAATATTTTCTATATACAAATCATATTTCTCAACAGTTCTTTATTTTTATCAATCAAGAATATATTTGAATAATAATTTTGTTTATATATATCATACAAAACATGAAGAAACGTAGAAGACAAAAGAAAGTTTTGTATCTCATATTGGAAAAAGATGAATAAATGCTATAAACATGTAGTTATAAAAGAAAATACTTCAACATATTTTGTCTCACATCAAAAGTGAAACATAAAACATTCAAGGATGTCTCTATAAAAGAGAAACAACCAAGAATGATTTTGTCCCACATCGAAAGTGAAACATAAAACATTCAAGGATGTCTCTATAAAAGAGAAACAACCAAGAATGGTTTCATAAATTCGCAAGCCCATCAAATATATATGGGCTATTATGATTTTCTTGTATTCATTTATTTGTAAAAATTGTTTTTAAATATAAAAATTAATTTTTAGAAATATATTTTTTTAATTCGGTTGAACCGCCAGTTCAAACCGGTGAACTGCCGGTTACGGTTCATCATTTTTTCGAACCTGAACCGGCCCGCTTGAACCGCCGAACTGCCAGCCGGTTTGACCCGCCGGTTCCGATCCCGGTTCATGAACTGGCAGTTCCGAACCGCTGGTTCACCGCAGGGCCGGTTCGGTTTGTGCATGCTTAATTGTAACTAAGCCATCTCCAACCATTTATGCCAAATTCAAACCCATTTTTGAGCCAAAAAGTAGTTTTACTCCGATCATTTACCCCATATTTAAGTTTTACACTATTTTTAAGTATTTATCTCAAAAAAATTTGCAGCCATATTTGGTGTTATTCGAATGAAAAACTCAAAAATTGGTTTGAGTTTGGTGTATAGTTGGAGAAATTTTCAACACCAAAAATGAGTTATAGTGTATAGTTGGAGATGGTCAAATGTTGTGAAAATATAGCTATAGAGGGTAATTAATAGTCCTGAATATGTTTTTAATATGTATAATTTTTTAATTTAAATTTATTTATTTTTATAATATATGAAATTAAAGCTTTTGTTGTGATTTTTAATTTGATGTGTATTGAATAATAATTTTTTCAAATATATGAAATTCAGAAAAAATGGATAAGAGAGATTAAAAAGACGAGAGAAAGAAAATTGGAGAAAAGCGAAAAAGACAGAAATAATGTGAGAGAGGAGAGAAAAATGGTTAAAAAATAATGAAAAAGTATCTCAAATGTAATTAAACATTTGTAGAGACAGCTGACAATATATATTTTTTTTACTGCGTATGAAAAAAAGTAAAAACTCCATTGACAATATACTTTTTCCTAGTCCTCTTTAGGAAAAGGCAGTAATTAGGTGCAACTCCAGACTTCACGTCGACATGTCACACTCACAGGCCCTGCATGATAGACGATGGAGAGAAAAATCAGTCTCCACTCAACTAACTAGACAAGTAACCCTAGTTCACTACCTCAAACCAGCATCACTCTCTAAACAGTTACCAGCTATAAATATCTTTGAATCATTGAGTTGGCATGGATAAGGTTGGAAGAAAAATGAATGGAGAAAAGGAGGTTCATGTTGTGATGGTGCCATGGCTGGCATTCGGTCATATGATCCCTTTCTTGGATCTCTCCATTGCCTTGGCCAAATTTGGCATTCATGTCTCCTTCATCTCAACTTCCAGAAACATTTCAAGACTCCCCAAAATACCACCTAATCTCTCACCATTCATCGACTTCATTCCCCTTCCTCTCCCCAAGCTTGACTCCAGTCCCCTCCCAGACAATGCCGAAGCCACAACAGACATTCCGGCTGACAGAATGGATGACCTCAAGAAATCCTGTGATCTCTTCCAGGAATCCATCAGCAATTTCATTGCTAACAAGTTACCAAACTGGATATTTGTTGATTTCTTTTTCCACAAGGTACTTGATACTGCACAAGAATTGGATATCCCTGTAATATTCAACCTTATATTTACTGCTAGTTCTTCTGTGTTCTGTTGGACACCTGAGTTTGTGGCCGGCGATGGCAAGGGCCAAAGGAGGTTGCCTCAGGACATGACTGTCCCTCCAGATTGGGTTGATTTTCCCTCACAAGTAGTTTTCAGGAAACATGAAGCTCCGGCTATGCATAATATCTTGTATGGCGCACGGCCATCTGGAATCACAGATGGAGAACGCATGATTCAAATAGCCCAACGATGCCAGGCTTTTGCTATACGCACTTGCCTGGAACTCGAATCTGATTATTTGGATATATACTCGAAAATCACTGGAAAGCCAGTGATTCCACTGGGATGTCTTCCACCTGAGAAGGTGGTAGGCACCAAAATTATCTGGGAAGAGCCATGGAGTAGAGTCTTTGACTGGCTTGACAAACAAAAGCCAAACGAGGTAGTGTTTGTCGGGTTTGGGAGTGAATATAAGTTGAAGAGAGAGGAGATTCATGAGATATCATATGGGATTGAACTATCCGGGCTTCCCTTCTTCTTTTTACTGGCGAAGCCTGATTGGGGTGGTGGTGGTGGTGATGATGAGGTACTGCCCCCGGGATTTGAGTCCCGGACGGCAGGGAGGGGATTCGTGCAAATTGGATGGGCGCCCCAACGGGAAATCCTTGCCCATCCATCAATAGGTGCTTCATTGTTTCATGCAGGGTGGTCTTCTGTTGTTGAAAATTTGACACATGCTAACTGCCTTGTACTGTTGCCATTCATCATCACTCAACCATTGGATACCGGACTTCTAGTTGAGAAGGGCTTAGCAATAGAGGTTGAACGAGCTGAAGATGGTTCTTTTACGAGAAATGACATTGCAAACGCATTGCAAGTGGCAATGGTTACTACGGAAGGGGAAGCACTAAGAGCCCGTACAAAAGAAGCAGCTAATGGAATTTTCGCAAATAAAGAGCTCAATCATAGTTATATCAACAACTTTGTGGAGTATCTGAAAGAAGGGGTTTACGAAAAGAAGTAAGTTCTGAGGGGAGCATTTGCTACATGTGTTGTGTGTTGTTATTATGTTTCTTTAGCTAATATGAAGATGATATATGTGACAATGCATGGGTTGGTTTTATGTTTCTTTTGCTACTACTCCGTATAAGTTCCTGGCTGTTAGTTCAAGGTCCTTAGCTATTTGTATTCGCTTTGTATGGTTGTATTTATCAAGAGGAATAATGCTAATACCAACTGCTCTATCCATGTACTTCTTCTCTGTTTCCCAAGATCCCTAGAAGCCATTCAACTACAGTACATTTTTTTTGGAGTTTAATTTCCTGAAGCTCTCACATTCTCAATCTGAACTACCAAAAGGTGTGACAAAAGGAAGATGGAATATTACAGGAAAACTTAAGAAGGTGATATCTCGCTTTCAGATAAAGATGAGATTCAACTTTCATTACCTGATTTGTATGGTAGTAGCTTGTACATTCACCATGTAATAGACATAGATGAAGCTAACCTCGAAAAAATACACGTCAACCACATCCAGCATATCAACCGATAATGTTTTCATAAGTGTTGCCTACCATAGCATAGCATCATGTTGTTTGATAATCCTGACAGCTCAGGCAGGATATCCTGCTCTGCTTGTTTGTCCTACAGCATTATAGAGCACAATAAGCAGTTGTAGCAAAAACAGAAACATACTAACACATATTGCAAAACTGACACAGCAATAAAAAAGGCTTTAAGATTGCATCCAAATGTGAGCTCTGCATATCATCTCTCAATTTGAGACAAAAACTGTAAGGGGCCTCCTTGCCGAAGAACACATTTGAGTGAGATCTGAGCATAGACTTTATATTCTCTGATCGATTTGCAGTGGAATTCGTCTGACCATGGACCGAAATTTAGCTCCAGAATTACCTGTAATTGGCAGAAAACATTATTCGTCTGATTATGGAGCGAATTTTGGGTCGTTACTTATTTGACAGTTACGCAGAAACCTATTTGAAATCAGAATTAAAGTTAGCAGATCTGAAATTGCCAAACCATTTGGATCAAATCTGTGCAAATTATCCGACTCTCAAGTGGCATAGCGCAGCAGAAGGTAAATGCTCCAATCTAGAAATCCTGATCGCGGCCATTTTGAGTAAAGAGTGGGAAAAAGAAAAAGAGAGATGTGATTGGAATGAAGGGGGAATAAAATACGATTAGAAATAGGATATTTATCGTGTGAAACGTAAGAATCAGGATTGGTGGTAGAGTCGAGCAATAAGAGCGATAGATCATGTAGGGCAGAAAGATCGGCCCTGCTCCGAGTATCTCGCAAACTGCTAGCTTATAGGTGTATGTATCACCTGATTCAATTTTGATAAATGAAACATTTGCTAAACCTAAGAGCATCTCCAGTGGGCGGACATCCCACTCGGACATCCACTAGGACATCCCAAAAACACCTCCTGCCACGTCACTAGGACATCCCACCCCACTGCCACATCACTAGGACATCCCATGCATATCCGCCCTTCCCATCGCCCTTCCCACTAGGACATCCCGCAATAAAAAAAATCATAAATTCACAAATAAAACAATTTACGTTTACGGAAATAAAATTTGACCGAGAATACGAACGGGAAAAGTTAACAACTTTATCGGAAAAAACATACATGATTCTAGATATACTTGAGATTATAGATGTAGAGAGAGAAACTTGTTATTAACGCAAGTGGTGCGAATGAAATAAAATTCAACGAGCCGTATATATAGAGTTTCAAAAAAAAAAAAAAAAAAAAAAAAACGGGACGTCCGACCGGACGTCCGAGTTGAAGCCACAGTGGCGGACGTCCGCCCGCCCGTCGCCGGGATGTCCGAGGACACCCGACGTCCTCACGGGACGTCCGTATCCGACCTCCGACCTCCCAATGGCGGACGTCCCGTCGCCCTTCCCGGTGTCCGACCGGACGTCCTACCGGAGGGGCGCCATAGGAGATGCTCTAACAAAATTAAAATTTTTTTGACCCTGTCATATTCTTCACTAGGTACAACGTATACACTTTAGGAATACTATTTTTTTATAATCTCTAAACTGTTTATTTATCTAGATTTTATATACAGTAACTTAAATTTATGTACTCCATAATAATGTTAGATGTATATATAGTTCTAATTTGACAAAATATTCCAATTTGATAAAGTAAAATTAAAAGTTCATATGGAATGGGTAATTTTTTCTTCTTAGAAGCTTTATTTGTTTTTATTTTAGAATGGACTACAAAAATGGTCCATGGACTTATCTCGCTCATAGTCCCTGGACTTTAAAAATATCGTCAGACATCCCCGGACTAATGATTTATTTTAAAAATGGTCCTTTTGGGCTGCTGGACAATTTTGTCTTTTCACATTTTTAACTTTTTCAATCTGATATTATTTTTAAAACAGTCATTTTTGGGCTGCTGGGCAATTATTTTTAAATAATATCAGATTGAAAAAGTTGAAAATGTGAAAAGACACAAGTGTCAAGCAGCCCAAAATGGCATTTTCGGTTAAAAAATAGCCAAAAGGACCATTTTTTAAATAAATGACGATATTTTCCAGGGACTATGGACGAGATAAAACCATAGTCGATGGACCATTTTTGTAGTTCAATCTTTATTTTATTTAGTTGCAAGAATCAGAGTTGCGCATTTTTACTGATCTAAATCTGAATTTGTTATTTCAGCAACTTTGAGCTAGCGTGGCGTGTGGATTAATTTAGGTAAGTAGACAAGGTTTTATTTTGGTTGATGATCAATTTCTCTATTTCTCCTGTTTAATGTAGCAGGAGAGTGATTCAGTTTGTTTGAGGGGAATTAATAAGTAGAAATCACGACAAAGAAGGCTACGACAATATATTTTACATCATTTGTAATTGTACTAATCAATAGTCAAAATATTTTTTGCTCTCTTTTATCCCATAATCAATTATAGTCTCCATCCAGAGATAGACTGTTATCCCCTAATCAATTATAGCCACCCAAGGTTTCTTATCTATGTTTGGTATTAGAGATGCACATTTTAACAACAAACTCTTGAATAATCTGTGATCAGAAAAATAACAGAAAGTTAATTTAATTCGATTTTTCTCAAAAAGGAAAAGTCGCCCCCCCGACCATACCCGCCCATCGGTGCACCTTCTTCGGTTCTTCCTCTTTCGAGTGTTTTTCTGGTAGCAGAGTGAGGTTTACCTGTAGAACGAATGGTTGTGTCGGTTAGAGATTCAGCTTTTGAAAAAAGGTGGCACTGGTAGGTAGGTACAGAAGTAAACGCAATTCCAAAATTTAAATCTAGTATACCACACTCGCACCAATTTATACACATTGATCAAAATCTTTGAAATCATTGCGTTGGCATGGATAAGGGTGGAAAATAATGAGTGGAGAAAAGGAGGTTCATGTTGTGATGGTGCCATGGCTGGCATTTGGTCACATGATCCCGTTCTTGGATCTCTCGATTGCCTTGGCCAAATTTGGCATTCATGTCTCCTTCATCTCAACTTCCAGAAACATTTCAAGGCTCCCCAAAATCCCACCTAATCTAATCTCTCACCATTTATCGAATTCATTCCCCTTCCTCTCCCCAATCCCCTCCCAGACAATGCCGAAGCCACAACAGACATTCTGGCTGACAGAATGGATGACCTCAAGAAATCCTGTGATCTCTTCAAGGAACCCATCAGCAATTTCATTGCTAACAAGTTACCACACTGGATCTTTGTAGATTTCTTTTTCCTCAAGCTACTTGATACTGCACAAGAATTGGATATCCCTGTAATATTCTACCTTATAACTACTGCTAGCTCTGTTGTGTTCTGTTGGACACCTGAAGGCAATGACCAAAGGAGGTTGCCCCAGGACATGACTGCCCCTCCAGATTGGGTTGATTTTCCCTCACAAGTATTTTGCAGGAAACATGAAGCTAAAGCGATGCATAATCTCTTTTTTTGGTACAAGGCCATCTGGAATCACAGATGGAGAACGCATAACTAAAATAGCCAAACGATGCCAGGCTTTTGCTATACGCACTTGCCTGGAACTCAAAGCTGATTATTTGCATCTATACTCAAAAATCACTGGAAAGCCAGTGATTCCAGTGGGATGTGGATAGGCACCAAAATTATGTGGGAAGATCCGTGGAGTAGTCTTTGACCGGCTTGACAAACAAAACCCAAACACTGTAGTGTTTGGGAGTGAATATAAGTTAAAAAGAGAGGAAATTCATGAGATATCATATGGGATTGAACTATCCGGGCTTCCCTTCTTGTTTTTACTGGCGAAGCCTGATCCGGGTGGCGATGATGATGAGGTACTGCCCCCGGGATTCGAGACCCGGACGAAAGGGAGTGGATTCGTGCAGATTGGATGGGCGCCCCAACGGGAAATCCTTGCCCATCCATCAATAGGAGCTTCATTGTTTCATGCAGGGTGGTCATCTGTTGTTGAAAATTTGACACATGCTAACTGCCTTGTGCTGTTGCCATTCATCATCACTCAACCATTGGATACCAGGCTTCTAGTTGAGAAGGGCTTAGCAATAGAGGTTGAACGAGCTGAAGATGGCTCTTTTACGAGAAATGACATTGCAAACGCATTGCAAATGGCAATGGTGTCTAAGGAAGGGGAAGCACTAAGAGCCCGTACAAAAGAAGCAGCTAATGGAATTTTTGCAAATAAAGAGCTCAACCATAGTTATATCAACAACTTTGTGGATTATCTGAAACATGGGGTTTAAGAGAATTAGTAAGTTCGAATGGGAGTATTTGCTACATGTGTTGTGTGTTATTATTATGTTTCTTTTGCTAACAGTATGCATTATTGACGATGATGAATCTGATGATGCATGGGTTGTTTTATATTTCTTTTGCTACTCTAAGTTACTGGCTGTCAGTTCAAGGTCCGTAGCTATTTGGGTTCGCTTTGTATGGTTGTATTTTATGAAGATGAATAATTCTAATACCAATTGCTTTATCCATGTACATCTTCTTTGTTTCCCGAGTTCCCTAGAGGCCAATCAACTACTACATATTTTATGGATTTTAATTTCCTGAAGATCTCACATTATCAATCTGAACTACCAAATGGTGTGTGAAAAGAAACATGGAATATTACAGTAACATTCAAGAAGGTGACATCTCGCTTTCAGATAAAGATGAGATTCTTTAGAGAATTCAAAATCCAGCAACTTTCATTACCTTATTTGTATGGTTAGTATCTTGTACATTCACCATGTAACAGACAAAGATAAAGCTAACCTAGAAACAAAATACTTCAACCCCATCCAGCCTATCAACCGATAATGTCTTCACGAGTACTGCCTAGGGTAGCACCATGTTGTTTGATGATCCTGACAGCCTCAAGCAGGATATCCTGCTCTGCTTCTTTGTCCTGCAGCATTATAGTGCACAATAAGCAGTTGTAGCAAAAAACAGAAACATAGCAGATGTTCCAAAATTGGGCTATTATTAGGAACTCATTTCATATATATACTAATACTACAACAATAAGAAGACTTTCTCAATATTAGTTTACATGTATTTTAGTGCTAAATTGAACTGAAAGGAATGACTCAAGTGTTATGAAGATATATTTCCAATGAATGTTTGAAACTCATGACTCAAAGACCAGTGCAAGGAAAACGATGAATCAGTAAAAAACTCAAATTCCACTTAGTTTATCATCTTGAATTTCACAGGTCTAACAATTCACCAGAATACCATTTATGTAAAAACATGGATGCAGATACGCTCGTAACTTGTGGTAGACTAGCCTAAGTGTTGAAAATAGCAAGCCAAAAGTTTCAAGTATCCTCAACAAATGCATTCTTTTGTCTGATTGGAAGTATGGGTCTCTGAAGAACGATTCATTTTATTAAGCATATTTGGTTAACTTGTAACAAGATACAGATCAAGTCGAACTTTTAAAGTAGAAAGTTAGACTGAAAAAAGACTTACCACTTGCTTAAGATTGCATCCAAACGTCAGTTCTGCATATGATCTCTCAATTTGAGACAGAAAACAGTAAGGGGCCTCCTTGCCCAGAAACACATTTGAGTGAGATCTGAGCATGGACTTTATATTTTCTGATATTGAAGAAATCTTGTCTATGTCATCAATTTGCAGTGGAATTCGTCTGACCAAGGCGCGAAATTTAGCTCGTGACTTATTGACAATTACCTGTAATTGGCAGAAAACATTATTTGTCACCCTTCCAGCCTTCCTTCACGTCTATCTTTAATAACTATGAGTCTGATATTTCTTCCAATAATTTCTTAAGTAAGCAGGTCAGACTGTCTTATTTGTTTGACAGAACTTGAGAACTGATTTAGGTGATAAGAGATTTTACGGGTGCAACTGCAAGAGATTAGAGATGGAATGCTGGAGCATAAAAAATGTGTAATACTTGTAACAATTCACTAGATAATATCTTATAGTCCCTTTGTCTCAAATATTTGTTCAGTACTATGTTGCGGTGTCCCAAGTATATAGTCCTATAACTATTATTGATATTTGATACTGCTTTTTACAGTCACCAACAAATATGCCTTTAAAGTCTTGAAAGTTAAACACTCTACGTTACCATAAGTTCCAACCTTCATTACTATAAGAAGTTTAGTCAGGTAACTAATTTCCCAGCTTAATTCTTAATATACGTAAAGGGTCAAATTGGAGGTAAATATTTGGAACAGAGGGCATAACTGGTTGCCAGACAAGAACGAATTTGCAAGTGGCTGCTATTAGGATATAAAATAAAATCATCGCATAAAGATGCCTGCAGCAGAAAACAAGCAGGTTCCAAAATACTACACAGACAAAGAATGAGATTGATGCTATACCTGGCTGGAAAACAGAGAATTTGGGACGACAACAGGAAACTTCTCAGCAGTTAGCAATAATGTAGTTGTAAGGCCCATTTCTACTACTTGACCTTCTACAGATCCAGCCTGCAGCAAGAATAGCAAGGAAAGAGAATATAACAATTTATCAAAATCTGAGAGCATATGCAAAACTATCAGAAGCATGTTTCTCTAGAAAGCTACATTATATACCCAGCTTACAGAAATCCATATTGGTTCAGGTTGAACATTCGAAGTTTCTTATCACTCTTTTTCTGGGAATCAAAGAGCGCAAGTTGTAAATAATTTGTTTTCAAATAAAAGACATTAGTTAGGAAGCTCAAAAACAAAATCAACAAAGACTACATTAATAATGGAAGAACAATGCCTGCTGACGTGTTACTATTTCTTGGCCCTGGTCAACAGAGGGACCATGAGCCAACGGATCCATGCTATGTAAATTACTAAATGCAGCACAACAATACTATCAAAATCTAATTGGAAACCTGAAATACCAGCACTATGATGACATATATAAAATATTAAAATACAAATAGTAGCTAGTTCAGCGATTGAAATATGGGGCATGATGATGGATATGAAAACTACAAAATGGTCGAGCATTACAATAGGGTCACAAATGTATGAAAACGACAGCCAGAGGCCAGAGCCATACTTTTATCATATCACCAACTGAAAATGGTTGCGACAGCTGTACAGAAATACCACTTAGGACATTCCCAAGTATATCTTTGGCAGCAAAAGCAGTGGCAACTCCTGTATGAAGAGAAAAAACACTGGTCAGGACATGATGCTGAGCCAAAGTATGCCAATACATACCAGATCCGCAAAACAGAGAGGATGTTATTTCGCAGCATTTTTTCAATGATATGGCAGAATAAGAAACAAATTTCACTTGGAGTACATAAAAGTGTCTGTGATATTGATAGCATAACAAACTGTAGAAGATACCGAATAACGAAGTGGTACATATTAATGGATGTATCAAAGTTATTACTTGTTTCTAAACTATTCCACAAATAGTTTCTAGGAGTAGCAGTAACTTATTATATCACAAATTGGAAGGATTTCATTACAGAAGACATCATTTCCGGGAACACTCACCTCCAATGCCCCCCACAGTCAGAACAGATTGCATTGCCACACCACATGCTTCAGCTAAAGCCATTGACCCAACAACAAAGAGTCCTATGGATGAGATTTTGTCCATAGTCAGTAACTGATCTCTCCGGACACCTTCTAAGCCCTTAGCAACCAAAGCTCGGGAAATCACACTAGTTTTCCACCGATGAAGAAACCAGACAACGGATATAACAAGAGCGCCTTTCCAAGCCTGTGTTGCATATTGTGAGGCAATAGTAGTCGGTGCAACCATTTCCCCTCTGCTCAAAGTAAAAAAATGGATTAAGTTTTTCCTACAAACTCAAAAGAACTTCACAGAAAAAAAACAGTAAAGTAATGGCAGACTAACACTGTCAAGAAAGCCATGAACGTTACAAAATATCGGACTGGAGCCTCCAGTGCACCCCAGAAGCTTTCCTCATAAGGAACTGGCCCGAACAAAGAACCCTTTGATAGCAAAGCACCAGGTCCTTCCACTGAGTACTTATGGAACCGCCTAAATAGCCTAGGCAACAAAGACCATGCCAACATTGTTCCTGCCAAAGTACCACCGACTGGCACAATCACATCTCTAAGATAGGGATGAGCATCAAGCAACTGCTGAACATGAGGAGCAGCTTCATCAGAAGCCTCTTTCGCCTTTTTGCCTGCATACTTTGCAGCCTCAACCGCAGATTCCCACGCTTCTTTAACTTTAGGAGTCCAATTTTCCCCACCAACGCTACCATCACCCCCATTTCCTGTAACATCTACCGGAGTGACACCTTTACCATCACTAGCTGATGAGAAGAAACGGTGATTGATTAGAGGGTTTATTCCGGCAAAAGAAAGACTACCCCGATAACTCGACTTTCTCAGAAACCTATTCGAAATAGGCACTTCAGAAGAAAACCCCCTAGAATACTGAGAAAAGTTGGAAGATCTGAAACCCGACATCCCAAAACCATTTTGATCAAATCTCTGCAAAGTATCCGACCCTCCAGTAGCATAGCATTTGCTCGAATATGCAGCAGAAGGTGTTACGTGAAATTGAAAAGTCGATTTAACAGAATGTAAATGCTTCAATCGTGAAATCCTCATCGCGGCCATTTCACAAACAGTTTATGTACGCTGCACAATTTCTCCTATTTTACTGACACGGATTCCAAATATCAGGCCAAATCAGCATATAAGAACAAAAGAAAATGGATGGATCCACAATCGGAAAGAAAGGGGGAAATAAGTAGAGAATAGTTGAAAAACAACAAAAGTATGTCTTCACAGGATATTCATGCAGGAATCTCAGAAATATATGTAGTCAGATGAAGTATACCTGCTGAATATCACGCGGAATTTTGAGCACCGCGTCAACTACATGGCTGAAGAAGCAAGAGGGAGGGAAAGATAGTGCTACTGTTCCGTCGTGTTGGCGAGCAAGACAGAAAAGTTGAAGAGTAAGAAAAAATTTTAAACAAATACAAAAATTACAAATATAAAAAAAAAAAATAAACAAACAAAACAAAACAAAACATATTCCTTGGTGGAGCTTGACTATTTGGGGTAATCTGGATACCTTCGTCTTTAATAATCATGTTTGGTCCTTCGTCTTTAATAATCATGTTGTGCATTATAATGCATGCGCACGTGATGTCGACAAGCGATTCTCAAATCAGCTTTGACTTAACCTTTGATGATTACGAAACGAACTTGTAAAACTCCGAATGCTTTTCCGAGATCTTTTCAGACAGACTCTTGCATAAGCACAAAAAAATTACATTTAGGGTCTTGTAGTCTTCACAACTCGAATATGTACAATCAGCGAGATAGTAACACATAGGGATGTCAATGTAACCCGAACCCGCGGGCCGGCCCGAATAACCCGATAAAAATACAGGGTTAGGGTTGTAATTTTGCAACCCGAATTTAAAATCGGGCCATTCGGGCTGACCCGTTCGGGTTGTCGGGTTAGGCGGGCTGACCCGTTCGGGTTACGGGTCGGCCCGTCGGGTTGAAGGCTTCTGCACAGCGAGCAGTTTTTGTAACGGTCATAACTTTCTCTACAAAGCTCCGATTGAGGCGTGCAATATATCCACGCGAAGCTCTTTCGAAGACGAAGAGAATGATATGTATTATAGGTTTATCAGACTTCAAAATCGCGAGAAACATTGACTCAAACAAGGCTGCTGCACATCCACATATTTTGTGTACATTTTCTAATCAATTTTCTATCATTTCTCAACAAACATGTAAACATACCAAAATATAGAAATATAATCAAAATCATCCAAGACAACCCTCTAAAACCATGCAAAATCCAAATACGCCAACCCACTATATAAGATCACGAAAAAAAATCACCATGTGGTTCATGGATTCATAAATACTCGTATATAAAAGTTTTCTTTTAGTATATTTCCAATATAATAGTGCAAAGTGTTTTGACGCCGCTTCGTCATTGAATTATGCGTACTTTGGTGATTCTTAAAACAAAGATAAATTATTATTTGATTTATTTACAGCTAGAATAAATTAAATTTGACCAATCATAATTCAAGAAAACTTAGAGTTACTCCAGTTAGCTAGCATCTTGATAATTCACTCTTTAACAATTCAAAATATTTTTGTTACATCTACGATGCACCTCTCACGTTATGAAAATTTTGTTTAATTTTCTACGAATTGATTTATGTTTGAATTTTGAAACAAAGTGTTGATTTATGTTTTAAATACATAAACATAAACATACTATTGATAGATATTTTGTAAATAATTATGTAATGAATAAGTTATTTAAATTTAAATAACTTAATCTTTTTTAAAAATATTAAAGAAAATTAAAAATATGTATTTCATTGTTGAATGATTAATTAAAAATATGTATATAAATAAAGAAAATTTAAAATAGGTATTATTTTTTGAAAATATTAAAAGAATTAAAAATACGCATTGGCCCGAATAACCCGGTGGGTTAGCCCGAAACCCGAAGGGTTAGGGTTAGGGCCGAACTTTTATAACCCGAAAAAATCATAACCCGAATAGCCCGTACCCGAATGGCCCGACAACCCGAACGGGTTGGCCCGAACCCGAACGGGTTGGCCCGATTGACATCCCTAGTAACACATGTCATAGCAAGATGTACTGACAAGCTCTTAGTGCTAGAACCACGGTAGGGTTCGCGTAGTACTCCCAAGCTCGCTTAAGATACTAGCTTATTCTGTTAAGCCCTTTGTTGGGGATCCATGTTTGAATTGAAAGAAATTTGGCTTAGATAAGTGTAAGAGAGATTGAATGAGTGTGTGCGTTTTTTTTTTTGCATTGAATGTGGTATTTGAGTGTGAGTGTAGGAAGTATTGTAGGATAAAGAAAATGAAAAAATAATTTTTTTAAAAGGGAATAAATCTGCCGAGTAATGGATATATTTTGATAATGTGTTAAATTTTGAACTAAAACAACTAGGAGTTTTTGTTCTGCTCGATTAAGTATTTCCCTATCCAATAAAAAAACGCACGACTCAACAAATAAGCTAAGTGATAAAACAAACAAAACCAAGTTTTTCACATTCTATTAGGATAAATCTGAAATATAGTTAAACATGTAACTAACTCTTACTTGAGGAAGAAACGTTTTTCACAGACAAGTGTGTTCTGTTGTTTGAACTTTTGAAGTCATGATGATGATAATTAACTAGTTGAGCCCGAGCATAGTAGATTTTGGCTTGTTGGCTAGCAAAATGCTCGTTTTCAAGCCTATTGCAGAGCCTAGCTTGACTATTATCACTCTTGAACTCGAATTTGCTTATATGCTTTACAAGCCAGAGTTCATTAAGTTAATATATCAGTCACTTGCAAAATTAACAAGCTTTTGAGCCAACACTAAGCATATATAAATAAGTTGCGGAAGACACTCTTCATGAGGGGAAAAACGTATACACTATGCGCATACGCCCAACCCCATCGTGGATTGTCAGAGAAATAATCCTCCACAAGGCACACGACTGTGGCTTATCTATCACGGTGAATGTACCTCCTTGACTGGCGTTGATTGACCGCCTCCAACTCCACAAATCAGTTCATTGTAACCACCCCAACGTTGCAAAATATCACAAGAAGCTTGTTGCTCCTGAGTCCTGACAAAGACTTGCCAGTGAAATTACCATATGGATTCATGACTCAAATGGTTCCTCAAACCTATAAGTCGTCAACCTTTGACCATCAAATTACAAATTAACTATACGATTTACGTCCATGGTATATTTTCAGCACCTAAATTTCAGGCAGCACGTTGGAATCTGATGAGAGAAGCATACTTAAATGCAGCATGATCCAACAAATTTCCTGTATATCCAAAACAATGGCATCATGCCATGTAAATATTTAAAGACTCAGTCCACATCAGAAGAACAGATAAACATTATTCTTCTTGGTCAACATTAATACAAAAAATTGTTCATCAACAAGAGAGGAGTTCTTATCTCTTCTTGGTCTTCTGCTTCGACCTCGCTTTCGATTTCGAGTCGAAGTGATGAGCCTTCAGCTTCTTCTTGCGAATTGTGGTTGGAGGGCCGCCGCCACCAGCACCTTCTCTAAAAGGCATCCCCATGAGAGCCAGCAATCTGTGAGCTTCTTTATCCGTGTTAGCTGTAGTCTCTATGCAGACATCCATTCCCCTCGGCTTACCGAGTATGTCGAAGCTAAGCTCTGGGAACACAGTCTGCTCACGGAAGCCAATGCTGTAGTTGCCATTTCCATCAAAGCTATTGGCGCTCACCCCTTGAAAATCACGCGTCCTAGGAAGTCCCAAGTTGATGAGCCGATCAAGAAAAGAGTACATCACCTGTCAAAAACAAATGAGGTTAGAGGGGGAAGCCAATGGTTAGCTCAAATGTAGTACTACTATTTCTTTCATAGCTTTACCACAGGTGGTTGTCATCGTCCCTGAACTTAAGTTATAAGCATCACAAAAATGGCTGTGGTGCAGGAAACTAAGGACCCAAGAACTATGTTCCTATAATATCTGTTGTTTTTTAGATTTGCCACACTAGAGCCATAATAAAGCCCCCCACCCCCCACAAAAAAAAAGACGGAATGTGACATTTATTTTCATAATCCACCCCTTTCCTTTAATAACCCAATAAGAGCATAAAGTGTTTAGTTTCTAGGCATGCATTGTACATTCAGTAGGAGCACACAAGGTCGGTTGGACTAGACAGATATATATTTTACCCTTTTATCATCTTTTATTATGCCATATATCTTCATATTCATGCGGAAGTAAATGACAACCAGGTGCACAATCACCTCAACCCCACAACCCTTTTTCAGATCATCGCTGAATTTATCACTTGAAGAAAGAATGTACACTAGTACGTCTGTTTACCAATAGGTCAGTCAGTTTCACTTAGAATATCTATGCAACATGCATCATTTATGATATAATCTGTCAATTTCTTATATTTTCATGGAAAAACAAACCAAACACTTGAGAAAGAAATGGAGTAATGCAGCAGCAAAAAATATCTCACACTGCCTCTTAGGGTGCAAGCAATCCCTAGTGGTTGTCCTTCTCTAATCTTAAATGTGGCAATAGCCTTCTTTGCTCTCGTCTTAATCGGTCTTTGCCCAGTAATAAGTGCCAAATCATTCATAGCTGCATCCAAACCCTTTGCATTCTGGGCAGCATCTCCAATTCCACAGTTCACCACAATCTTTTGTACTTTTGGGACCTGTACATTCACAGGATGAGATCAGGAAAGAACCTTATATGTAAAGCATAATCTAACGTTCTCACATCAACTTCATAGCTGTCTTGGTCAACGGCAGTAAGAAGGTTATAAACACACTGAAATACATCATCTGAACACTTTCCTGAACAGAGAAAAGTTTTACGCGATTTGCTATAACTAGAGAAATGTAACATATTTGGATTTGAAAATCCTCAAGCTCAGTTTCCAGCCATGTTCAACAATGCTTCCATAATCAATTACACTAAAATTTATTCCTGTAAGCTGATGATCCGTGTAAAGCATTGCAAACAAACAAACATGAGCATAAATAGTTGAAGGAAGCCAAACATATAGTATATGGATCAGAATAAAATCGCCAACACAGACATTCATACTTTTCAAATGTAGCTATTAATTTAACCATTTATTTACCAATTCCCACACACTCAGATACAAATTACCAAGCCATTGTCAGTTGGAACATCTTAACCTAAAACAATCAGCTAAAAATACCAAAACTATCAACCTGACCTGATAAAACACAAAAGCTAAAAAGCTCCCAATGACTCCACCTACTCACAGCTCACAATTTTCATGCTATTACCAAAAAGATAAGAAAATTTTCTACAAAAATATAAAATTGCACTGCATTACTTGATGAACATTGGTGTAGTTAAACTCTTCTTTGAGCAGCGGCACAATTTTCTCGATGTAAGTGGTTTTGAGCCGGTCGACTTTCTCGGCTTCTGTTTTCTCGACCAGGACGACCGTCGAAGCCTTGACGGAGAGAGCGCCAGGTCGAACGCCGGAGAAATTGAGGGACGGAAGCCGGACGGAGAAGCGGCCGTGAAATACTGACGCCGTGGAGTGCAATAGCGCGGGAGATAACGCCATTGTTAGGTGTGCGGAGTTGGGGATTGAATTTGAAGCTGCAATTTCTAGTTTTGTTTGGATGAGGATAAGAATTAAGAATAGTCGTTAAATAGTATCGCTTGGATTAATTTTATGTACAGTTTTTGCTCTTTTTTTACAGTAATAAATTTTTATCATTAAATTTTTTATCCATTCATTAAAATTAATATGAATTAATATGAATTCATTTAAATTAATATGAATTCTGTTTATTTCTCTTTCATAAGTATTTCATTTAATTCTATGCTAAAATTTACACTATCCATAAATATGATTTTTTTTGTATGTCAAGCTATTGATCCTTTTATGCAAGAGTTGCTAGCAACCATAACGTGGTCAGCCACACAATGACATTTTTGTAAATAATTATAAAAGTCAATGTAATAAATTAATAGTAATAATTAGTGCTAAGATAATTTTACTTAATTGCCCTTTTTTCAATTTTTCACTTCAAATTTAAATTTACTACATTCTCTCTCCATAATAATTTATGCACAATTTACGAAATAATTTATGCACAATTTACGTCAAATTATATGTATGTTGTATTGGAAATAATCATATCATACCTATTATTTATAAGTTATTTAAATATTAATGCTAAATATAATATAGTTTAAATTATTTCATTTGTAAGTGAAGCTAAATACCAATTATATAATTTTAATATCATGAATATATTTATATTCTAATTTAAAAGTAGTTGTATAATACAAATTAAATAATAATATAACATAATTAAAAGTAAAAAAGAAAAAAGAAAAAACGGAAAGAAATATGACACAAAAGAAACGTACAAATACACAATATAATATTTCCAAGATTATTTATTATTAGTTGTACTCTAGTCCTTATTTATGCAACGGGGTAAATTAATCTAAAAAATTTAATACTTTTAAGATGAACTAATTTCAAGTAAAATAGCATTAAATGCATAAATTTTTATTAATATTTTATGTTTATGGCTGGCCATATGACCATGTAGCATCACATTCTGCAAACCCCTCTTCTTGACATCATTATCAAAGATATTAGATATCTTTATCCATTATTTCGAGGATTATGAACCCCATATTATTAAATTTACCTAAATCATTTTTGAGTTGCTAAATTTTACTGGGATTTCACACAGAATTACGCTCACTTATTGTGTTTTTCTTTGTAATACTACTAATTTATGTATCTACGGATTGAACATTTATGCAAACAGCTTCATAGATTAATTTGATGGCTCAATTATACCGTCACAAGCACAGCAGCCGCAGTAATAAAAAACTCACGCCCCAATGGGGAATACCAGTCCAGAGCCAACTTCGCCACTGAAACTGGCGCGTGCCGTTACTCCAGACACAGCGCGTGAATAAATCTCTATATTCCGGTGCTCTGTAAGGCCATCCACAATAGGAATAGCCCAGCAATAGCCCAGCCATAGCCTAGCCACTGCCACATCATCAACACTAAAAAATCCTCCTGCCACTTCATAAATAGCACAGCCATAGCCTAGCCACATCATAAATAGCCCAGCCACATCAATAGCCACATCACTAATAACAATTATATAAAAATGAAATAATTAACAATCACACAACATACGGAATTTAATTTACGAGACATATACGAGAAACATTAATAATACTACCCACATCACTATTAACAAATATATACAAAATGAAATAATTAACAATCACACAATATGCGAAATTAAATTTACGAGACATATACGGGAAAATGACGAACAAAGCGCGTATATATAGTGTTTCGAAAAAAAAAATTTATTTTTTCGCGCTAGGCGGTGCGCTGGGCGATCCGGGCGCTGCAATAGCGCCGAACGGACCGCCCAGCGCACCGCCCAGCGCCACGCGACCGCCCAGCGCTGCGCGGTTTCTCTCTCCAATCGCCCGCTGGGCGGCTGCAATAGATCGCCCAGCGAACCACCCAGCGCCGGCGCTCGGCTCGGCGGTCGCTGGGCGCCTATTGTGGATGGCCTAATGGCGTTTCATTTTTTCTCAAATTTCAAATTTATCGAGTCTCTACCATTTCCCCTTTTACAAACATCAAATAGATACGCGCGCGTGTACGATTAGTACAGAGATACAAATATATTTATGTATGGGTTTTATGCGTAAAATTCAATACCTATATGTACGTGATCTTTCTGCCAAGAGATGGTTGATCGGAATATACTAGGAATTTAAACCCTAGCTTTATTTATTTCAAGTTTCATTTCTATATCTCGATCCATGTTCAGACATGCAGATTCTGGCTGGATTAGGCGGTAGAGGAAGTGAAGGCTGCAACATTTTTCGAGGGATTTGGAGTTTTTAGTATATCGGGATTGGGGGCAAACGTGTGGTTAATTTCTGTTCTTTAGCATTGGATTTTGGTGAGATTAGGGCATGGATTTAGATTGAGCTGGATCAATCAACTGAATTTTAGCTTGAATGTTAGATTGACTTGGGTACGGTGTTGAATAAGCTCAATGAATTGTGAGAGTTAGAGTTTAGGAAGATCTAAATTAGGTGTGTTAAATTTGAGTTATTCGTTCTGTTTGGTGTATGCATGGTTAAATCAGTTTGCAGCGAGGTTAGAGAAATCTGTACGATTTAGAGTGTGGTGTTTGCTTTTGAGGGAAGTTAGATTTCATTGGGAGCTGCAGAATGAGCTCACAAGATGAGGATAGAAGGTCCTTGGACAAGGATCTTGAAACTCATGACGATGTTTCTACGTAATCTTTTGTCAATCAACTTTGTTTATTCTGCAATTTATATAGCTTTATTGAGATTAGATGAAGAAAAGTGTTTTTGGTGATTTTAGGAAACCAAAAATATCATATTCAAGAGAGTTTCTACTGTCGATCAGCAATTCGGATATCTGCAAGAAGTCGCCGAGCGGGTTTGATGAATCACTACGGTAAATGATACTCAATTGATAATGTTATACAAGATGCCCTAAAAGGAAGTTATTATGATAGCAGTCATGTCGTGTTGCTTTTGTTGCTTAAAAGTGTATTCAGTTGCTTGCTCGGCATCTTTGATATACTTAGAAGTGTCCTGCAATTTTTTAGTATGCTCACCTGTTGGTTTTTCGACAGTATATGGGGAGAAGAACTGCTGAGACTACCCGATCGAACAAGCATTCCTGGGAGGTTGCCATACCAAGGTTTCAGAAGAAATGAGTATTCCTCATCACCTCCTACTCGGGGGGATACTAATACCTACTCTAGAGGCATTTATGGGAAATGGGATGGTCGTTATTCTGCTCGGAGTGATCGAGACAGCGATTCTCAGTCTGACAAGGACTCAGGTTATCTTTAACATTTATCTGTAGGCTTGACGCATGTATGATTTTTTGATCAGTGAAACCAAAGTCATTGTTAGCTGATTCCGTTCATTCCATTTTACTCATATCAACAACTTCTCTATAGCTTGTCTTTGTGTAAATGATCTGCCTTTCTTACCTTTGAATGGAAATTATGTCTAAGATTTATTAATGACGAGTCAAGTAAGATCCAAAAAACTAAATATAGATTAACAAGTACTTTTGACGGAGGCTGAATTTTGTATTATTCAAAGAAGGCAGCACCGAATGAGCTAATATGTAATCACTCAAATTTAAGTTTGTTCGTTAAATGTACCTGTGGAATGGAATGTTTTCTTGGATTTCTACCTTTATTCTCAAAGTTTTGCTGAATTTTTTTTATCGGTCCCTGCAGAGAAAACAACAATATATTTTCTTCATATTCTCTCTGTTCTTTATGCTATGCTTAGTACACATTTGGTAAAAAACTGTGTTTTGTTGATTAAGATACCAAGTTTCTGTATAGTGCTTGGCTTCCTTTAGAATGTTTTGCGAATTAAGTCTTCTGAAATCCCTGATGCTTCTACTGTGTTTTGTGTCTTATTAACATTTTATAACATTTTTCTATATTATGGTTTTGCTTGCCATTGTATCATTTTCTCCCTCACAACCATATGACTTGATTTTCAACCTCTCCTGTAGATTCTGGGAAACGTTTCGGAAATCATTCTCGACATTCTTGGCAGACTCCTGAGCATGATGGGCTTCTTGGGAGCGGTTCATTTCCAAGACCATCTGGATATGCTGCTGGGATCTCTGCTGCTAAGGTGCAACCAAATGAGCAAACTCAACTAAGCAGAAGTGTTGAACCCTATCATCCTCCACGTCCTTACAAGGTCAACGAAACAATGTAGATCGTAATGAAGTTCTGTTAGCTTGTATCATTTCCAGCATTTTCTATTCCCCGATTCATGTTATCATCTTATCTTTTTATTTGAAACATAGTACTCAATCCACGTGCAACAATATGCAATGTATCGTTCACTGAAATACTTCATTATGCAACTATCTTCAGGCAGTACCCCATTCAAGAAAGGATACTGACGCCTTCAATGATGAGACTTTTGGCTCAATGGAGTCTACCAATGAAGATAGAGCAGAGCAGGAGAGAAGGCGAAGAGGTATTCATCAATCTCATTGGAGGTTTTTTTGGTTCATAGTTCCTATATTAGTTATTCCAAACTCTTTGTTTCTTATTGTTGCTACACCTTTAGGGTGTGTTTGTTACATGAGATTAGGCCAAGTTTAGCTTATTAATCTACCAAACTATCGATCTGAGGTACCCTTATATATAATCTCGGCCTGCCAAGGCCTGGAAAAAAGTCACTGTTACTCTTTGTTTAACAATCTTGATTAGGAGCCGCTATTGTTTTATCTCATTGTTAAAGTGTAGAGAGAGGGGGGGTAAGGGAGTGGGAGGGGAAGGGGAAGGTAGGCCATACCCGCTGTGAAGGAATTGAGTTGGCGAGGAGAAAAGGGAGATGGTTTGGAGTGGAGGCAACGCAGGTGGTGGCACTAGGGTTTTACCCTAGCGCTAGAGCAGAGGCGGCGGATGTGCGAACTGCTTTGGTTTTGTCTGATTCAAGACTTTTCGGCACAGGCAGGCTACCCAGAAGCAATGGGAGCCGATAGGCCAATCGGATATTTAGGCATTCTGCGGCAACTACTGGTCCCAGTACTTGGTGGCATCTGCATGGTGGCAGAGATGCATACCAGCGAGCAGCAGCAGTTTGCCTGGCGTTTTCCAGCGGTTTTACATCTTTCCGATGGTGTGCAGCTACGGGGTAGTGTAGGAATGACATAGATGTAATTTTTCATCTTAATCTATGAAATAATCTAGGCTACCAAACACCTCACCTTTTTTTTTATCTTATCTACCAAAAAACATAGTTTTTTATCTTGATTTTATCTTAGCAACGCTACTAAACAATTCCTTAATGTAACTTCTTATCAGCCTCTTTTGAGATGATGAGAAAGGAACAGCATAAGGTTCTACAGGAGAAACAAAATTCTAATTCGAGGAATAGCAAAGTCGGTGATGTCTTAAGCCTTTGTGAAGGCTTGGTAGATAGCAAAGAGGACAAGGGGCTTTTTTCCAGGAATAATGAGTTAGAAATTTCTGCTGTAAGCAATGACTCGGAAAAATCATCTTTATCCTCACAAGCTCCTGCCTCAAGACCGCTTGTTCCACCAGGATTTAAAACCAATCTCCTTGAAAAAAGCTCTGGCTTGAAATCATTGATTCATCCTTCTCTGTCAGAGGTACACAACTTCCATTTTTATTTTTATTTTTATTTTTATGTTTTTTGGGTGGAATGTATTTGGTTGGAGATGCGTGTATGCTTTTTAATCTACGAGCAACAGACTTGCATCAACCTATGCCATTTTCGGATTTTAAAGTTCTCAACCACACCTTGTGGGAAACTGTTTTTCAAACAGTAGAGACACAATATCATTGTTCGTAAGACATACACTACACATTGCGATCTTTTTGCTTTGATTTAGAAAGGATACCTCCCCTTCCCTGTGCATGGAGGGTCTTGGCATGTTATATGTCTTCAGTTCTATTGCTGATGAATTCATTGTTCTTGAAATCTCATATTACATAATAGTAGTCAATTGCAACATCGGGATCCCTTTGCAAAGATCCTATCAAGTTTCAATAGTTCAAATTACATAGATATTTTATATTTTTACAGGTGTCGACGTCTGTAACAACTGAGAGCACTACGGTTGCTGACCCGAACCTCATTCAAAATGCAAATCATGGTATAGAGAGTTGTCTCACTGAAGAAATCAGTGTATTTGGCAGACAGCCCGCAGAGAAGACACAGCACACAATCCTATTGAATAAGGGGGAACATGTTAATGGACATGTTGGTTTAGACGGGCCAAAGCAAGCTGTCTTAGAAAATCAATTATTCTGCAATTTTAGTCCCTTACAGATTCCTGGAACACCAGATGATCCCAATTTTACAAAACTTAATGATGATGGACTGGAGGATAAAACCGTTCATGATTCTAGCATAAGTCACTCAACATCAATTTTAGGAAAGATTTTTGGTAGCACTTTATCTACAAAAAGCGATGGCCATTCCAATTCAGTTGAGGTAATTTATGTTTTAGACAATTTCATGTTCTATGACTGCTGCTCCCAGTCCTTGCTCTATGTAATTGTACTTCTGCCTTGATGATGTGCAAGCTACTTAGTCAATCTCTCCTGTATGCATTATTTTCATTGAGTCTTGAAAACAGTTCTTATTACTTGATTGAAGATTATATGGGACTTGATGGTTTAGCTAATTTTAATTGAGAAAGACAGGCTCTGGGGTATTCCAAAATGCAAAATGACATGATTTGCCTCTTAGAGGGATGGAGTATTTTTCTTAATATTGTATTCAATCTATTGACTATTAGTAATAAGCATATCAACCTCCTATTTGGGATTTTTGGGTACAAGTATCCAAATAAAATATGCCACCCCAAGGATGACCATAATTAGGGATATTATGAAAGATAGCAAGTGAAATTAGGGGGGGGGGGTACTTTGTGCATGGAACCCCTCTGCTGTAAACCTTAATACAATGTTCGCCACAGGCTCAGTTGAGACTAGCTTGTTATAGAAGCTGCATTTTTGTTATAGAGAGAGACTATTTCTGTGGTTTGATCTTATCTGGTCAATGATGAGGGTATTTTGATTTTTTGGGTGCTGTTGCTTCCATTTCGTTAAGCCATTCCACAACCTTTTCCTTCTGGTGTATTGTATTGATTGCTTCCGTCTCATCAATTTTTTTCTTATAAAGCTTCACAATAATAAACCTGATGATACATGGAGCCCAAAGACTGCCCACTCGTCAAAGTTTGCTCAATGGTTTTCTGAGGAAGGTAACATGCTAATTGCTATCTATATAAATTGATTGGTAGCAGAAGTGCTCAGTTTGCCATTTTTGTGTGGCTATGGCTCTAATATCTCAAGCACATATTACAGAAGCCAAGGTTGCTGCTGATGTCTCATCTGCAGGGCAAAACGATTTACTGTCATTAATAGTCGGCAGTGATAAAGGCAAGTACTAACATTATACTTCAGGAGCAGCTAAGACCTGTACTTGATTTCTCCTTTTAGTCCATAAGAAATCTAACATGGTTTAGCTTGACATTCCAGCTGCAGCTAATGGGATATCTGATCAAGCATGCAGTAACAACAAAGTGGATACTGTTCCAGCTGTTCTTACATGTGAAGACCTCGAACAATCTATCTTGTCAAAATATGATCCAAAGCCTATGAACACGCAGCCACACTTGAAAAGCTTTACCACTGCCGAAGGAGATATTGCACAGTCAAGCGGACATGCTGATAATCACACATCTCTACACCTGCTCTCAATGTTGCAAAAGAGTTCAGATCAGATTAGTACAGTTGTAAACCCCAGTAATATCAATTTGGCCAATAAACAATTAGTTTCTCAGGAAAATGATAGAACCACAGTGGTGACTGAGCCTAAAGAGGAAGAAAATGGTAATCTTGGGAAGACACTCACTCTGGAAGCTCTCTTTGGAACTGCTTTCATGAAGGAGCTAGAGTCAGTTGGAGCCCCTGTTTCTGTCCAAGGAGGCTCAACTGGCTCTGCTCGAGTTGATGCCCCAGGGCCTCATGCATTTCCTTTTCCAGTCAAAGACAATGATATTTCTTCTTCAACAGTTGAACATACCGGGCTTCAGAGACCAGTTCATGATTATAATGTCCCTTCAAACCGTAGACAGATTGCAAAATTGAATGGGGCTGATAATTGGCTTGGCGTCGGTGATTCGTCAATTGGAATTTCTTCACCAAAGCGTCAAACTGAATCACTAAACAAACGTGATGGATTTGAAAGGAATGCTGGATATCAACTGCCTGAAGAAGAAAACTTGATTTCTGCAGGTGATTCTCGCGATCCCAGGTTGCTTCAAATGATGCCAGTTGGTAATTCAATTAACAGTGTAAACAGTTCTTCAACTACGCCTATCAACATAGCAGAGAAATTGGCAGTTTTAGGTGGTATTATTAACGACAAGCATAGCATGGGAGGTTCAGAAGGCACACCCTTTCCACATGGCTCACATGAACAAAGGGGACCTGATATTTCTTATTTAAATCTCCAGTTGCAGCAGCAATCATCACAACATTTTCAGCATCCACGTAATACCCAACCTAGGCCATTGTATCATCACTTGGATTCACATCCTGCTAACATGAGCTCACACCTGAAGTTCTTGAGTCCAGAACGAACTTCTGGTCACGATTCTCCAGTCAATTATCAACCCTCTTCCCCTATGATTCGGCCGTCTTTCCATCACAACCCCAACGTTAGGGTTTCTGGATTTGACGTTCCTCCTCCACAACACCCACTGTTGCATCAGATGCAAATGACAGGCAACCATCCTCAGTTTGGGAGGGGTGGTCCAGTCCCTCATCATGGCAACCAACCAACTGGTTTTGTCCAGGAAATGAATCAAACGCAAGGTCTCCCCTTTGGGTCCCGCTTACCAAATATTGGCGGTAGTGTAGTGCCAATGCCAGGTAGAAATTGTTTTGTTTTCTTTTGTTTGAATGAGCTATTAGTAGTTACGGATACCATATATCTACGGGCCCCACTTCATAGTATATGAAGTAATCTCAGAAATTAGTTGTTTTATATGTCTGCTTTTTTGAGACAGTCATTCTGCATCATTATCCTAAGAGAGCATTTTATTTATCAATATTTAATTATTATTTACCATTATCATTATTATTATAATTATTTTAACATTAGTGAGCTGCTAGAAAGTTAGACAGGCTTGGTTGTTCTCAGAATATAACTCTCTTTAAAATTCCAATTCTTAAAACAGAGATCATAGGTCATTTTAAGCTGAAGAAATAAATGGTTTTTGCTTGTTATTGCATGTAGTTTTGCTGTATATTTTTTATGAATGCATCTAATAATTAACTTTGCGATCTAATACGAGGGTTTTTTGAGTCGGGTGGTTGTGATTGATTTATTAATTGTGTAGGCGGGACCCCTCCTGAGGTGTTCCAGAGGCTAATAGAAATGGAGCTCCGAGCAAATTCGAAGCAGATTCACCCTTTTGTCCCTCCTGGTCACAACCAAGGAATATACAGCCATGAGCTAGACCTGGAGTCCAGATACCGATAGAAAATACCTTCTCGTCTCTGTGATAAGATCAAGCATATCTCCCAGTGACTTGTTCTGTGGGATGTAGAGTTTTAGCTTCAGTGTAATTTCAGGGCCTCAATCAGATTATGGGAGAACCATGTAAAGGGGTTGTTTCCTGTCTTGGCGTGGATATATGCATGCATGTTCATCTGAAACCTCTCTCTCTGGTTTAGTATCCTTAGCTGTTGAAATTAGGCCATGTTTAAAAGGGTAGAGACTTCTCAGGTTTGCTCAATGTCAGTGTATTTACAAATCTCTCCCCAACTTTTAACAAAGCAGCGGCCTAAATGGTATGTTTCTCTTCACCCTGCACTTGTATGGATTTTCACACTCACTTTCTCCCAACATCTTATATGTCCCAATTGTGTCAAACTGAAATTTTCATTTTAAATAAAGAGAGAAATTCGCAGTATATAATTTTTCTTGACTTGATCAGTACATCTGATTAATAAAGCTTAAAAAAATTAAAGACCATAGCCATGGAATAATCAATCATTAACTAAAAAATGAAAATTCCAGTACATGCTAAAAAATGAAGATAAAAAGCCTGAGTTACTAAATACTAGAAAATGCAGCAGGCCTTTGCGCAAGCGCACACACGAGCTGTTATGGGAAAACATATATAGTAAAAGTTGCTAATGTTGCATGGGACCCCACGCCCTAATGTAGGTCCGCCAGTGCGTCGATGTGGACCAAACGATCCGGCTCATGCTTGTCGACCAGAGCCGAGGCAGAGGATCAACTGCCAGGGGCAGAGCCTGCGCTGCGCAGCACGAGGGAGTGGATCCAATTGAGGTGGCGGAGCAGCATGTTCTCAACGAGCGCTGAGCTGGTGAAGCATTCCTTCTCGACCGCGGTATCTTCGATGCAGATGAGTGTCACTACTAGCGGCAACGGTTGAGATTGAAGAGCAGAGAGGTCCCTAATTTTTATGTTTCTTTTATTGAATTTTCATCACCCCACTAAAATTTGGTTATATTTTGTGTTACTTTAATAAGGGTGAAACATACATTTTTTTACAATTGCATTGCACAATTTGCACTAGTCATAATAATTACGTAAAAAAATAAATAGAAAAACGATTGAACGTTATGATTGCCAACCAGTAACGATAAAAATACGATAAATTAGAGTTGAAGGTTACATAACATTCACAAGACCAACTATATGGATGAACATTATGGTTCCAACTGACTGCATATTTGGTTTAGCTGCGAAATTGCTTACTCCTAAAACACAAGCACAAATTTAAAGCAAAGACAACTAAGCCCACTCTATACCAACACGGTAAAAAGGTCGAGAGTAGGAAGATTAAATGATTTTGGTTTCCAAACTGAAAATATGTGAAATTTCAAACTTATCTACAACAGGAATAAGCTCTGGAAGACCTCTCAGTGGCTGCTGCATCTTCCCTTATCCGATGCACTAAAACATCCTCTTTGAATGTGTTTTATTCAGGCGAAACTTCATTATCAACAACACAGGCAATGTCAGACAATTTTCCCAGGATTGAAATGAGATTCTTATTCATTGAGTCGCATCTTCCTCTTGGGCAGCGCTTCCATCTACATGCATATAAATGATAGCGTTAACTACTGTGTGCGTGATGCACGGTGGGAGAAAAGACCATTTTGTCGGGCTTTCCTCATCAAAAAACCAAATAGTGGAACTAACTTAAGAAACTATGCATCTTAGTAAAACATTGACTGGGTATGCATAATACCTTCACCTTCTGATGGCCCACAAGGAGACTTGCGGTAGCCTGTTTGCTGGTGAGTAGGCTGAAATAAATCAAATGAAGAAAGATAAATAATGTAAATCAGAGAAGTGAAAGATGATATGAAAAAATATATACAGTATGTCTCTTGTAACTACCTGTAGCTTCGGCCGGAGAGCCTCCAGCGGTCCTTTAGGCTTCTGGCCACCTTGCTGTGGAGATAAAATAAAAACGCGGATGTTTATGATCTAATTATTATAAGCTTCTTCTTTGCAAAAAGGATGCAAATATAAAAGTGAGTACCTTTCCCAAAGCCCAATCAGCAGAGTCAAAGTAGGCACGTTCATGATCCTGACATTTGATAAAATTTCCTATCAAAAGAGCTATTCTCAAAATCTACATATGGCATGAAAGAAGCATGATGTTACCTTAGAAATCAATGGTTGCTTCTTTGGCATTAACCCACCATATTTACTCTTCACAGTTTCCTCCTGCAAGGTAAAACAATATTTCTTTGAATATATACAATCACATACATTAACAACTTATGTAATGTAGAAAATGGGTGTGAGAGCACAACTTCCTGCTGTGGTGATGGCATGCCCTTCCCACCGCCGTCCATAACAACTTCCGTTCGCTCTTTGTTTTCTTCAGCACCTGACATATTCTCCAACCACCAGTTCACAAGAAAAACCTATAGAAAAAGAGGCTTCTTCAGTAATTCCTCAACTATGAATTAAAGGATCGGATGAAGGAGTATTGGCAAAATCCATTCTAATGACAATTATTTAGCCATAAATCGATTTCACCATAACTAAGAACTCTCCATACATCACGAGTTCATAACAAACGCCATTAATGCACCCACACCTCTTATTATTTTGATGTAACTCAATCATAGGAAAGTATTAACAAATCTCAGCAACACAATTACTTAATCCAAGAAACAAATTCGCACAAACAAAATCCACAACAATTCAACTATTACTGAAAGATCCAAAGTGACTAAGTCGTAAATTAGCTCAATAACAACATGAAATGTGAAATGTGCAACTTCAAACAACATGCATTTATGAGAAATGCATACGATGAATTCACTAACATTCATTGCGACAGATATCCGATCACCTGAATCGTAACAGATCCCAGAATGAATCGCACAAATCCTATTGGCGTCGAACAAACACGCATAGTGATAACATAGAACAACGAAATACGAAAAAACAATCACAATAAATCTAAACCGAAGACTCATACAAAATAAGGAATTCACACCGTTTGAATATAAAAATAGAATCACGCACAGAGAGAGAAAAAGCACCTTGGAGGAAAAGGAATTCGATTTGTGTTACAGAAAGGTAGAAGCTAGCACCCGTTTCAGAGCTAATAATAAGAATGAATCAGCTGGGGCTCAATTACATCCATGCCCTTTCAGTCAAAATATTTTTTTTTACCCAAACGAGTTTTTTAGAATATTAAAATTTATTCCATATATTATGTTGATTATAAAATTAATCTACAAGTAAACAATAGTATGTATTTTATTAAGATAATACATCCACGTCGTATTTGGAATCATACTAACATTAGTCGTGGATACAACAACTATATAGATACTCCGTATAGTAACCGAGTACTACTTCATCTGTCCCATATTATTCGCATTTTTCTATTTCACTTCGCCTCAAACTATAACTCATTAAGTGTTCTCTTATTAAGTAATTTCATATTACACTTAAATTACTAAATTAATTATATTAAAAAAATCAATCACAAATTTACAAGCCTAAAATGAATAGATCGAGTGACATAAGACATACTCCTTCCGTCCCTTAAATTTTGTCACATTTTGATCGAGATTTTTAAAAATTTAATGAAAAATATGTTAAAAAAATTAATGGAATGTGGATCCTACTTTTTAATATTAATTTATAATAAAATGTGAGTGTTAATGAGTCAGTGGAATATATGGTCTACTACTAAAAATAGTAAACAAATGAAATATGACAAATTTTGTGGGACGGATGAAAATAAAAATAGGTGAAAAAATTTTAGAGACAGGAGAAAAATATATTAAAACATGCTAGTAAAAATAAAATGTCCAGTCCACATAGAGTATTTAATGTGACCAATTTCGATTTTGACTGTGACACATCAAAAGAATCTTGGAATGTAAAACGTGATTGTGAATTGTGATCCATATGTAGAAAATGAATGAACGTCAGTTTAATAAAGTGTGTAGGGAAAAAAACAACGAGAATAAATTTAACAAAATTGAGTTAAATTGAGGACTTAATTCGAAGATGATATATGTAAAGTTAACGTTTAATTAATTAAATGTTATTAGTAAAATGATTTTAACGAAATCCAATAAAAACAAGATCACCATTCAATTAATTCGATTTTGTCTTAATTGATTTTTTTAACGTTAGTTGGTTAGTGTGGTTTGGTGAAAATTCATTAGTCTATAATGCACCTCTGCCATTCTAATTAGACTAAATAATTTTTGACCTGCTACAAATACATTATGAATTGGATTAAATCAAGTATTATCGTGTTCGTAACATTATCGAGTTAACCTAATAATTATACGAAAAATTTGAATTGGATTCGTGTTGGATTAGATAACCCCTTTTATCGTGTGTTATCGAGTTCATACAGCTCATCTCTTTCTTGCCTTCACAGCTATGACCACCAGCACCACCACGTCATATCTCTTCCGCAAAACATCTAAATCATTTAATGTTGTTATTGTATGTTGTCGAGTTCGTATTGTTAATTTGTTATCGTGTCGTGTAAACATGAATAAGATCGTGTCGCTAACAGATTTGTGTTATATGTGGATTCTGATATAGCAAGTTGGGTTTATGTTGTAATTATGAACAATAAAACACAAGGAAATGGAATGAGGAGGAAATGAAATTGGAATGAGCATTCGGGTTTCGATTCGTTTTTTTGCCAAAACCGAACCAAAACTGAAAAATCGAATTTAGTTCAAAATCCAAACCGAACCGAACCCGAAAAACTGAAACTGAAAAATCAAAAATCGAACTTAAAAAACCGAACAAAATCGAATAAACCGAAAAACCTAAAAAAACATATAATATTAATATATATTTTATATTTTATATATACTAATAGAATATATATATATATATATATGTAATATAAAATTAATAATGTATACTCCCTCCGTCCCCAAAGAATATGCACTTTGGGGTCGGCATGAGTTTTAATGTAAAATTGGTGAAGTAAGAGAGAGATAGAAAGAAAAAATAAATAAAGTATTGTTAGTGGAGAATGTGTCTCATCTCATTAAAGAGAAAAGACTTTCCCAAATTAGAAAGTGCATATTCTTGTGGGACGGACTAAAAAGGAAATAGTGCATATTCTTGAGGGAAGGAGAGAGTATTATATAGTAGAATATAATAAAAGAATATATCTATATATATATATTATAATAATATATATTAAATTAATAAAATATATATAATTCGGTTTTTTGGTTTTTTTCTTCACCCGAACCGAACCGAATTTCAAAATTTTGGTTTGGGTTTAGTTCGGTTCGGATATTCGGTTTCCGGTTTTTTTTGCTCACCCCTAAGCACAAGGAATATAAAAAGAACGGAATTGTTATTCTTTTATTGATTCTATTTCTATCTTTGTAACTACAAATAATATAGGAATGAAATGGAATGAAATATGAATAATTAATATATAGATTCTATCAAAAAAATTATTTATCCAAAAATATTTTTGCCAAATATTTTTCTTTTGTGTGTGTGTATATGTGGTGTTGTGTGTGCGTGCATGTGTTGGTGTGCGTATGTGTGAAATGTGTGTGTGGTGTGCGTATGTGTGAATGTTGTGTGTGTGTGTGTATGTGGTGTTGTGTGTGTGTGCATATGTGTGGTGGTGGTTGTGGTGGTGGTGGTATAGTGTCTGTGTATAGTGTGAGCATAGTGTGTAGGTGTGTGGATTTTTTTAAATAATTAAAAATTCTAAAATTTTAATATTATTATAAAAATTTTAAAAATATAAAATTGAGTGATATTGAATTTAAATATAAAATAATATATTCTATAATTCTGTTAAAATCTAAAATAAAATCCTTAGCTAAATGGATGGAATGTCTATTCCCATGTGGAATTGAATGGTGATTACTAAGGAAAATATTTACTAAGCAAAGGAATGAAATGGAGGTAGAAATGTCGTTCCATTCCTTCATTCCATTCCACCATACCAAATAGGGCTTAATAGATACACAGTATTTTGATCACTGATATAAAGGGTGTCGTGGCAAAGCTGACATGTTAATAGATCATGAATGTTTGGTCTTGAATGAACAAGTGAATCTTGTGTTATTTCCCTATTTATGCTGAATTGAGCTGAAATGAACCTTGAATTTAAGTTGAGCCATACACATGCCTACTAAACCGGCCATTTTTTGTAATCCATGTATGCCTACGTGGTTAAGTCGTTGCTATATACCGTCACGATATTATCATTCTTAAATTCATGTCAAATCTACTCAAATATATTACATTTCGAGAATAAATAGGTGTGGGTGTGGCCCAATCTTAGTGTAGGCCGAACCAAAAATAAATTTTGTCCGTACAAATGAAATTTGAAGACTTGCACCTTTCCAGCAAGACTCCAACTACGAAAACCAACATCTCTCTACCATTTGATATCAAGAAAATACAAATAAAAATCACTTTGTGAATCCAAACAAAATTGATGACCCAAAATCATTATTTCAACTTCTTGTATGTACTAAAACATAACAAAAAATATAGCTCCAATCCTAGGCTAGAACCAATGGCAAGGAGTGAAAACGGGCCCAGAACGATCACCTTAACTTATAATGCATGTGTTCGGATCCTCTTCCATGCTGTGGTGCACCGGGTAGTATGTGGTCACCGGAGGATGGTAGGGCCTGTATGGCCTATATGGTAATGCAGTGCTGATCATCTGCATCATTTCTGGTTCCGGCTCCGGCTTCTTCCCTTCTTCCTCCTTTTTAGGCTCTTCTTTTTTTTCTTCTACCTTGGGTTCCTCCTTCTTCGCCTCTTCTTCCTTCTTCGGCTTCTCAGGCTCTTTGGCTGGCCCGACTGAGATTATGTGGACTGGCCAGTTCTTTTTCCGAAGTTTGGTAACCACGGATACAGGGTCAACTATTCCAATTACAGTTAACCTCTTTCCCTTGAGGTCGATGGATATTTCATCGATTCCTACAAATTATCAACACAGAAATTAAAGAACTATCACATATTTTTGTCTTGATCACCTAAACTCTCAACCATCAAAGAGAAAGCGCTTCAAGATTACGCGATAGCGATTTTCTACCTCTGATTTGATGGCAATGCATAACATAAATGGAATTGTGCCACAGGCAACGCAACATCTTTTTCTAGATTTACTATTAACTAAGTTAACTATTTGAAGTTGCAGTGAAAATAGATCATATAAGATTCCTAAACTAAGTAGTTGCAATCATGGCTTTGTTGGACTAATGAATATCCCCTTTCAAAATCAACATTTTAATTACGTCTCTACTCTCTAACGCTGATTGGATCTATCAGTCATCTTAAAGCAAGGTTAATTTTGAAAGTCGATCTTCTTTTACCTGTCTTAAAGTACTTTATTTGCATAATTATACCACAAACGACTATAATTAACTATGCAAATAGGCTAGCTTAATGCAGAATCAATGAAAATCACAACCAATACCACTCTATGTTTCACCATTATTCAGTTAACATTATATACATATATGTGCAATTGAGAACGACGGCGTACCATAAAGGGTTGAGACCGTCTTCAAAGCCCTCCTCTGTTGATCTTTGTCATTTTGCAAATCCAAACTCAACACAAATTTCTGCAAATTTTATTCGCATTAAAATAAGGATCCAACTGTCAGACGCAAATAATTATTTAAATCACAACAACGCCAAATCAACGAGTTCTTTAATATATAATGGAATATACGAAATTCCAAACAATAAGTAACATAAATTCACGATCTCAGACTCAAAGAAACAATCGTTTTCCAATGAGAACAGTCTTCCAGATCCAGAATAAACAAAATAAATCACAAAACAAAAATCCATTAGATTTTGAGGGTGAAGAAGAAAGAGCTGCATGTACAGAAAAGTTTGATTCATTTCCAACCTAAAAAAACACAGAGTAAGAAGAAAATATGGAATCAAACCTTCATTTCCTAGTGCAAAATAAAATCTCAAAGAATCTGACTCTTCCTGAAAAATGTAGTTTATGGTCAATTAACAGAGATAGACAGTGAAGTAGAGGGAGAGGAGAGAAAGAAATGGAATGAAAAAGAGATTAATATAATATAGGGAAAGACAGAGAGTAAAATTGTGGATTACTGTAAGGAATTTATAGTAAAAAACTGAAGAACATGACAGAGAGAGAAAAGAGCAGCCTACCTTTTCACCTGTGTCTCAATCTCTATCTGTAGTCCACAACTACAAATAAATAGGGGGAATGGATCCCTACTGTGCTTAAAAACACAACATATTATGCTGTGGATGATACGCAAGATTTTAGGCATCAAACGCAGCCATCTATTTCTCTCTCTTCTTTCAATATCTTCTTTTCTTAGAGCGTTAAGCAATAGCGCCCGTCCGGGAGGAATTCCGACATTTATAACTTAATCAAAATAGCTGAATAGACGAGGATGAAGTGATTTATAACTTTATCAAAATAGCTGAATAAGACATTTAATAGATGAGGATGAAGTAATTTAGAACTTTATCTACATAGTCGAATAAGATATTTAATAGACGAGGATGAAGTAATTTAGAACTTTATCAAAATAGTCGAATTAAACATTTTATAGACAAGGATGACGTAATTCTGAAATTTATCAAAATAGCCGAGTAAAACATTTAATAGATGAGGAAGAAGTAATTTATAACTTTTGGGTCACAACATGTAAAATTTTCTTCTGTGAAATTAAGTTTAATTCCGTGAATTTTAGTATTTTAGAGAATCCACAATGCATAGGTTCTGTATCTACCCGGGGGATCGAGATGGAGGGGACGCGTTGTAAACGTCCCCTCTTAGTGGCGTCACGGGAAGGGTAGAAGGCCACATGCCGTCCCTCCACGTGGCTCTTTGTGGTTCGTTGTGAAGCCCACTCGGACCCCGAGTGGACTTTGATTTACTCGATTTTAAAATTTATATATATTTACAAATAGATGGTGTGGTATTTAATTATAAAATTGATTTTTTATATAAAAATTTGTTTCTTATTTAAAAAAATATATTTTAAAATAAAAATTAAATGCAAAACCTAATCCAATATCTGCTTATCATAACAAAATATATAAATCTTAGCCACTAATATGAGTGAGTTGGTCAAGCTGTAGAGGGGTAATAATGTCTGAGGCTAAAGGTCTTAGGCCATCCGTAACACTGTCTCTTATCCGTCTCTTAATCGTCTCATCTCTTCACTATTCATGGGCCCTACTGTACTTTTCATCTCATCTCTTAACTAAGAGACAACACCTGCAACCCTCCATCTTTTAACCGTCTCTTAACCATCTCATCCCTTAACTATTCATTCAATTTCATTTTTTATTTTTATTTCCAACAAATTCTTTTAATAAAAACACACTTCATTAAATAAAATAAAATTACAACTTAAAATTCTAAAAAATTAAAAAATCACATTAATAAAATCTAAAAAAAAATAGTTGTCTAATGGCGATCATGTGCGTCTACTGGTTGCCAAATTTTACCCAAAAAGAAAAAAAAATTAAAATTTCAACGGTAATAAAACTGTAATATTACCGTTTTTCATTTTTTTTTATTTTATTTTTCTTTATTAAAATCGATTTTTTTTTAAAAAAAAGATTTATTGCGTCAGCGTGACGACGCCCACTCGCGGGCCGGCGAGTGGGCGTCACGCCTAGCGTCAGCGCTCGCCACGTGGCACTGGCGCGTGGCGAGCTATCGCGCGAGCCGTCCCTCCGGGACGAGACGCTCGCGAGACGAGACCGGGACGGAAGGCTGGAACGCCATCTCTTATCCGTCTCGTCTCTTTGAGACGAGACCGAGACAATTAAGAGATGCGTTGCGGATGCCATTAGGTTCGAGTCCTCCGTGGTGCGGCCTTTAAATTTATGTTTATTTAACCACAAAAAAAAGTGAATCCTAGCTAGGGATGTCAATCGGGTCGGCCCATCGGGTTTCGGGCCGGCCCTACTCGGGTTGCGGGTCAATCGGGTGCGGGCTAATCGGGTTGTGAATTTTTTCGGGTTGTAAAAGTTCAACCCTAACCCTAAAAGCTCGGGTTTCGGGCTAGCCCAGCGGGTTAATCGGGTTGCTACTGATAAGATTTACATGCAATCAATCCAATAAATAACGATGAAAATTAGTTATATTCATAAAATGTAAAATATTTAATTATGATACATTTGAGATATATGGTCAAACTCAATCATAAACATGATCAAATACTAATATTTGAGATATTTCAATAAATTTTAATGCATGTTGTAGAAATTTAAATATTTTTTTAAGTGAATTTGAAGTTTTTAATTTATTTATCAATTATTATATTAATAAAAATTCAATATATAATTTGTATATTTAATATAAAATTGAAAGTTATTTTTTAGTTATCTATATTATAAAATTAATCAATAAAATGTCGAATTATGAGTAAAAAATAGAATAATAGAAATTTTATCGGGTTTTCGGGCCAGCCCATCGGGTTTTCGGGTCTAGCCCTAACGGGTCGCGGGTTAATCGGGTGCGGGCTAATCGAGTTTTAATTTTATCGGGCTAGAAATTTCCAACCCTAACCCTATAAATTTGGCGCGCTATTCGGGTCAGCCCACGGGTTGCGGGCTACATTGACATCCCTAATCCTAGCCATACATTAAAATAAAGTGTAACCTTTGTGCTTGCAACTGTTGTCACTCATCGTAGAAGACTAAAAGTAGAAGTAAATCCTAATCGTTCATTCCAAAATCAGAAAGAAAAAAGCACAATCCATGTGCTTTTAATCGTTGCCACTCACAAAACATGAGTATGAGAACTCGACATCACATATTGTTGCTCTACGAAACGAAGTTAGGTTTTCATTTTGTTGTTTTAATTTGTTGTTCGTCTTTTATTTTGTTTTTATGTCGTTGTAACATGAGTTTCATTTGTAGGACCATTTTGCATTATGTTACGTATTTTTATTATTAAATATCATATTATTTAATTAATTTATTTAAACTATTTAATATTATGTTATAAGTATATAATATCACAAATTACACAAGAAAAAATAATTTATAGTATTAATTTATCTAAAATGTATTGCAAAATAAAGTTTAGTTGATTAAAAATGTATAAAAGTTAATATATCAAAATTGATGAGTATTAAAATATCCTCAATTAAAGTTTAAAGATGTCCGTCACCAATTTAATCCATCTAAAAAATCAATTAGATATATTTACATTAATTAGCCCAATATTAATTATGTGAAGTCCATTTAGTGCTTTAACTAGGGAACACATTCCGTCGTCTTCCCCGATTTGTGTATCTTCTTTATTGTGATTTCTTCCCCAATTCGTGTATCTCCTTCAAGCAGCTGATGACCTTCTCTTCATATGTATACGTGTAATTATCTTCAAATATAAACAAAAAGGAAGGGTTTAATTACAATTTTTAAAAAACGCAAAAATATGTAATTTGGGATGAGTGTTAGAAGATAGTTAGAGCCCAGTAAAAGTAGATTATTAAGTATGGTCGGAGATGTCTAATAACTCTGGGGGAATTACTTTTTCGTCATAATGGATGCTATGGGACGTTGCAGGTTTAACTATTAATTTGTAGGAGTAGAAATAATGCTAACACATTAGAATATTTATAAATTTATTGTTATTTTAATTATGGAGCTATGAAGACTTAAAAACGGCTACAAATCCATATACTTTTTCAATTTCAGAGGCGGCAAAGCTCAAATACATACATATTTTCAGCCCAGCCCAATCAGCTACATTTGGGGCAGTAATTAAACAGATAAAATGTGGTTGGGCTGAAAGCCCATTTGGACAATTGGAAATGCTAGGCTTACAATTATATTGGACAAGGTGTGCAAAAACAATATTCGTGTTTGTGTAAGAAATGTGCTCAGTTATTGGCACGAAGGAGAGGTGAGTGAGGAGGTATAGGCGAGTGAGGCGACATTATACGAGGCGAGGTGGCCATTTTTTGCGACGAAAAGCTCAATTTCAAGTTCCTTTGCCACGACTTGGCCCCCTTCCCTTTCTCAACGAACATCCGGATCCTCCCTAGCGCGATCTCTAAGGTCTCGTCATCCATATTCGCGAAGCAAACTCTAAACCAACCCGGCTCGTGGCAGTGGAAGGACGAGCCGGGTGACACATTCAACTTCACCTCATTAACAATCAGCCTCCACAACTCCATCTCACCATCAAATGTGGGCTCTTTCAATAGTTGCCTAAGGTCCATCCAACTATAAAGCCCAGCATTGCTCTCCAAACAACCTATGCCCACTTCCTTAAGCCCTTTTGTAAAGGAGTCGTACCGGCTCGCCAGCCTCCTCCTGCTTACAGACAAGTACTTGTCCGTAAATTCTTCGTCCAACAACATTTTCGCCAATAAATGTTGTGTTTGCGACGAAACTAGTCCGAAGCTCGACTGCTTCCTAGCACAACTAACCACGTGGTCATTGTACGAGTAGAAAATCCCGACCCTAAACCCGGGGAGGCCCATGTCCTTAGACAAACTATAGACCACGTGAATTAGGTCAAGGTTGCACTCCATCTCCTCCGCTACTTCCGAAATGCTCACAAATCGCGGTGAACGGAACACGGTAGCCCCGTATATTTCGTCGCACACTAGATGGATTTGCTTCTCATTGATGAATGTTACTAGGCTTCTTAAATTGGTCTTGTCCATTGTCGTGCCTAGTGGATTTGAAGGGTTTGACATAATTATCCCTTTAACCTTGATATTGGCTTTTTGGGCATTCTCAAATGCTTCTTCAAGGTCCTCTTTGGTCATTTGAAAATTGTTCGAGCTTTGGCACGTCACCGGTAGTAGTTGGACTTTGGTTCTCCATCTCAAATCCCGATTAAATCTGTACGCCAAAATCAAAAGTTTAGGATATAATTAGATGTTTGTTATACTTAATTATACACCATAAATAAATCCAATTAGTTGACATATGTTGTGCACATGGTCCACGCTGACTAGATAGAGTCTAGATTGAGCTACAAATTGACTTTTAGCATGTCAATTCTACAAGTCAATTACTAAACATTTTATAATATTATTCATGTTGAAAATTGCATATTTAATGAATTGGAGGGTGGGTGTTGTGGTCAAGTACAAGTATAAAATTGATCACACCCGAATAGTGGGGTAGCACAATCTGAAAATTTAGTACTAGCAGCTAGAGAATCAACAAAAAAGGTTTCGAAAAGTGACATATTTGCATAGGTGTGATTTGGTCCTTGTCAACTCAAAACATTCTTTAAAGAAAGTTTGATTTATATGCGCAACAATATCACGTGAGTTACCAACTTCGCCTCCACCGAATTAAATCTGGATGGACAGGTGTAGGGCGCAGATTGTACAACCTAAAACGTGTATTGGCGTGTTTAATTTATTTGGAGGTAGTAGAATGTTTGTTGCTTGTTACATTATGTTTTGTTATTTCGGCACGTAAGTAAAGTTTAATGATACATAGAGAGCATAACTTATCTGGTGCATATATTTCGGAGGAGAAATAATTACGACACGATTGTGACGCGTGAGAATAAATAGGTGACCCCTTATTTAGAATAGTTACGTAACTAAATATTATTTTATTCTGGAGTTTTAACATGTTTATATTGGGAGATGAATTAAGCGAGTGTAGAAGCTAGGTAGAGAGTATGATTAATTGCAAAACGTGCAAGGTGGATTAGAATTGTGACTTACGCAGGATAGTAAGGAGACGGAACGAGAAATGCATCGCCTTCGTTAGCCAAACAGAATATAGCAACCTCATTAGCTCCGGTTGCTCCACCCGCCATTACTATGCGATCTGGATCGAATCTCACTCTTTCGCCTCTTGCTTTTTCCATGAATCTCGCCACTCCCTGCAAACATATCAAAATTTAACTAAGCTTCTAGTATAACTAATTTTTTTATTTGATACTAGTATTAAATGGAGTATATATGTATATACCTTTCTGAAGTCGGGCAAGCCGTGATAGTCTTGAAACAATGCCATATTTTTGAATGCATGGAGTCCTTCAGCGTTGCAGATCGAGGCCTCCGGATTTGCCTTGATCCAATCCAACACCATGTCCAGCGAAAGCTGCACATCAAATACACACTTGTTATTCATCCGTTATTCCAAATATATATAAATATAGTATAAAGAGAGAGAGATGAGGGTGCGGAGCGTGTGGTACGTACCTGATTTTCGGCGAGGCCCATTTGGACGACTCCATTAGGGTTGGTGATGGGGTGGAAAGGGTCTTTGTCATAGGCTTTCCATCCATCGAAATACGGCGAGTTTTCGCCGTGTTGATCGTTGGTGGCGAGTTTTGATAGAAGCTCTTGGGATTTCACCTTCATTGTACCTTCCATTTAATTTGCAGAAGAAAAAAGACTAAGAAGAAATGTTGAGGCTCTTGTATTAGTGTGTGTGTGTGTGTGTGAAAGATTTTGCTAGGAAGGGAGGATGAAAAGATGAGTGAAGTTATATGCATCGGGGAAAATGAGCTACTTATATATAGGGGAATGACCAAGTTAAAGGGTGACGTGGACTAACACACGAAACTTTTGGAGAAAGTCGGTTTCAACATTCAAACCTTTGGAAAATTTTCGACCAATACACACGTAAGATTGTTTTTCTTACATGTGTGCTGATTGGTCAAATCCTTTTTAAATGTTTAGTTATACATACAATGGAATTTATTTTATTTATCAATTATTTAATTCCTTTCTATTCTCATATACATTTCCTTTTTCTTTTAGGAAGCATGAGTACGGTGTGAAGTATTAATATTTTTATTTTTTATTTGAAATTTTACATACATCCTCTTAATGACGTCAATTCAAAAGGCTAGCTATATATGATCAATGGCGGACACAGTAAGGAGGGAGGAAGGGCTTAAGCCCCTCTCAATAACTTTTTTTTTTGTTTTTTTATACTTCAGTTTTTTGGAAAAAAATCATAAACACTCTTTAGCCCCTGCTAATTTAATAGTATTAGAGAGTAAATCATAAAAAATGAAATAATAAAAGGGGATTAACTGAGTTTTTGATTCAAAATTGCTGAGGTGAAATTTTTTAGATGAAAACGGTTGTTGTCGTTTTGAGGAAGAAGACACCCTTTTTTGCAGAAAATTATAATAGTACTCCTATATTAGTAGTAGTAAAGAGTTTTATCGAAAGAAGTGTAGATATTGGGACGACTTCTAATAAACTACTGTGTTTCACATACACAAAAGTGAAATCAATTTAAAATTTTTTATTAACGTTTTCTGTTTCCAATTTTCATTTAGAGAGTGTAACAATATTCTAAATTGATGTTTTAGCTTATTTAGCCAAAAGTTTGCCTCAATATTTTAAGTCATTTAAAAAAAATGATAAGTCTATTTATATATATATATATATATAGGGGAGCGTTATTCTCATATTCATCCCTTAGATCCTTTATTCTTCTTAATATGGGCCGTTAGATCTCATTCATCAACGGTCCAGATGATCTGCATTATTACACAATAATGATGCATTATTAGTCGGTGTGCATTATTCAACTGAAAATCTGCATTTTTAAATGACACGTGGCACCAATCTAACCGTCTGAGGTGCTGAGATTAAAAAGAACAAAGAACAAAAGATACAAAAAGGAAATGAATACATCCCTATATATATATATATATATATATATATATAATGTTTTGTTTTCTTTGGGTAAATTGGCTACTATTTATGTATTTTTTTTGGATGGGTAAATGTATTTGATTTTAGTTTAAGAAGTTAGAATTGGTGTTTTTAGTAGGATTTAGAGTTTAGTTCAAATTTAATTTTAATATTGTCTATCTTTGTTTATATTTACAGCATGGTTATATTTTAATTTATATACTCCTTTAGAATAATTTTGTGCATATAAGATTTATTCATTTTTGTGGTTGTATTTGTAGCTTTTTTAATATAGTATTATTATTTATTATATATATTTATTTATTGAGTGCTATATACTCCTTACATTCCATTCTAAATGAATCATTTCCCTTTTTGGATGTCTCACTCTAAATAACACATTTCTAAAAATAGAAATATCACTCTCACTACTTTCTCCATCTTTCTTACTTTATTCTTTTCACTTAACTCACAAAACAACATTATAAAAACTTACGTGGTGAAATAGAAATGCTACACTTAGAGTGACACGGAGGAAGTATATACAGTATAATGTAGCCCCTGCCTACAATATTTTCTGCGTCCGCCACTGTATATGATTATATCAATACACACATATATTTATTATTTGAATGTACATATACAGACACGTTATGGGATGGAATTTTATCGGCAAATTAGTTTTTTTTTTTAAATCAACCTCGTGATATATGCATGGATGTAAAAAAATCATTCACAGCCATTCACTCCCTCGTTGTTATAAATTATCGAGTAGAGCCTAAGCTTTACATACAAATTTTACAAGTTTAATTGAACATAAATTCATGATCACATATGTGTTTTGTTAACAACATAATTAGTTACTACTTATTAATTAGATACTATTTTTTTAAGTATATGGATTTCAATGTAAACATTAAACTAAGTTTTGCTCATTTTGTTAGTTAAAATGAGTGTACATTATAAATTAAATACTACTATAAGAGCACCCACGATGGCACGCCCGATGCGTGCCATCGTCCTCGGGCGCGCCCGATGGCTCCATTGTGGGTGCCCGCTCGATGGCACGCCCTACGCCCACGCCCTAAGCTTCGGGCGCGGAAGAAGCGCGGACGATGGCCTATCGTCCGCGCCATCGGGCACCATTGTGGGCTCCGCGGACGATGGCACGCGTTTTTATTTTTTTTAAAATGCTAAATTTGAAAAATTTGTATAAATACCCCCTACCCCGGCTTCATTTGTAACATTTCATTTCACGATTCCACTCTCAAAACTCACATTTTCATTACTACGAAATGGATTCAAGTCCCAATAGTCCGATGTTTAGTGGTGATGCGCATTGGCCGGGTACAGAACCCGACGAATATCGGTCGTTCGACGCCAACACGCAGTACGATCCCGAATTCAGTACGGAATCGTATGGTTTGTCTGACATGGAGCCGTCTCCAAACCGACCCGCCGCCCCCTCCCGCCTCGCTGCCGCCGCCACCCCATCCGCCTCCGCCGCCGCCAAAAAGAAGTGGATCCGGTACCGCGAGTACAAGTTGCCACCTCTGGCAACGAATGAAGAGTATGCCCCTGGCCGTACGAACTACCAGCCGGATGAAACCCTCGTCTTGGCGAGGTGATGGGTGGATATATTGGAGAACCCGATATTCGCCAACAACTAGAAGCAGCTCGCGTACTGGGAGCGCATCGCCGAGCGCTACAATGAGGCGAAGCCACCGAGCGCGTACAAGCGCCAACGGGAGCAGCTCCGCAAGCACTGGGATCATGTGATGAAGCAAGTCAACATGTTCGCGTCGGAGTACGAGAAGTGCGCGAGGGAGTAGGGGAGCGGCGAGAGCTTAAGCGACGTGCACGATAGAGCGTTGTTGTCATACCAGTCCCTGTAAGGTGACTTCAAGCATTTGGGCATCTGGGCGCTCTTGAGGGACAAGCAGAAGTTTCAAGGTGGAATTCTGCACACCGGTACGACAAAGAGGACGAAGACCACTGCCCCTGGTGGTTACACGAGCAGCAAAAGCGGAACTCGTCCGGTGGACCTCAACCGGACGTACACGGAGGAGGAGAGTTCCGGCACACCGATGTCCTCCCGGCGTACCATAGGCGTCAAGGCTGCGAAGAACAAGGGGAAGGCGACGGCGACATCATCCTCGACCGTCGCCACCCCATCGCCGCTCCCGGTCCCGACCCCAACCCCGACAGCCGCCGCGTATGTGGGGTTCGCAAGAGCCTCGATGGCGCGGACGTTGTTGCAGACGCACAAGGCCCTCGAGAAGTGTACGGACCCCGCCAAAGCCGAATACCTCTAGGGGTTAATCGATGAGCTGCGCCGGGAGTTGGGAATTGCGTAGATTAGCCAACTTGAATCGTGTAACTTTTGTTAATCAATGCAGTCTTCGCCGGTTTTTAGCTACTCGTTGTGTTTTTTAATTAGTTTGCATTATATATTTGAAAATATTTAAATTAATTAACTAAATAATCGTAAAATATATAGGGCGCGTCTTAGGGCGCCCCACTGCTGGTGGGAGAGTAGGAGGATAAAAATGATGATGTGGCGGTGCATAGGGCGCGCCTTAGGGCGCCCCATTGCTAATGTTCTAATGAAAGTGCAAGTGATATGTGTACCGTACATACTATTAATAAAATCAAATTATGAGCAATATGGTAGAGCATATTCAAACCTAAAGTACGATGATGTCGTGTGACATTGAATTATATTCGCCACGCGTGCCAACGCTTAATTTACACATAATTTTAGGCAGAATTTATTTAAAGTTGCTAAACTTTGTTGATTTTGGTTCATTCATTAATTTCCATAGATACATATAAAAGGTAAGTAAGTCTATTTTTATATAATTTTATGCTGTCTCAAAGCAAAAGATTCGTTAGTTGAAAATCACACCCTATTGAAGTCATTATTGTAAGGAAAAACTATATATACTATACGTTTCACAAAAATATCTTAACTAATGTAATAATCATATAAAGTATTTGAACGATTGAAAGCTAATTAACTCTATGTTCTTAATTACTTCATATTTTAGTTCTTTATACTTGGTGCATGTTTTAGTCTTACCAATTGATTTGCACTTTATAATCTATTTTGTTAATGGCCTTGTTGACATGCTATTTCCCCTTCTTTTTAAACTTCTCACCTTTAGATTTGAATATTTTATTACTCATAAAAAATATATAGAATATTAATATTGATTCCTAACTATTACTAGTAATTATAATAAATTATCGAAACTATATAAAACTAACAAAAAGTAGTATTGGAACAAACAAAGAGCGTCTTTTTTGGTCCTAAGATAATTTGTACACTTTATTATGATTATTTTAAGATATTATTTTTTATGTTAATAATAATTTAGAATGTAAAGTACAATTTTCTCAAATATAATTTAAGATTATAATTTCATGATCAAATACTCTCTTTGGAACTTGAAAATGATACTTCGCTACTTTGTTAATTATTGTTACCAAAATAATAGCACTAAAGAACTAGAAGGCGTACTTCTTTTTCCACATATTACCCCCGATTTAGAACCTCTCCAAATCTGACCATGAATTCCAAGGATGGGAGGAGCAAACTAATAATTACACACCCTTTCTTAATAAAAGGAATATATTGAAGGCAAATATATAAATAGCGATTTTAAATGATAAGTAGTGTTCGAACGTCAACCAATATAAAATTAGATAATTCGTGCTCAGAAAAGAAAAGTTTAGAGGATGTATCATGTGACCAAATATGTGGATTATTAATGTGATTTAAGAATAAATAAAGAAATAAAAAAAGGCGAAGGAATTTGGTCCAAATTTTCTGGAACGCGCTACACGACGCAATAAATGGGAAGTGTGATAGTTTTCAAATTATTTCCAAATATGATTTGTAAATGATGTAAGTGCGTCTTGGACGGAAACAAAACTTGCCAATTTCAGCATCGATTTTGACTAGCCTTTGGGATGTCGAAAGAGCCATGTTCACAATTAATAATTGTCGGATATTTAAGTTCGATAAATTTAAATTACAATCCTATAATTAGAATTTGAGTAGTGATATATGAACATCTCCATATGCATAATCAACTCTCTATGTATTTTACATTTAAATCGACCCATAAATATTAATTAATTAAAAATAATTTATAATATTACATGGAGTATTTATCATTCTACAATAATTTCGGAAAATGTTACTCCCTAACTTTAAATTTAATATCACGGAACATGATTTAGGAAAAAAATAATCAAAATTACCGGCATAGGATAACGGAATTGAGAATTGCGATTGTTTTTGTTGAAGATTCATTCACTTTTTTTTTGCCAATCTGCACATTCTTCGTCGTGGAGTTGAGATCAGTTTTTTTATGAATGATGGAACTGTTGTAGAGAAATAAAAAGAAATGATATTTGTGTAAAAAAGAGTTTAATAAGAGGGTACTTGTGTAAAAACATAGATTTGTCAGGTTTTAAAATTGGTGCAGATAAATAATTAGACTATGAAGACCAGATAGTTTTGTCTATAATATGAGAGTGTATTATATCAGGTCCGTCCTTAATCATAAGCTTTAGACATATTAAATCTATGCTCTCAAATGATCAATAATGTTAAATAATCTAATCTACCGTTATCATAGCTACCAAACTATGCCTTAGTTTTTTCTTTACCGAATGTACCCACGTTACATTTGTTTAATTTGGGTATCCAAACCAAACATATTTTACACAAGTAAACTATATAATTATCTGCTTAACTAATTCAGTTGGATTTTGTTTTTATTATAGTACAGTATGTTTTATAAATACTGTTGCGATAAGAACAAAATATATGATGCGTACATGCATAATTGTTTAATACTAGTAGTAAGTATCTATTTTGACTACAAATTTTAGAAAATATTGTTTATTACGACCATTTTATATCGAAAAAACAAAATCAGATTTTAAAAAGTACGTACTACTAATACTATGATTCTTTTAGCAGTTAACCAAGACTAATTACTATTAATATAACACTAATGTATTTTTACATGTGTAAATAGTTCAATGTGCACGTGTAGAAAGAGACACGTGGCCAGTATTTAGAAAGGTTGAATAGGGACCTTTTCTGGTTGGTTATTATCATGAATGCATAGTGTGTGTAAATCATGTGGGGCGGTGTGTACTTTATTTAGGAACATTCAATATACATATACTTCTATTATTTTTTTGGCAATTATTACTATTTATTATATTATTTTAAAAAATTCGAATTGTAAAATTGTAATGGAAACTACAATTAACATAAAGTGCCTAAAATAAAAAATTTAAAAAAAAACATAAAGTGCCTAAAAGAAAACACAAGGAAAAAAAACAATTGACTAGTCGATATATAGATTATCTGTAAATGTATTTACATGTCACCGGCCTATGTTTATGTCATTTATTTGATGTTGGATTAGTTAGTTCATCCTTCTCGTTTTAATGTCATGACTCACACGTCCTAGAATTTTGGAGCCAATCATATGTCTTCTATCATCCCCCACACCGTCCATATATTACAAATCATATAATTCATCTATTTTAAAAAAAAATTTGGTAAAACCGATAACCAAGTCTATAATTTATTTATATGTATATGGGTACTCCAATTTTATTAATTAGATTTTTCGACTTATAATTTGGTATTTTATACTATGCTGTAATTATAACTTCAACATTATCCACGAGATTATTGTGTCGTGCGACGTATTATTTCTATATAAAAAGCATCAAATATATGAAATACATATAAAACATATTTAGAAATAATTTAAACTACAGGACTATAAAATATGAAGTTGGAATGGCAATTTTGATTTTGATTATTATTATTATTATTATTATTATTATTATTATTATTATTGTTGTTGTTGTTGTTATTATTGTTAATCCACTTAAATAAATGTGTATAATTCTTAGGCGAATATGGATCTAGGAATAGGCTTTTAATAACCAGATCTTCCATCACCTGATAAATCTAACGTGTTAATATGGAGATTATGCCGTAACGCACGTGATGCAACTCATGGAAGTGATATCATTATCCAAATATGATTTTGATAATTTTATTTCTAAATTATGGAATGCTTAATTTTTTAATAAAAAAATGAAAATTTCAAAGAAATATAGCTGGGGATGAAAACTTGAAATATAAGAGTTTGTTTGTGGTCAATTCCACAAGGATGCACGCGCAGTCATCAAATTATTAGAAATTAATTTGCTTAATATGTCTTCGTGGAGTATAATTTATATTCTCACACCGACCCCTTTTTTTGCTAAATTGGGTTCTCCTTGCTTTAAACGATTGGACGCCATCTTTGTTTATTCTGATAATAATGGTGTTAATTCCTTTTTAAGAACAATTATTGAGTTGATTATCTTACTCTTTATCTAATCAATCCTCATTTTAATTTTTACATACAAAATGAAATATGCAAAGCTTATGGAGGTGCAACAAGCCGTATAGATCTTCCCTTTATCAATTCTTTCAACCACATAACTATCGAGGTTTTTGAGTTTTTTTCTCTTGGAAAAATGAAATTTAACTCTCTTTTTTGAGTTTTTTTCTCTTGGAAAAATCATAAAGTAAATATACTTTTACGCATATAGTACACGTGCATTGAATATGTATGTTTTGTTAAAAGGACACTTACATTATGTGGCAACGACCAAATATTGTACTCCCCCGTCCCTGAAATTTTGTAGAATAACGTAAATGAGAGTCTTATCTACATTATTCTCTCTCTTACTTTTACTCTCTCTCTATTTTAACTATTTATTATCACTTTTTCTAAACGAGCGCAAAAAATGAAATGTGACAAAATTTCAGAGACGGATGGAGTAATAATAATACTTAAATAAGTCCTTAAACATTCACAGTTTTTAAGTGAAGGGTATTTTTGGTATTGAATATGGAAGGGTTGAAGGATATATATTTTTGCATAATTCACATTTATAAATTAATTAGTATAGTATATGTGGGATTCATTTTTTAAGTATTAAAAACGTGCATGTGTAATTCTGACTAATTAAATGATCGTAAATAAAAATGGATTTAGGAAAGGGGTAATAAACAATGTGTGAAAAGTTTACTTGAATCGTAAATCAATTGTTCAAAAGCAAAATATGTCAATTTTCAACTTAGAAGAAAATTTGTGGTTGACTTATAAAAGCAATATTAATGTTTTTACTTGAGCGTGAAGCTTTGCCCACATACTTTATTTTACGATTATTTACTCCCTTTTAAGCACAATATCGTTGACATTGCCTAATTTCAAACTAATTAAATAAGTCAAATTATTAATTATCCAAAAGATCACTATAAAGCGCACGAAAAGAAGATATATATTGTAGTTTTTTTACTGAGTAACATCTTTATTATCTTATACTTCAATCTCTGAAAATACAAATTAAGAGGCGTGATTCTCAATTATAATACTATACTAGTAATATTAAAAGTAGTATGAAATCAATTCTTATTTGGACATGTTATAGTGTGCACGTGTGACGAGAAGCCGAAGTTGCCATTTGAGAATGTTTTATAGGCTAATTAAGTCTGTATCTGTTTATATGCAACTTTTCATAATTCATAAATCATAAATCACAAATCTTAGTTAAGAACTTAAGATACCCAAATTTTAGTAATCAAAACACTAATTAACTTTGTATTAACTTCAATCAAATTCCACCGATACAAACATTTCATAGAAAAAAAAGCAATAACGTTGGGTCAAGCTTGTTGGTTAATGATTCTTCTTCCCTGCACAAAACTAAAGTTCAATCCATGAACAATATTCTTCATGTCGAATATGTCTTAGTAATATACTTTCTCATGGAATTAGTCTCAAGTGTTGAATAATTTAATTTCAACTAGTTTTATCTAGCCAAATTCTATTTAAACTCTTTGTATTTGATTCTAGTTGTATATCCATATTTGCATACTATTCTGACTGGTCTTCTTAATGTTGCACACTCAGTAGACAGGTTAGGTGAGAAATTGGATTTATATTCCAAATGTATTATACTTTTATGAAGATGGAGCACTTGTTTGAATTTTTTATACACGTAATCCACTTATTATGTTCAAGTTTATAAATCTATATATTCAACCAAAATTGTTGATGTGCTCAAGTTAAAATCGAAAATGCTTTAGGTATAAACTATAATGTGTTTATGATGATAACTAGCGAGTAGCGACCATATAATCCAGAATTAATTGAATGCAAATTGTTATTTTATGGTTAAATGAACATAAATTTAAAGGCCACACAAATGGAGGACTCGAATTGTAATTTTACTATTATTTTATTCTCTTAAGAGTCGGTTATTACAAACTCGAATTATCCCACATAGATTATGAAGGCAACCGATGTGGGATTTGTAATTCAAATAAGCTTTCTTTCTATCTATTTCTTTGAGATGAATTCTCATATTTAGCGTGTAACAAAAATTTTGACTAATTAGGTACTAATTGACTTGCATTTTAATGGATCCATCTTAAAGCCTCGAATTTGAGAGTTAAAAATTGGCCTCTCACAGGTTTGTCCTAAAATAGTTTATTTTATCAATTTTATGTTTGTCATATTTTTGTGTTTATCGTGGAGTAGATGGAGCTATCGTACACGTCCCCATACAAAATTAAGACATGTCAATCTATTTCATGACTTATTACAATATACTCCAACAATACTGATTGATCTATAATGATGTCCACATCGGATATGTCAACTACAATATTAATATTGATCTATATCTAATTTTCTTCAATAATTCCAAACTAATACTACTATTCAAACGCAAAAAATTGTTGGAGCCCATCTCATCGTGATAGTTGAAGATCCAAATTAATATCATCATTTAAATGGATATAAATTTGGATTTGAATCTAGACTCATTTCACAGACTACTTCAGTAGTACTATATTAAAAAGAGTTTCCTAGAACAAATTAAGTCTTCTATTGTGCAATTGATGGCAGACTTAATTATACATTAATCAAACCTCACTAAGCAATGGGGTATAATTGTTAATTCTATACATTACTCATTAAAATACTAGTACTAAGAAACGCAGAAACTTCACCAATGAGTAGCAAAATGAAAGAATTAGTAGTACTTGTAGTAATTAATTTGCTGGTCTTTCTCTCAATTTCAATCTATATTTGTATGAAGGGATTATCCTAAAATTAATTTATTTTGTATGTGGTATCTATATTTTTTGGAATGTTGGTTTGATTTCATTTTCTCAAATGACAATAAGAAGAAAAGTTTTTGAATTCAGTAATTTTATGTTGGGGTTATAAGGTCATATAATTAATTAAAAAATGTACTCCCTCCGTCCCGCTTTAGCAGTCCCGGTTGAGCCGGACACATGTTTTAAGGGGTATTTAAGTGTGTAATAAATAAATGATGTAGTGGAGGTTGGGTCCCACTTTTAAACAACTTTTTTTTACTTTTTTGCTTTTAAGTGTGTAAAATAAATGATGTAGTGGAGGTTGGGTCCCACTTTTAATTGATGTAATAAATAAATTGATGTAGTGGACATTAATTTTTATGCACCGAGTTCAACCGGGACTCCTAAAGCGGGACACCCGAAATTGATCAACTGAGACTGCTAAAGCGGGACGGAGGGAGTAATAAAATAGGGATGTGAAAAATGAGATTGTTGTCGAATCCAAAGTCATAATCTTTAAAGAGGTGAACTCATAAGTCATGACAAAATTGGACCCGCAATTCTGGTTGTCTTCCAATATGTAATTTTCATTCTATGAAACTTGAGTTGAGAGATTTCTTTTCCTACCCAACAATGTAACTGCAAGCTGTAAAGATGTTCCACGTACGCTTGCAAAATCAAAACATAATTATCCAACAAAACCAAAAACTATTCTATCGTGAAGAAAATAAGATATATATTTCAACAGAGAGAAAGAAAAATGCATGCATGCAAAATGAAATTCAATGCTGTATTAAAATTAGAAGCTTGACTATAAACTCCGTGATTCTTGATTCCAATAGATGTTGAACTAGTCACATTCTATTACACAAATATTATTCTGCTTTAAATTGGAACAGAATAATCTTTTCAGGTTATTTACTAGAAAGGGAAAATTCAAAAAAATCTGTACTTGTAGTACTTCCTCCATTCCGTGAGGCGTTTCTTTTCCCCACAAAGTTAAAGAAAAAATGTTTGTGTTAAATGGAGGGAGAGAAAAATAAAAGAGATGAAAAAATAGAGAGAATAAAGTAGAAAAGTGAATAGAGTAGAGAAAATAAGGTAATACAGAGAATGAAGTAGAAAAGAAAATTTGAATTAATTATTGTATTATCATATAGGGAAATGACCCAACTATGAAATAACTTCCCAAAACAGAAAAACGACTCAAGTATGGTGGAACGGAGGGAGCATATTTTTGGCCACATTTATCCACTATTTATCTAATGTTTGATTAATGTCTGTAGTTACTTATAAAATTGAACTTCAAATTCTAGCAAATGTGGTTCACTTCAAATTCTAGCAAATGTGGTTCACACTTTTTGGGCCCCTGAAATTGAAACAATGTATAACTATATATTTTTTTTATAAATTATTATACCCTTATTTGCTTCTGAAACATGAAATGTCCAGTTGTCACTTAGTAGAGATGGATTACAGCCATTAAGTTAAAATGATTTACAATACTCGTCATGGCAAGTTATCGTTATTGAATCATTGAATGTGCATGAACATGTTTCTCACTGTGATTGCCTTGTCGGAAAAATCCAACATAGAAAATTGATGTATATAACAAGAAACAAGACCAGACTTTTTGATACTCGAAAATTGTGAACACAATGTGTGCTCGGAAATTTCCAAGCACATTGAGGTGCTCAAGCTCAATGCGTTTGTTGACCATTTACAAAGCACAATTGGCTTGCACTTGAAAATTAGTCGCAAATAAATTTGACAAAACTGGTGCAAAGCATTCTTGGTCCTCGGAGAGTGTTTGGAAGGTCTCATTTTTCAAGCACATATTCTTTTTTCCCACGATTTTTATAATGTTATTAAATTGATAAATTAAAGGAAATGGAAAGAAAAGCTATGGATTTTGCTTTCGTATTCTATAACGTAGACTCCGAGAAAAACAATCAATGCTGAGGGCAATTAAGCTAAATTGAGTTTTCTTTCTTAAAACTCTTAAATCTTGTCCACATCGGATTTAGTGATGATCATAACTTATCTATATAAGTATGGATAGCCCTATTTTAGGTAAGACCTCTTAAGGGGTGAGTGACACATTTCTAATATGGCATCAGAGCAGGCTCAAGTCGATGATGAATTTCATCTCTTTATCACTTCTCTTGTCTACCCACGTGAATGGCGGATCCAGACCCTGAAAATGGTGGGGTGGAATTTATATTTAAATATTAAATATTTAATTTAATAGTGTTATTTTTAATAATAAAATAATAACAGTATTATATTAATATTTAAGTAGCACTAGATTCGTTAATAAAATATAAACATGCTTTAGCTTGCAAATATGTATACTCATTTTGAAATAGAAAATTATTGTAAATATATATACATTCAAAATCATCGTAAATATTATATACAAAAGTGATATAAGTAGAGGCGTAGAGCACTAAATATTAAGATTTCAAAAATATTTAAAATGTTTATTTTGTTACATAGAGAATAATTAAGATGCATGGATCAAATTATAAGTATTTTAGGACAAAAAAAGCTTTAACACAAGATTAAAAATTATTTTAACTAAAGAATAAATATAACAAAATAATATATGCAACTTAGTAAAAGTTTAGATCTCATAAAGTATTTAAAGGTATTATTTTGATAGTAAGAAGAAATATAAATTGATAAAATAAAAAAGTAAAAAATGAAAAAAAAAATATGTTCTTGTTGAGGTTGAACCCTAAACCTCTAAGTTAAAAACCAACAACCAAACCATTGGACTACTACATTTTATATGACATTTATTGAAAATAAATATATTTCTATACTCTACGGAGGGGGGCAGATATGCTATTTTTCGGCTCGATTCAAGGGAAAATTTAGGCTCTCCGGATGGCCAGGGAGGGGCGACCGCCCCCTCCTGCCCCTCCCCCCGGATCCGCCAGTTAGTCGTGATGGAAGTCTGATATGTCATTCCGGCCCATACATGAGGGGCCATATTAAAACTCTTAAATCTTGTCCCACATCGACTTAGTGATAATCCTACTTCAGCTTTATAAATATGGATAACATAAGACCTTTTAAGGGGTGAATGACTCATTTCTAATGATCTCAAACACAATCCAAAATAAATGGTTAAACAACCTAAATTTAGACCCCCGTGAAATCCAAAATCTACTTTGATTTTATCACAGTGAGGCTCAGCTAGTTTAAATTAGGTATTAAGCTTTATTAGGATCGTCAACTTCTTTTTCTCTTATTTTTTTAAAAAAAATCATTAATAATTCTTCGTTTATTTTGTGATCTCTTGAATAAAGGATTAAGTGACACACTACTAGTTAAACTGCATTTGATCGTGACTTGGTGAGGGTACGTTGTCAACTTGATGCGGCAAGCATTTTCAAACTTAATACCACCTCCGTCCATAAAAAAAATAGATAAAGTTATAAATGATACAGATTTTAATGTGCATAGAGAAGGAAAATGTGGTGGAAGTAGTGTTACACAGATACTGTTCAAATCGTGATGAACTCAACTCACTCCAAATTGAATATGGGCGTTTCTCCTATGTAGAAATATCGAGGATGAAAGTTTATGAAGATCTAGAGAGAGATGCACGTTACAATTCAGATACAGACGGCCAGGAAAAAAACAACCCTTAATCATGACAAACAAAATAAAATTAAGATTCGGACGAATCACCCAACATTGTTCATGTCACTGGCAACTATGTACTACATAGTAATGAACGTCCACGTTTCTCAGTTTCTTCCTTTTAAATACACACGAATTTCAATCTCCAACCATCACTCATGCACCCTACAACTTAACTAATTTAATTTTGATCAATGGCTTCGATTGCTTCTACCATACAAGCTCCTCCACCCACGGCCGCCCTCAGCCGCCGCGCCATTTCATGCCCCAGACCCGTCTCCACCGTATTCAGCCTCTCGCCGAGGGTTCCGGTGCTAAGACTGGCGCCAAAAATCAGTCATAACCGCGTAACAAAGTGGAGGGTTTTGTGCGCGGTGGCGCAGCCAGACACTCTGAAGGTGGTGCAGAGCACGATCGCGAAGCAGTTGTCGGTGGAGGAGTTCACGGTGACCCCACAGACCAAGTTTGCTGATCTGGGCGCTGACTCGTTGGACACGGTGGAGATCATGATGGCGTTGGAGGAGAAGTTTGGGGTTTCCGTCGGAGAGAGTGGGGCCGAGAGCATCGCCACCGTGCAGGATGCCGCCGACTTGATCGAGAAAGTCAAGGCTGCCGCACCTTAATGCAATCACCACTGCCTCTTTTATGGATTAAAGTTTGACTGATCGATATTAAACAGTGCATCGCATCGCATGAGAGTGGATACTAGTTAGATTTGCTAAGGAATAACATGCATGAGGCAAGATTAAATTAAGAATAATTTGTTTTCCAATGTCCCATCAGATTTCTTACTTTAATGCTCCATAACCAGCGCGAACTTCAATGCTTTCATAATTCTTGTATTCGACATATTAAAAATGTTGTTAACACACAGAAAAGAATTTTAACTTTCTAAAGGCATTTGGTCATGTTGTTTATAATTGTCAACTGGTTCAGCGACATACTTTAGAATAAAGAAGGCACAATACAAGTTTAAGTTTGTTTAGAATGAGATGATGTCTCTATACAATAGGGTACCCTTTAAATAGGGTTAAGGAGATAATGTACATGGTAAGACATTGATTATACAATATTCTATCAATCTCCTAATTTGTGTGATTGATTCTAATTGCAATCTTCCCTTATCACACAATTGATTCTAATTGACATATTTTCTTTTTAAACATTCCCCCTCAAATTGAGTAGTGGGGTCTCCAATACTCAATTTACAAAGAGCATCTCCAAAGGCTCTTGTGTTGAATGCCTTAGTCAACATGTCGGCAAGCTGATCTTCTGAGCGAACAAATGGTAGCTCAACAATTCCCCTTTCAATGTTTTCTTTGATAAAGTGTCTGTCCACCTCGACATGTTTGGTTCGATCGTGTTGAACTGGGTTTTCTGAAATGCTTATGGCGGCCTTGTTATCACAGTATAGTCGGCACTTCTTTCTTGGAGAGAGACCAAGTTCCTTCATCAGCTTTCTTAGCCACATTATCTCTGTTAATCCACTTTTGATACCCCGAAACTCTGCCTCGGCACTGGAAAGAGCCACCACTTTCTGCTTTCTCCAAGTCACCAAGTTACCCCCAACAAAGGTAAAATACCCTGCGGTGGACCTCCTATCATTCGGATTCCCAGCCCAATCAGCATCTTTGTATCCATGAATATCAAGGTTCCCATTTCTAGCGAATAGTACTCCATGTCCTGTTGTCCCCTTCAGATATCGACAAATTATGAGTGCTGCCTCCATATGACCCGTCTGTGGTTTATGCATGAACTGACTCACGACCCCTACGGCATAGGCAATGTCTGGCCTAGTGTGCGATAAGTAGATAAGTTTTCCAACTAGTCGCTGATATCGCCCTCGATCGGTCAACTCGGCTTTATCATCAATCTGCAATCCATGATTAACTGCTATGGGCGTATCAGCCGGTTTACACTCTAGGAGCCATGTTTCTGCAAGAATGTCCAGGATATATTTTCTCTGCATTAGAAAGATCCCTCTTTGAGATCTTAATACCTCGATCCCAAGAAAGAATTTTAGATCCCCTAAGTCCTTCATCTCAAACTCCTGAAACAGATTCTTCTTCAAGTTCTCAATTTCTTCCAAGTCGTCACCTGTGATAATCATGTCATCGACATATATGATTAAGCGAGTGATTTTATCTCCTCTCCTCTTCAGAAACAAAGTATGATCAGAGTTGCTCTGTTTGTATCCATAGCTAATCATTGCCCCGGCGAACTTCCCAAACCATACTCTTGGGGACTGCTTTAACCCATACAAAGTTTTCCTTAGCCTACTGAAGTTGGACAAGTCGGATCGTGTCTTCGTGTGCTTACAGGGAAAACTATGCAAGTGCTTGATCAAGACACCGCGCTTCTTAAATCCGCTGGATCACTAGGTCCAGGAACTCAAGGAACACAGAGTGTTTTTGTCGTTGGACACACTCGACTCCCCTTCAAAAATTAAATCCCTCAACCCGAATACTATGGATTAGTATAGGGAAGTGGGGTCGATCCCACGAAGATGGAGTCGTGAAGTAGTGCTTAGAGACTCTGGAAACAAACGGCTGCTGCCACGCAAAAGGGTTGAGGTTTAAACTACCACTAGACCTAGGCACGGAAATTAAATGTTAGACCTAGGACACAGAACACTTATAAAATCAGACATCGACGCCGAAAGAAACAATTACTCACTAGACCGTGTAAATGACTGACTAAATATGACTAAGCAGAGAGAATTAAAAAAATGGGGACCATGACATTCAAATAAGGTAAGTACAGAAAAAGCTGCAACTAACAAACTCATGCAATCTCCTAACCAACTCTGACGCGTAAATGAAGAAAACAGAGCATACTCCTAGAATCAAACAGAATATAGAAATCGGGACGCCGGAAACTTACTACGAATCGAACGTACGACAGATCTACATAAACTAGGCGAAATGAAATGAAAACACGTAGGCTAGGCATAAAATTAAATCGACACGACTCAGATTCACGCCGAATGCTTAATCCACTCCGGATCCAAGCCATCCGAACTCAACACCCAACAAAATCAACTCCATAACTCCGATTCTCACAGATCTGCTCAGATCAACTCCAAATCCCAACAATCACAGACAGCCTTGCAACATCAGCAAGTTAAAAACCCGATTCATCCACAAACAAACTCCATTCTCCCAGATCTAACCACGAACCTGCAATAATCCAGAAAACAACCTCGAAAACAACCAACTCCAACAATCCAACTCAGAATTCAAATAAACATAATCAACAAACAAAGATCAACACAATCGGCATAAGCTAAAACGAAACTTGCATAAAAATAGAGAAATATCCAGAAAACAAAGAGGTCTGAGCTTCGAACAGCGAAGCTCGGCGAATTCAGCAGAAACGAAAATGGAAAATAAATTATTTCTTCGCCCTAAAGAAGGACGGTGTTACGACCAGAACGAAATGTATGAAAACTAGAGGTGAACCCCAAGTACGCCCTGAATCTCCCCACGATAGAACCCAAGTGTGTGAAAAAGTGAACTAAGCTACAAGCTGTTCTCGAGGTCTCCAACCGAGAAGATCCCTCAGCGTGCATGCTTCTCCCTTTTATAGACGCGGACATAACCTTCTAGACTCTTCGTAGAAATCTCTATTCTACCCTTCAACTATGAGGCTTCCTCCATCGAGCAATTTTCCGCATAATGTCCACTCTTTCGCCTTCTTCCTAGGTCCATGCAACTGTCTCCCTCCTTTGCTGGACCTGGCGAAAATCTTCACACACCTGGCTTAAAACGTGTGTTAGACCCAGAAATTTCACGAATTAAAACCCTAGACCTATGCATGAAATTAGCCTTATCACCTACATCCTTCCCCCATCTTGAAATCTGCTGCGAATCCTGGAGGGGCCTCCGTATACACATCTTCTTCCTTTTTTAACTCACCATGAAGAAAGGCGTTCGTCACATTGAACTGGTGTAGTGGCCAATCTCTATTTGCCGCCACGGACAATAGGACTCGAATTGTGTTCATCTTGGCCACCGGAGAAAAAGTTTCTGAATAATCCACCCCATATGTCTGGGTGTAGCCCTTGGCGACTAGCCATGCTTTGTACCTCTCAACCGAGCCATCTGGTCTCCTCTTGATAGTGAAAACCCATCGACATCCTACAGGCCGTTTTCATTTGTGTAAGATGCATGTTTCCCGAGTGTCGTTCCGGATCAGTGCATCTATTTCCTTTTGCATTGCCTCTCTCCAGTGCTTATGATGCATAGCCTCTTCCCATGACTGTGGGATCTCTTCTTCCTCACACAGTGCATTCTCAAATGCTTGAGCCATTTCGCTCAGGTGACTCGTAACTAGGCAAGCAACAGAGTAGCGAGCCTTCCTGTTAACTCTCTTCGGGGTATACCTTTTTGGCGGAACCCCCTGTTGGCCCGGGGTGGAAGAATGTACCCTCCTATGTTAGGGTCAATTCCTTCAACTTCTTTTATCCCACTGGTTTCTTCAACCGTGTTCACCACTTCGGGGCCTACTTCTTCCTCTACACTTACATCATCAGTAGAAAAGAAAACTGGAGAAGCAGGGTTATCAGAACTTACATAGGATAGCCTCAACGGGGAAGTAGTTGGCTGTGTGTCACCTTCAGGAACGGGTTGTCCTACTTTAGAGACCTGCTCAGCGGGATCGCTTACTGCCGCCTCTGTTAGGTCCGCTGCAGGATTACTTGATGTTGGCATTGGCGCTGATACCCAACTTAGTGGGTCCTTACTATTATTCTCCCCCTGACTGCTAAGGTAGGTATAGAAGTATTCGGTTTCAAGGAAATTGCAGTTCATTGTGACAAACATGCTATTAGTTTTAGGATCAAAGCACCTATACCCCTTTTGGTTTATGACATATCCCACGAAGACACACTTAATTGCACAAGGAGACAGTTTGGTTCGTTCATGTTTTGGGGTATGAATAAAAACGGAGCACCCAAAGACTCGTGGTTCAAGAGTTAAAGGTGGTGGAATTTTAGTGAAGGAAGACAGGGCTTAGAGTGGTGTTTGGTGTTTGAGGATACTTGTGGGTAATCTGTTCAAAAGGTTGGCTGAGGTGGCAATAGCTTCTGGCCAGAAGTGTTTTGGGGCTTTTGACTCAATGAGCATGGACCGGATCATTTCAAGGAGGGAACGGTTTTTTCTTTCAGCTACACCATTCTGTTCGGGAGTATAGGCACAACTGGTTTGATGAATCAGACCATTTACTTGGAAAAATTGTTTCATGGCCGAATTAACAAATTCCCTTCCATTGTCTGATCTCAGAATTTTTATGGAGTGTTGGTACTGGGTTTTTATGAGGTTAAAGAAGCGTGAAAAGTGTGTATAGACCTCGGATTTTTGTTTCATGAAATATACCCAAGTCATGCGGGTGCAGTCATCTACAAAAATTAAATATTATCTAATATCCTATCCCCCAAGAAAAGGTGCGGGCCCCCAAACATCAGAGTGGATTAAGGTAAAAGGGAAATCAACACGAGTATTATTTAAAGGATAAGAGGTTCGGTGGCTTTTGGCCAAAAAATAAGTTTCACGATAATCATCATGTTTAGAAACAAAACTAGGAAACAATAATTTTAAGTAACCGCTAGAGGGGTGTCCCAAGCGCCGATGCCAAAGCCAAGCTTTCCGATTGCCAGACCCGTGAGTTAGCATGGCGGTCCCTTTTTGAGCTATCTCGTCTACATAGTACAACCCATCACATTCAGTACCACGTTCAATTATTTCCCCGGTTCGGATATCCTGCAGCAGACAAAATTGTGATTGCATTAGTAAAGTACAATTTAGTTCTTTGGTGACGTGGCTAATAGATAACAACTTATGAGACATAGACGGAATATAGAGACAGTTTGATAATTGCAGAGTAGGTGAAATTTTCACTGTTCCTGCTCCTTCAACTACTGTAAATTCTTCATTAGCAGTCTGAATATGGGATTTTGGAGGTTTATGAATTTCCGTCAGGTCCGAAGCATCAAAAGTTATTGTATCAGTGGCCCCACAATCAAATATCCACTTATCATTTTTTTTTTCTTGATCCCTAGATACTGTACATGCAATTCCAACATTCTCAAGGGGCTGAAATCGGTTTTTGCATAAATTTTGGGGTTAATTCTGGACCTAACAGGAGTATAAGGGGTAGCATGCAAATTCACTTGGTCATGGGGTAAAAGCTGCAAATTACTGAAATTTTGGGGTAAAATATGTGAATTAGGAAGAGTTTGGGGATTTTGATTAAAGAATCCCACAAACCCCAATTTACCTCTCATCCTATATGCCGCTGTTTCTCCCTCTAACACCTCTTCATCAGCCCAATTCCTGATCACTGTTCCCCCGGCGAAGTTGGCCGCCCCCATCCTGACCGCCGTCGTCGGAGCAGCTGGCCTTGCTTCCCTGTCGCCGCCCCGAGCTTGGTTGCCCTCGGTGGTGGCGACTGGGCATCCTCCCTCCCTGTTCATCGCGGCATCTGCCGCCTCTCCGACAGCGCCTGCGGGGTGTCCGGCCCGGTTCCAAGGCGTGCGTGGCGGCGGTGGAAGCCGGCCATGTTTCTCCTCCCACCAATCGAGAAAACCAATTATTTCGAAACAGGAATCCTTGGTATGTTTCTTTCGTTTGCAGTGAGAACACACCAGCTTTAGTTTGTCCTCTTCCTCCATTCGTCGATTCCAGGCTCCACTACCCCGATTGCCGCCTCGCGAGCCTCCGGACTGCCCGCCGGTGGTGTTCTGCCGTCCTCGGGCTACAAGCCCTGCTCCGATGCCGTCGTTGGGTGGGGCGGTGCTGCTGCTGTTTCCGGTTTGCAACACCATGAGCTGTGATTCCTCACCACAGATCAGGCCATAGGCATGTTCAACCGAGGGAAGTGGATTCATTTTAACTATCTCTCGCTTGATTGTTTCGTATTTGTTGTCAATTGCTATCAAGAGTTGATAGAGCCTTTGTTCTTGAATGAATCTGTCGTGAATCTCGACATCTTCTGCACACTTCATTGGGTTGACTTGTTTCTGATCAATTGCACTCCATAGTTCCAGTAATAAACCCCATGTCTCTTCCAGGGAGTTGTTTCCTTGTCTCACTATGCTTGCCTTCACTTGCAGGTCATAGATCTGGATCTTGTCACCTCCGCTTGCGTATGTGACGGCCAACGCGTCCCATACGTGCTTGGCCGTCGGCTGTTGGGATACTCGGCTAACCAGCCGTGCTTCAAGGCTTTGAATCAGCCATGTGAACACGCAATGGTCAGCCTGTTGCCATTGCGTGTAGGACGGATCTGTTCGTGGTGGGGAAGAGGGAACTCCGGTGACGTGAGACTCCATCCCCCGACCACAAATCGCCTTTTTCATCAGAACTGCCCACAACGGGTAGTTTCCTCCTCCACTTAGTTTGATTCCAATATTGAGAGGTTGGGTATCGATTCGGTAAGAAACGGGGTGATTTCCTGGTGAGTTATTCATCGCAAAACTATTGCGCATGAAATTGGCAAACTGCCGGGCAAATTCGTCGGACATATTCTGGTTTTGGGTTTCGGTCAGTTGGTGTTCTTCTGACATTTTGGGCTACTTGCGCAGGTACAAAAAAGGTAAGGACAGAATAAGTGCGGAAAGGTAAAAAACACGGGTAGGGCCGAGAAAGGTATCACGGACAGTGATGATACCTTATCTGAGTCCTAACCCGCTCTGATACCATGTCAAATGGTTCAGGCGACATACTTTAGAATAAAGAAGGCACAATACACGTTTAGGTTTATTTAGAATGAGATGATGTCTCTATACAATAGGGCACCCTTTAAATAGGGTTAAGGAGATAATGTACGTAATAAGACATTGATTATACAATATTCTATCAATCTCCTAATTTGTGTGATTGATTCTAATTGCAATCTTCCCTTATCACACAATTGATTCTAATTGACATATTTCCTTTTCTAACAATAATAATTCAATGGTGTTATGCATAGGTGGACAATGTAATTGCAAGCTGTAAAGTAGTTCTAAGCTTGCAAAATCAAAACCAAACTATCCAAGAAAAATAGAAAATGAATCCAACAACTAAATACTTGCGAAACCGGTGGAGGAAAAAAATGCGTGCGTGCAACTTTATTTCGAATACAAAAAATGTTTGACCCTGTGATTCTGTTTCGACGAGACATTACTTTTGAAAGATCTTTGCAATAATCTATTCATTTTTTTTTTACTTATGTGTCTTCAAGTTGGATAAAATTATTTGAGTTTAGTTTGAGAGACAATTGCATTTTTCTTATTCTTTACCACGTAAATCTCCCTCTAGCAGAGTTATGTAATTTGGTATTTCTTCCATTCTAACCCAGATGGCTTATCTGCTGTATCGACACAATTCACCAACAACGGTAGAGGAGGTTTAATAACAAGTACAGCAGAACAATGTTTCATTTATAAATAGAGAGATGCATGTTACAATAAAGCTCTATATTACTAACAAGCAAAATAACTTGTCTGATTCCATCACTAACCAGTCTTTCGAAAGAAATGCTCAATCTGCAAGACTCCTTTTCCTCTCAACTTGCTTTGTTTGTCACTTTGCTTGCATTTGGAATCCTGAACAACGATGATATCGGCAAAATTATTTAAGTATCATTTACTAAGAGTTGTGATGTTAGTTATGAAGACAGAAGAGTAAGCTGTATTTTCAAATTGACAAAACTGTGTAGTGAATAATGATAAGACTCTCACCAGTGATGGTTGATGAAGTGGTCTCATAACCTTGATTCGGCCACCTCTGCCATCAGCTCCAACTGCAATTAAATCACCTGCTTTTGAATTTGATCCTTGCTTCTGACCTTTCTTGCACCATTTTCCCAGGTGCCAGTTGCTTCCATCAGGGCCGAGTAAGCCGCCAGTGAAGCAATGGTTATCTAGAAATTTGGCAGAGGTTGAAGTAATGTTAATTGCTGAATAAAGAATGGCCTAAGAATTTATAGATTTAGACTTACCAGGTTCAGAAACTGGATTGGATGAACTAGTCTCTTTTCCATTATGTACTGTGGGTTGAACAGGATTGGTGTCCCCAATGCATATCACCTCATCATCTATGTTAGATGGAACTTCCTCGGCCCATTGTCTCTTTCTACACTTTCTCAAAGACAAAGAGCGAGATACTTCAGCTTTGCTGTCAGAGTTTACCAATTCTACATCATTTTTGTCAGCATGAAAGCATTGGACTGGTCTTGGATCATGGCATTCTTCAACAATTATGTTGTCATCAGCACAAGGTGCTGAAGTTTTGTACGAGGATGCTTGCATGGAAGTAGAGGAGCATAGTTTATCCTTATCTTCATTCGTTGAGATAGGGACTCTGACCTGTTCATTACGGTCATGAGCAAACCCAGGTAACTTATCGTTGATTATGCATTTTTCAGCCACATGCTTGGGGAATTCCTCTTCCTCCAAAACAAATGATATATCCGGCATATCATCTAAACCACCCTGATTTGTAGGTCTCTTCATTTGATTATCACGTGAGTTCCTCTTCAGTTTAATATTTTGATCTTTTAGCACTCTCAGAGCATCGTTCTCCTTCATTTCAACAGCAGTTGCAAGTTCTCGGACCCTCAGCTAAATAATAGTACTGAGTATTAGTTTATTGTAAACATGAATTTACAAGTTCATCTGTATGGATCATGACTTACTTTCAGCTTCTTAATCTTTTTATTAGCATTCTCAAGTTCTTCACAGCACCGAGCCTCTCGTCTTCCTAAATCATTGCACTTGGCCAACAGTTCCTTGTAACTCCTGCATGGAGATATCAGATGCTGATCAGAAGTGAGAACCAAAAAGATGGCAAAGATATCACAGAAACCACTTGTATAAAGCTCCAAATGACCAAATCTGTAAGATAAAGGGCATTGCTCCAAATATAAATGCTCTTACTTTTTATGAGTGTCCAAAGATTTTATCAGAAGATAATTTCCTTCTCTGCTGCCACCGTCATTTCCTAATGAAGCAAGTTTCATGGCATCATCTTCTTTCAAGTCCATATCATAGGCCCTGTAAAAAATGACAAAAAGATTCAGTGAGCAACAAAAGGTGTTATTGTAATGGAACATGAATGTTGTGAATGTAACACTAGCTTTTCATACAGTCTAAATGTTGCAAGTTCCCTTGCCAAAGCTATATTCCTCTCTTTAAACCGCAAGCACTCCATAGTTGATTTGTCAAGCTCCTGCAAAATGATGCACTGGCTTGAATTCATGTTACACTGATAGACCAGCATAATTAAAATCATGGTCCAAGTTCCTAGACACACAAACATATTGCTTACCTCAGATTTCACACGAAGCAACTGCTTAACGGTTGCTGTTTGAAGTACAGCTTCATGTTTCAGAGCCACCTCAGTTTTCAGTTGCTCACTGCATGTGAGGAGCTACAGAAAAGTAACATTAAATGGTCAATAATTTCAATGTATATATCCTTGGCAGGATATTAGGGGGGAGTCCACATTGCATAAAAACTACCACTCGCTGGGTGTCATTTTCTTGTCTATATCCTGTTGTAAAATAGGGATTAAGTATTTCACATAAGTATATTACGTTGTGTCTGAATTTCAAATTTTGCTATAGTTGTTGCAAATGTAGAAAATGGTCAATCCAAGCTGCTAAATAAACCCTGATTCTATCATCACTCCATCTATTTAGTACTACTAGAAGAGATAAGTTAAGTGAGCAACAAACAAACTATAGAATGACCACAACTCCAAGCTTGAGTAAGATTTCCACAAAAAGAAAAGACCGATGAATTACCTCATCTTTAACTTCCTGAAAGTCTTTCTGTTGCTTCTCCAAGGACGAAGAAAGACCTGCAACTTTTCCCTCCAATCTATTGACCTCTCTCTGCAATTCCTCAGGATTTCCCTGGCAGTCGCGTGGCTTGTGAGAAGAACTATCAGTTGAATCACCAATCGACTGGAAATAAAGGCGCCCGACATTTGCGTTTGTGCAGGCTTGTTTGCATATAGGACAACTCCTCTTCTTCAAATTGGGACAGTACTCAAACCATTGTTGTAAGCTATGATTTTCAGCAAATACAAAATGTCAGATTCACTACTATTCTAATTGAAGGATACAACTCTCATTTACTGGAATGCCTTCATTAACCATCAATATAGCCCAACATACACAGACATAATTCACGGCTCTCCTAATCAGGAAAAGGGAAGAGATTCTTCCAAAATTACAAGTGCACGAGAAACTAATACATCGAAAGTTACATGTTTAAATCGATCCAAGAGGCATATCACCATCAAAATGAGTTTTTAAGCTTCTATTTTTACACACACGCAAATGGCACTCTTTGAGCAAGTTCCTTGAATCAAAGAATAACATTCATCATTTCAAGTAAAATATCGTCATAACACACAAGGATAACTCCGCATATAGTGAACTAAGAATGCAAAAAAAGATCTCAATCCATCGCATTCCCTATGTGGAGGATGAAACTTTAGTCGCTTAAGCCCTCCCAAAGTATCCCCACCAAAAACAATCGAAAAAATATCAGTTCCGTTTACTTCGACATCTCGAGAATCAAAGTGAATCAATTAATAAACAAGTGTGGAATTCAAATGCAACTCACCAGAGCTCGTGAAAGACGTGGCCGCAAACAGATATCGATTGAAGATCTTCTACTATGGGTTTCAGATCTTCAAAGCAGATAGAGCAAATGGTTTTCACGAACGGGTTGCTGTTGGAATCGTCATTGCTAGCCTGAACCATAGCGGCGGCATTCTCGCCAGAATCCCTTCGATTCTCTTCGATTTATTACGTTGGACAAAGAATTTGAAATTTTGAGAAAATGGGAATTTGGCGCTGGAAAAGAATGGCTCGCGGAAAACATTTTCACAAATTCCATCGATAAGATCAATGGGCTTCAGATGTTAGCCCAATTTAAGTTGGGCACAATTGGGGCTATTGTCATGACTAGTGTCTTTTGCTCATTTTACTCCACTTTTAAAATTTAAAATTTCCTTCAAAATTATCGGAAACTTGTGATTTGTGACCGCCTAATGTAAGTAAAATTTGATAATTCAAAATTAGAATTTAATTCCATTTACACTTTATAAGAATTTAATTAAATTTTAAATGGGTATAGTATTCGATCGTCTGTATGAAATACCACCTTCCAACACGACGACAATAGCATGATGAGCTTATAATAGTCAAGCGAAAATAGAGCATTTCCGGATGACCAAAAAAGCAAGTAAGGCAGTGATGGCGAAATATTGGAGATGCATATTTATCCCCTGCGTAGTGATAAAATGTAAACTCATATATTTTACAAACTTTAAACTATAATCTAAACCGTTTAAAAAATATCAACAGATGATAAAATAGTAGCAACAGAAAATGTTAGCACAATGTCAACACAATATCAACACAGCATCAACCATTGACACTGTGTTAACATTTCAGTTGCTACTATTTTATCATTTGTTGACACTTTATAACGGTTCATATCATAATTTAAAGTTTGTACAATATTTAAAATTTGTATTTGATCACATTCTTATCCCCTAGTATTAGGGCTGCTTATTCGGCCGGTTCCGGTTAGAACCGGACCGGCTAACCGGTTATAAAATTTTCTAAATTCAAGAATCGGAACCGTTTCGGTTCCGATTTGGAACCGAAGAACCTGGTTTGTATCTAATTTTAATTCACATTTTTACTCGAATACAAAATTTAATAATTCAATACCCAAAAAAATTTAATAATCCAACACCTAAAAATATAACATATCATGAATTTAATACTTCGTCAAATAGTAAAAACTAATAAGTTAAATAGTATTTATCATCCAATATCTAAAAATATAAACAATAAAATACCTAAAAATGTTCAACATCTAAAAACATTTGATAAGTCAATACCTAAATTATAAAAAAAAGGGTTAAGAACTTGAATAATAGTATTAGTATATTAAGTTATATTAATGTGAAATTATAAAATATATTTTAAAAATTAAATTAAAATTTAATCCGGTTCTCCAGTTAGGAACTGGTCGGTACCGGTTAGAACCAAAACCGGTTTTATAAAAAATTTTGGAACCGGTACCGGAACCGAATATTCCGGTTATGATTTCTCAATTAACCGCTCGGTTCCGGTTCCGATTCCGATTAACAGAGAACCGGAGAACCGGTTAAGCATCCCTACCTAGTATGTTATATTTAGAATGCATGAAATAAAGATAAAATAATTAGTGGAATAGATTTGATTGAGTAACTCGAGAGTGCTCCTACGGGCTAAGTGTGGGAAAGTGGAATTTATGAGACTACAATGACTACATCCAACAAAAAGGTCGATAACATGACTATTTTTAACCCAGGTCCTAACTAAGGCGGTCTATATATATTTCAATTAATAACTTTAATTATATGTTCAGTACACGAAATTGAAATTATAATTCTATAAAATTAAATTAGGATTTAAAAGAATTAATATATAATTATATTATAATTCCAAATACATTGTTTGGTAACTAAAAAATGGATTTTAAATTGAATTAAATTCAAATTCAATTTCAAATTTTTTAAACTAATTATTTTTTAATAACTGACATTTTTTTTTTCTTATTGCTCTAAAATTTAAAAAAATTCAAATATCATAAAACAAACACTATACTATAATATACTTAATAATTAAGCAATAATAATTAATTTCGGTTATCAACATACAAATAGTTATATATATGCATAGTACATTAGTACTCCTATAATTTAAGTACAAGACAATTATATGAATATAGTAAGCACTCTTTTAAAAAATGATATTCCTCCCTGTCCATAATAATGGAGTCATTTTGTCATTTGGTACGTTCCATAGTAGTGGAGTCATGTCCCTTTTTAGTAAAAATTAACACATTTTTTCTCACTCACTTTACGCTTTCTTACCTTATTCTCTCTTAATCTTTCTATCTTTTTCATTTCCTACTTTATCGTTTGTTTAACTCACTTAATATAATTTTTCTTAAATCACATGTCGAAAAAAATCGCCTCCACTACCATGGCAGGTGCTTCCCTAACTTGCCCCAAACATGAACGCTATTAAATGGTATAATCGCCATAAGGATAGAGAAAAAATTAAAAGGGTAGAAGTATTTGTCGTTCAAGTGCGTATATTTATAGGCTGTAGGGCTTTTTGTATAGAGTTTAAAATACTTGTACAAAGATAAAAATGCCTATGGAAAAAGTATTAATTTATTCTAAGACGCTATCAATCTATTTTAGTGGGATCATACACTTTGATATTTTGATTCTGAATTAATTCTCTTTCCTTACTACTCTAACAAACTCATTTGAGCCAAAGCATACAAAAGCGCGTGGACCATTTCTCCCTTTGACAATAGCCAAAGTCAACCCACAAAATATTAAATAACCAGTGCGAAGAAAAACAAACAAAAAGATAAGCACAAGATAAGCGAAAAGCATGAAAACTTGCGTGAGCCTTTGAGAATGCCCAATTGCCCATCCACCCACCACTACCCTCCAGATTCCGGACTTTTTTTGGAAGAGCAAATCTTCTGCCTCTCTCCATAAATAAATTTGCTTTCTTTTCCACTCATTTACATATCCCCACCACCTCTCTCTCTCTCTACAAAGTCAGCGCCTTCTTTTGTCACTCAAGCAAAGAAATGGAGGAGGACTGGGATCTCCACGCCGTCGTTAGAGGCTGCGCCACCACCACCGCCCCCGTCTCCACGAACAACGCTGTATCCTTTCAACCTCTCTACACTCATCAGCAGGACTTCTCCGTCTCCTGCTTCGAAGATCTGAGCCCAAACGGCGTCGTTCATGAAGAGCTACACGATCTCTACAAACCTTTTTTCCCCAAGTCAGAAATCCCATTTTCGACCCTCTCTGGCCTCCTCGTATCGAAAGATCCGCCGCCGCAAATACCGAAGCAATTAACCCCGCAGATTCGCCCAAAGCAGCAGTCTTTCTCTGTTTCTCATGGCTCAAAAACTAGTTCACGTGTGGTCGTGGAGAAAATACGGCCAGAAACCCATTAAAGGCTCTCCATATCCAAGGTGGGTATTTTTTTTATAGCACTATATATTTTTGAAATTTTTATTTGTTTTGAAAATTATGCTAAAGATTGTATTTTTGATTTTGTTATCAGGGGTTATTACAGATGTAGCACCTCCAAAGGTTGTTTGGCGAGGAAGCAAGTGGAGCGGAATAGATCCGACCCGGGAATGTTCATAGTAGCCTACACGGCGGAGCACAACCACCCCATGCCCACCCACCGGAACTCACTCGCCGGAAGCACCCGCCACAAGCCAGCGGATGTTCCCACCAAGGATTCTTTGTCGCCGGAGAAGTTGGAGAGTAGCAGGGAGGATGACTTGGCCGAAGCCGATGATGACGACGACGCCGTGTTTAGTGTTTCGGACGACGATTTCTTCGCCGGTTTGGAGGATTTCACAGCGGCGTCTCCTGATGTCGGCCACTTGCAGTTCCCGTGGCTGTCGACTACCGCAACTGCAACCACCACCACCACCGCCGGCGGCAGTTGACCGGTGGAGAAGAAGTGATTACATAGTTATATGCTATTCTTCTCACTCACGTATTTTGTACCAAGTCAACATCTTTTAGCCTTTTCTTTATTTTGTTCTTGTTGTAAAGAATCTAGGGATCACAATGTTTTTTTTTCATTCTTCTTTTTTTGGGTTAAATAAATTAGTTTTTCAATCATTGACAAAAGTGATTATTTATTGTTATGTGAGAAGGAAGATTAAAGAAAAGGCAGAGGTTATATGCCGTTAGGCGTAATGAAATGATGATTAAGATTATGCTTAATTGAATACTTTTTCACACTCCTTTAAATGGGGTTTCGATCATGACTGATTTGGTGTTGTGTTGCTACTGCTGTGACTCAATTTATTCTCTCACCAAAGTGGAATCTATGGTAGTGTACAAAACTACAAATGCATCACACCTCCCCAATCAATGTGGCCTTATTACTATTGAGGGATACCCACCACAATCGGATTCTTCTATGTAGTTCACTTTAAATGACGAGGTTCTTCTTGTTTACTTTATATGGCTAGGTTTCGGAATTTTCCAGAAGCTATCGATATAAGTAACAAATTAAAAATGCTCCCAAAATATTAGGCCATGAGAATATCAAGATTTCTTTAGAGCAATTCTCCAAACTCAACTTACATGAACAAATGCAGTTTTTCAAACCATTCATCAAACAATGTTACCACCATCAACAAGGGGCATATCCATCGATTTACCTCCACCACGAAGCTCTACACAGTCAGATTACAATCCCGGTAGGACCGAACAAACTCTTTCAACTTCTCCGTCTCACCAGCTGCAGAAAGCCACTCAGTGAGAATCTCCATCGTCACATAATCCGGCATACATTCCTGTTCACTCATCTGCTTCATAAGCTGCAGCGCCTTCTTCGACCAATTTCTCTGTTGCAGGCCTTTAAACAGAGCATTGTACGTGGTAGTATTCAGCTTCATCCCACGATCCCTCATCTCATCCATTAATGAAAGAGCCCCATCCACATTATCCTCCTTGCAATGTGAGTCAATCAAGATGTTGTAAATAACAGTGTTCGGAGGCACCTTTGGTGTGGATTTCATGTCTGCGAATAACCTCATTGCTGAACTGAGACTGCCCTTTAAGCAGTACCCTTGAATCAAGGCACCGTAGGTAACAACAGTAGGTGATAATCCATCATCCACCATCTTCTTCATTACTTTCTGTGCATGCTTGAAATCCCCCTTGTCACAGAAATACGAAATCAGAGTATTATATGTGATGCGATCAGGATTTAATCCCGCAACCTCCATTTCTGTCAGCAGCTCAGATGCATTCCCAATCTTATTCTTCCTACAAAATCCACCAATCATGATATTGTAGCCAATTATGTCCAATGAAAAACCAACTTCCTCCATCTTCGACTTGATTTCCATGGCATCATTCATTCTTCCCGCCCGTGTAAAGCCCGAGATCAAGGTGTAGTAGATGATAGCATCCGGGGTGCATCCATTTTCTTTCATTTCATTAAACAAATCCATTGCTTTCTCAATATTGTTTGCACCACAGAAAGCAGTTATCAATGCAGTATATGTAACTGTATTCCCTTCCAAACCCTTCTCGCGCATTCTGCTAAAGAGTTCCATCGCACTGCTAACTCTACCCACCCTACACATCCCTCCCAGCATTGCATTAAGTGAAACGATGTTCACACCCTCATCAAGATTGCTCATTTGCTCAAAAAGCTCGCGCCCCGTATCAATGTCACCCACTTTACAAAATCCATCGATCAAGCAATTGTAAGTGACAGTGTTTGGCTCACACTTGGTCTCAGACGACCTCATTCTCTCCATCAACCTCAACCCATCTTCTTGCCTCCCAACTTTACACAATCCATCAATCAACGTGTTGTAAATGACAACATCTGGTTTAATGCCAGCTTCTCCATCTCTCATCTTCTCGAGCACCTCCAATGCCTCATCCAACCTTCGAATCTTGCACAAGTTCTTGATCATGATCCCATAGGTTACAGCAGTGGGTGTGATCCCCTTTTCCTTCATCTCATTCATCAACAAGTTCATTCTAACATAATCACGTTGCTGCCCTAACTTGGACAGCAGGAAATTACAAGGGATCACCTCCACACGAGACCCTGAATTCATGGCTTTTTGCAAAGCATTCCAAGCCTTGTTGCAGTCTCCATTCCTACAAAACCTAGAAATCATGTGCGTCAACCAATATCCACTCAGGCAAAGACCATTCTCACTAAAACGCAAAAAAAGCTGATAAATTTCCTCATCCCTCAAATCCCCACCTCTATGCTTTTTCCCCAAAATTGATGAAAAAACAATTCTCAACGTCCTGTCATTGGGAGGATTAGTAGCACCTGGTTGAAGCATTGTGTCGACCAGCTTCAGGGCAGCAGGGAAACGGCCCAAATTGAACAATCCAAAAACAACTAAATTAACCACGTGCGTATTCCTCAGCCGCGTCTCGATGGCGTCGAGCACCATGACCATCTCCTCCAGCATATTCGCGTTGCTAAAGCACATAATCAGCAGGGTTCCCGCGTTGACGGAGAGAGGGGTATTTTGCTCCTTGGCCATTGCGAAGAGCTCGTATAGCTTACCGGGGGAATTAGGGTTTTCGCGCATGACAAGCTCAAGCACCCCTTGGAACGCAAAGGGGACAGAATCAGATAGGTGGGGGCTTGTTTTGAGGTACTCGAAAAATTGGAGTGCGTTTTGAGAACCAGGGAGCTGGCGGGTGATTTTGAGGACAGACTGCGGAGAGGCGGCGAAGAGGAGATCGCCCAGCTTAGAGTTGGCTGGCCAGGAAATAGGATCGGAGGTTTGGAGAAGGGAGAGCGTCTCCGAGATGGGGCAGGATGGATCCGCTGGTGGCGTGCCAAGTGGATCGGCGGAGAATCGACGGAGGGGGGCGGCCGGAGGTTTTAGAGGTTTTAGGGAAAGCCTCATGGCTGGGAATTGGGGAGCTTGGAAATAGGCTCGTCACGCCCGCATATAGACCAAGATGCTCAGGAAGAACATAATTATTCAAGCAAAATATTCAAACAAATTATTTTATGACATCATTAGTAAGTTGTTTACACTTTAGTAACTTATAAGTATAATTATATTTAATTTACAATAAATAGGGTGGTCTTATATACAAAACAATCTAAAGTCTATAACCTAGAACTACATTTCATCCATTGGATGAGGAAAAAGGATGGTCAAGATCAAATTTCATACTTAATCACAATGCATCGGTTATAACCACCCCACTAATCATGTTTTCAATCCAAATTTGGCTTTGGTTCTACATTTAAGATTGGTTCTACATTTAAGAATGGTTCTATCTTGATCACAATCCACAATAAATAAATTTAAAATATATCATCTTTTGCGGAATTATACTCAACCCTGTTTTTTTTTTATTTTGTTACGTACTACAAAATAATGCGATTTATTTGTGTGGTGTGATATAATTTCCCAGTATCAAAAACTGCACTGCATTGATCACCAAGGTGCGTGAGTACATGAATGGGCAACCCAGCTATTCACATAGCATAGCATTCTACAAAAAATTGATCATGACTATCAAATCACCAAGATCACTTTTTGCTGCCTTTAACCTGCAGCTTAGAACAAGAATGCCGCCCTTAAAAGCATTTGCCAACACTGTAATCTCCCTACATTTACTCAAATGTCATGTCTTCCATCACTTCATTTGGGCTTCCATCTGCATCTCCTAAAGTCCAAACCTAGCTTCTCTGTGAGCTGCGCTTTCCCTCACGGTATTCTGAAAGAGCCTTGTCGATGGCCTCTCCTCCATGGGCATACCATTTACAGAACTTGGGAGTGCCTGTAAGAAGTGACAAAGTCGGCTCCTGACTTGACCAAAAATAAATAGTAGGAGTACTTAAAATGAGAAGCCTTTAACAAACTTGAGATATAGGTGCATTAGGTGAGGGTGTTGTAGCATTCCAAGCAGATCATGGTAAAACTAAAACCTGCACAACAAGAACATGATAAAACCTGCACAACAAAAACTTATAGTAACTTATAAGTAACTAATATAAACAGTTCTTGCATCTGAAATAGAGGATTAGTTCGTCACTATGCATAACACAAACATGGTATGTTTCCACAAGCCATCTATAGCTGAGCAATGGGATCTGAAGCGCTGATGTTATGCAGCTGCTACAAGTTGAGAAACACATCCAACACTATTGCAAAGCATCCTGCTTCTTGCAACGCTATTGAAGTCTCCACAAATCAGAGTGATATTCCGTGGTATAGTGAGGAAAAAATCTCAATTTAGATTGCCAAAAACTCATTGAGAACTAATGATACATAAATTGCCAAAAATAAATCTTGATGCAAATGACAACCGCTAAAGCAAAAAAAGAATTTTAGAACTACAAAATAGAGCCATAATATGCAATGCCTATATCTGAATAATTTTGTAATTGCTTAAATTGCAAAATCAGAATAATCTTTCAAAATAGATTTGACGAATTTACAAAAACCAATTTGTACAACCCTATCCTGCACTGCACACCTCCACACGCAGCAATTCCCTTCTCTCTGTCTTAGTCAAACGTCAGTCCAATTGGGGCACCCCTATTATTGCTACAACCACTCCACTCTCTCCGTATTATCCCGTCTGCTTCTCCATATTTGCGCACGCTCTCGCCATCTCCAATCCCACCTCTGGTCAATTTCTTATACCTCCACTCCTCAACAAGACCGCTCGCCGGAATCGCATCATCAATGGCCGCCGCCGGCGAACGCGTCACGAGCGGTTGGTTCTCAGTGCCGGACCTCCGCCTCCGGAACCACAGATTCACCGTGCCTCTCGATTACACTCTCTCTGATCCTGCGTCGCAGAAGATCTCTATCTTCGTCCGCGAAGTCGTTGGTGGTAATTACGCATTCTACTGCTACAGAATAGAATATCACTGCCTGCGCTGAGTTGTTGTTATTTGTTGCGGTGAAGTGGATTTGTTGATTGAATTTTCTTATATTGACAATTTTGTTTGTGATTTACTTCTCTCTTAGGGATTGCTGCATTTTTTTTTAAATTTCTTTTTGCATGTGTGAAGAAATGAGCGATCAGCTGTATGTTCTGAGCAGCATTGGATATACTGAACAGTTTACTGTTACTCTACTTCCAGCAGGCTAAAGAAATGTACACATTGAATTGGCTATCATTAGTTTGAAATTGGAAATATGGATTTTACAATCTCCGTTTGAATCTAAAATTCAATTGATTATGAAGTAAAGACAAAGAAAGCTGCGCTCCAAAGTAGCTATCTTTGGCAAAATCCAGAACTGAAGTATGAGCATTTCCCTGTTTCTTTTCTTTTATTTTCAAGTGCAATGACTTAATTCAGTGATTCTAAGAAGTAGTATTAGCTCAATATCTTTTAAAAAAGTACTCCTTGTTCAAGCAAGTATATTTTCTATAAAATCAGTTTATGTGAAGAGTTCCTGTTATGTGTCATGACTGCATAGCAATGATGAATGTGGGAGTCGTTTACATATATAGCTGTTAAATGTTACTATCTTCTTTCCATGGTTTCATGATACTGTCACGGACTAGGATTTTGGTTACACATGTTTATTGTGTTTCAAGATGAATATGTCAACATTAAATAAGTTCAGCCTTTTCATGAGATGAATTATTGAATTTTGTTATATATTCACTTACTCCCTCCCTCTTATTTTATTGGACATCACCTGAGTCTTCAATTCGGAAGTACTAATTTAGCAATATCTTTAACATGCTTCTCTTCATCAGACCATTCAGTACTAATGAACATTGCATTCTGCAGTTGGGAAGGAAGAACTAGACCTCCCCTTTTTACTGTACTTGCAAGGAGGCCCAGGTTTTGAGTGCATGCGACCAGCTGAAGCTGGTGGATGGATAAGCAAAGCATGTGAAGAGTATCGCGTTGTTTTACTGGACCAGGCATGTTTTGAAGCACCATTACATTTCTGGTGTGTGTGCTTGATACAGTTTGTCTTATTTTTGGCTAAAATGTTTAAATTTCAGCGAGGAACGGGCTTATCGACACCTTTAACAACGTCTTCGATGTCGCAATTTAAATCTGCTGAGAAGTTGGTTGACTACTTGAAACATTTCCGAGCTGACAACATAGTGAGGGATGCTGAATTTGTTCGCAGAAGGCTCGTCCCTGATTCTAGGCCATGGACGGTGATGGGACAGGTAAGCAAGTACCTTTTTTTTATTAGAATAGGCTTATCAACATAGCATGCATATGCGTAAACAGCATTTTTCGTATCACACACTTCATTTACTAGAAAACTATAACATATTGCAATACCGCTGCTTTGTGACAATCATTGATAGGAGAAAGACCCTTATAAAAGATACTGCTGCATATCTCCAAGAGAAAAAGGATATTTTGTGTAATGCAAATATCTTCTTTTGTAATGTGTATGTTTTAAATTTTCATCATGGATGTCGTCCCTGCAGAGTTATGGTGGTTTTTGTGCTGTGACTTACCTAAGTTTTGCTCCACAAGGACTGAAACAAGTCCTGTTAACTGGTGGAGTCCCTCCAATAGGAAGTGGATGCACTGCGGATGCTGTTTACAGAGCTTGTTTTGATCAGATTGTGAAGCAGAATGAGAAGTATTACCAGAGGTTTCCTGAAGATATACACATTGTCCAAGAAATTGTAAAATATTTAGCAGAATCTGAAGGTGGTGGGGTGAGAAAATTTCTAAACCTTATCCCTTCACTAGAAAATTTCCACCTCTTATCTTCACCCTTTCCCTTGTGTTTGCTTAAAGGTACCTCTTCCATCTGGTGGCATCTTAACACCTCGAGGATTACAGCTTTTAGGTTTGGCGGGTTTAGGATCAAGTACTGGTTTTGAACGTTTGCATTATATGTAAGTCAGCTCTCAACATATCAATTCATAAACCTTCTTGATGTGCTCTTTGGGAGTCTTAATTGTTTCTTTTATACTGTTGCCTGTAGGTTTGAGAGGGTATGGGATCCTTTATTAGTTCCAGGTGCCCCAAAGAGAATTAGCTATGTCTTTCTAAATGCAGTAAGTTCTAAATGCATTGATATTGGTCTGTGCAATATTATTGAACCAATATATTGACTTATTTGTACATATTGCAGTATGAGAAGTGGTTGGATTTTGACAGTAATCCTCTATATGCTCTCATGCATGAGTCCATTTACTGTCAGGTAAATGTGTTTCTTTTTCGGAACATTTGGATTTTAGTCATTCTTTATGTTACAATAAGCACAATTCCCTTTAGGATCTAATTCGATTCTGGATGGTTTAGGGTGCTTCTTCGAGTTGGTCTGCTCACAGGATAAGAGCTGAAAATGAGAGTCAGTTTGATGCAATGAAGGCCATCAAAGAAGGACGTCCGGTGCTGTTTACTGGAGAGGTGTGAAACAGAAGTATTTTCACTAGCCACTATTCAGAAGTTTAAACATAGAACAGTGATCCACACTCTTCATTCTTCATTAGGATCCCTGTTAACATCTTTCTTCCCTGTCTTTCGAGCATATGGACTTAAGTAAATATAGCGTGTGACAACTCAATCACTATGTACTCTGCATTTCTGCCACTAATTAAACTTAACTATTGTGTTTCTGCAGATGATATTTCCATGGATATTTGATGAAATGCATGCCTTGAAGCCTCTGAAAGAGGCTGCTCATTTATTGGCTGAGAAAAAGGACTGGCCTCCTTTGTACGATGTTGCCACATTGAAAAATAACAAGGTCTGCTGCACTTAAATCTCCCTGCATTCTACCTTTGATAATTGAGTTTATTTTGTTGGCTCGTCTGCTTTTACCAATAAGGATAGAAATGAGACACAAGCAGAGTGTTGAGACGTGCTTGATCAAATGCAGGTACCTGTTGCTGCTGCAGTTTACTACGAAGATATGTACGTAAACTTCAAGCTGGTGATGGAAACGACTCCTCTGATAGCAGGGATCAGATTGTGGATCACAAATGAATACATGCATTCTGGTCTGAGAGATGGAGGTAGCCATGTTATGGATCATCTACTAGGTCTGCTCAAAGGGAAAAAGCCTTTATTTTAATTTCCTTTCTTTTTTAATCCAAATCTTTGAGTTTTTTACATACTCCGAAGAGAATAAACTAGAACACGAGAAATTTTCTAGTCTGATTACATGTGTGTTACAATTAGCATCCCTATCGCAAAATTAATGAATTTAATTCTGATTTTGGAATTGTACTTTACATGAACTGTGAACATCGTACATTTCAGTTAAACTATGATGTTTTTCCGACAGATACAGCACACAATAACATAAGCTGTTTGTTCTGTATCAAGTACGCATTGTTTCGTCTCTAATTATATCAATTTAGAGCATTAGTAATGGGGCGCCCTATCGCGCGCCACGTCAGCAGTTTTATCCTCCTACCTCCCCACCTGCAGTGGGGCGCCCTAAGGCGAGCCCTAAGGTGCGCCCAATGGCGCGCCACATCATCATTTTATTGTTTTGTTTAATTAATTTAACTGTTTTCAAATAACAAGTAACGAGTAAATAAAAAACGGTCTAAATAACAAACGACGAAGTTTTAATAAAAAAAAGTTACATCATTGAACTAATAAAAAAAAAAAAACTAAGTCGGACCAATTCCCAACTTCCGACGCAGTTCATCGAGTAACGCCTGGAGATATTTGGCTTCGTCGGGGTCGGTACACTTCTTGAGGGCCCTGTGCGTCTGCAACATCGTCCTTGCCATCGACGCTGTTGCTAACAACTCAAACGCGGTGGCCGTCTGGGTCGGGAGCTCTACCGGGACCGGAGCTTGGGTTGCAGCGGTCGACGATGAGGTCGCGGTGGCCTTCCCCTTGGCCTTCGCAGCCTTGACGCCGGGAGGACGCCGGAAGGACACCGGTGTGCCGGAACTCCCTTCATCCACGTACGTCCGGTTGAGGTCAACCGGGTGACTGCCGCTGCCGCTGCTCGTGTAGTCACCAACTTCGGTGACCTTCATCCTCTTCGGCGCACCAGTGTGCAGAATTCCACCTTGGAACTTCTGTTTCTCCCTCAAGAGCGCCCAGATGGCCTCGTGCTTGAGACGGTGTGGAGACGGCTCCATGTCAGACAACCCATACGATTCCGTACTGAAATCGGGATCGTAATGGGTGTTGGTGTCGAACGAACGATAATCGCCGGGTTCTGTACCCGGCCAATGCGTCCCTGCGCTAAATGTAGGACTATTGGGGCTTGAATCCATTTCGTAGTAATTATGTAAATGTAAGTTTCGAAAATGAAATCGCGTGAAATGAAATGTTACAAATGAACGGTATTTATAAAAAAAACGAAACCGCTTGCCATCGTCCGCGACCTTCACAATGGGGCGGATGATGGCCATCGTCGGCGACAGCCGTAATGGGGCGGACGATGGTCATCATCCGCGCTATCCTCCGCGACCGAAGTATATGGCGCGACTATCGCGCACCCGCAATGGGTGCGGACGATGGATGGCGCGGACGATGCGCACCATCGGGCGTGCCATCGTCCGCCCATTGCGGATGCTCTTATTAACATTAAGCTGTTTGAGCACTCTGTTCATATGTTGTGGCAGGCATTGAGCACCTGAATGTTGTGCACATTTTTGGCCAATCACTCTGGGCCACACGATGTTCATTTATTTTGATTATATTTTTAAATTATGTAATTTTCTGTTGATTTTAAATATTTAATTTTAGTTGTTGTAACGAAATTTTAGTTTTTTTATTCATACATCAATATAATTATAAGAAAATAAAAACATGGAGTAAAAAAATACTACTAGGTGACTCATGTAAGTGCTTAGTTTTTTAATACTATAAGATTGTTGATAATAATACAAAATATTAATCATTTATAATATTCCAAGCTCGCGAGTTGCGACGCTCTATAAAATAACGCACGGAGAAAAGCTGAATCGATTGAATATATGGTAGCCCTTTATATTGAAATAATGGAGAAAAATGATAGAGACTTGGTTTATATAATTAGATCGATGAGTATCATTAGATGGTTGCCCGCCGTAAACTCTCTTATTTAAAATTTTAAGTTATTTTCGATTTTTTGTTGAATTTTGGTTCGATTTAGTTAAATATAGCACATTTCAATTCTTCATCGGGTTTGAATGAAAAAAAATCAGAATAAAACGGATTATTGAATTTATTTATTTTATATATATATTCTCATCTTTTTCAATTTTGCCATTTCTATACTCCCTCTCTCCTATTAAAGTGATTTTTTTTTTCATGCGGAATTTGTGCAAATGATGTTGTGACAACTCTTAACTATCTGATATTCTTATTAAAAAAATTGTTATGATGTTGTGTGTGTAGAACAATGTGAAGAAACAAGTAGAAAGGCTATTACCGATGCACGCATCACACATGCAATGTGAAGAAACAAGTAGAAAGGCTAAGCAAAGACAGCAGCATTGTCATGACAACCTACGAGCTAGGGAACTCACAACCATCCATCTGAGAACCTCCTGCACTCTCTAACTCCTCTTCTTAAGCAGTTTCACTTCCTCACTTCTGCTAATAACTTCCCTCTCTAATCTACTACTACTATTTAACTCTTCTTATTATCTCTCTATACCCCATGTAATTTCAACTTTATTTCAATGCATTTATTCATTCCAATTTGCTTAACTTACCATCTTTAGTAAATTGTCGTATATACTATATTTTCACTTGTTCTAATGTCAATATTGATGCTAAAATCACAAACTTTGGATAATAGCTCTTAGAGCATCCACTACGCGGCGCGCCACCGTCCCGCGTTCCGTCGCGGAGGGACGGAACGCTCGCGCGACGCGTTGCGACACGCCGTCCCGTCCCGCGGCCCCTGCCTGCGAGACACGGGACGGGCTGTCACGCCACGCGCCGTGGCGACATGGCGCGCCCCTGCGCCATGCGTGACGCCCACTCGCCGGCCAGCGAGTGGGTGTCGTCACGCTGACGCAATAAATCAATTTCTTTTTAAAAAAATCGAATTTTAAAAAAATACTTTTTATTTATAAAAATTGTTTTTATATTTAAAAACAATTTTTACAAATAAATAAATACAAGAAATTCGTAATAGCCCACGTATATTTGATGGGCTTGCGAATTTATGAAACTCATTCTTTGTTGCTTCTCTTTTACAGAGACAACCTTGAATGTTTTATGTTCCACTTTCGATGTGGTACAAGTCATTCTTAGTTGCTTACCTTTTATAGAGACAAACTTGAATGTTTTATGTTCCACTTTCGATGTGAGATAAAGTCATTCTTGGTTTCTTCTCTTTTATAGAGACAACCTTGAATGTTTTACGTTTCACTTTCGATGTGGGACAAAGTCATTCTTGGTTGCTTTTCTTTTATAGAGACAACCTTGAATGTTTTATGTTTCACTTTCGATGTGGGACTAAATCATTCTTGGTTGTTCCTCTTTTATAGAGACATCCAAAAATGATTTTGTCCCACATCGAAAGTGAAACATAAAACATTCAAGGATGTCCATATAAAATTGTATTTTAAATTATGTCATTTTTATTTTTTTAAGATTTTAATTATGTTTTTTTTAAAATTTTAAGTTGTATTTTTATTTTATGCTGTAATATTATTTTAATTTTAATGAAGTGTGTTTGTTTTAATTGAATTGTGTTGGAAAAAAAATAAAAAATGAAATTGAATGAATAGTAATTTAAGGGACGAAATAAGGGACGGTTAAGGGATGGAGCGTTGCAGGTTCCGTCCCTTAGTTAAGGGATGGAGGAATAAAGTACAGTGGAGCTCTCAAATAGTAGTTTAAGGGACGGTTAAGGGACGGTGAGGGGACAGCGTGGTGGATGCTCTTATGTACATTAATTATATTGTGAAACTCTCAATCAACAAAGTATTTCTAAGTACATGAACAAATTCCATTTTATTCATTTTATACTTACGTAAAATAGGATCACAATTGAAAAAAATCATTTATTTCAATAGAGTTAAAAGTTATTTCCATCTAAAATTCCAAACCCAAGACATTCTACTCTAAATTCTATATACATCATGATAGAGACTCAACCGAGGAACCCAACGTCGACCAGCAGCGGGGCGAGAGTCGGGAGCCGGCGAGAAGAGGAAGACGGAAGGATCGACCAACGCCGGCACAAGCTAGGAAGGAGAGACCGAAGAGGAATGCCTCACGTCCGGCGTGGTTCAAGGACTTCACGTCCCATTAGAACTAGGAATTAGCTTATTTAAATATTTTTGCCTTATTTACTTATTTCGAACCTTACTTAGTTTATTTTATTATTTTATTATATCTTTTCAGATTTTTTTCTTTAATTCTTTCCCGAATCGTAAGTCGAATCAAGTAGGGTCCGAACTCTATATAAGAGTTCATTAGAGAGTCAAAAAAACCATCGAGAATTAAGAAATTAAAATCTTTTCTCGAAACCCTAGCTTCGCGCTCGTTCTTGCAATCACAAACGGTGCTCTGACACAACCGGTAGACCCCAAGGTCTATCACACCACTTTGTAATTATTTTGGTGAAACATGAAAAGATTACAAAAACATAGTATTTCTCAACACAATACCCCTCACAACAACAAACTGTGTATTCTTACAAATTATTCAAATGACATGTAAGTTGATGCAAGAAATGAAATTTGTTTGAAAAACTTATTATGCTAATTTTTTATTGACTGACTAATCAATTAGTTTGACAGTTTTAATCGAAGACTAGCTGATTGACTAATCGATTCGATTTCAATTAGGGGTTTGAGATAAATTCTTAATCGATTAACCGACTAATAAGTTTGGTTAATAACTGAACCAATCGATTGACCACTCATATCTACACACAATTTTCTTCATATATTGAGTTATATCAATTTTAATAATTTGGTTAATAATTTATTATAGGTTTAATAAAGAACTTATTTTTTATTGAATTTAAAAGATAAAAGGTTATTATAAATTGAGATGAAAAACATAGAAATTTTATCCCAGATGCGGAAGCGAAATCCGAACGCGAGGCTCGGGTTGCCGTTCGTACATAAAACCCATACTCAATAATCATCCCCTCCTCATTTCTGCTTTACCATCTGCTCTCTTTGCTTAGCTGCAATTGCAAAGAAGCATTCTTCTCTTCGGACTTTCTATATTCGGAATTTCGGCTGCAATCAGTGATGGCGGAGCAGGAGGAGATATCAGATCCTAGAACGGAGTCGTTGACTGATAGAATCTCCGATAAGATTCATGAAGACGGCGACGGGGACGGGGACGGGGAAGGGGACGTGCACACAAGTTCTTCTTCGTCGTCGTCTGAATCTGAGCAAGAGGATGGCAAAAGAGCAACGGAATCTGCGGTCAAGGAGAAGATTTATCAAGCGTTCCGCCCTGAAAAGCCGGTTCACAAGGTTTTTGGTGGAGGCAAGCGTACGTATCACGATCTCACTCCTTATAACCCTATCTGCTTTCCTTTTCTGTTCTAGTTTATTTCCTGTGAATTTCTGGATTTGTTTAATGTTTTCGATGATTGTTTGATGAAAAATTGAGCTGTACTTGAGCGAAGGTGCTGTGTTGGTTGTGAGAGTTCGCAATTAGCATTTTAGAGTTTGATGAAAAATTGAGCTGTGCTTGAAATCAAGCTTGAAAACCTGTCTACGTTTGCAATTCTGTTAGTGATTTTCCTTTCACCATGCCTGTTTGACGAGCTGTGTAGTGATACATTTCTGGTACAAAGTAATGGAGATTGGATTGATTTTTGGAAAATTACCTTTTGAGAGTTGTGTAGAATTTAATTTAGGTTCATCGTTTAGCTTGCTACTTATGCAATGCTTTCAAGTGATTTTTTGACCTTTCATGCTGGTGTAATTCTTTAGCTAAAATGGTACTACTGTAAAAATTTGATTAGCGTTTCTATAAAACCTGACAAATTTATGGTGATTTATTCTGTAGCTGCTGATGTGTTCTTGTGGAGGAACAAGAAAATATCTGCCTCGCTGCTTGGTGTGGCAACGGTAGTCTGGGTGTTTTTTGAGTTACTTGAATACCATTTGCTCACTCTGGTCTGTCACGTTGCAATCCTCATGCTGTCTCTTTCGTTCTTATGGTCCAATGCTTCAGTTTTACTCAACAAGTGAGCTCATGCAGTTTCCTTGTTAACTCGTACTCTGAAAGTGTCATGTTCCGGTTGTATGAACCTATTTTGTTATGCCTCAGCAGGTGGCCTCCCCATATTCCGGAAGTTCGCTTCCCCCAGGAACCGTTTGTAGAAATTGCTTCAGCTCTTTGCTCTGAGATCAATCATGCATTTGCAGTGCTGAGATATATTGCATCTGGCAGGGATCTTAAGAAATTCCTTGGGGTAATGATTTTGGGCCTCTCTCTTTTATGAATCTTCAACTCCTAGAGCGAAATAACTTTTTTCATGTTTTTACCTTTACCATTTTTTCTGGTGATCAAACCCTGAGGAATTCTCTTTCCCGGCATGATTGATAATCTTTAGTTTAGATCATTTGAATAATGCTGATGGAAAGTATGGGTGAAACTTACTTGCAATTTTTTTACAATGAAGCCAGTGATTAAATTTAGATTTTAATTTAGTTAGCTTTTAAAGAATCCTTGTTTGAGTTTCAATATTCTCAATGGTGGTTAGGTTCATTTGCAGTATTGAGTTATTTGTGGTTTCAACATTTCTGCCCTTGTTTCCCCTGTTTACTTGATTGCTTGGCTACTTGTTCATCCAATATTTGACATTGCGGCCCGAATTCATTATCAGATTGTATTTGGTCTTTGGTTTCTTTCGATTGTGGGCAGCTGCTGCAGCTTCTTGACATTGTCTTATATAAGTAAGAATCCTTGCACCTTTATTTACCTCAAATAAGCAGGTTATTGGGTTATTGATTTGGTCTGACTTGCCTTGTTTTCTCTTATTATTCATAGTATTTGTGTTGCTGCACACCGTGCCCGTTTTGTACGAGAAGTATGGTGATAAGATTGAGCCGTATACTGAGAAAGCAATGCATGAGATCCGGAAGCAGTATGCAGTCTTCGACCAAAAAATCATGAGCAAGATACCCAAGGGAGCACTAGACAAGAAACGAGAATAGGGTCATGACTTCCTAACATCGTGATACTTATGGTTTTTGCTTGTGCTTATGGGTTTCAGTCTAACTTCGCATTCTTCAGTTCTATTTTAGTTGGATGTGACAAGGATTTGCAGTTACTGCTAATCTGCCTTTGCGTTTGATATGCCTTATTCAGATGAGAGCATGAAAACTAAGTGATTAATGTGCCCAAAATGATAGTTAAAGTTCATCTAACCTCCAGCCCAAAAACATAAACAAACACTTACGATTACAACCGTAAAATTCAATAAATTTAAAATGCTGTGTTATGGTTTATGTATAGCGTTTATATACAATTCACGCAATTTGTAATATTCATTAACAAGTCTATCTGGAGCAGTGCCATCATGTCAACCAGACATTTTAAATGTGTAGATTTCTTCATACAGTTATAACAAATTTGACAAAGAATCGAAAGAACATTTAGGCTTATCACAGGTGGAAAAATTGTGTATTTACAGTCAGTACTTACATAAATAATCAGTATTTCGGTGGAAGTCTTGAACCTTGCAAACTGCTTTCTGATGAGGTGAGAGGAACCGTTGAAAACTCTGAATCTGAAGGTTCGCGTCGCAAGAAGTTTCCTTGAGGTAATGTTTTGACGTAAGGGGATGTGGTTTCTGTAGAGTTTTGATCTGGATTTGAATTATTGGCAGCCTCCCTCTTTTCCCTTTCTGTCTCGGTGAGAAGAAAGTCCACCCACAAATCTGCAAATGACTGGAAGAGAGATTTGACAGCAATCAGAAAAAATTATTCTCAGAGATTGAAAACATGGAACTGTCTATGTTCGCATACGCACATAATGGTATGAAATCACAAATTTTGTGTGCAAATGAACATGTTGCATGTGTTACGTGTACGGGCGTGAGAGACAGAGAGAGGATGGTGTAAACGAGACAGAGAGAGGATGGTGTAGACGCAGTGGACAACAATTACCTGGTCATCAGATGCCATAGCTGAGTGAGCTTCAGGGGCACCGCCACCCAGGATGCCCCCAACAAGCCGACCTGGAAGGCCTAATACACCTCGAACTACACCTTTGCCAGGCCCTAGCTGAGCAACACCAATTCTTTGTTTTTCTTCATCAGAAAATCCCAGCATACGACACATTAGATCGAGAACCTGGAGAAGATCAATCAAATGTACATTAACGTTTAGAGACAGCAGTTTGATTCTCTGTTACCATGAAATACACATCATTAAACATGGAATTCTGGAGGGAATATTAAAGCCATCACTGGAACATCTTTACTTAGCTCTCAATGATTCACTTAATGTTTTGGAAGTCCAGGCATAGACGCACCTCTTTACTGTGGTTTCTCTGGAAGTATGTCACTAGTAATTTGATCACAATGCGCCTGCAAATGAGACCACCAGTTGTAATAAATATATTATTACCACTCTTGAAGGCTAGCTTTCCAGTTATAGAGCAAAAATATAGGGTTGATATAAGCATCCTACAGGAACGGGAGTCTGACCTGTCAACAAGAAAATCAGAGTCCACAGACATCCTGTTTAATCTTGTCATGCTTTGCTCAAGTGCTCTACGGAGTTTTTCATTATCTTCCTCAAGCTTCTTAACTCTGTTCTTTCCTTCCGCAACCACAATATCAGCTTGTGAAAGCTTTCCCAATAGTTCCTTCTCTGCCCTCTTTGATGCTTCTGCTAGTTGGTGTGCTTCCTGGAATCATATCAATGGAAAGAAAAAGAATTTACAAGATGCACCTTGAATTATATATCCAGAAACAACTAGTACACAAACATTCATTTATAACTCAAAGCATTCCAGAAAATGAGTTTCAAACAACATTATTAATATTGCAATAAAGCTAACAAATTAAACCTGTAACTGCTTGATAAGCCTAGCTGATTCCTCTTTTGTGACTGACAACTCTTTGGCAAGACGTTCCTGGAAAAAAGATATCCATAAAATACAAATTGTGTATGCTTTCTCCCTTGCTCATATTCTATCACTAGTGAAAAAGAGCCTACCTTAGCCTCAATTTCAGCATAATACTGACCAAGAGCAGTTTGCAGATTAAGAACTTCCATATTCTTGGCATCTATTGTGCTGTAACAGTTACTCAATTTTCTTTTAAGATCATCTATAACTTCTTTAGCCTTCGCGTGTTCACTATTATTGGACATTTTTACTTCTTCTTGTCTTGAGATTGCCTGCTTAAGAGCATTCTCCAAATGTGATATTTGAACCTTTTGTTGGTCAATGATTCCTCGCAGTTCCTCAATAATCTTACTGTCCTCATCCATTTTCTCTGATTCTTCAGATTCCTGCGAGAGATTTTAGCAGACAGTTTTTGTAACATAATAACTATTTCCAGAGTGGTACTGATTATCATTGTATATGATGGTCAGCCTATAGAGAAGTTGAAGATGAGGTGAACCTTGTCCAACAAATGTTGCTTAAGACGATTTAATTCTTGCAAGGCTTTGTCCTTTTGCATGCATGCTTGCTTAAGGTCATTTTCTAGTTTATGCAAAGACTTCTGCATTTCCTCCTTCTCTAGCAATCCCTGCAAAGACTTTATTGGTTACACTAAAGCACTGCAACTTGTACAGTTTATATGGATACATGGATATCATGTAAAGCCATATTGAATATTGAACTTATCAATATGCATGAGTAAAACTGGAGGGAATAGGAAAATGCTCAAAAGTAAGATTTATTTGGATGGAAGTTAATTGTGTTTAGGAAGGGGGGCAACTAATCAACATACGAAAAAGGGATGCTCATCAGACAATAGAATGGTTAAATTTATACCTCATTCATGCTACTTGAATGTATATTTGAAAGATGCAGGCCACCAGGTTTGTCGCCGCGAACTGGAGAAGAATGATTTGCATTTAACGCAGCCTCACATTCTTCTTTTTCTTTCTACCATGAAAAATTGTTAAGGCCCAACGTCTGTATGAATATGCTTATGAATGTGTTCATATACATAACTAAACCAAACAACACACGAACACAAGGACAACCGAAAACAAACATGAAGCATGCAAAACAATTATTGAAAGGAAGTATTAGAAAAGCATAGGAAGACAAAGACCTTAATATTTCTGTTTTCTTCCTCCAAAGAAGCAATTATATTTTTCAACTTCTCCAAATTGTTGTATGGTTCTCTTCTATCACTTCTCTGTAACTCCATTTGCAACCTTCCTATCTCTGATATCTTCTGATTTAACTCGTCTTGTGTTCTGTTTATCTTTTTCAACATCTGAAATGCATGGGGGGAGGGGGAGTAGAAGTGGGTAAGATTACCATCTATAAGGCAGAAACAAGTTACAGCAGAATAAAAGGGGTAATACCATATTGATACCAAATAAAAAATACATCTGTGAATTTTGAAAATGCCAGCGACTCTAATTTACAGTAATATACGACTAGTCATAAGAGGTTTCATTTTTCAGTACATATCAAACCCACACAAAAACAATAATATTGACAGTACTTTTTGAAAAAATCGAAAAAAAGCTATTTCACATAGTCAATGAAATTATGAAGAGCATGCAAATAACTTTAAATGTATTAACGTTGTCAACTATTTTAAGTGAGGCTTGGGGCCCAGCCGTACTGATAATGGAATAGTAAAAAAGGCAACTACAAACACTCACTTTATATTTTTCATCTTTTAATGAGCTCAAGTCATGCTGAAATGATCCGTTCAACCTCTGCTCCTCTAGAAATAAAAGAAAAGAGTCAGTCAAATATTCAAAGATGTGTTACTCTGAAACAAGATCTTCAAGTAGTAGATGTGTACCTTGTAAACTTAGCTGGACACTTTCCAGCTTGCGACGTTCTTTATCAAGTTCAACCATCATTTGTTTCATTTGAGATTCATGAGTAGCTTGCATCATAGTGAAGGATCTAATTTTTTCTTCCATTGCATCTGAGAGTTCCTACAAGGCATTAGAAAAGCATTCACTCGCTGTTATGATGAAGAGCAGCACATTTCAAATTTACACTTCTAGAAACAATGAGAGACTTCCAATCACAAAAGCCATGAGAATGAACAGCAGCTAGAGTTTTCATTACTTTAAAAGCATGTGTAGTAGATTGTTACCAATTCCTAACATAGAGTATAAACTGAGAGTCGAACAAACAAATGCCAAGCACTGGGGAAAAGAATGGTTCTCCTACCCGTGAACTGGTTGAAGTCCCATTGCTTAATCCATCATGCTTTGTCACAACACCATTAGACAGTGTGCTTCCAGCACCACGGTTTTTTGTTGCAGATTTACTAAAGCGACTGAGAGACATATCACCATTACCCTGAGGATTTAAAGTTACAATCAGGTAACAAATAATATTAGTATCTGAAATTGCTCCTAAAGAAGTTGAATGGACATTAACACAATTTAAGTTGTGATCACATTATCTAGGACTTTCTTCACATCAGTCATCACTCAACTCCTATAGCTAACTACATACACAAGGTCGGCAGTGTAATTATTATCCAAAAAACTTTCAGAATGCCTACGTATCTGACAGAGTTTTATCTCCAAAACTAATGGATATATTTCTTGAGAGAAGCCGAATCCAAAACTATTTGAATGAGGCCATAAATAGTAACTCAACAAAAAAAGACATAAAAGAATAACCACATCTAATTAGACCAAATATTATGCCATGGAAGTCATAAAACTGAAATATGATCTGTTTCAACTAGCCTCGCCACCTTAAGAATAGTTTTAGGTGCACCATGAGCAGCATTTGTACTAAGGAGATTCTGCTTTAGTGAGCCATTTTCTTCAGTCAATCTCAAAATCTGATCCTGAAAAGAATAAAATCAACAAACTGTATGAGAGTCAATCAACCGTGAGAGCCCAGGACATATCCACTAAAAAATCCATCACTGATTCACTCGTATAAAACCTTGATTTATTATGTATGTTAGCTTGCAAGTGAAAACTAGCAACAACTCGCTCTTACTATTGACATTGAATAAAACTACAATTCACTATCAATAACCATCAAACTTTGACAGCAATAGCACATAAAACCAGGCCTCGCTAGATTGAGCTCAAAACCGCTCTCAACAATACATAATTAGTAGTACAAGATAGAGGTTATGATAGCAGAAGATCACTGTACCTCCTTTTCCTTTAATAAAGCCGCATAATTAACTGATAGAGCCTTTATTTCAGACTCAGATTCCTGAAGCTTCTTAATTTTTGTTTTGTACAGCTCGATCTGATAAAATAGTGGACAACTATTAGGACAAACAATTGTTCAAAACCAAGAAGCAGAAAAGGAAAAAAGAACTCCACCGTGGTTAAATAAATGACTTGTATCATTTGATCAAGACCAATGAGCACATTCCTTGCAACTTTCAAGACAACAGAAATATGTTCAGAATAATATAAAATGCTCTTTCCATAAACTGGCTACGTTAGACAGCATTGCTGCATAGACCATAAAGTCTAAATGGCACTCGTATATGCATTTCTATTCAATTACTATAAAAAAAACAACCCGTTCAAGCTGTTTCTACACGGTGCAAGCATTAGTAACTTAAGGTGATTGAGAAATATCCTTAGAGATGAAATTGAGATGCAGATACACATTAGCCCTCACCACAAGTACAGACACACATACGAAAACAAATCCAAAGTGAGATCAAACTAATAAAGCACAAATAAATCATAGATACCTCGTGGTTAGGCGGGGAATCAAATCCATTGATGATTGGCGAATGCGTCGGTGCACTGGAATTACGCGAAACTCTCCGCTCCGAACCTGAACTAGCGTTGTCGGATTGATCGCGCGGCGGAGAAGTGTACATAGACAGCTCTTCATCGTCGTCGTCATCGTGGACATCCAGTGCGATTTTACTCAGGCTTTCTTTCAAATTGGCCACCGAGCTCCACATCGGCATTGAGATTTACGCGCCAATATCTCTATTTCCCTCTTTCCCCTTCACCAAGATTTCGGAACTCGGGGAGAAAATTGTTAGGGGGGAAATTTGATAAGATTGATCTGAATTTGCAATATGATTAAGGGGTTTTGATGCTGCGCTAGATTTGAGAGCGGAAATAAATAAATAAATAAACAAAACAAAATTAATTATGTTTTATCTACCTGGAATTTGCAAGTCTCATTATTCGTCGGGTGATGCAATAAAACTTAAGAGGGCTAAATTATGTTCTGGCCTAATTTGTAAAAAGGCCTTGCACTAAGGCCCAGTAAAAAGTTAGCTATATATGCATACAAAATTTTCTTTATTCCTACTTACCGGACGTAATCCGTTGTTAACTTTTTTAAAGTTGCTATATATGCATACTGAATTTTCTTTATTCCTACTTACTGGATGTGATCCGTTGTTAACTTTTTTAAAGTTGCTAACTTATCAACTCATCAAGGCAATGTATTAAAAATATCAACACAATAATACTGAAATGTCAACATAAACTTAAGTTGATATTTTAATATATTATGTTAATATTGATATTTAAATGTCAACATAGTTTATTAATATATCAACACAATTACACAAATATGTGTTAATATTTTTAATACACTAAGTTGATGAGTTAGCGAGTTAGCAATTTAATCTCAATTATATTTATCAATATTCATCTCTGATAAGTGAATTAAATTAAAATTGTCACATTCTGAGCAAAACTAGGACTAATAAAAAATTGAGCAAAAAAGATTTTTTAGTACAGGGAACAAATTAATTGCCCGATGGGAAGATGTAAAAGACGTTTTAGAACAACTCATAAACTCCTACATAATTTGTCGGATAAGCAATAGCCTAACACCCTTCAAATAATAACATGCTTAGCATATGATCGTAATCTCAGTGGCGGCTTTGAATTCCTTAGTTGATGTTGCTCAAAAATTGAACAGAATCACGCAGAGCTAATAGCCTATTCCACTACAGTGGCCTTTCTATAAATTGGAGCGAATGCTAGTGAGAGAGAGGAGAACCAGGAAGGGAATGTCTTCTGAGATCTTTGGCGTTCTTCTTGTTCTATCCCATCAAGATCCAGACCTCCTAGCCTGGCGTCGTTTTCAGTTCTCGACAGCTCAGAGCCAAGAAGGACGTCCAATGGCTAGGCGTACCAGCAGTACAGCAAAGCCAGCTTCATATCCGAGGTCAAGATCATTTAGGTTTAACCAAATAGGATGCCCATATCTCATCTGCAGGAGGTGGCGGTTGAACCCAGTGCCCTGGTATGCGGCTGCATCCAAGTTACAGAACAATAAGAAACATGATAAAGAAGCCGATAAATATTTTGTTTGTAGTAAAAAATATCAATTGAACGGCGAGTATGAGGTGCACATACCTTCCTCCAGGTCTTATGTATGCATCCCATGTTCTTCTCACCTGAAATAACGGATAAAATCAATTATAGCAACAGAAACTTCTTATAGGTCAACACTATGAAGTTTGAACAAGGTAATGAATGAACGGACTGATTTGTTTAGATTGAGTAACAATAGCTTGAAAGCCTGTAACCAACTAATGTTGAGTTCATTCATAACTTATCTTCCTACAAACATAATCAACTACCTATAGAAAAAAGGTAAATGAATCAAGAGCAAAAGTAACAAGCTTCTATGATGGAGGACCACATAGTAGCACAGTGACATCTCCATATGAGGCAAAAAAAACATAGCAAGCCAGAAGCTCAGTTAAGTATGCTTCTAAAAGTTACCTCAATGAGTGTGCCCATATCAGCATTGCTACCATGATAATAGTGGTAAAATTCCATGGGCAAATTAGCAACAGAATCGTAATTACTGCCAGAACCAGGTCCAGTTGCATCAGGTTTTCTAGACTCATCATGGACAGTGTTCTTTAAAGATCTATCATTGTCTGTATCAATTTTTTGATTTTGGGTTTCTGTACAGCCACCATCTTCAAGGTTCGGTTCTTTTGCGTCTGGTGCATGACTCTTGATGTGTTTTCTTGATTCCTCAATAGTAGCAATAGCATCTTTAGCAGCATCTGTATCCACAGCAGCCATTGATCGTCGTTCTTCTTCCTCAACTGCAGCTCTAACTTGTTCAAGAAATTTGTCATCCTCTTCTGGAAGAAAATGACCTGCATGGTACAATTCATGGATTGTGTAAGCTGTTTAATTCCTTTTCTTATGATGCTTGGAAATCCACCTCTCGTCTATTTTGTGAAGATAGAGCAGAGCCTTTATAAATTAGACAAAATGCCTAAAACTCCTACCCATAATACAAACTACAAAGAATCTGCCTCGTCTATCAGTTAATGTTTTTCACCTTGTTTTTTCATTTTCTGTACTCTGAGAGAACGTAGTTCCTGCAGCTTTTCAACAATCAACACCAGCTCAAGCTGAAATACAAACACACACATAAATAAATAGTTACTCCATGATTCAAAATTTTGAGAAACAAAGAAATCAAGATAAATACTAATAAACACACTCAATGTATCAGGCAGAAGCTGCAGCCACATCAAAGCATCCTTAAAGGAATTGGAATATATATTTGACATAATGTAAAATAATCAAGACTTTGTCAACTAGCGATGCATGATTTTCGAGTTATTCTAATAGCTTACATGCCTACAAAGATATAAGTGTCATTACCTCGGATTCCAGTCTTTTCTTCTCCTCTTTTGCCTTAAGCTTGGCTATTTCCTCCATCTTTACTACCTGCATGGTATCAATACTTTTTTTCTCAGCCAAAGAAATAAGCGGATGTAAGTATTACCTAAAGGGGGATTCTTTGTACACAATTTCACAAAACTACATTTAGCATTGTAGATAAAAGAACCAAAAACTAGAAAAACAAATGAAAAGAAATGGTTCCTTGTACAAAGTAAATAGTAGTAAGTGATTAAGAAAATCAACCATAATAACATGTATGCATGATAGTTACTAGAATATCATAAGATTATATCCACACAAATAATCAATTTTTACTCTGCATTTTTACTGAGACCAAAATACAAAGTAAGTTTATGTAAAGAGAAAGCTTGAGCACATGACAGAAGAAGTATAGCATACACAAAAGATGTTTATGTCATAGCAGTTTGGACAATTATGCATCAAATTTTCAAGTATTCGACATCATTCTCTACACAAAACTCAAGCCCATCTCTCTTTAGGAGCCCACTCCACTGTATATCGTGTCTGATCGGAGTCTAAGTGTCCTCAATTTCAAAAATCAATCATAGAGGTTTGGCATGCCTTTTAGCTTACACATTATACTTTATAAGGTGGCAACATCTGAAAACTGCAACTTCACACTTTCTTTGTGGGAACATATATTACATAGTAAAGACTAAAGATGCAAAGCCTATTTTTCACAAAATCTGCAGTCTATATATACCTTGTGTTGAGCAATGTCTTTGGCCATCTCCTTTCTCATCCATTCATCTGCTTCCTTATCTACCTTTTCAAATTGCTCATACTCCTAAAACAAAGAACAGCCAATAAAAAAAACCTATATTCATACAGGAACTTATGATATGTAAAGCCTACTACTCCATATTTTAATACCTTAGCTAATTTCTCCGCTACCCGCCTCCTTTTCCTTTTCCGCCATAGTTTATTTCTTTTATACTTCTCCACTTTGTCAGCCAACCTTTTCAAAGCAGACTTCTCCTCCCAGGGACTGTTCTCATCCGCAACAACCCTGAATGGCTCCAGCAGAAATCTCAGCTTCGACATCACAGCATTCACAGCGCTCAACGTCATACTTTCCTGGAATTCAACTCCAATGCAGTTGTCCTTCATGAATTTAGAAAACCTACTCATAGATATGTTGCGACGGCCAAAATCTTCGCTTTCACTAATTTCAAAACCCTCTTCTTTCATCTGAATCAATATTTCCATCTCTTTTTCCCTGATCAAGCAAATTTCAAATCAAATCCAACAATACGACAGATTACGATTTAAGATTGGAAACAATTCCCAAAATACAATCAACGATGTCACCAGTAACTATCATGACGAGATTGAGAAACGCTAATTTCAGCGGTGAAAATGGCATTCCATGTAAGAATCAGCTAAATGTCAATGAAAAATTCAGCGCAGATTATACAAGATGAAGAGCAGAGACGTCGTTACATTGCTTTGGCGAGGTTTAAAGTGTCGTGAAGTTCTTTGAGGCGGCTGCTGACGTTTGCCGAAGTCCAGAACGAAGCAGAGGGAGGGGGCATATACGGAAGCGGCGGCGGTGGTGCCGGCGCTCGTAGCGGCGGTGGCGGGACCCAAGGAGGTAGGGCCGGATCGTATGGAGGCATCCCCATCGGATTCATCGTGTGAAGTTTCCAGAATCTGCCGTGGACCCAGGCTGCTCCGGCTCCGACCCCACACTATGGCTGCTTCGTCTCCATGGAAGAGAATTAGAGGAATAGAGAGTAGAAGAGGTGAAATAGTTTCACGGAGAAAAGTTGTTTGTTTTATTAAACCTAGGCACTATTTTAAAAAGAGTGTACTAGTACAAATTTGGAATACACCTCTACGTATACACCTTATATTGTATACTAGTACAAATTTGGAATACACCTCTACGTATACACCTTATATTGTTTCAAGCATTTTTCACTATTCACATATGCTAAGAGCATTCACAATAACACGTTCTAGCCATAGGCTAGAATTATGACTAGCCAAAAACACATCTTGTTACGTCATTAGGACTTTCCACAGTCTACCACATCACTAGGACTTTTCACAACCCAATAATAGGCTAGCACTAGGACTAGCCGACGCCCAAGCCAAGCAAATAAATTCACAAATACGTAAATTAAAAATTCGATACAAATACGGAGAAAGTGCAATAATAACTTCATTAAATATAAAAAAATTACATAGTACAAAAAAAAGACTAGTAAACTTTAAAAAACGATTCAAACAAATTACATTTTAGATATCAACGTGCAATTCTACGCGCCCATAACTCTTCAATTATATTTGAAGTCGAATATGAGCTTCTTGTTGGCGCACATCAGCAAATGCTTGGACCCTTTCGGCGTCCCCTCGGGGTATCCCCATTCGTACATTGGCGGTGGCCATACCGTGGCTTGGACCAGCAACATCTTCAGCGGCCCAATCGACCTTCAACTTCGACAATCATGTTGTGCATGATAATACATGCGTACATGACATCGACAATGCAGTTAATATACCACAGGCGTGTTGGGCCCTTCACCGCCCCCCATCGAGACTGGAGCACACCAAATGTCCGCTCGACATCCTTGCGCACCGCCTCTTGTCGTTGCGCAAAGTAATTTCTTTGGATCTATTGGGCATCTTATCGTCTTCAGAAAGACGGGCCATCTGGGGTATATCATGTTGGGACTACCGCAGCGGAAGACACGGAAAACAAAAAGGTCCTTACAGATCTATTTAGTTGATTATGCATTCGATTCCAATTTCAAGCAATAAAACTAGATCTATAGATTAACACATCAAATAAACAATTTAACATGTAATTTGATGTAGATTCGATTGTTACCTCTTGATCCATCATAGGATTGACGTTGCTAGTTGTACCACCCGGAGATCCTTAATTTATCGACCACGAATCTTCCGTACTATTCCCACGTCCTTGATTATTCATCCTTGTGGGCGGATCTTGAACAATCAAATAAAAGTGATATGAGATCTAGGGAAAACCAACAAAAAATACGAGATTGTCTTGATCTAATCCTATGAATTAGGATAGAACAAGAACAAAAACCAAAACCCTAATCTCCCTCGTGCAAAGGCACGAAAACCGAGGTATTGAGGGAGAGAGTGAGTGCCGGTTATGGCGGCTAGGGTTAAGGTTAGGAGTGTTGTGTGTTGTGTTGTGCATACTAGGGTGTCTCATCTCTTCACTATTTATAAGCTTGGACTTAGTGGGCTAGGATGGGGATCCATGGAATGAAATAGATGTTGGGCTTTCCCATTAGATAAATATCTAATTAAATCAAATGACCCATGATTTAATAAATTATCAATGGAATATTATTTTGTTCCACTAAAGAATAATATTGCACTCCCATTTAAATCACCAAATTACAAATAACTTGGGTCCATTTTATTTTATAATATTTCCCGCATGTAAGATTATCTTAATCCATCAATTTAATTCTTTTTGTTTGGTACGTGACTTGAATTAAATTAATTCTCAAAGAGTTTTTCTAGTTCAAAACTTTATTTATTATTCGTGGAAAATTCCAACTACGCAGATTTCTGAATAATAAATTCTTTTTTCAAACACCTCTTGGGGATTTAATATACCACACTGGGCACGTGAATTCTATGAAATAATATTCCAATACCTTCATGTTATTCAATTACTACCACCCAAGATATCATGTTTGAGTTACGTACAAACTCTCCCATATTAATAAGTGAAAGAGCAGGTTTGAGCAGGTGTCGCGTCAAGCAAAGGATGTATCATACTGATCAGGATGGAAGTCCCAGCTAAGCCTGAACATGGTATTAATAATTCCTCAACCCACTTCTAGTGACTAGTATAGTGGATGTAAGGTTCGAATCCCACCGATATGAATGCGCTTTGGTAATTGTGGTGATATTCTGGAATTGTTGGTTAGCTACCACGTTTTGGGTTGAGATCCTATCTAGGCGGGAAATTAAGGTGGTACTCTACTGACTAATAGGTGTGAAAATGATCGACTTGTGGCTGTGTACGTGAGAGTAGGGAACAAAGTGCTTCAGAGACATGTGGAAAGTAGGTGGTTACTATAAAATGCTAAACGAAATATCAGAGAATAAGTGGTAGTTAGGTAACTAGACAGACAGATCTGTAGGGTACCTGCAGAAAAAGTAAGGATAAAACAAAAAGTAACTAAAAAGTAGAAGTGGTCCCAAATTTGGATGTGTACATCGTCTTCTTCACAAGGTATGAACACAAATCAAAAGAAAAGAACTCAGAACAAACTCAGATTCCATGAACAAGAATTCCAGATCTACGAACACCAAGATTCAGATTCACAATTAAAACTCTAAAACGAAGAGTAATCCAGCGAAACAAAATCAGCTACTGGGTGACAAGCAAGGTGGCAGAATTACGTAAATCAGATCTCGCACTTAAACACTTCAGAAATTAGATCTAGGCAGCAACTTAACTAACAAACACAGATCAGACAATTCCAAATGAAATCATGCTTTTAACACTTAGAAATTACCGCAAAAGCTAGATCTAAGCTACCTAGGCAGAATGAAACAAAATCGAACCGAAAGAAATGCATACAAACAACTTCATTGCATAAAAGGCATTTGGATCTAAACGAAACACTACAAAAGCAAACAGAAACTGAAAGTGCAACAGATCAAACGTAAGGCAACAAGTAAAGATTAACTAAGAAAGCAAATAAAGATTGTTTTTGCCACTCCGGGCGATGAAACTGCTACTACTACGGAAACAACTGGCTGGAATGATAGAAAGCGAATCTCCGGCAGACTGATGGAACTTCAGGAGATCATGGTTGTGGCGAGGAATGAGAAGATGTAGGACGATGCTGAAGGAACTGATCTACCGAGAGAGAATATTCTAACTAAGTGTGAATGGCGATCTTTCCTTTATCGATGATGATTTCCTCTCTCCAAGTGGCTTCCTTTTATAGGGAGGCCAGCCCTTGATTTTTAGGATAGACTCTCTTCGCGAAATGACCCTTTTGCCCTTACTTGTGGCTGATCTTCCCAGCAATCCTTCTTCTCCATCTCGAGCCTTTTGGGCATGCATACTGGTCAGTATTGCACCCTTCTGGTGCCCTTTTTCACCTGAATTGTCCGACTCTTTCCATACTGACTAGAACCCTTTCCCTGCACACTTTAGCAACTGTTTTGCAGATATAATCCAATTATGCACGTATACTGACTAGTAACCAAGGCCTAGAATACGACTTATCAATAAGTCAAAGTGGCGTCTGATTAAATAAACAATATTGATATTAATTTCATAGACTAGAAAATACTAAAATTTCTGAAATATATTCTTTCAGTAGATAGCAATAAAGAATACATTTCGTATTAGATCCTTTCAATGTTTTACCACACCGGTGTTACTAATCTCTTATTAGGTAAGAGAGAATTATCACAAACACCGCAACCATACCAATAGCCAAAGCCTATCTAGGTTGTGAATACGTTTTTCTTCTTACTAGATCTGGCCAAGTCCCCTATTGGAAAACTCATGAGGATTCATCGAATTTCCCTACTTTGACCTTCTTAGTAAGAAGCCTTAAACTTGTTTATTATATTTCAATAAATAAACCATTATATTATATTATTTATTCTCATAATTAGGTAAACAAGTGGACGTAGCGTTTCTCGTATACATGCACAAGCTGACTGTACAAAGGCATGTACGCTCGAAACATCTTTTAGTATACAATACCCAACATATCTCATCCGCCAAATAGTAGCCCATATCGTGTTGGTTGCCATTGGCGACGAAACTGATGGCCGGTCCAACACCCAGACACTGCTCGTTGAAAAGGGTTGACGACTGGGGGATGTTGACGTCGTTGTTCGATCCGGCTACCCCAAAATACGAATGTCAAATCCGTGGCCGGTAGTCAGCTACGACCTCGAGGATCATCGTGGAATTCTTGCCTTTGAAGCCGGTTGTGTACATTCCTTTCCAAGTAGTGGGACAATTCTTCCACCCCAAATGCATACAATCTATGTTGTCCAACATCCCGGGAAAGCCATGCACCCTCCCGTGTATATCCATCAGACCTTGGCAGTTTTTAGGGGTAGGCTTTCAAAGATACTTCTCCCCGAATATGTGAATGATGCCCCGACAGAAATGCATCAGACACTAGATGACAATCGTCTCGCTTATGTGAAGGTACTCGTCGAACATGTCGGTCTCGCCTCCGTAGGCCAACTGCCTGATTGCGGCGGTGCACTTCTGTATCGGCGAGTATCCGGATCTACCACTCGCATCTTCCCTAAACCGAAAATACTAGTACCGAGACTCTAAAGCCGACACGATACGCAAAAATAGTGGTCGGTGCATCCTAAAACGCCACCGAAAAAATGACTCCCCAAACCGTGGCTCCTCAGCGAAGTATTCGTCAAACAACCGTTGGTAGGCAGTGAGGTGGTCCCGGGGAACTACAACTCGATGATGAATGAGGCGAGGGACCGTTGGCTACTCCTGTTGGCGCAAGTGCTCTTGCACCAACCGATCTACCTCCTCGGAAGTATAGGCCCACAACTATTTGTCAATTCGCCTCGATGGATTAGCATCACCATCATAAGCCATTTTGTATCCACAGATGAGAAATGAAGAGAAGGGGAAAGGAAATTCGTTAACACAAGTGGTGTGAATGAAATGAAATGAAACGAGCCATATATATAGATTTGAAATAAAAAAAAATTAAAAATGTTGTTCTCCGATCCAGGGCCCGCAATAGCGGACGAGCGACCGGCTAACACCCGTCGATCGCGCCCGGCCTCTCGTCCTTCTTTTTGTCGTCCGAATTTTTTGCCCAGCCCAATAGCGGACGTCCGCGACGCACGAGCCGCTAACCGGTGGCTAGGGCGTGCTTTCGTCCGCTATTGCGGATGCTCTTAAATCCTTTTACCATTTGAATTTAACTATAATGCCACTAAGGACATCCTGGCATTTCTAATACTAAGGGGTACCATAGATTTTTTTTTATTGTTGTTATAGGAGTACCTCAATTGGAATTTTAATATTTTATTGATACCTGAAATGATATATTCCCTCCGGCCACAAAAAATAGTCTCATTTATCGATGACACGAGTTTTAATTTGATATTGGTAAAGTAAGAAAAAGGATAAGAAAAATAGGGTAAAATAAGAGAGATAGAGAAATAAAGTACTCCATCCGTTCTCTTACAATTGAGTCATTTTTTTTATTTCGGAAAGCTCCCTCATAATTGAGTCATTTCCATATATAGTACCATTTTTCTCTTTCTTACTTTTTTTTACACACACACACACAGACACAGACACACACCCACACACACACACATATCGGAGTGCGTGATACATTCGGCAAGCGAGCTAACCCTGACACATAGTCCCTCATGGCTCGAAGATTAGCCCTGACACACGCAGTCGCGCACCAGCCTGTGAGCAAGCCCTTCCTCAGGCTCGTTCTCTAGCCCCCCGTTCGACGGGCCTGGGGCAGCCGGGGTCGGTACCGTAAATTCTCGCCATCAAGCGGGTCGGGGTCTGCAAGCTTGCCAAGCCCAAAGGCCCACAGGGGAAATTAATCCCAAGTTGCGCCATCCAGGATTCGAACTCATAACCTCCTGGATGGGCGGTATCCTTGCCTCTCTTCTCAACTAGTTGAGCTATGAGGCTTGGATTCTTTCTTACTTTACTCTTCTTATTTTATTCTCTTTACTTTATTCACTTTTTACTTTATTCACCCTACTTTTTCCCTCTCTTATTTTTTTATCTATTTATTTAACACACTCAACTTCACTTTCTTAAACTCTGTGCAGAAATAGTTTTACCTCAACTATGAGGGAACGGAGTGAGTAGTATTATGTTACTCCCTCCGTCCCATAAAAATATGTGCACTTTCCATTTTCGTCCGTCCCACAAAAATAAGTGCATTCAATTTTTGGAAAATTTATATCAATTAAATAATGTAGGTCTCACTATCCACTAACTCTACTTTAACTCCCATTCTTCTACTCTCTCTTACTTTATCATATCATTCTCATCCTCTCTCTTACTTTACCAATTTTGTCTTAATTCTCATGTCATATCTATTGCCCATATTTTTATGGAACAGATGGAGTATTATTTTTAAAAAGTTGAGTTTTCTTCATCCTCTCCAATAAGGACATCTATTTTTTACCTTTGCAATTTTGATACCAAAATGAGTTCAACCCCTTTTACCATTTCAATTTTGATTATTTACTCTCTAGCAATATTAACTTGATGGGGGCCAAAGAAAGTTTTTGATAATTTCAAAAAAAATTGAAGTAGAAAAATAAAAATAAAAGTTCTCGAGAGTGGCTTAAGCCCTCCATCGAGAGAGAAGAAGTGAATGGTCCTTTTTATTAAGTGTGAAGTTCAAATAGAAAAGACAACAAGAAGAATTGACAGAGTAGAAAAGAAAAGGGTTTAGGCTAAAGACTAAAAAACACTTCTGGTGACATTTTGGTTAAATTTGAGTGGAAAAGGGCTAAAAAGTGTGTGAATAGTGAAAAAGTCTTTCCAATGATATTAGGTCCATACATAGAGGTGTGTTGCAATATTTTTGAAACATAGGGGTGTCTAGCGTGCGAACTCCCATACATAGGTCCCAAGTTTGTATTTCACTCTTTTAAAAATGAGTGAACTGCCTCAAAAGTTTCTAACGTTTTGGGTTGTGACACCACAGACCCCTAACAAAAAAAATTATCGCCAGAAAACCCTGACGTTAAATATAATCACGAATCATATTTTTTTCTTACTAAAACACCCTTAGGCCTGAAAAGGGCATTTTGATCAAAACCCTCACAATGATGACAACGTCAGCCTGCATGTTACTATGCAGCTACTGTTCCTTACACAAATTGTAGGGAACAGACGTTTGAAAGCGGCTTTTTTTGTGTGTGCAACAATCCTTCACCTTCAACACGCCACATATACAATTCTTATTATTTACAAAATTTCAAACACTCCACCACTCCACTCCACTTTTCACTCTCAGCCGCATAAACACTATTTGTAAACACTCAATCTAAAATCGAAAGACTCGCGACATTTGCATGAATGCCGCCAAAACGGAAGCGAGGTAAGTCCTCTGGCGCATCTATTACACTTGTATTTTGCATGGTTTTAGAGGGTAGTTTTGTATGAATAAAATAATATTTTGTCTATTATTAGGCGTGTTTATATCTACTTCCCTATTATATTGGTATTTTGACGATTTTGTGAGAAATATGTAGAAAAATGTACAAAACATGTGGATGTGCAACAGCTTTGGTTCGAGACAGTTTTTCTGGAGAATCCGCCAGTAACGCATTGGAAAAACGCCGTAGGCAGCTGGTGACTCGCCAGCTTCGACGCACAACCACCTGGCGACTCGCCAGCTTCGACCGCCAGTTTATTTCATGCCCAAAGTCAACCCTAGGTATATATATGCCTAGGAAACGCCTCCCAACACGATTTCACACGCCTCCTACCCCAAAAATATCAGTTTTTCACCTAGAAAGAAGAGAAGAACGAGTAGAGAACGAGTATTCATTGCGAGATTGAAGACGAGGCCACCAATCCGCCCAATCCAATTCTGAGAGTTCATACTTTAGTTTATTTTTGTTCAAACAATGTTTTTGAATAATTCTTCGAATATTTCTTTGACTTTTGTGACGAACATGAGTAGCTAAATCTTTCGTAGAGTTCTACGGGGGAGATACAATGATTCTTATGTTTAATTGATTTCCTTTTTCTATGCCTTGGCTCATGTGGATATTTCGATTTCTTCTGTGCTTATACATTTATTTGATTGATCACCTTATAAATGCATGTGGATTCTACTACAAGAACTGAGAAGTGAGTAGTTTAATTTGAAAGAGAAGAAATTGACGTCTTTGCCAATATAATCGAGAGATTTGAGCCTTTGAATGAAGCTAAGTATCTTAGGAGCTATTAGGAGTTGTTGCCTTAGTTCTAGGAAGGAGACTTCGGTTCTAGGTAGCAATCTACAAATCGTATGCTTCGAGAGAAGATATAGTTTTACCATAGTGATAGCTTAATAAACCTTGAGACTCTTTGTGTGGCATAGTCTAGAAATTAGTTGAGCATATGATAGTTGTTATCGATCCCGTAGGATTCTGCCTTCCCAATCCTTGATCTACACCCATTACCTTTTATTTGCTTTTAGTTATCTAAGTTGTTCCCAATTGCTTAATTATTGTTTATGTTTTTGCTTTTAAGTACATTTAGAAAAACAAAACCTTCCGATTCATCTAGATAGTAGTTGAGGTTGGTTCGTGGTACTTTTAAAAAAAATTAACTTCATATATCCTATATGAAGGAGGAAATTACAAATAAACTCCTATAGCAGGGAAGAAATTACAACTGATGTCAAGAGGACTCGAACTCGGCACCTCATACAATAATGTCTAAGCTCCTTGTCGCTAGGACAAAGGCTCTGGACAGGTTGGTTCGTGGTACTTAGTTTGGCACTCATTGTCTCCGTGGATACGATACTCTTGCTTACTATTTGCTACATTAGCCTCGTACACTTGCGGGTATACTTGTGTTAAAAATAAATTGAGTCAGCATCCTCCTCACGGAGTTCATCTCGGCGGCAACAGAACCACCACTACTGCCACCACCTTGACATGCACCGGAGGTCATCAATGTAGACCCAGAAACTTGGGATATCCATGATCATGAATTGGATTTTTTCATTCTCGAAGATGAATACAGTAAGTTGGGGTCATATTAAAATGCATATAGCATCTAATCTACAACTAAGATCAATCATATACCATTATATCTTAAAATGAGTGTATGAGAATAAAACTCATAGATTTCAATAAATAATAGATAAAATATCAACAAAATGGTAAAAAGGTCAATCTGTTATAACATACAATTTTCATGGTTCTTTTATATCAATATAGTGTAATACAAATATCAACACAATGACATAAAATTTTCAACACAAGTATATGAAAATATCAATATAGTTTTATTGATATTGTAGATGTATTATATTGAGATATTTTGATGCATTTATTGATATAAAATATGTTTATCAATATATACGAAAATTGAAATAAAAATTATAAAATTTCATCATCTGATCATCGTCGGAACATATGCAATTGAGATCCCATAAGAATCCTTATGAAATTACCATTAATTAGATATATTTTTTTTATGAAAAAATAATTTCAATCGAGAGAGTTACGTAAATTTCAAGTTTTAAGATGATTTTGATGAGAGCGAAAGTGGCTAGTATAACTAACATATACTATAAGAATTGACCTATCTACAATTTAAATTTATTTAATAATTTTTTAATTTTAAATATAATATACATGACATTATTTCAACCACTAGATCTCCTCATCTAATGGCTAAGATTTTGTCTTAATTTGGGATTGCCAATTAGTTAGCAATTGATTATAACCCCAGTAAGTTGGGTTTTAAAATTTCACAAATTATACTTTAGAATTTCACCGATAGCCTTACTCTGTGATTTAGGGCTTCGAAATTGAAATTGTTGGAAATTTCTTTAGATGTTGTGCTTTGATTATTGTTCGATTTGTCGTTATTATGGATGTTGTATTTTGTCATTTATTTATTGTTTTTTTTTTGTAATCCTTAACAAAGGATCTTCTTGGGATGTTTTCCGTAGCTTTCTATCATAGTGGTTCAAACTTCGAAACCAAAGAAGAGAACAAGTACGTTGGTGGTTATCTGACTTTCTTTTACTTTTGCAACATTAACCGGTTCGAGCTCATAGATCTGTCTAGTATGATGCTGAAGTTGAAGTATGATAGGAAAACCGTATACGAGTTTTATTACTGTCATCTCAAATATGGTCGATATTGAAGGTAGCATGTTAAAGTGCTTGTAAGCCTACCAAGACCGTCATTGAGACCCTGTAATATGTTTATCACTTGGCTGATTTGAGCATGGGTTCTCCTAATAAAATATAAAAAGTTCCAATGCTCGGTTTTTGCTTATCACTTCTCTTTTGTTTTGTGTTGTACTAATCTTTTGGTGGCTGGCGGTGGTGACGTTGGATTCCCTGAAAATACAACATGAAAATAGAACCATACAATTCTTCTACAAAATACTAGTAAAACACAATCGAAATAACAAAATGTGATAAAGACTCAAAACCTTATCTCAAAAATAAAGCATTATAACTAGGGTTGGGGAAAAACACCGAAATACCGGCCTTATCGTATAAAATAAAACACCGTAAATACTGAATTTTTGGTATACCATGATTTTTGGTATGGTATGATACCTAAACGGAATCTTTCGGTAACGTAACATATGAATTTTCATATACCGCGGTGCACTGCTGTATATCGAAATTCAGTATATATCGCAAATTGAGGTATATACCGTAAAATATAAATATAATTATATGTAAAATATATTTTATATATTTTTAAATTTAAATTGTAAAATATATTTTATATATTTTTAAATTTAAATTATAAAATCTATTGTGAAATATAAATATAATTATGGATAAAATATTTAATATATTTGTAAACTATAAAATATAAATAATATTCTAAAAACCCAAACTATCTATTTTCATTGATGTTGAAAGTCAGGTATACCGAACTTCGGTACGGTATACCGAAATAAGGTACGGTATCAATATGGAATTTCACCATACCGAAAATAAGGTGTGTGCAAGTCTGTGTATGATATCAGTTGGGAAATATCAACCCTAATCTCCTGTATGATTTGACAAAAGTCTGTGTAAGTCTGCAGGTGGGTGCAAGTGTGCGTATAGTAGGTGTGCAGGTTAGCGGTCATTTGACTAAATTGCCTTTCAAGTCATTTAGGCATTTTAGTCCGAAAAGTGACTAAAAAACATGATTCGTGATTATATTTAACGTTAGGTCCTCTAGCGCTATTTTTTGTTAGGGATATGTGATGTCACAATCCAAAACGTTAGGGACTTTTGAGGCAGTTCACTCTTTAAAAATTGATGATTGCGTTACTTTTTTAATTAGTTTTGCTTGGATAGTATCTACTCCCTCCGTCCTATTACTTTCCTTTTTACTTTGTTCAAACCAAAATGATTCATTACTAAAATTAGAAACAACTTTATCTCTACTATATTCCATCTTTCTTATTTTACTATCTCCACTTAACACACAAGTTAAAGTTGCATAAAATCTCATGCCACCCAAGGAATGAGTCATCTTCATCGGGACGAAAGGAGTACTAATTTCTTCATGAACTGCCAAACATATAATATACTATGACATGTAATTTTGCATCATAAAATCGATATTTAGTTTTAATTGACGTTATACCGTACTCCTTCTGTCCCACTCAAGATGGTCACATTCTTGAGTGACACGATATTTTAGAAAGTGTTGTTAGGTGAAATAAAGTATAAATGAAAAATGTAGTTGAATATTTTAATGAGGAGAGAGGAGGTTATTTCTAAATTTGAAAAGTGACCATCTTGATTAGTACAAACAAAAAAGAAAAGGTAACCATTTTGAATGAGACGGATGGAGTATTTACACTAGTACTGCTACTTAACAAGTTTGGCTTAAATCTTTATATTAATGTACATGAAAAGCATATATTTTCCTTACATATTTCCTTTTCTTCATTGTAAAATTAAATTCAATGTTTATTTAGAGTTACACTAGGGACATGATTTTAGTTTGGTGGAGTACTCCAATTTCTAATTCAACTATTCAAAATTTAATTTCCACCGACTTTAGCATTGTAATTAGTTGGAAAATACTAGTAACCTTAATGAAAAGGTCTGTGCCTAGATTCCTGTTAAAACAGTTTGTATAATGTCGAAGCAAAAAAAATTTAAGAAGCAAATTTATTCAAATATAGAATATTAGTGTAAATAACAGAAGATTAAGCAAAAAAGTCAGGATGGCCGAGTGGTCTAAGGCGCCAGACTCAAGTTCTGGTCTTCGTGAGAGGGCGTGGGTTCAAATCCCACTTCTGACATTTTTCTGTTGTCCCAGGATTTAGTGTTTCTTAAACTTCCATTTATTTTGTATGGTTTTCACTTATCTTCCCTTACGCATTTCCAATAATAAGATCTTTACTACAACTTATTAGCCTCATGGATCAAGAAACTGGCAATAATAACCGACTAGAAGTCTATAATTACATGCTGTCTGGCAATTAGCATAGTTTCAACCAATGCACAAGTTTGGAACCTTTTCATCCTTGCCCTTTTCACATCTTGTTGCCGTGGTGAAATTGACTGGGACTGGGGGAGTAAGGCCAAATACATGTGGTTGGTTAAGACAAGAGTCGAAAACACTGAGTGAGGACAAGTAGGATGTCTTGGTCCCCCACAATCTCGGCTAACTTGAGATGTATTTGAAGCTTCAAGTTTTAGACTCTAGCGAATCATGATTGTGCTATCGAGCGAATATGTTGCTGTTTTAAGGCCTATCATAAGCAACATGTTGCCCTGATGGAGCCTCCACGTCCCCGGATGTTCCCCAACGAAAGAGTTAGGTTTCTGTTGCTTGTAGCATTTGAGATCCTTTAGTTCATGGTCCATGTAATGTTCAAACTTGGCAGGAATTAGGCATCACTCATGTAAATGATCACAGCAGATTAGTGCAAAAAATTGATTTTTAATAAGTTCTTTTTTCATGCTCATGATGTAATAGTGTTGTTTTGAATGATGTGGATATGTTATATAAGTTGGCAATGAATCTTCTGCTATTTTCATCTGTTTGTTCTTGTTGGGTAAATGTTTTTATTTTTTTTTGTGATGGTTGTGGACCAAATATTAATTTTGCTTTAAAACACATTCACAAAAATTAGAATAAAGAATTCAAAACAAAGAAACAAAAAAAAAAGAGAAATGGTAACATGTGAGGCCCCTCTGAAACCTCATCCAAGTAGCATCATGCTAACTAACAAGATGCCAGAGGTGTATATCTTCTTCTGCAACAACGAGCCGTTTGATTTCTTTCTCTTAAATGATGAACATATGAAGGCAAACACAAATCATAATATTATCATGAAAAGAGTGTCTATAGATCTATTTTTCTCCAGGACAAATAACAGATGATATGTACAGTGCGGAGAAATTTTCATTTTACAACACAAGGATTGACAGATTGCACAATGCCTTGAGTGGAATTCCAAAATTATTGTCACACTCTTTTCCTTTTAAATACTAAAAGGAAAAAAAAAAAACTATGAGAAAATTACATAACAAGGCTTCATTTCTTGAGTTTGGTTTCTGTTCTGCTTGATCATGTTGTGCCTTCTCTGTGCAGATGAAAATTCCTTTATTTTTCTGTTTGAAAAAAATAAATTATTAGTCCTATGAAAACTTTTATAATCAAAATAAAATTTCAAAAAAAAGAAAACAAAAAAATCAGATGGACTTAATAGCTCAACTACCTATTGATCTTTTACAGTAGAGAATTGCTTCATGGATTGAGCTTTCATCACCACACCAAGCACTACTAGCACGAGACGGGCTCAATCTAGGCGATGTTTGAGGGGAACCGCCCCAACTCCTGAGGGCAGAAGCTGAGCTAGGCCTTGGTGATGCCTGCAGAGAATTAGTCCAGCTCCGAACCTCACAGACCTTTCTCTCAAGATCATCAACTCTACTGTTGTTCCTCGAGCTTTTGTACAAAGGCCTAATCAATCCAACACACTTGTGCAAGATCCACTTTGATGATCTTCTCCATTTCTCAACCAGACAAGACTGCTTCTTGCATCCATGATCAAATGGACTTTTTGTTGCATACGAGGAAAGAGGCGATGCAGGGGCGTAATCTGGAGTCCTTTTCAAGGTATAGACCGGCGTGAGCTGCCCGTGTGCAAATATTTCATCAGCATGAACAAGGGCAGCATGGAATGCTGTCAAAGAAACATCAAAGTTGAAGTTTTGATCCTTTTCACATGATATTTGGGGTGAGATAATCTCAGTTAGGACATCAAGAGAGTGTTGATTTCTGTCCACTAACCAACTGTAAGAAAAACTCTCTGTGGCTAATGGTTTGGAGTTTTCCATGGGGAATGGGGATTCTTTTCCCAAGTGCAAGTGCAGTTTTGGGAAGAGAATTAGAGGTAGTAGTGGTTTTTTAAACTATAAATTCTAGATGGAAAAGTGTGGGAATTCTTTATATTGCAACTATGGTTTATTCATCAACTGCTCATGGCTTGTCAGTTGTCACATAAAAGTCTAACTCTAGTTTGGTACTAATATGCAATTTTGATTAACTAACATGCCTCAAGAATATATCAATGTATGAAAGTGAGTGAATGAACATATTTTCTTTATATCTCCCACAGGCCACATTTATATCATGTGTTGTTACTTTTGAGATTAATTATCTGGCAGTCTAGTTTCTTGTTTCCCCCTTTTCTTGGTCTCCTTGATGTAGGTGGAATTTCTGGTGCACACAATACTTTATCCTTCACAAAGATTAGGAAAACACTCATATTTTGCAGACCACACATTGGACTAAACAAGCCATGTGCAACAAATTCGATCAAACAAAATGATTGTATTCCATCTTATAATCATCCAATCATATACTACTAGTTTACTTGATCATGATCAATGAAGAATTTTTTGATCTTTTTTAAATATTTGGACATGAATTTATTCTAAGATCATAAAGCTTATGACATGATACAAAAGAGGCAACCTTAGTGAGTGGACCATAGAAAGTATATACGCTGCTGGATGTAATTAAAATAAAGTCGTTGCAATCTGAATATATTTATAATTCTGTCGAATGCATTTGGAATGTAGATAGTGAAATTCAGACTTGTAATCATTACTATAACAACTAATAAACATTAATGGATCCTCAACAAAATAATTAAATAATATTTGCCACTAGCTAGTATAATACTGAAAGGACAAATTCATTATTCATTTTAAAGAAGGTTTGTGGGCAGAAATGCAGCAAATTGGTAGCTGAATAGGGCATGGACCATGTAGAAGCTGACAATTATGTGCTTCCAAATTTCATCACAAAATTACTGTTACACCTCATGAGTGATATAAAAATACGTGATACAACATCTACTGACCGACAATTATTTTCTAGAAACACATATATCGTTCATGCCATAGATATGGTTAAAAATGAGCTTTTTTTACAGACCCAAATAACTGTATTAAACACGTTTGCAGTTGCTATTGCTTATGTTGTTCTAAAACAAAATAGAATTTAGCATCCACTACGAATTTTAATTAGTTGGAATCGTCACACATGCACTTCCAATAATGGTGAATGTTCTGTTGTTTTCACCTTGAAATTGGATTCACAAATTTAACAAAAAAAATGTAAATAAAAAGAGCAAAAGTAGCAGACAAGGGTCCCAATCTGTGGGGGCGAAATGCAGAGGAAAGCAAAAAAAGGATCAAGTAAACAAGAGAAAGAATTAAAATTTTGAACAAAGTTGAGGTACCAAATTTTGATTTCCGCCAACATTAACTAAAGCTTGTCTGCTCATTTCCCTAATTATTTTCCAGACATTTGTTTTGTGCCTTTTAATGATGTTAACTTTAACAATTTTTCATATTTTGATGTATATAAATTTGCATTCGGAAGTCGTAAGCAATGTTCGAGCAGATATTCGATTTATCAAAAGAAGAAGCTGTGGCGCTTTTTTTTTTTTACCAATATGTTAGTTTCTGCAACTTGTGAAGTAAATAAAAGCGGTAAAATTATTCTGGACTTTCAATTAAATAAAAGTCTACTTGCAGTCTTGCACATATTTTGGAACAAGAATATCGGGGCTCGATTAAGACATTCAACACAAAATCGAATTTATGTTAAAAAAATGACATAGACGAATATCGTGCAATGAGAAATTAATACTACTACTATTTTACATATATGCAATTAGTTTTAGTGTTGGAGTAGTATTTTGATTTACTTCTATCATGATATCACAAAACTAAAATCTCAGTACCATTTTTAGCTATCATCATTCCAGTTTTCATTTGAATAGTCAGTCCTCCACTGCATCTAAGATGGGAATGATCATCCATATTCATTCTTCTTCCTTCTAATTTTAATATTTAACAAAATACATTGTATATTATGTTACTCGTATATTAGTATTGTTATTTTGTAAGTATATAAGTAAAACTCCATAACAATGTCTTTTATGATAATTATTCCATACATAGTTATAAGTAATATTTTTATTTATAATAGCAATATATTTTAAACATTACAAAAATTGTGCTTAATGGGCCGAAAGAAATTCCCTATTTGTGTGAGATCATTTGGACGTTGGTGGGAGTTCAAAGTGGCACAATATCACATTGCATAATGAACTTAATGAATATGTACGAATTTTGAAAAACGACAAGCCATACGTGAGAAATGATAACTTTTAATAATAAGAAAATAAATACCATATAGTATTTCAAACAAAATGACGTACGGTGATGTAAGATTACTAATTAATTGATTCGATCTCCACAAATACGAAGGTTCCATAGTCGACCTAACCAACATAGATGAGTTAAATTATTGACTCGACTTTAATCAAATTAGTAGACTTGGAGTTTAAGTTTCGTAGAAGAATTCAAATGTTATAAATATCTCCGCCATAATATTGTTTACCGTTTTAGCAATAAATGCTTTGAGACTATAATGAAGTTAGCATGATAAACCAAAGTGCACGACCATTGAACATGTTTATAAATAATTTAATTACTATGCTTTATGCATTAAAACAAATATTCACCGAGTGACGAGGAATTCGTGTTGTAGTGAAAACAATGCGGCACATATATTTATATATCAATATTTGAACGTTTTATAAATAATAGTACGCACTAATAAGGAGTAGTACAACTTTTGATATCCTAGTTTTTATCATTTTCTCTATTATTGTGTTTTAAAAGTTTTTGGCACTTAAAATCACAAAGGGCACGTTCGGGTATATATATATATATATATATATATATATATATATATATATATATATATATATATATATGATTAAATACTTAAATCGATATATTTCATGTGGGTCGTTAAAATGACATGATATGTTACATTTCACGTGTTCAATAACATATATTGGGCAATATTGTAAGAGCATCTCTAATAAGAATAGTCCAGCTATAACCCAGCCACAAACTTCTTCTGCCACATCATCAGCACTAAAACTCCTCCTGCCACATCATCAGGACAAGCAACTAGACAAGCAATAGCCCAGCCACAATACACAAAATTATTAAAAATAAATAATTAACAATCACACAAAATACGGAATTAAATTTACGACACATATACGGAAAATTCAATAATAATATTAAAATTTTAAAAAGAACATTAATTAAAAAAAAGTACATTAACAAAAAAAAATTACATTAATTTAAAAAAAACTTCTACTCCACGCACGAGCCCCCCGCCTCACGCCTCGCCGTCGTCGTCGCCATCGTCGCCATTGTCGCCGCTATCCGGGACCCCCAAATCTGCGGCATCTGAGCCCGCGTCTGATCTCCCCACCTGTGCCGCGGCGGCAGTCAAATCGGCTCGCATACTCACGAGCAGTGCGTGAAAAAAACTCTTCTCCTCGGGGTCAGTGGCATTCTTCCAGACATATATGACCTTGTAGCGTTTGTTGGCGCGCCAAGAAGACGAGGTCGGTTGTCGGGCTGCCAATAGTCGGGGATGGCGACTGGACCTCCTCGGACCTCTAGCGAGCCCGTTGTGCTCGCCTTTGACCAACCGGGTGAGTGAGGTGAGTAAAGGCGGGAGGGGACGGGGTCTCCTGCGCATCTTCAGGGAGGTCGTGGGAACCGCCGCTGCTGCCGCCGGCGTAATCACTGGTATAGTTCAGGCACTACTTCTTCGGCCAGCCAGCATCGACTCCTGCCCGAAACTTCTCGGAGTCCATTAGCACCAGGTAGCAGTTCCAGTAGGCTCGTTGTTGTGCTCCATTTCGCGTTGTTGATCTTGTACAAAAATTAAGATAGAGAGAAAACTCGTTAAAACAAGTGGTGCAAATAAAAATGACGTGCAGATCGCGTATATATAGTGTTTCAAAAATTAAATAAATAAAAAAATCCCGCTAGCCGATCGTTCGTCGATCTGGCAGTGGCGTATCTAGGTGGGAACAAGGGGGGTACAACTGTACCCCCAAAATTCATTATTTTAACATAGTTTTCAGTATTGATTCACACAAGCATGTTTAGTCCAGTGGCAAATTACTAGCCATTTCTACATTGTGGTCCGTGTTCGATTCCTAGGAGTCGCGAATTAAAGCTTTTCTTTGTATTTATTATCTTTTTCATGTTTTTTCAGTTATGATTGTACTGCTTTTAACTCATACTGATCACTTGCTCTTATATATTTTTTTATTTTTGCACTCACATTTTCTTTACTTTTTTTTGTTTCTTTTAGTTATGTAGTAGTAGTATTCATTTGTACTCCTATTTTCTTTCTAGATATTAGATTATACTTTAAGATTTAATTTTTTTCGTATTATGCTACTATTTTTTATTGCTTTGATTTTTATATTATACCCTATTACTATATTTTATCATTTATGTAATATTATTTGTAGTAAAACTCATATTTCAAATAAAAATATTCTTACTTTTTTTAATTGCTCTGTTTTTTATATTATACGCTATTATTTTTATAATTTTATATAATATTATTTTTAATACAATTCATACCTCAAATAAATATTCTTGGTATTTACAATTATAATTATATTTAATGTAATTTTATTTATATTGTATAATTATTTATTGTACAATTCATACCTCCAGATCATAAATCCTGGATAAGCCACTGCCTATTATACACCCAAAGCATCTTTTACCTACTATGCACGTTGAATATGGTAGTGATGAATGCACTGGCGGAACCAATTAAGGACAAGGGGGACGGTGGTACCCCAAAATTCTGTAATTATTGTTATTTGAAAGTAACCAATGTCAAAGCTATCACAATGGTCCAATGGTGTTGCACTCCTTTCTCATTACTTAGATCACCTGTTTGATTCTATTTGGACACCAATTTAATTTTCTTATTTTGTTAAAACAAACCATTGGAAATATTTTCAATAATACTTTCCCAAAATAATGTAAAAGATGATTTCTGAGTAACGGTATTATATAATGTAAAAATTTATCGCACCCCCAAATCAAAAGTTCTGGATCCGCCACTGCGATCTGGCGCCTGCAATGGCGGCCAAGAATCGGGGTGCGCTCGCTATTTTTCTCGCCGATTTGGCATTCGCTGGCTGTAATGGTTCGGCGAGCGGACCGGCGAGCGCCAAGAATCGGCTAGCCGGTGCGCTCGCCGCTACTGGAGATGCTCTAAAAGCATTAAAAAGTGAAGTGTGAGTTTATAAGTTATTCAAAATCGTGAATTTTGTGTTATTTACTATTCAAAAAATGCGAACAAGCATGTCTTACACGAATATAATCACTTATAAATGAGCAATTTTCACTCACTAATTAGCAATTCCACTTGGGTAATTCACATTTACAACATGTTTTCAATAAATTAAATATTGGGTCTAATATAAAAACAAAATAACAGTTGCTGCCAAAAAAATATTGAAGCATGCATGTAGTCCTTTAAATTCAAACGATGATGGTCAAAATAATACAACTAACTGAAAAAATGACCACTTCTCAAACATTAATGCAGCACACCGAAATATTGGTATACTATGTATTTTCGAGTATTAAACGTTACGAAGTAGCGAATTTAAATAGTTAGTACTTTCCTTTATACTTTTTTATAATATAGTACAGTTTTTAATGAATGCGACAGAAAGTTTCATGAGATTAATCACAGAAAGTGATTACTGGTACTTAGTAGTTACTAGTTAAGTTATACACATAATATTATTAATCTTGTCTTAACTACTAAGTTTGTTTCAACTTTCAATGGACCATAATATTGGCCAGATGTTAGGTTTGATCTTATCATACAATTTAGAGCATCCACATCCGTGCTCTTGCCAACGAGCACGGATGTGGGTCCGGACCCACTTTTACTCCCTGCTCTTAGGCAAGAGCACAACACCCACATATGTGCTCTTCCGCAAGGACAAGCTCAAGGGTCCCACCATTCTATTATTCAATTTAAATAAAAACATTTCCACAAAATTAAAATACATTAAAAATATCCGGAATACTATTACAAATTACAAAAAAAATTCAAAATTACATAATTAAAATCCTAAAAATTTAAAAGTACATAATTAAAATCCTAAAAATTAAAAATTACATAATTAAATTCATAAAATTAAAAAAACCCACTACTCGTGGCCGAATTTCGCCCAAATGTGTTTGATTAGGTCTTCTTGTAGCTCAATGTGGGCTCGGGTATCGCGCATTGTGTTCCTTGTTTCGATCCTCTCGCCCACCGTCGTATGCACACCTCGGCGTGGGGGAGACCTCGCGGTTGAGCTTCCGGCTTCATCCTCGTCGTAAAAGCTAGCCGCCATCGGTCCTTCGTCAGCTATAATCATGTTGTGCAAGATAATACACGTGTACATGATGTCGGCGATATTTTTCATGTACCACAGCCGAGACGGGGCCTTCACAATGTTGAATCGGGTTTGAAGGACCCCAAAAGCTCTTTCGACGTCTTTCTGAGCGGACTCTTGACGCTGCGCAAAAAGAACCCGTCTCGGGTCTTGCGGGTTGCTGAGCGTCTTCACGAAAGTCGACCACCTTGGGTAGATACCATCGGCGAGATAGTAACCCATGTGGTATGCATTTCCGTTGACGGTGAAGTCGATCGCCGATGAAACACCATTCAAAACATCATTGAAGAGTGGTGAATAATAGAGCACGTTCAAGTCGTTGTTGGATCCAGCAATACCAAAATATGCATGCCAAATCCATAGGCGGTAGTCGGCGACTGCTTCAAGGATAAGTGTTGGGCCGCCTCCTTTGTGGCCGCTTAAGTGTTGCCCCCTCTAAGCAGTCGGGCAATTCTTCCACCTCCAATGCATGCAGTCAATCCTGCCAAGCATATCGGGAAAACTATGGATTGTTTCGTGAAGACGAAGCAACCGTTGGCAATCATCGGTGGTGGGTGCCCGAATGAATTCCTCACCGAAAGCTGAACGAACGCCGTCGCAAAAATTTTTAAGGCAAAGGATTCCAGTTGACTCACCGACATGCAAATACTCGTCGAAGAGGTCAGTCGTTTGCCTAGTAGCAAGTTGTCGGATGGCACACGTACACTTCTGCAACGCCGAGAGACTTTGCCGACCGGTTGCGTCTGTACTTGTTTGAAAGTATTCAACACGGATGGATAATGTGTTGACAATACGCATAAACAAGCATTTTGACATGCGAAAACGGCGCCGAAAGTAATCTTCCGGAAACCACGGCTGGTCGGAAAAATAGTCGGCAACGAGCCTTTCGTTGGCTCCCTCCCGGTCACGATGGATGTAGCGGCGAGTTGATCTAGTTGGTCGAGGAGGAAGGGCGAGGGTATTCGCGGTGACATAGGCTTCATAGGCGGCACGATATTGTTCATAGTATTCTTGTTCTTCGCCCTCCGCTTCCGCAATGAGATTGGTGAAATCCATTTGAGAGGGTTTGAGTGAGAGATGAAGATATAGATAAGTTGTATGAAAAAATATGAATGAGAGATGCATGCGAGATGATTTGATGTGAAAAATGGATGATAGATGATTTTGGGAATAAAAATAAAAATAAAGCAAAACAATTCCAGAAAAACGGTAAAAAACGGCCATATTTTTTGGAATCTGATTTTTTTTTATTTTTGGTATTATTTTTGATTTTTTAAAATAAAAAAATGAATTCCCAATGGAAATGCCGGTGGCCATCAGAACGCGCCACGTCAGCTGCTCGCTGGCACGGACGTGCTTGATGCATTGAGCAGCGCCGCGCTAGCGGCAAGAGCGCAGCGGCGAGCAGGTGGTACCGCGCCGCTGGCACGGACGGACGGGCGGGTGTCCACTCACCCCTGCCGATGCTCGTGAAACACAAAGTGTTGGTCCTAGCGAGCGTAGCTTACGAGGTGTTGGAAGAAAAAGATCGTGAAGAATCAAGAAGCGGATTTTCCTACAATCACAATTAATAGGGAAGATTAGCAATTGATTTTTACCATGTATATGAATTAGGTTTAGGGTAATGAATCTTACCTTAATTGTATCATTCTTGAAAGCCTATAAAAAGGCATGTACATTTGCTCCACAGATAATAAGATCGAACGATTCAATTCCCCAAAGACTTCTTCAAAACCTATTTTATCATGGCTTCAGAGCATTGTTAAACCAAATATAGGGCTCAGATTGTTCTTTCATCACTGCCCAATACCAATCCCGGCCAAATCAACAGAAAAAACCAAGTGAGCAAACAATTCAAACCAATACCAAACAATGTCAGATGACGACAAAAAAACGACGACAGAGTCAGAATCAGCAAACAACAAGATACAGCGAGCAAGAACGTAACAGTGGCGTTCAAACTCAATGGGGGAAATTACCCACTGTGGTCGCGACTAATGAAAGTTGCGATAGGGAGCAGAGGAGACTCACAAGGAATCGGAATCGGACTGGCGGCGCAAGGACAGCGACCGGGCCACCGAAACGGAGCCCCACGTCAAACCATCGCTGCTCACCGCCTGGGGAACAAACCGGTGGATAAATCGAGACTTTGGTGTTCCCACTATGGGATGCAAAAACACACCCGCGAGACGTGCTTCCAATTGCACGGATATCCCAAATGGTGGGAAGAGAGGCAGATGGCGAAAGCTAAGATGGTGGTTGGAATGTCCGCTGGAGAAAAGGTGGTTAAAGTGGCGGCTGGAAATCGGGACATCGGACGGGGGAAACAGAGGGAGGAACCAGAAGCCCCCAGCGGAGGCGGGAACGGCGGAGGAGTGATCGACGCCGACAATTTCACTGGCAAAACACAGAGCAAACAGGGGGACGACGACGTCGTTCTCGGAGGTGACGGGTTAGGGGTTGATAACCCTAGCCCTAAATTATGTTATATATCCCCAAGTTCCTTCAATTCGCATAAATCCCCCTATACTTTTCGAAATTATGCCAAGAACCCCATCATTTGCATGCAAGACCCCGAACTTCTTATGAGTTATAAATTGAACCCTAGACATGTGATATGTTACATCATGACCCCCTAATTATAGACTATTGCGAAAAACCCCCATATTGTTTAAAAACTGTGCAATTTAGTCCTATCCCACTTAAAAATCGATTTGAGCCCTTGGATCATATTTCCGTTGCATTTACAGTAAAACGAGATAATGGGGATGAGAAAAAAGGTTGGATATTTGATTGTGGAGCAACCGACACCATGACACCCAATAAAAATGATTTCGTTAGTTTTAGTAATATTACTAAAACCTACATACAGATTGCTAGTGAGGAATTAATTACCGTTGCCGGGGCGGGAACTATTGAAATATCCCCGACCTTGAGACTATCAAATTGCCTCTATATTCCTATTTTGTCCCAGAGATTGATGTCTATAAGCCATGTTACTAAAGAATTGAACTGTACGTTGCTGATGCACCCCGACTTATGTATTTTGCAGGATATTCGGACGATGAAGATACTTGGGCGTGGCACTGAGAGCCAAGGACTCTACTACGTGGATGAGATAGCTCAACAAGGCAGTGCGATGCTGGCTCACGGGTCCACGAAAAGGGAGATTTGGCTTTGGCACCAACGACTGGGAACCCTTCCCCTGGTTATTTTAGGTTACTTTTTTCCTAAACTTTCTATTCCAAAAGACTTTTCCTGTGAGACTTGTGTTTTCGCCAAGAGCCATAGACAATCATTTAAACCCACAAATACTCGTGTGCATTCTGTTTTTTCTCTTGTTCATGCTGATGTGTGGGGTCCTGCACCTATTGTTGGGGGGGAATGGTTTGCGATATTTTGTGATTTTTGTAGATGATTGCACTAGGATGACATGAATATATTTTCTAAAACACAAGTCTGAGGTAATTGATAAATTCATTCTTTTCTTCAACCTTATCCAAACCCAGTTCCAAACCACAATAAAAACCATTCGATCCGATAATGTGAGGGAATTTGTGAACCAAAAAATGACTGAATTCTTCACTGAAAAAGGCCTGATCCACCAAACCTCTTGCCCTTATACACCAGAACAAAATGGGGTAGCAGAAAGAAAAAACAGAACCATCCTCGAAATAACCCGAGCCTTGATGTTTGAATCCAAAGTTCCGACCCACTTCTGGCCCGAAGCAGTTGCTACTTCCATCTACCTCATAAATCGACTTCCCACCAAAATCCTAAACAAAAAAAAACACCTCTCGATACCCTCTCCAAACTCACCAAAATACCCAAACACCTTAACCTTCAACCAAAAGTTTTTGGATGTACCGTTTATGTCCATATTCCAAAACATGAGAGAACAAAATTATCACATTGTGCTACCAAATGTGTTTTTGTGGGCTACGGGATTAACCAAAAGGGGTATAGATGCTATGAGCCAATTACAAAAAGGGTAGTCACCACAATGAATTGTAACTTCCTGGAAACGGAGTTCTATTATCACACCCAGCTTGGTAGTCAGGGGGAGAGTGAGTCATACAACACAGTAGACTACCTAAGTTGGTTTGTGCCCGAGTCAAATCACTCCAACGAGGACTCAACAAAACCGGTTAGCACTGTTACCGAGCAGGTCTTGATCGCTACATAGTACTCTCAATCGCGTTCCAGTATCTTACCTCAACTGATATCCGAGGTAATTTCTGATCCACCTCAAGAAAATAGCACTACTACTGCCCCTGTTATCACAGAATCTGTTGATGAAAGCACGACCCTCGACGAGAGTACAGGTCGATACATCCTCCCACCACGAAGCAATCGTGGAATTTCACCGAAGAGATTCTCACCCAAGAAAACGGGTAGAAAAAGCCAGTATGTTGTGGCTAACTTTGTGAAAGGGAACTTGGCCAAAATGGCTAGGGCATTTGAAGCTGCACTCTACGAGGAAGAGGAAATCTCCTATACAGCCGAGGAAACATGGAAAGTTAAACATTGGAGAGATGTCATGTTTGTAGAGATGGATGCTTTGCTAAAGAACAAGACTTGGGAAGTTAGAGAACTACCCAAAGGGGCTACTACAGTGGGATGTAGATAGGTATTTACAATCAAAAGGAGACCCGACGGATCTATTGACCGATATAAAGCGAGACTAGTGGCAAAAGGGTACACACAGACCTATGGTGTCGACTATGCAGAAACTTTCTCGCCAGTTGCCAAGATCAATACAGTGAGGGTGTTGTTTTCGATAACAGCTAACCGAGATTGGCCTTTACACCAGTTCGATGTGACGAATGCCTTTTTACATAGAGAATTGACCAAACCAGTTTATATGGTTCCCCCACCTGGATTTACGGGAGACTTCCAAAAAGGGGATGTTTGCAAGCTCAAGAAGACATTATATGGCCTCAAGCAATCTCCTAGAGCATGGTTCGGGAGGTTCACTGAAGTAATGAAGAAGTATGAGTACTGCCAAAGCAACTCAGATCACACCTTGTTCCTCAAGAAGAAAAATGGTAAGATCACATGTCTCATTATTTACGTTGATGATATGATTATCACTGGTGATGATGAGGAAGAAATAGAGCAACTAAGGAAGAACCTGTCCAAGGAATTTGAGATGAAAGACCTTGGCCACCTAAAGTATTTTTTGGGAATAGAAGTGCTTAGATCAAAGCAAGGGATCTTTATCAACCTGAAGAAATATGTACTTGATATCTTGGCAGAGACCGGAATGATTGATTGCAAACCAGTGGACACTCCAATGGTCCAGAATCATGGACTACAGATTCGGGAAGGAGCCAAACTGGCTGATCGAGGGAGGTATCAACGGTTGGTTGGGAAACTCATATATTTATCCCACACCAGGCCAGATCTTGCATATGTTGTTGGAGTAGTGAGCCAGTTTATGCATGCCCCACAAGAAGAACATTGGGAGGTAGTATTGAGAATAGTACGATACATGAAGGGTACACCGGGTCATGGAGTATTGTTCAAGAAATATGGGCATTTGGAAATACACGGCTATACTGATGCAGATTGGGCAGAAAATCCTAATGACAGAAAGTCCACAGCAGGATACTTCACCTTTGTAGGAGGTAACTTGGTGACATGGAGAAGTAAAAAGCAAAAGGTGGTAGCATTGTCGAGTGCCGAGGCAGAATTCCGAGGAATTAAGAGTGGATTGACAGAAGTACTATGGCTCAGAAAATTAATGACTGAACTTTAACTCAAATCCACGCAACCGTGTCGATTGTTGTGTGATAGCAAGGCCGCCATTAGTATATCAAAAAATCCAGTCCAACATGACCGGACTAAGCATGTGGAGGTGGACCGACACTTCATAAAGGATACAATTGATGCAAAGATAGTGGAGTTGCCCTATGTCAAGTCAGATGATCAATTGGCGGACATCTTGACAAAGGTAGTAAACTCGAACTCCTTTTGAGGTGTATTGAACAAGTTAAGCGTTGGTGATCCCATCACTTAACTTGAGGGGGAGTGTTGGAAAAAAAAGATCATGAAGAATCAAGAAGCGGATTTTCCTACAATCACAATTAATATGGAAGATTAGCAATTGATTTTTACCATGTATATGAATTAGGTTTAGGGTACTGAATCTTACCTTAATTGTATCATTCTTGAAAGCCTATAAAAAGGCATGTACATTTGCTCCACAGAGAATAAGATCGAATGATTCAATTCCTCAAAGACTTCTTAAAAACCTATTTTATCACGAGGCAATATTATTCACTAAAACACAATTGAAGTGCAAGAAAAATGTGACCTAACTTGTCTTCAATTAGAATAAGTATTTCGAAGAACGGCCAAGTTATGTTACGATGCTACTACTAATTAAAAGGATCTTTACTTGAGAGGACGACATTTTGTTTAAAAATCAAATGAAACAAAAATAAGGAAACTTCACCCACAATCCCGATTTATCATTTTTTAGTGTTCCACTTTAGAAGTTCTAGTTGGAATATTTCATAAATGATAATTGGCCTCACATTCTACTAATTTTTTTTCACTCACATTTTATTATAAAATTAATATATAAAAGTACGACTCACATTTCTTTTATATATCTTAAAATCTGTGTCGAACTCAAATATGACTTACAAAATGGGACTGAGGGAATACTATTTCTTCTCGATTTTAGACTCAGATATTTGGAAGCTGCCCACGTTACTTACACTTTACCCTTAAATCACTTTCAATTGAGGTTTCTTAAGTCTCTTAACTACGTATATGATGGCTTCAAGTTACACAACAACTATCAATTGGTTGAATGGTATTCCAGAGAGAATCGACCTATTCATTTTTTTCTTATTAAATTGTTGCTATTTGACAAACATGATTTGATCTTTTATCTTTAATTTTTTTTCCCATTGGCGTTCTTATTTAAATGTAGTACTCTGATATTGGTACATGAACTAATAAATATTAGAACATTTTAAAAATTATTGAATCATAAAATATGATATTCAGTGATTTATAGGACAACTGCCCGTTTTATAATGGAACATGAATATGGATGAAATTCTATATACTCCTAGTTTTGGACAAATATATTTATCAACCATAATTGATAATTTATAAGTAAATAAAACTGCAAAAGAATATTGAAGAATAAAAAGTTATGAGATAATGAAAACATAATAATGTGGATTCGATAAAGGAGGAGTAGGCTGGGCAACGGGACACTACTAGTATTATAAGAGCGGAAGTCGTCCATCTACAATATAGAATCCACCGCGTTAAACGCCGACATAGCTTATATTAATCCTAACACAATCACAAAATATCTAACTTCACACGTTTAAACAGTCCTATAACTCAAACTAGAAAGCGAGACACAGAGAGGCTGAGAGAGGTGGAAGAAGAGGGCAGGAAAGACCATATATATATATATATATAACCACCTCTCCAACCTCTCATAATTAACAAAAAGGTAGGATTTTCTTTTCTCTTCTCAACAATGGCGAAGTTCATCACCTCCGACGAGCTGAAGAAGCACAACAAGCCTGACGATCTCTGGCTATCGATCCAAGGCAAAGTCTACAACGTGACAGATTGGGCTAAAGACCACCCCGGCGGCCCCATCCCCCTCTTCAACCTCGCCGGCAACGACGTCACCGACGCCTTCATCGCCTTCCACCCTGCCTCCGCCTGGTCCCACCTCGACCGCTTCTTCACCGGCTACCACCTCCACGACTTCCACGTCTCCGACGTCTCCAAGGACTACCGAAACCTCTCCGCCAAATTCACCCAATCCGGCCTCTTCGAGAAAAAAGGCCACGGCGTCGTCATCTCCCTCCTCTTCATCGCCGCCCTCCTCTCCGCCTGCTTCTACGGAGTCCTCCGCACCAGCGCCTTCTCCACCCACATGCTCTCCGGCGCCCTCCTCGGATTCACCTGGATGCAGATCACCTACCTCGGCCACGACTCCGGCCATTACAACATCATGTCCTCCCCCAAATTCAACAAGCTCGCGCAGATCATGACCGGGAACTGCCTCACCGGGATCAGCATTGCCTGGTGGAAGTGGACCCACAACGCCCACCACGTGGCCTGCAACAGCCTCGACTACGACCCCGACCTCCAGCACCTCCCCATGCTCGCCGTCTCCAACAAGCTCTTCCACTCCCTCACCTCGCGCTTCTACAACCGCCAGCTCACCTTCGACCCCCTCTCCAAATTCTTCATCAGCTACCAGCACTTCACCTTCTACCCCGTCATGTGCGTCGCCAGGGTCAATCTCTACCTCCAGACGTTCCTCCTCCTCTTCTCCGCCCGCAGAGTCCCCGACAGAGCCTTGAACATCTTAGGGATCGCTGTCTTCTGGACGTGGTTTCCTCTGCTCGTATCCTGCCTGCCTAACTGGCCTGAGCGAGTGCTCTTCGTTTTAGCGAGCTTCTGCGTCTGCGCCATCCAGCACGTGCAGTTCTGTCTCAACCATTTTGCTGCGAGTGTTTACGTTGGAGCGCCTAAGGGGAATGATTGGTTCGAGAAGCAGACGAGTGGGACCATTGACATCTCTTGCTCCCCGAACATGGACTGGTTTTTCGGGGGGCTGCAGTTTCAGCTGGAGCACCATCTCTTTCCGAGGCTGCCGAGGTGCCATTTGAGGAAGATATCGCCCTTGGTGCAGGAGCTTTGCAAGAAGCATAACCTGCCTTACATAAGCCTGTCGTTCGTCGAGGCGAACAAGTGGACTCTAAGGACTCTCCGGACTGCGGCCTTGGAGGCCAGGGAGATGGCGGACCCTGCATCCAAGAATTTGCTATGGGAAGCTGTCAACACACATGGTTGATGACCGACCATCTGCCCGCCCTTCTATTCGTTACTATAGGGAGAGATGGTATTGTTGGTAGCTTGTTGCATTCTGAAACAGCTGCTTTCAGTTTGGGAGTTTCCGTTGATAGGCTCTGACTTGGTTGATGGATTCATATTTTTTTTTATACATAAGCGAGGATAACAAATGTACGTATCGGGTTTTGGCTGATTTTGGAGATTCTTTCAGCAAGAAACGAGGCGTAGTGTAGCTTGGTTTTAGACATACTCCATGATTTATGAAAGAAAGACATATTCAGTATCGACTCTGTTACGATGTTTTTCTTTTCTCAAACTCACATGATAAAAACAGAGATACCAACCCCCCCTTTTATTACATGAAAACAAAGCTTTCCAATTTGTAGACATGTGCCAGTTTGAGGATCATAGTATTTCGATCGCAACATAACACCTCCGTACTTGCTAGAGTCCTTAATTGCCAGGGACACTTTCGCGGTGGATCAGCCACCATAGAGCCCCAATATTTAATTTTCAGGTACACTTTCGCTGCTTGGTAATGTGTATGGAGTATCTAATTGTAAAATTATCGACATCAAATTTTGCACCATTTCAGCTGATCATTTATGAATACGATCATCCAAGAAATAAAACAAAACTTGTAAATACAGTACTAGTTACTCCCTCCGTCCCGGACTACTTGCACTTATTTCCTTTTTGGGCGTCCCAAGTTATTTGCACTCTTTCCATTTTTAGTAAAAATTTTCACCTACAGCCGTAATATTTGACTTTGATATACACTCATTCCTTAATCTTCGTGCCGAAAAGGAAACGTGCGAGTAGTGCGGGACGGAGGGAGTACTATATAGGAAGTGAAAATTCACCACGCAACAGAATTATATCCAATATTCAGCCGAGGAATGAAAATAAGACCAAATGACAGTACTCATCTTAGATATACATTTATTCAAGCTCGAAACTATGTACAAGCTTTGGCAAAACATACTACTATTCATTATATTTACTCGATGGTGGCGCCATACAGATAATGCAATTACACTGCACAAACTCAAGTCCCTATCAACATCGTATATATTCCACAAAATTCAAAATTAACGAGGTGAAAATCTTGAAGAACACACCTCAAACGACCCCCCCCCCTTGGCATGGGTCAGAGCAGAGGGTACTGCATAGTGCATTATGACTTGACCTCAGATTTCAGTCTAGTTAGAAGAGAAGCTAAGTAGCATTTAACAGCAGACAATTTCTTCAGTGGCACGAGATTCGTCGCTGAAGGAGACAGAAGTTCAAAATAAGTAGGCTTTGGAGTGGAGGGGCAACCTATTGATTGAATCAACTGCTCCACTCCTATTACTTGAAACTTCTGAGGTCCATTCAAGGCTATGTTGTGAACTTTGTGCTCATAAATCTTCCCATCCTTGTCAAGCTTGTACTCTGAGGTACCATCGAATCTGCTATGACTCTCCCACGGAACCCGTGGGATGCCATGGACAGTCCAACGCACCATTATCAGGTTCTCCACAGGCTGCCACACACTTACAATGTCAACCCACAGGGCCTTGAAGAAAATCCTTCCATGAAATCTTAGAGCCCAGAAGATCGTCTTGTAATTCTCTATGCCAGAAAAGGTGTTGAGTGGATCCTTGAAGACAATGTCATCCCTATAATATGGTATGATGAGAAACCGATGATTAAAAGAATTCCCTTTGAGGAAAAATTTTCATTATTGAACATCAAATTTCCCCTATGATGAACTTTTTCAAATGATGTCACTTCAAAAACATCTGTTTAAATGTAAATCATACACTAAAAATTAACTGATGTAGAAAAGTAGCCTTCCAAACATATGGTTGGGAGAAAGAGCATATTAAATCGCAAGAACATGATAAAGTATAGCCATAAACGTTTCATGAGCTTATTAATGCGATGATCAAAACCAAGGACTGCCAAAAAACTATCTATTTCTCAACTAGTAACATATAACAGTCAGCAAATTAATATAATCAACAGAAGATGCTGATCATTATGAGCTGTGTGTTATTTTAAAGAGGTACAAGAATCATCCCCTCACTCAATATAATACTATCAAACCTATTTCTGAAGTCTAAATCAACCAACTCCAATATCACTAACTCCAAACCCTACTTGCAAATTTTGCTGGTAGAATACATCACACAAAATTCTAATCCTTTATTTTCATTGTTTTTCAGCAACAATCATCTCAGAATACACACTTCCAATGAAGAGCTTCATGATCTATTCATTCTAGTTTAAAACTAGTAACCAACTCAATCAGTATATTGTTAATTTCAGGCTATTCATTAACACAATCAATCGCACAGCTACACTTGCTCCATAATCATAAAGTAATGCATAGTAATCAGCTTATCTGCAAATTAGGGAGAATCCAAGGACTATGATTATTAAACTACAATTCAAAATAAATAAATTAAAACGTACCTGTATATATCAAAGCTTAGCTCCCGGTAGAAAAGCTCAGGAAACTCCTCTCGGATAGTCCGAATCGCGTAACCAGTATTCACATAATAATCCTGCTTCTTCCCTTCCTCGTCCTTGGTCTCGCTCACCGAAAACGACACTGTCTCGTCCTGCTTCACCAGCCCGTACAAACACCACAAGCTATCCTCGTATGCATCGCCTCTCTTCCTCAATTTCGAAACCTCCTTCTTCTCCAAATCCTTAACGCCCGAACAGACGGAAAACCTGACGTTTCTTCTTGTGGTTGCAGGAGTGATTCTCCCAGGCCTTCCACTTCCTGCGAGCAATGAAATTCCCGGCGAGTGAATCAAGAACGCCATACCGCGAAATTGGGGGAGATTTGATACTGGAGAATTAATGGAATTATAACTCTCTTTTATTTAACCTAATTTGAAATTGAACGTATCTGCGATGCGAATATACGAGTGAGAAATTTGTTTTATTGCATTTTAAAGGAAAATGAGCAAGAAAAATTATTGGATAGGTCGTGATTTTGGATAATTTCGAAATTTGGGACTTTTTTCGTCTATTAAAAATTTAGAGCGGATCACTTATATTCTTTTCCTTAAACATTTCCTAAAACACACGCCCAACAAAACAAAATAATTTATAAACATTAAAAAGAATTTCTATTTTAATTCGTTCTATAAAAATTTTGCTGATAGAGTACCCCTCACATGGAGAGTCATGTGCCACCGCAGTAATAGCATCAATGCAAACTCTTTCCTCGTAGGAGATGGAGTCGACACGTCAAGTTTCAGCTCCACATAAACTCCTTTCATATTCAACTCATCCCTATCGCTATTTTCCACTCCATGTGACCCGTTAACTTGAATCTTAGATTCAACTCGCACTTCTCAGTTTATCTGAAATCGAATGACTAGCAATTCCTTCATTATACTCGACTATTCACGAGCCAAACAATATCTCTCCATATATATCCATCTACGACAAAATCGCATAATCGCTGCCTACAAGCATCATTACTCAAATACTCCACGAGACTTCCAAGTAATGATCCAGATCAAAATCGAGAACATCCAACCATCATTCCAGCTCAAATTATCCAGGCCCTCCAATCAATGATTTACACTATAGGGTAGGATATAGGATAATAGGAACATGTTCATATTTTCTCAACTAACCCTCAATTTTTTTTATAACGAACCATTAACAAATATTGCATAGTACTACTCCACTAATTTAAATGCATCATTAATATATTTGGTGGAAAGTAGTTAGCTACATGACCAAATCGTGTTATGAATATTAACCATAACTTCTTTCAAAAACCAGTAAATAACCTAGAAATTAATCAAACAGGTAATGCTTAAAAAAAGTACTCCATTTGTCCCTGAAAATTTGTCACATTTAATTTTCTGCACTCATATTAGAAAAATGATAATAAATAGTTAGAGTGGAGAGATGTTAAAGTAAAAAAGAGAATAATGCAGAGAAGGCTCTCATCTAAATTATTCTCTCTTTTACTTTATCTTCTCCCCACTTTAACTGTTTATTTATTAATTTTCTAAAACGAGTGCAAAAAATGAAATGTAACAAATTTTCAGGGACGAATGGAGTAGTACTAACCAAATTATTTTTATTCCATGAATTATTATTGACATTATTTTTATCAGTAGTTTTTAATTGTAAACACTCCAGTCATAAATCTAAGTAGGCATAAGGTACTCACCTCCTGTTGATTTTTGAAGGAATAATTGATTATAAATATTTTTTTTATCATTTTGATCAAGTTGTAATTTTTAAATTAAAATATATAAATATAATTAAATATTCATTTTTTAATTGTTTTACAATGATTAAAATTGAAAATAATAAAACAAAATCAAATATAATAAAATAATAAAATGATATTATTATTGACAAAACTAGATAGTTATATACTCCCTCCGTTTTTTAAAAATAGCAACTCTTTCCATTTTAGTCCGTTCTTTTAAAAATAACAACTTTCAAACTTTCTATTTTAGGATGATATGATATCATTGCCATATTATATTATATTATATTATATTTTGTCATATTAATTTTTATTTTTATTATTACAAGATAATTGTGAAAAATTGCAAAATTATAATTTTATATTTTAATTTTAAAAATTATGAGATTGATCCTAAGTTAATGAAAATTTAGCTATATATTGCTTTTAGAAATGAGGTCATATTTTTGTCGGACAATTATAAACACAAAATCGCGCGATCTAGGAAAATTTGTTGGATTTCTCAAATGGCTAATATTTCCAAAAGTGAAATTTTTAATGATCTGACTACAAGAGATATGCTTGAGTAATTGAGTAAATAAACATATTGAGCACGTGTGTACATTCACAGTCATACAAATATTTCTAGCATATCTTTCATGAATGCATAATTTTCAAATATTTCATGATATGAATAGTTTAGGTACTGTATTAACTTTGATAAGAATAATATTTATTTATATAAATTGAATTTACCCAAATTGCACCATATAATATCCGTTACAGATTTATGTAATAAAACATAATAATGGCTAATATTTAATCCCAAAGATATTACTTATGAAATTTGAATCAAACCGAATCACCCATATTTTAATCAACATTACGTCTAATAAATATTCATTTTTTTTATATTTAATAAAAAAATAAGAATACAAAAATAAAAGGATAACGCGAAAGAAAAATGGTTAATCTTTTTACGGTAGAGATAAATAGTTGTGTACATGACTTAGATCTCATGATTATTTCAGAAATTTAACGAAAAAGGGTTATGGAAGAATACAATAAGAAACTAGAAAAAAAAAACAGATATACTACTATATTAAGTTATAAAATTATTTAATAATTAAATTATAGTAATATTTTAATTTCACAGTGTGTAACTAAAACTAATATAATTAATTCACAATCTAAATCAACAATTTATTTTGAAAATAAGTGTTAAGACTTAAGATTATCTAAAATTATGTACCAGGGATAAATTGGTCATAAATTATATCAACGAAAATGAAATTGATTAAATAATCCGATCCAATTCCAAATTGAAAATTACTATTAATTCTTCCTTAATTAACATTGCAATTAGAATTGAAAAATACCTTATGTCTCTTTAATTAAAATACAGGTTAATTAAGTAAAACAAATTCAACTAAAATAAGAAAATTCTTTGATTAAAAAATTATGAAAAAATAGCAAAATTGTCCCAATTATAGACTACATATACAATCATGATAATTCATCTCCAGCGATGGAGAAAAGATAGGTTGGTAATTTCTGGGAATTTAGGCAGTGGTCTATAAAAAGTAAGACCCTACAACATTCAGAGGGCCCACTAATCTACTCCCTCAACTAACTTTCTATTTATCCAGCGCCGTCTCTCTCTTGTGTTTCACTCTGCGAGTTACACACGCACAGATTTTGCTTTTCCTTATTTTGTTTTAATTTTTCTAATCCTTGTTATATTATTCAATTATACCTTGCTTTACTCTGAATCTACTTTGATGAACTCGATTCCTCCAACTATCGCTATCATTGTTATGTTCATTTTAATAATCATTTAGAGATCGATTGAGTCATTTTTTTGGAAATGATGATATGATTGAAAATTTTGTGCGATTAGAGTGAGATTCTGAGTTTGATGGAGGCGGGGAAAGATCAACAGGAGAAGCAATCCATGACGTTTGATGAGATGTCGGTGGACAAGAGTATCAGTTTCGTTACGGCATTACAGGTAATTCTGCGCTCGATGAAATTCTGGTTGTGAAATTTAGGGCTTAGAAGGATCATATGAAGCGTGTGTTCTGTTTGTATTTTTGTTTGATCAATCTGTTGTTACTGGTTGAAGTTTCTAAATAGATGGGTGATACTCCATCTTGTTATGTTGATTTTGTTTTTGTTTTAATTCACTTTAATTTGATTGATGATTTTGATCAAATCCAACCATCTTTTCTTCATTTTTTCTGTTTTCAGGTGTATTGATGCGCATATGATATTTTGTATATCTGATTAAGACTGTATTACAAATGCCATATTTATTCGGAAGCATGAATTGTTATGGCCATATTACAGATCATTTCTAATTTTCTGAAATAATTTTGCCAGTTATGCGTATATGTTAACAGCACTGATCTATTTTTAGAATGTTGAGGTTGTAATCTATGCACGTAATTCTCATACATCAACAATGCCTGTATCAACTGAAATAATCTCATTCCCTCTCCCTAGGAACTGAAGAACCTCAGACCTCAACTCTATTCTGCAGCAGAGTATTGTGAAAAGTCATATCTTAACAGCGAGCAGAAGCAGATGTGAGATTTCTGCAACCCTTACTTATGTAACTCGTTTCTTAGAGATAATCCATGTTTGAGTTCATTGTGTGAGCTTTTATATTAAGGTGTGCTCAATTTGCTTTTGTTCTCTGCTGATTTGCAATAAAGATGGACTTCTGTGACTTTGATGATATGTGATGTTATTGATTTATGTTCGACAACGATGACTTCTTGCATTGTGAACTCTTTGTCCCTTTGCATGTTGATTAAGTTAAGAGCCAAAAGAGATTATATACATCGCTTTACTTTGGCTGGAGACATACCTATTCGCTGATCACTGTCTTGTTCACAAGGTTTCTGGATAATCTGAAGGATTATGCTGTTAAAGCGCTAGTCAATGCAGTTGATCACCTTGGTACCGTTGCTTACAAGTTGAGTGATATCGTGGAGCAACAGACAATGGAGATCTCATCCATCGATCTGAAAGTTGCATGTGTGACCCAGGTAGGTTTCACTTTATCACCACCCCACTGTAAATTCATATAACAATGAAACATTACTAAGACTGCAAAACTTCTTTCTTTCCAAGAAACTTCTTACTTGTCAAACTTATACGGATAATGAAGGCCTTAGGAAGCAGCAGTTATTAGCTATCATCCCAAAGCATCACAAGCATTATATGTTGCCAAGTAAGATAAAGGCTAGTCGAAATAGAAGTTGTGTTAATAAAGTCAAGCCCTTTTCGGGTCTCTCATATCATTCTTCTTTCACCAATCCAAGCTAGATTCCATCAAGAAGGTCCACTTCACCCCACACATGCAGGCAGATCCTACACAATCCAAACTAGTGAAAGGACGTCATTATCCTTCAGGTACCTGGTTTCTATGCATTGAAAAGTTGTTACATGTATGCAAATGCAATCCAACAGTATAATCTCTGTATGTTAATTTTTTTGGTTCAGGTGCTTCGGCTGCAAGAACTCTTTCTTGGCATTTGGCATCTGCTACCAAATCGAACATGAAAGGCTCCTCATGTGGCATACTGAGGTTAGCCTCTCAAGTTAAATGAAAATTAGTCTAATGTTTGAATCAAGTTGCTTGAGTACAATAAAAGTGTTATTTCTTGCCTTTTCAGCACTGATGAAGCAAAGGTGAATGTAAAAAGCTCTCCTGCACTCAACTCGTTAGGTATGTAAAGACGGGTTTAATTTGAGATACAAGAAGTAGATGAAGGATAATGACATTGCACTTACCTTTGTGTAATTCACTGTTTTTCATTAGATGGTCAGAGGAGTAAGCGAATGAGATCTGCTCCAGCCACAAGAGCAGCTATGCAAACTCTGGGCATTACAAGACGAGTAATTTCTAACTTCTCTATGATTCTGACTGTTCCACCAATTCAACCTGATGAACAAGTCAAACTGTTTTATTGATTACTTAAAATACTAGTAGTAATTACAATGTTGCTGATGGTCTAAAGAATTGCATTATGTACTGGTGTTATTGTATTACTATCTCCCCAATCTTCCACCGTAACGCACTTGATTAAAAGGCCTTTCATTTTGCAGGAATATTCAGAGGGCTCAAAACCTCTAACTCAACACAGATCATTTGATAATCCAATTCATTCTCAGAAAGAGGTCGTTCACCCCCCTGTTCGTAGTAAGAGCGTGATTACAGCGTTCTTCGCCAAGCAAAAAACACCAAACCTGTGGACAAAGGGATGAATATGTCGTGAACAGGTTACATGGGAATATAGGAACTTTCAGATGCACCAATTACGTGTGCCTTGCTGAAAAAAACAAATGCCCAACTGTCTATATTCATTTGATGTAGGCTGCTGCTTTTACTGTGGATGAATAAACCAAAGAAAGAGAATTTTCTTGTGCTGAATATTTGATATCCGACCCCCTGTAAATTGGCTTGTAAAAGTTCTTGAAATCAGAAAATATATATTTTCACTTGTATATCTTTCTGAATTTTTAATTGTAATTTATCTTTTTGAATTCGCACTAAGTTTTTTATTCAATTCATTTATAAAGTTAAATAATTTTTTAAAATTCTTGCAGAGTCAAAATGTGTCTTTAAATGGCGCCGCACATATGTATAATGATATTTCTCAAACACAACATAATTTATAAGTTAAAATAAATCACAAATTTGCTCCTAATTTCTTTCTAACAAATATGTGTACGATAAATTTATTCAAATAAATAAATTAAAGTAGTAGTATAATTTATAATTTCACTCTTTCACCAACAATTATTTTTTATATGAATAACCTCACTTTTTATTTATATCTGAAGTTTATTTATGATAATTTATTCTTATTGAAAATTTAAAATATCTAGTATAGATATACATATTTTAGGTTTGTGACCACAACCAATGTAATGTTTTGGATTAGTTGCCAAATTTTATTAAATTTGTTATTATTTTGTTGCATATTAAATTGTTGTTACATACGTATTCATTTCTATTTTGTGTGGGCTAGATATTGTTGATTAATTATTAATTTATAAAATAATTATTATTACTATTTATTATTATATGATTCATAATTTAATTCATTGTATTATAGTAATTTAATATATTAGTAATTATTATTTTGATATTAACAATTATAAATAATATATTTATTAACTGAATTAAGTTGTACTATGATTATAATTTTAAATAATTTTTAATAAATTATAATTAATGAATTAATAATAATAACAATAATAATGATATTATATATATTCCATTAATATTTTAATATGTAAGAATCTTAAAACTAAAAAAAATACAAAAGTTAGGATTTCCTGGGTGCTATAAATTTTGTAACTCCAACTATCTTAATTTGAACGAGTTATTCTAGGAATTCAATAGATTTCAAGCTGCGCAACATTCACATTACTGAGGCCCAAACCTGCAATTATTCCCAAGAAAACTTACTCAGCCCACGCAAGAGGGTCAAATAGCCCAGTACACTCCAAATATAAATTTAAAAGATTCAATTTTTAGGGGTTTAGGATTTTGCGTTTTGCACAATAAGCATCGATACCACAACAGATTTCTCTTCGACGCCTCCGGTCCGAACTACAACTTCTGCAGATGGGGAAAGCCAAGAAAACTCCTAAATTTGCTGTCATGAAGAAAATCGTCACCCACAAAGCAATTAAACAGTAAATTCATTCACATACAAAGCTATATTTTCGTGAATTCATCATGCTCTTTGTTAGTTCGATTTTATATTGTAGGTACAAGGAGGATGTTTTAAACCCTAACAGGAAAGACTTGACCAAGGAGAAACTCCCCCGCAATGTGTGAGTTTCATCTTTCCGAGCCTAGAATTCATATTGGAACTATACTTTACTATTATGCTGAGTTCGGTTTAGTTCTTGGTACTGAATTTTATTTCGAATTGTTCTTTGATGCAGACCGCAAGTTTCATCAGCGCTTTACTTCAAGCACAATACTGCTTTAGGGCCTCCATACCGAATATTGGTGGATACTAACTTCATCAATTTCTCCATCCAAAATAAAGTGAGAGCTGCCAGATTCTAGTTTTCTTGCTTCACTTTTATTTTCCCTTGCACAATGTCAAATTACAGTTCGGCCATTTTTGAGGTTTGAAATCCGCTTTTGTATGCCTGGTTTGGGAATGAGAAGTCACCAGTAAAAAAACAAAAATCTACCTTAATCATTCTTAGATTAAATAGTGGTAGTAATTTTTTATGTATAGATAAAATACAGGTTCCTATTGTTTACTGTCTTATTGATTGTTTATATATGTTGCAGTTGGATTTGGAGAAAGCAATGATGGACTGCTTGTATGCAAAATGTAGGTTATGCTACCATTGTTAACACGGTCTATTAGTACACTTGTCATCTCCATGTTTCTGTTATTCACTGGTCTCATCTTCCTCTCTGTAGGCACTCCGTGCATTACAGACTGTGTTATGGCTGAGCTTGAGAAGTTGGGTCAGAAATATCGAGTTGCTTTGAGGCATGTTTCTGACTTCTGTTCAATGTTTTAAGTCCATGCTCCTATTATACTGTTGTTGAGAGTACTAGAATGCTTGTGAGCAATGCTGGTAGCTTAAAAATAGCCTACATCTATTAAGTGTAATGATGAATGAATCATGTATGCTGAAAAGCCCTTGTTTGTTATACTAACTAGGTTCAGTATGCTTCTTCTGCTTTTCTTTCTTGTATCAACAGAATTGCAAAGGATCCTCGATTTGAAAGGCTTCCCTGCATTCACAAAGGAACTTATGCTGATGATTGTCTTGTTGACAGGGTTACTCAGGTATAAAACAATAATCATCCGATATTTAGACTTTAAGGCCTTTTTATTCCAGCCTTTCTAAAGCATTGAAAAAAATTGCGAAATGGTTAAAACTTAAAATGGCCTGTTCTGAATTTTTAAAAAAATCACACCAACCCAATTTTGCCTTTTCAAATCATATTTGATGTGATTGCATGAGGTAAGAGCAAGCATATTAATCTGTTGCCATCATGGCCTATGAAACAGCACAAGTGCTACATCGTTGCAACCTGTGACAGGGACCTGAAGAGGAGAATCCGTAAGGTACCATTAATTTGTAGTACTAAGAGTTCTATCTAGTTTCCTAGTTATTACACTGATTCGTCTTGTTTTAGCAATTTGGTGATGAAATTGATAAATTTTTCAGATCCCTGGTGTGCCAATTATGTACATTACAAAGCACCAGTATTCCATTGAACGGCTACCTGAGGCTACCATTGGTGGAGGTAGGATAAATCAACTGTTATCAACATGTTTTCTCTACTCACCTCTGAAGCTTCTCATCTCTTGATTCTTTTCTCTGTTTTGCCCAGCTCCAAGAGTTTGAAACTAGGGTCTTTGGAAGTTGAAAGTCTGCGTTCGCTGGACAACCACCAAAGAAACCTTCCATCTTGAGACTGCACTATTTTAGACAACATTGCAACTGGCTTTGCTGCTGACTATACAGATAGCATTGCAACAAGGAGGGGTGTTTGAAACCTAGTAAAAGGTGCCTGTTTTGAAACATTAGTTCAATATGGCTGTTGTAATGTAGACGTGTAGTTGATGCTTGGTGCAAAATCCTGTTACTTGCATTACTCCCAACACTGTTCTAGTGTTTCACTAATATGGCGAACATAGGTGAAGCACCAAATATTTAAACTTCTAAATAGGTGCAAGAGTTTTACGCAAATTATAAATATCTCAAACAGTTAGATTCAACCTCTTTCTTTTTAAATAATTGAACGTAGATAATTTAACATTAGTGAGGCCATCCACAACGCTGTCATTATACCGTCTCTTAAATTACTATTCGCGGGCTCCACTGTACTTTTTTACTCCGTCCCTTAACTAAGGGACGGAACCTGCAACCCTCCGTCTCTTAACCGTCCCTTAAATTATTATTCATTCAATTTCATTTTTTATTTTTATTTTTATTTTCAACCAAATTCAATTAAAAAAATACACTTCATTAAAAATAAAATAAAATTACGACATAAAAAAAATACAACTTAAAATTAAAAAATTAAAAAAAAGACATAATTAAAATCCTAAAAAAATAAAAATGACATAATTTAAAATACAATTTTATAGAAAATTAAAAAAAACTACTCCGCCGGCGAATCATCCCCCGGAGGAGGCGGTTGAGGTGCACCGAAGCCTTGAGGAGACGGAATGCCAAGTTGTGCTGTCATAAACGTACTCCGTTAAGCCAGGCTTAGTATTGGGTGGGCGTAAAGCGAGAAGTGTCCGCTATTGTGGCGGTCATGTACATGGACATAAGGGAGTTCGAGGGTCCCCCCGAGCCCGCCTGGCTTGATTCGGCTCGGCCCCTCCTCCCTCTAGCCGCCTTCGCCGCATTTCTCCCTTGCGGTCGACGGCGCCCACGGGAGGACCCCCCGGCATCGTCTGCCGGGGTCTCCTCCTCCTGTGAGGCAAACTCTTGTGGCCCGCTGCCCGAACCGCCCTCACCAGACGAGTATTGGCCACTCACCGTGTGCTTCGTGCGCTTCGAGGTCGAGCCCGAGCTGGACCGCACACCGCCTGCCCACCTTTCCTCGTCCCTGACGACCTCCCAACCATCGGCATATTTGAATTATTTGTCGGTGTCTTCGAAGTAGACCCGCAAAGTCGACCTCAGAATGTCGGCTCCCGTGGCTCCGCTTTGGTACTGAGCCGCTTCATGCTTGTAGATGGCGCAGAGTCGTTTGACCTCTCTATCGACTCGGTCAAAGTGAGCGCGGAGCATCTTATATGTGCGGCGGCGAGTCTTTTTCGGCTTAATCTCGTGGTAGACCCTTGTGACCTTTTCCCAGAAGCACTTCCGGGGTTGTTGATTCCCGACGATGGGATCGTACGAGACGCTGATCCAGGCGTTGTACACCTCCAGCGTTTCTTTAGGGCCGTACGGATGCCGGCCGAGCTCCTCCGCCTCCGCCCTGGAACTTCCCCCGTCTCGGCCTTCTTCCGGAGTGGGTTGAACCGGATAATCCTCCCGAATCTGGGAGAGTCCCTGCGAATACCGCGGGGCGGAGGGACGAGTGTATGCATCCACTTCAAAATTGGGTGGTTGGTACCCCCCCGGCGTCGACGAACCCTGGGTGCCCGGCGTCGACGAACCGGAACCACCCAATGTGTTGTACATGTTCCCCCAGTCGCCGAACACGTTGAGATCCCACAAGCCGGAGCCGCCACCGCCGGAGTTTCCGTCGCCGGACATTTTGTGATGAGATGTTAGATGAAAATTGGAGAGGAAATGAAGATGATTTGGGAAGAATAGATGTGTAGTTGTGTGTGAAATGATGATGAATTATGAGTATTTATAGAGTAAAAAAATAAAAAATAAAAAAAAGGAAAAACGGCTATTAACGGTAATATTACTGTTTTTCACATTTTTTATATTTTTTATTTAATCTGAATTTTAAAAAAATAAATTATTGCGTCAGCGTGACGATGCCCACTCGCGGGACGGCGAGTGGGCGTCACGCATGGCCTGGGAGCGCGCCACGTCACCTCGGCGCGTGGCGAGCCATCCCGCGTTTCGTCACGGCGGAACGGGACTGGTGACGGGCTGGGGGCGAGCTGGTGACGGGACGAGACGCTGCAACGCGTCCCGCCCCGGTTCCGTCACGCAGGAACGGAATACGGGTCACCCGCGTAACGCGTTGCGAGTGACCTGAATCTACCACCGAAATCTATTTATAAAAAAATCAGAAATAAAATTATTTTTCCAGAATACTACCCAAATCTATTAGTACTACTCCAATTAGAATTCCAAATTTAACAGCCCCAAATTTAGTAACCCAGAAAACTGTCACAGTCAAACCCTTTTCTCCGAAACAGCCACAGAACTCCGGTACCAATATCTCTCCTGTTTTTCATGCAAACAAATCACTTCTATTGAATATTTGAATTCATTAGTTCATCTCCATCCATTTATATCAAACTCAAATCTAAACTCATTTTTCAATAAATATCGCGACAAATAGTATTTTTACACCAAACTCAAACCCAAAAGAATATTCCATATTCAACTACTTTTCAATCTTATCTAAATTACACGATAACTCCACAACACATATCAATAATTTATTTGAGTTACTTATAGGAGTATTAAATCATGTTATATATAATCACATATTATTAAAAAATACACATTAACCCACAACCTTATCAATAATTTATTTGATGTATTTACTTATAGCATTAAATCGTGTTATATTAACAAAATAATTAATACTACTAATAATTTATCTAAGACTTATAGTAAAATGAATTTCAAATAACTAAAAATATGTGCCAACTTCAAAAATATATATGTGCCCACTGCCCACATTATTAGTTAAATACGTATTAAAAAATTTAAATTACGCCAATCTCCAAAATAAATATGCGCCCATCTCCAGTCAAATTAATTCATTAGGCTTTAATTTATTTACTAAAATTTACTCCCTCCGTTTTCTCAAAGTTGAGGCAAAAATTTTCGGTGCAGAATTTAAGAAAGTGTGTTAAATAAATAGATAAAAATAGAGAGAATAAAGTAAAAAATAAATAAAACAGAGAATAAGAGCATCCACAATGGCGCCCGTCCCGGCGGACGTCCGGTTGGCGTGCCGGAGTTCCGCGCGGGACGTCCGCCATTATGCAGCGGTGACGCGGATACGGACGTCCGCTGTGGACACCGGAGTTCCGCGGCGTTCCCGGGACGTCAGCCATTACGTTGACTCCACGACGTCCGCGCGGACGTCCCGATTATTATTTTTTTTTTTTTTTGAAAATTCTATAAATACCGCTGTTTTTAGGAGCTTGTATTATTCATGTATTGTAGCTAGTGTATTCTTTGAAGAAGTATTATTCACGTAATGTAGCCTGACTTGCAAAATTAGAGTGTATAAATGATTTTAGGAGCTACTGAAGCAGCACTATTCGTGTAATGTAGCTTGAATTCGCAGATTAGGATTGTATTCACAATGTTTATGAATTGCTAAAACCAAGCTGCTGCTTAAGCTTTCAGTAGATGTAGATTATAGTATAAGTTTCAATCTCAGAGCAGGAGGATGAAGGGCACTGCTGATGGAAAAACTGTAGGCCCATCAGACTGTTGGGAAATAGTTCACATTCCTGAGAAGCCTCCGATTCGTCCAGACCACCAGCCTACGGGTATATTTTTTTGTGTTTCTTTATTTTTGGTTGGAATATTTGCCATGATTATATCGTTTTCTTTGTTCACTTGGTCTTTATTTCTTGTTCTGTATATGCAGTGGATGTCCTTGCTTCTGCAATCGATGCTATGCATGCGAATACTGTAGTCAGGTGTGCTGCTTTGGTTCATACACTAATCATTTTAACCTTATATCGATATGTTGTTTATTTGGATTTCAAATTTTTGTTGCAGAAAACTAAATCATATAGCTCCCCTGGAAGGCCTCCACCATGTGCTACTATTTTGATGTTTGGTCTAAGAGAGCACATTTATCCTGACAGGAGAGAGTCAGTTATTTGTGGTTTTATGCATGGATCCTGAAAGCAATGCTGAGTGTAACTATATGAATACGTACCAGTTGAGTACTTTCACTACAAAAGTGGGTCATCGTTTTATTATCTTAATCGATGCCAGTTCCTGTTTGAACAATTCCATGTATCTGAAACCATAATACAACCTGCAATGCATGCTGATGCAGTTGGATTACATTGCACTCTGCTGTCCTTTGTTAACATTTGCAATCATTGAAAGAAATATTTCGTTAAATCAACTTTCTGAAAATGCTATGGTATCTTGACTACTCGTGTTTCTTATCTAGCTCATTTGGTTGTAAGCATATGTTTCTGGTTACATAAAACTTTTTGCCAACCCTGATTTGTTTAGTTATGCAAATATGCTGCAACAACAAAAGAAGAATGGAAAGAACAATGCAAGTTGTGGCCAACTTCCTTCCATCCACCTACTTCGTAAGTTATTAAAGATATCAACTAATAGTGTTTTAACATGAGGCTGAAGTTCTAAGTTTTTTCATGTAACAGCAATATCGATGGCATAACTGGATTTTCGGAGTCAGATTCATTATCTGTTCTCAAATTTATGAAACATGCAGTTCACATTGCGAAATCCGGTGCTTTGGTATGTTCTAATCTGTGATCGTATGGTTTTTCTAGTATATCTTGTTATGATGTTATCTGTAAAAAAATCATTTTCTTAGCTCGTATGGTCAATGATGGAAGTCCTTTCTAGCTCTTATGTTAATCAAATCTGCAAGTGTGAACTTTATCATACTTGGAGCCAATTTGCAATGTAATATGCCACTGTTATAGTGGATCCTTTATCAGGAGAAACTATTGCTAGCTCGTGTGATGAGGTCTTATATCCTGGTGCTAAAGGTAGTAGCAAGGAGCCATGCTGTTCCAAAAATCACGAAACAACTACACAGGGTGGGTCTAATGAAATGGGAAATGATTTACTATCCAATGAAGCAACGCAATCATATATGGAAGTCTCTTGTTTAAATCCTTGGGGATGGCTCGAGCACCAATTGCATTCGAATTTGGGTTCTAGGCATCCTTTACGACAACGCAGCTTTAACTCTTCTTTCTTTGATCACTTTAGTTTTACTGACCAGTCTGTAACCTCAGGTGCTCAATGGCGATCGTGTATCAGAGAATCAGACGAGTGTTCTATGCTTTCCCAAACCCAAACAATGGTGCTTTGGGAAGCGTCCACAGATTGCAAGGAGAGAGAAGCTTGAATCATCACTATGCTGTTTTTAGAGTCATGTTGCCTAGAGAGATCCTTGATTGATGCAAGATTTGCCTTGTATTAGTTACATACATTATATGTTGAGATAATTTAATTAACTAAGCATTTATCCTTTGATTTCATGATCAAGAAGATATCTCTTCTTGGATCCTTAAAAGTAACTGTGATGATTTTTGATAAAAAAAAGTTATAATTTTTTCTCATTGAACTGCTACCATTGGTGGAGGTAGGATAAATCGATTGCTATTAACATGCTTTCTCTACTCATCTCTTGATGCTCTTCTCTGGTTTGCTCAGCTCCAAGAGTTTGAAACTAGGGTCTTCGGAAGATGAAAGTCTGCGCTTGCTCGCTGGACAACCACCCTGGAAACCTTCCATCTTGAGACAGCATTGCAATTGGCTTTGCTGCTGACTACACAGACCCAAAACAAGGAGGGTGTCTGAAACTTTTAGTAAAAGGAGCATGTTCTGAATCATTATTTCATTAAGGCTGTGTAATGTCTAGTTGATATTTGGTGCAATCTTTAACATAAATATGTTAACCATATGATATCTTGTTACTTGCATTACTCCCAACATTGTTCTAGCGGTGGAGCACCATATTTATTCACACAGATTAATTATGCACGGAAATAACCAGTTGTCCAGTAATAATACATCAAGAAAATGGATGGGTATATACACTTGAATGAACATTATGTGGATGCACAAGCCCTCGTAGAGGATGTACAACCACCCTGAGCATACTCTGGATAAAAGAAACTGTAATACTTCTACAAGTTTTTCACAAATTATAGATAATACTAATTGCGTCTATGTTAGGATCTAAATTAATACAGCCTCCGTTCTATAATAGTGGAGGCATTTCTTTCTGGTACGGAGATTAAGAAAAATTGTGATAAGTGAGTTAAATAAATGACTAATTAAATAGGAAATGAAAAAAGGTAGAGAGATGAAGAGAGAATACAACAAGAGAGAGTATAGTAAATGAGAATAAATGTGTTCACTTTTTACTAAAAAGGTAAATGACTCTATTGTTATAGAACGTATCAAAGTGGGAAAATGACTCAACTACCATGGAACAGAGGGAGTATTTATCTATTGATAAATTTTTATCTTTGATTTGTTTTGTCATACTCTCACCGTCCTTCTTTAAGAGTTCCAATTGAATTCGGTACGAATTTTAAGAAATGTAAATGATGGTCGGTGAAGAAAAAGATAATGGAAGGTGAGTTTCATTTATATAAGTATATTTTATAGTAGCGAATGAAGTTAGTAAAATGTGGAATCAATTACTCTCTTCGTCCCAAGATATTAGACTCACTTCTTTTGGCACCAGAATTTAGGAGGTGTTGTTTAGTGGTGCAAGGGGGTTGGTAATAAAGTAGATTTTTAACATAAATAGAAATGGCTCAAATACGTTGGGACATCTCAAAGTGGTATACGAGTCTAATATCTTGGGACGGAGGGAGTACTATTTCCAAAATATTTTAATTGAAATTCCTAAAATAGGATAAATATTTTAAGGGAGTATTAATGATTAGAAGCGCCGACAATATTCTAAATATGTCACAAAATGCTAGTATATCGGAAGTTGTGACGTCAACACGGAGTAAGTGTGGGGTCGGTGTGATGGAGTTCCTTTCCTTTCCTATATATATCATCATCTCCGTTTGCAACTCAAATTCACAATTCATAGCTAAAGTATTTTCGATCAATAAATCAAATCTTGTGCAACAATGGAATACCGTCCAATTGGCGCAGGGCCTCAAGGACGTGAACCACTTCTCGAAGATGTCCGTGTACGTCGACGTGTCCATCGGCGGGTACCCCCAATCACGGCAGCGCACCCCCGTAGATAAGAACTCCGGCACCTCCTCCAAATGGAACCACCTCATGGAATTCGTGGTCGACGAGCCCTACCTCACCAAGCCCGGCCTCTCCCTCCTCTTCCAGATCCGTCCCCATCCACGACCTCTTCTCCTCCTCCGCCGTCGATCGAATCGTCGAGTACCAGGTGATTGTTAGAAGTGAGAGTGATCTACCTTCACCATGCAATGCTAAGGTGACAAGTGAAGTTGATCAACTTGTGAAAGCCAAACATGGTGCACGAGAGAAATGTGTTAACAACTTCATTGTGGCTGATGATGTGGATAAGACAGCTTGGATTCAGCATGTGTGAAGGAAGAGCCAATCATACACTCCACACGAGCCATGGCAGTAAAGCATCCAACAATGACAGCTAAGAAGAAGGACCACCAGTATACTTGGAAAGAGGTGTTAGCTTGGAGGAATAAAGAGAGTAGATGATTTACAGAGTTTGTTATGATTAAAGATGCAAAGTATGTTTAGTTTAGTGATAAGTTTATTAGTTCTTGATTCTAGATCCTTCCAACGTTGGATATATGTAATGCATCACTGTTACATTGATTGCAACGAAAAATATATGAAGTGTTCTTGCTAAAATTATCATCTTTCTTCTTCATGCTCTATTTGATTTCCTTTCATGGTATCAGAGCAGGATTCGTATGATCCTGACTCTTCACCTCAAATAGCTTAGTATTAAATTTTAGATCTGAAATGGCCGAAACTAATGAGGCCATACCAGTGGCAACACTGCCACCTATTTTCTCCCAACTTCCTCCAATTTCAGTCAAGCTCACTGATGGAAATTTCCTCATGTGGCAGCAACAGGTTGATGTTGCAGTGTATGGCTATGGCCTAGAATCATTCATCACTGGAGAAGAGGATCCACCACCACAGCTGATAGCAGGTCGTGATGAAGAGACCATGGTGCCTAATCCAACATACATAAGCTGGCAGAGACAAGGTAGGAGAGTGGCTGGATGGCTTCTTTCTTCCTTATCAGAGAGTGCTCTTACCTTGGTGGTAGGGCTGAGGTCAGCAAGAGACATATGGAGTGCTCTGGAAACTAACTATGCAAGCCGCTCCACATGTAAAGTGATGCAATATAGACAACAAATGTAAAACTTGAAGAAGGAGGGAATGTCAATGACTGATTTTCTCAGTAAAATGAGAACTTATTTTGATCTGCTAGGTTCAGTTGGTTGCAGGATTTCTAAGGCAGAGCAGGTTCCCCACATTCTAGGTGGCCTTGGACAAGATTATGATCCAGCAGTTTGTGCAATCACCTCCAGAACAGATCCATGGAGCCTAGGTGGTGTGAGTGCCTTCTTGCTCAGCTTTGAGTCAAGGATGGAGTCAACTAGAAGCAACTCCACCAACACAGATGGATCTCAGGCCACCTTAAATCTGGTGCAACAACACTCCGTCCAGAAGAGAGAGCCTCATAACTTCAACAACAGCAGATTTGAGCAAGGAAGTGGAAGAGGCTTTGGAGGAATATTTCATAGGGGAGGCAGAGGTGGAAGAGGCCTTGTCAGAGGAAGCAACAAGATCATTTGTCAATTATGTGAAAAGCATGGGCATTCTGCAGCAAAATGTTGGCATCGATTTGAGCATAATTATACTCCACCTCAAGTGCAATTCAGAGGAAGCTCTACACACCAACAGAATCAAGGATTTTTCAATCCCTCAGCACATCTGGTTCAATCAGTGCCCAGATCTCCATCAGGTTCATTCTCTCTATGCCTCAAATGCTTCTTCAAGCTGGTATCCAGACTCAGGAGCAACACATCATGTTTCTAATGATTTGAGCAACCTCAACTTGAGCAATGAGTATACTGGAGGTAAGAATCTATTGCTTGGAAATGGATCTGTTGTTGATATTGAAAATATTGGTGAAAGTGTTATTAAAAATCACTTAGCTAAATCTTCCAGAAAATTACATCTTAAGAGCCTTTTACTTGTGCCTAGCATAACTAGAAATCTTTTGAGTGTTTCTAAATTTGCTCAAGACAATTCTGTTTTTTTGAGTTTCATCCAAATTTTTGCCTTGTTAAGGACCTGTGCACCAAGGAAGTTGTCCTTAAAGGAACACTTGAAAGAGGCCTATATCATTTCCTAGTAGATCACTCTCCAATCAAGCGAGGCAAAGTCCCCATTTCCTATTCCAGTTCAGACATTCCAGCTGTTCACTCCTTGAGCCTGTCCAACTCTTCTTCCAGCAGCAGTTCTGATCATGTTTCAAGCTTAGATTTGTCTTTATGGCATAATAGACTAGGACATCATGCTTTAGATATTGTCAAACTTACTCTCAACAGTTGTAATATTCCTTTTAATGCAATGAAAGCTCCTGCACTTTGTTATCCTTGCTGTATCTCTAAATCACATAAACTGCCATATCATCAGTCACTTTCTCAACACAATGCACCTCTTGATCTTGTGCATAGTGACCTTTGGGGACCCTCTCCTGTCAAGTCTAGAAATGGTTTTTCCTACTATGTTTCATTCATTGATCACTATTCTAGGTTCACTTGGATTTATCTTCTTAGGAACAAGAGTGATCTTTCTGTAGTCTTCAGAGAGTTTAAAGCAATGAATGAGAATCTTTTGGGATCAAAAATCAAAATTCTTCAGTCTGGTTGGGGAGGTGAGTTTCAAGGGCTTGTTCCTTACCTGAGAGAGAGTGGGATAATCCATCGAGTGTCTTGTCCATATACCCCGCAGCAAAATTGCCTTGCAGAAAGGAAGCATAGGCACATTGTAGAAACTGGCTTGGCCTTGTTAGCTCACTCATTCCTTCCTCAACAATTCTGGGATGACTTATTTGTAACTGCAGTACACTTGATCAATCGTATGCCACCCAGAGTGATCAACAATATCTCACCTCATGAAGCTCTTTTTCACACCAAGCCAGACTACACATCCCTGAAAGTCTTTGGTTGCTTGTGCTTTCCCCATACTAGGCCCTATAACAAGCATAAACTTTATTTTAGGCCTGTTAAGGGAACTTTCCTAGGATATAGTCTATCTCACAAAGGATATAAAGTACTGCTTCCAGATGGAAAAGTAATTGTGACTAGGGATGCCATATTTGATGAGTCTGTGTTTCCATATCAATCTTATTCTTCTTCTTCTTCTTCTCATATCAATGCAGCTCCTTCTTCTTCATGTGATCATTGTCATTCATTTCCTGTTATCACTCCTACCATTTCCACTCGCACTGAGAATGTTTCATCAGGTTCTCCACTGTCTGTTTCACACTCAGATAGTGATTCATCTCCACCAAGTCAGCCTAGTCCCATTCTTCAGCTGCATGACTCACCTGACTCTCACATATCTGAACCTCCCCCAACATCTGATCTAGCCCCATCATCTACTCAGCCTACACACTCTATGACTACAAGGTCAAAATCTAGAATTTTTAGGCCTAAGATCTTCACTTTTTCTGCTTCACCTTCTCTTCCAAAATCTGCTCTTGAAGCTCTTCTAATTCCTAACTGGAAAATTGTTATGCTGAGTGAATTTAATGCACTTCTTAACAATAAAACATGGATTTTGACAACACTTCCTCCGGGCAAGAATCTTATAGGCTGTACTTCGGTGTTCAAAATTAAATTGCATCTTTCTGGAGCCATTGCCAGATATAAGGCTAGATTAGTTGCTTAGGGATTTTCTCTGCAACTTGGGTTTGATTTCAATGAAACATTCAGTCCTGTTGTGAAGCCTACCACTATTAGAATCATACTCAGTCTGGCAGTGTTTCTTGGATGGGCTGTGACTCATCTTGATGTCAACAATGCATTTTTGAATTGTGAGTTGAAAGAAGATATTTACATGAGACAACCGCTTGGTTTTGAACAAGGTGGCCCTCATTTGGTGTGCAAGCTTAACAAGGCAATCTATGGCTTGAAGCAGGCCTCAAGAGCCTGGTTTTTCACAGTACATGCTACTCTGCTCAAGCTGGGATTTTCTCAATCTAAATCTGATGCTTCTATGTTTATCAGACAGAAAGGGGATGACATAATCTATATGTTCATCTATGTAGATGACATGCTTATTACTGGATCATCTCAGTCTTCAATCACTGTTGTTATTTCTCAGCTAAATTCCTTCTTTTCTTTAAAAGATCTTGGGGAGGTGAGCTTGTTCCTTGGAGTTGAGGTTGTGAAGACTACTGATGGAGGTCTTCACTTGTGTCAATCTAACTACATCAAAGATCTTCTAAAGAAAGCTAACATGGTGGGTGCAAAAGGGTGTCCAACTCCAATGGTGTCTAGCTCAGAACTCAGCAAACGTTCTGGAATTCCAGTGTCAGATCCCAAGTTCTATAGAAGCATTGTAGGAGCCTTGCAATATGCCGCTATTACCATACCAGACATTAACTTTGTTGTGAACAAGGTCAGCCAATACATGGCAGAACCATTGGACACACACTGGAAGGCTGTGAAGAGGATCTTAAGGTATCTCTCAGGGACTCTGGACTATGGAATTCAAATAAGAAGAAGCACAGGAGAGATTTCAACTTTTTCTTATTCGGATTGGGCTGCTGATTTGGATGATAGAAGATCCATAACAGGAGTATGTGCATATCATGGAAGAAATCTTGTTTCTTGGTGTGTTAAAAAGCAAACTGTTGTGGCTAGGTCTAGCACAGAGGCAGAATATAGGAGTTTGGCTCAAGCAGCCTCGGAGGTGACTTGGCTGTCTTTTATGATGAGTGAATTGAAGATTAAGAAGAAAAGCAACCCAGTAATTTGGGTGGACAACATGAGTGCCATAGCACTGGCTTCAAATCCAGTCATGCATGCTAGAACCAAGCATATTGAGATTGATATGCATTTTGTTCGAGATAAGGTTTTGAGCAAGGAACTAGAACTCAGACATGTGCCAACCATTGATCAGATTGCTGATATCTTTACCAAGCCTTTAAGCCATCAACCCTTCGTGAAGCTAAGGGAGAGATTAGGTGTGGTGTCCTTAGCCTCACTAGGTTTGAGGGGGCGTGTTAGAAGTGAGAGTGATCAACCTTCACCATGCAATGCTAAGGTGACAAGTGAAGTTGATCAACTTGTGAAAGCCAAACATGGTGCACGTGAGAAATGTGTTAACAACTTCATTGTGGCTGATGCTGTGGATAAGACAATCTTGGATTCAGCATGCGTGAAGGATGAGCCAATCATACACTCCACACGAGCCATGGCAGTAAAGCATCCAACAATGACAGCTAAGAAGAAGGACCACCAATGTACTTGGAAAGAGGTCTTGGAGGAATAAAGAGAGTAGATGATTTACAGAGTTTGTTATGATTAAGGATGCAAAGTATGTTTAGTTTAGTGATGAGTTTATTAGTGCTTGATTCTAGATCCTTCCAACGTTGGATATATGTAATGCATCACTGTTACATTGATTGCAACGAAAAATATATGAAGTGTTCTTGTTAAAATACATCATGTTGTTATCATCTTTCTTCTTCATGCTCTATTTGATTTCCTTTCAGTGATCACCCCCTCCGGCAAGCCCAAGGGAACTCTGAAATTCTCCTACAAATTTGGGGATAAATTCAGGCACAAGCCGCAGCCCAAGCGCATCGAAGAGCCGGTCACGGCGTACCCTCCGCCGCCGCAGTATGCCTACCCTCCCGCTCCGTATCCGGGATACGGGTATGGGCAGGCTGCTCCGGCGGCGGGTTACGGGTACGGGTACGCGCAGGCGCAGAGGCCGAAGAAGAATAAGATGGGAATGGGGGGCGGATTAGGGTTGGGATTGTTGGTGGGAGAGATGGCGTCGGATATTGGGGAATCGGCGGCCTATGCAGATGGCCATGGTGATGCCATGGGCGATATGGCTGATTTCGATTTCTATTAGTTATTTCTGAATTTGAGTAGTTATATTTTGCTATTGTATAGCACTCCTACTAATAATTTGATAGTTACTGCCTGATGGAGTAATAATGATCCAATTTTCCATGTACATGAACGTTTTTTTTTTTTGTAAAGAACGTACGTTTTTTTAATTTCTACTATGGCATTATAATGTATTGGAATTGCTCTTTCTCCGAGTTCCTTAAAAATGGGGATGAAAGAATTAACCCGGTTCACATTTAGCATTTATAAACTGAATATGCAACATAAATAATGCTACAGTTCCATGATCAAGAGTTCAATATTTATTTTGGGTACTAGATGAAATATATGTATGTATGCATATCACACCATAAGACAGGTCACTATATGATCATGGGAAATGTATTAATATCACACATGCTAGATTTGAAACGAACCATTTGAATATGAGAAGGGATTACCTATTCCACAGTATACTATTTTTCCTAAGAATTACGCAATCACATTTTAATCAAGAGAAATCGGTGGTGGAATATGGAATTCAGATTTGTGGCAATAGTTTTCAAATTCGGAGTCAGAATTTGAGAACAAGTGTGACGGTTAAGCATATAGGCGAATGAGAACTGAGATATGGATCATTGAGAGAATCAGAAGCATCATCGAGGAAAAAATAATCGAGCAATAAAAAATGTAGGCAAAATTGAAACGGAGAATGGATAAAAGAAAAAATAGAGAAAATTACAATGGAGCAATAACAAATCTATGCAGAATTGAAAAGGGGGGATTGTAGAATGGAAAAAAAAGAGACACGATGAATAAATATAATCGATTTCAACATATGCCACGTCAAGAACAAATGAAAATTTAAGAATCTAATTCGAATAGACGACGACGACCCAGACCATGCATACTCAAGGATTTGTGGCTTCCTTTAGAATATTTATTATCTTTTCAAATTTTAAATCTAAAAATTGCAGATGCGTTTTCCTCAAAAATAAAAAAACTGTTGGGCAGGCCAAAATGTAAAGTGTTGTGTTCACATCCTTTGTGTTGTGCTTTTTCGATTATTCGATTTTATTGTCTTTTCACAAGCCACACATTTCACAAAAATATGTACTCCTATCAGTCTTGTTTTTATTGAACTTGCACACTAATAATTCAACGTTTGTGTTATTATTTGTCATCGCCTAATATATAACACAACTTATCTATGCTTGTATATCTCTGTTTATTTGTCTGATCATGATATATATGGATACACATAGTAGTATTTAATATATATGTGTGCCAAAAGCTTAGAAAGAATTGCCATGACAATTTTCTTAGAACACTTCACATTTTCTTCTACTTCATAACTTAGTACTCCTCCCGACTCATTTCCTAAGTGGCATGAGATTTTATGCAAATTTATTTTGTGTATTAAGTAGAGAAAAATTAAAATAGCAAAAGATGTATTTTTCAATTTAAATATTGGGCCATCTTGGTTGAGCGAACGAAAAATTAAAGTGAGTCATCTTTGAAGAGACGGATATAATACTACTCCCTCCGTCCTAAAAAAATACTACTACTAGTTATAGTACCATTTTGGGCCGTCTCCCAAAATCAGACCAATTGTAAATATGCAAAGTTTTTAACCAATTGCATATCACTAATAATATGGACCTCTTAATCCACTAACACTACTTCCACTGCCTTTTCCCTCTCTGTCCTACTTTTTCTCACATCTCTCTTTACTAATTTTACATTAAAATTTGTACATTTACAAGTTTGTCTATTTTTTCTTTAAGACGGGAGGAGTATTTGTTAGAAAAATATGGTTTAATTTTGATGTGCTAGTACTCCCTCCGTCCTAAGGAAGATGACTCATTCCTTGGGCGGCACAAGATTTTATGGAACTTTATTTTGTGTGTTAAGTGGAAAGAGTAAAGTAAGAGATAATGAATAAAGTATAGATAAAAAAGTGTTTCCATTTTTTAGTAATGAGTCATCTTAGTTAAAACAAATTAAAAAAGTCAATTGGGGAAAGGAATTGGTCTTATTTATGGATCACTCAATTTTGGCCTATGCTAGCCTGGTAGGGGTAATGGGAGTGTAAGCTTCTTTGTTGAGCTCTAGTGATTAAATTGAACTTTAAGTTTGGTGAAACATAAAGTTTCATTACTATGTACTCCCTCCTTTCACGGTCACAAGTCCACGTTTGACATAGAACAAGTTTTATATTTATCTAAGTTACCAAATATCGTTCCCTCTTTCTTGAATTAGTTTTTGTTCATGGACGTGGTTCCTGGAGTATTTGATGATCTGTATTTTACTTTGAATGATGTTTATTACTTAGAAATGATATGGATAAAATTTGAGCTAAGCTATCACTCTTTTTTAATGCAAAAGATGGGCCATGTTATACTTGAATGGCCCAATATGTTAACGCGTTTTTAATTTATTTTATTTTTTCAATCATTTGCCAATTCAGGATCTGCACTGCACAATCCCACACACCACATTCCCCTAAAATTTCAAACAATTCGGAGATAAATCGGAAGCGCAATTTCATAAACGCCTCTAACCAGCTTGAAAGGTCGTCGATTTTCTGCTGCCCAGCCTCAAGGTATTAACTCAACTCCCGTTCTCCTTTACGCTCTTCGCAGTGATTTCTGATTCTGTGTAATTTGTTGTTTCTATTCCTATTGCGATTCGGAATCAATGTCTATATTCTAATGTTTATTGCTCGTGTTAGTTAGTCCTCATAATTTCAAATCAAACTTAAATCTGGAACCCTAGTTTGTGAAAAATCCCCATTTCCCGTTTGTTCAGATCACGCCAAGATGCCGGCGACCGCGGGGAGGGTTCGCATGCCCGCGAACAATCGGGTGCACAGCAGCGCCGCCTTACAGACTCACGGCATCTGGCAGAGTGCTATTGGGTACGATCCCTACGCACCCAACAAAGAAGAGAAGAGCAACGCCTCCGCTCAGAACAGCGTCGCTGCCATGGAAGGTGAACAGGAGAACGCCTATGCTAGTTTCCAGGGTTTACTCGCTCTTGCTCGTATCACGGGATCCAATGCTGACGAGGCGCGTGGCTCCTGCAAGAAGTGTGGGCGGGTTGGGCATCTCACGTTCCAGTGCAGGAATTTCTTGAGCGCAAAGAGCGACGATGATAAGGCGATCAAGGATAATGATGCCATCCAAGCTGCAGTCTTGTCTGGACTGGAGAAGCTCAAAGGAAAGAAATTGAAGAGTGAGGATAGCAGTGAGGATGAGGAGAGTGAGAGTTCAGATACGGATTATGACTCAGAATTGGAGCGTGCTATAGCCCAGAAGTTTGGGAGAAAAGCTAGTGGGAGTGGTAGGAAGTTGAAGAGTAGAAAGAGGAGCGATAGTGATGAGTTAAATGAGAGTGATGCTAGGGAGAGAAAAAAGGAGAAGAGAGACAGAGGGAGATCAAAGAACAGAAAGAGTGCAAAGAGAAGGTGCAGCAGCGACTCTGATGATGAGGATTCAAGCAGGAAAAAGAGGAGGAAAGAGAAAAGGAGGAAGAGGGATGATGATTCCTCTGAGGAGGAGGAAAGCAAGCGGAGGAGGAGAAAGAGTAAGAAGGAGAGGAGAAGGAGGAGGAGTCACCGCCATGGGAATGATTATTCCTCTGATGATTCTGTGAAGCAGCGACATAAGCGGAGGAGTGGCAGGAGCGACTCAGCATCTGGCTCTGGTGACAGTGAATCGGATGATTGTCGAGTAGGAAGGGACAAGAAGCGGTCTGATAAGAAGAGCAGGCACCGTCGTCGTAGAGAGGACTAGCTTGCTTCTATCTCTTAATGATTGCGCTGTGTCGTGAGTGTTGAGTTTGGTAACAATTTCTAATGTGGTGTTGATGGAAACCGATTATCTGCTGTTATTCAGTTTCGCCTAGTCTGTTGTTTGGATTGCATTTTCTTCCCTTCTGATTGTAAGAATAATCTTTCTTCTGTATGAATATATAAATGATTCTGTGGGCTGAACACATAATTCTGTTGCAGATTGTTAATGTTAACTGAGTTATTTATGTTTGGTTTAGTTTGTTTGCCTAATTGATGGTGTTGCTCCTAAATCTTAACCATATAATCTTGCCGCATTCAAAGAAAATTTTAGTACTCAATCTTCGTCCATATAATAGTGAACTATTTCGTCATTATTGTCTGTTACCAATATAACACAGTGTCTTATTTTATTTTAGTAATTAGTCCATCTACGTACGACCCTGTCACTAAACCGTCCCTTAAATTACTATTCGCAGGTCTCATTGTACTTTTTTACTCTATCCTTTGACTAAGGGACAGAACATGCAACCTTCCGTCCCTTAAATTACTATTCATTCAATTTCTTTTTTTATTTTTATTTCCAACCAAATTCAATTAAAAAAACACACTTCATTAAAATAAAATAAAATTACAACATAAAATAAAAATACAACTTAAAATTCAAAAAATAAAAAAAGGCATAATTAAAATCCTAAAAAAATAAAAATGACATAATTTAAAATACAATTTTATAGAAAATTAAAAAACTACTCAGTCGGCGAATCATCCCCCGAAGGCGGTGGAGGTGCACTGAAGCCGTGAGGGGGCGGAATGTCAAGTTGTGCTGCCATAAACGTAATTTCGTTAAGCCAGGCTTGGTATTGGGCGGGCGTCATGCGGGAAGTGTCCGCCATTGTGGCGGTCATGTACATGGCCATAAGGGAGTTGGGGGGTCTCCCCCGAGCCCGAGCTCGCTTGGCTTGATTCGGCTCGGCCCCTCCTCCCTCTAGCCGCCTTCGCCGCATTTCTCCCTTGCGGCCGACGGCGCCCACGGGAGGACCCCCCGGCATCGTATGCCAGGGTCTCAACCTCCTGCGAGGCAAACTCTTGTGGCCCGCTGTCCGAACCGCCCTCACCAGACGAGTATTGGCCACTCGCCGTGTGTTTCGTGCGCTTCGAGGTAGAGCCCGTGCTGGACCGCACACCGCCGGCCCATCTTTCCTCGTCCTTGACGACCTCCCAAACAGCGACATATTTGAATTGTTTGCCGGTGTCGTCGAAGTAGACCCGCAAAGGCGACCTCAGAATGTCGGCTCCCGTGGCTCCGCTTTAGTAATGAGCCGCTTCATTCTTGTAGATGGCGCAGAATCATTTGACCTCTCTGTCGACTTGGTCAAAGTGAGCGCGGAGCATCTTATATGTGCGGCGGAGGGACTCCTTCGGCTTAATCTGGTGGTAGGCCTCGGTGGCCTTTTCCCAGAAGCACTTCCAGGGTTGTTGATTCCCGACGATGGGATCGTACGAGACGTTGATCCAGGCGTTGTACACCGCCAGCGTTTCTTTGGGGCCGTACGGATGTCGGCCTATATCCTCCTTCTCCTCCTCCTCGTCCGCCTCCACCCTTGAGCTTCCACCTCATCGGCCTTCTCCCCCGCCTCGGTCTTCTTCCGGAGTGGGTTTAACGGAATAATCCTCCCGAATCTGGGATAATCCCTGCAAATACCGCGGGGCGAAGGGACGGGTGTATGCATCCACGTCAAAATTGGGTGGTTGGTACCCCCGGCGTCGACGAAACCTGGGTGCCCGGCGTCGACGAACTGGAACCACCCAATATATTGTACATGCTCTCCCAGTCGCCGAACGCGTTGAGATCCCACCCCCCGGAGCCGCCACCGCCGGAGTTTCCGTTGCCGGATATTTTGTGATTAGATGTTAGATGAAAATTGGAGAGGAAATGGAGATGATTTGGGAAGAATAAATGTGTAGTTGTGTGTGAAATGAGGATAAATTAGGAGTATTTATAGAGTAAAAAAATATTAAAAAATGGAAAACGGCTATTTTTTTAATTTAGGAGTATTAAAAAATATTAGGAGTATTTAATATTTAGGAGTATTTAATTTAGATAAATTTAGGAGTATTTAATATTTTTTTTAAAAATATTAAAAAAATATTACTGTTTTCCACTTTTTATTTTTTTTAATTTGAATTTTTTAAACAAAATGATTTATTGCGTCAGCGTGACGATGCTCACTCGCGGGCCGGCGAGTGGGCGTCACGCATGGCGCTGGGGCGCGCCACGTCGCCTCGGCGCGTGGCGAGACGTCTCGCCATTCGTCACTACGTGACGGAACACGGAACGGGCTGGGGACGAGACGGGGCGCCGCAACGCGTAACGCCGCCGTCTTGTTCCTTCGTGACGGAATACGGGCCACTCGCGTGACGCCTTATATTCCCAACAACATTCCTTCTATTTACAACATAATCAATCAAATTAATCAATTCTAAATAACACAATAAACAAATAATAGTAGTAATATTTTGTAGTTAAAAACACACAATAAAGAGAACATATACTACTACAACTATATTACACTATGTCAAGCGAAGAATAAAATTTAGTGCTACTCCAAATGATTTACGTAAGATTTGATCTATGAGTACTGTACATTACTATCATCCATTATCCATACACTTAACAAATAAAATATAATTGAAAAATATTTGATTGTGTTTTTAGATTAGAATTTAAAAAATAAAGTTTTAAAAATTTATTGATAAATTATTTTTTAAGATTATAACTACTCCGTTTAGTTTTTGGCTGATGGAAAATGAGAGAATAAATTTGAGAGTCGTTGATTCAGTGAGTGGCCAGGGAGGGGCAGCATCAAACGACGCCGTCCGATTTCAAATTTCCAATTCTCTCTCTATATCTGGCGGGTTATCAGGTTTTTTATTTGTGCCAGGAATTTCTTTTAAGCTCAAATTTCTAGTTTCATTAATTCAACGGTAGAAAGACAGCAGAATAGCAGCATTGCCTCTTTTAGGTCGACAATTTTAAATTCTGCAAATTCGAAGCTATTTGCTCGATGGTCGGTTTAGGTTTATGAGCAGCTTGATTATGTAGTGCTAAGCAATCTAAGAAAGACAATACTTATGCTGCTCTATACAGAATCTTGATATATTAACAGGACAATTGAACTATAATTTGGAACAATATTTTATCTTCTTTGTTGTTGTTGATTGGGTTGAGTCAGTTCCATTGTTACAATATCAGTACGCTAAAGTTTCTACCTTGCATATCCTGTTTTATTTTCCTGTGTGTGGACATTTATTAGGATTAAGTCAATTGGTATTGAAAATTCAAAATTTGGGCATATTGCAATTGAAACAAAAAGGAGAGGATTTTGTTTATTTTAGATATTTTGAACAAATTATCCGTTTTGCAAAGCACATTTGCATTAGTATTTTAGGTTGCTTCTGGTTCTTTACTTTGTATATTCAGTATTGATTAGTTCCTTGGTTTTTTCTGGAAGCAGCTTGTGCAGTATGGATGGGAATGATGTGACTTCAGATCAAGTCATTGCCGGATTGCTAGATATGGGGTTTGATATCTTAGACATCACACAAGCAATAAAAGCAGTGGGTGCGTCACTGGATAATGCAATCGAGTTTATCTTGAATAGCTCTCATAGAAATGACAGGAATGAATCAACGAGTTCGATGTGTCCTACGGACAACAAAGTTACTAGGAAAAGAGCCACTTCCTCATTTAAGCCTCCTGCTAAACTGCGACAACAGAACATAACAGAACAACTGAAATTGTCATCTGCACCCAAGAGAATCAAGATGAAAGGTGTTTATGATGCTTCAGTCTCTAATACAAATTTCTTGACATGTGGAAAAGAACCAATCGTCCCTTCGACTGTCGAAACTGGTTTGGATCTCTGTCAAGAAATTGGCATGGTGCCATCTTATTGCAAAAAAGATGAAAAAATGTTTGGATTAGATTGGGAAAGGAACGCAAATGATCTTCTTCAGAAGAATTTTGGATATTCATCCTTGAAGGGCTTTCAGAAAGAGGTTCTGGCAGCCTGGATGGCTAACCAAGACTGTCTAGTTCTCGCAGCAACAGGATCTGGTACACCACTCATGCACCCTTAATGCAGTTATTTTGTCAAACCCATCAATGAAGGACATTTTTCTTACTTTTCAAGATTTTTTGGTAGGAAAATCATTATGTTTTCAGATTCCAGCTTTAGTATCTGGAAAGGTGGTGGTGGTTATTTCACCATTAATTAGCTTGATGCATGACCAGTGCTTGAAACTAGGAAAGCTTGGGATTTCAGCTTGTTTCCTAGGATCTGGTCAACTCGACAAGAGTGTTGAAAACAAAGCAATGAATGGTGCATATAGCATCATATATGTCTGCCCAGAGACTATTTTAAGGTGAAGTATCTATAACATTTCTCTATTTAAAGGAATCTTCAAACTTTGAATGATTTGTTCCATTTGTTTGCAGATTAATGAAACCGCTTCAAAGCTTAGCTGAAACCCGTGGGATTGCATTGTTTGCAATTGATGAAGTTCATTGTGTTTCGAAATGGGGACATGATTTTCGACCTGACTACAGGTTTATATTTATCAGTTCCCTTTCTATTAAAATACTGCATATGAGATAGACATGTTATGTGATTCTATCGAATTCTTATGTTATCTGAAGGAGATAGGGTAGTAGTCACAGAATCTTGTTTGGTTAATCAGTTGGAAATGTCTATACAACCAATGTAGAATAGCAGAAATGATCTCTCACCAGTCTCTTCTTATACATCTTAGGCGACTGTCCATATTAAGACGGAGCTTCAGCGCTGAGCACTTGAAATGCCTAAAGTTTGACATTCCCTTGATGGCTTTGACTGCCACTGCAACTATTCGTGTTCGTGAAGACATATTAAAGTCATTATGCATGTCAAAGGAGACACACATTATCACAACATCATTTTTCCGACCAAATCTTCGTTTTTCGGTCAGTGCTGTGTTTCGGTCATCATCATTCGTTAGTTTTTCTCTGTTATAGGTCGCTAGCGCTAGTCTGTCTATAAATGTCATCTAGCTCAGTTGGATAAGAGTTATTGTAGCTACTTGTGCTGAAACACTATCTAAAGTATATTTTCATATAGTTGTCTTTGTTATTTAGTGATAAGGTTTTCGTGCCCTCTATCTCTCAGAAGTAAATGGGTTATCTGTTTACTCTTGCAGGTAAAGCATAGTAGAACATCTGTGTCTTCGTATGAGAAGGATTTCAGTGAGTTGATAAAATTGTACACGAAAGACAAGACAGCACTCAAAAAGTTGGTACTGAAAAATCTTGATGGTGGCTCTAAAAACTCAAGTTGTACTCTGAATGGTGGAACATCTGGATTAGATGAAATGAGAAGAAACATGAATGATAGTGATGATTCAGATGATGATGGTTTTCAGGACTCTCCAGAGGAGAAATTGTCTGTTCAATACCTGGAAGATGATTATGATAGAGTGCAAGGAGCTGATGACTTGGATGGTATTGGAATAATTTTTTGAAATATGAAAATTATATTTTTATCTATTTACAAAATTTATGTAATGTTTAACAGTGTATGAAAAAAGATGATGTGCTATCATTTGCTTGTTTCTTCCCTTGCTCACTTATATCAAGTTATAACTTATCACTTCTTTTTATCTTCAAAATAATGTTAAACTACTTACTCTCATTCAACCTTTCTAGTTGCTCTCCGCGTAACCAAGGGCCAACTTATCAACTTTGCCATCTAAAATGTGTTCATTATCCGGCTTCCACCAAAAATAGTTATCATTATTTATTGTTATTGTGGAAATAAATATGTGATGCATGCTTATTTTATCCATCTGCAAACTTTTCGATTTAACTGGGTCAATTTTCAGTTTTTTGTGGCGAATCTTGTGGACGTTCATCTCTAGAATTCAGAAGTTGTGGGACTTCTGACTCCAACAATATGGCGAGTAAAGCAGGGAAAAGACCAGCACTAAATCAAAGACATCTGGAAGAAGGACCAACAATAGTATATGTACCTACTAGAAAACAAACTTTGAGCTTGACTAAGTTCCTTATAAGTGTTGGTGTAAAGGCAGCTGCTTATAATGCCAAGGTTATAGTCTCTTCCATGTGATTGCCCAAAGTTTAAGTTGTTAATTTTTGTCAATTGTGTTCTACATTTTAGTATCCCTTTCATATAACAGAAAAGATATGTGTATTGATCTCTTCAGAGAATGACTGTTCAAATAACTTGTAAAGGTAGCTACTTGGAAAGATCTATCTAGTCTTCGTAGGAAAATCACTGTTTGCATAGGCTCACACATGCTGATTTAGAATACAGGGCATAATCACATGTTTTGTATTGTGTTTTCAAGTAAAACTTTTCTTGCCTCTACCTGTTTGATCCATTTGTGACTCGTGTTCTAGCTTTTCCTTGTAGTTGCCAAAGTCACATCTCAGGCAGGTGCATGGACAATTTCATGCAGATGAGTTACAGGTAATGTAGTTATTGTGAACAAGTGATTTGGGTCTGGTTTACTTCTCTGATTGACATGGAGCTGGAAAATGGTGTTGCATGTTACAAGGGGAAATATCTTCTACCTCAATCATAAATTCATAAGACAACTACTTACACCTGTTTCAGGTGGTCGTTGCTACTATTGCTTTTGGAATGGGGATTGACAAGTCGAATGTCAGACGGATCATTCATTATGGTTGGCCACAGGTGTCTGAAAGTTTTGTTTTTGAAATTTTTATTGCATCTTTCTGTTTACCGTGATCATTGGTAAAATAATGCAACGTAAGCATTCATTTCTTCATGCAAATTTGCACACTGCAGATTTAGGAGTATGTCAACATTTTGTTTATTGATTATCCTACATTTATGTGTTTATGTGCTTTAGAACTTTTTTTAGTCTTTAAGGGTGTGTTTCACCTTTCTCTGTTTGACTATATTATCCAGAGCTTAGAAGCATATTACCAAGAAGCTGGTCGAGCAGGTCGGGATGGAGAATTAGCAGACTGTGGTAAGTAGTAGTATTCATTTGCATGAAGTTTGTGGTTTCTGAAAGAAGTCTTGAGCATTTATATGACACAAGAACTTTGTTTGGTGCAGTGCTATATGCTAATCTGTCAAGAATACCTACTCTTTTGCCAAGTCAAAGAAGTGAAGAGCAGACAAAACAAGCATATCAGATGTTATCTGATTGCTTCAGGTACATCATTTTACTTCTCCAGTACATTTCCTCTTACATGCTTCACTATGCTATACAATCCTTTTCAATTATTGGCAGGTATGGAATGAAAACTTTTTGCTGTAGAGCCAAAATGCTTGTAGAATACTTTGGTGAGGAGTTCTCAACTGGCAGATGTAACTTGTAAGTTACAATGTTACATTTCTTCTGTTATATGACACTTTTGTTCGATATAAATTTCAACTGGCGTTCTTGTTATAACAGATGTGATGTCTGTACCAATGGGCCACCAGAAATTCAGGATCTGAAAGTGGAGGCAACACTGCTCTTGCAGCTTATTGCCACGTATTATGTGGGTACCCTTGAGGCCTTTGCATATTTTCGTCTTGATTTTTCCATTAATTCCAAACTAAATGTATCTTTCCCTTATACTAATATACATTTGCAAATTCCACAATGTATTTAGGCAAATAAAACTAGTCAAGGTGAATTCTCCAATGATGTTGAGGCCTTGAAGTTGATAGAGAACCCAAATATTAGAGCATTTGTCCGTATGATAAGGGAAGAGGTAAATGTTCTTGTTTATAACCCCAATGTTTTCTGCTTATACGCCTCGTATATTTTCTTGAATCCCTATAATTCACAGAATAACTTATCTATTATCATTTGCATTTTTAGTTTATCATAATATTCTTTCAATGTCCTTGTTTTCTGCAGAATCACAAATATGCTGCAAGTGACTTCACATGGTGGTGTGGTCTTGCACGTATATTAGAAGAAAGAGGGTTCATAATCGAGGGAGATGGGATGGTATAATCTTATTCTCATTCACTCTTTTTGCTGCACATTTTCGACTAGATTGATCAACTCCCTATGTGCGATAACATACAGAAGCATGTCCAGATAAAGTTTCCAGAACCAACAGAGTCGGGACTGCAGTTTTTGAAGTCTGAGTCGGAAGAATCATTTCTTGTTTACCCAGAGGCAGACATGCTGCTGTCGACAGAAACCTGCAAATCATACTCCAGTTTCTCAGAGTGGGGGAAAGGATGGGCTGATCCAGAGATTCGTCGTCAGCGCTTGCAAAGGAGAAGGGGGTCAAGGAGGAAACCAAGATCCCGTAAGCCTAACCTGAGCACTGTTCGGGGGAGGCTATCTGCTAAACTCACAAAATAGATACTAACATCATGTCATGTCAACAATATTTTTTAACATGCATTGTTAGTACTTCACTAGCTAGCTGGATTTGCTTAATACATAAGCTGGTAAACTTCATTTTCAATCTCGTTTTAATTCATATACACATTAATCTTTAGACAAATCTTTTTAGTACTACCAAAGAGAAACCAATCTTCCACATGTCTAATTTAGATGTTTTTCCTATCAAACATTTTTATTACTATATTTAGTAAATCACTCATACCTACCCTTATGCACTTTGATCTTTTATATGAAATCTTACCATATATGAGTACGTTTTATCACGTGAATTCCCTTTAAAATGTTGTAACTTGTAAGTGTGGTCTATAGAGTTCCCATTACATTACAAATTTCAAACACAAACTCTTCCATATAAGTCTTCTATAATTGTGGTTGGCGTTTTTTAGCCAACTCCATGATCCAACATCCAAAAACTGAGTTGATTCTTTTCACAACCATAATTAATTAAAGTGCATTCTACATCTGAAAATGTGGGAGTAATATTTTTTCCAAAATTAAATATTACATATCGTTTTTTCATTTATGAGGATACCAAGTAATTACTTTTTAATTACTTCATATTATATGAGATTTCAACACTCCAATGCAGTGAAATGAGGGTATTTTTATGCTAGGAAGCCCATTTATACGTCACATTCAAATTCGAATTGTCAAGCACCTTATAACCCGAGTATCTTTTATGATCGCGAGTAAGTACAATATGATTTCTACTTTTTATAATCCTAACTGTAATATCACGGCTAAACTTGAGGTGAAATGTTAATAAAAATTAAAATATTTAAATGTACGTTGTTCAGTCACAAAATTATGGAAATAGCTAGGATCTTACTGAATTACTAATTAATACTAGAAGTATAAAAAGTTGATTTTATTAAAAGTAGCACATGTAAACCATAACATTGAACCTTGTAGCTTGCTGGTCCTACCAATAGCGATGCTCTAAGAGGAACCACTTAAATGAAACTTTTTGGCATAAAATCTATTTAATTAATATTAATACACAAAAAAGTAAGTATAAACTTAAGTCTGAAGTTTCAAATTGCCCCATGCGAACTTGCTGGAGAATTCTAGCTAGGTCTTATTGTTTATAGCATGAAAAAAAAAATTCTTATTCCCTATAGATATAATAATATGGACTACTTCATTTGGTATTCAAAATAAAACTATCACAGAATTTATATTAGTTATAAAATGGAGCAGTAGAATACCAGATTAAATTTGAAAAAATATGTTAACAGAATCATGAAATGAAATCGATCCATTCATGGGGAGTATCAATAAAAATAAATAATGATATGCAACATCAAAGTGTATCAGTAAAATCTACAAATGAATTACCTTTATTTCGTTATTATCGAATTAGGAGTATATCTTGATGAAGCCGCGAATTTCTGATGTTTGTAAATGCTGGTAGAGAATAAAGATCACGACACAATGATTTTACGTGGTTCGATTTACTGAAGTAAATCTACGTCCACGGGAAGAAAAGAGGGCAGAGTTGTATTGCTTGATCTGGGATTACAGCTTACAATACACACTTGCTATATAATCTATTCTGTCTCTAGAGAACGAAAGAGTGAGAGTCCTCTTCTGTCAGATCTAAGTTCTATTTATATATTGAACAGAGATTGTGGCTTGCATCACCACCCTAAGTCGTGGAGGTCATGGAGGTCATGAGATCCTGCATGGCCACTAACTAGGCAGTGGCTTACATCATCAGTAATTATGTCGTGGATGTCGTGGAGGTCATGAGATCCTGCGTGGCCACTAACTAGGCAGTGGCTTACATCATCAGTAATTATGTCGTGGATGTCGTGGAGGTCATGCATGAGTCCGCTATCTCCCAGTTCGGTCGAATACTGAGACCGAACTGCTGAATTATTGCCGAGTAGCTTTTGCCGATCTGAGAGTAGAACTTGATGCCGACCTGAGAGCAGAGTTTGATTGGTTGGCTTTTACCGAGCTGTAGGCTGGGGCCGAACTCTTTGGTTGTGCCGAACTGAACTCTTTAGTCATGCCGGACTGATACTCTTTCTTGGGCTTTAGGCTGATGGGCTTTACTGCTGTTGGGCTTGTTTAGTACGTACTCCATCACTACCCCCCCCGGAAAGCGAAGTGAATTACTTCGGTATTCTGGATAAAGGTACGGGGTAAGTTGATGTTTGTCCTCGGTCTTATGAAGTGAACTCTTCTTTGACCGGACTCGTCTTTGGTCTGATGAAATAAACATCTTTGACCGGACTCGTCTTTGGTCTGATGAAATAAACATCTTTGACCGGACTAAGCTTGTGTCCTAATTTGGCGAGTTTTATCGCTCGGATCGGACTTTCCGTTGTCCTAATTTGGGGATCGGACTTTCCCTTGTCCTAATTCGGCGAGTTTTATCGCGTGGATCGGACTTTCCCTTGTCCTAATTCAGGCAAGTTTTATCGCGAGAGTCGGACTTTCGTTGCAGTTCGTTTCAGACGAAGTGCTTGATTCTTAAGCTGAATTGCGGTCTTGTATCCTCTTTAGAAGCTTGGACTTCACAATCGTTGGCTTATTGCAGCTCGTTTCAGACGAACTGCTTGTTTAAGCTGAATTGTGGTCTTGTATCCTCTTTAGAAGCTTTGACTCACAATCGTTGGCTTGTTGCAGCTCGTTTCAGACGAACTGCTTGTTTAAGCTGAATTGTGGTCTTGTATCTTCTGTAGAAGCTTTGACTCACAATCGTTAGCTTATATATGTTCTAAAAAGGGGATCAGCCTTTGAAGAACAAGATACCTCAGTAACATTTGTAAGAGACGACACGCACATAGACAGACACAACGCACATAGACAAAACGCACATAGACAAACAAAGAACAAGCAAACCAAAGAAAGCACATTGACCGAACAGGACTCAAGACTGACTGACCGGACTGTCTCTTACAAATGGAACTTTTTGAGGTTGGAAATGTGCCATGTTCGGGGTACCTGTTCTCCTGACATGTGAGCCAATTTGTAAGACCCTTTGCCGAGGACTTCTGACACCCGATACGGACCTTCCCATGTGGGTTCGAGCTTGCCCAGCTTTTCTGCTCGGCTTACTTCGTTGTTTCTCAAGACGAGATCTCCCACTTGAAATTGCAGCTTCTTCACCCTTTGGTTGTAATACCGGGCTACTTGCTCCTTGTACTTGGCTGCTTTTATGCATGCCAATTCTCTTCTTTCTTCGGTAAGATCTAGCTCGGCTCTCAGTCCGTCGTCATTCATTTCTGCCGAGAAATTTAGAGTTCGGGGACTGGGTATGCCGATCTCCACCGGAATCACGGCTTCAGTGCCGTACACAAGACTGTACGGAGTTTCACCGTTGGAGGTTGTGGGTGTAGTTCGGTAGGACCATAGGACTTGAGGGAGATTTTCTACCCACTGTCCTTTGGCTTGTTCTAACCGAGCTTTTAACCCTTTCACCAGGATACGATTTGTTACCTCCGTTTGTCCGTTTGCTTGTGGATGAGAGACCGAAGTGAACCGTTGTTGAATATTCAGCTCTTGGCACCAATTCTTGAACGTCTTGTCGGTGAACTGAGTCCCGTTATCCGAGATGAGGATGTGGGGTATGCCGAATCGGCACACTATGTTCTTCCAGACGAAATCCAATGCCTTCGAGCTCGTTATCGTAGCTAATGGTTCAGCTTCCACCCACTTCGTAAAGTAGTCCACGGCAACGATAAGGAATTTCATTTGCCGAGGAGCTTGTGGTAGTGGTCCTACTATGTCTATACCCCATTGCATAAAAGGCCAAGGGCTTTGCATAGTGGATAGATCGGTCTGCGGTATCCTTGGGATATTTGCATGGATTTGGCACTTCGGGCATGTCTTGACGAGCTGCACTGCTTCTTGTACCAAGGTTGGCCAATAATATCCCCATCTTAGAACTTTTTTAGCTAAAGCTCTAGCTCCGATGTGGCTACCGCACGATCCTTCATGAACTTCTCTGAGGATGTAGTCCGTCTCTTCTGGTCCTACGCACCGCAATAACGGCTGGAGGTAAGACTTTCTAAAGAGGACTCCTTCATGAAGTTCGTACCGAAGTGCTCGGCACGTGATCTTCCGAGCTTCTCTCTTATCCTCGGGCAATTGTCCTTGATCTAGATACTGTAAGATCGGCGTCATCCAGTTCGGCGAGCTGGTTACTGAATGTACCTCAGCTTCGTCAATGCTTCGATGCATCAATTCCTCCACCTTTGAGCTTGGACATGCGGCTAACTTACTTAAAGTATCTGCTCGGCTGTTTCCTGCTCTGGGAATGCGGACTATCCGAAAATAAGAGAAACTTCGGCTAATGCTTTGCGCTTTGTCTAAATATTTCCTCATCCTCTCATCACGGGCTTCACTTGTACCCAACATGTGATTCACTATGATTTGTGAATCACAATGGATTTTGAGAGACTTGATACATAGACTTTGCGCTAGCTGGAGTCCGGCAAGGAGGGCTTCGTATTCGGCTTCGTTATTAGTGGTTGGGAATGAGAACCGAAGTGAATAGGTTACCTCGTGTCCATCGGGAGCGATAAGCAGAATACCAGCTCCACTTCCCGTTTTATTCGAAGCTCCATCTACGAATCCGCTCCAGCAGTCCGGCGGCTCTTCTTCGGATTCCAAGGGCTGTGCTAGTTCGGCATTGGCAGAATTTTTCTGTTCGGCAATGACAGGGATTGCTTGATCGAACTTGGCCTCTGCAAGAAAATCTGCCAAGGCTTGTCCCTTGATGGCTTTCCGAGGTAGGTACTCGATTGAGTGTTCTCCCAGCTCTAGGGCCCATTTGGCGATTCTACCTGATGCTTCTGGCTTGGTCAAAACTTGCCGAAGAGGCAGATCGGTTAAGACGCATACCTTGTGAGCATAGAAGTATGGCCGCAGTCTCCTTGCTGCATTTACTAATGCCAGAGCAATTTTTTCCAGAGGTTGATACCTTGTTTCTGGACCTCTTAATGCTCGGCTTGTAAAGTAGATGGGAAACTGCTTTAGGTCTTCTTCTCGTACAAGCACCGCACTAATGGTTTGATCGGATGCCGCTAAGTATAAGAAAATCACTTCGGCATCTGTTGGAGCAGAGAGAATTGGAAGCTCGGCTAAATAACTTTTGAGCTCGTCAAAAGCCTTTTTCTGCTCGGCTCCCCACTCAAACTTTGGTGCCTTTTTTAACACTTTGAAGAACGGCAGTTGCTTTTCGGCTGCTTGGGAAAGGAATCTATTCAATGCGGCTAGACATCCAGTTAGTCTTTGCACATCGTGTATGGACTTCGGCATCGCCATGTTCTGAATAACTTGAACTTTTGAAGGGTTTGCCTTGAGTCCGTCCTTTGAAACCCAACAACCCAGAAATTTTCCCGAATCTACCAAAAAGGTACATTTTTGGGGGTTGAGTTTGAGGTTGGCTTTTCGGAGCACGTCGAGAGTGGATTTGAGGTTGTCTTCGTACTCCGAAGTGCTTTTGCTTTTGACAACTATGTCGTCGACATACACTTCAACCTGTTTTCCGATTAGGTGCCGAAAAAGCTTGTCTACCATCCTTTGATAAGTGGCTCCGGCATTCTTTAAACCGAATGGCATCTTTTTATAAGCGAAAATGCCGAAATCGGTAATGAAAGCTGTTTTCGGAGCGTCACTCTCATCCATCAACACTTGGTGATATCCTTTGTATAAATCAAGAAAACAGAAAATTTCGAAGCCGATCAAAGCTTCTACTTTTTTATCTATATTCGGAAGGGGATAGCAATCTTTAGGACAGTGCTTGTTTAGATCGGTAAAATCTATGCACATCCGCCATCCTCCCCCTTTTTTCTTGATCATCACAGGATTGGCCACCCAAGAAGGATATTTCACCTCGAATAGTACATCCGCTTTTAGTAATTGGCGGACTTCGTCATGGATGACTTGGCTTCTTTCTGCCGCAAAGAGTCTTTGCTTCTGTTTTACTGGCCGGATTGAAGGATCAATATTTAACCGATGAGTGATTACCTCGGGGGGCACTCCGGTCATGTCCAACGAAGACCATGCAAAGACATCTTTGTACTCCTTGAGGAGCTGAATGGTCTTTTCTCGGAGTAGAGGCGTTCCTGCGAAGCCGATCTTGACCGTTCTGGATGGATCGTCTTCGTATAACCGAACGGTCATTGAGTTCGGCTCTGAAGTGACTTCGGTCATCTCGCTTGCCTCTGACTCCGGTTGCTGTGATTGCTATGCTTGATGGTGCCGAACTGATTGCTCGGCACTTTTAAGCGCAATCTGCAGACATTCTTTTGCTCTCTTTTGATCACCTCGGATGACCGCTATCCCACCTTTAGTGGGGATCTTGATGGTGAGGTGATAAGTAGAGCAAACGGCCCGAACTGTGTTGAGCCAGTCTCTCCCCAGGATGATGTTGTACGGGGACCGAGCTTTTACCACAAAGAACTCGATCATCGTATTGGAGCTTGTAGGCGCTTTTCCCACCGTGATCGGAAGGCTGATAATACCTTCAGGGCGGGTGTCCTCCTGGGCGAAACTTTTCAGAGGAAGTGGAGCCGGACTGAGCCGAGCTGGATCCACTTCCATTTTATCAAAACATTCTTTAAAAAGAACGCTGACTGACGCTCCTGTATCCACAAATACTCTGTGGATCAGTTTGTTTGCCACTCCGGCTTGAATGACAATAGCGTCTTGGTGAGGAGAGATGGCTGGGACGGGATCGGCATCTGAAAATGTAATCACTTCGTCTTTCTTCAGCCTTTTATGTGTCGGCTCCTCTTGATTGGAACCTCTGCGTTCTGCTTTTAGGGACGACTTAGTCTTCCCGGCAGGGAGAGCATCAATAGTCTGGATTACTCCATCATATTGCGGCTCGTCGTCGTCTTCGGGATCTTCATGCCTTTTCGGATCCTGAGGATTGCAGTTCGCACCTCTCTGCTTTTTGTTCTTTTTCGGCTGCTTGCTTTGGTATTTTTTTAACGTTCCTGTTTTCACAAGAACATCAATACCTGCAGCCAAATTTCGGCACTCCTCGGTATCATGACCGTGGGCTTGATGGAAGGAGCAATATTGATCCTGAGGTCGCCGCGCGGCTGATTTCGTCATCCGCTTGGGTTTTTCGAACATATCGGAATGTAGTTCGAAAATTTCCGTTCTTGACTTGTTTAATGGTACGAACTGAGCGGGCGGCTTCTCAGGATTGAGCCGTGGCCCCAATCTGCCTTGTACCGGTGCCCTTTGAATTCTTTCAAAAGGAGTTCGGCGAGGAAGCACCTGGCCGCTTTGATCGGGCTTCTTTTTCTCTTCTTGGGATGAGCTGTCTAAAGACCGTTTTCGACGGTCTGCCTCATCCGCACGGGAAAACTGGTCCGCAATGTCCCACATTTCTTGAGCTGTTTGCGGGCCGCACTCCACGAGCTTTCTGTAGAGAGCTCCGGGCAGGATTCCATTTTGGAATGCCGAAATGACAAGTAGATCATTGAGATTATCTACTTGTAGGCATTCCTTATGGAATCTCGTCAGGAAGTCGCTGATCTTTTCGTCGCGACCTTGACGTATAGAAAGCAGCTGAGCCGAGGTAATTCGGGCTTCCGCTTTCTGAAAGAACCTCCTATGGAAAGCATCCATTAGATCTCGGTAGGATCGAATGCTGTCTTGAGGAAGGCTGTCGAACCACCTTCTGGCGTTCCCGATGAGCAGCTCGGGGAACAGCTTGCACATATGGACCTCATTGAGACCCTGGTTCGCCATATTATATTGATAGCATCCCAAGAAGTCATGAGGATCCACTAGCCCGTCATAAGTCATTGACGGTGTCCGGTAGTTCCGCGGCAAAGGAGTTCGGATGATATCGTCCGAGAACGGAGTCTTTAATGCTCCGTACATGGCGAACCCGACATCTCTTCGGTACGGAGGAGAAGGAGTTCTCCTGTGATTCCGGTGCCGAGGAGAAACAGGAACATGTCGGGGTTGAGGATTCTTCTTCCTGGAGGACACGGCACTACTGCGGTAGTGACTTTCATGTCTGGATGAGGAAGGAGCATCTACCGTTTTCGTCTTCGGCTGTTGGCTCTTTTGCAGGAAAACTAAGAACTCCTCCTGCTTCTCAGCCAAGAACAGCTTGACAGCCTCATTCAAATCAGGCTGCTGGGAAGACTCGGTGTGTGGACCTTTTGAGCGGCTTATTCCTTCACCGTGAGAACTGGAGACAGACTTCTCACGAGGCTGCTTTCCAGGCCTATGGGCTGCTGGATTAGTTTCCTCATGGTCATCACGGACGGAGGCACGGGAGTTATGTGATCTGGCATGCATTTTTTTTTTTTTTTTTGGTGGAAAAAGGGTCAAAAATTCGCTTTATCACAGATTTGGTTCTCTGTTTCCCACAGACGGCGCCAGTGATGAAGCCGCGAATTTCTGATGTTTGTAAATGCTGGTAGAGAATAAAGATCACGACACAATGATTTTACGTGGTTCGATTTACTGAAGTAAATCTACGTCCACGGGAAGAAAAGAGGGCAGAGTTGTATTGCTTGATCTGGGATTACAGCTTACAATACACACTTGCTATATAATCTATTCTGTCTCTAGAGAACGAAAGAGTGAGAGTCCTCTTCTGTCAGATCTAAGTTCTATTTATATATTGAACAGAGATTGTGGCTTGCATCACCACCCTAAGTCGTGGAGGTCATGGAGGTCATGAGATCCTGCATGGCCACTAACTAGGCAGTGGCTTACATCATCAGTAATTATGTCGTGGATGTCGTGGAGGTCATGAGATCCTGCGTGGCCACTAACTAGGCAGTGGCTTACATCATCAGTAATTATGTCGTGGATGTCGTGGAGGTCATGCATGAGTCCGCTATCTCCCAGTTCGGTCGAATACTGAGACCGAACTGCTGAATTATTGCCGAGTAGCTTTTGCCGATCTGAGAGTAGAACTTGATGCCGACCTGAGAGCAGAGTTTGATTGGTTGGCTTTTACCGAGCTGTAGGCTGGGGCCGAACTCTTTGGTTGTGCCGAACTGAACTCTTTAGTCATGCCGGACTGATACTCTTTCTTGGGCTTTAGGCTGATGGGCTTTACTGCTGTTGGGCTTGTTTAGTACGTACTCCATCATATCTCAAAATTGAAACAATTATAAAACTCAAAAGTGAGATTAGGTTACTAATTTGCAGAGTGTGTTCTTCTTCTTCTTCTTCATCATTTCCTTTCCCCCTCTGCTTTTCCAAACTCTCTCTCTTCTCTCTCTCATGGCGGAAGAACCCATCAGGCATCTCAAGGTACGTTTTCCCCTTGCTAGGTAGAGTGCTTGTTGGTGTAATTAAGTAACATAGATGTTTGGAAATGCAGACTACAATCATTAAAGCTTCCATCCACTGCCAAGGCTGCAAAAGAAAAGTCCACAAAATTCTCTCTCAAATTCAAGGTTCCTCCTCCTTCACCACCTTTCTAATTTCTCCTCAATTTCCTTTTTTTTTGTTGATTAATTTACATTTCTATGTGTTGAAGGAGTGGAGCATGTAGACATCGACGCACAGCAACACAAAGTAACGGTGAAGGGCAACGTCGACGCCGACGCCTTGATCAAAAAACTGATCAAATCCGGCAAAAACGCACAGCTATGGCCCCAAGAAGAAATTATTCCTAAAATTGAAAAGAAGAAAGAGATGAAAACAGAAGAAAAACTTGACGCCGTAGAAATGCCTCCCGCTTCTGCTAATAAAGGTAAAACCACCGAAACCCCTGCTCCGGTCAAAGCAGGTGACGGCGGAGGAGTGGATGTCAAAAAAACAAGCGCCGGCGCCGACGTAAAGAAGTCAGAGGAGGAGGAGGAGAAGAGCGAGGAGAACTGCTCGGCCGCGCCGGAGAAGAAGGAGGCGGTGGAGAAAAGCGACGGCGGCGGAAAAGGTAAAGGTGCGCCTTCTGCGAAGAAGAAGAAGAAGAAGAAGAGAGTGCAAATTGACGGAGGATTAGAGGATCCGCTGCCAGCGAGCAATGAGAGTGCTACTCCGTGTCATAATCAATTTCCTCCGGCGGCGGCGGTGAGCTACAATACGGCGTATCCTAGTAGCAGCTACACGGCGTCGTACTACAGTGCGCCTCCACCGCATGCGCACGCGTATATGCACCAGATGGAGCCGCCGCCGTTGGATTCTGAGTCGAATCAACGGCAGCCGTTGGATTCTTTTGAAATGTTTAGTGATGAAAACCCAAATGGATGCTTTATTATGTGACTGAGGTTTGACCTGTGTAGTATGTATAAGACTCTTTTGACTTTGTAATATGCAATGTAGAATTATTTTGCTTTCTTTGTTAGACTGGTCGTATCAAAAATCGCTATGAACGAATTTTGGTATATTTATTCACTAAATAGGTTGCGAAAGTAATTATTGAATTTGATCTATTAAATTTCCTATGATATTGATTTTCTTCAAATCAAAATCTGAGATAGTAAGTCGGAATTCGATATGGAATACAAGCTGGGTTAAACCAGTCCAATTTACTTTTCCACCATCTTTGATTAAAATACTCAATGAATATAATTGGACATACCTATTTGTTAAATTAATTTATGATAATTAATGCAGTATTTATGCTCTTAAACAACTTGACAATTTTTTTCACAAATTATAAGCTTGACATTGATGTCACTTACGGAGTAGGATTTTTTTCCCAAAAACTGATATTTTTACCTAACTTTTCTAAGGAAAAATAAAATAAAATAAAATCCTACACAATAAAGTGATGAGGATATGCAAGCAGAACGAAATGGAGTACTTGGTAAATGCCCCATTCATACTACAACACGTATTCAATCTTTATTTCATCACTTCTAATTAATTAATTTACAGTTGCAATATTTCCTTAACTAAAAGGGAAGTTGAAAATCTTTGGTTTGTTTGGATGCCCCATTTCGTAAGGCAATTATTCAATGTGATGTGTAAAGTAAAATAAATAAATTAGTGCATCTATCTTTGACACCTAGTTTTTGGTGTCCATTTTTTTAAAGTTGTTGCTTTTCATCAAAAGTTGCAAACCTGGGTATAGGTTTTTGACCCATTTTCAAGTCTTTTCTTTTTTTCGTTTACATTTTGCTTAATTCTTAAAGTTTATTTTGTTTTATTTGGATAAAGGTAGAGACAACTCAAATTGAATCGGATACGTCTAGCAGATGTAGTGTATACCTTCTTTGATTTTCTGCAAGACCGTAACTAAATTTTGTCTTAATTATAGACTTCTAAGTGTTGTTGAGTAGAAGACACTATAATTAGTTGGTGCATGTTTTAAAAAAAATCCGAAAATTCACCAACGAATAATAATTATTTTAATACATTGATATACGTATTCATAATAGTACTCCAAATTTGCAAATACAGTACAATGATGTTTACTTAGAATGAGGGGTGAGTTTTTCAACTGCCTTTAATGCGACCAGTTGTATAATTTAAATATTTAATAGGCAAGATAGACCCATTTATTAAACATCGATGTCCATGTTCAATAATATTTCAATAATATAATAAGCATTGATGTTCATGTAACAATCATGCAGTATGTGAAATGATGAGCTCGATGAAGGTATTAAATAAAGAACATATTTGGTAATGATAACTTCCACTGAGCATGTTTTAACTTTTAACCAATGATATACAATGGACGACTAATAAGTCTTAGAAGAACCATAATTTTCCAACAATTTTTTACTTACGAGAATGAATGATCAAAGATTAATACCTTGCCCATCCCTTACAAGTGTTCCCACACCTTTTTTGACATGGAGATGAAAACAATATCAAATTTTGTTTTTTCTTTTATTAAGAAAGAATAATTAAAATTTTGATTTTCATAAATGAATTATAAAACATATGGGAAAGCTAATTGCATCAATAAATAACCAAACATAAATGGAAGTTGTTGGAGACTTGGATCGGATTTAAGAAATTGTGGAATGTCAACGCATACATAATGACATTATTTCCAACTCGTATATATAGAGTATAATTATTTTTCAATCCTGCCTCACCAATAACTAAATATAGCAAAGATATAATACTACTAAACAATACTGACATTTACTTTACATTGTGATATAAGACAGAAGGCAAACTTTTATTGATTAGGGTTCTTTGCGGCGTTTTAACCATACTGCATAAATTATGAAAAAAAAATACGGATATAGTAATTTATAAAGAACAAAAGGTAAGGAAGGTTGTTATCTTCAAATGTTATAGGTAATAGTGATAATTCTCAAGACTATTTTAAAGAAACTTCAAAAAAACAATCTTGCCATTACTGCTGTTGGGCTTCAACTTTCTTTTTCTGCCACAGCCTATCAAGCGCACTGTCGGCATCACCCTGCACAACAGAGTTTCCCATCCTCAGAAAATATAAATCACATATGCCACAAGACATCATTCTTCTACCACATATGAAACTTCATAAGGTTAGCAAAATGAGAGAAGTGCACAGAACCAATGGAAAGTTTAGACGTCGCCTTCTGCACTAACCTGTCAAAGGAGATTCTAGCAGTGGAAGGAAGCACCACACTTGACATTAAAACCCAGATTCAACACCAAACATGTGTACCTATTTTTGAGCAAAAGGTCGACTAGAACTACTATGTGAAGTGTATAATTTCATGGCAGAACACTTATATCCCAGCCATTTGATTCCCTTTTTTTCTTAGAGATATTAGTCTACATGTAGTATTGAACCATTTTTCACATCAATCTTCTTATAATTATAATGTAATGATGACAAGAGAGCTAAAAAGTGCAGTAATATCATAATAAAGAAGATATAACCACATCTGAAGCACATACTCGAAATAGAGCAAAAAAGTGAAGCAGTATTACAACCCAAGTGGCATAAATTGCCGAGAGAGTTCGTAAGATTTATGTAGTAAAGAGACGAGACAACTACACAGGGAAAAGCCAATGTTATCAATCTCGTATGGCGGCTTATGGCGGTTCGCCTAAAAACCGCCACAGGGATATGGCGGATATGGCGGTCAATAATTAAATAAATAAAATAATACTTATATATTTATATATAATTCAAAAATTAGAAAATAATAAAAATATAACATCTAAAACTATTAAAACAATTAAAAAGCATAAAATACAACTCTAATCTCCATGTTTCTTGCATAATGCCCCATTCCTAAATGGGGTACACGCGCAATGTTGTCAAATGGCAAATATGGCGGTGCTATGGCAGCGCCATGGTGCTATGGTGTTTCCATCACCAAACGCCATGCCATAGCGCCATGGCACCGCCATAGCGCCTATTTGATAACATTGGGAAAAGCTAAGTCTAAGTTTTGAAAGATTGGGCAATTTCAATACATCCTCTTGTTTTCCAAAATAATTTCTTTCTCCCAAAACACAACCTTTCGGTTCCCAAATTATTTTTACAAATCCTTTTCCCCAGTATTTAGATTCTATTTCCAAAACACTAAATGCAAAATAATCATTATCCAAGGTTACTACCACAGGATAGTCTCACTCATTAGGATTAATTAGAAGAGCCAAGAAACATAAACTGAATTAGTTAATGACAATGAACTTAATATGAAAACAAATGCAGAAAACACTTGCCTGGGCGCGAATGAAACCACAAAGAGCAAAAGTTGAGAATTGACCAGTGTATCTGCCATTCTCATCCACATGACCAATGTTGATCTGGACAGAGGCATGATCCTTGGAAGTGATCAGCCTATTAGTGGCCGAGCTGCATTATCAACACGTATATAATCAGCAACGTCTATGCCCAATGACCTTTTCAAAATTCTATACATCATCTCTACCAAATGGTTAAAAAAATTGAAATTAGTTCTTCAAACAATATACACACCATTTCCGTGGGATATAAAGATCCATGTTCTGCCCTTCTTCATTCTGCATATTTGCTAAGTTTTTTAAGCACTCAAGAAATACTATGAAATCACCAAGTACCTGAGTCAAGGAAACACCGATTAGCAGTCTAGCTGTGTGTATAATGAATAATGATCAAATACGAACTCTGCCCATCAATATCGTCTATATTCATCAAGCACAATAGCTTAAAAATTTAATCTTAACAACCGGTCAATTATAATACAAATTAAGGTCTGTATGAAAACCAAGCATCCAAATTGCTACAATCATAACATGGTGAATTAAAATCGTGCAGAACACTACGAATCAATTCATCGTAAAAAAACCGAGTTGTCACGCTCTTATCGATAAGATCCTTCAAATTCATCCTTAATAGAGTCTTTATTTCGTCGATAAGAATAACCATCCCGCAATAGGGCAGCATTACACATATACAAGTTTACAAATCCTTATCGTCAAATCTAGGGGGAATGAAAAAGATGACATGCTGAAAGATATCACCAGCAAAATGGCCTGATTATTTCAGAATTAGCATTCGCAAAAGGGGAGGAAAAGAGTACCTGAAGATGGAGATGCGCTGCAGCTGCTGAACGATGGCGGCTCCAACTGATCATCTTATATGAGAAGGGCCCAAAACCCTAACCCATTGGATTCCTTTTTTTGTTAATTAATGAATTCAGTCCACTTTGCGAGCCCATTTGGTTATGCCCCACTTATTACAAATAAAAAATAGGGTAAATAACCGATTTTTTAAAAATTATTTAGGGTGTATAATTGAAAATATCTTATTTAAAATATTATCAATTAATTTTCATTGTTTTATTTTAAGAATAAAATATTATGTAAAAATAATTATGATAAGAATGTGACAGCAAAAATTGCATGTCCTATGTGTCAAAGATGTATTTGGTGTAATCGGTAAAACTATTAGGTTACTCAATTTTGTCTGATTATATTTTGGGTGTTTATTTTTGTCTCGTTTTTGTGGACGTTTATTTGGTGAGACGGCCAAAATGAAAAAATAAGATCATTTTTATGAAATTATTGTATAAAGGTAGAATTCACTTTTTTTTTGTTTTTTGGTACTCCCTATGTTCCTTGTTAATAGAGGTATTTCTTTTCGACACGAAATTTAAGAATAGTGTGTTAACTGAGTAGTGAATAAAGTAAGAGAGATAAAGAGATAATAAAGTAAAAGAGAGGATAACTTTTTACCATAAATAGAAATGACTCAATTAACTTGGAACTTCCCGAAATAGAAAAATGATTCTATTAACATGGAACGAAGGGAGTAATAAATATCAGGTAACACCGAAACAACTTAACGAATATAAGAAATACCTGATCTTTCATGAAGACGCCAACTACAAATGCTTTGTCGTGCCGAGTGTGGAGCCCTCTACCAAACCCATGAGCAAAAAATGTGACAAATAATCGGCAGCAAAATTCTTTTTTCTATGCACATGATGGATGACCACTAAATCAAAAATCTTGAATCGAAGAGCGTACCTTTTGAACAATGGTTTGCCAGCTAATAGAGACATTATAACGTCCCAAAATCATTGATACTCAAACAAAATTGTCACTCTCCACCTCCACTTTCTGAAACCCAATTCCTTTGCGAGCAGGAGACCGTATAAAATGCATCAAAGTTCTGCAATTAGAATGGAACACTTCCCAACATTAGCAAAAAATCCATATCTCCAAACTCATAGATCATCACGAAATAATCCTCCACCAAAAGTTCGTCCTGAACCTCCATATAGAGAGGCATCCGTGTAGAGCTTTAAAGTGTCTCTTAAAAGTGGCCACCAACTAACTAAGATAAGCGTCGAGAAATACCTAGAGCTTTATCGTCCACTATCAGAGCCTCTACCACACATTTGGCCATATTAATGATTTGCATCATAACAACTTCAGGTCCTCCTAATTCAATTGAAAATATAGTCGCATCTCTTTTTCCAAATGTGCCAACATCCTACTCCAAAATTTAAACTCTATCTAAAACCATTCCCCATCAAACTCTTAGAGCTAATATTCTGAATTAACCAATCTGTCAAATTCAACGACTGTTCAAAGAATCTTTCCTCCCCACTATATCTCATAATGTCGTTCCATGTTCTTTGAGCATCGATACAGTGTCGTATCATGTGTAAACTACTCTCAGTTCCGCAACCACACATGTTACAAGAGACGCCCCCTATTCCTCTTCTCGTTGGTCAAGACCCAATTATTTAGAAGCGACCAAAAGAACATTTTAATACGTTGTGGGCCATACCAACTCCAAATTCCACCCCATGGCACAACTTGTTGCACGTTCTAACTTGCGTCCATACCCTCATAAGCTTATTTAATAGAAAAGGTACCTGACGACGAGGCCCCCAGAAAACTACATCATCCCCTTGCGCCTCGCCTGAGGGCATAATAGCTGCTATAATATTCACCACTTCTTCTGGCAAAAGATGTTGGAACTTAGACCACTCCCAACTTGCATTCTCAACAAAATAATCTACCTTTTTAAAAAGAAGATAATCAGGGATACATTGTGTAGTTACTTCAGACAAGGACCAATCTAAAATCAGAACTACTAGTATGCTACTATATTTTTCCATTCACTTTATATAACTGCCTCCGTCCATAAAAGATGTCTCACTTTCCTTTTTAATTTGTCCCACTAAAGATGTCACATTTCTATTTTTAGAAAAAGTTCTCTCTCACAATAATATAAATATTATATTTTCTCTTTCCACCTAACACACTAAATAAAACCTCCTAAAATTATGTGACGTCCCACAAGTGTGACATCTTTTGTGGAACGGAGGGAGTATTATATTTCTTCCATCCCATTACATGTGATACATTTCCTTTGGGCACATGTTTTAGGTAGTGTTGTTAAATAGTTAAATGAAGATGGAATAAAGTAAGAATGAAAAAAAGTAGAGAGAAAAAGTACGAGAGATGATAAAGTAAGGGAGAGATAGAGTTGTTTTTTTTTGCCATAAAAGATAATGTGTCATTTATAATAAGACGGTCTAAAAATAAATACGCCTCATTTATAGTGGAACGAATGTAACACATATCTTAGAATATGTACTCACTTTGTCCCAATTAAGATAACTCATTTCTTTAACACACTTATTTTGAAAAAATTACAATAAATAGTTAAATTGAAGAGAAATTAAAGTAAGAGAGAACACGGTAAAAGTGACTCTCATTTATTTTATTTTCAATCTTACTTTAATTTATCTTCAATTTAACTGGGGTATCTATTATCATTTTTTAAATCATGTGAAAAAAAAATTATCTTAACTGAAATGGATAGAGTAATATTATGGTATTTTTTAAATTACTGGTCGGTCAAACCAGGCCTTGATGGACAAAAGATAAGTAAAATTTAAAGTTTTAAACTAGTGAGTTTTTGTCAATTCAACTTTTTCGACGTGAGGTTATTTAATTCTGAATTGCATTGTCTAGCCCATTTTCCGCAAGTAGTGGCTGCCCTCTAATAGAATTCAAATAAAAGAAACAAAAAAAGTCCCCAAATCAAAAGAAAAAAGGGGCAAAACTACAGTAGTAGTCGGGAGGGAGCATGCCCTCAAACATTAAAATAAAATGCTAGAGTAAAGTAGTGGCCTCCGTAGTTAGACTACAACTTTCAACTAGAAATCACTTACTCCGTGATTCATTATCATCTACTATACACTTTAGTTTTAATACATGTTTTAATGTAAAATTAGTAGAGCAAGAGAGAAAAAATAAATAAAATATTATTAGTGGAGAATGAGTCTCACCTTAGAGAAAAGAGAGTTTCCAAAATTAAAAAGTGCATATTCTTATGAGACGAATAAAGTATATTATCTTGACGGTCATAATATATTGAGTAGTTTTTATTTAAATAATTTTTTTAAATATTTTATGGGACAATTCAAATGATAGTATTAATTTCGATTATATTCTCTCTATCCCATTAAAAATGAAACGTTTTTTTTTATTTAATCTATTAAAATGAAACATTTTTTAAAATAAAAATAACTCTATCTCTACTTTTTCATCTATCCTTTTATTTTTTCATCTCGATTATATTTCCAAATGTTTTATTTAAGTGGGACAAGTGAGTATATTTTTGCCAATTAAATAGGAGTACTATTATTTACATTTAGGTGTTTGTAAGTTAAAGTTTGTCAGCGCAATTATTAGCCCTTCGTTTACGCGTCGTCCCCATATATCTTTAAATTTCAATCAACCAGTCTTGCATTAGCTGTTTAACCTTTCTTTTTCTTCCTCTCTCTCTTATCCTTCCTTTCCCAAAACCTAGAGAGAGAAACTCTAGATCGAGAAGTATTACTCCTATATATAACGCAGATTGTGAGTAATTAAGAAGAAGAGGTTTCTTTTGTAATGGCAGGCACTTGGAAATTGCTGTTGGCACTAAGCTTAATCGCGTGTCTCGTACTCCCACACGCAATAGCCGCGGCGGAGACGGCGTGGGTAATGCCAGCGGTTAGATCGGGGTGCAGGGGCACCGTGGCGGAGTGTCTGGCCAACCAGGAGGAGGAATTCGAGCTGGATTCGGAGTCGAACAGGCGCATCCTAGCCACGCGCCGCTACATCAGCTACGGCGCTCTGCAGAGGAACAATGTCCCGTGCTCGCGGCGCGGCGCGTCCTACTACAACTGCCGCCCCGGTGCTCAGGCCAACCCCTACCGGCGCGGCTGCAGCGCCATCACACGTTGCAGGAGCTGAACGGATTCCGCATCTCTGCTTCCTCCAATATTCTTTCTTATTAATTTTACTTTTCAATTTTTCATTTTGTTTTAATTTCATTTTTTCTTCTTTTTTTGGGGTGGGGTGTTTGTTAATTGTTATACAAGGAATTAATAATTGAATATATATTGGTGTGCTGTTAATTGTTATGTTCTGCTTTTTTTTATTTGTGAATAGTAATCATACATGTTCAATCTTTTTTTTCTCAATCTGATTTTCAGATCTATCTTAGATGGAGTACAATTTTGTATACCACTCAATACAGTATGCTCTCTTTATCTTATAGTAGATTTCATTTAAGAAATGATACTAGATTTTAGGAGATGTTATTTTAAGTGTTAAGGGGTGAAAAAAATATAATTTTATAATTAATATGAGAAGAATTTTTTTTTAAAAAGAGTAAATGTGATATTTTTGATGGGACAACTTAAAAAGAAAAAGGTGATATCTATTATAGGGGACGTATTGAGTACAAAATTATCCTTGGGATCTTTGCATAATCGAAAAAATGATAATGTCGATGAATAACTCAAATTTTCTGTGATGCTTCAGTGTTAATTTGATTTACTACTAACACACATAGGGAAACAAATGAGGATCACCCAAATTACAAAGAGGGACCTACCTCTCGCATATTGCATTTATTGTGTTGGCCACTAAAATTTTGGTAGAGTGCTTGATTTGATGGAAGAGAGCCAGATAGATTACAACTCATCACACCACAGCTTGATAAGGGTGGTAGGCCCTAAACGAATATGGGATTCAATAATAATTTCTTTATATATTTATATATATATATTCTCACAGCATCTACCACCAAGTCACCGACTCCATTTTATTTTTCTCGTTATACTTTTCGTTATGTTTAATTTAAAACTACCACTTCCTTAATCCTGTAAGCTCATCCACAACGCATTAAACCGTCCCTTAACCCTATCTGCGGGTTCCATTGTATTTTTTTACTCCATCCCTTAGTTAAGGGACGGAACCTGCAACTCTCCGTCTCTTAACCGTCCCATAAATTATTATTTATTCAATTTCATTTTTTATTTTTATTTCCAACCAAATTCAATTAAAAAACACACTTCACTAAAAATAAAATAAAATTACAACATAAAAAAAATACAACTTAGAATTCAAAAAAATAAAAAAGACATAATTAAAATCCTAAAAAAATAAAAAGGACATAATTTAAAATACAATTTTACAGAAAATAAAAAAAACTACTTCGCCGGCAAATCATCCCCCGGAGGCGGTGGAAGTGCACTGAAGCTGTGAGGAGGCGGAATGCCAAGTTGTGCCTCCATAAACGCAACTCCGTTAAGCCAGGCTTGGTATTGGTCGGACGTAAAGCGGGAAGTGTCCGCCATTGTGGCGGTCATGTATATGGCCTAAGGGAGTTGGGGGGTCCCACCGAGCCCGAGCCTGAGCCCGAGCCCGCCTGGCTTGATTCGGCTCTGCCCCTCCTCCCTCTAGCAGCCTTCGCCGCATTTCTCCCTTGCGGCCGACGGCGCCCATGGGAGGATCCCCTGGCATCGTCTGTCGGGGTCTCAACCTCCTGCGAGGTAAACTCTTGTGGCCCGCTGCCCGAACCGCCCTCACCAGACGAGTATTGGCCACTCGCCGTGTGCTTCGTGCGCTTCGACGTCGAGCCCGTGCTGGACCGCACACCGCCGGCCCACCTTTCCTCGTCCTTGACGACCTCCCAAACATCGACATATTTGAATTATTTGCCGGTGTCGTCGAAGTAGACCCACAAAGCCGGCCTCAGAATGTCGGCTCTCGTGGCTCCGCTTTGGTAATGAGCCGCTTCATTCTTGTGGATGGCGCTGAATCGTTTGACCTCTCTGTCGACTCGGTCAAAGTGAGCGTGTAGCATCTTATATGTGCGGCGACCGGTCTTTTTTGGCTTAATCTCGTGGTAGGCCTCGGTGACCTTTTCCCAGAAGCACTTCCGGAGTTGTTGATTCCCGACGATGAGATCGTACGAGAAGCTGATCCAGGCGTTGTACACCGCCAGTGTTTCTTTGGGGCTGTACGGATGCCGGCCTAGATCCTCTTCCTCCTCCTCCTCGTCCGCCTCGGCCTCCGCCCTGGAGCTTTCCCCGCCTCGGCCTTCTTCCGGAGTGGGTTGAACCTGATAATCCTCCCGAATTTGGGATAATCCCTGCGAATACCGCGAGGCGGAGGGACGGGCGTATGCATCAACATCAAAATTGGGTGGTTGGTTCCCCCGGCTTCGACGGACCCTGGGTGCCCAGCGTCGACGAACTGGAACCACCCAATGTGTTGTACATGCTCCCCCAGTCGCCGAACGCGTTGAGATCCCACCCGTCGGAGCCGCCACCGCCGGAGTTTCCGTTGCTGGACATTTTGTGATGAGATGTTAGATGAAAATTGGAGAGGAAATGTAGATGATTTGGGAAGAATAGATGTGTAGTTGTGTGTGAAATGATGATGAATTAGGAGTATTTATAGAGTAAAAAAAATAAAAAATACAAAAAAAGGAAAAACGGCTATTAAAGGTAATATTACCGTTTCACATTTTTTATTTTTTATTTTTTTATTTAATTCGAATTTTTTTAAAAAAAATGAATTATTGCGTCAGCGTGACAATGCCCACTCGCGGGACGGTGAGTGGGCGTCACGCATGGCCTAGGAGCGTGCCACGTCGCCTCGGCGCGTGGCGAGCCGTCTCGCGTTTCGTCACGACGGAACGGGACGGGTGACGGGCTGGGGACGAGACGGGGCGCGGCAACGCGTCACGCCGCCGTCCCGTCCCTGAGTGACGGGATATGGGCCACCCGCGTGACGCGTTGCGGGTGGCCTTAATAGAGGTCACCTTTCCGTTTTAGCTGTAAAACAAAGATTGACATTCACTTGACTTTTTATACTCATTTTCTTTCACACTACTTCAAATCATTAATGAAAAAACTTACTTTTATAATTAACTGACTTCTATAAAGACATGATTTAATGTAATAACGATTATATCACCTCTAGTCAGTAATTACTACCAAGATATCAGGAATGAAGATTTAAAAGGTAAATATGCATTTCAACTATTCATAAAGGAATTTCAATCTAAACGGTTTGCAAAATTTCAAATTAGCCCTTTTGTTCGAAAAGAAAAACTCGTCACTGCTATACAAAAAAAGAGTTGCTACAGAAACAATATTTGCCCTTCATGTTAACACAAATACGCATACCTCTGAATTATTTGTGTTACTACAATGGGCCACTTTTTTTTTTTATAATCTTTTTCATAGTCATGGTTGCATTTATCTTTCTAATATTGGAAAGCTGTTTTCAATTTCAATGTTGCTTCGAAAGGGTAGTTTTTCGAATTTCGACACACATTCTCATTAATAAAATCATGACAAATGTTCAAATCTTCCAACCGCACATGAAACAAACAGGCAATAGTAGAAGAAAATTTTGTTGAGGAATGGCTATTGTATTAGGCTTGCACCTAATTCAAGCATGCGACTAACTATTTTGTCAACAAACATTTAGGCGAAGCAGTGTTATTGAAGAGTAAAGGGCTAAATCAAATATGGCATGATACCATTAAATATTAACCTCAATATATTACATCACAGTGCTCTTCTTGGAGGCTTTGTCATCGAGAACTTTAGCTGCACCCCGTCAACCGGTTATACCCTTCACGAGCTCACCGTAGTTGATTACATTCGTGTGGTGACCGTATTGGCTTAAGCTATGGAACCAGCTGTGTATGCTTGAAATCAAAGCTTGGACTAGCAATGAGCATGATCTGTTTTTGTTGCAGATAGAAAATCCTGCGCTGATTCAATCAGACACGCCATAAATATCTACGCAAAAGCCGATATAACTATTTTTCACCTTACATGACTATTTAATTTGATCAGCTCTCAATTAGAAGACTTCCAAAAGCAAACGTGGTTATTATACTCGATTGTGAAGTACCTACTGCTTATACGTGATGAAAATCAAGGGACACTCTATATACAGAGGGGAAGTTTACCTCCTAAGTATAGTATTTGGAAGCAACTACATAGCATCAAGAACTTTGATCCCGGCATTCTTATCCCACTCTTCCGGAGGGGCAGCATCTGCCATAATCTTTTCCTGTCCGCGCCAAAGTATCTGAATCCAAACGTTACATCAAGAGTCTAGAGCCAAGGTCATCAGGTGCAAAAAGTAGGGTACAAGTAGGAAACAACTCACCTTATCAATGACACCAAATTCTTTAGCTCTAGTAGAGTCCATATAAAATGGCCTTTTCATCACATTGGCCACTGTCTCTTCTGACTGACCAAATGGAATAGAAACTGATGAATTTTATTTCATACAAGCTTGAAAATAGTACAACGTATATTTTCTCCCAAAAAAAGAAATTTGGCATATCAACTCACGTTTCCAGTGTGCTTAGCTAGAAGTTTAACAAGGATGTCCCTGTTTATTATCACCTACAAAAGCAGCCCAATAAGTTGCAGAAACAGATTAATAGACTTATTGTGTGTTAGAACACCCAAAAAAGCCTAAAACATTGTCAGTAAAGATCACAAGTCCCAATACGGAAGGAACTGCATTATTTTACCCCAAATTCATATATCTGTGCCCCTATGATGCCACATGCATGTATTAAAAATACCCACTATATTTGGTTTCCAATATTGCTTATTATGGACTTATACGCATGGATTAAAAACTTCCAGTCAGATGTAGTAAGAGGCAGCAACGAGCTCAAACTTGCCTCTTTTGCACGAATCAAAACATCACTGGCTGGCATTAAACCAGAGGATGGCACACGGGGCTGTTGAATCATAGCTGAAACAGAAAGTTATAACTGAATTCAGAAAAGTGGAAGAGAAACTACTTACGAGTTGCACAAAAAAAAGTATTAAAGGGTTATTTGTCAGTACTGTAAATTATTGAACTTTTACCATTTTCCAGTTTATAATACCAAATTACCAACATCAAAATCTGCCAGTAAATTAGTCAATTATTGATTCCATCTGATTTTGCTACCGTGGGGAGGATGCTGGTCAATATTCATTTATTGACATGGATAGTTGGAAATTTGATGTGGCATAATCAGCAACAAATAAGAAGCCGCCACTGCTTCAAATCCTTTCCGTGTCAGTTTCACAGCTATCCATGTCAATACAAACATTGACTAGAATCATCTATGGTTACAAAATAAAATAAAATAAATAGTTAAGTGATTTACAGGAATATTTAAAGTTGGTATGCAAAACCAAAAAGTAGTGAAAGTAGAACAATTTACGGGCAAATAATACAAAATTTATTGCAAGAAACTGATAACTACCTTTAGCATGTGGCATCATGAACCTTTTGCCTTTGCTTCCAGCAGAGAGTAAGAGGCATGCATGACCTATAGCAGCTCCAACAGCAACAGTATGTATCTGCATATGAGATTAAGCATAAGGTAGCTAGACACTAGGTATCATTTAAAACAAGTCGAGGCATGCTATTACAAAAATGCAACTTAAAATCAGGCTCTTTGTCAAAAAGTTTCAGCACTAACTGCCATAATAGTTACAAAAATGACCCTTGTGATGTGAAATATTTGCAGAAAACAGGATAACATCGGTTCTGGAGAAGGTAGTTTTTTCTTTAGAAGATCCTAACCACAAGGCAACATATGCAAGTTCATAAACGGCATGAAATAAGGATGTTTTGTTCATAAATTTGCATTTAGCTACATTTTTCCGACTTATAGCTATAGATAAACTGTACGCCACCAAATTCAGTCAAGTAAAACCAAAAAGCCACCACATCGAAGTAAATCATCTTGAAAGCATACTGCACACATAGGACATTGATAGGAGTAAAGGCTGATGAACAAGAATATAATATAGAATCTGGAATCAGAAATGCTCGGCTTTATTGAAAGAAACTGAATAGCGAAACAAGAAAGGGAAATCCTCCGCAGAGGCCTAATCCTCACGAAGGAGGCCTACGAGAAAAACTCGTCCAATAATGATCTCTCCAAGATGATCTCTCTATTAGGAGACTCTCTCTATATATAGGCAATTCTAGTGCTAAAATAAAGGCAACCGAATAACAAATATTTGAAAAGCATAAAAATAGGAATAAGCTCTCTCCCTTAATCTTCTCCACCTGCTTCCTCCTTTCTCTCTGCCGGCCCAACCATCTTTCTCTCTCCCCCTCCTCCAATCCGTATCAGACATTCTCAACAAACTACTCAATTTTGGGCATTTAAAGCATCTAAACAAGCAATGCGAGCCAGCATGACACAGAAACCATACCTCATTCTTCAATTGCATCATAGCATCATAAATTGCGAAACCTTCAGTCTCCATTCCAACCTTGCATAATAGAATATTTCAATTATTACTAAGAATGCACGTAAAATAAATTCAATGAGGAACTTCAAAGACAAAGAAATGGTTTAACAATGAATATGCAACAGCTGAAAAAATGTTGCAACACATTAGTGGTTTAGAGGAGAAGATAGTATAAAATTACAAATAGACCCCCTAAAATTAGAAGGAAAACCAATAAGCTGCAATTTCGTAAGAACTAAAAGAAAGCGATAAGAAAATTGAGATAGACAATGCAGAACTAATACTTATAACGAGAAGTAAACAAAGTACAGTAAAATAATAGTAAAACTAATTATGGGATCAAAATTGGAGCTTAAGCTTTGTTTTCTCATTTAGCTCAATATACTGAAAATCTTTCATTCAAAACTTAAGTTTGAGATCAGCAAAAGCCAATATAACTTCACCTACACAGAATATACATATGATACTATCCACCGAGGGTGGCAGTTTGCATTATTGCACTATGTTTGTATCATCCATCATGTGTTGTTTATCCAGTTTATTTCATCATGATTCATAAATCATAAAGACTTCAACTAAATATGAATATTCATGTTTCCTAGTTGTGTTGGTGTTGAATCTGTCTGATCATGCCATATCATGTCATTGGTCTCTATAATTCATGCTTTCTATCATTTTCTATCTTGCTACATATTTAGGCAGTGTTTCCAAGTCATCCAAGGATCCCCAACCCTATTATCAGCATATATTTCAAGACCAGGCAAATATCAACGAATATTGACATGATGTTCACCACTGTCTCCTTTTTCATTCAAATAAAATGGTACTGATAGTTTAAAGGAGACTATCAATCTTAAAACACGAAAGACAACTGCTAACACTCTACGGTTCAATTGCGTTTAATCAGGCTAAAAACTCCTGCCCTTGGGAGGGGACCAACAGCTGGAAACAACTGCTACAGAAAATTTATGTAATGAAGGGACTGTACAGGGGTGAGAGAGCCTAAGAGAATACGAGATCGCATCTTTTGAATAAAATTTGAAGGCAACTACGAAGTTTATCACTTAAAGTCTCACCGTTTCACCATCATCACGAGTTGTCCCAGTGGAATTTATGTAGAGATAAATTGGCTCTTTGGGATCCATCCACTGAAGGTACATCAACTCAGCTACAATAAGCTCAGTAACAGCTGGAACCAACTGAAACCCAGAAAGGTCCATATTAATTGCATGAATTAAGTTAAATTGTTATTCGGAATCTGAACAAAATAATAAGAATAACACACTTCCATCTAAGAACCACTTGGATGTTCTAGCACAGTACTGACACACACTTATAGGTGGTCTTCATGTCAAGAGCATGCCAATAAACAAAAAATCAGTTAGGTTAGTTAGGTAAGATGTGGAAGAGGAACAAGTTATTTGGTGGGTTGGTGCATATGATATACATACACAGTATTTTTTTTTTCTGAATACTTTCTATTAGTTGCATAATGACCTAAATCTGATTCAAAATTATGCATCTTTCACTTTAGTATCAGGAATGGAATATGCTAAAATAACGAAGAGTAGAGTCAAACTAGTAACCGGCATGCCAATGTACACTATTCTTCCGTGCAGCAATAGTGAAGGTAAGTCTGGCGGAGGTCTTCTTGGTCTGTGCTCGTTGTACGAAACGGATCTCTCAACCTGTTTCAAGCAACAACAATAATATTCATAAGTGAAAAGTTCACTATTGTAAAATTGTGATTTCTCCACAAAAAATAAAATTAATTTTCAAAGCAGAAGAGTTTAATCTCTTCATTTTAGTTGGAAATGATCAAAGTAGAAGAGCCCAAGCTCTTCATTTTACTCAAGGATACTGAGACTATATGGCAAAGGCATATGGTAAACGTGAAGGACCAGTTCAATTCAATTTCAAGGATCTTCAAAAGATATTCACATGTAAAAGTGTTGAATCTTAACCTGTTGACTGTTGCATCAAGATTTCATAGTTTCTAATTTCCTCTACAGATACATAATCACTAGTTAAATTCTAGAAAAAAAACCGACTTGCAAACAATAATTCTGATTCTATCAAAATTAAAAAATCAAGCAGTCGACGAGTAAACAATTCAAACACACAGCGACGATTAGCCAAAAGTAGAAACAGTAAATACCTGGGCAGGGGTAGCCATGAGGGTTGGGGAGTCGAAAACGTCCAAAAACGGTGGCGTATCGGAGTTTTTGGGTCTGTTGAGGAGCGTATCTGGAGAGGTGGCGGCAAGGGAGGCGAGCCTCGATAAGAAGGGGTCTTTAGGGTTGATTGGAGCCATAGGAATCTTAGCGCAGCTGGTTACACCGTTACCACGCCGTTTGGAGGAGGAGCAGCAGAGAGGCGAAGCCATGGGCATCCGCAGACAGTTAGCCATTGTAACTTTTCCTTTGAGTTTTTGGTTCAAAGAGACGAAGCTGTTAAACTGTGTTATGATGTTATCAAACCATCCGTACCCGATTTTAGCCCCGATTCGGGTCGGGTCGGGTCGGCATATGATGTCAAATGCTAGTATACTTTTTTTTTCTTTTTTTAGTTAGAATTATGGTTATGATGGTTATAATTGAAGATTGAATCGAAGATCTATTCGTTTTGCTCTTGTTTCTAATGATGAGCTAGATTTGTACCTCCCTAAGATAAAAGGAATATGTGCAGTGTTGGGTTAAAGAATAAAAATTAGTAAGTTGTTGTGAGATAGAAACACATCATGCAATTTAAATACTCCATGTTATAGCAGCACAAGAACTACACCTTTTTATTCTAATACATGTCTCACCATGAATCAATTACAAAGGGGATGGGAATGGATAATCAATCATATAAGCTCCACCAAAAATAAGTAGCAAACAATAAAACAACTCACATTTACCAAGTTGATGCCATGGTAAATCTGATCCCCTCTCTCAATACATGATCCATATGTCCCAACTCAGTTACCAAATACGACTACTGTTTTTAAAAACTGCTTAAAACAGGTACCTACTGCTAGTTAAAGAAGATAACTCTGTGGTTCCCACCTGCTAAACAATGATTACTAGGCCTTGATTTCTTCCCCTCCGCGGCCTCCATCAATCACTACAGGCTTCATATTCTCAGTCCTCAGAGCCTCAGCAATCTTCTCAACAGGTATGATAGGAAGATGTGCTGCCACCTTGTACCCGTTCTTAGCAGCAACTTCAACCTTCTGATTGTACATCTCTGAGCAATAACCTGCTAGTGGACCAGCAGCAAGAGCGGCTCGTTGGAAGAGGGCATACTGGTTCAGCAAATGCCATACATACAGTGCATACTCCTCAGTCACCGGTTCATACTTGGTGTAGAAATCTTTGGCTACTGGCTCGTACTTGGAATACACAGATTTTGCAAGTCCAGAAGCCGTCTCCACCATCCCGGTTTTCTGGACATCAGCCATCACACACCGAGCAGCAACAGGTGCTCTCTGAGCTTGGTTGAAGGCTTTGAAAGATGCACGTCTCAGAGATGAGGGCACATACTTCTTCATTCTGTGCACAGATTCATCAACCTGCATAATCCCGAACAGATTGGTTTATCCTTTTATTCTGCAGGATGAAAATAAATTGATCTCTTCACTAGAGGCTGTCATTTTCCAAGAATAAATACCAATTTGATACTGTGTGGAGTCGAAGGTGAATCCCTTCATGAAAAAAGGATGGAGAATGGTCCATCCATAGCATAAGAGATCATCTATATTCAAGAATTTAAACAAGTGGAGCAATGTTCAAATTATAGTTGTGTCACAGGATATTTCTTAGGACATAAAAGTTGGTGTTTTAAGGAGGAGCTCGAAAGTGAACCACACAATCTTAAATCAGTTGTAAAATTAATATACTAGTATATGAGAAAGCAATGGAACCGATCAAAGACTTTCCTCTGACATCAAAATGAACTACTCCATATTTGTACCCCATTAAACAAATTCTGTGGCCTCACAACTATCCGAATGTCAAAAGATCTCTTGATCACTCTCAGTAAAATAAAGATCTTCAATTGTGAATTCAAAATATGGAAAAGAGAGCCTTTAAAAATAGTACTCCTACTTTAATTGGGTCAATGTATAGAAAAAATAAAGAAAATAACTCTGAAAGAACTCAATCCAACAGCTTCAACCTCCGGCAATGCCACTACGGCATTTATTTTCTAAACAGAACCTCTGCATCACCATCCATATCATGCCATAATTACATACTCTCAAGGCATTATTTCCTTGAACTAAAAAAAAGATGAATTAAGGAAAATGCCTAAATCCAGATAACAAGATCATCAAACCACACCAGCTTTGTAGGATCACTTAACAAATTTATACAATTTTTTTGCGTTGGACTAGTTAATTAATTAACCTAATTGAGAACTATATTTTTTATCAAGGCCTCAGCAAATCGTTCAGCGGTTAATCCTATAAGATCAAACAAACAAAATCGGAAATGATCGAAATAAACAAAAACAGATAATCGGAGAAGAGATTACGTGAATATTTTAGTTTGAATTTCATGTTTAGGAGTATGAAATTGTAGATCAGATGATGATATTGAATGGAATCGAATTGAAAATGGCATTGTACCTTGCGATCCGCAAAGGTGAGGAGTTGAATGGGGAGATGGTGTGTTTTGGCGTAAAGCGGGGTAACAAGTGTCCTGACAGAGTCCTCAACGACGCTAATAGTGGGCTTGAGGCGGCCGGATCTCTCCTTGGCGAAACCGTAGATGGTGGCGATGAGCATCATCAAATGAAGGGTGGCGACAGCCACGAAATCCAAGTACTTGAGCCTCGGCCTGTTCTCATCGCCCCTTGCCTTTAATTTCACACAAACCAATTTGCCATTCATTAATTAATAACATGAAATTCAAATCTGATAATTGATGGCGGGCGGGCTTACGGATTTAGGTTGTTGGAGACTGCAATCTGTTTTTGCCATGACGAATTACAGCAGCGCTAATCTCCTCTCCTCTGTCTGCTTCTTCTTCGTCTTCCGATCTAGAGGGATTTTTTGTTAATGAGAGAGAGAGGTGGTGTATTGTTGTTGTTGTGTGTGCGTGTGAAATTAATGACATCAAATATGTTAACTCTTTTCATATTTTTATTTCTTTAAAAAAAAGAGAGAAAGTAAGTAAATATAATTCCATTTTCCCATTAAAGTATTAAATACTTACTATACAAATTATGGGTTAAGTACTTTTCAAATGGCAACGCGACTATGTAAGGCCATCCACAACGCTGTCTCTATACCGTCTCTTAAACCGTCTCTTAACTACTATTTGAGCACTATTTGAGGGCCCCACTGTCCTTTTTTCCTCCATCTCTTAACTAAGAGACGGAACCTGCAACGCTCCGTCTCTTAACCGTCTCTATACCGTCTCTTAATTACTATTCATTCAATTTAATTTATAATTTTTTTTAAAACCCAATTCAATTTAAACAAACACACTTTATTAAAATTAAAACAATATTACAACTTAACATTAAAAAAAACGAAGACATAATTAAAATTCTAAAAAAATAAAAATGACATAATTTTTTCGGGTTATCGCAGAAGTAGTCGCGTACTAACCGTGCGGCGGCTTCCTCCCGGTTCCGATTGATGTACTTCCGGGAGCGTCGTGGGGGTGGTGCGGCTTCCTCCGCTTCTCGTCGTCGATCTTCTTCAAGTGATTGTTCCATTAATTGGCGCATTTGCTCAAAAGGATCCATTTGTTTGAGTTGATTGAAGATGGAAATTGGAGTGATAGAGAGGATTTGAGAGGAATAGATGTGTGTTTGTGTTTGAAATGAGTATGGAATAGAATTATTTATAGAGTAAAAAAATTAAAAATTTTAAAAATGAAAATAAATATTTAACGGTAATATTACCGTTTGAAAAAAAAAAAAAATTTTTTTATTAAAAATTGATTTTTTTTTAAAAAATGAATTATTGCGTCATCAGTGACGACGCCCACTCGCGGGCCAGCGAGTGGGCGTCACGCACGCATGGGGACGTGCCACGTGTCCCTGGCGCGTGGCGAGACATCTCGTCTCGTGTCTCGCCGAGACGAGCTACGCGACGAGACGGGCGCGAGCTGGAGACGAGATGGGCGCTGCAATGCGTCTCGCGGGGGTCTCGTCTCTCCGAGACGAGACGCGAGCCCGGCGCGAGACGCGTGGTGGATGGTCTAATTGTTTCAGGTATACCAACATTCACGATTTTGTAACACAACACCCGTTGGATGAAACCCGTTAAATTCCAACATACTCCATTATATTAATATCAGATTTTAAAAACAAGTTTAATAATATATATCAAGTTTTAATAATGTAACATCAAATTTAAAAAACAAGTTTAATTATATAATTAGATTTCATGTAATTAAATTTTTATCACGTAATATCAGGTTTTAATAGAGTAAATCATTATCAAATTATTATCGTATCTTGTAAATCTTGACTATATCGTGTTGTAAATGTGTACAAATCATGTCTGAGTTTAACGATAGCAGGTCAAGTTTTTGTTCGGGGTGAAAATTTTCTTAACAAACGGGATTTGGGTTAGGCCTTATCAACCCGCACGATAGGCCACCTCAATCTTCTAATGTAAACTATTTTTCTACTGATAAAAACTATTTTTAGCCAACGTAATGTATAACGTTTTTCACATATAATCACGACAAAGTACTTATATGAAGTATTATATTAAAAGTCAATTTAAATAGATAAAAATAATACTCTCATGCAAAACGTATAGAGAAAAGCCGACTAAGCGGAGAATTAATAAAAAAAACCCCAGTTTCTGTGAAAAACGAGAATAATATTATCAAAAAACTGTCGTCCAAAAAAAGTCACACTATTTATAAGCGCTTAGAAAACCCTAAGAATTCAAAAGGAAATAAAACGCAAAATAGAAAATTAAAACTAAACCTGAAAAAATAGTAAATTGTCATTTTCACCCTTAAACGATGTCAGATGGCCAAAATCCATGTGAATTGCGATCTCGCATGCACCGTGTAAATTTCAAGTCATTCTGACACTGAAGGTTTTAGCCCGATTTCTACGTTCGGACTACATCATACTCCCTCCGTCTCATAGAAATAGGCTATGTAGAGTTTGCACGATTTTTAATGTGTAATTGGTAAGTAAGAGAAAAAGAGAAAAAAATAGTTGAAATTGTGTAATGGATGATGGGCCCATAAATGATAAAGTAAAGAGAAAGAGAAAAAGGTTGCTATAAATGGATATGGAGTATTTGTATAATAGAGATGAAAAAGTAAATATTGACTATATCAATAGGATAGGAAATAAATTTGTTACGGCGTATATATAAGATAGATAGTATTATTATATCCTTGATTTATGTTAAGTTGTCTACTGAAAGAGATAGGATAAGAAAAGAGTTACAACCGAGAAGAATAAATGTATCTTTGTGAAATAGTATAACATCAAAATTTTGTAATATCATAAGCTTCTTAAACTTGTTAAAGTACTTATATCTACTTGACTCTTTTCAGTTTGGGTCTCTACTCAATTTATTTTTTGGTGGTCCAAGACTCGCATGCTGTTAATATTTGTCATAAGGAAGGGTTGGGAATTATCTTAAGTATATAATTAAAATATGTAAAAATGGAGAGTTTTATATACTATTGATATTAGATTGGTACCTTGAGAGAATAAGCAGAAGATAGTCTGGTAGAAAATGGCACGAGATGAATTACATTAATTAAGCTAGGTAGTTGGTAAGACAGTTTCCCTCCAACCACTGGATCGAAGGTTGGAAGTGTTAGCGGAGTTGTGGCAAGGATGAACCAAGGAACGATGGTTTAGGAAGTGAAACGTTGATCACAAGGTACGCATATTGCCAAGCAAAGTAGATTAATCTATCCATTTGTTTGTTGGAAATGTATTTTCTGCTTACAAAGCAAACCCTTAATTTCCCCTTATAAAATTCAAACTTAAAACATCTTCTCAGTATATCACTCACTCCTTTTCAAGTGTCTTAATTTAAAAAATTAATAAATGGAAATGAGAAAAACACTCAACCTGATAATCAATAACTACTGGAGGGCAGGGCGAGGAATTGAGAGAGACGTGTTTGAAAAAAAGATGATGAGTGTGCCAAAATTAGAGGGGACAATAGGGGGAAGAGAATATGCAAAGCATAGAGCTCCCAACCCATTTACAAAATTAACAGGGCATTGCGTGTCCTAGCTAGCCCTTGTCTCAGGACACACACACACACACAAGTAGTACTTGATGTTGGGTTGGAGAGAGAAATGAGAAGAATTCCCATTTACACTCCATTTGCGGTCATGATTACGCCATCTCTCTCTCTCTCAAGTGAATTCCCGACATGATTTGTTGTTGAACGATACAGTAGAGAGAGGGGAAATGAAAAGCTGCAAAACCCCCACGTTCCAAGGCAGATCGAAAAGATATTAAGTTTGCTTGTGTGGATGGATTTCCAACTCAAGTGAATTCTCTCTTCTTTTTTCTCGGATTCTAACTGCACACTTTGACATTCTTATCCGTATTCCTAGTAATTTTGGAATTCATATTCATTTCACCCGTTCATCATGTACTTGGGTTGGAAGCACCATCATTAGAATACACGTGTCACTACTTAATATTCTTGAGCACGGCGCTGAGGCTGAGATGATCCCGCACCGCACCGCACCGCACCGCACCGCACCCATGCACTTGTATGCCACGCTGACACACTCCCGTCGTAGCCATAGCTTGTCACGTGCCATTACTATCTTTTATATTTATAAATACCGTCTCTTTCTTATTTCATTTTTCACGCTCTCCTTTTTTTACCTACTACTTCTTTTACTAAATTCATTAATTATTATTGACATTTTCAATTTAACAAAATTCATAAAAATCATATCTCAATTTGTTATTTTTCTCTATAGTTTCAAATAAATGAATAAAAAAACATAAATAGAGATTTGATTTTTTAATATTTTAAAAATTCAAATTGTCAATAAATTTTGTCAATCGTTTATTATGCATAAATTGGAATCAAAAGCTGCATTCCAATTTCTTAGTTGTATAATGGAAATTTTAAATAAAATAAGATAAAGAACTAAATTAAAAACATAAGATAATTTCTTAATTATGTTATTCACGTGGAAATAAAATGTCATTTAACATCTTATATTTAAGTGATTCTATAATTTCTTAATTGTATTATTCTCATGGAAATTAAAATGTCATTTAACCTTTTAATTATATACAATGAGTGATTCTACGGTTCTACACAGCACCCATCTTCGAACAGAATTACAGAGAATTGTTGTTTAATTAGACTCTGTTCATAAAGATGTTGTGATGTAGTAACGTTAATCAATATTGTGAAACTAATCTAACTTACTAATCACCGGTATGGCCTGAGCGTTCATTGTGCTAATTGGCACTTGGGATGATATAAATATACCCATTTAGGGTTGAGGGCTAAAAATGGAAGAAATGACTTCAAATGATATTTTACATGTTCAGACATACTGTGTGATTGTGATTCTTTCGAGTTTACAGATCTAAAAGGTGCAAACACCATTTTTTTAGGGATCAAACTTAAAGTTCATTGTAATACTACATTCGTCCCACTCTACGCATTGACAAATGCTAACTCCGGGGGTTGGGGGGAGAGTGTACAAATATACACTCAAATATTGAATATACTTAATATTAAGTATATATTGAGCCAGGTTTAGAGCTAGCTTAGTCGGTTGAGTAGCAGGCACAGAAACATTGTTAAAGCTGAGATCCGAGTTTGATTCTTATCAACTGTGTTTCTTTGTGTTTTTAGGTTACTCTTTATCTTTCTCTTTGTCTACTATTCTTCTTTATGATATTATATAAGTATTAATTTTTTACAAGTATATCAAAAATTTAACAAATAATTTAGGTATTACTACTATATTTCTATTTCTCACACCCTAAAATTAAAATTTTTGGATTCGCCATTGACTCTAAGTGGAGTAATTCATATTCAGCACATGATTTTATGTAGTGTTGTTTTGTGAGTTAAGTGTAGAGAAAATAAAATAGATAGTGATGTTTCCATTTCAAGAAACGTATCACTTAGAGTGGATCAGATGAAGTATATAATATCTTACTTTCCTTACTTTTTTTTACTGTTCGTGTCTATCTCATTTTTAGGTTTTCTCCTAACAAAATGAATTCTCTTACATACTCCATATGTCTTATCGAAGATAACCATTTTTTAGTTTGTTCCAACCAAGTTAATTTATTACTACAAATAGAAATACATTTATTTTTTATTCTTAATCCACTTTAACACACAAATTTAAAAGAAATTTGTACTAATATAGTCTAGTAATATTTAATTTCTAAAGTAATGACGATATCTAACATTTAATTTTTGAGGAGGAACATATATAAATTAAACAAAACTTTTTTTTATCAAGTTTAACCATTTATGTAACCCTATGATGCATTTTTATGCGGGTTTCATTAATTAGTTATGATATTAAATCTCAGAGCAATCACAGTGGGTGAGTGGGATGACTCCCGCCACTTCAAAAAACAATCGCAAGACAAAAAAAAAAAAAAAACTTCCGCCATTTCAAAACTCCCACCACGTCATTATTCACCTCTTTTTCTGTCACAGATGCAACTTCCACAAGTTGACAAGCGCCGTCTCCCCACACCAAAATATTAATTTGCAATTTTTTTACTTTAAAATTTAAATACAAGATAAAAAAATACGAAAATATTTCATTAAAAATTATAAAAACTTTAAAAAATAAAATATAAAAATATATTATGCAGAAAATATATACTCTATTAATTAATTAATTCTACCAATTTTCATTAATTAATAAATTAATTAAAGAAACCATTAATTAAAAATAATTAGTTAAAGAATTAACTAAAGAAACCATTAGTTAAGGAAATCATTTTTTAGTAATTTAGAATTTAAGAAATTAATTAAGGAAACCATTAATTACGGAAACCCTTCTGCATTCTTCTCCAAAAAACCAGCGAATTTTTAAAAAAATATGAGTATATATTATAAAACCACGCTCCCGGTGCGACGCAGCGACCCAGCAACCCTCATCCGGCGCGGGCCTGTGGCCTGACCGTCGTCGAGCTCTCGCAATGGAGAGTGACGCCCGTCATGCTGGCCACTCCACTCATATACAATTATACATGTTTCTTTGACAATGGGCATCAGCCATCATGTCTTCATGGTCTAATAATTGAGTGGCTAAGTATATGAGCGAAGTCGTGAGTGTCTCTCACTTTATTAACTACTAATAAGAAAATTTGTAATGGTATAACCCAGTACTACAAATTTTGCTGAAATAATTAGGTATAGTAGTGTTATATATAGAGTATTAAAACAAATAGATCAAAGCATCAGTAAACCGGGGTAACAAAATCGGAATCGGACAGTTATTAGGTGTCAAAATTGAATGATTTTTAGAGAAATTTATTTCAGGCAATGAGTTAACGCAGATGTACGTAGACCTGCCCACGGTTCATGAACCGGCGGTTTCGGTTTGGAACCGCCGGTTCCGGTTTTGGGAAATATGGAACCTGAACCAAACCGTGAGGTTGTTTCACGGTTTCAGTTTCGATTCGAAAACCGGCGGTTTCGGTTTCAGTTCCGAACCTCCGGTTTTCGGACGGTGCGTAGCGGTTTAGGTTCGGTTTCGCGGTTTCGCAGTTTTTTTTCCTTAAATTTTTTTTGCCATGTAGTTTGAAATTATAAAATAAATTGGAACAAAGAAATGATAGTTTAAGTTCCAAAGAAATGATAGTTTAAATTGAATTAAGACGAGTAAGCTGAAAATGATACCAAATTTACAATTTACAAATTACAATGTGATAAAATTTATAAACAAATTACAATGTGATATAATTTACAAACAAATTACAAAGTGATATAAATAGGGGGAAATGAGATCCAATTTGAATTTAAAATTAGCATTTAAATATATATATAAATAAATAAAAATAAAAGAAATGGTGTTTTGTGCAATCAATTTTGAATAGTGCAGCCATCACCCACCGCCAACCAATCAATTTTGAAGACTCGAACTAATCAATTTTGAAGACTACAAATTCATTAACCAATGTTAATCAGAGTATTATGCTTTATTTAAAGTAATCAGTTCTTCTAAGTTTTATTAAACTATGTTCAATAAATATTTATTAATAATGATCCATACTTCATGGACTCCATACGTAAAAAACTGTGTTAATTAATAAAATCAGAAATAGTATTATAAAGTTATTACCATAATCAATGGTCCATACTCCATAGACTCCATCTTGTAATCTAGTCTTTTTTTTATTATCTTTTCTCTTATGTTTACCAAATTGCCATCCAATTTTACCAAATAGTATTATAAAGTTATTTTTACTACAAAATTGTCTCACATTATTGTTTCCACATATATTACCAAATCCAAAAATGAAAGTTACTTATAAAAGTATAAAACTAAAAAACCGGATCATTCAACAATGTTTTATTTAATGGAGTATAGTTTTAATATAAGGATTAACTATGTTTAAATTTATCATTGCATAGGCGGTTCGGAACCGTGAAACCGGCGGTTCGGTCGCGGTTTCGGTTCGAAAAATTTAGAACCTAAACCGAACCACGGCTCTAAAATTCACGGTTTCGGTTCGGGATATTTCTCGCGGTTTCGGTTCAGAACCGTAACCGGCAGTTACGGTTTCGGTTTTAACCTCCTATTCGGTAAACCTTGAGCAGCTCTAGATGTACGTCATGGTTGATTTATCACATGTACATTATTATTCTTTATAGACATATAAAATTAAATTAAGTGAACGTATACCTCAAGATATTCAACCGCATTATTAGTTTACTATGCACAATGTCACAATGTGTATGATTTAATGGAGCGCTGCTGTGTATATTCAATGACGACATTGATTTTTATATTTATTTAATTGTTGATAAAGGGACCATATTATAATCGACATAGAATAAGAAGAATTTTAAACTCGAGTTTTTAATTCATAGCAAAAAGGGTCTATATTAAATTTTGGAAAGTAAAGGATTTCATAAAATCCCATGAATAAAAATGTGGCAAAACAAACATCAGACGCCAAGAGATTTTACAAACTGAGCTGGTTTAATTACATTAAAATATTCTTATCTGCTGAAAATCTAAGGAGAAAATCCAAGCGCCTAGATTACCACACACAAACACACACATGATATATGAGCTACTGACAAATAGTATATGGTTGCAGCAAATGTTACAGTTTCATGTTGTCTCCACTTGTATCCGGAGTTATATGGACCCCCATGTGTACTTCATCACATATTTTGTCTGCTACAAAACAACCACATAAAGAGATATAAAAAGAGAGAGATTTGAATTGAGGTGGATGCTTACTAGCATAGTGAAGTAGTGAGTTGAACCTAGCTAAGCTGGGGGTGAGGAACCCTTGTTGGAGAAGGAGACCACGTGCAACTAATTAACACAAGTCGCCTTGCAAATTCTTGCACGTGCCCTGCTTCTCCAACGGGAGCTACGCGCCCGATAACTACCATTGCTGAATAACAAATGTCACAATGTTGTTGTTGTTGTTGTAATAGCAAAATGAGGCATATATTTATAGGGGGTGAGAGAGGAGAGAGAAAGGGTAGTAGGGTTAAAAATTATTAGGGATTGGATTGTTGGAGTGGGAATTCTTTAAAGATTCATCATCATCTCGACTGGAAGGAAAAGTAAACAAGTAAATAGTCATTGATTTTGTATACCAATTATAAAATCACTTCTTCTTCTTCTTTTATTTTTCTTTTCTTCTTTTTATGAATAGACAAAATTAATTGATTGTGCAGATTGGGAAGCAAGCTGGCCATGGAAAAGAACAAAGAAAAAAGGCCGCTTTATTTGGAAGGATGAGACACTCGCTACTTTTTCTTTATTTTTATTTCATTATGGAGTGGAGTATTAATTGTTTCACGCAATATCTCAGATATGACCTCTACTATCCTACTCAACACGCATCCATCCATATTTTTTTCCCTTATAAATAAATTGGAAAATATATGAAGATTAAATTCTCGAAGGTAGTATCGCATGGTAATGCAAAATCTGATAGTTTTCTCTAACTCATAAATCAAACACCACAATTAACAAAAATATTAAAGTAAATGTAATTTATTATTGCCTGAATATTCAAATGTAATCTAATCTATTGACCATTTCTCAATACTACTATAATTAATATCAACTTTGACCAGTCGCGGATCCGGGGGTAGGAGGGGGCGACCGTCCCTTTTTGGCGACCCTCTACCATGGATCTGGATGTGAATTTTTCATTGTCGCCCCCACCGATAGCTTCCGACGTCGCCCGACTCCTCCTCCACTAGCTTCCAACAAATTTTATTTTGCCCCCTCTATTTTTGGATCTCGGATCGACCCATTAATATTCAAACTACAAAAAGTTATGCATGCAAATCTAAGGCCCCCAACTATTTTAAAATTTTCAAACTGATGTTTGAATTCACAATAATCATGTTCATGTTCATGTTCCACTTTTAAATACAGAAATTTTTACCAGAAATATATGTGCAAAATATAATTGCTAATTACCAGTGAATATTAGTCCGTTGTAATTCCATTGATAATTTATTACCAACGACATTTGTTTATTGCTACTTACTAGTGAATATCAATACGCTACAATATTATTGGTAATTTATTACCAATGACATTTGTTCGTTGCTACTTACCAATAACCAGCAATCAGTTGCTACATATAGCTAATTATGATGCGTGATCGATGCATCAAAATCTATCATAAATTTGCTACTAATTCCTTTTTCTTAAATTATTAGTGGACACATTCCAATGCCAATTCGCTATTAATAGTAACATACTACTAATTTTCGCTGGTAAATTGTGAGTTTTTTGTAGTGATTTGCTTAATGTTTAATTGTCTTAACATTACAAGATTATTGAAGATTAACTTTTCACATGGGATGATTATGACTCATAATTCGAGACCAATCATACGTGATATTATCCCAAGATTAAGCATTTAGTCTTTTCTATCCAACCAACCAACAAACACGTGAATCTTATCTAATTTATCAAATTGAACACTTTCAAGTGTGAATTGGTCAAATTCGATAGTTTAGGATAAAATTTCTTTAGAAAGAAATATGTTTTAACATAAGATTTCATATGAAGAAGACGTTTGGCTTATATCAAAATAAATAAAGTTAATCTATGTACACAGTATGATAAACTACTCTTAAAATAAAAATAAAATAATAAATATATTATAGGTGTAACAAAATTTGTAAAATTAAATGTCATAGCCAACTCACATGTTATAGTGTAATAGCACGCATATTGTATTAATATTGTCTTTAAAATTAAGCTGTAGCCGTATCTTCATGTGCGTGCATTAAATTTGCCTCTTTCGAATCACATACGAGAGTATTAGTTATTTGAATCAATATATGCCTATATGTATATATTGGAATCTTGAATTTAACATAGCCGGTCAACGAAATTTGACCAATAATAAATGTGACGAGACATTTAATTTTTGAAAATTAAATGATATAGCGCCGATCTACGTTCCGCATAGATGACCGTAGTATATTCACTTTCTCAAATCCGATTCCCGGTGAGTGAGAAAAAGTGGATTAAAGTTGGTCACACTATAGCTTTTAATAAAGCTATGAGATTAAAGCTTAAGGAGTAATTAACTAGTGTTAATTATCCCACATAGGAGATTAGACACATCTTTTAATGTGTATTTATTAAGTGACTTTACTACACTTAATAATTATAGTGGACTAAGATGGGTTGAAGAAGCTCACAAGCGTGCACACGCGCGCCGAGCTGACCCTTGCTCTTGTTCTTGTTCATGGATCTTGGCAATTGGTCTTTGGGTGGTCTTTGGGCTTTGGGCTTGGTGCTTGGGCCCAAACTTAATGTTTTGGACCAACGCTTAGTCAGCGAGACCAGTGGCATGACACATCGTCAACTATGACGCAGTCAAAGTCTACGAGGCTGTCATGTAACGAAGTCCACGTGTGACGGATGAATTGGGCATGTATCGCGTCTAGATTCATCGTTAACCTCTCCAGCTTTCAAATCTGTAACGGCCAGCCGTTACAGCCACGCCATGATGACAGCCATCAAGGCTGAGTTGACCCCTGCAGTGGACTAGGCCTATAAATAGGCTTGTCATTTCTTGCATCAAGATAGAACATACACACAAAGCATCATACGCTCTCTGCATAGTCTTTTCTTCCCGAAACTCTGCCCTCTCCTCTTCCAGTTCGCCGGAGCTCTGCTGATAGCGGTGCTGCTTCACCAGAGACGTTGCCGTTTTATCTTTGGGGACGACACGCCAAACCGAGAGCACTACTAGGGCGTATCTCGTCTTGCGGAAAGAGGACTTTCCTCGACTCAGCTAAGTTTGATTTCATTGTTTCCATTGTATTTTTAGTTTATGTTCTTCCTTCTTGGGTTGTATTACGCCCGGTTTTTGTTTACCTCTTGTAATTCCAGTCATTCCACCAACAATCGCAAGACGAGATATACTTGCCGTTGAAGGATCGAACCTTAACTGAACTTAAAACTATCGAAACCTAATCCTTTGCTTGGAGATGTCGACCAACGCCAACACCTCCGCTGCCACTACTCTGGCGACCACCGCCTCCACTGTTCCGGCCACCACAGTCCTCCACCGTTCCGGCCACCACAGTCTCCACTGTTCCGGCCACCGCCGCCTTCACTGCTGCCGCTTTCTCATCAACCTTGATGTGACAAGGCACTCCCTTTTCTGCCTCAAATACCTCTTCGGTATGGGACAACCCCTTTGGGGCATCCACTGGATCCACCTTTGGTGGGTCGATAGGTTCCACTTTTAGTGGTTCCTTTGGATACTTTAATGGATCGAGTGTTGGTGCCTCCGAGCTCAATACTAGTGTTGGATCTATTGGGATCAACACGAATGTGGGGTCATCTATGGGCAACATATGTGGGGGGCAATACGCTCAACACAAACTTTGGAGGCTCAACTAGAGCCAACATGAACGGTCCATATCAAGGACTAAGCTCGGTGCCTTTGATGCCGAGAATGATGCCTCCCGCCGAGAAGCCCTCCAAGTTTGGAGGATCCGACTTCAAGAGGTGGCAACAGAAGATGTTGTTCTACTTGACAACATTGAGGGTCGTGCACTATCTCAAGGAAGATGAGCCGCCCACGCCAAGCGATCAAGAGACAAGGTTGGAGGTCTTCTCCGACTACGACGTATGGCACAAAGGGGATTATCTATGTAAAAATTTCATTTTAAGTGCATTAGATGATAGCCTCTACAATGTATACTCTAATGTAACCACATCTAAATAAATGTGGGAAAACCTAGAGAAAAAGTACCGTAGTAATGATGCCGGTACTAAGAAATTTGTAATAGCTAAGTACTTGGACTACAAAATGGTCGATTCAAGACCAGTGATAGACCAAGTACAAGAGTTCCAAATAATCATCCACGAACTCGCCGCCGAGGGGATGATCTTGAAAGAAAACTTTACTTCTGGCACGATAATTGAGAAGCTTCCATCTAGTTGGAAGGACTTCAAGAGCTACCTTAAGCACAAGCGAAAGGAAATGACCCTTGAAGAACTGATCGTGAAGTTGCGCATTGAATCTGACGTGAGCAAAAACGACCTAAAGGCTAAAGGCCCGTTTCATTCAGTTGAAAGAAACACGAAACCCCTTGAATTAATTCACACCGATGTATGTGACTTAAAATTTGTGCAAACAAGAGGCTGTAAAAAGTACTTTATCACCTTTATAGATGATTGAACAAGATATTGCTACATCTATCTTTTGAAAAGCAAAGATGAAGCAATAGAAGCGTTCAAGAATTATAAGAACGAAGTTGAGAATCAATTTGGTTGTAAAATTTAAATGATTCGAAGTGATAGAGGAGGTGAATATGTAGCCCCGTTTAAAGAACTATGCAACGCAAGTGGCATAATTCATCAAACAACTGCTCTCTATTCACCCCAATCTAATGGGGTTGCAGAACGCAAAAATCGAACTCTAAAAAAGATGATGAATGCACTGCTTCTGACTTCAGGATTACCACATAACATGTGGGGGAGCGGTTTTGACCGGCAACTATATCTTGAATAAAATCCCTCTCAAGGGGCAAAGATGTTACCCCTTATGAGCTATGGAAAGGAAGGAAACCATCCTACAAATACCTCAAAGTGTGGGGGTGTTTGGCTAAGGTGATGGTTCCCCCGCCCAAACAAGTTACAATCGGACCTAAAACGGTTGATTGCATCTTCATTGGATATGCACTTAATAGTAGTGCATACATATTTGTGGTCCACAAGTCCGAAATTCCAACAGTGACTGTAGGAACAACGATTGAATCAAGAAACGATATATTTCTTGAAAATACGTTTCCTTGTAAAAATAAGGAAAGCGTAGCATCCAATTCTGAGACAAGAATTGAGGATGAAACCACCAGCTCTAAACCATTGGAGATAGAGCCCGATTCACGCAAACGTGCAAGGCCTGATCCGAATGAGGCAACACTGCGACGTGGGAATATGGTCAGAACACCAAAGACATTTGGTCCTGACTATATTGCATTCATGTTGGACGAAGAACCAACATCGATAAAAGTAGCCTTTGCAGGCCCAGACGGGTTGCATTGGAATGAAGCTGTTCAAAGCGAAATTGATTCAATTTTGCTAAACCACACATGAGTGTTGGTTGATCTTCATGAAGATGCTAAACCTTTAGGATGCAAATGGGTCCTTAAAAGAAAGTTTAAGGCCGATGGAACAGTGGACAAGTATAAAGCTAGACTGGTAGTCAAAGGCTTTAAACAAAAGGAAGGGTACGATTTCTTCGATACCTACTCACCTGTAACGAGGATTACATCAATTCGAGTGCTTCTCGCGATTGCTGTTGTACACAATCTTGAGATTCATCAAATGGATGTTAAGACTGCGTTTCTAAATGGTGACCTTGAAGATGAAATCTATATGGATCAACCTGAAGGTTTCGTAGTACCTGGACAGGAGAAAAAAGTATGTAGACTGGTTAAATCCCTCTATGGATTGAAACAAGCGTCGTTGCAATGGCACTTGAAATTTGATAACGTGATGTTATCAAATGGATTTAAAATCAACGAATGTGACAAATGTGTCTACATTAAGAACACGATTAATGGATACGTTATAGTGTGTCTCTATGTTGATTATATGTTAATCATGAGTAGTAACACCCAAGTGATTAACGACACGAAGGCCATGTTAAAAAGAAACTTTGACATGAAGGACATGGGTCTAGCCGATGTAATTCTTGGAATGAAAATTCTAAGAACATCTGAAGGAATCACCTTAACACAATCTCATTATGTTGAGAAAGTACTAAAAAGATTCAACGCTTATGATAGCACACCGGCTAAGTCACCAATAGAGCTAAATGTTCATTTAACCAAGACCAAAGGCGAACCTGTCGCACAAGAAGACTATGCGAAGGTCATTGGGTGCATTATGTATCTGACTAATTGCACCCGACCCGATATCGCTTGCGCTGTGAACAAATTAGCACGCTACACGAGCAATCCAAACAAAGAGCATTGGACTGCTCTTGTAAGGGTTTTGAGATATTTAAGATATACTCAAAATCACGGGCTACACTTTACGAGATACCCTCCGGTACTTGAAGGGTACTGTGATGCAAACTGGATATCCGATAACAAAGACACACTTTCTACAAGTGGATACGTCTTTACTATTGAGGGTAGTGCTGTCTCGTGGAAATCCACAAAACAGACTTGTATAGCTCGATCAACAATGGAATATGAATTCATAGTTTTAGATAAAGCTGGTGAAGAAGTCGAGTGGCTTAAGAATTTCCTAGAGGTCATTCCTTGTTGGTCCAAGCCTGCACCTCCAGTGTTAATTCACTATGATAGCCAAGCAGCTATCAGAAGAGCAAATAATGGCTTCTATAATGGTAAGTCTCGACACATTCGTCGACGACACAACACCGTGAGGCATTAGATCACAACTGGCGTGATTACAATTGACTATGTAAAGTCAATAGATAATCTAGCGGATCCGCTAACCAAAGGGTTAAACTGTGATCAAATGAATAAACTGCTAGAGGGAATGAGTCTAAAATCCACAAGCTGAAAGAACAATCATAGTGGTAACCCAACCATGATGACTGGAGATCCCAAGAACTCGGTTCAACGGGAAAACTAAGCTATGAGAGTTCATGAGAAACACTCATCTACATCTATTTCCTAAAGAGCAATAGAGTGTTGAAAAACCTGCCTAAGTGGTAAAGGTTAAGTATATGACTTTTAATGGTTCTTAAGGATCTCAAAGAGATGGAGTTCTCAAAGAGACCAAGTAGGGCAAGGTACTTGACTAAGAATCACCTATGTAAATGCGAAGTGTGGTCGCTTCACAAAACGCATTTATGAATCCAAAGTGGTGTCCAAGACCGCAATGGACACAAACTGTAAGAACGGAAGAGGTTGAGGTGTTTAAGTGTTAACATCATTGTCTCGGTACACGCCGTGGAGGAATAGTTCAAAGCATCTCGCTACTAGTCCTCCTGTGTATCCGATGGTGCTCTCTATGGATGGTTCAAGGCCAAAAACTACCTATCCTTATACTTATATACCTCGTGAGGTTTGAGCTTGTGTCTGCATGCATATGCATTTGGCTTTTTCCACTCATGTGGAGGATTATTGGAATCTTGAATTTAAGATGCCCGGTCAATGAAATTTGACTAATAATAAATGTGATGAGATATTTAATTTTTGGAAATTAAATGATATAGCGTCGATCTACGTTCCGCGTAGATGACCGTAGTATATTCACTTTCTCAAATCCGATTTACGGTGAGTGAGAAAAAGTGAATTAAAGTTGGTCACATTGTAGCTTTTAATAAAGCTATGAGATTAAAGCTTAGGGAGTAATTAACTAGTGTTAATTATCCCACATAGGAGATTAGACACATCTTTTAATGTGTATTTATTAAGTGACTTTACTACACTTAATAATTATAATGGACTAAGATGGGTTGAAGAAGCCAACCTGTGCACGTGCCCTTGCCCTTGCTCTTGCTCTTGTTCTTGGATCTTGGCAATTGGTTTTTGGGTGGTCTTTGGGCTTGGTGCTTGTGCCCAAACTTAATGTTTTGGACCAACGCTTTGTCAGCGAGACCAGTGGCATAACACATCGTCAACTATGACGCAGTCAAAGTCTACGAGGTTGCCATGTAACGAAGTCCACGTGTGACGGATGAATTGGGCATGTATCGCGTCTAGATTCATCGTCAACCTCTCCAGCTTTCAAATCCGTAACGGCCAGCCGTTACAGCCACGCCATGATGAGCCATGATGACAGCCATCAAGGCTGAGTTGACCCATGCAGTGGACTAGGCCTATAAATAGGCTAGTCATTTCTTGCATCAACATAGAACATACACAAAGCATCATACTCTCTCTGCATAGTCTTTTCTTCCCGAAGCTCTGCCCTCTTCTCTTTCAGTTCGCCGGAGCTTTGCTGATAGCGGTGCTGCTTCACCAGAGACGTTGCCGTTTTATCTTTAGGGACGACACGCCAAACCGAGCGCACTACCGGGGCGTATCTCGTCTTCTGGAAAGAGGGCTTTCCTCGACTCGGCTAAGTTTGATTTCATTGTTTTCATTGTATTTTCAGTTTCTGTTCTTCCTTCTTGAATTGTATTACGCCCGGTTTTTGTTTATCTCTTATAATTCCAGTCATTTGACCAATAGTATATAGAGTTTCTTTGTGTTAATGTTAATTAACTAACTCAGTATAGTCACATGGGGAATCTGGCATTAAAGGTCTAAATTTTCTTTAATTTATAGACCACTACTAAAATTTGTTTTCAAGTTTTCTTTGGTTAATAATTAACTAGGAAATTTGAGGTTCCTTATAAAATGTACTACTACTCTTTTATATAGGTTAAATTAATGTTCTTGAATTTTGGTGAGGTGATATCAAATACTCTACATATATTGCTATTGCACTAGCTAATATTGATTTTAAAATTAATGTTAATTAATCAAATCTATATTTTGATTTTAAAATTATTCCATTTCTATCGCTTTACTTTTTATTGCACAATGATCAGCTAAGTAATCCCGACCCGATGCTGAAACATAATTTCATTATTGCCATGTACATCTATATGGGCTCCTTTGATATCTTAAAAAGACTACTTCTCCTACCCAATTCCATTGTAGCCCAATTCAGGCTTCCAAGTTTACACCTCAGATCATTACTTTCCTATTGTGTGCTTTGATGCATATTTGTTTTTCTAATTCATTATGTGTTCCAAATCTTAATCAAATTAAAATATTATTTTCACTTTAAATATACAAATTAAAAAACTTTAGTCCCAACTCATGTTTCATTTTAAAAATAGGCATTTTCCCACCTTCACCTACACATCTAATTTATAGGAGTACAATGTACTAGTAGCAGTAGAAGTAGTATTAGCTTGGGTGAAGATAAGATTGAAAACAATTGAAACGAAGGCGATAAGATTTGCAAGAGAATAATGATAGGGATCTAGACGTTTACTTTATATAGGAAGTTAGCTGATATTTTTCATATTACTACTATTTAACTTATTCCATTATATTTATTGTTATAATTGTTAGGATTTTATTTGTTTTGTTAAAATACAATCTCTTCATCCCAAAAAATTTGTTACATTTCATTTTCTGTATTTGTTTTGAAAAAAATGATACTCCATAGTTAGTTAAAATGAAGAGAGGGTAAAGTAAGAGAAAAAATAATTATTTTCATGAATGGAGGGAGTATTTATAATACTTTTTTGCAGGGCAGGTGTTCCATACAACCTAAATAATTCATAAATTATGAAATTAAAATATTAATTTTTATTATAAAATATTAAATGTATGGAACAATAACACAACAGGAGATCCAAATCCCTTATCTACTCCTTACGTGCTAATCGATCAGTCACCCACGTCACCTTTAAAATAACAACACTAGCCTTGGTTGGATGCCGATGGAAACCTAAATGACTTGGTTGGTAGCATGCAAGCTCTTTGTGTGCTAACTTGTGCTAGTAGGTTCTGCGAACCATGGGGTTGCTTGACCACCTATGGGACAACATGGTTGTCGGTTCGCGACAGGATAGCCACCTCGAGAAACTTAGAAAAATTCCACTTTTAGCTTTTGATACAACTCCGACAAGGGTATGGATCTCTTGTTGAGTTCGGCCAATGAAAGTGACGAGGAGTGTGATTATCATGATTTATGGGTGTTATTTAAGTATATTAAGATTAAGATGAAATTGGATATTTATTGAATCCCATTCAAATAAGAAAATATGAGACATTTATTAGGGACCGGAGAGTATACTATTTTAATATATTTTTTTTATCAACTTACTTTATATATGGTTCCTCTCTCTTCTTTAACTTTTAATCTAATTTCTTCTTTTCTCTCTCTATCAATAAAATTAATCTTAGCTAACCAAGAGGAGTATTAGATAAAGCGTTACGTTAATCTAACAACGTGTTTTGCATATATTTAGAATTAGGATATGAATACACCCCATCTAACAAAATAAGTATTTTACTAAATAAAAGATTTGTGAAATTCAATTCTTCGAATTCAATTTAATAAATTCCAATGTCAATTTTAACTTAAATTCCGATTTCAATTCCGATTTCAGTTCCAATTCATATTTCAATATCATAGGAGTTTATAGTAGTGCTACTTAATTTCAATTTTTATTTTTATTTTTATTTTTATTTTTATTTTTATTTTTATTTCTATTTCTATTTCTATTTCTATTTCTATTTCTATTTCTATTTCTATTTCTATTTCTATTTCTATTTCTATTTCGAGCCATACAATGAATAGGCAGTGATTTTTCTCCCAATTCCAAATACAACGAGTCAATGCCATGGTCAGAATGCAAGATTTTCAGTTCGCGATTCCTTTCTAGTTTATACCTTAAATTCAATACTGTACACAATATAATACAGAATCGAGTATTGTAATGAGGAGATTCCACCGTTTCTGCATCTTCTTGTTCCTCAACTCCATCAATTTTTGGTTCCAGTGCGCTGGTGAGTGCTTATCTCACTCTTATTCGATCTTCACTTGATTATACGCTCTTTAATTGCTCGTTCTGTTTCTCAGAGTTCATAACTTTTCAGGTGGTTAGTTTTTTTGTACAGAGCGTGTCGTGTTTAATGGCTGATTTGTATTCTGAAACGATTTGTAAAGTGCAAGTATGAATTATCCTTTCTGATTCAATTGGTTCATATGATTCCTAAGTCTCGATGTACGGAACTTCTTAAGGATTGTGTTATTCAATGATGAAGCGCAAGATCGCAATTTGTGATACACCTAATCAGCTGTTATTTTGTTGTTGTATTGGGAAGTAGTCAAGTAGTGTTCTAGAAGAGAGTGAATGCACTTCTTTCAAGAAAAAAGGTGGAGAAATGGATAGACTAATTGTGTTTGGGGTTTTAGTTTCCAGCATTTTCCAAGTTTTTAATATATTATCCCTATGCAGGGATAAATGGAGAAACATCATTTATCCTCTCTTTTTTGAGGAAAAATAAAATACAATGATCCCAATGCTTCTTAGTTTCTATATGGGATATGACTTATCAGTTTTCCATGCTGTGATCAAATTTTCTCCAGAATTTGCAGAAATATAATAGGAGTATGTCTTTTTGCTATAAGTATGTTACAAAATTGTGAAAACGTGATGAAACTGTACCATCATACCATGCACTATTTTATCATTTTTCATATATGTTGTGGGAAGAGTTATGACTAATATTGAACATGTACTGCTCATGGCTTTGGATGTGAAGATAAACATTAGATTGTTGGACTGAAGGTGATAATATCCAATCCAGTACTTCATATGTCGGTACACTGTATTAATATATGTATTGCAAGTGTAGAATATTAGTTGAAGATCACACTTTTGACAGGGCATGAGTAAATACCAGATTATCAGTGCATGAGGGCAGTCTCTTAAACCTGAAAACTAAGAGAGGCGAGTAGATCATTCAGCTCCTATGACTCATTAACGTTATCAGCAAAAAATAAAAAATCCATCAATATTATTCTTTGTGTGATTCATCTTCTCTGAATTGTGTATGAGCTATCTTTGCAAATAAGAAATTTATAGTATGATTTACAGGAGAGGGGGGGGGGGTTATTTTCACCATTGACCAATGTTACTCGATCATATTCACATCCCTTATGATTCATTGCACATAAATCCACTCTTAAGTTTGCCCAAATATTGCCTATGGTGTACTACAGGCAACAGTATACCAAAAGTACCCTACATTAGATAAGCATCTCTAGTGATTTATAGAGAGCAGGACCTTATCTTAGATCAGACTAACTGGATCATAAACTTTAGCAGCAGGTACTTTCGTATCTGAAATGGGTTGTGCCAATTTGTTGCGGAATTTGATTGGTCCAGTCAGTGTCCTAATTGTCCTTGAAGAAATGCCCATATTCCCCCAATGATATAGTAGTACTTTTCACCTATTTTCCAAGTTTTTATTGGAAAGAACTTTCAGTGATATATATCTTTCTTTGTAGATTGTGTGAACAGGAAGTCTTAGTTAATAGTATTAAAAATTTATCTAAAATAACTAACGTAAAATGGTTTGTCCGGCTAGGGGAAGTGCGGCAGTGAAGTGATTGGACTTCTTGCCTCTTTCTTGGGGAGCCCAACAACAAGTTGGGAGCTTATACCAATTTTTACAATCAATTCATTTGTTTATAAAATGGATGGAGACTTATAGAGTATTAGTAATGCTTACTGGATAACTTATCCCAACAGAATGATAGTGTTCACTCAGTTAAGTGATGGGAATAGCCACTTGTTGTTTAATATGCAAGGATTAATAGACTCTAGAACAGAGAAGTTAGGTGAGAAGAGGAAAGAGCACTTCAAGGTGCTATTCTCCACTGCGATCTTTATCTTCAAGTATTTGAAATGCCGGTGAACCTTATTTTAGATGGAATGGAATGAAAAAAACCTCAAAAAGCCCGTCAGTTATGTAGAAGTGCATCATTGATTTTAGATACTCTCACTGCAGGTAAAACAAGTGAAGTTTGCATTTCTCCCGGTGGTCGATTCCCCCCATTTTCAAATGTAGGCAAACCCCCCAAGAAAGCAAGCAAAGGTCCCAGAGATCTTACACTTTGTAGGGTTTTCCGCAAAAAGACATGCTGTGATGTAACTCAGACGCATCCTGCTTTGCTGTCCATCAGGAGACTTGCATCGTCTGGAGAAGCAAGCCAAGAGTGCTTGAATTTATGGGAATTCTTGGAATGTTCTATCTGCGATCCAAGGGTGGGGGTACAGCGAGGACCTCCTAACATCTGTGCATCATTTTGTGATAGGATCTATGAAGCATGTTCAACAGCATACTTTGCTATTGATGGAAAGACACAGGTTTTTTGCACTTTTTATTTTACATTTTTGCAATTTCCTCATATTCTTATCTATGATATGTGCCTATGCTTTTAAATTATCCAAAATAACTTGTCATGCAAGAGCGCAGGTTGCTTTTGTTTTAGCTGGGCTTTGCTAAAAGTGATAGTGCATAATGTTGGTATTACTGAATGATGGAATAGAATTTTATTTTAAACGTTAATTTTTTTAGTAAATTTGCTGATCGGATAATCATATTTCAGGTACTAGCACCATGTGGCCAAGGTGACTTTGTTTGTGGTAGAGCTTCAGAGTGGGTCTCTAATGGGACTGAGCTCTGCAATGCTGCAGGTTTCTCTGTCAAGCCTCTCGATGAACCTGGTGAATTTCCGTGCTATGGAGGGAAGAGTAGCCTAGATTATATTGCAAATTCCTGGAAATCTTCACGTTATGAGATTGTACGTGGAGACCAGAATACTGAGGTTGTCCAGGATTTTATGCAATTGATTGCTGATATGCCATTGAGTGAGAGAATTTCTTGGGCTGTTGGAGGAATGGTGCTTACAGCTGGACTTCTGTTTGCAAGGTCAGAGTTTATTTTGAGGGTTAATTTGTAACTTCTGCATATGTGTGTGTGTGTGGTTTCTCAGAAAAGAAATATGAGAGGAGATATATAAGAAATTTGGAACTGGCTTGACTGTTCATCAACTTATATTGGTCTGTGTTTCCTCGGTTTATTCCATTTAGTTTCCTATATCCACAATGTATGTAGCCCTTTTACTTTTGACATTGAGAAGTCTAAACAATCTGCAATCATGAGTGGGTCACCTGCGTTCAGAGACGGAAGAAAAAAAAACAGCTGCTTCTAAAGCATCTTTAATTAGGCCAAATAGTCCATCCTTCCTTTCACTAATGAAAGAGATATTAATATCAATCTTAATGCTAGTGTGTTGCAATTGTAATGTCTTTTGTTTTCTTGATTGATGTACTTTTAGTTTTACTGAGATTCTACATTAGTAATTCAGTATTAGTCCTCCATAAGAATATTATGCTGTGGCTTATCATATTAGTTCAATGATGATGTAGTAGAAGGAAGAGCAACGGTCAACGCCAGAAGCAAGCAGCTATCCAGCGTACTGGAAGGAGACTAGGAACTAGGATAAGCCCTCCTGCATCCCCTGTTAGCCACGGGAACAGAAAGAATGTCGGAAAATGAGTGCCAAGCATATTACGCCCCCTTTGTTACAGCCTTACAGGCGAGTAAGTTATGCAAAAAATGCCACCTCATCTTCCTCCCTCTTTGTAATTTTGGCTATAGATATATTTAGATTTGTGTTACCCCTTGTTTAGTAACATTTTTCAAGGCTATTTCTTTTCACAATACATGGGAACGTCTTTACTTGGACTGGGAAGTGCTTACTCAATATTCTACTTGCACGTAGTCTCAATATTACATAGGCTAAACATCGTTGTGTTGAATTCACCCAAAACACCTTTGTTTCGACACTCTTGAACAGGACACTCATGCTAATTGGTCGGGTTAGATCTACATTTGACTTTGCTTATTATGAACATGACTTGAAGGTTTCCACCACCCTCTCGGTTTTGAAGGAATTGTATTCTGAAGCAGGATGTGTATTAGAACAGCCAGACCTTATACTTGAATGAGCTTTGATGTAATATGGTGAGCTTTGCTCAGTAGATAATGTCTTGTGCTGTCGTAAACCAGCTATACAGTGTCGTTTTCGAGTGACAAGTGAGTGATTATGTATGGCGCCGTATGCTAACTATTAACTAGGTGTGCTAAACTCTATTCACATTCAATTCATCTTTTGCATGATATCTCCTCTATGCACATTCAATTCCTCTTTTGCAATATGATTGATTCCAGTAACTATTTTATGATAGCATCTAATGGTATCAATTCAGGTCCAAAACGCTTCTTCAAATGAATGATACTACATTCTTAATTTTTATTTAACCACACCACCAACAGGAAATTACATTTCTGTTGCTTGCACAGAAAAATAGTTATTTACTTGCTATTAAAAACACAAATTGATTTCAACCAAAAAATGCGCAGAAAAATATCAAAACTTTGACGATACTCTTATATTCCATTTCCCAAACGGGTGAAAATTCTTAAAGGGGAGGATTAAGGTAGGATATTCCGTTAGTAGCGCAAGGAGGCGCGAATAAGTGTCTTCAATCGCGCACACCCGAGTTTGAATCTTTTGAGGATAGAGTTTTTTTTACTCCTTTTAACTCAATATATAGAAAACCATTTTTATTTTTTATGTATGTAATAGAAAGTGTTACCTATGAGAATGAATTTTCTTATGAAAAACATTTTAAAAAATGCGATATTTCCCAATTAAAGAAATAAACACAGAATGAAAATGGTGGTATGATTTTAAAGATTGTAATGTAATTTTTCTTAATTAATTAACTTTTTAGTTTTTTTTAAATAAAAATGTGTTTCCTATGTAAAATATAGATTTAGAATGAAATGGTGATATAATTTTTAAAAATATAATATGGAGTGTTATTTTCTAAATTAATTTAATCATTAATTTTTGCTTACATAAAAAGGTAGATTTCTATATGCTAATAAAATGGTGATGTAATTTTCAAAATTTTAGTAATGTAATTCATTATAATTTTTGAAATCATATTATCAGTTTCATTCTTTTAACTTAGCATATAAAAAACAATTTTTAATTTTTGTGTATGTGATAAAAATATTGAAGAAATTTTAAAACTTTTGAGGTATGCCGAAAAAGGAAATGAAATGAACTGATATCTTACCGTTTGGTCTGAGCTCTCTCTGGCTTCACTCTGCTCTCTGGTCTTTCCAAAGAGAAGAGAAGAGAAGAGAAGAGAAGAAACCCTCCGTTGTTGAGGATCCAAAAGGTATGTGTATGCCTCTCTCATTTCTTCTTCATTCCAATATACGCATTGTAATTCCATCCCCTGACTTTCCTGCTCATTGTTGTTTTTTTTTGCAAATGCCTTGCAATCCTATCAATTGTTTTGATAATTTGCTCTTATATATTTGATGATGTGATTCAGTTTTAGGCCTATCTTCCGGTCTTCAATTATGTTTGCTGCTCCCTAGGGTTTATATTTGTCTTCACTTCTTTTTCCTTTCAATATATTATTGCATCGATACGCATGTAGTCATTTCATACTTTTTTCCCTTTACAAAAACCCTCCATAAAATCTCATGTGCAATGCAGTTGATGATATATACTTATGGACGTCTTCATCTTTTTCAGCAAATATGGGGCGGTCAAGCAGGACAATTTATGTTGGCAATCTTCCTAGTGATGTTCGCGAGAGTGAAGTTGAAGATATATTTTACAAGGTTGGACTACATGTAACTCAGTTTTTTCTTAGAAACATTATTGCCAGCTTCCATCAACTTGAATGAAGAAGGAATGTGCTGAATCTTCTTGAAACCTTAGTGTTTCCTTTATAGCTGGTGCATGATAACATAATATGCTTGTCTATTTGTAAATACATGTAGCTTATGTGCATATTCAATTGTATTTATAACTATTCTATACTTATATATTAATATGCATATTCACATGTCTGTGCAATTATGTTTATGGATATTTTTCTAAATACTTGTCTTGTTCATACAAATACTACAAAAACTCTATAATATGTACTCCATGTTTTGCTCTGATAAAAGAGTTATTTGCAAATGTTAGAATGAAAATTGCACATATATTTAGGTATGTTTGGTTACATCCCTGCAAACTTTGCCCATGAAGGTTATCCACCTTTCACATTGACTGTGATAATCTGATTATCATCACACCACTTAAAAAGTGATTATGATAGAGGTCAAGCAATCACATCATTTTTTCTTCCCTTAATAATAATAATTTATGTTCCCTAAGTTATCCCCAGTTGCTGCTGATCAATCCTCTGCTCCTCTTTATGGGATACAATCAGCTGAAACAATTTCATGCTGGATTCTGGTTCATGATAATCAGTTCTTTGTATCTTTTCTAACAGGTTCCCCTTATTTCTGGTTTTGATTTTATGATTTTATTTGTGCAATTGTGCTTACTATTTATCTTTGTTTTTTCCCCTCCAGTATGGGCCTATTGTTGATATCAATTTGAAAATGCCTCCAAGACCTCCTGGTTATGCTTTTGTTGAGGTAAGCACCATTTTGAGCGAGCAAGCTATTTAATGCTGTATTTCTTGCTCTGATAAGTAACTTGGTTGTCAAAAGATAGAACTTGCCCATTTGGATGCTGGGCTGGTTCATTTTTTATTCTGACTTTACCAGAAATTCTCAATCGGTTGTCTTCCTGTTTGAAAACTCTCGTGATGCTGATGATGCCATACATGGCCGGGATGGCTATGATTTTGATGGATGTCGTTTACGGGTGAGTTATATACTATTTCTACCATGATACAGTTGCTCGCTCCTGTGCCTCGTAAGTTAGCTTCCGACTCTTTCTATCAATATGCAGGTTGAACCTACTCATGGAGGGAGAGGATCATCATCGTATGACCGTCACAGTAGTTACAACAGTGGAAGTAGTCGTGGTGGAGTTTCAAAGCATTCTGACTACCGGGGTAATTGCAGTTGGATAAATAGTTTGATTTTAATCTTATTATTTCCTTGTCGACATCTAGTATAATTCGTGATGTTTCAGTGCTGGTTACTGGACTTCCTTCTTCTGCTTCTTGGCAATACTTGAAGGTAACGGTTTGCTTTTGCTTTCTCTTGTATCTATAATGGCGTCTCTCCTATAATTACAAATGTATCCACTGACTTGCTAATGCTTGCACCTTACTTGCTGATTCTGATCTTAGGATCACATGCGTCGAGCTGGAGATGTTTGTTTCTCTCAAGTTTACCGGATCGTGATGGTGAGATATTATCTCTTATAACTACTAGCTTTGCGGACTTGGTTCCACTGAACATGCATTAATTGTTGCCAGTTAAAAAGTTGTTAATTATGTGTCTGCACTAACCACCCTGAAGCTCTCTTGTGATGGTTTTAGCTGTAGATATATTCAATGTTTTGCTGAAGGTGGTTGTACTGGTGATGTATGAATTTATTTAATGTATTCACTATTCAGGAATGCGTGGAGTTGTCGACTATAATAACTACGATGACATGAAATATGCAGTGTGTATAATAACTTCTGTGTTTAGTTGCTCATGTTGACTTTTGTTTGAATTTTGGCAAATTTTTAGTCAACTTCCCCCTTTATCTATGTGGCCTATCTTGGTGATCTTTCAGCTGGTTCTTTGTGCAGATAAGAAAGCTTGATGATTCGCTTTTCCGTAACCAATTTTCAAGGGCATATATAAGGGTAAGTTTGAAGAAGCTTCAGTTTGCTTTTTCCTCGGTTATTGATGCATCTTTAAATCCAGGTGGAGGAGTATGACAGGATACGTAGTTACTCCAGGAGTCCTGGTAAGAGTCCTTACTCCAGAAGCAGAAGTATCTCTCGCAGCCCCGAAGATCAGGACAGGAGTAGAAGGTTAACTAACTTTTTTCATAATTTTGACATGCTATTCTGTATCCGTGTATTTATCTTTTGTCCTAAATCTATCAAGCAGTGCTTCTCCAAGGAATAAAATTTCCCATTGAGATGTGTCTAGATCTCGTTCAAGGTCTGTTGCATCCAAGTCAGAATCTAGGTCTCCTCGCTCCGTATCAAGGTATCGAATCATCTTGTGAGATGTGCAGTTTATGTTTCTTCGCCAAAGAAACATAAGAATTGCTATTAACATGATGGATGTGAAACCAAATTAGAGTACAAATAGCTGGTTGATCAGATAAAGAGGAGTGCTTTTGATGATCTGTTTATAGGATATATGTAGCTATTAGCTAACCCACAGATGGGAAAATGATCTATATATTAAAAAACAATTCAATTACACTGAGATGAATTGAGTACGATATATCTCCCTTTACTTCCAAAATATCCATCTTTTTTTGAAAGAACTCCTGATGAGTGGAAAGTAGATAATGGGCTTTATTGATTGTTGGTTTGATTTGTCTTCAGTTTGGGAAGTTTAGTTTTGATTTTTGTTTACATATTGTGTTTTCTGCCCCTTCTGGTCCCTTATTGTGGTACCAATATTTTGAACTCAATGGAGAGGGTTTTGGTTAAAAGGATATGTTGGATTCAAGGATATGGTTTTATGATTATGAATATTGCCTTTTTGTTTCTAGATTTGGCTTTTCGTGGCACTCTGGGGATTGCATGTTAGGGACTTGATGGCTTACGGTGCTCAGTTTCTTGCTACTCATTTCTTTCTGGCAATAAGCTGCAAGTCGATGAGCATCTGCGGCAAAACCAAGGTGGTAAATTTCATTTTAGTATATGCTATATGTGGTCAATGCATATAAAAGGTGTGAGAAGTAAGTTGGGGGATGAAATATAGCTTGCGTCGATAACTTGACTTATTAGTGCTCAAGTTAATTTCCTCGGTTGATGTGATCTTATAAATTAGGAGTGATGCTACGGTACATACTCAGTCAGGTAGCGGCTAAATATTTCAATATTACTCGACATCTTGAATGCGATAAATGCTTTTTTGTTGAGGTTTACAAGATTCATCTTCGAAGTTTTGAATTTACCCTTCATGAAAATTGTAGATCCCCAAGGAAGTCTAGACCTGCAGCATCACCGCCAGTAAGTATATTTTGTAGCACCTAATCTTTGTAGTAGGTAATCTTGAATAATATTTCCAGACCCCCAAGATTCCTCAGTAAGTTAATTACGTGAAGAAGCTTGGGATATTGCCAGGCAGTTATAGTCGCCATGATTAGATTGCTTTAGAATGACACCAGCCATGGTTAGTATATGTTTCACTAACTGTTGATGCTGCAGCCCCATCAATCCATGCGTGGAAGTGCCAGTGTGAGCCGGAGCCAATCGAGATCGGTATATCCTATTTCCCTGTACCTTTTTTGTCATAGAATTCTTATGCCTGTCAGCTCTATTGTCAGTTCATGGATAGTAATGTGGTCTTAATTTTGTGGTTGGCAGGTGCATTCTGATTGAAGTGCATTTGCGGTTGAAAGATTGAAATGAATTTTGTAGACTGGCAGCCGTGTCTAGCTGTCTAGTTTATTAAACAAAAACTTGGATATGTTCAAGATACATTCAGATGGGATTTGGGGTCCAGATTATCAATTTAGTAATATTTCAGTCAGACTACTAAACCATAACTTGGCACATAATTCCATAAAGGTTTGTGATCGTTGCCACAATTAGTTTGTTAAAATCCCAAATGATTTAAGAACATGGTGTTATTTACCCCAATGGCTCAGAAACAACAGCAAGCCAAAACCCACAACCATCACACAAATATTTGCAGTGCCGCACTCATAAGTCTACACATTATAGGACTGTAGCTCAAGCATATACGATTCGGGTTCTCAGTTCTTAGTTGTGAGCAACAGGAATCAAAGTTTCATTGCAACATGATTTAACACTTATGTTTGATTTTGTGATGGCATCCTCTCAGACCGATGCCTCTGCCTTGGTCTGGTGCCAGAATTGGATGAAGCGTGGTGGTGGAAAGGTGCCCAGATTGAATCCCTATCAACCTGGGTCACAGGGAAACCTGGCTGCTGCTCGCGCTCCCAACCCTGAAAGTGGTCGCGTGGGGGATGTTCAGCATCTTGAAAACTTATTCCAGATGGGTTCGATGAAAAGAAGTAAAATCCATCCGATGATGAGGCTACTGGGGGAACTTGATGCAAACCCCTATGGCTGGCAGATCTATGTCCAGTAGAAACAAGCGAGGCACGTGCACTACTGGATTGCTGGAAATGAGCTTGAAGTGGAGGACGGTCACGGGGCCGAGCAACTGGACCAGGGTACGGTGGAAGCACTGATGAAGTGATAGAGCTGGGAGCTCTGCTAGCGGCGCTGTAAGAAAACATCACACTGATTAATCAATCTCCTTCCCATTTTTCCTATCAGTGGTAATAGGGCTAATACCAACTAGCTGCACCCACTATCAACATATTTCCAATCAAGATGACCTGAGTTGATGCCAAAATTAAAGTTTGATCAATTACTAACCTGTGACCAACGACGAAAGGCTGCATTCCATGTCTGACGGATGGAATAGGTGGTTGATCTGCACTACCAATTCGGTTGGTTGCAGCAAGATGAGAAGGGTGGTCCCAATTGTTGTGATAATGGGCATCCATTGAAGGGAAAGCATACGAGTTCCGTACTTCACTTGGAGCAGACAGCCCACTCCAGTGATTACTAAAATTAGACCCATCAGATACATTCCCACTGGATGTTGAAGTTGTCCCAAAATATGCAATATACGGACAAGGATGAGTTGTAGAGGACACGGGTCCATGTTCCACAAAGTGAGCATGGTGTCCGACATGATCATGGTCTACAAAACAAACCACCATCTTATTATTACAAACTTAGTAAGCCTTAACAGTAACTTGAGGAAAAAAACTTACACGCACTTGATGTAAATTCTCCTTCACTGCAAATAAAAACAAATAACAAAAGACTTGTTAACTGGGTAGGTACAACCGTACAAGGGGAAAGATGATAGTTGAACTGACAGTCAACATATATGTAATGCAGCATTGATGCCAAAGAGATACAAAAGGTAAACTCTCCAACATCCGCCATACTGGCGCTTACTTATCAGCATGTTCTCTTTGTAGATAAAATATTGTAAATGAGAAATGGAGAACCATTCTATTGGAATAGGTGTGTTCAATTTATGAAATGAAGATTTCCGAAACCTTGTTAAAATGAGCACATACAATAGCAGGGGGAAAACCGGCTGAAGGAATTTCTACAAACACAAACCTAGCCGAAATTGATACAAAATTCACTACAGGCTTCATAAAATCTAGGGCAGGCACAAAAGACATGGTTGTTCCAGCCCCTGCTGATTTAAGCAAAGCGAAATTTCTCACAGCTAATAACCAACATGCGCTTTCAGGAATTAAAGATTCATATTCCAGACTCCACAAAATCCAGTTATACTGGACGCATGCATATATTAGCAGAGATACCAGCTGGAATAAATGCCATAATATATTAATCTCTATTGTTATAGAATCCTAGCACTGGTTCACAAACATTCAATAGAAAATGGAATCGTTAGTGGTGTAGTTGAACACCCAGGGGAGACATACTATGAAATTCGAGGTCAACATCAAACTTATAAGGGAAGAGGCTTACTCAAAAGAAGAAGGAAGCCTAGTTAAACCACTGAAAGGACACCAGTGAACTCCAAACGTCTGTAGAGTCAAAGTAAACAAAGATTGTTTATATATAAATTCTACATATGAAATTTAGACTAATCACTAGGGAGAACAAGTAAAAGTGGACAAAGGATAAAACTCATATCTACCACCACCAACTTTTACAAGTTGCACAATTCCAACAAATCAGCACATTCAAATAACTCAAAACCATGCAAGAAGTTAATGACATAACACATCATAAAAGGAATAGCCTCATTAGAACAAAATGTACTCATAGAGATGAAACTCATCTGGGATGGTACAATGGGAAAAGGATCAAGATTATGCTACTTGAATTCAATAGTTAGGCAGATTCGATGAGGAAAAAGCGGACCATTTACTTGACTAAGGACAGAAGACGGTATTTCCCAACAGCAAAAATCATTATACCCTCACAATCATGAATAAATTCAGAAAATTACCATTTCAGAATAATTTAGATCGTATAGATCCTCGTCATGTGCCCAATCATCTGTGCTAAACTCAGGCAATTGACGACCACCATTTGCATAGAGCCATTGTCCTTTCTCAATTTTCCGGCAGTTAGGGCACTGCATTGCTCCCTTTACGTTAAACGCAGAGCCTATGCAATCTGCCAGATCACACACAATGAAATGAATAAATTATAACACAACAATGCATACAATGAATAAATTATAACACAACAACCACATTCTGATTCTCGAAACACTAATCAATTAGTGTGTACATCTCATGCTTCATATGAGGCTAGGCATGAAATTAAAAATAGGTGCCACAACAAAACCAAGAGGATGGTCAATGAATTAAAAGAACCTCATGCTGAAAAACTGTTCTTAAAAGTCAAAGTAAAAACGAAAGGACATAAACAACTCAAGAGATCTAACATGTTTCTGTCACAACCATGGTTCTAAAATAACCAAAACTGCCTAAGTGCCAAATACCCCTTAGATTTTTATTTGCATTAAAATACCCCCAGATAAATATACACACAAATGCACTCACTAAAGATGAAAAATGATAAGATACAATCTTGGTTTTCCTACAAAAGTTGAATCCTTAATGGTAGCTCTTTAAGATTTTATAGATGTATCTTGTATCGCCAAAAGAAAATCTAAAAAATCTAAAATGATACATCTATGTTGACAATTGTTTGGATTTGTTTGGCATTGGTTAACTTCTATAAGATCAAACATGATGGTAATATCTAGATAAGCACAAAAGTAGGCAAGAAAGGTGCTTGACATAAACCAACAAAGTTTCTAGTTGAATCCCTGGTAGAAGTAAAACTATTTGATTATGCGTTCAACTTCATAAATGGCATAATCATAAAAGCAGTGTGAAATTTGCATCAGATCCAACAATTTCGAGATCCGGCAATTGAACTGCATTACTATGAGCGCTCTGTTACCATTATCACTCCATAGAGAGAGATTTAGTGTATTCATCATTACTATACACACTTCAGTCACACCAAAACATACAAGTCCATCCTAACCACGACTCTTCCTCGTGGATTATCAGTGATTAGTAGACAAATGAACATATAACCAAGGCACGACCTCGATCAACCCAATCCACAAGATGTTGGTGATCATCAATTATAATATTCCCCCGTCCACAAAAAAGTCATATTCTACCATTTCGGTTTGCTCACCAAAAATAGTCACTTTCTATCTATAGTAACTACATATACATGGGACCCTATCCACAAGATGAACATATAACGAATCACCCACCACCTCGACCAACCCAATCCACAAGATGTTAGTAATAATTACTTACAATGCTCCTTCCATCCACAAAAAATAGTCATTTTTCGCCATATGGTTTACTCACAAAAAATAGTCACTTTCTATCTATAGTAACTACATATATGTGGGATCCATTCTGCCCTCACTTTCTTCACTTCCAATACATTTTTTAATCATTACAAATACTATAACATGATACCATTCTATTTTCACAATAGTAGCACCAATGATGACTATTTTTCGTGGACAAAAGGAAGTACTATAATACAGTGAATGTCCCCATTATTCATCAGGAGAGCCTCAGAATAACAGGGTACATTCAGGTCTCCCACAATTGTTTTACTTGGATAAATGTGAAATGCTAAATTACACCAAGCATTGGATTTATACACAGAACTAACCTCACCAATTCTCTGCCGGTGGCAAGTAAACTTTGATTTTCAATTCAATAGGTCATCTTTACAGCTAATGTTTGCTCTGCAGCTCCGAAGAACTGAAATTCATATGAAAACATGATTCCCATATCCTAAAACAGGTCATCTAAACCCATAAATGAATACTCCAAACTAACCGCATAATTCCGTACAATGAACTCCATTTTACTAAATTTTCAATCTCAGCAACTCTTATATTTGAATAAAAAATTATCTTTTCACCTAAACTAAGTTATAAATCCAGTCATCTCCCGTACCTCATTTGCACCCAAAAAAACAAGGGAAAAAATTAACAGTTGCAACGGAGTACGGTAAAAAAAACAAAATTTGCAACCAAAAAAATAAATGAAAATGCAATGGAGTAAGGCAGATAAAAGCATCATTGAGCAAATTGCGAAATTAATTACCCACCGAGATGAAATTGATGGCCGCATTGAAGCTTCGCCCAGGATCTGACGCCGGCATCCGTCACCACATCCAAGCAAATCGAGCACGGCACAACTGCATCTGACGCCTTGCCACCACCGTCGCCGTCGTCGAGAAGATCGGCATCGCCCAGCCCCATAATTTAATATATAATCCAAAATTCACATAAAAACCACCACTCTATTACGATCCAGCAATGAAATTGCAACGTAAACAAAAGAAAGTTGAAAGTAAATGGAATTGAAACCGAATTATTAACGAATTCAGATGAAAATTAGATAGGAATTTGGAAACTGCTCCGGAGACGTAAAGGAGAAATTGTGAACCAGTTTTATTTTTGTGTCTATCAATTTTGTCGATAATAATTTTGGCGAGACCAATTTTGTCTGTTGTGAGGAAATGAGGTGAATTAGCTCGGCGCTTTAATTCGACACACTTATCTGTTGGCTGCGTTAACTGCCCCTAACATTTATTATGTCGTGTGCATTAAGAGTCTCATTTAAAATAGATAATAATATATATAATCTATTTTTATATATTAATTTTAGAGTAAAGGTTACGTATATAATTAAAATATAAATTTGGTCCAAAACATTCCCTTTTTAAAAAACAGGTCCATAAAAATTGAAAATATCATCGAAATAGTCATTTTTTTACGATTCCATAAAAAAACTAACAATCAATGCTATGCAGTCACATTATAGTGGGCCATAAAATGACATTTTAGTAAATATAAATAAGATGAATAGAAATCATTTACTTACCTTATTTAATGATCAAAAAATGTTTACACTATTACCCTTTTACTTAATTGCAGTAGTAAATTTCAATTCTATAATTCGTTATTTATATTTCTTTTGTTTTCAAGCTCTTTCAGTTTTTATATTTACTAATATATTTTATATGTGATGTATTATTTATTAAAATATAACGTGTATAACAGTTATTAATTTTATGATCGAGAAAACTGAAAATTTGATCAATACTTCATCCGTCCCACAATAATATGCACTCTTTCCTTTTTAGTCCGTCCCACAAGAATATGCACTTTCTAATTTTGGAAAGTCTTTTCTCTCTAATGAGGTGAGACTCGTTCTCCACTAACAATACTTTTTTTTACTTTTTCTCTCTACTTTTCTCTTACTTTACCAATTTTGCATTAAAACTCGTGCGGAACCCAAAGTGCATGTTCTTTCGGGACGGAGGGAGTATAATTTTATACTGATTGAATCTATTTATAACAATAAATATTTGTTATTAATCATTGAAATATATAGTAATATATTTGTGTATTAGATTTAATAATAGTAGTATTATTACTATTATTAAATTATTTAAATAAAACTATCATTGATTTAAAAATAAAAACGTTTCTTTTTAATCTGTCTTTCCTTAAAAATAAAAACTTTCTGAGAACATTTTTAATGAGACTCATTTTTCATTAACACACTTTTCTTTCTGTCTCTTACTTTCAATTTTTCATTAAAACATATTCCGTTTCAGAAATTTCTATTTTTGGCAAACGAAGAAGGTATATACTATTGAGAGCTCTTGTTTTCTTCATAAATAACATATTCATTTCTCTCCACAAACCATTCATTTCCTTTGATCCTAATAAAATATTTTATGCAATCAAATTAATAGTACTATTAAAATGACCAAGATGAAGAATTAAGAGTGAGATAAAGAAGTTGTTATATCATATATAAGTATTCAATATTTCATGAATTAATTTGTGAGATAATACAATAATTGGCTGTGACATCATAGTTAAAGTGTGATGGGGGGTGGGGGTGCTACGTAATGATATTTTGTCTATATAAGTTTGAATTTAAAATTATACTCCTAACTTGTTATGTTTTTTATAGAGTAGAATTTTATTTACTTGTAAGAAATGAGGGATGAAATTGAGCTTAATGGATGAGTTTTGGTAGCTGGTGCCCAGTGATAGACTTCTCTAACGTTTATTTGAGTTTTATAATAGTAATATTTTATTTTTACATAATACAGTAGTATTAATTTCAAATAATAATGTATACTACTCATTTTCCATTAATTGAATTTTTTAATATATTAAACTGATTATAAACTATATGCGTCTTTGTCATAACTTAGCTTTATAAATTATCTAGGATTTTAATTTATTTAATGGATTCAATTAAGTAATTTCCAATTGTCTAATTTATGTTTCCAGAATAAGATATTTTCTGTGTATACTTTTAATATTGAAACATTGTCCCCTCTAAAAATCTGAATTACTTTTTTATATAAATGCATTGTATACTAGTATAATATTTATATATTTTTTGTTATAATTATGTAAATACTAATTATTAATAATTGACTTATTTTATATAAAGGAGAACAAAAATTATTAGTAACAATTGAGTTATAATATCATTATATATTTATATTATAACTTTAAAATTAATTTTACACAAAATTAAAATAATAATGCAAAAATAAAGAATAAAAATACAAAAAGTGATACGAAATCAACATAAAAGAATTGAAAAGATGGTACATTACTACATTTCTCTTTGTTATTTACTGGAGTGTTAATGTTGAAGGATAATATATTAAAAAATAAATTATTATTTTTTAGATGAAATAAAATAAAGTGAATCAGCAATAAATGAATAATTTTTTTATTAATATTTTAAGTTTACGGTGGGCTATAATGTGGCCATTTAACACTATTCCATTTAAAATAGATAATAATATATGTAATCTATTTTTATATATTAATTTTAGAGTAAAGGTTCTGTATATAATCAAAATATGAATTTGGTCCAAAACATTCACTTTTTGAAAAATAGGTCCATAAAAATTGAAAATGTCGTCGAAGTAGTCATTTTTTTACGATTCTGTAAAAAAACTAACGATCAATGCTAATTGCATAGTGGCGTGACCGTTTGTTTTTTTACGGAACAGTAAAAAAAGAATCACTTGAACGAGAATTTCATTTGTTATGGACCTATTTTTTTAGAAGTGAATGTTTTGGACAAAATTCGTATTTTAGTCATATGTTACGACCAAATTTGACATTACTCTTAATTTTATATTAATATAATATGAATTAAATGAGTTAATGGAAAGTAAGGTCTATCTATTCATAATAATAGTGAACTAAGAACTCTAATGACAGACGGACTAAAATAACAAACAAATACTCTTAATAGCGGACGAATGAAGTAATAGTATATACTACTAGATACTTTCGTATTCCTAACTTATGAAATTGGTTCATTTTTTGCTTCTTCTATGAAGCCATAAAAAACTGATTGTCAAACAAAATTAAGTTATTTTTATCCAATTATTATAACTATCCACGATTATTTAAAATTTTATTGGAGTATTCCCTAAATATTGACCTAATTTTTAATGTTGTGGTGTAGGCTGATTTTAGGCATTGTAATTAGAAAATTAGGCCATTCGTAACGCTGTCTCTTATCCGTCTCTTAACCGTCTCATCTCTTAACTATTAATGGGCCCTACTGTACTTTTCACTCCATCTCTTAACTAAGAGACAGCACCTGCAACCCTCCATATCTTATCCGTCTCTTAAGCATCTCATCCCTTAACTATTCATTTAATTTCATTTTTTATTTTTATTTCCAACAAATTCAATTAATAAAAAGACACTTCATTAAATAAAATAAAATTACAACTTAAAATCTTAAAAATATACATAATTAAATTCGTGGCAAAAAAAAATAAAAAAAAAAGACATAATTTAAAATACAAATTTATAGAAATTATAAAAACTACTCCGCCGGCGAATCATCCCCCGAAGGCGGTGGCGGTGCACCGAATGGAGGCGGAATACCAAGTTGTCCCGCCAGATACACAATGCCGGCATGATGGGCTTGATACTGGGTGGGCGTCATCCGGGAAGTGTCCGCCATCGTGGCGGTGAAGTACATGGACATTAGGAGGAGGGCGGCCCTTGGGAAACCCACCTGGCTTGATTCGTCTTGGCCCCTCCTCCCTCTAGTCGCCTTCGCCGCCTTGGTCCCTTGATTCGTCTCGACCCCCCTGCATCGTCTGTCGTTCCCTCAACCTCCTGCGAGACAACCTCTTGTGCGGCGCTGCCTGAACCGCCCCCACTAGACGAGTATTGGCCACCCGCCGTGTGCTTCGTGCGTTTCGAGGTCGAGCCCGTGCTGGACTGGACACCGCTGGCCCACCTTTCGACGTCTTTGACGGCCTCCCAAACATTGACATGTTTGAATTCTTTGTCGTTGTCGTCGAAATAGACTCGCAAAGCCGATCTCAGAATGTCGGCTCCAGTGGCACCGCTTTGGTAATGAGCCGCTTCATTCTTGTAGATGCCGCAGAATTTTTTGACCTCTCTGTCGACTCGGTCAAAATGACTTCGGAGCATCTTCAATGTGCGGCGGCGGGACCCCTTCGGCTTAATCTCGCTGTAGGCCTCGGTGACCTTTTCCCAAAAGCACTTCCGGGATTGTTGATTCCCGACGATGAGATCGTACGAGACGCTGATCCAGGCGTTGTACAGAGCCATCGTGTCCTTGCGGCTGTACGGATGACAGGCCTACATCCTCTTCCTCCTCGGCCTCCTCCTCCTCCTCCTCCACGGCGTCGAATGCCCTGGAGCTTCCACTGCCTCTTCCTCCTTCCGGATTGGGTTCATCCGGATAATCCTCCCTAATTTGGGATAATCCCAGCGAATACCTCGGGGCGGAGGGACGAGCGTATGCATCCACATCAAAATGGGGTGGTTGGTACCCCGCCGACGTCGACGAGCCTTGGGTGCATGGCGTCGACGAACCGGAACCGGAACCACCCAAAACATTGTACATGCCCCCCAGTCGCCAAACACGTTGATGTCAAACCCACCGGAGCCGCCAGAGTTTCTGTCGCCGGACATTTTTTGATGAAAATTGGAGAGGTTAGATGAAAATTGGAGAGGAAATGAAGATGATTTGGGAAGAATAGATGTGTGTTTGTGTGTATAATAAGGATGAAATATGAGTATTTATAGAGTAAAAAAGAAAAAAAAAATAAATAAATGGTAACATTACCGTTTGAATTTTTATTTTTATTTTTTATTAAATTTGAATTTAAAAAAAATGATTTATTGCGTCAGCGTAACCAAACCCACTCGCGGGCCGGCGAGTGGGCGTCACGCCTAGAGCCAGCACGCGCCACGTCGCGCGGGCGCGTGGCGAGCTGGCGCGCCAGCTGTCTCGGTGGGACGGGCGTCTCGGCGAGACCGGGACGAGACGGGACTGCAACTCGTCTCGCTGCCGTCTCGTCTTGGAGGGACGAGATACGAGACACCCGCGCGACGCGTTGCGGGTGCTCTTAAATTTGTATTTAGATTATCATTCAAATATTTAGTGTGCCAAATGTATAAGAATGTGTGAAAATTTGTAATACTTCTTGCTTCTTAAAATGATGAATACTATGTTTAATTTGCACTGCCAGATTTATAATCTAAATTGCATTTCATGACATTACTCCAACATAAAAAGTTCCCACAACAAGAAATAAACAAATACGTACATTAAAATCCTAATTAATTAATTTATTGCTCTATTATTCTCCTTGATTCGTTATAAAATCAAAATAAGCCTTTTACTTTGAGATATAAGGCCATCCACAATAGGCGCCCAGCGACCGCCCAGCCGAGCGCCGGCGCTGGGCGGTTCGCTGGGCGATCTATTGCAGCCGCCCAGCGGGCGATTGGAGAGAGAAACCGCGCAGCGCTGGGCGGTCGCGTGGCGCTGGGCGGTCCGTTCGGCGCTATTGCAGCGCCCGGATCGGCCAGCGCACCGCCTAGCGCGAAAAAATAATTTTTTTTTTCGAAACACTATATATACGCGCTTTGTTCGTCATTTTCATTCGCACCACTTGTTTTAACGAGTATTCTCTCTATCTTAATTTATGTTCAAGATCAACAACGGTAAATGGATCTCAACAACGAGCCTAGTTCCGGAAGTAGCGGGTCACAAACTCCGGCGATCCCTGTGGGAAGTGGATGGGGACAGGTGCCCAGGTACTACAGCATGTACCCGTAGCAGCAGATGATGCCCAGGGCCCCAACGGGGGGGAGTCCGCCGGGGGGAGTCCGCCGATACCGGGCTGGGCACCAAGTATTCCGACCCCAACGGGATGGGCACCGGGGATGCAGATGATGCCCGGGGGGCCACCGGCGACACAGCGGACTCCGGGGGTCGTACCGGCTACACAGTGGACTCCTGGGGGGTCCCCAGCGACGGCGGGGGATGTCTATCGCCCCAGTTTTGATTTTTCGACTGGGTCTTCGCACACATCGACCCAAACGCCCTTGGGGTTTGATAGTTTCTCCTTAGATGACTTGAGGTTTGATACTCTCGGAGCTCCGGTGACTGTAGGTCAAGGGGGGGGCAGGGCCGGGGCGTGGCGCCCCAAAGAAGAAGGGCAAGAAGAAGGTCGGCGAGTCGTCGCAACCGGGTGAGGAGGAGGTACGGAGGAGGTGGACGGACGACGAGAACGTCGCCCTCAGCAAGGCGTGGGTGAGTGTTTGCGACGATCCTCTCGTTTCGAACGAGCAGAGGATCGTCAACATGTGGGGCAAGATAGCAGCAGCCTACAAGAGATTTTGCCCGAAGGGGAGGACCCGCAACGGGGAGGATTGCCGGAAGGGCTGGAACCGAATCAGGGCGGCGGTCTCCCGATTTTCGGGTTTGTACACCAACGCACTCCGCATGATGAGCAGTGGCCAAACGGAGGATGACTGCAGGAGAATAGCGGAGAAAGCCTTCCCAGTGAAGGGGCTATACAAGGACTTCACCTACTGGAACTGCTATATTGTACTGAGCGAGTCCGAGAAGTTTCGAGTAGGTGTCGACGCTGGCTGGCCGAAGAAGCAACGACTGAACTACACCGGCGATTACAGCGGCAGCAGCGGTGGTTCCCACGACCTCCCCGAGACGACGCAGGAGTTCCCCACGCCGCGGTCGGTCGGTGGCCGACCTCGACCGATTGGGCGCAAGCGCGCTCAGCAGGCGGCGAGGGGGAACGCCGGGGCTTCCCAGGAGGTCCAGTCGGCATCCCCCCTTGGCCACTCCACCCGGGAACTCAAATTCTTCGCTCGCGCCCAAACGCGCGCTCAGTTGATCAAGACGATGGCCGAATGGCGGGTGGCGACGGATCCCGTGGAGAAGAGCGTGCTTCAAACCTTGCTCATGAGCCTGCAGGATGAGTTGGAGGCGATACGGAGGGAGGACGGCGGCAGCGGCGGCGGTGGTGGCGGCGGCGATGGTGGCGATGGCGATGGTGGCGACGGAGGCGACAGCGACGGAGGCTGCGACGACGGAGACGAGGAGTGAATTGTCACTCCTTTTTATTATTGTATTTTTTTTAAAATTTATGTACTTTTTTTATTATTGTATTTTTTTTTAATTAATGTACTTTTTAAATTATTGTACTTTTTAAATTTTAATAGTATTATTAAACTTTTCCCGTATATGTCTCGTAAATTAAATTTCGCATATTGTGTGATTGTTAATTATTTCATTTTGTATATATTTGTTAATAGTGATGTGGATATTAGTGGCTAGGCTATGACTGGGCTATTGCTGGGCTATTTGCTTGTTTTGATGATGTGGCAGGAGGATTTTTAGTGCTGCTGATGTGACAGTGGCTGGGCTATGGCTGGATTATTGCTGGGCTATTCCTATTGTGGATGGCCTAAATAACGACGTTGATGAAATCACGACATCGTCAATAACATTTGTATACTTTTATAATTAATATTCTCTCTTATCACTTTTTCTTCCAACGCCATTATTAAATGATAATTTCTCTTTCTCCTATCTCTCCTCCCCTAAAACCATGCAATTTAAAACATATCCACTAACAATGTAATGCTAATATGCTATACTACTACTCCCTCGTCCGCAAAATGTTGTTCATGCCTGATTCAGCACGAATTTTAAGAAATGTAAAGAAAAGTGAGTAGAAAAAGTTAGTGGAATGTAAACACATATTTATATATTAGTTTTATAATAAAATATGAGTGTAATGAGTTACTGGAAAATGTGGTCCATTTACCAAAAATGAAAAAAACAAAGTGGACAACATTTCACGGACGGACCGAAATCGTAAAAATGGATAATATTTTCGCGGACTGAGGGAGTAATTTATAAGAATCAAAATATTAAACTAAAAAAATATTCCAATTGTCAAAAAAAATAGCGCATACAATTTTTACAATATGCAACTTTGAAATGTTTCACAAAATAGAGTATATTAAATTATTCTACTATATTTTATTCATGCGAGTTATATATGTGTAGATTATATCTCACGCAAATACTTTAGACTCTTTCTTACCCTACTCATTCCAATTTCATTGACCATTGCATATTCTTTTTTCTTTTTTTAATGTAGTACTTAGTACTATACTATTTTTTCATACGCCCCACTTTCCACCCTTGCAAAAATATAACTCACTATTATTTATATTAATATAGAAAAAAGAAAGAGTTTATATTTTTTTACTTCGAAATAAGTCTACATAATTTAAAAACAAAACTGAAAAAAGGTAGACACGCTTAAAAAATGAAATTGCAACATTAGAGCATCCACAACGGTGGACAGACGACGTCCGTCCGTCCGTCCGTGCCGCTGACAAGGACGAGCTCCGCCGCTGGCACGGACGTGCTCTTAGCTAAGAGCACGTCAGTGCCAACGGCAAGAGCACGAGGCGTCGACGTGGCATGCTCTGATTGACCCATTGATTTATCATTTTTTATTATTTTTTTAAAAAAATTGAAAAAATCTGAAAAATTCCAAATTAATAAAAAAATATTTTCCCACTACCTAATAAAATATATCCATTTTTTCCACACTTTTAATTTAATTTTTTTCATTATTTTTACCCCAAAATTCATACTTTCATCTATAAATAGTCTCATTTCAAACACAAAAAAATGACACTATACCAAACAATTCTCTCAATCTCAAATTTTAGGATTTTAATTATATAATTTTTAATTTTTAGGAGTCTAATTATGTAATTTTTAATTTTTAGTATTTTAATTATGTAATTTTTAATTTTTAGGATTTTAATTATGTCGATTTTATTTTATTTGTCATTTGTAATATTATTTAGGTTTTTTTAATGAATTTTAATATTATGGAAATGTTATTGTTTAATTAAATTTTAAATTGAATTGTGCTCGTCCCTGCGGAAGAGCACATGTGTTGGTGTTGTACTCTTGCCAGAGAGCAGACAGAAAAAGTGGGTCCGAGCCCTCAACCATGCTCGCTGGCAAGAGCACGGTTGTGGATGCCCTTAGATAATCCGGTCGAGCACTCATCAATCATACAAAAATGTCAATGCCCAAATTGACCAAAAAATATCAAATTCACTTTTCGATTGTGCATCAAACCAATTCCTCTCTCCTTCATACTCCATCAATTTGAAATTTTGGTGATAACCCTTTTCGTTCCTGCGCCTGTCTGAGTGAAATTGAATCGAATTCTAAGAAAAGAAACCAAAAATGATGACAATTGAAGGAAATATGGATAAGGGGGTGTTGGATGACATAATACGCCGGCTGTTGGAAGGCAAAGGAGGGAAACAGGTGCAGCTTTCCGAGGCCGAGATCCGCCAGCTCTGCGTCAACGCTCGTCAAATTTTCATCTCCGAGCCCAACCTCCTCCAACTCCGTTCCCCTATTAGGATCTGCGGTCTCTCTCTCTCACTTCCTGTTTTTCGCCCATTCTATATGATCAAATTTTGCACATACGTGGCATTGAATTCAGTTTAGGTCTCCCGAATTTTTGACAGTGGAATTTTGGGGTTTTTGGTGCTTGATGAATTCATTACTGCTGGATTTGTTTATATTTTTTATTGACATGCTGGACGTTTGAGTATGGATTAATTGTACTATGACCTAGCTTTTTAAGTAATGAAACGCTAATTTAAGGTAATTTAGTTTCTTATAGAAATATATTGACTAGCTATTGCTGGTTATCATGATGATTTGGGATAATTTATATGCAGTTATAAAGATTCAAGTTTGTTTCCTTGTCAGCTTCTGCATGGTTAATGGTCTTGAGGATGTTGGTACAACTGTGAAAATCACTTTGCAACTTATAAGATCACTAAATCATGAAGTGCATATAAGTTGGGGAAAAATCAGATGCTAATTCGTCAATATCTAGATTCTGCTTCTTTTAGCAGTTTAAGTCTCGTGAGGTCTGTATCAATTTGTGGATCTATGTGAATCCTGTAATGTTGATATGCCTATCAGCCTATCCATAGCCTAGTTTGGGAGTAAATCAAGTTAAAAATATGTTTTGAAGTTAGTCCCATGATTACGTTACTGTGATCTCTTACATTTGATTTAGGAGGATATGAGTTAATTACCAGGTATAGACGCTTTAATTTTCTTTGTAAAACTAGAATAAATGTAAAGTTGCTATCACTAGTAGGACCTATTCTACTGGGAGATGGAGCTCCACAGAAGTGGGACATTGCTGACGCCAATGTGTTAGTGTCAAGGAATGACCTTTTCGGAGTATTGCTCGTCTTTGACTACAAATTAAATCCCGGTATAACTCCCTATAGTACAGGCTGCTTTAGGCAACTTGGTTTGTGTAGCTCTCCGTGTTTGAGCCTTCCTCTCATGCAATATGTGTATGTCACATTGTCACTCTTTGTTGCTTGAATAATATTAGCAGTGCACTCTTCAATCATTATGTGCTTACAGTTGCCACACTAGTTGTTGCTCATTGCTTCTCAACTTTGCTTTGTGCTGGTAAATGAAATAGCTCTCTTACAGGAGACATACATGGCCAGTACCAGGACCTATTAAGGCTCTTCGAGTTTGGTGGGTACCCTCCTGTCGCAAATTACTTATTTCTAGGAGATTATGTTGATCGAGGTAAGCAGAGTTTGGAAACAATATGTTTATTGCTGGCTTACAAGGTTAGGTATCCAGATAGTGTCTACCTTTTAAGGGGAAACCATGAAGATGCCAAGATCAACCGTATTTATGGATTTTATGATGAATGTAAGAGGCGGTTCAATGTTCGGCTCTGGAAGATATTTACCGAGTGCTTTAATTGCTTGCCTGTTTCTGCCGTCATAGATGAAAAGATACTTTGCATGCATGGGGGACTTTCTCCTGAGCTCAAACAATTGGACCAGATTAATGAGATTACTAGGCCGACTGACATTCCAGATAGTGGTCTCCTCTGTGATTTGCTTTGGTCTGATCCTGATCCTAGGGTACGTGGTTGGACCGATAGTGATAGAGGTGTCTCAAGCGTTTTTGGGGCAGATGTGGTTGCAGAATTCTTGCAAAAAAATGATTTGGACCTCATTTGCCGTGGCCATCAGGTATAGGACTATCTTCTTTAACTTTCAGGCTATTTTTCTCGTGATTCTTATACTACCTCTGTCTTTTAAAAATAGAAACTTTTGAAACTACACGGGCGTTAATGCACAATTGGTAAGTAAGAGACATATAGAAAGAAAAAGCGATTGAAGTATTGTTAGTGAGAGTCTCACCTCATTAGAGAGAAAAAATTCTTAAAATAGAAAGTTTCTAATTTTAAAAGACGGGCTAAAATGGAAATATTTTTTTATTTTGAAGAGATGTACTCCCTCCGTCCATGAAATATTGTCCAAGTTTGACTTGGCACGAGTTTTAAGAAATGTAAATAAAAGTGAGTTGAAAATGTTTGTGGAACGAGGGTCCCACATTTATATATTAGTTTTATAATAGAATGTGAGTGTAAAAAATTAGTGGAAAGTGGGGACTATTTACCAAAAATAGAAAAAAAAACAAAGTGGACAACATTTCACGGACGGACCAAAATGGAAAAACTGGACAACATTTCATGGACGGAGGGAGTATATATTATCTGTTAGTTGGAGTGTGAGATGGACTGAAGATCTCAGTATGAAAAATATGCAATGGAACATCGTGGTTTGCCTATTATTACAATTATGTACATGTGCTCATAATTGGATCTTAATGCTTATTCTCTTTTCTTTGGATCTTGTTGAGTGTTTGGCTAATGTCTCAATACTAGATCATTGATTCGATAGCTACTGGAAGCTTAACGTATAGCTTAGAATTTCTGTGTCATGCTGCTGTTTTAGAATGAAGATTTACCACATGCTAAATGGTAAATGCAGGTGGTGGAGGATGGGTATGAATTCTTTGCCAAAAGAAGACTAGTTACCATATTCTCGGCTCCAAATTATGGTGGAGAGTTTGACAACGTAGGTGCTCTTTTAAGTGTGGATGAATCACTAGTGTGTTCCTTTGAGATATTGAAACCCTTGTTAGTCAATCCAAAGGTGCCTTTAAAAAAGGTACGATGATTCCTCTTCTTCCTACATATCTCCCCAAAATTGGTCTTGAAGGTTTAAATTTTGATAATTTCTTTCGGCATCTTGATTGGCAGCCCCCTAAAATTGGAGGGTCCTGATGCACAACGAAGTATATTTACAAGTTTGTTTCAGTGAATGGGTGGCTTGCATTTCTTTGTTCATAAGCTGTCTCGTAGAGAGTGTTTGATACCCATAGCTTAGAAAACTTGGAAGCTGTGAAGTTGAGGAGAATCCATTAGGAAAGGATTATCAGGCAAAAGAGAAGCAAGCTGTTTCCCCTTTATGGATTAGAACCCTCTTAGGTGTGGGATATTTAAAGCAAGCACTGTGCTTGTTTACATTTGGGTAGCTACACCAACTCATTTAATATATTAATGTGATTTCTAGCATCATTTGTACATCCATTCTGACTTCAGCTATGGCTCTTTGTATGGTAGTCTGATGATCATCAATGCAGCAACAGCAAGTTTATGTTCTCTAAACTGAGAGTAGTATATATATTTTCTGTATTTAGTGTTAAACAACAGTGGTGAACTTTTATTCCCTTTCAATTTTGCCTCTCGTCAACTCATAATGGTTGTTCATAAAAATGATAATAGTTTGGGAATCGTCTGCCCCCATAAAATAAAATATCTTCAATCAAATAAAAATGTGTCTTTGTTGGTATATGCTCGGTCTTACAATCACAAAATGTATAGCAAATATGCAACAAATTAAAATGGGACTCTAAAATTTAATCTCTCATACAAATTAGAGATATGAAGTGCAAGTCAACAGATGGAAGAACGTGGAAGGAGGGATTCTGTTTGAGAAATTTGATTAGTTTCAAATTCATCTGAATTTGTAGGGTTTCTGTAAATGGCATAAAGCAGCAGCTGCAGAGCTCCCAACACAAATCCAATTGAATTTGGAACCTGCATATTTCACAAACAGAAAAATTGATAAATTCCATTCTAATTTTCTAACAAGAGACTCATTCAATTAATACCCACCATAGTGAGTAGAAAGGATGGATAAATAGAATAAATGCAAAAAGCCTGTATCATAATATGGTGTACTACAAAGCAGACTTCTCTGAAAAATATCAATACGCCACTTATTAATATTTTGAATGTGCACATTTAAATTTAATTTCAAATTTAAGTGTCAGCAAAATGGTTGATCCTGAATAACCTGGATAGTGATACTACAATTGAAGGCCCAACTTTGTTTGTCAATATGATGCAACACATAGTAGTACTTGTATTGTATGATTGCTCTCTGATACCATCTTTCAAGGTCATAACCTTGAGGATCGTAAAGGGGATGCCATAATTATAGAATTATCATCCTAATAAGGGAAGGAGAAATATATCAAAAGGTATTTTACTGATTTCTTATTGTTTTAAAATGGCCAGTCATCCTATGTCAATGGAGGCAAGCCCAAGAAAAACGCCAAAGCATTGGCAGCAACGGGCGAATCCAGACCCAAGGAAATAGCCATAAAAATCAATAATTAATCAAACCTGGATATATCTTCCTTTCGATATTAAAATTATATTTCCATAATTAATTCCTTAGTATCTTATCGTCTAGTTTATCCAATACTTATAAACTTAGCCAATCATAAATAAAAACTTAAAAACAGAGGAGTAGAGGAAACTTACAAAATATATATTGCTAAACTTTTCCCGAATGATATCTTACAAAAGAGTAAGGATGGAGGGATAAGAGAGAGAGAGAGAGAGAGAGAGAGAGTTCTTATCTCAACACATGAGATCCTGATCTCTTCCTATCAAAAGACCTTATTTAAAGACAACAAAAGTCGGATTTCAAATCCGGATTTGAAATTTATAATTTTCCAGCTGACGTAAGGGCTGACGAAAGTGCTTGCACCCTTTATTCTTTCATCTTTCCACTTTGTTAGCTCCCATTTGCCTTATCTGGCGTTTTCTCGATCATCTTGATGAAGTTCTCAAAATTATCTTCTGTTGAGAAGCCTTCTTCTTCTTCGTATGGATCCTGAGCATCCCTAAAATTTTTATGCTCATCATTGTTTGGAGAGAGTTCTGGAGAATTAATATCTGTATCTCCTTCTTCGTTTTCATCTTCATCCATATGATCAATGTCTTTTCCAATACTAGCCATATATTTTGCTATAAGTTCCTTCTCATTCATTTTTGAGATATTCTTCCTCAAGAATTCTTCAAAAGGAGTAATGTCTTTTTTCAGAGATTTATTAACTCTCTTTTGTTCTTTATAAAAAGAAACTCTTTCTTTTATTAATTGAAAAGTCTGGAGACCTTGGATATCTCCTGACTTGTCCTTCTCCATCATTGTAGGCCAAAACCTAGTGGAGAACTGCCTTTTAAGGCACGGAACATTGTTATGATCAAAACCAATTTCTGGTTCCCATTTCCAGATCCACGGGATGCCAAACTCTGCATAAAAATGAAGAGTCTCCATATTATGGAAAAATCTATTTTGATTCTCTGCTTCTATTAATGCAGGAGAAACCTGTTTCCATTTGAAAAATAAGGATTTAAATTCTTCTGGAAGTATTTTCTCAGAAGTTCCAAAGGTCTGCCACCAGTCATATATCCAGGTTGGCAGTCCTTGTTCATAGACTTTTGGGCAGATTTTAATCCACCACGAATGTTTATGATAAGGATTTTGGTAAAAGAAGGTTTTATAATAAGCTTCCTTTATATCCCAATAATTGAAGTTTATAACTTCTCTGCCACCATTATTATTCTTAATCTGACATTCTCTTTCTCTTAGGGTTCCAAAACCCCAATCTTCAGCTGTTATTATTTGCTTAATTATTATTCTGCTAAAATTATAAACTTTAGCCTCCTTATAAGTTTTGAAATGCCTGATCTCACAAGCTCCCATACTTGTCAGGAATTCTTCATAAAAAATTCTTTTTTATAAGCAGGAGCAGCATATGATGCTGTATCCATATAACGCTGCATAAGCTTCCAAGGCTCTTTTTCCCATTTAAGGTCATGAGTTTCAAGGAAGATAATGATATCTTTGAAGGGAGAAGGAATATACTTTTCTTTCTCTTCTGATGAAGTTATTACCTCAGCATAGGATGTTGAACCTTGTACTTTATTAGCCCAAGATGATGAGGTTCCCTCACTATCCTTTTTTGAGTTCAGATATTCCTGAACTTTCTGAAGTAATTCTGGATTATCTTCCAGTTGGTCGATACCTGTGATATTTTCCTTAAAAAGTTTCTTATTACCATGCTGAATGATGGGGATTCCACCTCCTCTTCCTTTATAAAAGGAAGGGTATTGGCTCCTTTGGCCTCTTCCTCTGGGGAGCATAACTACAAAATGAAACGTTTTAGGTTAAACCAATGAGAATAATTATATTAATTTTTCTCTCACAATCTCTTATAAGTCTTCTGAGATTAAGAGTTTCCTCCAAGATAGGTCCGAGGGAAGTAGCCGGGCGCCACCTTCTAATATAATACCTTTCTCTATCAAGTTCTTCTATTCTAATCTTATAATTTAAAATCATATTTTGGAGATCACGTATCTCCTGGTTATAGCAAATCCTATATGGATTAACCATTAGTAATAAATTCTCTAGTTAGGAAATCGGGTAAATTATTGTCCGATCCTTTTTTATAAATAATTTCAAAATCAAAAGGAGCAAGTTGCGCTTGCCATCTAGCAAACATCTGCTTAGAAACATCGTGCTTAAAATCTTTATCAAACAGAAATTTTGCTGCCTGGCAATCTGTTTTTATTAAAAAACTCTTATTATATAAATCGTCTTGAAATTTCAAAACGATTTAAGGATAGCCAGGATTTTTTTAACAACCGTAGCATAGTTCTTTTGACTACTATTCCATTTTCCCGAATAAAATCTAACAAGATATTCTTGTTTATTTTTGGGATCAATTTGTTTAAGGATACCTCCATATCCTATATTTGAGGCATCGGTTTCTATAACTTTTTTCAAATCAGGATTGGCAATTAAGAGGCAAGGGATATTTTTAACCTTTTCTTTTATTTTTTTAATAGCTTCTGTATGACTATTATTCCAGGGCTTAGGATCCTTCTTAAGCCTTTCATAAAGAATAGCTGTATCCTGAGCAAGATTTTTATAATAAGGAGAAATATAATTAATACTCCCTAGGAACCTTTGTAATTGAGTTTTATCCCTTATTTCATCTGGAAATTTAGACGCAAACTCGATGCTTCTATCTATAGGAATTATTTTTCCTTTCTCAATATTATGACCTAAAAATCTAACACAAACTTGAAACAATTTCATCTTAGATTTGGATATAACAAGGCCATTATTTGAAAATAAGATTTTTAAAAATTCTAAGATGCTCAAAATGAGTTTGGATGTCTTTAGAAAAGACTAAGATATCATCGATATAAACGATGATAAAATCACTGTAAGGATTGAATATATCATTCATGATTTTTTGGAATTCTGAAGGTGCGTTTTTTAAACCAAAAGGCATCACCTTCCACTCGAATTGTCCAAAGGGAACATTAAAAGCAGTTTTATAAACATCCCTTTTATCAATCTGAATCTGCCAATATCCAGATTTTAGATCAAATTTTGAAAATATAATAGCGTTTAAAAGCCTATCTAATAAATCTTTTTTATTGGGCATCGGATATCTAAACCATTTCAAGGCCTTATTAAGCGGTTTATAGTTGATAACTAACCTTGGAACTCCTCTTTCTTGTTTTATAAAATTAATTTGGTTTTGTTTATTAATAATATTTTCTCTAATATTATTCAGAACTCTGCTAATAGGTTCTGTGACGAAGGGAAACTCTAAAGATATATTACCGAAATTTCCTATTATTCCTTTGTTATCAACTCTGATAGGTAAGATTTTCCTAAGGAAAGGAGTTCCTAATATAATTTGGTTGGATATATTCTTAACTAAAAGAAAGCTATTAGGAATACAAGCTTTATTTTTACATATAAAGGCTTTAGGAAGTTTATAACTAATTTCCATTTTTTGATTATTAGCAGAGAATAAATTATGCGAGGTCTTCTCAAAGTATCTAGTAGGTATTAAACCCTCCTGAATACAATTAAGATCTGCTCCACTATCAACAAGAGCAATTAATTCTTTTTTATAGTTATTATCAATAAGAAGGATAATCTTTATAAACCATTTCTGAGAAGTAATTAATTCAAGTTTTGAAAGGAATAACCCTTCATCGTTGCTGTTTGTAGTAGAAACCTCTTTTCCTTTTTCAATTGTTGAGATACGTAAATCTTGGATTCTTAAGTTATTTCTTAATTCTTTAATTTCTTCTTTAAGGTTATTTATTTCTGAATTTAAATCTTTTACCACTGGTTTATTAGAGTATTTTTGATTCATTAATCTTTTAACTTCGGCCATAGTATATGGCTCCGAATTATTATAAGTCATAGTATAAGGTTCAGAATCATAGTTATCTTTCTCAATTAAATCTTTGTTTTTTAATTGATCAAAGATTTCAAGTCTTAATTTCTCATCTTTTATTATTTTCAAAAGTTCTGTTATATCATTACTAGTTATGACATTAATATTACTACTACTTCCTGCTTCATCTTGAAACTGGGCTATGATTTCGTAAAGATTATCACATTTACAAGAATCATTACTGGAATCTGAAACAGAAATATTTTCCGTTTCCTCACAAGTCATATCTTCATCGGAATTTTGATCACTAAATTCTTCTTTTTGTTCTAAAATTTCTATAATAGAATCTTTGAGATCTTTATCTATCTCAAGATTGTTAATTTTTCTTTTTATATTTTTTTTATTTTTTATCCAACAATTACTAGCATAGTGACCTGGTTTTTTACAAAAATCACATATTATAGGAATATTCTTTTTCTTTCTATAAGTTTCCCTTTTTTCTCTTTTTTCTCTTCTTTTATGAGTTTTTCTAGTGGGAACATTATAATCTTTTCTTTTATCATATTTTTTTAGTTTTTTCTTTTGTAACAGGGATATTTTCTACCCCAAATTGGTCACAAAATTGCCCTAATTGTCTCTTCTCATTAAGATTATTTTTCTTAATTTGTCTATCAAGTTTTATCTCATTGCAAAGAGATAATCCTTCTTGGATACAGAATCCTATTAATTTACCATAAGTAAAATTATCATAATTGATATTAATATTTCCTTTTCTTAATTGGGTTCTTACTCTTTCAGCAAAGAGATAAGGTAACCCATCTATGAATTTAGACTTCCAATGAGCAAATATTATTAATAAACAAAACCAAATTAATTTTATAAAGAACTTGCTGAAATTAATCTAGAAATTTCGTTTGTTCCTTGGTTCATAAATACTTACGTAAAAAATTACATCTCTACAATTGAAAGGAATTATACTCTTTCCCAAACGGGAGAAAATATTAGGTCTAGTTTTCCTCCTCCTAGATCTTTTCAAATAGAGGAAGACAATGAAATTAGATATTTTAAAGCTTTTCATAAATTGATTGATAACGAATCCTTTATTAATACCATGGGTTATATTAAAGAGATAAGGTAACCCATCTATGAATTTAGACTTCCAATGAGCACTATTACTTTCTGGGAGTTCCATAACTCTACTTAAAAAAGTATCTTTATACCATCTAAAATTAGTAAGAGTTTTGCATCTTAAATTTTGAAGTAGTGTTCTAATAGTCTCACTATTATCAGATCATCTTCCTGTAAAGTGTTCCATAATATTTATGACAAGAGTATAAACAGAATTTTCTGTAATATTATTGTCTTCTGTTTTTACCGAGGTAAGAATAATATTTCTATTTTATGCGGTGAGATAATTATCCCACCAACCTTTTAACTGACCTGTGAAGCCTGCTGTTATCATTTTTGCAATTTGGCTATCAGTATTACCAAGATTTTTTGCCACAGTACTATACATGAGCATTCTATGGATAATATTTTGAATGTGCCTATCGTTATAACCATCAATATTCCATTCATAAATATTTTTTCCATTATAAGAATTATTTATCGTATACTCCTGTTCTTCAATAAGGACATCCTGGGGGAGTTGGTCTATTATAATAATAGTCAAAAGAACTATGCTACGGTTGTTAAAGAAATCCTGGCTATCCTTAAATGCGTTTTGAAATTTCAAGACGATTTATATAATAAGAGTTTTTTAATAAAAACAGATTGCCAGGCAGCAAAATTTCTGTTTGATAAAGATTTTAAGCACGGTGTTTCTAAGCAGATGTTTGCTAGATGGCAAGCGCAACTTGCTCCTTTTGATTTTGAAATTATTTATAAAAAAGGATCGGACAATAATTTACCCGATTTCCTAACTAGAGAATTTATTACTAATGGTTAATCCATATAGGATTTGCTATAACCAGGAGATACGTGATCTCCAAAATATGATTTTAAATTATAAGATTAGAATAGAAGAACTTGATAGAGAAAGGTATTATATTAGAAGGTGGCGCCCGGCTACTTCCCTCGGACCTATCTTGGAGGAAACTCTTAATCTCAGAAGACTTATAAGAGATTGTGAGAGAAAAATTAATATAATTATTCTCATTGGTTTAACCTAAAACGTTTCATTTTGTAGTTATGCTCCCCAGAGGAAGAGGCCAAAGGAGCCAATACCCTTCCTTTTATAAAGGAAGAGGAGGTGGAATCCCCATCATTCAGCATGGTAATAAGAAACTTTTTAGGGAAAATATCACAGGTATCGACCAACTGGAAGATAATCCAGAATTACTTCAGAAAGTTCAGGAATATCTGAACTCAAAAAAGGATAGTGAGGGAACCTCATCATCTTGGGCTAATAAAGTACAAGGTTCAACATCCTATGCTGAGGTAATAACTTCATCAGAAGAGAAAGAAAAGTATATTCCTTCTCCCTTCAAAGATATCATTATCTTCCTTGAAACTCATGACCTTAAATGGGAAAAAGAGCCTTGGAAGCTTATGCAGCGTTATATGGATACAACATCATATGCTGCTCCTGCTTATAAAAAAAGAATTTTTTATGAAGAATTCCTGACAAGTATGGGAGCTTGTGAGATCAGGCATTTCAAAACTTATAAGGAGGCTAAAGTTTATAATTTTAGCAGAATAATAATTAAGCAAATAATAACAGCTGAAGATTGGGGTTTTGGAACCCTAAGAGAAAGAGAATGTCAGATTAAGAATAATAATGGTGGCAGAGAAGTTATAAACTTCAATTATTGGGATATAAAGGAAGCTTATTATAAAACCTTCTTTTACCAAAATCCTTATCATAAACATTCGTGGTGGATTAAAATCTGCCCAAAAGTCTATGAACAAGGACTGCCAACCTGGATATATGACTGGTGGCAGACCTTTGGAACTTCTGAGAAAATACTTCCAGAAGAATTTAAATCCTTATTTTTCAAATGGAAACATGTTTCTCCTGCATTAATAGAAGCAGAGAATCAAAATAGATTTTTCCATAATATGGAGACTCTTCATTTTTATGCAGAGTTTGGCATCCCGTGGATCTGGAAATGGGAACCAGAAATTGGTTTTGATCATAACAATGTTCCGTGCCTTAAAAGGCAGTTCTCCACTAGGTTTTGGCCTACAATGATGGAGAAGGACAAGTCAGGAGATATCCAAGGTCTCCAGACTCTTCAATTAATAAAAGAAAGAGTTTCTTTTTATAAAGAACAAAAGAGAGTTAATAAATCTCTGAAAAAAGACATTACTCCTTTTGAAGAATTCTTGAGGAAGAATATCTCAAAAATGAATGAGAAGGAACTTATAGCAAAATATATGGCTAGTATTGGAAAAGACATTGATCATATGGATGAAGATGAAAACGAAGAAGGAGATACAGATATTAATTCTCCAGAACTCTCTCCAAACAATGATGAGCATAAAAATTTTAGGGATGCTCAGGATCCATACGAAGAAGAAGAAGGCTTCTCAACAGAAGATAATTTTGAGAACTTCATCAAGATGATCGAGAAAACGCCAGATAAGGCAAATGGGAGCCAACAAAGTGGAAAGATGAAAGAATAAAGGGTGCAAGCACTTTCGTCAGCCCTTACGTCAGCTGGAAAATTATAAATTTCAAATCCGGATTTGAAATCCGACTTTTGTTGTCTTTAAATAAGGTCTTTTGATAGGAAGAGATCAGGATCTCATGTGTTGAGATAAGAACTCTCTCTCTCTCTCTCTCTCTCTCTCGTATCCCTCCATCCTTACTCTTTTGTAAGATATCCTTCGGGAAAAGTTTAGCAATATATATTTTGTAAGTTTCCTCTACTCCTCTGTTTTTAAGTTTTTATTTATGATTGGCTAAGTTTATAAGTATTGGATAAACTAGACGATAAGATACTAAGGAATTAATTATGGAAATATAATTTTAATATCGAAAGGAAGATATATCCAGGTTTGATTAATTATTGATTTTTATGGCTATTTCCTTGGGTCTGGATTCGCCCGTTGCTGCCAATGCTTTGGCGTTTTCTTGGGCTTGCCTCCATTGACATAGGATGACTGGCCATTTTAAAACAATAAGAAATCAGTAAAATACCTTTTGATATATTTATCCTTCCCTTATTAGGATGATAATTCTATAATTATGGCATCCCCTTTACGATCCTCAAGGTTATGACCTTGAAAGATGGTATCGTATGATTGCTCTCTCTTTGAAAAAGGTCATTTATCATGCTAGCTGTGCTGCTACCAAGAACAACTGACAAAATGTTATAGTCTCTACAGGTGGATTTTCCATCTACAGACTATTATGGGTCCATATAATGTACTCCCTGTAATAATTTTGCATTCACCAGCTAATGTGCAGAATGGCCTACTAATTTATGGAGTAGTTGATGGCAACTTACACTTAAAGTAAAAGAGATAGAAAAAAAGTATTTGTAACATGATTAGTATTTGTTAGTGAAAAATAGGTTTCCTGTCATAAAGGTACTCCTATTTTACATAGACATATCAATTTAGATAAATTTAATTTTATTAAAATTTTGGTAACTAGGTATGTACTAATCATTAAATCGGATGATTATTGCATCTCCCTAAAGTCAGGGTGATTATTAATCATCCCAATTCATAATTTAAGAATATTATGCGTTGTGAAAATTTAGTCATACTAATAATCTTTTAAGTTATTCTACACCACAATCAATCCAAACACAAAAGTAAATAATTACTTATGTTATTATATGAATATTATTTAACTCATTCATCATACAAAACGTCCTCATAATATTTTTTTAACATCCAATCTTATTTATCATATGAATCTTGTCTATCTCATGTACCAAATGCTCTCATATTGTTCTCTTTTATGTCTCCCTTAATGTTAAGAGAGATATACTAAATCAACAAAAAATAACTATTTTTTTCTAGTTGAAAAAAAGAAAGTAGTGAAGTTTTGTATTTTAATATGAATATGTTTTCCCACGTCATATTAATGTGATTAAAACAATATATTCTTTCTTTGTAATGATAGTACTAATATTTACAAGCCGACAAGTGATAAGTAGTGATTTCTTTAATAAAATATCTCGACTGAATAATCGTCGTTGACGACAAACGATTATCAGTTGTGGTTTCTCTCTCCACTGATAGTTAGTACTCCCTCCGTCCTGGGCTACTCGCCCCTTTTCTTTTCGGCACGGAGATTAAGGAATGAGTGTATAGGAAAGTAAAAAATGACGGCTATAGGTGAACATTTTTACTAAAAATGGAAAGAGTGCAAGTAACTTGGGATGCCCAAAAAGGAAATAAGTGCGAGTAGCTTGGGACGGAGGGAGTATAATTTATCAGTATTATAAAAAACTATTAAACTCTATAATTTTGGTAATTTCTTTTAAACAAAATATACCTCATTTTTGCATTAAATTCCCGACAAATGATTTTTTTTATATATCAGATGTTTTTAGTACGGCAGAATCTCAGCCATTTATGCAGCACCCCACCATGCTACGGAAAAGCCACTTTCATTAAAGTGGACAAATTGCACCACTCATTGTTAATTACAATTTGCTTATATGGTGTCGAATTATCAAACAATTACTCTTACAATTTGAAAGGATTAAAAACCATAAAGTTAATTAAGGAAAGATAGTCCTGAAATTTTGTGAGGGTTCAAAGATTGGATTATATTGTTACATTTTCAACTTGTACGCTAAGGTTTTAGAATATATACCTACCTGAGCTACCTCTCCTCTCTCTCTCTCTCTCTCTATATATATATATATATATGTATATAGGGTATATATATATATATATACACTCCATGAAACATGTTAATTAGACTTTCCTAAAACACGCAACTTGAATGAAACAACTCATACAAACTTTGTTGTGCACGTCAAATTAATTAAGGCGTAGTAGTAGATTAAGTTATCACATGAAGATGTATTTGCGTGTACGTCAAATTAATTAAAGGTTTAGTATATATATACTTTAATAATTAAAGATAAAAAAAGGTAGAAGAGAAGACTTACTCCAAGAAACCAGTCTTGCACAAGAAAAGCGTAGAAAGTCCAAATCCCACCATTCAAGAATAGAAAAAATGTGAGAAGAAAGGGCATAAACTCGGCACTCTTTGTTGTCACCACTGTTTTCTGCATCAATAAATTACTTAACATGGAATGTGTATATTGATTAATTTGAGATGTGAACTTACGAGGGCAGAAAGAGGTGAAGCGTACATGATGATGTTAAGGGCTGCGCTTAGGAATCCGATGCTATCAATCCTCAAGTCTTCTCCATCCAAAACAAAACACGTTACTAAAAAGGTTGATGCTACAAATCCAACATTCACTATTCCCACAAGTAATGCTGTGTTAAGGCGTTTGTTAGAGTTAGGGGGGGCGAAGATGAGGAACAAGGCGATGTATGTGATCTCGGCCACGACTCCAAAAGCATTGATGGTGGCAACGAGATAGCTGTCAGGCTTGATGATTCCATAGTAAGTCCAAAGCTCACAGTTGAGGAGCGTGCAAATGTATGGAAGGCTCTCGAATTCCTCTGTCGATTTCTTCTTCACTATTCGAACAAACGTCTTCCTGCAACCAATTTATCCATACATTTATTACATCTATTCATATACTAATTTATACTATGTAACTCAACTGATTACCCCGGAGAAAGAAGCATAAGAACTGAGATTACATTCCCTGAAATGTAAAGTTCAAATACATATGTCAATCAATTCATAATCCTAAGTGAAAAAAAAGGAATTCTTAGAGATTTAATGGTGTTACCTATGACGCCGACGAAGAAAACAAGTGTGTCCATGTTTGAGTGAGACGTGAACAAAATGAGGAAAATATAGGTATATGTAGATGCGTATAAATAATGCAGCATTACTAGTGGTTTTGAGGTAATGTTTTTTTAAACAAAATATACCTCATTTTTTGCATTAAATTCTTTTTCAATATATACCATTTTATTTGGATTATGGTACTGTATGTCATTCACAAATTGTGTGGATATAACTTGACTACAAGTTTGGTGCATCTCATTTTCAGGTATATTGATACTAGATGTGGATCATATAATAGTCAAATAAGAGATATAACAAAAATATATGATAGTGTAGCACAAATTAACATATGATCTTTATTTAAAAATTCTTTTATACATGTAACATAAATATGATTGTATTAAAATAACAATGTACCACCAATGAGATCCCTTAAATTTAGGAGCAGATTCAATCTTAGTCTGCCACGTTGTAGGCTTGCTTGCCTGTGTATCGTAGATTGTTTGATTATCTTTGATTTCGTATCACATATTGCTTGGAATCATATGCCGAGTTATTTGTCTATGTATCGCAAATTGCTTGCCTAGGTTATCATTTTAACTATGGTGTCACGATAGTGCTCTGATTTTGTATCTCATTGCTTGGAATCTTGCTTGACTATGTATTATATATTGCAGATTACATGTGAGTCTTGCATGCACATATGTAAATTTCTGGGCTCCACATGTAAGTTTGAAAACATAGCAACTGATATGTAAACCTGAAATTCATTTTGTTGTTTGGCTGACATTAATTTTGTTCGTTGAATTAAACATCTTTATGGAAAACCTATATCAAGGACCTCCCCAACACCTCTTCAAAACTGGAGACAAGGATTAAGATTCAAGATTTTATCAACACATTAACAGCTCTTCTTTTCTAATGCTTTTTGCTTTCGACTTTTTAAAATTACGATTTTTTACCTGTTTATCCATTCATCTAACCTTCTTGGGAAAGATTTAAAGCTTCCTTTTATATTATAACTAAGCTAAATGCTCATGAGGAGTAGAAGACAATGGAAAAAAACTCTATTGTCCTCAAGTTTTCTTACATAGCTGCAGCAGCCTATCAACATAGGTTTGAGCCTTGCTGATAACCCCAACCTCCAACATTTCCCTGCTCACTTCTTTCCCAACCTCCACCACCCCAACCCCGACCCACGTAGTTTCCATCTCCCCAACCACCACCCTGCCGTATTCCACCATCCCAACCACTGCCTTGCTGCATTGCTCCCAAACCTCCCTTATCCCAACCCCCGCTGCTTTGCTGATTTCCTTCTCCCCAACCACCGCCCTGCTGAACGGCTCCCCATCCCCAACTGCTTTGCTGTTGCTGATTTCCCCTTCCCCAGCCTCCCCATCTGTTTTGCTCAGATACCCCCCAACCCCCACTACCTCTAGCTTCATATCCCGCTGCAGCTTGTTCCCAACCTGCTCCTGCACGCGTCACCTCCCACTGCTGACTATTTGTTGGAGTTCCACGTGCTGCTGTCCATCCCTCATCTGTCCGCATCCTCTTTGCCAACGAAGTCTCAACCAGCACAGCTTGCTCTACTTGCTTCCCCTTCCCTGACTGTCTTATCATGTGGGCTGTACTATTCTTATTGAGAAGACGCATTGATTTTTTCTCTCGTTTCCCAGTTACTTTTCTTTTTCCATGAGACTGGACATGAGGGAATTGTGCAGTCATATTGAAATTTGCAATAACTCTAGGAATTGAGGAAGGGATGCCATCAACCCCAAACAGAAGATCCTTGAGTTGAAGTCCAATCTGCCCCCCCATGAAGGAGGTGAGATGTTGAATAGATATCTCTATACAATTATAGATCTGTTTCACTTCTCCGGGTCCAACAGCCCGAGCAACATTCTGGGATATATCAGTAAAATCCTCTACCTGTGGAACTGGTACTCGTCATGTTGCATCAAAGATCATCAAATTTAGAGACAAAAGAAAAGTAGATATAGTAATTACACTGATACAGCCAACTTTAGAATTCCAAGTTTTGGATGTCCAAGAAGCAGTGCATGTGCTTGCACAGAGACCTTTCGCCCAAAGTATTTCAACCGAAGATAACTGCAAATTTAACAAAACCCATTACTGTTGATCCTCTCCCATCACAAAATGATATAAAATGGGTTTTAACTTTAAGGATTAGAAATAGGCATTTCTCTTAAAATTGATAAGTAACTGAGTACCTTGAGAAGTAGAGTGATGAAGAGCTCAGCCAAAGATTCCTTATTTCTTTTCCCATAATTTACAAAATTAGGAATTGATTTTTCAACTGTTGCGGGATCAGTGCCATCTACGTGATAACCATTTAAAGGTCACTTAGTAAGTAGATATGAAAGAAAGTGGGGTTGAACTTACATTCACATGACGCGACTAAGCAATTATTAAAGACAATTACCAGCTCCCAAACTGTGCAGCAATTTAATCATGTACTTTATCCCAAAACACAAACTCAAAAGTAACTAACCTTTAAAGAGTGGTCTTATGCTACTGCTGGAGAAATTATATGAGAATAATTATACCCATGGATTTCCGGATTACATGAGGGCATGGATGTGAACATATGGAAACACACGGTTAAGTAACACCAGAATTATTTCTCCAGGGCCCAGGGGTACCACAGAACCAACATCTTAGTGATTTTGGTTTTCTTGTTTAAATAATCACTTCAACTTAATGTGTTTAGCTTTTAGTAATTTCCTCTATTAATTATTTTTTTACTTTTGAAAATCTTGATAAGTTATTACTAAAGCATAATATTCTATGTGACTAATATCTTGGTAATTATATTATCCATCCCAAAATATATTTTTTATTGTAATTATGTTACAATATGCAAATAAATAACAAGAGCATAACGAAGTAATATTATTAATGTTTACAGTTTTTCCTAGTACTTATTTAGACCAAAACACAATTTTCAATTGGACAGAAGGTACTCCTTTCTAATGTTTATATTTATATTAATGTACATATACAAATAAATTAAGAGAAATATCTTCTATTCATATTAATGTTTATATTTAGTTTGAATAACTCAAACTCAAAACAAATATTTAGAAGCATGTGCCCACACCTTTGTAGTGTGGACAGAAAGGTGTCCTTTCTAAGAGAAATACATTCCATATTTAGAATAATACATGAATGATGAAGGAGAGAGAGATGATAATGCAAGGAAAATGTATGCCGAAGATAGGGATGGTGACAAGAATACAACACTGGAGGCTATGGCTACCTTGTACACTGAAGAATGTGAAAGAAACAAGTTCGGTGCAGGATATCTACCTTTGAATATGGCAGAAAATGGAGGAAGAATAGGAGGAGTCCGAGTCTGTGGGAATAGGAAGACCATGGAATAAGGAAGACAGAATAAACTTCAGTATATAAAGATGTATTGTACTATAAAGGACGAAAGGAAATTAATAATGGCGAAACCCCAGAAGATCATTTCAGGCAAAAAGAGAAGCTAAACCAGCAGTGAGGCGTCGGTTAAGGAATGCCACAAGTCATAGCTCAGTGTCAAACCAAAGAGCAGTAATAGTTTATTCTACAATATGATATTGCAAGAAAAATACTAACTTAGAAAATAAATCACGGGTAAAGCTAACAATCATTTTCTTGAGAAAAACAGAAAAGTACCTAATTGGCCCAATTTTGGTTTTCAACGAGCTTTATAAAACGTTTAATAACAATCCCATTATTTTATTTCATAGCAAAAATAGACACTCTCAAATTTCACCGACTGGAAATTGGAAAAATATTATGGAATAATTTTTCAAGATCAACCGTTTGTTTTATTGGGATTTCTGACACTTCAAGAATAAAAAGATTATTTCACAGCATTTTTCTGGTTAATGGATTCTTTAGGAAAATCTATTCCGCTACAAATAATGTGTCTAAAACAAAAATCGAGTAAAATTTGGCAACTTTTTTGGGGAATTAATATTTGCACCGTTTTAAGTTTGCTGAGTTCACTTAAAATGAAAACAGTTAGCCAAAATTCACTGTTCATTAATCAAACCTACACAGCCCAACAGTTCCATTGCCCAAACACAGCCCAACAGTTCCATTGCCCAAAGCCAACTCGAAAAATTAAAAACTGAAGATCCTTATCATTCTTCTTCTACCAGTCCCATTATATCGATAAACCACTAAGCCTATAAGATTGTTTTAACACATCTTCTCCTTAATCTGCCTTTTTAATTGTTAGTCTGCAATAGGCCTGACAAGTCAGATATCACAAGAATTTTGACTGCAAAGGCATTTAACGAAAAAAAATAAGAAAGCGAAGAGAGGAAAAAGTTAGGAAGAAGAAACAAAGAAAGACGGAAAGATGAAAGGGGGATAAGATATTGGCTAAAGAACTGAGTGAGCTTGTGAAAGGTTATGCTATGTTTTCCACTTACATCTATCCACATCTATATATCCGATACTGTGTATAGTCATTTTAAGGCATGTCTATTACAGGTGATGTTCAATGTTCGTCTCTAAAACAGATTTAACTGATACTTTTCATTAAAATGAAGACAGCTTAAGAAACACGTCCAGGCCAAGCATGGACCCAAAAGGGAATTAGCCTGTAAGCCTGTAACAACTGAACCCCCAACCAACAAGAAAAAGAAAAATGACAATAAGAACAAACCATAAAGCAAGAAACATGACAAATTGCAACGACAGATATAATATAGGCATGGAATGAGCATCAAAAAACAATACCTGTAAATGAAATGCAACCAAGAGAATTATGGAGAGAGAATTAAGGGTTTTATCTTTTGAACTGTTGATGTTGTATGCTTTAGCCCAAGTCTTCATCTGTGAGGCAGATAAGTTGATGTTTATTAGAGTTTAGAACATGCAATAGAAAATTTATTACTAGTTAACAACAAAAATATGCCACGTAAGTTGTAACAATCCTCAGTTACTCTCTGTAGGAAAGGCTAGAAAATGCATATATATTGATCTTCTAAAACTAGAATTGGAAAGTCAACTGTCACAAGCTAAATTGGAGGAGACATCAGCTCTAGCAAGACTCGTTCCTTAATCCTTTAAAATTATTGACACGCATAATTTTCATGTGTAGCGCAATGACCACCTTCACGCCCATCACCTCTCATTCTTTTTATCCATTTCTGTACCACCAAATTCATTACCATGCCTTTCAAATCAATTACCACATATAATTCAATTCCAGTGCCAGAAGGGCATCACAAACCCACAAGACTTTGAACAGGGAAATAAGCCAGTGTTAGAGTGGCACTGGCAACAAAATATCAGAAGTTCATTTCCAATGAACAATTAAAGATCTAAAAGTAGCTAACAGTCAATAAACTAATAAACTGAGTACAAACTGACTATATGAGTCTTAGTTGTTAGCAGTGCTCCACGAAAACCTAGAAGATCCTTCACAATTTAAACTGGTATATGAGATGACCCTAATGATTGGTAAGAATTTAGGTCTGCGGTCATAATTATCAAGAGCTGATTCAGAACTCGGCATAGTAAAAAAATACATATCCACCGTAATAAGATTACAAAGCACATTTCTACGAAATTGCCATCACATTGTCCAACCCAAAAATAGCAAACAAAAATGGAATGGTCTGTACTGTAAAGGTCAAATATGGATAACTAAAGGCTGAAATGGTAAATGGCATAATAAAACATACTAACAAAGAGTTGGAGATGATGTCTCACCAAAAAGCTAAGCTTTTTAAACCTTTCATCAATGGATGAGATCATCCAAATAATCTGTGATTTTGAAATCCCATCTCTATTTTCGACTGATATATCACACTCAACTCCAGTTCCACGGTCAACACATTTCAGAATGGGTACCTTTGCAGTAGTGATAGGAAGGACACCGGAAACATGCCCCATACCTAAAGAAGAAATATGCCCCATACTATTTGAATTTTACACAAGAATAGTTTTGGCAGGCAAAGGTCACATAAGAGTGAAAATGTAAAAATGTATCCAAATTGAACTTGGTAAAGTTCAAGGATACTCAAGTTCCTTCAAGTTGGTTTTGCAATAAAAAAGTACTCCCTCCGTTCCACAGTAATAGAGACATTTCATTTTGAGCACTCGTTTTGGAAAAATGATAATAAATGGTTAAAGTAGAGAAATAGTAAAGTAAGATAGAGAATAGGGTAGCTAATACTCTTCTCTACACTATTCTCTATCTTACTTTACTCTTTCTATACTTTAACCATTTATTATCATTTTTTCAAAACGAGTGCTCAAAATGAAATGCCTCTATTACTGTGGAACGGAGGGAGTACATATCGGTTGTCCTTTGAAAACTGTGTTCTACTTTTTTTTAAGGTTAAATTAGACTAGAATCTTTTCTAAGTTAGCAAGATAGCAAGAAATATATTCCGAAATACAATGAAATATTAAAATTGTAAGAATAAGTAAAAATGTGAACTGGAAATTATACTCTGTATAGCATACAGCTTTCTTGCAAACTTTCTCAAAGTCTGGATCTTCTTTTCACGCGGAAAATTAACTCCACCGGTGCTAAAATTTACTGAGAGGTCCAGATCACTTGTAGTGCTGAAAAGATCCATTACAAAAGAACCAAATTCCACAACTATGGGAATGTCCTTTGAGGTGCCTGAAAAGACAAACATTAACAAGAAATATCAACATAATTCATATACATTCATTTGACATCTTGAAAGAGAACAAGTAGATAGTATTGAACTACACTACCAAGTTCATGGTTCAATTTGAAAGGAGAATACATGACCCTAGCTTCTTCCAGAAAATAACACAAATGATAACAAAATCAAATTATTTCCAGAAGCGCTGTAAGGCAATGAAATCCCATAAAGGCAGAGAGGTTACCATAAAGTTCCTTTGCTATCTCATTGAAGACGCGAATTAATTCTTTTCGAGCTTCATAATCAGTTTGCTTTGGGCGCCGATTGACATAAACATCTTGAAGCAGGGTGTCAAGGGAAGATACTCCTTCCTTAGTTACTTTAATAGCCTGCAATTTCTTCAGTTCAAACTTTTCTGCCTTCTTCTGTAGAACTGTAACACAATCATAACAAAGTGTGAGAGGTAGAACGTGCATAGCATTATTATACTAGTAGCTTATCACTCCGAGGTAGAAAAATATGTTCTATTCAGTAACTTGCTGCTTGAACTGGCGAGGTCCAAAAGCTAATTGTCTTGGGCAACAGAAAAGAACCAATGGTTCGTGTCCAAATCTGTTAGCTATGAGAAAAGAAGGAAACGTTCATGTTATCTCCATCTAAATGTGTCAAGGCTACAAGTTTCAACTCTCAAGTACTGTGGCCAGAGGAGTAAGAAATTTGCAATAAGCAATCTTATATTCGAATGGAAGACCTTGCCCCTCTACCTTATATTCTACTTCCAGTAAATTAAAGCTTGTCGACACACACACTCACACATACCAAAAAAATGCACACACAATTTCTAATTTGAACGACTTAACTCAAAAACAGAAATTTCCTAAAAATGTGTCCGGTTCAGTAGTGCAACTCCAAATTCTGCATAGAAATATGCCCCCATACACAAATAGAATACTATCAAGCAAAAACCCTCAAAGACATGTGGCGTCTAAAAATCTATTCACTACAGCATCCATACCTGTCTTCTGCAGTATAATACATGATGATTTACAAGCAAAATTCACATAAAAATAGAATCGATCACAGCAAACAACATAAAATTAACATGCCCCACATGCCAATAATGTTTGTGAAAATCGCACCTTTCGAGCGCAACGCCATTGCCCAACAACAAAATCTGGATTTTTAAGAGCAACGCCAAGTCAGAAGAAGCATGAGATAAATTTATGATGGTTTGTATTTCAATTCAATTTATTCATGGGTGGATGGATTGAGCGGTGGAGAAGATGGATGGGCGTGGAGTCCTAAAATCCATTCCTGCAACGTTGTAGCTTCAATATGGAGTACACTACATATTCCTCGACTCTCTAATTTCAGTATCCAATTAAATTTAACGGTAAATTTTTTAATCAGATTCCATTTTACGGTGCACAATATTTCCAGACGCATCAATCGACTCATAGTAATAATTTCTTCATTTTTTTATCAAATTTATATACGTACTCCATTTTCTAAGAGCCAAAATATAATAATAAAATTTATTAAAAAAATTATAAAATTTAAGAAATTGAAATAGTAAAAATTTAAAGCAACTATGGTCTTCTTGTATTTGTATAACATTTTCTTCGAGCAAAATTCTAAAAAAAAATGGACTATTTTTCTTTAGCTATTGTTTCACATGTTATATGCATTTTGCAATTGTCAACTAATTACTCATTTGAAAATTGCATTTGCAAACTAGCTGCGGGGCCTCAGGAAGTGTTATCTTTTATGTTTAAGAGTTTGCCCACCTTGGAAACGAGAGTGATTTTCTTTTTTAGTAAAAATTAACTCATTTCTTCTCACTTATATTTTTTTATCTCTTTACATTTTTCATTTATTACTTATAGAACAGAAGGAGTATATCTTTTTGAACATGGAAATATAAACAAAGTTACACTCGTTCCATGTAGGATCAACAATTCATTGGTTGAAGGAGATAGTATTTTTCACTAAAAACAAAAAAAAGGTGATTGTTAGAGTGAAGATTGATAGATAGTCATAAATATATACAAAGGTTAGATGCATATGTTGGAGTGCGGTTATACAAGAAAAACAAAGTGCGATTAGAATGGAGGAAAAGTAGAATGGCAGAGATATCATCCATGGCAATCCCCTTTCTCTTCCGCTTCGCACGAGCACGCTTCCCAGACTTCTCCCTTTCTGTCCCTACCACGATTTCCACTGCTTCTTCGTTCGATATAACATCCCAAACCTTCAATTCGTCAATTAAGTTGATTCATCAACCCATAATTAAACAAACATTTTAATTTAAAACCTATATATATATATATATATATATATATATATATATATATAGGTGTATTCATTTCCTTTTTTATCTTTTGTTCTATTGTTCTTTTTAATTTCAGTCCCACGATTTTATCATCCGTCGGTTAGATTGATGTCATGTGTCATTTAATAATGCAGATTTTTAGTTGAATAATGCACACCGACTAATAATGCATCATTATAGTGTAATAATGCAGATTTTCAGTTGAATAATGCACACCGACTAATAATGCACCATTATAGTGTAATAATGCAGATCATCACAACCATCCAATTCAAGGATCCAAGTGTTGTGATTAAAAAGAAGCTAGGGGAGCGTTATTCTCCTTTTCACATCTTAGATCCTTTTTCCTTCTTAATATTACGCGTTAGATCTAAGGCATCAACGGATCAGATTGATTCTATAAAACTGGTTCTGTGTTGCATTATAGAAGGTGGTTGTATGCATTACAGGGTTATTATTGACATTTGACGGAAAAGTAACTGCCACATTTTGGTATCTGCGAATAATGCACCACATGGTCACGAGTAATGCATATAATTGACTATATAATGCACAATATGTGAACTGCAATGCATACGAATAAGATGTACCATGTTATGATGTTTGGACACACGTTTCTTGTTTCCCCTAAGGGTTTAATAAGCTTAGGGGCTAGGGTATAGTACGTAGACACGTATGTAATCTTCACATGGTAACGAGTAATGGATATAATTGACTATATAATGCACAATTTGTGAACTGCAATGCATACGAACAAGATGTGCTGTGTTATGATGTTTGACACACGTTTCTTGTTTCCCCTAAGGGTTTAATAAGCTTAGGGGCTAGGGTATAGTACGTACGCATTAATAACAAATTATAAAACGATACGAATAATTCACCAAATTGTCACGAGTAATGGATGTTATTAACTATATAATGCACAATATGTGAACTGCAATGCATACGAATAAGATGTACCATGTTATGATGTTTGACACACGTTTCTTGTTTCCCCTAAGGGTTTAATAAGCTTAGGGGCTAGGGTATAGTACGTAGACATTACTAACAAATTGTTGTTATTGGAATATACGTATGTGCATTATTTGGTTTAGGTAGTGCATTATGTAGCTGTTAATTGTCATTATCTCAGTATATTATGCATTACTAGAGGTATTGTGTATATGGGTTAATCAACGAATTGAAGATTACATACGTGCATTTAGTAATGTCTATACCCTAGCCACTAAGCTTATTAAACCCTTAGGGGAAACAAGAAACGTGTGTCAAACATCATAACATGGTACATCTTATTCGTATGCATTGTAGTTCACATATTGTGCATTATATAGTTAATATCATCCATTACTCGTGACAATTTGGTGAATTATTCGTATCGTTTTATAATTTGTTATTAATGCGTACGTACTATACCCTAGCCCCTAAGCTTATTAAACCCTTAGGGGAAACAAGAAACGTGTGTCAAACATCATAACACAGCACAACTTGTTCGTATGCATTGCAGTTCACAAATTGTGCATTATATAGTCAAATATATCTATTACTCGTTACCATGTAAAGATTACATACATGTCTACGTACTATACCCTAGCCCCTAAGCTTATTAAACCCTTAGGGGAAACAAGAAACGTGTGTCAAATATCATAACACAACACATCTTGTTCGTATGCATTGCAGTTCACATATTGTGCATTATATAGACAATTATATGCATTACTCGTGACCATGTGGTGCATTATTCGTAGCGGTTTCAAGCCATTATTAGATTACTATTGTACCCTCATAATGCATAAAATAGGACAAATAATGCAACACGGGATTAATTACCCAATGTTGATCTTGACCGTCCATTTCTCTAATCTAATGGCTGATATTAAGAAGGAAAAAGGAGGAAATATAGGAAAAGGAAATGAATACAACCCTATATATATATATATATATAGGGATGTATTCATTTTCTTTTTGTATCTTTTGTTCTTTGTTCTTTTTAATCTCAACCCCACGATTTTGTCATCCGACAGTTAGATTGGTGCCACGTTTCATTTAATAATGCAGATTTTCAGTTGAATAATGCACACCGACTTATAATGCACCATTATAGTGTAATAATGCAGATTTTCAGTTGAATAATGCACACCAACTAATAATGCACCATTATAGTGTAATAATGCAGATCATCTGGACCGTTGATGAATGAGATCTAACGGCTTATATTAAGAAGAATAAAGGATCTAAGGGATGAATAGGAGAATAACGCTCCACTATATATATATATATATATATATATATATATATATATATATATATAGGGTTGTTTTATATACCAAACTAATTTTAAACGCTAAACATCAAACACATCTTTATAAAACAACGCGAAGTTCATTACAATTTTATTTGTAGTTCATTATATGGAATTCAAAGATTTAAAAACAATGACATCATCTAGCATAATATAAAGATCTGAAGTTTATTATAAGTTTGTTATTAGTTCATTATAATGAACTTCAGGTTGTCTTGTAATGATGTTGTTCGGCGTTTAAGGTTTAAGACTAGTTTGGTATTGATCACAGTCCATATATATATTTATATATATATAGGATAGTGATCAAGATATAACTAATCTTAAGTGTATAACTAGAGAACAAATCTCAGCCACACATCTTAATGGAACAAATATTATTTATTTTAATTATTGAAAATATGCTGAGGGTATTTTAGGAAATTACAATATGAAATTTAAACCTCCCCCATCTTCTTCACGCTGGTTGAGTGAATTCCTCTCTTCACAAATTGAAGAAGACCTCGTAGGCCGCTTCGCGGAGCTCATCGCGATTGAGTCCTCCGATCTCGCTGAACGAAGACGAGAGGTCGGTGGGTGTTTCCGGTCGGTGGGTGGTGGCAGTCGGCGAGGAGGGGGCACTGTGGTGGTTAACGTTAATGCGGAAATCACGACCCATAGACGACGGGATCGAATTTCCGGAAAGGGAAATCTGCGTCGTCAAGAATGCGGAAATTACGTGGTTTCCTTTTCTTTCTCCTTCCAATCTGCATCAATTACGTCGCCGATTCACAGAATTTCCTCTGCGCCTTAGGCAGTGTTTCTGGATCATCTGCTTAGAATGCAGATTTCTTGTGTGTATGCTTTATCGCGTAGTGTATGATATAATTGAATAAGTTTTAATTTAGGAGATCTCTGTGATTACGATTTCTTCGCAATTTCTTAGCTTTGTTTTTCCAAAAGAGGGTTAATAGTTTTAATAGAGAGGGAATCAATTTTCAACACATAATATATACGTTCATGGTAATAACACCCTACTTCATGCAGGAATTGTGAAAATAGAATTTTATGTATCTAAACTCAAATAGATAATGAATGTCAATATCAATTTGGGATAGCTCTATAAAAATATGGATAAATTGGCACATCACTCTTAGCATGATTTTACTTCACTCTTATTCACAAAACACATCACTCTTACTCAGATTTTACTTCACTCTTGTTCACAAAACACATCAATTTTACTCAGATTTTACTTCACTCTTATTCACAAAACACATCACTCTTACTCAGATTTTACTTCACTCTTGTTTACAAAACACTTCACTCTTACTCAGATTTTACTTCACTCTTGTTTACAAAACACTTCACTCTTAGCGTGATTTTACTTCACTCTTGTTTACAAAACACTTCACTCTTAGCATGATTTTACTTCACTCTTGTTTAAAAAACACATCACTCTTAGCATGATTTTACTTCACTCTTGTTTACAAAACACTTCACTCTTAACATGATTTTACTTCACTCTTGTTTACAAAACACTTCACTCTTAACATGATTTTACTTCACTCTTGTTTACAAAACACTTCACTCTTAACATGATTTTACTTCACTCTTGTATACAAAACACTTCACTCTTAGGCATGATTTTACTTCACTCTTGTTTACAAAACACTTCACTCTTAACATGATTTTACTTCACTCTTGTTTACAAAACACTTCACTCTTAGCATGATTTTACTTCACTCTTGTTTACAAAACACTTCACTCTTAACATGATTTTACTTCACTCTTGTATACAAAACACTTCACTCTTAGGCATGATTTTACTTCACTCTTGTTTACAAAACACTTCACTCTTAACATGATTTTACTTCACTCTTGTTTACAAAACACTTCACTCTTAACATGATTTTACTTCACTCTTGTTTACAAAACATGAGTCACTAAATTAATTTCATCAAGAAACTAAAATTAAAAATACCTTCTCTATAATTAATTCCATTTTCCCCACCAGATTTACATCTTTTTGATTTAAATCTTCAAACTAACAAAAATAAAAAAAATCAAAACCAGGGTAGATGAAAAGTGAGCTTCAATTCCCTCAATATTTAAATCCTTTTACACTGCATTCTATGGCAGCTTAAAATAGCAATGGCAAAGAATTTGAAGCTCAGAATTTGCAGAGCCATCGCCACCACTCTGCAGTCCTGCCGCTCCAAACATCCTTCTTATCTCCCAACAGATCCTATCCCTTCACTCTCACACCCCTCCGAATTCCCCCAACCTCACGCCGCCAACCACCCGCCGCAATTCAATTGCCAAAACGAAAAAAATGGCACGCTGAAGAGGTACGAGGTGCGTAGGTGTCGTTCAAGTGAGGATATATCCTACTGGCAGGATAAAGATCCTAACTAAGCCTAGACCTCGTCTTCAAAGATTCCTCAACCCACTTCTACTGATCAGTATAGTGGAGGTAAGGGTCGAATCCCACAGAGATGGTGCGTTTAAACTACTGCGGTGATATTTTGGAGGGTTGGTTAGCTACCACGCTCGGGTTGAGTTTCTACCTAGGCGAGTAATTAAAGGGTGGCGTCCTACTGACTAGGATGGGGGAGCAGATCATGGAATGCAACTGTGTACGTGGAAATGAGGGGACATGGTGTAACAGAAATTGTTTGGAAAGGACGGTATTTCTATTTTTGGCTAAACAGAATATTCAGAGTGTAGTGGAGGTAGTGGTGACTAGGCTGACAGATCTGCAGGTACAACCAGAGGTGAAGGACAAAAGAAAGCAAAAGTAAATAAAAGTAAGGTGGTCCCCAATCTGGATGTAGACATCATCTTCTCCAACAACACAAATTAAACTCAGATAACAATTCCAGATCCAACCCGGCAAACACAGATTAACAACTCGCGAACACAGATCTAAAACTAAGGAATCAAATCTGAAATCAAACGCTGAAACTGGACTTCTGCATGCTGGTCAACATGAAAGATCGATTCAGAAACTAAAACGAAGCCTTGCATGCAACGATCTACTTCCAGATCAAACAGTACTTGTTTACCTATCCTAAAGAAATTTGTTACGTAACAGAATTTAGAGATTTAGCACTTAAAACACCGAGAAACCTTAGATCTAAGCTAACTAGACAAGGAAAGAAAAGAACACTACAATGAACGAAACGGAAATCAACTTCATAGCATTAACACGTTCGGATATCCAAAGCAAGCATTTCAAAACAACAAAATCCCAAAATGTAACAGAAATCCAACGTAAAGACGGAGAACTAATTAAACTACGAAAGCAATTTAAAGATTGTTTGCCACTCCGGGCGATAAAATCTCTGACTGGAACTACGATCTAGCTAACTGGAACGGACGATGACTGGAACTCGGGAACATTCTGAACGTCAGGTGATCATGGCTCGGCGAGGCAAGAAGTGGGACACGGCTGAAAGACTGAAATTACCGAGAGAACTCTCTACCTAAAGATGATGGTGAATTGAAGTCTATCCGAGGCTCCTTCTCTCTCCAACTTGGCTACCTTTTATAGGGAGGCTACCCTTGATTTTAGGGTAAATCCTCGCTGCAATTTGACTTCTTTGCCCTTAATTGTGGGTAATCCGTCCCAGCTATCCGTCTTCTTCATCTCAAGCCGTTTTAGCACGTATACGGATCAGTATGAGACCATGCTGGCGCTTTTTCTACCCGAACACTCCGGAACTTCCCTACTGGCCAGAACACTTATCCTGCACACTTTGAGCAACTGCTTTGCAAATATAATCATTTAAACCTGTAATACTGACCAGTAACCGAGGCCTAGAATACGACTTATCAAACTGCTCACACTTACCACATGCTTGCCCTCAAGCGTGAAGAACAAACAAAAAGCAATAAGTCGCATTCTAGCCTGGTTACTTCCCTGCCCGACTCTACCTAAAACTGGACTCTAGACTACAACGACGAAGAAGAAAGAAAACACAAACACAAACACAGAAACACATAAAACACTAACAGATTGGGCTACATTTTCAACCATCCCTCCCCTCGGGATCAGGTGCAATCCGGCCTTAGACAGCCTTGAACTTCTGCCGCCCCCCCTTTCTCTCCCAGTCAGTACATCTGCTTGTCAAGATCGCCCACACTCTTGGTCAACCACTAGGTTCACTCAGTCACTCGCACCTTACCAGGAACGTTAGGACTGAATTCTCTCATCATGCTCAACCACAATTGCTTTGGACTTGGATCCCACGTGCAGCTACTGAAGGACTTTAAGGCTTGTAACGGGGCTGTTGGGTTGTAGTGTTTTGGGTAGATGTTCCTAAGGCTCTAAGGTTCAAAAACTTCTATTTAATTTATGAAGGGGGATTGTGTGCATCAGGCTTCTGATCAGTTGCTTTTCTTAGCTGGTGCTTCTGGCTTGAGTTTCCAACTGGTTAGTAGGCTTCTCGTGGCTTCGCCACCCTTATTCCTTCATTTTTTTGTGTGGTCAAATCTCTGACCATTTTCTTCTTTTCTTTCTTTCTTCCTCTTTTTTTTTTTTTCGTGGCTTCGCCACCCTTATCCCTTCTTTTTTTGGACCTGGAATGTCTCCCTGGTCGATTTTCTTCTAACTTTCCTGCCCAGCTGGTTTCTGCTTTTTTCACACTTCTTCCTGGCCAGTAAGCTCCATTTGTTTCATGCCTTACACACAGTCCCAGGGGCTAGGGGTGTTTATCTGGGTATAAAAGGTTAAGAAAAAAGGGTTCTAAAGGTGGTGGTTTCCTTTTTTTTGTTTTTTTTGTTTTTTTTGTTTTTTTTGTTTTTTTTTTTTTTTAAACGGGGGGTTCCTACTGCCTTCAGTATTTGCTACCCGTGATCACTTCACCCTAGGCAAATTGTGGCAGCCTCTCTTTTCTTTAAGTGTATGTGGAAAGTGGTTCCACTTTAAGGCTTATAACTCACATTTTAGAGGGCTTTCGTGTTTGGCTCTAAGTGTGGGCTTTTCTCTCATACTCACATCATCCATACTGGTCAGGAGGTACTAAGGAGAGTGGTTTCGGTTTTCCAGCTTGTCTTATCTCCCTCAATTCCCCTCACCTCCAGCTCAGGACGGTTGAGTTTTAAGCCCAAATCAGCACACAACATAAAAAAACTAGACCTAAAAAACACAAAACGAGCACAAACACATAACACACATATATTCATCATACTGGCCATTACGTCCCCCCACCCACTTCTCAAGTGTCTGCCCCCAGATAAGGCTGGGAAGTGGAAAAAGGTACTGGCCAGTGTGGTAGACACAAGGACAACAAAACATCAAACAAAAATAACAACTCAAACAGAAACTTCTCACACTTAGGCTATGGAATAGGCTAAGTGGGAGAGGTTTGAACACCGGACAAAATCCACTAAACAAAGAAACACGTATATACAAAAGAAACACAGAAAACATGCTACCAAGAAACAAACCCTAACTTCTCACACTTAGACTATGGAATAGGCTAAGTGTTATGAAGTGGGGTTTGCTCGCAAACACAGATTATACTACCTAACCGAATACCACAACATAACAAAAATACGAAAAGTTAAAAAAAGCTTAAAAAAACTAACTTGGTCAGTAGGGGGGGGTCTATCGAAGTCGCCTGCTCCTTCGTGGGGCAGGTGGTGCAGGTTGTTCCTTCGGGTTGTCCTCTTCCGTTCCAGTTTCATTTTCCTTCGCCGGCTCCTCTGCTCTTGCCGGCACCTCGGCGTCCGCTGTCTCTTGCTCATCTGCTACTCCGGTCTCTAGGATATGTGGTTCATCAGTCCGGCCACCATGGCCACTCGGTCCTGCAGCTTGCTCCTTCCTCAGGTAGGTCATTTCTTCTAAGATGTTATCCATACTGGCTAACATTCTGTTCATTGCTTTTTGCATCTTGGAGTTTTCCTCCCCGAGATCTGATACGATAGCTTCCATGGCCGCCTGCCTCTGATGCATCATATCCTGCTCTGCAGAGCCCTTCAACATCCTTTCCACAACTCCTGCCAGCTTGATCACCTCTGCCTTCAATTGCTGATTCTCCTCTGCCATTTCAGTGACTGTCCTTTCTAGAGCGGCTTGCCTCTGAGTCAGTATTCTCTGCTCCGCAGACTCCTTCAATACCTGTTCCATTGCTGACGCTAAACGAATCATCTCTTCCCTCATCTGTCTATTTTCCTCAGCCATCTTTTCCACAGATTGTTCAATTCTGTCTCGCCTCTGGTCATGTCCTGGTGCTTCCTGAGCTGTTGCTATCCGAGCAGTGGGTATTGCCTCTTCTCCCATCGCATAAAAGTGGAGCACGCCCTGCCTCATGTACATCGTGTTCGTTCGGACGAACAGAGGGGTGTCGAACAATCCTGGGGCGCTCACCATCGTTAGTGGGGTTAGGTCTTCGTCCTCCGAAACGGTGATGTTGTTCCTCATGAAGATTCCCAATATATGGCAGAGGGAAATATTCCGTGCTGGGTGAGTTGCGACGAGGTGACATGTGTATGCAGTCCAGAACCCTAAGTGCAGCTTCTTGCCCTTTTTTGCACACCATATAAGGTACAACTCCGTCATTGATGTCCGGACTGCCGAATTAGACTGTCCCAAAAGATTGTAGTCTAAAAAAAGTTGAACCAGGCGTAAAACGGGGTCGCTAAGGTGGATCGATCGGGAGATCGTGGATTTGAACTGCCCTGCTCCGGGGTGAGTAAGTTCCTCCCAAGCCGACTGGGGCTCAAATTCCACATGCCGGCGGGGAATCCCCCGCTCCCTGTTTCTCCATTCAAGTCCTATTGCCTCCTCCAAACTGCATATACCCAACCTCACAGTCCACTCAATCAGATTCATCCTAATTTCTCCTCCAAATACCCTGAAGCTAACACACTCTATATCCAAATCAGTTGTGACTTCGAATCGAAAAGTTACGAAAAACTCCTTGGCCAAATCGACCGGGACACTTAACTTCTCATTCCTCAATAACCATTCAAAACCCAACTCATGCAAAAGGGCTAGAAACGATTCACTAATTTGCAATTCATCTAAGGATGGGAGATGAATTACCTTTCCACACTTAACCTTCTTGCCTTTTGCGTTCTTTGTGCGGTAAACTGACTGGAGCTTCTTGTCGTCAAACAACTTCATCTCTTCCACAACGTCATCCGTGAGTTCCACCGTCCAACGCTTATACCGGAGTGGTTCGGCAGGTGGATGCAACAGTTCTCGATGATCGTTGGGGAGTTCCCGCTCCTTGTATTCCTCCTCTTCCATGGTTGTGTCGCTATCTGATTCAGATTCTTCACTGGCCTCGTACTCACTATCACTCTGTGTCTGCCGGTTTGATGGGGTCCTCCGGGCAGCCTCAGTGATCACTATGCCTGTGTTCGGGGTACGCATTCTTTTGGTTTTTGATTTTTCCTCCACAACGGTCTTGCCCTTTCTTTTCCTTTCTACTTGGTATCTAGCTTCCTCTTCCGCCTCGGTTGGTGGCGTCTCCTGGGTAGTGGAGCTACACTCTTTCTTGGCATCTTCCTTCTCCAATTGTTCGGGGCTCACTGACTCGGGTGCGAGGTCCAGTCCCTCAGCCACCCGCTCGGCTTCCACACCCTGATCCTCTTGCGCCGGACAGGGTTCGTCGTCACTCACGATCTCTAGGGGATCCTCCGCCGTGTTCGGTTTCGCCCTGTTGGGTGCCCACTTACCCAAACAACGTTGCGATTTCCTCTGCGGTTTGGGTGGCTCTGCCTTGGAGCCTGTCTTCACTACCAGTTTCCTTCTGACGGGGATCGGTTTAACTACCGGAGGTGCCCCTGGGGTGGATGCCTCTACCTCTGGTTCTGTTGTCTCTGTTCCTGCTTCCTTGGCTTCACTCTGCTTTTCCCTCTCCTCTTCTCCTTCTGACTGGGATGTCTTATCCTTCGGTATGGGTTCTCTAAGAGCTTGTTCATTCTCTCCTACTGATCTTGGTGCGAGGTCCAGACCCTCAGCCACCAAGTCAGTTGTCTCCTCTCTTCGGTTTACCCTGTTCATTATCGAGTCAAACTCCTCGTCCGTCATGAGGCCCTGTTTCCTGGCTGATTCGTTCAGATCTATCTCTGGCCGTCTTACTTCTTGAAATACTGGGTCCTTCTCGGGCGTCATTTTTGCTCCGCCACTCTCTCCCTGGGTTTCCCTTACTTGGCTGGACCTTTTCTTTCGCTCCTCAGAGTCGGAGCTGTAAAACGCGGCGATAGCTTCCAGGTCTGCCGAATCTGGTACCGAGGGTTCCGATGCCGCGGTGGCTGAGGGAGATCCTTCCTCCGACTGTAGTTCTGCGTGTCTGACCTGTGCATGAGGAATTCCACTGGGTGAGGTTCCTATGCCCCCCGTGTGGCCGAAATTGGTCAATGCCGCCGTCCAGTCCCTAGTCGGGTCTTGTTGGCGAAGGAATACCATTACGGCATCCAAAGAAATAGTGGCCGGCGGTTGAGCAGTCGGTGCGGGTGGTTGGTTCGACTGTGGTTGGGCCTCCGGGGTTTCTTCTCGCAGCGGCTGCGTATCTTGGGTGTTCGCACGACGGGGCTTGATTTCCTCGCGATAGCTTTCTTACCCATGACTGTAATTTGTGATTTGACGGTAGAAATTAGGGTTTGGTTTGAGAACGATGGTTCTGTGAGAGGGATAGAGGAGAATTTCTTGAAAGGTATTTTGGAAATGAGGGTTTTTGAGGGAGAAAGGGAGGGTCGGTTGGTTTAGTTCGGATTAGAAATGGCAGTTGCAGGTGGTTTCAACCGGCTATCAGTGGTTACCGGTCATGCCGCTTCATGTGAAAAGTGGTTGGGCGACAGGCGTTGGTTCCTGATTGGCTAGCGTGTGTACTCTCTCTGCTCGACACCATTCCAGCACTGCCACCCTGCAAAAGCTGCACACGCTTAATTCAAATTTACGTCCTATCCACAATTTCCCTCTATACTTACCTATTACGGAAAATAATTCAAAATGGCACTTAAATACAAATTGGAGTGACACTAAATAGGTAATCTCTTGGTCAAAGTGTACCCCAACCTAAATTTAAGGCCCGAAAATATATTTTTGGATTTTTAGAAAATTTTCAAGCATGCAAAAATTAATTACGTATATACAGTATTTACATTCTCCTTAGGTAATTTGGAATCCTACCTGGCCAGTATATGCAGAATATTATCAAAATGAAACTAGCCACGTGGAATTCCAAATTCCTATCTTACTAATCAGTATGTGACCTTAGTATGTGGTAGTAGTGGAATTTCATCCACTACCCCCACCTCACTATTATCCCTAAAGATTTTCAACCTATGTCCATTCACAACAAAAGGCTCAGAGTTAGAAAGACTCCCTGAAATCTCCACCGCTCCATTAGCTCGGAGGGCTGTTACGATGTACGGTCCTGTCCACTTAGATTTGAGTTTCCCGGGCATTAACTTCAATCTCGACTGGAAGAGTAGTACTTTCTGGCCAACATGGAGCTCCTTGGTTCTCAGATTTCTATCATGCCATAATTTCGTTCGCTCCTTGTACCACATGGCCGAGTCGAAAGATTCCAATCTAAGTTCCTCAAGCTCCTGTAATTGCAGCTTCCTTTCCTCCCCACAGGCTGTAGCATCCATATTCACTTTCTGTACTGCCCAGTATGCTCGGTGCTCGATCCCTACAGGTAAGTGGCACATTTTTCCAAAAACTATTCGGTAAGGGGACATACCAATGGGGGTCTTGTAGGCTGTTCGATATGCCCAGAGAGCATCCTCTAATCTCACGCTCCAATCCTTCCGAGAAGGATTTACAGTTTTCTCCAAAATCTTCTTTATCTCTCGATTAGAGATCTCCGCTTGACCATTGGCTTGCGGATGGTACGGGCTAGAAAGTCTATGGTGCACACCGTATTTCTTCATTAAGGCTTCAATTGTGCGATTACAAAAGTGCGTACCTTGATCTGATATGATCGCCCTGGGCACACCGAATCGACTGAAGATATGACTCTTTAAGAACTTAGCCACTTCCTTGGCTTCGCACGTGCTTGTGGCCTTGCTTCTACCCATTTGGAGACGTAATCTACAGCAACTAGGATATACAGATTGCCATAGGACGAGGGAAAAGGCCCCATGAAATCCATCCCCCATATGTCGAATAGCTCACAAACTATTATGGGCACCTGCGGCATTTCATCTCGGGCAGATATTCCACCGGTCAGTTGGCAACGCTCACAGCTCCGGCAGAAACTCGTATGCATCTTTGTTGAGAGTTGGCCAGTAAAAGCCGCTATCCAAAATCTTCCTTGCCGTCTTCTTGGATCCGAAGTGCCCTCCACATGCTAACGAATGGCAGTGGGTTAGAACATCCCGCTGTTCCCAGTCAGGAATGCACCTTCTTATCACTTGATCGGATCCTACCCTCCATAGGTAAGGGTCGTCCCAAAAATAATATTTTGCCTCACTCTTGATCTTCATTCGTTGGGCTTTGGTAACACTTGGTACCTCTGGAAGTTCTCCAGTTACTAGGTAGTTGGCCAGGTCCGCATACCATGGCTCCTGCCCTACCTTCTCTTTTCCTTTTGCTGCATCATTCTGACCAGTAAGTTTGTACACTTCTTCCCAATCAATTTTTCTGGGTGCAAAAATCACCTCACATAAGTGTTCCTCTGGAAACTTGTCGTGCACCTCCTCGTTGTTTCCTTCTTGCACTATTCTGCTCAAATGGTCTGCCACCTTGTTTTCGACTCCTCTCTTATCTTCCACCTCCCAATCAAATTCTTGCAACAAGAGTACCCATCGGATCAAGCGTGGTTTTGATTCTCTCTTGGTAACTAGATACTTAAGGGCTGCATGGTCAGTGTATACTACGACCTTAGATCCCAGCAAATATGGCCGGAACTTCTCGAAAGAAAACACCACTGCCAGCATCTCCTTTCGGTGGTATCGTAATTCCGCTGGGCTTGATTTAGAGTCTTGGACGCATAAAAAATTACGTGCCTCCTCCCATCGATCTTCTGACCCAGCACGGACCCCTACCGCAAAGTCGCCTGGCGTCGCACATTACTTCGAAAGGATGGTTCCAATCAGGAGCTCGTATGATAGGTGCGGATACTAATTTTTCTTTGAGAAGATCGAAAGCTGCCTTGCATTGCTAATCAAAAACGAACTCCACATCATTTTGAAGCAGTCTGGTAAGGGGTTGGGCGATTTTGGAGAAATCCTTTATAAATCTTCGATAAAATCCAGCATGTCCCAGGAAACCCCTTATTCCCTTCTGATCAGTAGGGAATGGTAATTTGGATATGACATCCACCTTGGCTCGATCCACCTGGATACCTCTTTCTGAGACTACGTGTCCTAGGACTATCCCTTCGGTGACCATAAAATGGCACTTCTCGAAGTTCAAAACCAGACTCTTTGCTTGACACCTTTCCAAAACTATGTCCAAATGATGAAGGCAAGAGTCGAACGAGTCTCCGTAAACCGTGAAGTCATCCATAAATATTTCTATGCACTCCTCAATCAAATCGGAAAATATGCTCATCATGCATCGTTGAAACGTACCTGGAGCGTTGCATAAACCGAAAGGCATGCGACGGTATGCATAGGTTCCAAACGGGCAAGTAAAAGTGGTTTTGTCCTGGTCCTCAGGATCCACGTGAATTTGGAAGTACCCGCTGTACCCATCTAGGAAGCAGAAAAATTTTTTCCCAGCTAATCTCTCTAATATCTGGTCGATGAAAGGCAAAGGAAAATGGTCCTTCCTTGTTGCGTTGTTCAGCTTCCGGTAGTCGATGCACATTCGCCAACCCGTGACCAGCCTTGTTGGAATCAGCTCGTTCCTCTCATTCTTGACAACTTGGATCCCGGATTTCTTTGGAACCATGTGGATCGGGCTGACCCACTCACTGTCCGGCACTGAATAGATAATCCCTAGCGACAACAACTTCAAGATTTCCTTTAAAATTTCCTCTCGCATGTTAGGGTTTACCTTCCTTTGAGCATCTCGATGAGCCTTCGCTCCCTCTTCTAGCCTGATGTGGTGCATGCAAACGTCGGGGCTTATCCCTACTAGATCTGTAAGGCTCCATCCGATTGCCTTCTTATTCCTATTCAACACAGCCAGTAGCCGCGCTTCTTGTTCTTTTGTGAGACTGCTGTTGATGATTACGGGATATGAGTTCTCCTCCCCGAGGTAGGCATACTTCAAGTTCGATGGTAACTTTTTTAGCTCGACTTGGGGTGGAAGTGTGTCTTCGGGTAGAGGGTTTTTCTGGGCCTCCCCGTCTTTCTTTAAGTCTTCCCCTGAAGGTTCTTCCGTACTGACTGGAAGCTTGGCCCCTGCGGCTCCAATGAACGCCGACTTTTGACAGAATTCCTTGATCGCTCCTTCTATTTCTTCGTCGGTCAACCCCTGGCTACTGATCAACTCACACCACGCAGCAGCTTCTTCGTCGGCCTGATCACAAGCATCTAAAGCCTGGAGGTTTTTCCTGTAATAGTTCGGTCTCAAGAAAATCTTGGACTAGAGGGTCAATCACATCAACAAAGCATAGATTTTCAGAATCAATGGGTTTCTTCATGGCATCATTTATATCAAAAGTAAACTTCTCACCATTAAAATCAATGCAAATAGTCCCCTCGGCCATGTCCACTATTGTCTTAGCCGTTCTCAAAAAAGGTCTCCCTAACAAGACTCCACTAGACTCTCTCGCTTCATGCTCACTCATTTTGATCACATAAAAATCAGCAGGGTATGTGAACTCATGTACTCTAACCAACACATTCTCTAAAACTCCCTCAGGGCTTATGCACGACCTATCAGCCAGCTGGATCAACACCCTAGTGTTTGACAGCCTCACTCCTTTCAGTCGGTTATAGATTGATAATGGCATGACATTAATGGAAGCTCCAAGATCACACATCGCATGTTCAACTTTCACATCCCCTATAGTTATGGGTAAAGTGAACATACCTGGATCGGCCCTCTTGGGCGGCAGTTTCTCTTGCACAATTGCGGATGCGATCCCTTCCACCATGATTTGTCCATCTTTTTGAGCTTTCCCGGCTATGAAATCCTTAATGAATTTTCCGAGCGGGGTAGTTTCACGGCTTGGAGGAATGGTATGGTGACGTCCAACCTTCCAAAAATCGACAAGTAGTCGACCGGGTTCTCTTTCTTCCTCTTTGTAACAAATCGGAATGGGAATGGTTTCTCCCCTTTTTTCTCTTCTACGGGTTCCTCAGCAACTTTCTTTGGTAGCTCTTGGGTCCGAGCCTCCATTCTGGGATTTTTCTCTTGAGGAGGTTCCTTCCTGGTCAGTAAGGCATCGGGTTCACCTCTTATACTTGGTGTATCATCCAGGAAGAATGGATCCTGCATTCGAGGCATGAAATTCCCTATTTCCTCAGCTGAAATTGTCTCGCCTCCTATCTTCGTTCCATTCGATCCTTCACTCGGCTGTTTCGGTTGAGGTGCATCATAAGTAGTTCCTGACCTCAACGTGACCTTACTCACATTTGCCTTCTCGGGCATTTGGACTGTAGATGGGAGTTTTCCTGCATTTCCCTTCAAATCACCCATCGAACTGGCCAGTTGAGCTAACTGCCTATTCATCATATCCATGTTCGCCTTATGTTCTTTCTGGGCATTTTGCATCCCCTGCACGACCTCATTATGGGCTTGCAATTCTCCTTTGATGTTCTGTTGTGATGCTAGCATTTCACTCATCATGTCCTCAACGGATCTCCTCGGCCTGTTCGAGTTTTGGAAATGACCCGGCCCTTGGTGTTGATAGTTCTGGAAGGTTTGCTGTCCTTGATTAGGCGGGTATTGGTTATATTGGGCAGGAGGAGTGTACTGATCTTGAGGATATTGATTCTGGTGCTGGGCTTGGAATTGATTCTGGTTCTGATGGTGTTGGGATGCTTGGTTTGGTTGATTTTGGTAGTTTTGGAAATTTCTCTGATGGGGTGGCACGTAAACAGGGTTCGAGTTTGAGCTTTGTGGGTTATGGTTTTGGGCTTGTTGGTTTCTTCCTGACCAGTTGGGCTGGAAGTCTGGGTTTGCTGGTCCACGGTTAGGGTTTTGGTTCGGGTAAGGGTTATATTGGTTCTGGTTTTGGTTCCCTTCTCCCCATCGAAAATTCGGGTGGTCCCTCCATGGTGCGTCCCGTTGTCTCCCCTGGATCCAATTCCCATTCTGGTTAAAATACCCAGCAGCGTTAGCTTGCTCCGTACTGATCAAGTCATTCGGATGCTCGTATTGGGCCCCTTGATTCCCCTGCTCTGCACCCTTGTAGTTCCCAGTTGGGAGAGGTGGTGGAGTGCTCTTCTCGATGGCACTCAAAAGTGACTTCTTCAGCTCATCCATCTTCAAGTCCATTTTCTGCTCCAGCTTGTTCTCCTGATCAGTAGTCGATGCAACAGCAGCCCGCTCTCGGTTGTATCCTTCCCTTGAATGGTCATACTCTTTCTTTGCATTCAGTAGCTTCCTTAGGACTCTCTTTGCTTCGCTGACCCGTAATTGCGTGAAGCTTCCTCCCGAAGATGAATTGGCCAGGGTCTTTGGTTACCGCGTTCATGCCCTCGTAGAAAGTATGATGTACTTCAATGTCCGCCATGCGATGGTTGGGACACGATTCCAAAAGACCCATGTATCTTGCCCAATAGTCGCTCAAGGGCTCGTCATATCCTTGCTTCACATTCGTTATTTCTCTCTTCAGTGCGCTTGTCTTAGATGACGGAAAAAACTCGCCCAGGAATGCTGACTTGAAGTCGGCCCAAGTCTCAATAGAGTCAGGGGGCAAGCGCATGAACCAGGTGTTCGCTTCCCCCTTGAGCACAAATGGCAGAGCTTTCAGCCTATAATCATCTTCAGTCGCTCCTGCTGGTCTTCTCTGCGCTCTACAAATCTTACAAAATTCGTGAAGGAACTCATACGGCCCTTCATAGCTTTTCCCGCAGTATGTAGGTAGAATCGCTATGACATGAGGCTTCACGTCACAAGCAGTCTGTCCCGGGGTGACCACGATAGCTTGCGGTGGTTCTCCTTCGGTATGCGCATTCAGCGTACCGATCTCTGGATCTTCGTCCATGTTGGCAGCCATTCCTGGATTGCCTTCCAACAGTGGCAACTCCACGGGAATTGGTCCTTCTATGGTGTACTGTTCTTCGTCGCTACTCGTGTCTAGGTCAGACAGAGTTGTTGACAGGCCAGAACGAGTGGTCACAAGTATGGATCCTCGCTGAAGTATCTTCGGTTTCCACGGATTAGGATCCGAACTGCTTCTCATAAACTGAAACAAAAGAAAAAGAGAAAAAAAATTATACACAATATTTACGCCAAAGTATCACACACAATAGTATCTAAAACGCCATCCATCCCCGGCAACGGCGCCATTTGAAGAGGCTACGTGGTGCGTAGGTGTCGTTCAAGTGAAGATATATCCTACTGGCAGGATAAAGATCCTAACTAAGCCTAGACCTCGTCTTCAAAGATTCCTCAACCCACTTCTACTGATCAGTATAGTGGAGGTAAGGGTCGAATCCCACAGAGATGGTGCGTTTAAACTACTGCGGTGATAATTTGGAGGGTTGGTTAGCTACCACGCTCGGGTTGAGTTTCTACCTAGGCGAGTAATTAAAGGGTGGCGTCCTACTGACTAGGATGGGGGAGCAGATCATGGAATGCAACTGTGTACGTGGAAATGAGGGGACATGGTGTAACAGAAATTGTTTGGAAAGGACGGTATTTCTATTTTTGGCTAAACAGAATATTCAGAGTGTAGTGGAGGTAGTGGTGACTAGGCTGACAGATCTGCAGGTACAACCAGATGTGAAGGACAAAAGAAAGCAAAAGTAAATAAAAGTAAGGTGGTCCCCAATCTGGATGTGGACATCATCTTCTCCAACAACACAAATTAAACTCAGATAACAATTCCAGATCCAACCCGGCAAACGCAGATTAACAACTCGCAAACACAGATCTAAAACTAAGAAATCAAATCTGAAATCAAACGCTGAAACTGGACTTCTGCATGCTGGTCAACATGAAAGATCGATTCAGAAAATAAAACGAAGCCTTGCATGCAACGATCTACTTCCAGATCAAACAGTACTTGTTTACCTATCCTAAAGAAATTTGTTACGTAACAGAATTTAGAGATTTAGCACTTAAAACACCGAGAAACCTTAGATCTAAGCTAACTAGACAAGGAAAGAAAAGAACACTACAATGAACGAAACGGAAATCAACTTCATAGCATTAACACGTTCGGATATCCAAAGCAAGCACTTCAAAACAATAAAATCCCAAAATGCAACAGAAATCCAACGTAAAGACGGAGAACTAATTAAACTACGAAAGCAATTTAAAGATTGTTTGCCACTCCGGGCGATAAAATCTCTGACTGGAACTACGATCTAGCTAACTGGAACGGACGATGAATGGAAATTCTAGCCTGGGTTTATAACTTCCCTGCCCCGACTCTACCTAAAACTGGACTCTAGACTACGACGACGAAGAAGAAAGGAACACACAAACACAACACACAGAAACCATAAAACACGAACCATTGGGCAACATTTCCAACCTCCCTCCCTCGGGATCAGGTGCAATCCGCCTTAGAAGCCTTGAACTTCTGCCGCCCCCCCTTTCTCTCCCTCAGTCCATCGCTTGTCAAGATCGCCCACACTCTTGGTCAAACCACGAGGTTCACTCAGTCCTCGCACTTACCAGAACGTTAGTACTGAATCTCTCATCATGCTAAACCACATTGCTTTGGACTTGGATCCCCACTTGCAGCTACTGAAGGACTTTTAAGGCTTGTAACGGTGGCTTGTGGGTTTTGTATTGTTTTGGGTATTTTTTTCCTAAGGCTCTAAGGTTCACAAAACTTCTATTTAATTTATGAAGGGGTACTTGTGTGCATCGTCTTCTATCATTGTCTTTTCTTATCTGGTGCTCTTCTGGCTTAGTTTTCCAACTGTTAGTAGGCTTCTCCGTGGCTTCGCACCCTTAATTCCTTCATTTTTTTGGAGTGGTCAAATCTCTGACCATTTTCTCTTTTCTTTCTTTCTTTCTTCCTCTTTTTTTTTTTTTCGTGTCCTTCGCCACCCTTATCCCCTTCTTTTTTTGGACCTGGAATGTCTCCCTGGTCGATTTTCTTCTAACTTTCCTGCCCAGCTGTTTCTCTGCTTTTTTCACACACTTCTTCCTGGCCAGTAAGCTCCATTTGTTTCATGCCTTACACACAGTCCCAGGGGCTAGGGGTGTTTATCTGGGTATAAAAGGTTAAGAAAAAAGGGTTCTAAAGGTGGTGTTCCTTTCCTTTTTTTTGTTTTTTTTGTTTTTTTGGTTTTTTTTGTTTTTTTTTTTTTAAAACGGGGTTCCTACTGCCTTCAGTATTTGCTACCCCGTGATCACTTCACCCTAGCAAATTGTGGCAGCCTCTCTTTTTCTTTAAGTGTATGTGGAAAGTGGTTCCACTTTAAGGCTTATAACTCACATTTTAGAGGGCTTTCGTGTTTGGCTCTAAGTTGTGGGCTTTTCTCTCTCATACTCACATCATCCATACTGGTCAGGAGGTACTAAGGAGAGTGGTTTTCGGTTTTCCGCTTGTCTTATCTCCCTCAATTCCCCTCACCTCCAGCTCAGGACGGTTGAGTTTTAAGCCCAAATCAGCACACAACATAAAAAACTAGACCTAAAAAACACAAAACGAGCACAAACACATAACACACATATATTCATCATACTGGCCATTACGTCCCCCCCACCCCTTCTCAAGTGTCTGCCCCAGATAAGGCTGGGAAGTGGAAAAAGGTACTGGCCAGTGTGGTAGACACAAGGACAACAAACATCAAACAAAATAACACTCAAACAGAAACTTCTCACACTTAGGCTATGGAATAGGCTAAGTGGGGAGGTTTGAACACCGGACAAAACCACTAAACAAAAACACGTATATACAAAAGAAACCAGAAACATGCTACCAAGAAACAAACCCTAACAAGAATCTCACACTTAGACTATGGAATAGGCTAAGTGTTATGAAGTGGGGTTTGCTCGCAAACACAGATTATACTACCTAACCGAATACCACAACATAACAAAATACGAAAAGTTAAAAAAGCTTAAAAAAAACTAACTTGGTCAGTAGGGGGGGGTCTATCGAAGTCGCCTGCTCCTTCGTGGGGCAGGTGGTGCCGGTTGTTCCTTCGGGTTGTCCTCTTCCGTTCCAGTTTCATTTTCCTTCGCCGGCTCCTCTGCTCTTGCCGGCACCTCGGCGTCCGCTGTCTCTTGCTCATCTGCTACTACTCCGGTCTCTAGGATATGTGGTTCATCAGTCCGCCACCATGGCCACTCGGTCCTGCAGCTTGCTCCTTCCCTCCTCAGGTAGGTCATTTCTTCTAAGATGTTATCCATACTGGCTAACATTCTGTTCATTGCTTTTTGCATCTTGGAGTTTTCCTCCCCGAGATCTGATACGATAGCTTCCATGGCCGCCTGCCTCTGATGCATCATATCCTGCTCTGGCAGAGCCCTTCAACATCCTTTCCACAACTCCTGCCAGCTTGATCACCTCTGCCTTCAATTGCTGATTCTCCTCTGCCATTTCAGTGACTGTCCTTTCTAGAGCGGCTTGCCTCTGAGTCAGTATTCTCTGCTCCGCAGACTCCTTCAATACCTGTTCCATTGCTGACGCTAAACGAATCATCCTTCCCTCATCTGTCTATTTTCCTCAGCCATCTTTTCCACAGATTGTTTCAATTCTGTCTCGCCTCTGGTCATGTCCTGGTGCTTCCTGAGCTGTTGCTATCCGAGCAGTGGGTATTGCCTCTTCTCCCATCGCATAAAAGTGGAGCACGCCCTGCCTCATGTACACCGTGTTCGTTCGGACGAACAGAGGGGTGTCGAACAATCCTGGGGCGCTCACCATCGTTAGTGGGGTTTGGTCTTCGTCCTCCGAAACGGTGATGTTGTTCCTCATGAAGATTCCCAATATATGGCAGAGGGAAATATTCCGTGCTGGTGAGTTGCGACGAGGTGACATGTGTATGCAGTCCAGAACCCTAAGTGCAGCTTCTTGCCCTTTTTTTGCACACCATATAAGGTACAACTCCGTCATTGATGTCCGGACTGCCGAATTAGACTGTCCCAAAGATTGTAGTCTAAAAAAAGTTGAACCAGGCGTAAAACGGGGTCGCTAAGGTGGATCGATCGGGAGATCGTGGATTTGAACTGCCCTGCTCCGGGGTGAGTAAGTTCCTCCCAAGCCGACTGGGGCTCAAATTCCACATGCCGGCGGGGAATCCCCCGCTCCCTGTTTCTCCATTCAAGTCCTATTGCCTCCTCCAAACTGCATATACCCAACCTCACAGTCCACTCAATCAGATTCATCCTAATTTCTCCTCCAAATACCCTGAAGCTAACACACTCTATATCCAAATCAGTTGTGACTTCGAATCGAAAAGTTACGAAAAACTCCTTGGCCAATCGACCGGGACACTTAACTTCTCATTCCTCAATAACCATTCAAAACCCAACTCATGCAAAAGGGCTAGAAACGATTCACTAATTTGCAATTCATCTAAGGATGGGAGATGAATTACCTTTCCACACTTAACCTTCTTGCCTTTTGCGTTCTTTGTGCGGTAAACTGACTGGAGCTTCTTGTCGTCAAACAACTTCATCTCTTCCACAACGTCATCCGTGAGTTCCACCGTCCAACGCTTATACCGGAGTGGTTCGGCAGGTGGATGCAACAGTTCTCGATGATCGTTGGGGAGTTCCCGCTCCTTGTATTCCTCCTCTTCCATGGTTGTGTCGCTATCTGATTCAGATTCTTCACTGGCCTCGTACTCACTATCACTCTGTGTCTGCCGGTTTGATGGGGTCCTCCGGGCAGCCTCAGTGATCACTATGCCTGTGTTCGGGGTACGCATTCTTTTGGTTTTTGATTTTTCCTCCACAACGGTCTTGCCCTTTCTTTTCCTTTCTACTTGGTATCTAGCTTCCTCTTCCGCCTCGGTTGGTGGCGTCTCCTGGGTAGTGGAGCTACACTCTTTCTTGGCATCTTCCTTCTCCAATTGTTCGGGGCTCACTGACTCGGGTGCGAGGTCCAGTCCCTCAGCCACCCGCTCGGCTTCCACACCCTGATCCTCTTGCGCCGGACAGGGTTCGTCGTCACTCACGATCTCTAGGGGATCCTCCGCCGTGTTCGGTTTCGCCCTGTTGGGTGCCCACTTACCCAAACAACGTTGCGATTTCCTCTGCGGTTTGGGTGGCTCTGCCTTGGAGCCTGTCTTCACTACCAGTTTCCTTCTGACGGGGATCGGTTTAACTACCGGAGGTGCCCCTGGGGTGGATGCCTCTACCTCTGGTTCTGTTGTCTCTGTTCCTGCTTCCTTGGCTTCACTCTGCTTTTCCCTCTCCTCTTCTCCTTCTGACTGGGATGTCTTATCCTTCGGTATGGGTTCTCTAAGAGCTTGTTCATTCTCTCCTACTGATCTTGGTGCGAGGTCCAGACCCTCAGCCACCAAGTCAGTTGTCTCCTCTCTTCGGTTTACCCTGTTCATTATCGAGTCAAACTCCTCGTCCGTCATGAGGCCCTGTTTCCTGGCTGATTCGTTCAGATCTATCTCTGGCCGTCTTACTTCTTGAAATACTGGGTCCTTCTCGGGCGTCATTTTTGCTCCGCCACTCTCTCCCTGGGTTTCCCTTACTTGGCTGGACCTTTTCTTTCGCTCCTCAGAGTCGGAGCTGTAAAACGCGGCGATAGCTTCCAGGTCTGCCGAATCTGGTACCGAGGGTTCCGATGCCGCGGTGGCTGAGGGAGATCCTTCCTCCGACTGTAGTTCTGCGTGTCTGACCTGTGCATGAGGAATTCCACTGGGTGAGGTTCCTATGCCCCCCGTGTGGCCGAAATTGGTCAATGCCGCCGTCCAGTCCCTAGTCGGGTCTTGTTGGCGAAGGAATACCATTACGGCATCCAAAGAAATAGTGGCCGGCGGTTGAGCAGTCGGTGCGGGTGGTTGGTTCGACTGTGGTTGGGCCTCCGGGGTTTCTTCTCGCAGCGGCTGCGTATCTTGGGTGTTCGCACGACGGGGCTTGATTTTCCTCGCGATAGCTTTCTTACCCATGACTGTAATTTGTGATTTGACGGTAGAAATTAGGGTTTGGTTTGAGAACGATGGTTCTGTGAGAGGGATAGAGGAGAATTTCTTGAAAGGTATTTTGGAAATGAGGGTTTTTGAGGGAGAAAGGGAGGGTCGGTTGGTTTAGTTCGGATTAGAAATGGCAGTTGCAGGTGGTTTCAACCGGCTATCAGTGGTTACCGGTCATGCCGCTTCATGTGAAAAGTGGTTGGGCGACAGGCGTTGGTTCCTGATTGGCTAGCGTGTGTACTCTCTCTGCTCGACACCATTCCAGCACTGCCACCCTGCAAAAGCTGCACACGCTTAATTCAAATTTACGTCCTATCCACAATTTCCCTCTATACTTACCTATTACGGAAAATAATTCAAAATGGCACTTAAATACAAATTGGAGTGACACTAAATAGGTAATCTCTTGGTCAAAGTGTACCCCAACCTAAATTTAAGGCCCGAAAATATATTTTTGGATTTTTAGAAAATTTTCAAGCATGCAAAAATTAATTACGTATATACAGTATTTACATTCTCCTTAGGTAATTTGGAATCCTACCTGGCCAGTATATGCAGAATATTATCAAAAATGAAACTAGCCACGTGGAATTCCAAATTCCTATCTTACTAATCAGTATGTGACCTTAGTATGTGGTAGTAGTGGAATTTCATCCACTACCCCCACCTCACTATTATCCCTAAAGATTTTCAACCTATGTCCATTCACAACAAAAGGCTCAGAGTTAGAAAGACTCCCTGAAATCTCCACCGCTCCATTAGCTCGGAGGGCTGTTACGATGTACGGTCCTGTCCACTTAGATTTGAGTTTCCCGGGCATTAACTTCAATCTCGACTGGAAGAGTAGTACTTTCTGGCCAACATGGAGCTCCTTGGTTCTCAGATTTCTATCATGCCATAATTTCGTTCGCTCCTTGTACCACATGGCCGAGTCGAAAGATTCCAATCTAAGTTCCTCAAGCTCCTGTAATTGCAGCTTCCTTTCCTCCCCACAGGCTGTAGCATCCATATTCACTTTCTGTACTGCCCAGTATGCTCGGTGCTCGATCCCTACAGGTAAGTGGCACATTTTTCCAAAAACTATTCGGTAAGGGGACATACCAATGGGGGTCTTGTAGGCTGTTCGATATGCCCAGAGAGCATCCTCTAATCTCACGCTCCAATCCTTCCGAGAAGGATTTACAGTTTTCTCCAAAATCTTCTTTATCTCTCGATTAGAGATCTCCGCTTGACCATTGGCTTGCGGATGGTACGGGCTAGAAAGTCTATGGTGCACACCGTATTTCTTCATTAAGGCTTCAATTGTGCGATTACAAAAGTGCGTACCTTGATCTGATATGATCGCCCTGGGCACACCGAATCGACTGAAGATATGACTCTTTAAGAACTTAGCCACTTCCTTGGCTTCGCACGTGCTTGTGGCCTTGGCTTCTACCCATTTGGAGACGTAATCTACAGCAACTAGGATATACAGATTCCCATAGGATGAAGGAAACGGACCCATGAAGTCCATCCCCCATATGTCGAATAGCTCACAAACTATTATGGGCACCTGCGGCATTTCATCTCGGGCAGATATTCCACCGGTCAGTTGGCAACGCTCACAGCTCCGGCAGAACTCGTATGCATCTTTGTTGAGAGTTGGCCAGTAAAAGCCGCTATCCAAAATCTTCCTTGCCGTCTTCTTGGATCCGAAGTGCCCTCCACATGCTAACGAATGGCAGTGGGTCAACACATCCCGCTGTTCCCAGTCAGGAATGCACCTTCTTATCACTTGATCGGATCCTACCCTCCATAGGTAAGGGTCGTCCCAAAAATAATATTTTGCCTCACTCTTGATCTTCATTCGTTGGGCTTTGGTAACACTTGGTACCTCTGGAAGTTCTCCAGTTACTAGGTAGTTGGCCAGGTCCGCATACCATGGCTCCTGCCCTACCTTCTCTTTTCCTTTTGCTGCATCATTCTGACCAGTAAGTTTGTACACTTCTTCCCAATCAATTTTTCTGGGTGCAAAAATCACCTCACATAAGTGTTCCTCTGGAAACTTGTCGTGCACCTCCTCGTTGTTTCCTTCTTGCACTATTCTGCTCAAATGGTCTGCCACCTTGTTTTCGACTCCTCTCTTATCTTCCACCTCCCAATCAAATTCTTGCAACAAGAGTACCCATCGGATCAAGCGTGGTTTTGATTCTCTCTTGGTAACTAGATACTTAAGGGCTGCATGGTCAGTGTATACTACGACCTTAGATCCCAGCAAATATGGCCGGAACTTCTCGAAAGAAAACACCACTGCCAGCATCTCCTTTTCGGTGGTATCGTAATTCCGCTGGGCTTGATTTAGAGTCTTGGACGCATAAAAAATTATGTGCCTCCTCCCATCGATCTTCTGACCCAGCACGGCCCCTACCGCAAAGTCGCCGGCGTCGCACATTACTTCGAAAGGATGGTTCCAATCAGGAGCTCGTATGATAGGTGCGGATACTAATTTTTCTTTGAGAAGATCGAAAGCTGCCTTGCATTGCTCATCAAAAACGAACTCCACATCATTTTGAAGCAGTCTGGTAAGGGGTTGGGCGATTTTGGAGAAATCCTTTATAAATCTTCGATAAAATCCAGCATGTCCCAGGAAACCCCTTATTCCCTTCTGATCAGTAGGGAATGGTAATTTGGATATGACATCCACCTTGGCTCGATCCACCTGGATACCTCTTTCTGAGACTACGTGTCCTAGGACTATCCCTTCGGTGACCATAAAATGGCACTTCTCGAAGTTCAAAACCAGACTCTTTGCTTGACACCTTTCCAAAACTATGTCCAAATGATAAAGGCAAGAGTCGAACGAGTCTCCGTAAACCGTGAAGTCATCCATAAATATTTCTATGCACTCCTCAATCAAATCGGAAAATATGCTCATCATGCATCGTTGAAACGTACCTGGAGCGTTGCATAAACCGAAAGGCATGCGACGGTATGCATAGGTTCCAAACGGGCAAGTAAAAGTGGTTTTGTCCTGGTCCTCAGGATCCACGTGAATTTGGAAGTACCCGCTGTACCCATCTAGGAAGCAGAAAATTTTTTTCCCAGCTAATCTCTCTAATATCTGGTCCATGAAAGGCAAAGGAAAATGGTCCTTCCTTGTTGCGTTGTTCAGCTTCCGGTAGTCGATGCACATTCGCCAACCCGTGACCAGCCTTGTTGGAATCAGCTCGTTCCTCTCATTCTTGACAACTTGGATCCCGGATTTCTTTGGAACCATGTGGATCGGGCTGACCCACTCACTGTCCGGCACTGAATAGATAATCCCTAGCGACAACAACTTCAAGATTTCCTTTAAAATTTCCTCTCGCATGTTAGGGTTTACCTTCCTTTGAGCATCTCGATGAGCCTTCGCTCCCTCTTCTAGCCTGATGTGGTGCATGCAAACGTCGGGGCTTATCCCTACTAGATCTGTAAGGCTCCATCCGATTGCCTTCTTATTCCTATTCAACACAGTCAGTAGCCGCGATTCTTGTTCTTTTGTGAGACTGCTGTTGATGATTACGGGATATGAGTTCTCCTCCCCGAGGTAGGCATACTTCAAGTTCGATGGTAACTTTTTTAACTCGACTTGGGGTGGAAGTGTGTCTTCGGGTAGAGGGTTTTTCTGGGCCTCCCCGTCTTTCTTTAAGTCTTCCCCTGAAGGTTCTTCCGTACTGACTGGAAGCTTGGCCCCTGCGGCTCCAATGAACGCCGACTTTTGACAGAATTCCTTGATCGCTCCTTCTATTTCTTCGTCGGTCAACCCCTGGCTACTGATCAAATCACACCACGCAGCAGCTTCTTCGTCGGCCTGATCACAAGCATCTAAAGCTTGGAGTTTTTCCTGTAATAGTTCGGTCTCAAGAAAATCTTGGACTAGAGGGTCAATCACATCAACAAAGCATAGATTTTCAGAATCAATGGGTTTCTTCATGGCATCATTTATATCAAAAGTAAACTTCTCACCATTAAAATCAATGCAAATAGTCCCCTCGGCCATGTCCACTATTGTCTTAGCCGTTCTCAAAAAAGGTCTCCCTAACAAGACTCCACTAGACTCTCTCGCTTCATGCTCACTCATTTTGATCACATAAAAATCAGCAGGGTATGTGAACTCCTGTACTCTAACCAACACGTTCTCTAAAACTCCCTCAGGGCTTATGCACGACCTATCAGCCAGCTGGATCAACACCCTAGTGTTTGACAGCCTCACTCCTTTCAGTCGGTTATAGATCGATAATGGCATGACATTAATGGAAGCTCCAAGATCACACATCGCATGTTCAACCTTCACATCCCCTATAGTTATGGGTAAAGTGAACATACCTGGATCGGCCCTCTTGGGCGGCAGTTTCTCTTGCACAATTGCGGATGCGATCCCTTCCACCATGATTTGTCCATCTTTTTGAGCTTTCCCGGCTATGAAATCCTTAATGAATTTTCCGAGCGGGGGTAGTTTCACGGCTTGGAGGAATGGTATGGTGACGTCCAACCTTCCAAAAATCGACAAGTAGTCGACCGGGTTCTCTTTCTTCCTCTTTGTAACAAATCGGAATGGGAATGGTTTCTCCCCTTTTTTCTCTTCTACGGGTTCCTCAGCAACTTTCTTTGGTAGCTCTTGGGTCCGAGCCTCCATTCTGGGATTTTTCTCTTGAGGAGGTTCCTTCCTGGTCAGTAAGGCATCGGGATGAATACAACCCTATATATATATATATATATAGGGATGTATTCATTTTCTTTTTGTATCTTTTGTTCTTTGTTCTTTTTAATCTCAACCCCACGATTTTGTCATCCGACAGTTAGATTGGTGCCACGTTTCATTTAATAATGCAGATTTTCAGTTGAATAATGCACACCGACTTATAATGCACCATTATAGTGTAATAATGCAGATTTTCAGTTGAATAATGCACACCAACTAATAATGCACCATTATAGTGTAATAATGCAGATCATCTGGACCGTTGATGAATGAGATCTAACGGCTTATATTAAGAAGAATAAAGGATCTAAGGGATGAATAGGAGAATAACGCTCCACTATATATATATATATATATATATATATATATATATATAGGGTTGTTTTATATACCAAACTAATTTTAAACGCTAAACATCAAACACATCTTTATAAAACAACGCGGAGTTCATTACAATTTTATTTGTAGTTCATTATATGGAATTCAAAGATTTAAAAACAATGACATCATCTAGCATAATATAAAGATCTGAAGTTTATTATAAGTTTGTTATTAGTTCATTATAATGAACTTCAGGTTGTCTTGTAATGATGTTGTTCGGCGTTTAAGGTTTAAGACTAGTTTGGTATTGATCACAGTCCATATATATATTTATATATATATAGGATAGTGATCAAGATATAACTAATCTTAAGTGTATAACTAGAGAACAAATCTCAGCCACACATCTTAATGGAACAAATATTATTTATTTTAATTATTGAAAATATGCTGAGGGTATTTTAGGAAATTACAATATGAAATTTAAACCTCCCCCATCTTCTTCACGCTGGTTGAGTGAATTCCTCTCTTCACAAATTGAAGAAGACCTCGTAGGCCGCTTCGCGGAGCTCATCGCGATTGAGTCCTCCGATCTCGCTGAACGAAGACGAGAGGTCGGTGGGTGTTTCCGGTCGGTGGGTGGTGGCAGTCGGCGAGGAGGGGGCACTGTGGTGGTTAACGTTAATGCGGAAATCACGACCCATAGACGACGGGATCGAATTTCCGGAAAGGGAAATCTGCGTCGTCAAGAATGCGGAAATTACGTGGTTTCCTTTTCTTTCTCCTTCCAATCTGCATCAATTACGTCGCCGATTCACAGAATTTCCTCTGCGCCTTAGGCAGTGTTTCTGGATCATCTGCTTAGAATGCAGATTTCTTGTGTGTATGCTTTATCGCGTAGTGTATGATATAATTGAATAAGTTTTAATTTAGGAGATCTCTGTGATTACGATTTCTTCGCAATTTCTTAGCTTTGTTTTTCCAAAAGAGGGTTAATAGTTTTAATAGAGAGGGAATCAATTTTCAACACATAATATATACGTTCATGGTAATAACACCCTACTTCATGCAGGAATTGTGAAAATAGATTTTTATGTATCTAAACTCAAATAGATAATGAATGTCAATATCAATTTGGGATAACTCTATAAAAATATGGATAAATTGGCACATCACTCTTAGCATGATTTTACTTCACTCTTATTCACAAAACACATCACTCTTACTCAGATTTTACTTCACTCTTGTTCACAAAACACATCAATTTTACTCAGATTTTACTTCACTCTTATTCACAAAACACATCACTCTTACTCAGATTTTACTTCACTCTTGTTTACAAAACACTTCACTCTTACTCAGATTTTACTTCACTCTTGTTTACAAAACACTTCACTCTTAGCGTGATTTTACTTCACTCTTGTTTACAAAACACTTCACTCTTAGCATGATTTTACTTCACTCTTGTTTAAAAAACACATCACTCTTAGCATGATTTTACTTCACTCTTGTTTACAAAACACTTCACTCTTAACATGATTTTACTTCACTCTTGTTTACAAAACACTTCACTCTTAACATGATTTTACTTCACTCTTGTTTACAAAACACTTCACTCTTAACATGATTTTACTTCACTCTTGTATACAAAACACTTCACTCTTAGGCATGATTTTACTTCACTCTTGTTTACAAAACACTTCACTCTTAACATGATTTTACTTCACTCTTGTTTACAAAACACTTCACTCTTAGCATGATTTTACTTCACTCTTGTTTACAAAACACTTCACTCTTAACATGATTTTACTTCACTCTTGTATACAAAACACTTCACTCTTAGGCATGATTTTACTTCACTCTTGTTTACAAAACACTTCACTCTTAACATGATTTTACTTCACTCTTGTTTACAAAACACTTCACTCTTAACATGATTTTACTTCACTCTTGTTTACAAAACATGAGTCACTAAATTAATTTCATCAAGAAACTAAAATTAAAAATACCTTCTCTATAATTAATTCCATTTTCCCCACCAGATTTACATCTTTTTGATTTAAATCTTCAAACTAACAAAAATAAAAAAAATCAAAACCAGGGTAGATGAAAAGTGAGCTTCAATTCCCTCAATATTTAAATCCTTTTACACTGCATTCTATGGCAGCTTAAAATAGCAATGGCAAAGAATTTGAAGCTCAGAATTTGCAGAGCCATCGCCACCACTCTGCAGTCCTGCCGCTCCAAACATCCTTCTTATCTCCCAACAGATCCTATCCCTTCACTCTCACACCCCTCCGAATTCCCCCAACCTCACGCCGCCAACCACCCGCCGCAATTCAATTGCCAAAACGAAAAAAATGGCACGCTGAAGAGGTACGAGGTGCGTAGGTGTCGTTCAAGTGAGGATATATCCTACTGGCAGGATAAAGATCCTAACTAAGCCTAGACCTCGTCTTCAAAGATTCCTCAACCCACTTCTACTGATCAGTATAGTGGAGGTAAGGGTCGAATCCCACAGAGATGGTGCGTTTAAACTACTGCGGTGATATTTTGGAGGGTTGGTTAGCTACCACGCTCGGGTTGAGTTTCTACCTAGGCGAGTAATTAAAGGGTGGCGTCCTACTGACTAGGATGGGGGAGCAGATCATGGAATGCAACTGTGTACGTGGAAATGAGGGGACATGGTGTAACAGAAATTGTTTGGAAAGGACGGTATTTCTATTTTTGGCTAAACAGAATATTCAGAGTGTAGTGGAGGTAGTGGTGACTAGGCTGACAGATCTGCAGGTACAACCAGAGGTGAAGGACAAAAGAAAGCAAAAGTAAATAAAAGTAAGGTGGTCCCCAATCTGGATGTAGACATCATCTTCTCCAACAACACAAATTAAACTCAGATAACAATTCCAGATCCAACCCGGCAAACACAGATTAACAACTCGCGAACACAGATCTAAAACTAAGGAATCAAATCTGAAATCAAACGCTGAAACTGGACTTCTGCATGCTGGTCAACATGAAAGATCGATTCAGAAACTAAAACGAAGCCTTGCATGCAACGATCTACTTCCAGATCAAACAGTACTTGTTTACCTATCCTAAAGAAATTTGTTACGTAACAGAATTTAGAGATTTAGCACTTAAAACACCGAGAAACCTTAGATCTAAGCTAACTAGACAAGGAAAGAAAAGAACACTACAATGAACGAAACGGAAATCAACTTCATAGCATTAACACGTTCGGATATCCAAAGCAAGCATTTCAAAACAACAAAATCCCAAAATGTAACAGAAATCCAACGTAAAGACGGAGAACTAATTAAACTACGAAAGCAATTTAAAGATTGTTTGCCACTCCGGGCGATAAAATCTCTGACTGGAACTACGATCTAGCTAACTGGAACGGACGATGACTGGAACTCGGGAACATTCTGAACGTCAGGTGATCATGGCTCGGCGAGGCAAGAAGTGGGACACGGCTGAAAGACTGAAATTACCGAGAGAACTCTCTACCTAAAGATGATGGTGAATTGAAGTCTATCCGAGGCTCCTTCTCTCTCCAACTTGGCTACCTTTTATAGGGAGGCTACCCTTGATTTTAGGGTAAATCCTCGCTGCAATTTGACTTCTTTGCCCTTAATTGTGGGTAATCCGTCCCGGCTATCCGTCTTCTTCATCTCAAGCCGTTTTAGCACGTATACGGATCAGTATGAGACCATGCTGGCGCTTTTTCTACCCGAACACTCCGGAACTTCCCTACTGGCCAGAACACTTATCCTGCACACTTTGAGCAACTGCTTTGCAAATATAATCATTTAAACCTGTAATACTGACCAGTAACCGAGGCCTAGAATACGACTTATCACACGCCGTCGCCGAAATCCCCGCGGTAGGGCTTCTTCTCCGCCGCCTACTTCCGCTTGCTCGGATTCTCGGAGCTCAACGAAGAACGCGGGTTCGTTCTCAAAGAATTGAATTTGTGAATTTGCCAATGACGTAATTTTGGTTGTAATGACAATTATACCCTGCCTTGTTATTGTGGAGTAAATTTGTGATTGAGGGAGTTAATATCTCCTTAAATTCAAAAATTAATACTAGCCCTTGATTTTTTTGATCTTGTGGCCATGATTTATTCTCTAGTTATAGGTTTAAGGGTGTTTGCCATAGATCATGACCCTATATATATATATATATATATATATATATATATATATATATATAGGGATGTGATCATATCCTTTTCCCATCTTTTGTTCTATTTCCTTCTCAATCTCGACCCTCTATTTTCACGATCTGATGGCCGAAATTTAAGCTTGTTTTCATTATTTATATTATTAAATTAATTCGAAAAGGGCATTGTTGGGAGAGTTTTGTTGCAGCGGTTATTTCAATTCCATAATTCTCTCCATTAAGTTTGGTAAGTATATTTTCTAATTTATTTTCCATATTTAATTCTTCTCTCATCCATTTTCACCGTTTACATTGCTGCAAATCAGAAAACTCAAATTCAATTCGTCTGCATTAATTTGGAGAAGTTACTATAGATTTTCTTCATAAGTTTTGGTGTTTTCAATTAGGGAAGAAGGTATTTTAGTTTGTTTTTATTTCGTATTCCTTCGTAATTTCTCTTTCTTCTCTCACATACTTGACTCGCTTTTCTACGTTGAACACGTATGGTGGTGTAGTTTCTCGCCTAAACACAAATTCTGGAGGTATTCCTCGATTGGTTTCATTTTTTTTAACAATAAGAAAGTAATTTAGTTAATTTCTTCATTGTATTGCAGCAAATAATGTACGAAAAGTATCTAATAATGCGCACGGATCATTGAATAATGCACAGATTTAATAGAATAATGTGGAAAGGAAATTGAATTCATGCTCTTTGGGTTTAGCAATCTATGGGGCTAGGTTGTAGTACCCACTCACAAACGGAACCATCACAAAGGGAAGAGAGTATGAATAATTCCCCTTGGGTTTAGCAACCCATGGGGCTAGGTTATAGCACCACCACATAATTCAATTTTATTTTTTAATGCGTTTAAGATTTGGTACGACAAATAATGTACCAAAAGTATCTAATAATGCGCACGGATAATTGAATAATGCATATATTTAATAGAATAATGTTGAAAGGAAATTGAATTCAGGCCCTTTGGGTTTAGCAATCTATGGGGCTAGGTTGTAGTACCCACTCACAAACGGAACCATCACAAAGGGAAGAGAGTATGAATCATTCCCCTTGGGTTTAGCAACCCATGTGGCTAGGTTATAGCACCACCACAGGAATTCAATTTTATTTTTTAATGCGTTTACGATTTGGTACGACAAATAATGTACCAAAAGTATCTAATAATGCGCACTGATCATTGAATAATGCACAGATTGAAGAGAATAATGTTGAAAGGAAATTGAATTCTTGCCCTTTGGGTTTAGCAATCTATGGGGCTAGGTTGTAGTACCCACTCACAAACGGAACCATCACAAAGGGAAGAGAGTATGAATCATTCCCCTTGGGTTTAGCAACCCATGGGGCTAGGTTATAGCACCACCACAAGAATTCAATTTTATTTTTTTAATGCGTTTAAGATTTGGTACGACAAATAATGTACCAAAAGTATCTAATAATGCGCACGGATCATTGAATAATGCATAGATTTAATAGAATAATGTTGAAAGGAAATTGAATTCTTGCCCTTTGGGTTTAGCAATCTATGGGGCTAGGTTGTAGTACCCACTCACAAACGGAACCATCACAAAGGGAAGAGAGTATGAATCATTCCCCTTGGGTTTAGCAACCCATGGGGCTAGATTATAGCACCACCACAAGAATTCAATTTTATTTTTTAATGCGTTTAAGATTTGGTACGACAAATAATGTACCAAAAGTATCTAATAATGCGCACGGATCATTGAATAATGCATAGATTTAATAGAATAATGTTGAAAGGAAATTGAATTCTTGCCCTTTGGGTTTAGCAATCTATGGGGCTAGGTTGTAGTACCCACTCACAAACGGAACCATCACAAAGGGAAGAGAGTATGAATCATTCCCCTTGAGTTTAGCAACCCATGGGGCTAGGTTATAGCACCACCACAAGAATTCAATTTTATTTTTTAATGCGTTTAAGATTTGGTACGACAAATAATGTACCAAAAGTATCTAATAATGCGCACGGATAATTGAATAATGCACAGATTGAAGAGAATAATGTTGAAAGGAAATTGAATTCTTGCCCTTTGGGTTTTGCAATCCATGGGGCTAGGTTGTAGTACCCACTCACAAACGGAACCTTCACAAATGGAAGAGAGTATGAATCATTCCCCTTGGGTTTAGCAACACATGGGGCTAGGTTATAGCACCACCACAAGAATTCAATTTTATTTTGTAAAACTACTCATACAAATCAGAACAAAAGCGTCTCATACACATATACATTATAGGACACAAATCGTCCATTACTGAGTAAATAAAATCCATTACACTGAAATGTTTCCACATTATGTTAATAAGTTATAACTACTCATAAAATCAGAACAAAAACGTCTCTGAAACATATCCATTACATGACACATATCGTCCATTACTGGGTGAATAAAATACATTACACATAAATATTTTTACATAATGTCTATTAGTTATAACTAATCCCTAACGTTGATGATATCTAAACCCTAGAGGTATGACTGGAACTCGTGGACTTTGCCGACGGTTGTGTTACTTACTCCATAGTACACCCTAGCCCACGAGATTGCTAAACCCTTGGAGAGTAAATTAAAACATCAACCGCCTTCTCTATGTTCATTCTCAGTTGCTTAGTCCCTGTCAAGCAGCAGCAACATGCATCATGAAAAAGAAACATAATTCAAGGATATAGGAAAATAATGCATTCACATATGAACATAATGCAGAGATTATATGAACTAATGAATGTATAAATATTACATTTGTTATCTGACAATTTACAACAACAATGACCATAATGCATTCATATTTTCAAATAATGTAGTCACAATCGCAAATAATGAAGAGATTTTAACAAGTAATGAACAAGCAGATTTTCAATTTACTCTTTCACAATCTATAACCATGCTAACAACATTCATAATGTAATCACATAGGTAAATAATGCATTGATATGTACTTATAATACAAAGAATGTAACACTAAATACCTTTCAGGTTTTTATGTATAACTCAGAATTACACATAATTCAAGGATTTAGGAAAATAATGCATTCAAATATGAACATAACGCAGATATTATATGAAATAATGAATGTATAAATATTACATTTGTTATCTGACAATTTAAAACAGAAATGACCGTAATGCATTAACATGTTACAATAATGTAGTCACATTGGCAAATGATGAAGCGATTTTAACAAGTAATGAACAAGCATATTTTCAATTTACTCTTTCACAATCTATAACCACACTAAAAACATTCATAATGTTATCATATAGGTACATAATGCATTGGTGTACAGTTTTAATACACAACATATTACACTAAATACATTTCCTCTTTTACTGTATAACACAAAATTACACATAATTAAATGATATAGAAAATAATGCATTCACATATGAACATAATGCGGAGATTATATGAACTAATGAATGCATAAATATTACATTTGTTATCTGACAATTTAAAACAGAGATGACCATAATTCATTCACATGTTAAAAAAATGTAGTCACAATGGCAAATAATGAAGAGATTTTAACAAGTACAGAACAAGCAGATTTTCAATGTACTCTTTCACAATCTATAACCATGCTAACAACATTCATAATGTAATCATATATGTACATAATGCATTGATGTACAAATTCAATACACAGAATGTAACACTAAATACCTTTCCTCTTTTACTATAGGCTCACCCTCTTGCTGGATATATATACATGTAACCACTTAACCATCCAAATAATGCAATCACAGAATCAAATAATGAAGATGTTATACCAAGTAATGAACAAACAGATTTACAACAGGATCCAACATAATGCAATCACATTTTCAAATAATGACCGTAATGCATTAACATGTTACAATAATGTAGTCACATTGGCAAATGATGAAGCGATTTTAACAAGTAATGAACAAGCATATTTTCAATTTACTCTTTCACAATCTATAACCACACTAAAAACATTCATAATGTTATCATATAGGTACATAATGCATTGGTGTACAGTTTTAATACACAACATATTACACTAAATACATTTCCTCTTTTACTGTATAACACAAAATTACACATAATTAAATGATATAGAAAATAATGCATTCACATATGAACATAATGCGGAGATTATATGAACTAATGAATGCATAAATATTACATTTGTTATCTGACAATTTAAAACAGAGATGACCATAATTCATTCACATGTTAAAAAAATGTAGTCACAATGGCAAATAATGAAGAGATTTTAACAAGTACAGAACAAGCAGATTTTCAATGTACTCTTTCACAATCTATAACCATGCTAACAACATTCATAATGTAATCATATATGTACATAATGCATTGATGTACAGTTTCAATACACAGAATGTAACACTAAATACCTTTCCTCTTTTACTATAGGCTCACCCTCTTGCTGGATATATATACATGTAACCACTTAACCATCCAAATAATGCAATCACAGAATCAAATAATGAAGATGTTATACCAAGTAATGAACAAACAGATTTACAACAGGATCCAACATAATGCAATCACATTTTCAAATAATGAAATCACATCAGCAAATAATGCAATCACATAGTGGAATAATGCAATCATAAGACAAGCATGCTGCAGCATACATGATATATATATATACATGTAGCCACTTAACCATCCAAATAATGCAATCATATTTGTTATCTACCAATTTACATCAGAAATGACCATAATGCATTCACATATTAAAATAATGTAGGCACATTTTAAAAATAATGAAGAGATCATGTCTTGTAATGAACAAACACATTTTCAATTTACTTAATCACAATCTAAAACCAAAGCAACAACATTAACAATGTACTCATACAAGAAACATAATGCATTGACATACCAAAATAATGCATAGACCATGTGATTAAATGAATATAAACAAAGTGCATTCGTTATATGCCGATTGAAATCGCATATGCGCAAACTGCATTCACATATTAAAATAATGTAATCACTTTGACAAATAATGCACATTTAATATCAAGTAATGCTGGAACAAGCCAACATTGACTGATTTTATGCACAAAAAATTAAAAACAACACGCATAATGGATACAGTGGACAAATTAATTCACAAAAATTATTAAAATACTGTGCAAATTATGGTAAACCATGTGGGATTACAATCCAAACATACAAAGCAATTACAGTTGAACGCGAAACACAAAAGCTCACCAATCTTGCTGGGATTGCTGCGAATTGGTGGGCCGTCCTCTTTTCGGCATTTTAAGATCTACGCAGGAATTCAACCAAACAACAGGGAGTTAGATTGTAGTACCAAATCCGGTCGATTGGTGGTAATCGGGTTAATTGTGGTGTGGGTGTTGTGTTCCTATCGATTATTGGAGAAAGGGTTATTCAAACTCGAAAAGTGAAGCAGTTCAATAACATTCGGAAAAACCCTACCTCTGCTTAGAACGCGTTGGAGTAATGTTCGGAACCGACGACAAGCATGGAATTCGATTGAAAAACGGTTTAATTACCGATAACAATGTCCGCGGCGGCTAGGGATTTGCTAGTCGGATGGAATTTGAGAAGGATAGTGGAGAGATAAGGGGAGTAAATGCGGTTTGTAAAGAATGAGGCGGTAGATGGAATTCAGTGGGTGTATCCCGCTAAATTCGCGCCTCCTCGTTTTCCCCAGATTTGATACTATAAAATTACTAATTCACCCTCATAATGCACGAAATAGTCGAAATAATGAACTACGGGGTGCTTAATTACTAATCAAATCCGGGTCGTTCATCTCGTAGATCCAATGATCCAAATCGAATTGGAACTTAAATCTAATGATAGAAAAGGACATTAACATGACCCTATATATATATATATATATATATATATATATATATATATATATATAATATATATATATATATAATTGAATAATACCCCATCGGTTGCGAGCACAATAAAGTGGTGATGAGTAGTTATGCGGCTGTGGGTGAGGTGAGGCACAGAAATGAGGCAGTAGTCCCCGAAGGCCCTCGATATGGCCAGCCCCGGAGACTCCTCGTGTGGCAGCCACAGCCTAGGTACACCCGCCCCGTTGCACTCACTAATCTGTGACCAAGTTATTCGCATATATATATATATATATACAAACATATTCACTCAGCAATATTCGAGTATGAAAAATGATCACAAAGCGGACACTTAGGCTTCATGTCAACCGTGAGCAGCTCTGCCACCAAGTTGCCAGTGGTCTCAGAGTAGGTGGCCAACACAGCGCGACAGTCCCCAACGTTGGCTATGAATATGTCATCTCCCTATTTAACAAAACAAGTTTTAAATCAAGCATCAACACTAAAGAGTTTTAATTAAGATATATATTGTAGAATGCGTCGAGGGTGCTGAAGCTCCTTGTCGATTGCAGCGCACGTCTTGAGATACGAGGGTTTCCATATGTTGAAGGGAGAGGAGGAAGGTTGAGCAATTAGCGTGTGTTGCCAAGTGCAGAGGAGAGAGGAATGCATGGCCTCTCTCACTTGATTCGCCACGAAATGGCCCCACGCCCCGTGCCCGTCGAAGATCATGTCACTTTGGCATCCAAAGTCCTAAAATTCAACAAGATCATCATGCTATTTATATATGGATAAATGCGAAGTAGATAGATAGATATAGATAGATGCCAGCGGTCTTAGTTGGTGGCCTTGTCGCCTTTCTTCGTGAAAACAGAAGCGGAATTGAGAGTGCCTGAGCTCCTCAACACCAACTCATTTTTCTGGGCGTCTCTTCCATTTCCATCACGCTTCTGCTTTGCTGTTGATAGATGCCCCATACTCCTCTGTTATAAAAGAAGGAATAGTTAGTTGTTTATTTGAAGTCTATATGGAAAAAGAAGAGCAAGTGAAGCTCACATTTAATGAGAAAACAAGGGAGTGGTCGGGAAGATGACGTCACTTGAGCTGAGAATTTTAGCATAAAAATCATGGATATTTTTTGTTGTGAGTTTTGGACGTTGTTTTCATATTGGAAAGATAGCATAGTCGGGGAACCGTGACTAGTGGTGGGGGTGTAAGAAGCGGGAAAAGAATTAAGGGAAAATAAAATCAAACATTGGTTGCGAGACATGACTAATCAAGTGCTGATACATAGAAGAAAAGATACTCGATCATGAAAATTCGAGTAATTATTCGTAAAATTTCAAAATATCATAGTTTCGAACAAAATAGACATGAGTCTTTTAAGATGCACAACGGAAGCAAATGAACGCGGTTCCATGTATGAAGACATGAACCTCCGAGAGTCAAAATCTGACTGAATTAAATGTCTTGTCTCAATAGCACTTCCTTCACCACTTCGCTGCTCAACCTGCACATTTAGAAATATATGCAGGGCTGAGTACAAAAGTACTCAGTGAACACATTGCCGAAAAATACAAATATACATTTAAAAATATTGTCAAGCCATCGTCACAGTAACACTCGAGGGTTTATTGAAAATGCCTGAGTTTACTAAAAATATTCACATTGGACTGCAGTCCCTTTTTCCTGTACTTAGCCATATCTGATCACATTGTGCAGTTGAGATGGTGTTCTCGCACGGTCACCTTCCCTGCCCATCATGTCAGAGGTATTCTTGTGCCGGGAAGGTGGCCACCTTCCAGGGTCACCTTCTCTGCCGTTCACAGTCAGAGGTTCCAAGTAGGGACACCACCCTACCAGGACTCAAACTCGAATCGATTCACATATATCATCATTCATAATTCACTTGGCCGTAGCCAACAGATAGGCATCATACACAAAATATTTATGGCAAGACAACATCCTTAAAAATAACGAACATGAGTTCGTGTTTTCACAAAATACGATTTGTATTTTTAGTATAAGAAAGCTCACCTCGCATGCTTTCCAATATTTTTTTGAAAACAATTCCCCGCTCCATAATTTTTACCTTTCTCTCAATTCTCCCCTTTTGAACACAAAATGCAAGGTAAATTTAGCTTCAAGAGTATACAATAACTTGATGACATGCATAATATTTTATTTTGCTTCTTTTTTAAGCCCATCTCTTCAATTAATTTGGCACCGTTCGATTACTAAATTAAATTCAGATATTTAAACTTAATTTCACTAATAGAAGAACCAATACTAATTTAATTAGTATATATAAAAAAATTAGTTGAACTCAACGTAGGCAAAGAAAATTGCTTGCATCTCTTCCGTAAAGAGTTATTTTCAAAGATAGGCCAAGATTTCTTTCTCAAATTGTAGTCTAATTAATTAGATTTTCAGAAATGGGACTTCTGGGATTATTTCACTACAACCTAACTTATTCCCTAAATATTCTACGACTCTATGATAGGCCCAAAATAATTACAATTCAAAGAGACCCACATATAAACATTCTCCCTTTCCTCCTTCACCACTAAATCCCTAAATCCCTCCACAAAATGGAACAGCCCCCTTTTCTCCTCTTACTTCCGCTGCTGCAACTTCCAGCACCGCCGTCTGCCGCCGGCGGCGGCCTCCATCTCCTCTCTCTCCCTCTCTCTCACGGCCTACTCCACCGCCGACGCTGCGGTGAGCACATCGACTCTCTGCCGTCATGCATCGCCGATCTACCCTCTCTCTTTGTTTCTCTCTCTCCGGCACAGCCACAGATGTTGCTTCCACCGCGTGCAGCCCCCAGTCGCCGTCGTAATCTCCAGATCTTCCTCTCCCCTTGGGTCCGTCACTGTTGTTGCTGTACGCGCGGCGGCTCGCCGTCGCATCCCTCCACCTCTCTCTCTCTCGGTATCCGCCGCCATCTCCGGTCGCCGCTGCCACGCACCGCCTCAGCCTTCTCTCTTTCTCCATCCGTCCGTTTCTCTTCTCTCTCTCATCTCTCCCTCTTTCTTTTCTTTCTCCTCTATCTCTCCCCCTCTCGGATCTACTCATACCGCCACCACCGCTGCTGCGCGCGCGGCGGCTGACCGTCGCTGCTGTGCATTCACAGGCAGTGGCTTCGCCGCCTCTCCTCTGCACCTCGCCATTCTCCGACAGGTGAGGTAGGAAAATTTTATTTTTATCGTTTTCCCCCTTTGTTATATTTTCTATAGATTAAATCCTGGATTTAAAAGTTTGGGTTTTAAATTGTAGAGTCGTCAAGGCTGCGATTTTAGTGATGGATTTGGAGGGGTGGGGGCTGTCACCGTCGACTCCGGGCTGCCGAAGAGCACAGAATCGTACTCACGAGATAAGTTTTCCAACTAAGTGGTTATTATTAGCTGTAGAACTAAATTGTCTATTTTATAAATTTGGTGAATTTTGAACTATCGTATCTACTGGGAAGACTTAATGGTGAAACAAGTTAATCTTGGTGTTTATTGTTAATATTTGGGTAGATTCTACTTCCAACTACATATATGCATGCTTGCACATATATGAATAAAAAGGAAGGTTTGGGGTTTACCTTGTTGATGTGGAAGGTAAAGTGTTGGATTGTAGTGTTTGAGTCTACGCAATCTCCCTCCTCGGACTCCTCTTTCCTTTGTGGGGTTGGTGTGTACAGAGAAATTTGGATGTGTGATGGTGATGTGGGTGAGTGAAAGAAAATGATTTGCATAAACGTACATATACATAGAAGATGGCAAGTTTAGACCCGCCAGTGGACACTCTTGGTAAAAAAAAAAAAAAAAAAAAAAAAAAATATATATATAGAAGATGGCAAGTGGCATAAAAGATAGTGGCAAGTGGCATAAAAAATGGCAAGTGCCGTGTATCTTTCAAATATTCTGTCAGAGGATAAGGTTATCTACATTAAATATTTTAATGCAGCATTTAATGCTGTTGATACATAGGATCGACCCTTTTTATTTATTTATTGAATTAATTATTTAAGTATTTGTTTACTTATTCTTTTAATTTGATGTAGGTATAATCGGTTCATGTTCGTGGCTGTCTGCGCTGAAGTACCCGATTTTCTTAGAACGCATGATGTATAGATTAAATTTTGTTGGACTTTTGTTGGATGTATCGGACATTAAGATTTTAAATTTTGGGGTCTTAATTATTTATTCACTTCCCTATCGTCAAACAAACAACGATAATTTAACGTAGTTCGGATTTAATCGCATAAAAGTTACTTATATAGATAATCAAGCTAATAATATAATTAATAATAATATTGGCTTAGCGGCTCGTTACAGTGCACCACAGCAACAACAACAGGGGTTCTTTAATCCCTCTGCACACCTGCTTCAATTAGTTCCAAGGTCTCCATCAAGTTCCTACTCGATTGCCACTCCATCAGAATTTAACTATGGGACAAGCTCTTCTTCAAGCTGGTACCCTGACTCAGGAGCCACTCATCATGTGTCAAATGATCTCAACAATCTCAACATCAACTCAGAGTATACTGGAGGTAAGACACTCTTGCTTGGTAATGGAGATGGTGTTAATATTGCAAATATTGGTGAGAGTACTTTTAAATCTCATTCAGCTAATTTTTTCAGAAAGCTTCATCTTAAAAATCTATTGCATGTCCCTAACATTACTAAAAACCTCCTTAGTGTATCCAATTTTGCTCAAGATAACTCTGTGTTCTTTGAGTTTCACCCTAATTTCTGTTTTGTTAATGACCTGAGCACCAGGGAAGTTGTGCTCAAAGGAACCCTTGAGAGAGGCCTTTATCACTTTCTAGTAGACCATTCACCAATCAAGAGAAGCACTAGCTCCATTTCTCCCTCCAGTCAAGGATTTCCTGCAGTTCACTCTTTGAGTTTAGCCAATACTAAATCCAGCAGTAGCTTTTCCCGTGTATCTAGTCAAAATTTGTCCTTGTGGCATAATAGATTAGGTCATCCTACTCTTGATGTAGTAAGGCTTGTTCTGAACAGTTGTAACATCCCTTTTAATGAAATGAAAGATTCTTCACTTTGTTTGCCTTGTTCAGTCTCCAAAGCACATAGATTGCCATATTCTAACTCTGGATCATAATGTCATTCTCCTCTTGAACTTGATCATAGTGATCTATGGGGTCCATCTCCTGTCAAATCCAGAAATGGATACTTTTACTATGTGTCATATGTTGATCACTTTTCTAGATTTACCTGGATTTTTCTTCTCAAGGCTAAAAGTCATCTGAATTCAGTTTTTAAACATTTCAAGGCCTTAGCTGAAAACCTCTTAGGTTCTAACATCAAAACCCTGCAGTCTGATTGGGGAGGTGAATTTCAAGGTCTAGTACCTTACCTTAAGGAGTGTGGGATCATGCATAGAGTTTCCTATCCTTATACTCCCCAACAAAACGGCCCAGCTGAGAGAAAACATAGGCATATAATGGAGACTGGTTTGGCCCTTTTGGCTCAGTCTTTTTTACCTCAACCTTTTTGGGATGATGCCTTCATTACAGCAGTTCATTTGATTAATCTAATGCCCTCCAAAGTCATCAACAACTCCTCTTCATATGAGAGATTATTCCACAAGAAAGGAGAGAGATTGTTCCACAGGAAACCATACAATTCTGAGTCACAAAATCAATATTTCTATCAAAATATGTTATATTACTATTTGGCATTTTCATAATGTTAACTTCTAATTAAAAGCATATTTTCCAACAACTTTTTATATATGTTTATTTGATTAAGAATTACCTCATGACTTCCTTGATAAAAGGCTGTTAAAAATCTAGATAGAAGCTAACTTTTAATGATTAAGATTGTAGTTAAACAAGTCTAATATTTTCTTAGCCGACCATATTGTGATTTACAAAGTTTAACAAACTAAGTATGATCTAAGGTTTCAACTGCTCCAATTTGCAATTAAGTAATACTCTCTCCGTCCACAAAAAAATAATCTCATGTGTGGACAGCGCGAGTTTTAATAAAAAAAAATGGTAAATTAAGATACAAGAAGAAAAAAATAGGTAAAGTAAGAAATATTGAGAAAAAGTTGGTAAAACATGGGAGAGATAGAAAAAGTGGATAGAGTATGAATTTATAAAAATGAGACTATATTTGTGGCATCACAAAATGACAAAATGAAACTATTTTTTTATGGACGGAAGAAGGACTAAAATAATTTAAAAAGTTATTAATATATATATAAATGTGTCATAAATTTCTCATAATATTTCAAAATTATAGTACTATTAGTCAATGTGAATGATCAATTTCTTTTATTAATTAGTTGGCATAGGAGCATGCGTCAAGGGAAAAAAAAGCATAGGAGTATACAAAATTACATCTTATCAATTGGAGTAAGTATTACATTAAGTCTTAAATTAATTTTATTTTATCTAATGAAAAGTTTTTTTCGGACTCAATTAAATTAAGCTTGTGAAATCCAATTATTCGGAAAATAACGATCATGGATTGACTGAATAATAAATTAATTTAACTTGAGAAGGATATTAGCGCAATTCGATTACACTACACACATGTGGAACTGTGAATGGATCCAAAACTCTGATTAAGAACCTTAATTCTACACCTTAAAAATGGCATCAAATTAATAAAATTAAGAGTCGAACCAAACGAATAATTTGGACTATAATTTTAGACTGGTCAAACTCGTCTTCCTCCCCGCATTGGATTTTATTTTATAAATTATTTATTGGTATCACGCTAACAACTCAACATTTTGTGATTATTATTTCTCTTATTCTCTCAAAAAAAAAAATACAGTACTTATTTTAAAGAAAAGAGATTAAATTTTAGAAGCATCAAAGTTTAGATACGACAAAGGAGAAAAAGGAAAAGATATGAAGAGGAATGTTGTCTTTTGTTTAATACCACACACTCAAATAATTTCTTATATCGTTATTGACCTATTGTTGCCTACCCAATCAATCATGCAAATCACAATACACATCCTTATATTGATATTTTCATTCCGATGTTAATTCAATCATTGAATTATGTGCATCATACTGTTTATTTTATTTGGGTAAAGGGTTGCTGCGACAAATATCTTTTAGTTATATTCGATCATTACCTACCCAACATTTCATGCCTTTATTTATTTATTTATTTATTTAAGTTATTTCTCCCTCATTTTCTATAAGAACTCATCTCAATTTAGATTTATTTTTATAAATAATTGTCATATTTCAATTTTTGCACTCATTTTTAAAAAATAATAATAAATACCTTAAAGTGGAGAGAGGGAATAATGTAGAGAATTTATTATCATTTTTTTAAAACGAGTGCGGAAGTTGAAATGTAACAAATTTTTTCGTAACGGAGAGAGTATCAAATTAAGATACTTGTATCAAATTTATTATTAGACTTAATATACTCCGTTAATAAGTACACTAAGTATATATCATGCTACTTTATATTATTTGAGATTAATATTTTATTTTATTAAGAGATATAGGTCCTTAAAATCATCAATTTTGGCCAAACTTTGATATGCTCTACAAACTTTAAAATTGGTCTAAAATTTCACAAACTTTTTATTTGTTATTTTCCATGTCAGATCATTCATCATATCCGACAAACTTACGTGCATTTTTTTATCCCACTTGACTAATCAAGATGATTTTCTATGTGACTTTTTAGTCTACCTGTTACGAACTTAAAAAGTGGTCTAAAATAATAAACATTTCACCATTGCCTAAGTATGATAAGTTTTTGCTTAATATATCTTATTTGGATTAGGTTGGAAAATAAAAAAAAAATATGTAAAGTTTGTGATATTTTAGATTACTTTTAAAATTTTAAAAAATATTAAAATTTTGCCAAAGCTTAGAGGCCTATATCCCTTCTATAATTAATGTACATTTCAAATATACTACATGTAAATTCGATCAAATTTGTAAGAATAGGTCCTTCCAAATAATATTAAGAGTAAGAAATGATAAAACAGAGAAAGTAATGTTTGTAATTTTTAAAAGTACATTAGTTTGAGTAGGATAATAAAAAAGAAAAAATGTATCACTTTGAGTTACTATTTCTTTCACATTCAAGAGGTTCATTTTTTTCATTTTTAGTTTGTCTAATTTAAGATGTCTATTTTCAATATTTGGAAATAAATCTCTATCTCCTCATTAGAATATTCAATCAACTTTTTTACTCTGCTTTATCATACTCAATTACTTCACCTAAAATCCCGTACCATTCAAGAATGTGAACATCTTGAATAGGACGGGGGATAGTAATTTATGTAGTCCATATAGCACTTATGTCACTAATAAAATAATTCACTTTCGATTTTAGTCAAAGATGGTCGATTTTATAAAGAATACTCCCTCCGTCCGCCATTAGGAGTTTCATTTATGGGCGGCACGGGTTTTAAGAAATGTTAAGAAGAGTGGGTGAAAAAAAGTTAGTGGAATATGGGTCCCACTTGTATATATTAATTTTAAATGAAATGTGAGTGTAATGAGTTAGTGGAATGTGATGACCCTATTACCATTTATGGTAAAAGTGAACCGTGACTCCTATTCGCAGATGGACTAAAATGGAAAAATGAGACTCCTATTCGCGGGCAGAGGGAGTACTCTTTTTGTCATGAATTTTAAAAAATATACAATGAAAAGTGGATAAAAAAATACTCAGTAGAATGTGAGACTCATTTTTATACATTTCCAATTTTATAGTAATAAAATATGAGTAAAATGAGTTAGAGCATCTACAATAGGGGAGTCGCGGCTCCCGGCCCAGGGGTGGCTGGGCCGCGGTTCCTTATTGCTAGGGCCACGAAGAGCCGCGGCAGGGGGGGAGACCAACTGAGCGCCACACATGTGGCTTGGCCGGGGCGGTTGGGCGCGGGACGCGGCTAGCTATTGTGGCGGCCGAGAGCCGCGGCGCCAGGCCAACTCCAGCTTTTTTTTATTTAATAATTTTCGAAAATTGTTCATATATACTCCATTCCACCCATTTTTTCACTTCACACACATTTGGACAACCCTAATTTTCATTCTCTACAATTTCTCAAAAATGCAAGGTGGAGATGATGATTCCCCCGGCTATGGAGACTCGGGATACGACAACTTTCCACCTTCCCAACCGTGGAGATCGAGTCCCACCCCCTTCCAAACCAGATATGGAGTACGGATCACGACGGATGCCACAATTGGTACGGATCAGACCGTCATTTGCTTTTGGAAGCGCGTCCTGGAGAGGGGCCGGAGAAGTACAACGAATTCAAACCAACAGGCACCGTCCAGCGTACACACGACCAGGGCCGGAGAAGTTCAACAGGATGACTAGAGCCCTGAAGAGGTTCACTGGCATATACGAAAACCAACTCCGCTCTGCTGAGAGGGGCCGCAGCGAAGCCGACATACAAGCGTTGTCGTGTCAGTTGTTCAATACTAAAGAAGTTCACCTACTGGGACGAATTCCTCGTTCTGCGAGACTCCCCGAAATTCAGGGCCATTTGCGAGGAAGAGCGTGCTCCTGGTGCGAAGCGGACAAGACTCGGCATCGCCAGCAACTACAGCACTAGTAGCGGCTCACATACCTTCGACCTGAACAACGATGTTTCGGAGGAGCCCCCCGTCACTCTCCAGGCGCCCACGTCCACAAGGATAGCATGCCGCAATCCGAGAAGCTAGATCCGCCACCCAACTCTTTGATGTGGGCGCGTCTACATCACGCCCAACACCGGCCGCGGCGGCGTTGACCCGTACCCTGGAGGTGCAGATGATGAAGCAACTTCAGGAGAACTTGTTCTTGTACGAGAAGTCGACCGACCCGGTCACCAAGGGGATGTACTACGACCTCATACTGAGACCGAGGTTGAAGTTGGGGTTCCGCGAAGGGGCGGAGGCCGGAGCGGTGGGCGGCGGCGACAACGAAGGTGGTGAAGAAGAAGTGTCGGATTCTGATGACGCCACCCAGTGGCGGATCCAGGGGGCAGGTGGGGGTGGTCGCCCCCACCGTGCGACTAATTTTCCCTTATCTCGGATGTATATTTTCCATATCCGCCCCCTCCGTTGTCTCCGACGTCGCCCCGTTGACCGAAAAAAATAACCATTAAATGCGATTTTCTTGATAGAGAATGTGAAAGAAAGCTTGAGATCATTTCGAGAATTTGGATGGGATACTTTCTTGCAAGAAGTGAATGATTTTTGTGGGGCAAATGACATTTCAATAACAAACATGGATGATGATGCTCCAAAGCGGATTAGTAAAAGGAATGGTTCAAACATCAAGAACTACCATCATTATCGCGTTGAAATATTTTGTCAGGTAATTTGAAATTTAATATCTTATTCATTTACTAAATTAGAATCATCTTGATATTTAATCTTTCTTGTGTGTCAATTAGGTCGTCGACTTACTTACACAAGAGATGGAAAATCGTTTCTCTGAGGCATCCACAGACTTGCTAAGTTGTATGGCATGCCTCGATCCAAAAAATGATTTCGCTGCTTTTAATGTTCATAAGCTTGTTCATCTTTACCCACAGACTCTTTACCCAAAGGACTTCACATCGACTCAACATACTGAATTGTTTAAACAACTTGAAACTTTTGTTGATGTTGTGAGAAGAGATGCACGATTGAATGGTATTGAAGATTTGGCTAGCCTATCTCAGAAGATTGTTGAAACCAAGAAAGATAAAGTTTTTCCGTTGGTTTATCGTCTGATTGAGTTGGTATTGATCTTACCTGTAGCGACTGCATCTGTTGAAAGAGTATTTTCAGCAATGAAATTTGTCAAGACTGACTTGCGGAATATGATGGGAGATGAGTGGTTGAATGACAGTTTGGTAGTATACAATGAAAGATCCATCTTTGCTAGTGTTTCTAATGAAAGAATCTTGAAACGTTTTCAAGATATGGATACCCGTAGAAATCAGTTGTCTCGGTTAACAGATGCTAGAGCTACTTGAATTGTAATAGACTTTCATTTTGCTAAAAAAACATATTGAAGTATTATATTTAATATTTTATTATTTTATTTCGCCCCCTCCGTTTTTTAATCCTGGATCCGCCACTGACGCCACCGAGTAGGCGGCGATGGCGGTGTTTTTTTTAGTGTTTTTATAAATTTTTCGTTGTATAATATTCCCCTATTTATAATACAACGAAGATTTGGTTTGAATTTTTTTATTAAATTATGTAATTTTTATTTATTTATTATAGTCAGATAATTTTTATTATAGTTAAATAAAAATATAACCAAAAATGAAAAAAATAATAATTTGTGGCTTGGGCTTGTCCACTATTGAGGTGGACAAGTTGTTTGTGGCCCGGCCAAGTTTCTTGGCCTTGGACTTGGACTCCACTATTGTGGATGCTCTTAGTTAGTGAATATAGAACCTACCTACAAATTTTAGTGAAACTGAACCGAGACTTTTAATTGCAGATGGACTAAAACGATGAACCGAGACTCGTTATGGTGGAACAAGAGAGTAAAACACTATTATCTCAATTTTCTTTATTTCTTCTATTTTAATGTGCCCAAAATCTAGTGTCGTCTTCGAGGAGTATGGCAATGATATAAAATGCCACCGACACACGCCGACATAGAAAGGAGAAAGTAAAATATTAACAGGTGTCACATGAAAACGAAGCAGCAAAGAGCGTACAGAAAAAGCAGTGCAACAAACAATCCAAATCGGGGAAGTACAGATTTTTCCTTGTCTTTTTTAGCAAATGTTGGTGACTCACTGGTTTGCCTTTCATTTTCCTTGACTTATTAAGTAATCGCGTTTGCTATATGACCTAATATAATGGATAAATAAGACTAAATTAGAGAATCCTACTAACTTTTTCATTAAACTCTTCTATATTTGTTTTTTGATCGAATTTAGATCACGTTTCGTATATGAACATGATGAAAAAAACTGTTGATTGAAAATAAGTGTATATGAACTATTTTCAGCCTTCGAAGACTTAAGATGGATTCATTTCTTTACTAGTATCTGAATCTTTGGTCCAGGGTTTGATTGGGTGAGTGGGGATATTTGATTTTTCTGAAGTTTTCACTTTCACAGATAATTCATAATGTGAAGTGAGATTTAACATAATTCAGATAATAACAAAAGTAAGAGCAATATAGTAATTAAATAAGGGAATGATTTTGCTCATAAGGACGTGATTAAATCATAACCATCCTTAATATAGGTAAATTAGGTCAATCAAATATCTTCAAGGTTTTTGCTTTTTAGAAGCTCAAAAAATCTTGTTGAAAATGCAGCTACTTTCACATATATTTGACACATGGTGCTTTGAATTTGGTCCCAAAACATGCACCCTCTGTTATGAAACTCTGAAAATTGCAATCATGAGAGAGAGAGAGTCCCAAACAATACACAGAGCATGTGATGGACTTGACAAAATATTTTTCATAATTAGCAAAGAAAATAATATCAAGGGAAGAGGAGAAAAAGGCTAGAAAAGAATGGACTTTCTCTTTCATTAGCTCTTGAAAAACTATGTACTGTTACAAAAGCTCATAACTGGGTGCCGGAGATGAAATTGGTCAAAGAATCTCACATACAAAAGACTGAGCGTATATATATGTAATCTACTATATACTACAAAGAATGGCACTGACTACTACATGCTCTATTATACATTCTGTACCTGACGATTCTTTTGGAACACAACTCACATACATTAGGCTGCTTGAAACCTCACCCGGGAAAACTAACCGCGCATTCAAACATCTGCAAATAACATGAGGTCCACCGTTACACTGTGTTATCATCCTCCACACGCTCAGGCAGTCTCGAATCGTCGGTACTTCTATCAAGTTCTAGTAAAGGTTCTAGACTTTTCTCCACCATGCAACTTTGCAGCTCCATTTCCTCTACAACCATAGACATTGCCTTCTTGCAGGATTCCTCATCCTGGAATGCGAGAGTCCACCTTCCGTCAACCAAAGCTTTAGATTTTACCTTGCTATGTCCAGCATATATAGCGGTCTCTGTAAATGGGAATGAGGAAGGACGGATTCGAAGGTGCAGCCACTTTAAATGTTTATCGTCTACTCTTGGCTGAAAGAGAAAAACCAAGTATGTATATATGGAATCAATCAGCTGCCATATCCTTTGAGTTCAATAATCTTTTGTTCGGTAAGAAACAGTATGTCCTAACACAAGGCATATCAAACAGGATAAAATACACTTGAAAGCACAAAATCTGTAAATGAAAACACAACGATGTAACTTGAAATTATGCTCAGCTTTAGTACATAAGATTAAGAGATCATCTAATAAGATGAGGGAGGAAGGCTACTCTCATCTCTCATGTGTTCACAACCCTCAAATATCTTTCTGAACAGGGTTCGGTGATGCATTTTCTTAGCATGATTACACACTGATCTTTAATCATATGGGGTAAAGATTTATTTGAGAAAGCAACTCACATTACATCCAGCCAATGGTGCCACAACTCGTACCAATCCTCGCCCTGGTTTTACTGGTAATTCCTCCGCAAGGACAAGCCAACCACAGCTACTCATAGAGAGGGCTAGAAAGAGGAAATGCCGTTCTTTACTCCTTTCAAATGCAATTCGACATGGGATTGTACCCACTAGAGATAAACAGGAAACCAGGTCAATTAGAAGAAAGCAAGTGACATAAAAACTTTGGACGGAACTCAATTATTCACATGCATGCTCAGTCCTTATAGTTGGCCTATTGAGGCTTCTGGGAATGCAACAGGAGCAATGACAGAAACAGACAAAAAGCATGCAAAATGATGGAAGCGCACAAACAAGATGCAATTCAAATCTGATTTACCAAGATTGATTTCAGCATTTGGTTTAAGTTCTGGAAGATTTAAACCAGCATTCCTTGCTCTGGACTTCTCTGGAGTATCAACATCAGAGAATACAGGAGGTTGATCTGGCAAAACTTTACCAAGTGAGAAAATGTGGAGATGATGAAGCAGCGCAAACACCTACGGAGGTGAGAACTTTGTCAATATACAGTGGTTGTCTACAGAAGTGCATGACATTTCATGCATCCAATCTACGTCTAATAAAGCAGACTCTGTAGACTTAATCCACATATAAACAATAAATTATTACTGAAGGACAAACCTTCACTGCTTCACACATTCTCTCTCCGGCAGCAAATGATGATTCAGATGATGCATGCTCTGCAAGACAGAAGAATAACAATAAGATGCATGTTCCTAAAAATGTTCTCAGATCACTCATGTGGGGGAGGGGGGAGAGAGAGAATGACCGTCATAGGCAGACTTGAATGGCGGCAATAGGATACACTTTGGATCTTTTCGCAGAGAAGATGCCTCAATTGCTGAACAGATAGATTGTTTACCAAGTTACAAGCCACATGACAAATCATTCTTAGTTAATAGGAGAAAAGAACCTCAATTGCTGAACAGATAGATTATTTACCATGAGTTATTAGCCACACGACAAATCATTCTTAGTTCAATAGGAGAAAAGGAGAGAGAAAAAGGCATACCTCTTTTGCACTTTCTCCACTGGTCACAAATAGCTGCCAATAACAGATCTAACCAAGTTCCTCTGGCCTCCTCTAGAACACGAGCAGTGGAATGGTGAAATGAATCCTGCAGACAGAGGTCCTGTCATTGTATGCTCAACTATTTGCTGACAGTATACTTATAACCATAGGAATACCACAAAATATTTAGTCGAAATTTACGGTTGCTAAGTGAACCTTTCATCCATATTCCAGCATGACCATAAGGAGGACCAAATATATGATTACAAATGGTGATGTTAAGTCGCCAACGGAGTATCATTTTCCAGAGATCCACTCAAGTGACCATAAGATGACTAAAACTTCCCGACAATTAGGGTAACAGATATCCATCTGAAAGTTTGCTTGTATTGTCACTTACAGTAAGTAAAGTAAGATGATGACTGTTGAACTCCGCTTTGCTGTAAGGTAACAACTGCCGCAAAAGCCAACCACCATGCCACAATGTTTCTGCAGAGATGTTTGATCTGCAGAAGAGACTAACCAAAGAATCGAGTACCTAAAAATGAGACCAATAACCCATTACAAGAGCGTTTGAAGTTTGAACTGAAAAGCATGAAACAAACAATAACTTTTCAGATTGTATAACAAAACAAAAAATAAGGTGGGCCCAATTTCATTTTAGCACAAGACAATATTCTTATAATTTCTATATAAGAATTATTCTCTTAAAGTCAGTGTGGTTTGCTGTTTATTAAGCAGTACCAAGGGATGCAACTAAGTGTGTAAACTGATTCGGTTTCCTCAAAGGGGTTGGACCAGGAATTATATGATCTACATTTGTGGAATATTGAGGGGAAAACAAGATCATTATACAAGGGAAAAAGTTAACTTTTTCCCACTGAGACTCAGAATACTTTTATCTGTTTGCAGCAGCAAATTTAACAAATTCACCAAATGGACTGCATATAGTTTATTATTTCATTATTAAGATTATTTCTGAAAGACCTGCTCAAAATTATGCATGCACCCACAAGTAAGCCTAGCACTTCATGAAACTGACAAAATCAAGCCAATACAAATGAGCCATGGCACTGCCCCTTGTTACCTAAATTTCTGTAATGTGAAAAGTACATACTTGAAATCTATGCACACGGGGACTCGCTCCAACCTCTGGGTGTACACATGAAATTCCTACATACTCCTGCTGGACAAAACAAGGTATAATAAGTTCTATGCTATCGCTAAAACTTTTACGACCATGTTAATTGATCCGCTTGGCTTAAAAAGAAATTCTAGACAATATCAGCCAGCATTCTGAAATTAGATTTATGACCAGATGATGGTTTCAAATGGCAAGTCATTATGTTTCAGAACTTGATTGTTTAGCCTGCTCTGATGGCTGTGATGTCAACAAATGATTCATGATTCTAGAGTCACATATGGACTGTTATTGAATAAGTATCCACATAGGTTGTGTCCTAGTCAGGCTTAGTCTCTTGTAATATATATAGGTGCTTTGTACAATGATAATAATCAACTGCTCCCTCCGTCCCTTAAAATTATGAACTTTTGAAGGGACAAGGGTTTTAATGCACAATTGGTGAAGTAAGAGAGAGATAGAAAGAATAAATGACTAAAGTGTTGTTACTGGAGAATGGGCTCCACCTTATTAGAGAGAAAAAAGTTTCCTAAAATACAAAATGCATAATTTTAAGAAACAGACTACAATGGAAATAGTTCTTATATTTAAGGGGCGGAGGGAGTACTATTTTCCCTAATATATTTCATTTTTCCACGCTTGTCTATATTTTATTCATTTATTGTTCTACATGGACCATTGCGAATGTGAGAATTTCCCACGTTAAGTGTTAGTGGAATCTGGATAAATATCACCCTTGTTGTGAGTCTCGGGATCTCAAATCTTATCATGATAAAAGGCTAAGTCAAGAAAAACAAAGACAATGTGGCAAATTAATGTATGAAAAAACTGAATAAATTTTTCCATAGGAAAACACGATGAGGCAAAACTGCTCTCAAGCACCAAGTAACTTAGGAGGCAGTCACTAAATCCAACTCCAGAGAACTAAAAACTAAGTAGTATATCACTTGAAAAAAATGTTTTTATCTCATTTTTCCAAACATTGATGTCTCATTCAATAAAGCGAACAAAAAAGTTCAACAGGGAAAAGCAGATAAAGGAATTTATATACCTTCAACTTTTGCAGATAGATATCTAGTTCACCACTGATGCGATCTTTGACCTTATTACCTTCTGAGGAGAAAAGTTGCTCTTCTGCAGAATCCTCCCCAACCAAGGCTTGCTGTATGCACACAACAAAGCAGGCATTACTGAAACATGCACATCACGTACACTGTTCTATCAGCTGCAAAAGACTACATCACCAAGAGTACAAACAAAAAACAAAGCAGGCAGCAGCACATATTATGCTACTGAAGAATATTTACTACGACCTAACACTATCTGTGAGAGCCGGAAAACAAAGATATTTAATGGAGGGTGAATGCATATACCTGCTGAATTGAGTAAAAACCTTGAACAAATTTTGAGAGCACCAAGTGACTCATATGAGGAACTATAAGAATAGTTTTTCATACTTAAAATAAACTTTGTAGTCATATAAATGCTAGATGTGATTTAACATCATATGAGGAACTATAAGAAATAGTTTTTTATACTTAAATAAACTTTACTGTTTCCTGGCCCAGGACAAAAACTTTGAATATCATCAAACATCAACATCAGTCTTCTAATATACATATACATACTCTAAAAAGGGGGTATCAAATTGAAGCGGTAAAGTTTGCTCCAGTTTTTCCAGACATTTCAACAATGATGGGAAAGCCTTTAGCATAACCACCCTTCACTTCATGATTCCAATTGAAAATTATTTATAAAAATTCCCTATTAGTCGAATAGAGCTAGGGCTGGCAAATCGTGCGGATTGGGTCGTTATCGGGTCAACCTGATAATGACCCAACCCAATAAGGCCTAACCTGAACCCGACCTGTTAAGGAAACTGTAAATCCGAACACGAACCCGACCTGCTACCTTCAAATCCGAACACGACCCGCACCCGACACGAACCCGTTATCGACACGATATAATATGGGTTGACACGACACAATAACAACCCGAACCTGATATTACATGATTAAAACCTAATATTACACGATTAAACCTTAATTTTTAACCTAATTTACACAATTAAAATTCGTTTTATACTATTTAAACCTAATTTATAAGAAATTAAAAAATTAAAGTAATATATATTTTTGAAATAATAATAAAAATAATAATATTATTTCTTAATGGGTTACTCGTATCCGACCTGCATCCGACCCGAACCCAACCCGAAATTATCGGGTTCTTAATGGGTCAACCCGATAAGAACACGGATCCAATAAGACTTGACCCCAACCCAATAATTTCGTGCGGATTCGTGTCGGATTATCGTGTCGTGTCGAAAATTGCCAGCCCTAAATAGAGCACAAAACTTCCCACCACATACCAGCAGTTTCTTTTTATGCTGTTTATATTGCGGAAGTATGCCAAGAGCATCAGCCATTGACTCATCTAGTTCTGCAAATGCATAAGTTCACTTAGTTAATTGTGTATGAGGCTTATCAGCCAATAGCTAGATAACTTGAGCTTTAGGGACCTTTAGTCTGCAACAATGTTGCTAGAACATTTAAGGAGCCTGAGACTTGAACTTCATCTCCACTGACAACAAATGAAAGCAAAGCTTCCCTGTACAGTTGAACACATAAAACATACAGCGGTTTAAAACAAAAGAGTACAATGAAAATCCGTGGCTGTCAGAAAAGCTAACAATATCTCAATAAGTTAATTTAATAAGACGAAAACATTTCCATCAACAGAATTATTAGTCCTTTCACCTTATTCAGCAATTATTCACCTAACAAAGATGCACAGGGGATCATCATTCTCTATTGCTCTGCGCTACCCGATAGTTACCAAGACCACTACTCTATAATGCAATAATGAACTCATAACTAAATGACAGAAGGCATCATTAGAGTCATGTCGGATGTGCTGCGTGTAAATAAGTTCATATCCCATTGACTGTAAAATTAAGTCTCAACTGTCGACTGATAAGGGATCAGTAATCTATATAAAAAATAATACTTCCAAAGAAAGCAGCTAAGCAATGTATTCCAAGAATGCTTTAAGGGAAAAATGAAAAAACAAATAAAGCTATATGTGAGATATAGGATTGAATACCTCGGAGCAAACCTCATACCACCATACATATGATTGAGGGCACTGTGCAGTATATGATTTTTGGTATCGGACATGGAATTTTGATTGTTTGCATCTTTATTTTGGCTGGCTAAATCCGAAGAAGCATGGCTCAACAGATTACCATTGATCTTAGCTTCAGCACTCTCAGGAATCATCTCTGGATGACATAGAAGAGCAGCAGCAACAATGTTTGCCAGATCTTTGATTTTGACTATGCGAAGAATGCAACACAGTAAATATAAAGAAGTGACAGCCCCAAGACTTGGTTCCTGAATATATGCAACTCAGATAGTCACAAAAATATTTATATAGACCCATAAACCAGCAATCAACCAAATATAAAGAGCTCATGAAAATTTCCATATGCATAGATTAGGGCAAGCAAATAGAATGGTGGGTATGTACATTGACAGCTTCAGTCCTAAGGGATGGCAGAACCAACGGAAATATCAGAAGCCTCAGAACTTTGTCCATTATCAACCTCCCAACATCAGGGATTCCAGCAGAAACAACATCACTAATGTAATAGAGATTGTCTTCAATCTCGTCAACAGCACAAAGAATGGAGGATGAAAGTTCTGCGCTTTGGCTCCTATTCAAAATATAATTCTTCATGTTAGCAAGTAGCAACAACATAAAGAATTACAGGTGGGAAAATGATATTCAGCATCTTACTTTTTAGCATTTGAAACAATTGATTTCAAATGGATACACCGATCTCGGAAAAATTCGATCAAGTGCAGGAAATAATCTGAATGTGGGGCCCTGGATACAAACCTATTTACAGAGTCATCTCCAACTGCAAATCAGTAAGCTCGCTTATTGTTTAAAACATAGGGTTTTAACCATATTGGTTTTGAAAGGAAAGTCAAATTAAGAAAAACTCACCATGATAAACGTTCAATGTTAAAGCACGAACAGCAGTTCGTATCATACTTTCTTCATGCAAAGCAAACCGTATTGCCTCAACATAAAGGGGAAAACCAACTACTTCATCCTAAAACCAATAGGAAGCAAAGGAGAAAAGAACAAAGAAAATGAGATATGCGAAAGCAACATATATTTTTTTGAGAAATTGATGTCAAATTATTTAGCTGAAATTTTGAAAACATAGCCATCAATAACCTGTTTCGTTTCAGTTTTATTTTGAACTTCTCTACTAGGTTCTGCTCAAGAGATGCAAGCCTCTTAAGGTCAATTTCAAATTAGTTGTTGGTAGTGTCATGTGGAAACCGTATGATAATAAAAAAAGTTCCAAAGGACAATCTCTTGTAGAATCAAGATACTCACATATTCTTTATTTCCTTCCGTATCAAGTCCATATGCTGAAGAAGACCAGTGTGATACCATAATTACAACTATGCACACTCAGACATATAAAAAATATTAAGATATGTAGCATGTCTAATTTGTATGACACAAAGCTCTCCCCAACTAAACCTATACTCAACAAAGTCTACAGAAAACTTCAGTCAAATAGAACTCACAATTTCATTAGTCCTAGCTAATTCTAATGCTACAAATTGATTGGTAATTTCTTGAGCTCGTGGAGAATTGCCCCCAGCTCTAACACCTTTCGATAAATATACTTCAACCAAGTGTTCAATTCAGAAGATCGTCTAAATCAATGAACTTAGAATAATAACAGAAAGATAAGCTCTTAGCACTTCTAACCATGGATTACAAAAATGACAGATGCAAATGCACTCCTTGTAACTATTATGTATTTGACTGCCATCAGTATTGATAGAAGACTCATAAACTTACAATTTTTGTCTTAACAAGGAGAGAAATTGTATCATTGTTCAGTTTCCCACTTATCGCTCTTCTCAGTCCAGATGCAGTTGAAAAATCAAAGTCAGAAATCAAAAAAATGATATACCAAGTGGTCGAGATAAAAGAAAAAAAAATACAAAGAACAGCAAGAGGGCTATCTTGACACACCTTAGGAAGGATATGTAATAAGATAACAACTCTTCATTTCCGAAGTCAAAAGGGTATGCTATGAGGTAGTTAACATGTTCATTCCTAAACATATAGTCTGCAAAAAATTGCAAAGAAATACTTCTTAGAGAATCCATGAACTGGACAGACTAGGCAAATATGGTGCTTAAGAACCAGATGTTATTAGGAGAGCTTACATATAGAATGATCATTTTTCAGGTTCTGTATTATTATGCTCATTGTCTGCAAAAGCTGGCGTGAGAAAATCAGAGATTCACATATTCTTAATATGCGTACAAACTCGCCCATGACCTGTTTCTCCATGAAAAACCTAAAAGGGACCAAAACGATAAGAATTGCATAAAAAAGAAAATGGTATGGACCTTAAGAGGATATATGAGCATATAAAACACATAATGGACTGAAGACCCACTCAAAATAGGCAGCATCATGCTGGTCACCATATGTTATCAACTCTGCAATAGATCTCAAAGCCTCAATGACAAACTCCTGACCATGTAGCACATGAGGATGGGGTTAAGAAACAGCATCAGGAACACCCAAAATTTAGCCAACTTGAACACATAACAGCGATAGCAAGACAATGACATACTTTGTTAACTTCATTCACGACTTGAACTTTTTTCAGTTGATCAACTATGAATCTGGGGAAGAGAACAAGTAGAAGGAAATAAAATACTGAGAAGCTTGAGAGCAAACATATACATGTTGCATTTGAGAATTATACATACATTCAGACGGTACCAAAGAATATACCAGAAACAACACAAACACATCATCTTAAGCTGATAGGAATGATATATTCGAAGCTTGGTTGGATAAAATTATTGAAACTGATACAACAAAATGATTTTAATCACTTTATAAACACATACTCTACGGTACCAAATGTCAACCCCAGTTATGATTCCCTATCTAAAATTCCAAGCTTCCCGGGAATCAGACAATAAATAACGAGTCCAACCAACCATTGTGTAAACCATATACTCCTTCTATCCCTGATAAATATGAAATTTTGTGGGGCACAAGTTTTAATGCAAAATTGGTGAAGAGAGAGGTAGTGAAAGTACGGTTAGTGGATGATTGTGGTCCACATTATTAGTAGTGTTTAGTTGGATTGTAATGGTATAAGTTGTAAATAAAATGATGTGTAGGGGTAATGTGTTACTCAACTATTTCCTAAATTAGAAAGTTCATAACTTTTTAGGAACAAACTAAAAAGGAAATAGTTTATATTTATTAAGGTCGGAGAGAGTATTACATATTTATATTATTACTATTAATGAAATTTAAGTATATTGAATAATACTAACATATAGCCCATTACACCCAGTGTTCCACAATTCTTCAGTATCTTTCTAAGATATCTCAAAGAAGTACAATATCCTCAAGCCTTCATCTAAATCTTATTCTTGGAATATACTCCCTCCGTTTCTTCATAGTTGAGGCAAAACTTTTCAGCACGGAGTTTAAGAAAGGGATGTTGAGTGTGTTAAATAAATAGATAAAAAAGTAAGAGAGGGAAAAAAGTAGAGAGAATAAAGTAGAAAGTGAGTAAAGTAGAGAGAATAAAGTAATAGAGAAAAGTAAGAAAGAGAAAAAATTTACTGTATAGGGAAATGACTCAACTATGAGGGAACTTCCCAAAATGGAAAAATGACTCAACTATGGAGGAACGGAGGGAGTAAGTTACTCCATCCGTGCCACAAGAATATGCATTATTTCCTTTTTAGTCCGTCCTACAAGAATATGCACTTTCTAATTTTGGAAACTCTTTCCTCTATAATGAGGTGAGACCCTTCTCCACTAACAGTACTTTAATTACTTTTTCTCTCTACCTCTCTCTTACTTTACCAATTTTTGCATTAAAAACTCGTGCTGAACCTTTGAGACGAAGGGAATACCAGCTATGCCTTAATACATAAAAATAAGGGTAAATAGCCATTTAAATCACCAAGTTGTCAAAATCTGGTCTATCCCACAAAGTTTAAACTCCAATAGTTAAATCACGAAGTTTCAGTTTTCTAGTTTATCCCATGAGTCGAATTTTATGTGGAACCTTTGCATCTCTACATTGAAATCCATCTTCAAATCTCAATCCAACTTTAAGATCAAGCTCCTTGTGATTACACTTTGGATTATACACGCATCTTTTTCGTGATTTAAATCCTAATCCATCTTGAAATCTTAATTCACATCAACAAAAATTCCACCTAAAATTCGACTCATGGGATAAACTAGAAAAATTGAAAATTCGTGATTTAATTAGTGGATTTCAAACTTTGTGGGATAGACCAGATTTTGACCCAACTTGGTGATTTAAATGGCTATTTACCCTACAAATAATGGGTAAGTACCAAAAACCCAACTACCAAGCACAAATACCCTTGATAAGAAATTATAAAATAAAGTTGTATGCTTCTTGAGAACTTGAATCTGCATAATAAATGGGCCACCATGCATTAGGATTGCACAAAAGCTAGTTTGCATAGTCAAGGGCATCCACAAAAAGGCAGTAAATATTAGCTTTCTTCTGTATCTCCCTAAGATATCTCAAAGAAGTACAATATCCTCAAGCCCGGTTCATCTAAATCTTATTCCTTGAAAATATAAGCCACAAGCTATGCCTTAATGCATAAAAATAATGGGGAAGTACCAGAAACCCAACTACCAAGAACATATAACCTCGATAAGAAAATATAAAATAAGTTTTACGCTTCTTGAGAGCTTGAATTTGCATAATAAATGGGCCACTATTCATTAGGATTGCACAAAATATCTAGCTTGCATAGTCAAGGGCATCCACAAAAAGGCAGTAAATATATGATATTTGCACCCCTCAAAGAGCAAACTCAGACCACCTATCTCTTCCTTCCCATATATGATATTTGAAGGAAGAGACTTAGGTAGTTTTCACAAATTCTCAATATAATTTGGTCCTTAAAAGAGCGTCACTTTGGGGAAGAAATTTCATTTCCTGCTCAGTCAAGGGCTCTATTCACTTGAGCAACAGAAGGATGCATGTGAAGAACGCAATACAATTTTCCATGAGATGTCATCATACTAAGATTCCACAATTAAGATAAGTTTGTGACAGAATTTTAGTAATTGTCACCCCAATCCAATCTATCTCGTTTAATTCCTTCCAGTAAAGAAGTCTGATTGAGCTCTGGCCAACTTCAAGTTGATTGTCGTAGTCAAACTGATCTTTTAGCTTAACAGTTAGAACGAAATAGACCAGAGATTCATCTGAAATAACATGCCTGCTAGGATATAGGCAGAGAAGTGGCACATCCAGAGCATGAGGCAGGACATATCCATCGCTGGTATGGGGTTCGTTTTTAATCCAGTCAGCTTACCAAATTGAGGAATAAGTCATCCCAAGTTACCAGGCTACCACCATATCAATAATGTCTAGAGCCACAATACCTAGAGGGGAAAACGATTATTGTGCCACTCATGCAACCATACACCATCCACTAGAGTTAATGCATCCAGATTCCATACGATTTTACACTATACCATAATTTACCTATTATAGTTAAATAAGATGTTGCTTCACCTTGTACTCAGTATTCAGTAATTCGGTGGACCATAATACGAACACTCCTGCCGACTAGGTTTTGCAATACACATATGCCACCCTTCTTAACTATCAAGCATTGGTCTTCTATGATATTCTCTGACTCCAGTGGCAACGATGGAGCAACAGAAAGAATAAATTTGCTTATGCTTAAAATCCCAACTTTGTAACGTGAATACACCTCTTATAACCATAAGACAATTTTTTCAGCAAGGAGTGGAACATCACAGGAATGTGCCAAGTCAAAGAGATAAAAAGTAAGTTTTGTGTTAATAAACAAGTGTTCCACTGTTGAAGGAACTAGGTGGAGTGGAAAGACCCCTTTGTGTTTTGATGCCAATTTGCAGTCCAAGGTTAGTGAATTTAATCCCAAATTCTGAAAGGTCAGCCAAAATTAATCCCTTTTTCCGAAATCTCGCATTCAAGATGGCATATAAGAAGCACCAATTCACCCGATCCACCAGCCAAAAGTTCAATGCAGGGTATCCTAGTCCTCGTAAACTAATTCCAGTACCGATACCGAGGACGGAGAAATCGCAAGTAGAGCAAAAATCATATACGAAAAGGTAGAGTCGCAGAATGCAGCATATATAGAAGTACCTGAGTTCATCTAACGATAGTCTATCCCTGGATCGCCAAAAGGAAAACCACATTCTTTTAAGAGCTCGCGATCACCGATAATTCATTCTCATGAATTATGGAACATGTCAATCCAGATGTGAGCATTGGCGGAGATAGATAGGGTTTGCGATTGCTTCGACCGGGAATTGAAGCAATGAATGGGATCAAATAGAGGAATATCCAGAAAGGCGATGATCAGCATCCGGGTCGGATCCTTGCAATTGACGAATCATAGTGATGTACCGATCTGTCATACGTAATTGAAGTTAATCATCAGTTATTAAGCTCTGGGAGTTTCACTCAATTGCGTTCCATACTGCATTTAGTTGGAAGACTTCTGTATTGCTAACATGTATCCATTCCTCCAATTCATCCTACCTTTTCAATTTGTTGTTTTTTTCGTTGAGTTTGTTTTTTTCATTCTTATAACTACAAATGGATTTAAATTATTGAAACAGAGCTGAAAATATAAACTACAGTTTTAATTCGATAATTAATTAAACTAAAAATTCCATAATAACAATATAATTAAACTAAGCATGCAAATTTGTATATACAATTATCAGTTTTCATTCATCATTCACAAATTGCATCACTGGGTAGTTAAAAAACTTGCAAAGAACGAATACTATTTCGATGAGATTAGTCCAATTTCTGTTAACTTTAGTTTTAGATAGTCTTAATTCCATATAATGAACATGTGAATTATACGTCGCCCTAATCTTCTCACTTCTACACTACCTTCTTGTGTAAATAGAATGTAAAAAATGCGAGCATGTAACAATAGCAAGAAAAATGAGATCTACACAAATTTAGACGCCGGCAAATCTGAAGCTCAAACTGATTAGTACATTCATGTTTATACATATTTTGTGATTTTTTTAAATCATAAAATGGGTATAAATCTATCTACACAAGCTCGGGTCGTGCTACTCAGCCAAATCTCAACACTTACCTACCTAAAACTGTGGAGAGCTTCTGCTCAAATAGAGATATCTAATAGTAAAATTTTGTCTATGATTGTTTTAGTAAGAAAACCTATGCAGTTGGATTTAAGGGAATTCAAACCCTTTTTACAATCCATCTCTAATTCGTGAAATCTCTTTAATATTAATGTCTTACATCACTTTTTACTTCATTTATTTCTTCTTAAAGAAATACTACCTACAACCCTCTCCATCTTAACTTATATTTTCTCTTAATTATTCGTGGATCTCAATATTTATTTCATGTTTATTTTTCTCCCAACAAATTCAATTTAAATTAAGATTAAATATTATTTTGCAATTAAAATTCATAATAATTTATTAAAAACACTAATATTACACAATTCAATTGAGAGTGAGAATGATTAATTTTCATAAAGAAAATTTGGTAAGATAGAGTTTCTTTGGTAATTGGTATGATGAATGAGGCATTTATAAATAAGTTTATCTTTTATAAAACATGTTATAAATTATCTTTGGTAATTGGTATCCTATAAAACATGTTATATTTTACTTTTGAAATAAATTATCTTTTATATTAATATATAAGACTAAGTTTTTATCTTTTTAATTTCTGGTACATCAAATATTGTCCACATATAATTTATTAATTTGTGTGTGAATTTTACGAAAGGTGAATAAAAGAGAATTGAACACTCTAGTTTGCGGATTAAGTTGAAAGTTTGAATGGATAGGGGGTACAGGGAGCAGGCCGCAGGGTTTAGGGTTTAGCGATGTCTATGTTGGAACGGAGTTCAATCAGGAATCAGGAATTTTCAGTACATTGGAGATGATGAGGTTAAAAAATCTCTCTGAAATTGGGAGTTAGGTTTTCGGCTGAAAACGATTCTCTCTAATGGCGAATCGAACAGACCCCCTCGCTATAAGGGGTACAAACCCCCAAAATCTGGTGGAAAAGATTTTGCGGACCAAAATCTACCAGCATACTTACTGGAAGGAGCAATGCTTCGGGTTGACGGCGGAGACACTCGTCGACAAGGCCATGGAGCTCGACCACCTCGGCGGAACTCACGGCGGCACCCGAAAACCCACCCCTTTCATGTGCCTTGTTATGAAGATGCTCCAGATTCAGCCCGGCAAAGAAATCGTCGTCGAGTTCATAAAAATCCCGAGTACAAGTAACTTCTTCCTTTTGATTTTCGATTCTTATCTTCCTCCTGTATTCTAGTGTTTGTGCAAAACATTTTCATCAACGCGGAGAGAGGCGTTTTCTAATGTTTTTGAAGTCCAGTGGAAAGTTGTTTGTCTAGTTTGATGCAGATTTAAAAATGCATGACGTGATAGCTTTTGGTCGAAGTTTGGACGGAAGGAATATATCTCCGGTTGAGTTTTAGTAATGTGGTTTTGTTTACATGAACTGTAATTGATAAAAATAGCATGAACTTCAAATTCTAAGAAAGTCTTCACTTTGGTGTTTCCATATTACTCCTGCTAGTCCATTTTCTCATTCTTTATTGATTAAAAATGTTTGTTCCTACTTTCTTGTGGTCTTTGATTTAGATATGTTCGTGTGCTCGGAGCTTTTTATTTGCGTCTAACGGGAATGGGTATTGATGTTTACCTTTACTTGGAACCTTTATACAATGATTACCGGAAGCTGAGGCTCAAGCTAAATGCTGGAAGTAAGATTATCTAACCAATCTTTTAGTATTTGAAATTTATTGGTCAATCCACACCAGTTTGTGCTATTTGTTCAAATTCTTTAAACTGTCAATTCTTCTTCTCTGTGCTATTTTTTAAAAAGTTTTTTTGGCTTAATTGTTACAGAATTCACATTGACTCATGTTGATGTGTACATCGATGAGCTTTTGACAAAAGATTACTCATGTGACATCGCACTACCTCGAATTAAAAAAAGGTATCTGAAATGCAATTTTGGAGGTTCTTAACGTGCTTATGTGTTTATTTCAATTTTCTTGCAATATCTTCACTTCATATAATGAAATGTTATCTGGTGGAGCTTTTTTCTCCTTACTGTTAAGTATGTATGTGATGTGACCAGCTACTGCCATAATGCTAAATTTGAGTCTCTCATAGTCAATTTTATTTTGTTAACCTTTTTTCCATTAAATTTGTAGAACCACTGAAGGTATCTTAATCTTTGGTCTAAACCTGTTTGTTATGAAATATGAATGGTGAGTGCGGTTCTCTATAGGTGGAACAGTGAACTTGAGAATGCAGAACAAGTTCATATTATCTCATGATCACTGAGATAATAATGTTAAATGTAACATTTTACAGTTTCTGATTGGCCATTATATGAACTGGTAGAAACTGTTATTGTAAGTGAACATGCCTCTGTAGATCTGTAAATCATAATGACCATTTCTTTCAGCATATCCAATTTCTAACTTCTGATTCAGCAAAAATTTATATTCCGAGTAATTCATTGGTTGTTTCTTTTGTTTGATGTATGTGCAATATTTATTGGTCTGTCCTGAATATCAGCTTAACTTTCTGCTTGCAGATGGACTCTGGAAGGAATTGGTTCTCTTGAGCCTCGAAGAAGTGCTCTTGAAGATGATTTTGAAGAGGAAGAGGAAAAAGATGAAGATGACCAACTTGTAGATGGATTAGATTCTACTGTCAGTGACAAGGTCAATACACTATGCGTATCATTTTACTTTAATTTTTATGTCCATTTATTGTTTGGAGAACTTTTCTTATTCGTTTATTTAACAACAGGATTACTACCGGGCACGAAGTCCAACTAGGGAAAACGATCGAGATAGGAAACGTGATAGTAACAGATACAGGTACATGTTGTTCTGTGTGCTGTATTTGTATATTCAAATATTGCTTGTCATCAGCAATTTAGTTTTGGGATTTGGGCCCAGTGTTAACTCACTTCATTTTCCACTACTACTGTGAAGCAAGAAAATTTGGTTTCTATGATGTTCTCTAATTCTCTATTTTCATTGGAGTTCTAAGCAAGTTGGATGCTGTTGTTTAAATCATGATTGTACTTGATCATAAATATCACAATTATGGTGATTGCCTGACCAACATGGCATTTCAAGCCTTTGTGGCTTATAACAGCATCCTAGATCAAAACATTGTGATCCTGCCAGGTTTCTCTGCACTGGCAGTGTGCAGCTGAGAAGTATGATGGATCGTACAATCGTTCTCTGCAAAACATTGAAAGTATAGCATAAAATTGTCCCTTTGCTTCTTTTTTGTCGCACTTCGTCACTAGTTGTTTTACTGCTGTACTTATTCATGTATATTTTCACTTTTTTAGGCAACAAAATATTGTAGGCTGAGAGTCTTGTGACAGTACAAAGAACTAGCTTGTGTGTTTATTTGTTTGTTATCCAATTGATTTTAGTGCACCTTACTGCAATATATGATACGGGTCTGAAGCCTGTCATTGTAGGTTTTTGTGTTCATCTGCATTGCTTTTAAGGAAATGCTTCTCTATTGTTCAAATTTTCAATGTGTTCTAGAAATCAAGATAAGAGGATCAGCCGTTTCTCTCAACTCTTTTTTTCAAATGTTGATTAATTATTCCTATCCAGTCCGTTTAAATTCCTTCAGTTGAGGGGTTGTGTTAACCAGTTGGATTACTACTCGTCATTTTCCATTCAATTCCTTTTCTGGGCAATTTACTGGTGAAATTCTACAGAAGGACAAAGTGAAAGGTGTACTCACAGAGACCGACAGAATTCTGATTTTTCAGGGATCGGAACTATGACAGGGATCGAGACTACGATAGAGATAGAGATAGGGACTACGAGAGAGATTATGATAGAGACCGTGGAAGAGGACGAGATAGAGACAGGGACAAATATCGCCTAAGAGATGAGAAAGATTATGGGCGAGATAGAGAAGGCAGAGAGCGTGAAAGACGAGAGAGGGACCGCAGGAGGAGGAGGAGCCATTCAAGGAGCCGTAGTAGAAGTAGAGATCGCAGGGACCGTGATGGTGACGAGCGTCGCAGAAGGCACCGGTCCAGCATGAGCCCCAAAAGACGAGGAGAGGGGCCTGAGGATGAGCCACCGAAGAAGAAGAAAGAGAAGAAGGCTGCAAAGAAAGACGATGGAACAGACCATCCAGATCCTGAGATCGCAGAGCAGAACAGGCTTCGATTGTCTCTAGGATTGAAGCCTCTGAGAATGTGAAAATTCATTTCATACTTGTAATTTAGATGGATGAAAAGTAGATCTGCTTTTGAATTTGTGCCTTGATATGTATTACTCTTATGAAGTATTGATACTTCAATTTGTTCATCAGAACACGAAATGATATGTTAATTACTACCAATGAGCATAAACAGATTGGACAAATTTTCATTGGAAAAGTCTGAAAGAGTAAAGACAGAGAGGGTGAATTCACAAAAATACATGAAAATCAATCTTCAGCTTCAGGTAGGAGTATTCCTTGATTATCATAGTGAAGAACACCTGATAGATTCAAGGCTCTGCACTTTTCTCCCATGAGTATCCTCTTCTTGCAGAGCTCCTCGGGAGGCTCTTTGTTGGCTGATTTCGTCTTCGTCTTGAGCCTGAGCTTCACCTTCTTCAAACTGGTCTTCCACTTCCTGGCGAGGTGGGCGGAGGCGACCACGATGGGGCCCGGTCGCTGGCATGGCAGCGCAATGCATTTTTGAGTCTGGTTCGATGCAGCATCGCGATCATCTTCCCCTCCGAAAGGCATGCATCGTGATGAGGCAGTGGACAAGATGGCTCCAATTTTGTTTGCAAGAAGAGTTCGTTTCTTGCTGCTTCCATCATTTATTTGCTGCATCTTCTTGCCTTGTACTCAATACCTGACTACTTTTTTCAACCTTTGTGATGTTTATTGGCTTGTGCTTCTACAAAATAACGGTTGCTTTTGAAATGCACAAGAGATTTTAAGAATGAAAGTTGGGATTGTGGGTGGTGGAAGTGGGATGTTGATAGATTGCCTATTTTTCAGGTAATTAGTTATAGATTACTCTTCCCTACTTTTTACCCCTTTATTTTCTTTTTCGAAATTTTAGTGCTTTTGGTTTATTGCAATTTGCCTTGGCTTCTTATTAAGATTTTTGAATTATTTTCAGGATAACCGTAATCTCCTACCTTATAATTAAGATTTGCATTTTATTCCAAAAAGATATTGAGCAATAATTATTTGTACATCATTCTTTATTTAATCATCTACTACTACAACTTATTGTAGATATTGGTGACAAGGAAGTATTTAGTGTTCTAGGTTTTGTGAGATGAGTTCAAATTTGTTTGACTTCCTGTCGATACTATTACTACCTATTTGAATTATGTTAAATTAACATAAATGACTATGGTATATATCACCCAAAAAAATGAGACTAATAAATATAAAAAATATTCAAATGTACTCGATTTATTTATCGAACATTGTTTATATATGCACAATCTCGCAATAATAAAAAGACCTACAAGGCTACAATGCAATGAAGTGAGAGAAAATATGAATTCCAAGAATTATGCCAACCTTCATACTACTACTCCAAATGTACTCGGATAAAATATGTTATGTTGCGTACATAAATCTCGATGTCAGATTTGTGTAAAATTTGAATTTCAAATATTGTGAAAATGATCAAAATTTATTACTTTTATACTCAGTTTTGTAAGTATAGAAAACAAAAAAGTGCCCGCACGGGCTTAACTCAGTTGGTTCCTGGGTGGTAGATTGTCCCTAAGCAGACAGGATCGAATGCTGGCAGCCGCAGTGTGGGAGTTTCACCACTGTGGTGGCTCCTTGTGTGCTGGTTACCAGTGTAAGTTCCTCCCACCTAATAGCGATGTCGGGCCGGGTTATGGGGGCGCCAGGGGTGAGCGAATCACCTTTTTGTCCCTAAAACAAAAAAGTTGACTATGGCATATAGACTTACAGCCGATTACCTCTATAGAGGCTAGAGCTACTCTCATGTATGGCTGACAAATCACGTGACACTGTTTTGATCGTTAATTTGTCAACATTCATCTAACTCGAATTTATTAAGAGCATCCGCAACAGTGGCAGCCGTCGCCACCGCCGTCCGCGCCGCTGGAACGGATGTGTCTCACCGCCGCTGCGCTCGCGCCACTGGCACGGCGCTGCTCGATGCATCGAGCAGCTAACGTGTCGCGCGGCGATTGGGCAACGGCATAGCCGTAGCCTTTAAATGTTTTTTTTTTAAATTTAAAATCGGGTTTTAATTAAAAAAACCGATAAAAAAAATTTCACTTCCCAAAAAAATTATAACCGTTTATTACCGTTTTTTACACTTTATTTATTTATTTTTTATTTTTTTCCCCCCAAAAATACACACTTTCATCTATAAATATCCCCACTTTCACACCCAAAAATTCACATCAAACTACACAATTCTCATCTTCATTCTCCAATATTCATTCTCATCTTCATTCTCCCATATCCATTTTCATCTTCATTCTCTCGTACCCTAACAATGTCCGGCCAAGGCGATGACAACCCGCCCTCTCACGGTTGGAACCCCGAATGGTTTGGTGCACAACCGTTTGCTAGTCCGGAAACGGAATATTCGGCCCCTCCTCTCACCCAAGATTCGGCCGTTCCGGGTGGCTACCGGCCATACCCAATAGACGACCAAGGTGCCTCCGAAGGGCGATACGGGTGGACACCGGAGCCTAGGCCGACCGCCCCCTCCTCCCAAACTCCGCCGGCTCCTACTCGTAGCGGTGTCCGAACACCGTACACTCCGCCGGAGATGGATAAATTGTTCAAGGCGTACTTCGAAATCTCCGAAGATGCGGCGGTTGGCACGAACCAATTCGGCAATCACTTTTGGTGGCGCGTCTCTTGCCGGTACACTGCAAACCGGCCATCTGGAACGATCGAGCGCAACGAGAGTATGGTGCGTAACTGCATCGGCCGAGCCAATGAAGAAATTGGAAAGTTCAATGGCTATTTCCTCCAGGAGTCGCGGAATGCCGGGAGCGGCCGGAGCGAGGTCGACATCATCACTGCCGCGTTGAGCACCTACCAATCCTTGAACGGTAAGTCGTTCAAGTACCTCAACGTTTGGCAGGAAACGCGGTTCCACCCGAGGTATATGGGAGGCGTAACATCCTCCTCGAGCGGCTCCTCCAAACGGTCAAGGTCTGTATCCCTATCCGACTTCGGCTCCGAAGAAGTGGCTAGCCAACTCGCCGGAGCTAACTTGGGTAGCCCCGACGCCGGACCAAGCGGTTCCCAACGCCGACCTCAAGGAAGGAAGAAGGCGGCGGCCGACCGCCGGCGCTCCGCGACTCCGTCGGTCCCCGCACCCTATGTTCCACCTCCACCCCCGAACAACTCGTTGTGGGCCCTTTTGGCCCAACTCAATATGGCCGATAAGTCAACTATGACCCCCACGCAACTTCAAACGCACGAGGACATGATATTGGGTCTCAAAAAACAATTAGGGTTGGTGCCCCCGGATGCGTAGTCTTCCTCGGGTAATATTAGCCAATAATCATGTAATTTTTAATTTTTAGGATTTTAATTATGTAATTTTTAATTTTTATGATTTTAATTATGTCTTTTTTATTTTATTTTATTTGTAATTTGTAATATTTATTGTGGTTTTTAATGAATTTTAGTATTATGGAAATGTTTTTGTGTAATTGAATTTTAAATTAATTGTGCTCGTCCTTGCGGAAGAGCACAGCTGTGGGTGTGTGCTCTTGCCAGAGAGCATGCAGAAAAAGTGGGGTCGGGCCCACAACCGTGCCGCTAGCAAGAGCACGGTTGTGGATGCTCTAAGGTCCGTTGCCAACTGCGCTACGCCCCTGCGGGCAACTTGAATTCATTATATTAAGGAAACTCTCAATTCAATCACGAATCGACCGACTACCCTTCAAATTCGAACATGATCCATACGTAACATATAATTGTTAGGCCATTAGCAATGGGGCGCCCTAAGGCGCTCCACATCATCAGTTTTATCCTCCTACCCCCGACCTGCAATGGGGCGCCCTATGGCACGTTCTATATGTTATACTATTGTTTTGTTAATTAATTTAAATATTTTCAAATATGTAATGCAAACTAAATTAAAAAACACAGCGATTAACTAAAAACCGGCGAAGTTTGCATTCATTAAACAAAAGTTACACGATTCAAGTTGGCTAATCTACGCAATTCCCAACTTCCGGCTCAACTCATCGATCAACCCCCGGAGATATTCGGCTTCGGCGGGGTCCGTACTCTTCTTGAGGGCCTTGTGCGTCTGCAACGTCTTCGCCATCGATGCAGTTGCCAACTGCTCGTACGCGGCGGCCGTCGGGTTCGGGGTCGGGAGCGGGACCGAGATCGGCAATGGGGAGGCGGCGGTCGAGGATGATGTCGCCGCCACCTTCCCCTTGGCCTTCGCAGCCTTGACGCCTATGGGACGCAAGGAGGACATCTGTGTGCCGGAACTCTCAATGTCCTCGTACGTCCGGTTGAGGTCCACCGGATGAGTTCCGCTTTCGCTGCTCGTGTAACCACCAGCTTCGGTGGTCTTCGTCCTCTTTGTTGCCCCGGTGTGCAGAATCCCGCCTTGGAACTTCTGCTTGTCCCTCAAGAGCGCCCAGATGGCCTCGTGCTTGAACTCGCCATACAGGGACTGGTACGACAAAAGCGCTTTGGAGCGCACGTCGCTCAAGCTCTCGCCGCTCCCTCGCGCACTTCTCGTACTCCGACGAGAACAGGTCGATTTGCTTATTCACCTGGTGCCAGTGCTTGCGGAGCTGCTCCCGTTGGCGCTTGTACGCACTCGGCGGCTTTGCCGCATTGTAGCGCTCGACGATGCGCTCCCAGTACGCCATTTGCCTCTGGTTGTTCGCGAATATCGGGTCCTCCGATATGTCCACCCAACACCTCGCCAATATGAGGGTTTCTTCCGGCTGGTAGTTCGTACGGCCAGAGGCGTACTCTTCACAATTTCCCGAAGGTGGAAACTTCTGCGCGCGGTGTCGGGTCCGCTTCTTTTTGGAGGGGGCGGAAGGGGTGGCGTCGGCGGGGGCGACCTCGGCGGCGGCGCGGCGGGAGGGGGAGACGGGTCGGTTTGGTGACAGCTCCATGTCAAACAAACCGTACGATTCCGTGCTGAATTCGGGATCGTACTGCGTGTTGGCGTCGAACGATCGATATTCGGCGGGTTCTGTACTCGGCCAACGCGTCTCCCCAAACATCGGACTCTTGGGACTTGAATCCATTTCGTAGTAATAATAAAAATGTGAGTTTCGAGAGTGAAATCGTGAAATGAAACGTTACAAATGAAGGTGGGGTATGGGTATTTATACAAAAAATAAAAAACGCGTGCCATCGTCCGCCGATCCCGCAATGGGGCGCCCGATGTAGCGGACGATGGCCTATCGTCCGCAGAGCCACAATGGTGCGGACGATAGGCCATCGTCCGCGACGTAGGGTGCGGACGATGGCGGGCACCCACAATGTGGACATCGTCCGCGCCCGAGGACGATGGACGCCATCGGGCGCCCCATTGCGGGTGCCCTTAATGACACAATACAATATGGAATGATAGGATAACAATGCAATAATGATACAAACTTAGTTTATAATATTAAAACATGATAGTATTACATAATTAAAACATAATTTACATGAACCTAAAGAATAAAAATAAAGTAAAAGTTTTTTAAAAAAGAATAAAATTAATTAAAATAATGATGTTATTAATGAGTTATCTAAACTCAACACAAAATATGCGAATTCGTAATATGTCAATCCGATAAGGGCATGAACTCAATATCACCCTAACCCATTAATTTCATGTATATTCGTGTTGAATTATCATATCAAGTTAAAAATTGTCAATCATACTCTCATGTGAGTGCATGTTCACCAAATTAATTAAGTAATAGTATATACTATTAAAAAGAAGTATTAATGTATTAAATTGATAGAATGAAAACTAAGAAATTGGATGGAATTTATTAACTTAAAATGTTACTCCGTAATAAAAAAAAAGTGTATACTGAGTAATTTTTTGTTTATTTGAATATGGTAAGAGCATCCACTACGCGTCGGGCCGGTGTCCCGCGATCCGTCCCGGAGAGACGGGTCCGTCGCGCGACGCGTTGCAGCTCGTCGTCCCATCCCGCGTCCTGTGTCACCGAGACAAGCGACGGGCCGTCTCGCCACGCGCCTAGGCGACGTGGCGCAACCCGGCGTCGTGCGTGACGCCCACTCGCCGGCCCGTGAGTGGGCGTCGTCACGCTGACGCAATAAATCAATTTTTTTAAAAAATGAATTTTTAAAAAAATACTTTTATTTATAAAAATTATTTTATATTTAAAAATAATTTTTATAGATAAATTAATACAAGAATTCGTAATAGCCCACATATATTTGATGAGCTTGCGAATTTATGAAACTCATTCTTGGTTGCTTCTCTTTTATAGAGACAACCTTGAATGTTTTATCTTCCACTTTCGATGTGGGACAAAGTCATTCATGATTGCTTCTCTTTTATAGAGAACACCTTGAATGTTTTATGTTCTACTTTCGATGTGGGATAATATCATTCTTGGTTTCTTCTCTTTTATAGAGACAACCTTCAATGTTTTACGTTTCACTTTTGATGTGGGACAAAGTCATTCTTGGTTGCTTCTCTTTTATAGAGACAACCTTGAGTGTTTTACGTTTCACTTTTGATGTGGGACAAAGTCATTCTTTGTTGCTTCTCTTTTATAGAGACAACCTTGAATGTTTTATGTTCCACTTTCTATGTGGGACAAAGTCATTCTTGGTTGCTTCTCTTTTATAGAGACAACCTTGAATGTTTTATGTTTCACTTTCGATATGGGATAAAATCATTCTTAGGTGTTCTTCTTTTATAGAGACATCCTTGATTGTTTTATGTTTCACTTTCGATGTGGGACAAAATCATTCTTGGTTGTTTCTCTTTTATAGAGACATCCAAGAATGAATTTTGTCCCACATCGAAAGTGAAACATAAAACATTCAAGGATGTCCATATAAAATTGTATTTTAAATTATGTCATTTTTATTTTTTAAGATTTTAATTATATTTTTTTTAAATTTTAAGTTGTATTTTTATTTTATGCTGTAATGTTATTTTAATTTTAATGAAGTGTGTTTGTTTTAATTGAATTGTGTTGGAAAAAAAATAAAAAATAAAAATGAATGAATAGTAATTTAAGGGACGAAATAAAGGATTGTTAAGGGACGGAGCGTTGCAGGTTCTGTCCCTTACTTTAGGGATGTAGGAATAAAGTACAGTGGGACCCTCAAATAGTAGTTTAAGGGACGGTGGGGGGACAGCGTAGTGGATGATCTTAAGAGCATCCACAATCGTGCTCTTGCCAGCGGCACGGTTGTGGGCCCGGCCTCACTTTTTCTGCCTGCTCTCTGGCAAGAGCACAACACCCACAACTGTGCTCTTCCGCAAGGACGAGTACAGTTAATTTAAAATTCAATTAAACAAAAACATTTCCATAATACTAAAATTCATTAAAAAACCACAATAAATATTACAAATTACAAATAAAATAAAAAAGACATAATTAAAGTCTTAAAAATTAAAATAACATAATTAAAATACTAAAAATTAAAAATTACATAATTAAACTCCTAAAAATTAAAAATTACATAATTATTGGCTAATATTATCCGAGGAAGACTACTCATCCGGCGGCACTAACCCCAATTATTTTTGGAGACCCAATATCATGGTCTCGTGCGTTTGAAGTTACGTGGGAGTCATAGTTGACCTATCAGTCATATTGAGTTGGTGTAAGAGCATCCACAACGAGTTGTTCGGGGGTGGAGGTGGCACATAGGGAGCGGGTTCGGGAGCGAGGGCAGATGGAGTTGCGGCGGTCGGCCGCCGCCTTCTTCCTTCCTTGCGGTCGGCGTCGGGAACCGCTTGGTTCGGCGTCGGGGCTACCCAAGTTAGCTCCGGCGGGTTGGTTAGCCACTTCTTCGGAGCCGGCGTCGGATAGGGATACCGACCTTGACCGTTTGGAGGAGCCGCTAGAGGAGGATGTTACGCCTCCCATATACTTCGGGTGGAACCGTGTTTCCTGCCAAACGTTGAGGTACTTGAACGACTTACCGTTCATGGATTGGTAGGTGCTCAGCGCGGCAGTGATGATGTCGACCTCGCTCCGGCCGCTCCCGGCATTCCGCATCTCCTGGAGGAAATAACCATTGAACTTGCCAATTTCTTCGTTGGCTCGGCCGATGCAGTTGCGCACCATACTCTCGTTGCGCTCGATCGTTCCCGGCGGCCGGTTTACATTGTACCGGCGAGAGACGCGCCACCAAAAGTGATCGCCGGATTGGTTCGTGCCAACCGCCGCATCTTCGGAGATTTCGAAGTACGCCTTGAACAATTTATCCATCTCCGCCGGAGTGTACGGTGTCCGGACACCGCTACGAGTAGGAGCCAGCGGAGTTTGGGAGAGGGCGGTCGGCCTAGGCTCCGGTGTCCACCCGTATCGCCCTTGGGAGGCACCTTGGTCGTCGATAGGGAATGGCCGGTAGCCACCCGGAACGGCCGAATCTTGGGTTTGAGGAGAGGCCAAATATTTCGTTTCCGGACTAGGAAACGGTTGTCCACCAAACCATTCGGGGTTCCAACCGTGAGAGGGCAGGTTGTCTTCGCCTTGGCCGGACATTGTTAGGGTATGAGAGAATGAAGATGAAAATGGATATGGGAGAATGAAGATGAGAATGGATATTGGAGAATGAAGATGAGAATTGTGTAGTTTGATGTGAATTTTTGGGTGTGAAAGTGGGGTATTTATAGATGAAAGTGTGTATTTTTGGGGGAAAAAATAAAAGGTGTAAAAAACGGTAATAAACGGATATATTTTTTTTTGGGAAGTGATTTTTTTTTAACCTTTTATCGATTTTTTTAATTAAAAACCGATTTTAAATAAAAAAACATTTAAAGGCAACGGCTATGCCGTTGCCCAATCGCCCAACGCCATGTGTCCTGCTCGCTGGCGCGGTGCGAGCGCAGCGGCGGCGAGACACCACCGTGTAAGCGGCGCAGACGGATGCCGACTCTTCCGCACCGTTGTGGATGCTCTAAAACCCTTGCGTTTGATGGCTGGTCTGTTAAACCTCACTTCATCATTCACACTCTCAACGCCCATGACTTCACTCGCCCCTAAATTCCGCAATCTTCTCCGCCTTCCTAATTTTTCCACAGGTAATTTCCACTTCTGCATTCTCTCTGTTGTTCCTTTCTTGCTTGCACAAAATTAATTTGCCGTTTTTTCAAATTTTTGCTATGGGTATAGGTTTTTATCCAGCCATTTGTATATCTGATTGAAACCTGCTTTCTTTTCATTTTCTTCAATGAAGAATTTTATTGATTTTTCAGCATAATAACTCGAAATAGCATGTGATAATGTTACCTTGCAAAAATTTTGGGGATTGAAATATTTTTTTTTGGCTTGGAAAACAGCGGCGTGTTCGCAAAGGATATCGAAGGTATTCTTCTCGACTGACTCATTCAACTCGGGAAATTCCCCTGACAAAGAGGGTGTAGATGCCCCGGAAATCGAGGATGATGATTTTCTTTCAGAGAGGCCGGAGTTACAGCTCCAGGGCGTTGATCCCAGGAAAGGCTGGAATTTTCGCGGCGTGCACCGGGTATGTTTGTGATTCTATTGAATGATTACCTCACTGGAAACCTTCAGCTCATAGATATGATAGGAGTATCATCTTCAGCAGTTGAGATATCATTTGTTCAAATTGTTATTTCTAGGGTTTGAGTCTTGCATTGTTCATTTGAGATGGTTGACGTGTGATTCTGGATCATATAAGTTAGTTCGAGTTGTGAGGGCTATAGGGATAGAGACATACTTCTATTTCACAATGGGATATAACCTGATGAGGATCTTTATTAAAAACATGCATGAGTAATCCAGAACCAATTTTGGAATATATTCATGGAATCTCTGATCTTGAATATGAACTTAGTCAATTGTGTGGTTTATTTGCTTGTTTTATCGAATATTTTGTATGGAGATTTCTTCACTAATCAGATCTAGGACATGTACTCATACTTAATATTTTGTTTTCCTGTTTGTATTAGGCTATTATATGCGGAAAAGTTGGTCAAGCCCCCATCCAAAAGATCTTGAGGAATGGTAGAACTGTGACCACATTCACTGTAGGAACTGGAGGTATGTTTGATCAGCGGACCATTGGTTCTAATGACTTGCCAAAACCTGCTCAGTGGCATCGTATTGCAGTTCACAACCCTATGCTTGCTGCCTATGCAGTGCAACAAGTTGTGAAAAAGTAGGAAGTTATCATTTTTTTTCTTTTTTTTACTTAAACGTCAAGTCTCCATGTTTTTCTTGGAGTACCATCTAATATATGGAGCTCATTTCCAGTTCTTCTGTTTACGTTGAGGGTGATATTGAAACAAGAGTCTACAATGACAGCATCAATGGAGACATAAAAAGCATACCAGAAATTTGTGTGCGTCGTGATGGTATGTGAATTTGAATCTCTATGCTTACTAACAGAAGTACGGTTTTGAATGAATGTTTGAAATAGATGTAATGAATAGTGAAATTCAATTGAAAGATCATATACATGAATTATTGCAAAGTAACTAATTAACCGGTGAATCTGATAAAAAAAATTGCCAAACATATAGTATATGCATTTTGGTGTATTATGGTGGCTGAGAGTGAATATTAATTTGTGCTGCTTGTAGTTTATCACAGTGGATCAGTCAAGCACGTGTGGACTTATTTGAAAGCATTGCCCCCTTAAACTGGGTGTGCATGTCTTGTTCTAGGACTAACTTGTTTCCAGCAAGAATTTTCTCATTGATCCAGATCAGCATTTCCATTCCAAATAAGCAGTTGCATCTGAAATTTGTTATACAAAAGCGACTAACTAACCTATATTGTTGTATAATGTATCTGCTCTTATTAAGATTATATGTTGCATTCTAGTTCTTGGCATTGTGTTTCGCTTCAGAAGTTTATACTTCATGTTGAAACATAAAGCATCGATGATTATGGCTCACATGATTTAAGTTCTTTTACTACTAATATAAATTTGTAATCATAGTAAATCTCGAAGTTGTGCCAATGCAATTAGATCAAATTACTCAAATAGTTTGAGTAAAAGATGACCATCATGAGTTGTTATTTACAATGAAGTCTCATTTATACAGGAGAGTGTTTGTTTAGTTGGAAAATTTGAAGCACTGTGAAAGATCTAATACTGCATAATAAATAAAAAATTGGTACATATGTTTTCTGTGAATCTCATTGTGGTCTAATAACCTGCCTAATTTTGCAGGAAGGGTTCGGCTTATAAAGCCAGGGGAAAGTATGAGCAGTATTTCTATCGATGAGCTGCGTAAGTTATCATATATACTTGTGATCAGAGTTTTAGAATTTTATTATCCATTTCTATTATTTGGTGAAGCAATGTCCCATTTATTTGCATGCAGGTGAAGGATTATTTTAGGGAAGTGCATCAACACAAGTTTCAGCATGTAGGCGGAAGAAGAATCTCAAAATAATGAGTGAAACTGATTCCAACAGGTCGAGCCATGTCTTCTAATATCTGGCAATGTATATTGTTTCTTTCTTGCAGTTACCTTTACTTCTTTAAGTTTCTATTGATATTTTGTATTTTCATACATTTATAGCTTGTAGCGAATCGATTAGGTATAATTCATGTGTGACAAATTTGATTTTTTGGTGATTGCTGCCCAATACTTGTCCCTTTAAATAGCTGCATAAATCATAAGGACTTGGTGATTAAAGTTCGTAAAATCCATTTTTTTGGATTTGACCAACTAACTCTCAATCATATTCATTCTTCCATTAGAATTTGGAAGTTCATGTCAATGTATAAACATTATTAGTGCAATGTAATAATGGAAGAAAAGCAATGCAAATAACTACAGTGTAAACTTCTTTCAATATGATTCTCTCTTCTTGTACAGTGGAAGAATTACAATTCACAAAAGAGTGAATGCAAAGACGGATACATTAGGCTGTCACTTCCGTTTGAAAGCAATGCTAAGAATCACCACTGCAAAATGGAAAACAGGAACGCCTGACAATTTGTTAACACATTCTAATCAATGAATGCAAAGACGATACATTAGGCTCTCACTTCCGAACGGTTGAGGCAGGCTTTCGTCTCCCGTCAACCACAGCTGGTTTCTTTCCATTTTTCATCGATGGCGAATTAGATCCATTCGCGACTTTCCTCGTTGGTAGTTGAGGAATCAGGCTCCTACAAATTACAAACACAAAACGAATGACAAAGGATCTAGAGAGTAAAGCCATAAGCATCCATGCATATACTTGAGCTATTTAAGTTGGATTAATATCCACATTTACCTTATTTCTGGGCTTTTCATCTGCCTTTGATTTTGAGTAGGTGTTTTGGCTTTTGTTCCTCCCCCTCCATTTTGCTTGACACCATTTGTTTGCCACTGGTAGTCTGATTCATCACTAGCTTCTACTTCCACGTATTCTAATTCTGCTGCACCCTCAAATTGATTCCTTCCCAAACTGTTGTCTCGTCTTAGGACTGCAATTTCGCTCAATGAATGTTCCGGATATACCTTGGAAGTATCACGTCTACACATCTCTGGTGACTGATCTCCTAAGTGGCTCTTCACCATAACCTTATCGACCCAATCACCAGATACACTTCTTTCCTCTTCCGTTGACACCACACTGATTGGAGAAGCCATCAAGTCCTCGCCATCAAAGCTATGCATGCTCAATACTGACTCAGTCTGCCCCTGCAGTGGACAATGCACAGACGTAAAACAACTGCTGTGCAAAACATCGTTTCATGGTTTGAGTTTCCTACCTCTCCCTTACTAACATCTCCTATACTTTGCCAAGATGGCGCTGGAGAATATGTAAGATATCCATTTGTGGCTCCATCTTCTCCTCTCTCTTGCCGTGACAAGGCTGCTTTAAGACTAGCTATCTGCACGTAGTTGGATGCCAATGATGGATTAATGCATATGTTAATAAAGAAAATAACAAAACAGTGCCAAACCTGTTCTTTTAGTTCTCTGACAACCGAACTATCTTTATTTGCTCGAGCAGCACCAAGCTCGACAGTAGACACACGTTCAGCAAACTTCAACGTGCTCACTGTCTCTGCAAGAGCATCAGGTTCCGGGCTGATGTGAATGAACATTAGAGTCTTTGCCTGGCCCCCTATAAAAACATGAATGATTCAGATATTAGTAAGTAAAAGGTACTAGAGAGATGTACGCTGGCCTCGGATGCTGTCTGAATCTTACCTAGTGAATCTTGGAGCAGCTGCGTGAGCTTACTGTTTCTGTAAGGGATGTGCGACTGCTTTTGGGCAAGAGAGGCTATCACGTCGCCTAAAGCAGATAGAGATCGGTTAATATGCTGAGACTCCTTCAACCTATCGCCCACTGCATCTGTTTTATCAGCTCGTTCGCTTCCTGCCAGGTCGACCAGATGCATACTACCACAAGTAATCGACCCAGATGTCAGATTTCTTCCTTGAACATGAACAGTCACGCAACTGCAGGCTCATGCATGGATTAATGTTCAGTTTAACTCATTATAACAACAATGGGAAACAAAATCAAGAAAGAGTAAGAAAAAGTGCCTGTGAGAACGACTACTTCGCTCATTCATTGAAGTGGAACCAACTGCACGATTTTTAAGCCCAATGTTCATCAGGTTGATGACATCAGATGTCGATGAAACAGGAACAATATTTGCATTTGGTACGTTGATACCGTTATGGGAGCTGTTGCGGATTTCTAATGTTGTAATGAGTTGAGGAAAAAAGACGAGCTCACAAAGAATTTAAAAAAAACATTAACAAGGATAACATAACTTTTCTCCAAGGATATTTTTATTGACACCATCAGAGACGAGGAGGTCTCTAACTTGTTCATTGTAGATTTCTATCATCTGGACAAAGACATCATATGACATGCTGTCTTTTCTCTGCTGTGAGATGAAAAATAAATCACTCAGAGCTCGGTAGTTTACACCTAAGCTTTCGGGTGTAAGTTCCTGGGGTCCAGTCTGCAGGTTCAAGGAAAAGATGAATTAGATAGAATTCAACTCTGAAAGATCTAAAGTAACATAATCTCTTACCATAGTATATGTTTTTCCTGAACCAGTTTGGCCATAAGCAAATATGCAAACATTATACCCGTCAAGCACGGAACGAATCAGTGGCTGTGTATCAGAAAATACTTCTTCTGCAGAATCAAGAAACATTAGTACTTGTGAGATATTTATGAATCCAATATATGAAAAAGGCTAATCACCTTGGCTGGCAGATGGACCGAAAACCTTGTTGAAAGTGAACAACTTCTTCCCCTTGCCATTTTTTGCAGGAGTAATTATTGAGATAGTCTGTCCATCCAGAGCTTCTGCAGTACTTAAACCTGTTGGCCCTCGCGGCAAAAATGGTCGTATTCGGCAGTATACCCTTATATTTCCTGTCAAAATCCCAGTATCACCATGCCTAGACGCTTTTCCAATATATTCAAACCAACTGAAATTTACCCTTGAGGTCCTGCACTTGATTGTAAAGTTTGCGATTCTCCTCAAGAACCTCCTGGTATCGAGAAGCGGCACCAGCAAGACCATTCAAGTGTTTACCTATCATCAAATAAGATTAAGTTATTGCTTTCTGTTTGCTTCAATGAAGGAAGGGTAAGGTGTAACAGATAATAAATAGATACCTAGATATTGGAGTTCCTCTTGATACTTCATGTGTAGTAAATGTAGGTCTTCCTTCGTTGAGTGAAGAGTACTTTTGAGTTCCTACAAAGTGAATTATATGTTATTAAAAGAGACCAAATTCGAAAGTAGGAATTGTTTATAACAGCCAATCTCTCATTTGAAGGACCTGCATGCTTCTTTGATGGTATTCAATCAAGTCTCTACGCTTGGAAACGTGTTGTTTGGGATTTCCATTGCACAAATCATTCTTGGACCAACTCTCGTCTTCCATTATGTTTGAAGTCTTGCATAAAACCAAGAAATCTCAGCCCATGTTTTTTGAGGTTTGTAATGCACAAATCACTAAGATGCAGCATTTAATTAGACTTTACCTCAGAACTCAGGCAGGAACTTGTAACATCTATGTCTCTCAAACTTGTACCAACCTGTTATACATAAACACCGCAATGAGGTTATGAACAGTAAAAATCATTAAGATGCAACAATCCTTCAGACCTCGACAACTTGATGCTCGTTGGAACTTGGGACATCCACACATCTTGAACTTGTTTCAGTCTATTGTACTCACAAATGCAAAACAGCACTTAGAACTTATTTCCTCTTTTAAGTTAATTGTTACTCTATTGCATGTGCATAGGCATTGTGAAACTAGTTAAAAGTAACAGAGCTTCTATTGAAACTCTAAACGAGCAATCACCAGCCCCACCTGTTCATTTTGTCTTGCTAACCGCTGTTCAAATTCTTCCATAACTTTGCTTATCATACTCTCAATGACCTGCAAAAAACAAACTCCTTGAGATTTTCAGAAGTAGAAAATTGTGCTCCTATCTGCCATACCAGTGAGAAAATGCCGATGACTGAAACAATGGAAGACTGTTACATTTTGCAATGAATGATGAAACATTGTGACCAATAAGTTTCGAGTAGCAGCTGCTCTCGACTCTAAAATCACGTACCAGAGGGATATCTTCTTGCTTATTATCAGAAAGAAGCTCACGAACAAACGAGTGCAAGGCCTCAGAGGTACCCTGAAAATGGAAGCACAGACTAAAAAACAGCTAACGTGAGACATATACGAGCAGTAAGCATACAAACCATGTCATTAAAGTCCTGGCCATTCTGCTCAACAACGGATGAGTTCCTTGAGAGGGAATTCACAAACAGATCATCAGAACTCTTCCTGACAAATTGCTTGGATGCCGAATGAGGCTTCCAAGTTCCACAGAATTTCCACACGCCTTTCCCACCCCCTTCCTTCCATTCATAGTAAGACTTCAGGGCCAGCACACAGTTTACAATTCTTGAACTCTTCCCTCCCTAATGATTTAGATATTAAATCAAGCATTGCAAAGGTTCAATCAGATCAATAACATCCACCTTTTCTACGCACCTGTTCCAGATCAGAAGCTTCAAAAACTGGAATCCCCATTTCTTCTGCAGAGTTGAGAAAGTTCCTAACATTCTCGAAATATTGGAAAGCCGAAAGAGCAGCACCATCCGGAACAATCACACTACCCGAAGGAGCCTCAACTACCTATAGGAAATTGCAGCATGGAAAACAGAACATGACATTGATTATTCAAGAGCAAGATAAGTAAGGCCTACTTTTGGAATGGCGGCAGGGTAAATCTTGTTTAGGGCATTGCAGATTATAATTCCACTTCGGAGACCAAGTCGAAAATCTTCTTCAGAGGGGTGATCAGGCAAATCCCTTGCTGTAACCACTCCCACCATCTTCCTTAACCAGCCGGCCGCATCAAATCTTCTCAATGCTGCAACACGATGTCTCAATTATTCAAGAATGCAGCAATATGATTGATCATCACTAGACATTGATTTTGGAAGGGCATGGTGAAATTAAGATGATTAGTGAAAAGGGTTAGTATCGTACAAGCTTCTTCTGCTTTTCTTATGGCCAAATCCATGTCGTTGAGGCTCTTGCCTTGAAGCGCGTCGATTTGCAACATTCCTTCCGCCATCAATCAGAAACTCACCAAGAAATACTACTTGAACTAAGTGTGTTTCTTCAACTTTCAAAAATCAGAATGCATGCTGTTGTATACATGTATGCATAGGCGCAAAAATGGTTTTTTTTTCACCAATAAGTGTTGGCTTGTTAATATCTGATGAAGGATTACAGAGAAGAAGAAGAGGAGGAAGAGGGCAGAGGGAAACGGCGGGGAAGTTAAAGAGAGAGAAGATTGAAAGAAGAAGAGAAACTGCCCACAACAAAATTAAATATCAACTGAAACAAAATGTTAGTAAAAAGTATGAATTCATTATTTGCTTATTAATTTTGAGAATTTTTACTAGTATTATTTTCATTCACATTTGTTTTTCCTCAAAGCCAAAAAAATTCGGGATTTTGATGCTTCTTATTTGGGCAAAATATATGGAGTAGTATAATTTCTCATTTTATCGCCAAATAACAGTAGAAATGTTTTGAAGCAGGAAATGAACTTGATTTGGGTATTATTGGATGCATAATCCTATAGGATCAGAGGTATAAATATTTTACCAATTATTACCAACTAAGATCCTTTGTACTGTATATTTTGGATGAAGATTTATTACTAGTTGTCACTTGTTGGGTAGTATGTAAGGATTATAAATAAGCCGCATAAAACGGGCATATAATTGAACGCTCAAGTAATTTTTACTTATTAATACTACTACTACTATTATAAATAAGTAATTGGCAACAGGCTCGGCTTTCTGAAGATTAGGAATTATTTAAATTACACATAAAAAAAAGAAAAATTACTATTGCAAATTAAAAAATACAAGCGTAAGACCAAGCGACGGGCGGCAGCCGGCGGGAGAGAAAAAGAGGTGTGAAGGAACAAGGACACGTGGAGAACACTGCCATTTAAAGATTTATTTATCAGTACAAATTAATGAATATATAACAATAATAATTACTAGTACTTATATTAGGTGCTATTCTTATTATAATAACTAAATAATAGGTGAGAATTTCGGCGAGCGCACGCCGATTCCCGGGCGCTCGCCGATCCACTCGCCTCTATTTCGGCAAGCGACCGGCGAGCGGATTTTTTATTTTTTTATTTATTTTCAGAACTCTATATATATGCGATTTGCAAGTCATTTTCATTCACACCACTTGTTTTAACGAGTACTTTCTCTATCTTAATTTCTGTACAAGAGCAACAACGAGAAATGGATCTCAACAACGAGCCAACTTCAGGGACGAGCGGGTCTCAAACTCCCACGGTCCCCGTGAGAGGTGGATGGAGTCAGATGCCCGGGTACTACAACAACATGCACCCTTGGCAGCAGATGATGCCCGGGATGGCATATAGGGGTGGTATGCCGGAATGGCAGGGGATGCCGGGGGGTCCTGCGATGCAGGGGGTACCGGGGATGCAACCCGGGATGCCGATGATGCCAGGGTGGGCACCCGGGATGCAGATGACGCCGGGATACCCGGGGATGCAAGGGACGCCGGGGGGCGGGGATGTAGGGGACGCCGGGGGGCCTTGACGTCTATCGCCCCAGCTTTGATTTTGGTACTGCTTCTTGGCACACATCGACCCCAGCGGAGACGCAGTTCCAGGGGACTAAGACCTTCTCCTTAGAGGAGTTGGGTATAGATCTCGGGGCACCGGACACTCCCGTGGGGCGGGGTCGGGGCGCACCCAAGAAGAAGAAGAAGGGGAAGAAGGTGGTCGGCGAGTCGTCGCAGCCGGAGGTACGGAGGAAGTGGACAGACCTGGAGAACGTCGCACTGTCCAACGCGTGGGTCAGTGTTTGCGATGACCCCCTCGCCTCGAACAATCAGAGGATCCTCAACTTGTGGGCTAAAATAGCAGCAGCCTACAAGGCATTTTGCCCGGAGGGGAGGCCACGCAGCGGGGAGGAGTGCCGAAAGGGGTGGGACCGAATCCGGGCAGGGGTCTCCCGATTTTTGGGCTTGTACACCAATGCCCTCCGAATGAAGTCCAGCGGCCAAACTGACTAGGACTGCAGGAGACTGGCAGAGAAACAGTTCCCCCAGCCCGGCCTTTACAAGGACTTCACCTACTGGAACTGCTACGAGGTGCTAACTGACTCCGAGAAGTTTCGGGCAGGTGTCGATGCGGGCTGGCCGAAGAAGCAGCGCCTGAACTATTCAGGTGATTACGCCTGCGGTAGCAGCGGCGGTTCCCACGACCTCCCCGAAGATGCTCAGGAGACCCCGTCCCCTCCCGCATTTACTCGTCGCACTCGCCCGGTTGGTCAAAGGCGGGCGCAACGCGAGCGCCAGAGGTCCCAGGAGGTCCAGGCGGCATCCCCCCTGTTGGCAGCTCGACAGCCGACCTCGTCTTCTTGGCGCGTCAACAAGCGCAGGCTCAGATGATCAAGATCATAGATCAATGGAAGAATGCAACTGACCCCGAGGAAAAGAGTTTTTTTTCACACCGTGCTCGTGAGTATGCGAGAGGATTTGAATCCCGGGGCGGCACAGGTGGGGGGCTCTGACGCGGGCTCAGATGCCGCAGATTTGGGGGTCCCGGATAGCGGCGACGACGGCGACGACGGCGAGGAGTGAGGAGGCGGCGGAGGCGGGGGGCCCGTGCGTGGATTAAGAGTTTTTTTTAAGTAATGTAATTTTTTTATTTGACTTTTTTTTAATTAATATACTTTTTAAAATTTTAATATTATTATTGAATTTTCCCGTATATGTGTCGTAAATTTAATTCCGTATTTTGTGTGATTGTTTAATTATTTGTTTTTAGTGCTAATGATGTGGCTGTGCTATGGCTGGGCTATTACTTGCCCAGTTGCTTGTCCAGTTGCTTGTCCTGCTGATGTGGCAGGAGGAATTTAGTGCTGCTGATGTGGCAGATGAGTTTATGACTGAGCTATGGCTGAGCTATTGCTTGTCCACGAACTATTGTGGATGCTCTGAAGGAACAAGGACACGTGGAGAACACTGCCATTTAAAGATTTATTTATCAGTACAAATTAATGAATATATAACAATAATAATTATTAGTATTATATTAGGTGCTATTCTTATTATAATAACTAAATACTATGATACATAATTTTAAAAGATATTAAGATTTTTTAATTAGTTATTAATTAGTGATATAATAATATGTATTAATAATAATACGAATTTTAGTTGTTATTATTATTATTACTACTACTGTATAAAAGATTAATAATATTATATATATATATAGGGTCATGATCTATGGCAAACACCTCTTAACCATATAACTAAAGAACAAATAATAGCCACAAGATCAAAAAAATCAAGGGCTAGTATTAATTTTTGAATTTAAGGAGAAATTAGTTCTCTCAATCACAAATTTACTCTACAATAACAAGGCAGGGGTATAATGGTCATTGCATATCCAAAAATAGGATACGTCGGCAAATTAGAATTCATCTCCTCTTCTTCTCTTCTCCATCCTCATCACCGCCTTGTACCTGCCGTTGTCGCAGCGGCGGCAGGAGATTCAACCTCATTGTGCGATTCAACCTTTTCTTCTCTCTTCTGCAAAATTCGCGCGATTCAACCTTCTCGTCGATGTTGGCGTCGCCGTCGTCACGTTCTGCAGGAATCGGACGCTGAATTGGAGGAAAAAGGCGTCGCTGATGGTGGAATTGGATGCTAGAGATGAGCGAATCCAGGTTTTGGAAAGGATTGTGGAGAAAGTAGAATCGGAAGATTTGGCAGAGTAGGAAATGCAGATGTGCTTTGATGAGAAGGAGATGGTGATTAGGGATATCGGCGGTGGAAGGAGGTGGATGGTCACAGCCATTGCCACTGCTGCTGCTGTCATATTCTACTTCCATGCTCACAGAAATCATTGATTTTTGTTGATTAGAGTTTCAGTTTTGGATAATTGTTGCTAAATAATGCACTTAATTTGCTTCAATTTTGTGTTTGCTGCACTGGCATATATTTTTGATCACTACTATTATGAGAATTTGATTTCTTGAATCTTGATGGTGCTTGAGTTTGGAATTAGATCACTTCATATTTATGTGTTGTTCTTTGTGTTTTGTAAACAAGAGTGAAGTAAAATAAGAATAAGAGTGATGTAATTTGTAAACAAGAGTGAAGTAAAATCAGAATAAGAGTGATGTGTTTTGTAAACAAGAGTGAAGTAAAATCAGAATAAGAGTGATGTGTTTTGTAAACAAGAGTGAAGTAAAATCACAATAAGAGTGACGTGTTTTGTAAACAAGAGTGAAGTAAATTAACAATAAGAGTGATGTGTTTTGTAAACAAGAGTGAAGTAAAAGAGTGATTTGTTTTGTAAACAAGAGTGAAGTAAAATCGGAATAAGAGTGATGTGTTTTGTAAACAAGAGTGAAGTGCTTTCTGAACAAGAGTGAAGTGTTTTGTGAACAAGAGTGAAGTAAAATCAGAATAAGAGTGATGTGTTTTGTGAACAAGAGTGAAGTAAAATCAGAATAAGAGTGATGTGTTTTGTGAACAAGAGTGAAGTGTTTTGTGAACAAGAGTGAAGTGTTTTGTGAACAAGAGTGAAGTAAAATCAGAATAAGAGTGATGTGTTTTGTGAACAAGAGTGAAGTAAAATCAGAATAAGAGTGATGTGTTTTGTAAACAAGAGTGAAGTAAAATCATGCTAGGAGTGATGCGTTTTGTAAACAAGAGTGAAGTAAAATCATGCTAAGAGTGATGTATTTCAGGGTTATGAATTGGAAGGTATCGAAATCCATTTGCCTTTGCTGAATAATTAAGCTACTTTTTGCCCGATTCCTCTTCATTTGTGCAATTTTTTTTAGTTTCATCTTCATAATCTTGCAAATATGCAATTCACAAGTGCTTAACAAACTGCGAATCTTGCAAATCATACAATTCACACGCACACAAATTCCTACTTGTATTCCAATCACAACATACAATTTTCAGCTGCGTAGATCAAACAATACCAAAATAGTTCATACTTACAATTTACAATAATCATCCAATGAAATTATAGCCATGTATCACAAACTAGAATCGCCATTAACGAGGTGCTATCACAAACTAGAATCGATCAAAATGTTCGATTCTATGAACAGTGCAAATGATCAATTTCATAGTAATCTTAATTTGAATAGCATAAATCGCATGAATCCACCATAGTTCTTTCTTATTGAGATCAGATCTTGCAGATGCGATCAAATAATTGACGAAATATGGATGAATTGCAATTGCTAACTGCCGCTGTAACGTGGCGAATGCGCCGGGGAGCCTTGCGCCGCTGCACAGGTTGAAGGTTTGAGCGTGGTGTTGGTAGGGTGGAGGCGGATGATGAGTTCGGCGGCGGAGCCTACATTGTCGTCGCCTTCATCGATGAAGAACAGCGAGTCGCCGGGGGAGAATGCCGTTTTCATAATGAGAATGAAAGGAATCTGCATAATTCATTTAAATTTGATAATTTAATTTCCAAAAATACCCTTGGCCTATTTTACATTATTAAAATAATTAATATTTATTTCATTAAGATGTGTGGCTGAGATTTGTTCTCTAGTTATACACTTAAGATTAGTTATACCTTGATCACTACCCTATATATATATATATATATATATATATATATATATATATATATATATATATATATATAGGGTTTTGATCTATGCAAAACTAGATTTAAATACAGAAACGCAGAACAATATCATAATTAGGTCACTTTTAGGTCATAATTAGGTAATTTTTAGGTCATGCTAACAAAGCATGACCTAAAACGATCTTAGCATGACATTAAACTCAAATATTATAATATGACCTAAAATTGCTTAATTATGACCTTCCGTATTTTTGGTTAATTATTGACCATTAGATCATCTAATCATAGGGCCAAGATTTGGTCTGCATTTCTGGATTTAAACACATACTTATTTTGATCATCTCCCTATATATATATATATATATATATATATATATATAAAAGAATTCTGAAACTAAGAAAAAAATACCAGAGAAAAGCTGATGATTAAGAATCATGAAAAAAGGCACTAGTTTCATTATATTTTGGATTCCTATTATTTTCGTTGTTTGATAAATAAAAAGTGAATAAACATCAAAATTTAAAAACAGAAATAAAATTATTAGCAGACTCTTGCCAAAAAATAGGCCCACTTTCATCCATCGTTAAATATTTCAATTTGCCAAAAAGATAAGAGTACTATCAAACACTCAAATAATAAAAAAAATTATAAAGACTAGACTCGTATTTCACTAAAAAATAGAAATACAATATTCACGTTTTTAAGCATTACTTCCATTAAACATGGAAAAATATGCTAATTTATTTGAAGCAAAGTGATTAAAAGGTATGGTTAGGGCAATAAAAAGCAGTTGCTTTTGGGCTTAGATTAAGAGGATTTTCCTTTATAGCACCTCATGTGTGGAAGGGCCCATTTTATATTGTAGATCGTCTACTCAACTCTCAATCTCATCATCATGAGATTGAAATCTTAATTAATTAAACTCCCAAATCATCAATCCATGTGGAGTCATGCATGCAGTTTCAGTTGATCATAAATTTAATCCAGATGATTAGATTTGGAGATTTTGCGAACTTGAAACCAAACTTTTTTATTTTTCTAAATTCATACGAGTACAAAATTATTTATGTTCAATCTTCTTTATGGTACAATGAATGTAGAGTTAATTTCTCATCTTCTACACTACATATAATCATTGGATATTTCAGATAATTGAAGCTATCACTTTGTCCTAGATAATAATATTAGAGATGATGGGTATAAAGACATATAACTAGAAAAACGAAATCATTGGAATAGAGTAATGAAAACTCGGTGGGTAAAGCAAAAATGACATGAGAAAAGGTTTATTTTTATTTACAAATATAACACGTAAAAGAAGGGAAAAGTTTACATTCCAAAAGAAGTGTGAATTTCTTTTAATAAATCTTAGGCAATCGATCACATCATCTGGAAATTAGTTAGGGACCATGTCATATTTTATAGTAATTGTCAAAATGAATGGGGTATTTGCAAAAGGAAAATCATTTGGCGCCCCCTTTTTCAGGAGGCTTGTTTAAGTAGCTAGTATCTTATTTCTAGATTAAAACCCTAAGAGCACCCGCAACGCGGGCCGTCGGCGTTCCGCGGGCCGTTCCACCGGAACGACTTCGCAGCGGAACGCGTTGCGGTGCATGGTGTCGTCGAGGAGCCGTTCCCAAGCCGTGCCGGGTGCCGACGGCACGACCCGCGGCACGGTCCGTGCCGCCACGCGCTTCGGCGACGTGGCTCTCCCCGCGTCGTGCGCCTCGCCCACTCGCCGGCCCGCGAGTGGGCGACGTCACGTGCTGACGCAATAATTATTTTTTTTTTAAAAAAAATCGATTTTATAAAAAAAAAAATTTAACGGTATTATTACAGTTTTTTTATACCGTTTATTTATTTATTTTTATTTTTATTTTCTTATTCTATAAATACTCCTAATTCATCCTCATTTCACACACAACTACACACCTATTCTTCCTAAATCAACTTCATTTCCTCTCCAATTTTCATATTCAATCTCTTCACAAAATGTCCGGCGACGGCAACTACGGCGGTGGCGGCTCCGGTGGGTGGGATCTCAACGCGTTCGGCGATTGGGAGACCATGTACAACACACTTGGTGGTTCCGGTTCGTCGACGCCGGGCACCCAGGGGTCGGCGACCCCGGGTGGGTACCAACCATCCACTTTCGATGTGGATGCATACGCTCGACCCTCCGCCTCGCGGCCTTCTCAGGGATTGTCCCAGATTCGGGAGGATATCCCCGTTGAACCCACCCAGGGAGGAGGCCGAGGCGGTGGAAGCTCCAGGGCTGCGTCTGAGGCGGCCGAGGAGGAGGAGGAGGAGGAGGAGGAACCGGAGGATCTGGGCCGCCATCCGTACAACAACAAAGAAACAAAGGCGGTGTACAACGCCTGGCTCACCGTCTCGTACGATCCCATCGTCGGGAATCAACAAGCCGCCAAGTGCTTCTGGGAAAAGGTCCGTGATGTCTACCACCAGACTAAGCCGAAAGGGGCCCGGAAGCGCAAATATATAATGCTCCGTGCTCACTTTGGCCGAGTTGACTTACAGGTAAAAAATTCTGCAGCATCTACTCGGCCGAAGCGGCGCACTACCAAAGCGGAGCTTCGGGCGCCGACATTCTGAGGGCGGCTTTGCGCGCCTTCCACCAGGACACCGGTCTACAGTTCAAATTTGTTGATATTTGGCAGCTCGTCAAGGACGAGGAAAGATGGGTCGGCGGTGTCCGCTCCAGCTCGGGCTCAACCTCAAAGCGCACGAAGCACACGACGAGCGACAACTACTCGTCTGGTGACACCGGGGAGGGCAGCGAGGGTGAACCGCAGGTGTTTGCGAGTACGGCCAGCGAATACGGGGGATCCAGCCGTGGGCGCCGTCGGCCGCAAGGGACGAAGGCGGCGAATGCGGCTAGAGCGAGGAAGGGCCGAGGCGAATCAAGCCAGCCGTCCTCGGGATCGAGCTCGCGGGGAGGCTCGGACACACTTATGGTGGCGTACATGACCGCCACAATGGCGGACACTTCCCGCTTCTCGTACGCCCAATTCGCGGCCTGGTGGAACGGAATTGTGCATATGGCAGCACAACTTGGCCTTCTGACTCCCCCTCAACCTCGACCGCCTCTGGAGGATGATTAGCCGGCGGAGTAGTTTTTTTATTTTCCCACGTTTAATTGTGTATTTTTTATTGTGTGTTTTTTTTATTTTTTTAGGATTTTAATTGTGTGTTTTTTTTATTTTTTTTAAGTTTAAGTTGTAATTTTTTTTAATGTTGTGTGTTTTTTAATAAAGTATGTTTGTTTTAATTGAATTGGGTTGGAAATAAAAATAAGAAATGAAATTGAATGAATAGTAATTTAAGAAACGGTTAAGGAATGGCTAAGGAGCGGAGGGTTGCAGGTTCCGTTCCTTAGTTAAGGAATGGAGTAAAAAAGTATAGTGGGGCCTGCAAATAGTAGTTTAAGGAACAGTTTAGGAACGGTATAGGAACAGCGTTGTAGATGGCCTTATATAGGAGAAAGAAGAAAAGAAAAGGAGAAATTGAATTGGGCCGAAGACGCGGGTCCTCAGTTTAATGGGCCACCTGGCTCAATATGACAGACCCAAGGCCCAGTGTCCAAGTCGAATTTCCTTAATCCCCAGCACACCACGATTTAATGTGTAGCTAATAGTCACTAGAATATATTATTATTATTATTATTATTATTATTATTATTATTATTATTATTATTATTATTATTATTATTATTATTATTATTATTATTATTATTATTATTATTATTATTATTGTTATTATACTTCCCCAATCCCACAACAAGAGCCATGTTTTGCTATTTCGGTCCATCCCACAATAAGAGTCTTATTTTACTTTTATCATAAATGGTAAGTAGGTCTCACATTCCATCAACTTATTCCACCCACATTTTATTATAAAACTAATACTTCTTCCGTTCCTTAAATTTTGTCACACTTTGACCGGACACGGGTTTTAAGAAATGAAATGAGAAGTGAGTTGAAAAAGTTAGTGGAGAGTGGGTCCTACTTTTATGTACTCCCTTCGTCCCAACTCAAGTGATTGATTTCTTTTTGGCCGTTGTTTTGTGGAGATGATAATACATAGTTAAAGTGAAGAGATAGTAAAGTAAAAGATAAAATAATATAGAAGAGAGCGTATCTACATTATTCTCTTACTTACTTTACTTTTTCTTCACTTTAACTATTTATTATCATTTTCATCAAACACGTGTCGAAAAACAGTCAATCACTTGAGATGAGAATGATGGAGTATTGGTTGTATACTCCCTCCGTCCGATATAAATAGGTCATATTTCTTTTTTGGTCCGTCCCATAGAAATAGTCCATCCATTTATGTCAATTTTTTTCTCATTCTTTTTACTTTTTCATTTATGGGTCACACCATCCACTACACAATTTCAACTATTTTTTCTTCTTCTCTATTACTTTACCATTTATGTATTAAACCCTGTGTCATCCCTAAATGACCTATTTCTATGGGATGGAGGGAATAATAAAATGTGAATGGAATGAATTAGTGGAATGCGGGGTTCACTACCAAAAAAAAGGTAAAAAAGTAAAATGTGACAAATTTTGTGAGACAGACTGAAATGGAAAAATGTGAAAAATTTAAGGGACAGAGGGAGTATATACAACTGAGATTCATATTCCACTAATTTAGTACCTACTTTTGTTTACCTTTTTTAAAATCTGTGACATAATCAAATATGACTCCTATTATAAGACGGAGGGAATGGTTTTACAGGGGAGAAGGATATTCTCTCTGTTACTGAAGTATGGAAAACTGGTGGGTACAAAACTACAAATTAAAGTCTCTATACTGCATTTTCAAAGCGATTAAATTTTAAAAATAAGTTTTAATAAAAATATAATACTTGGAAAAAGTGAATTAAATTGGGCCGCCCATATCATAATAATGGGCCAACACCGGACCAACCGGACCAGGAATTTGTATTGAATCCTACTACTCTCCGCACATTACTCACCCATCTCTATATGCAGGGCGGACACAGAAAAATTAGCTGTAGGGGCTGAGCTTCATTATATATTTAATCCGAACTAGTCCATACCTTGCAATTTGAAATCAATAATGTGATGGTGACATCTAATAAAAAATGCAAGTTTCGTTATGAAATTTGAAATAATTTAAATTTAATAGCCAATTTGATATACAAATATTGGAGTAGTTTATTGACCGACATTAATATCCTTGCAAGATTTTTTTTTTGCCATTTTTTCTATATATAGTTAAAACGGAGGTCTACATAATTAAGACCGCGATTAATTCCATTTCAAAATTACACAATGATTATATCTCTTGTCATGTTTCAGTTTCCTAAATTAATAGGCGTTAATTACTTTAAGTTAATAGGGGCTGGGCTATCATACAGATATTAACAAAATAAGACTTCCTATAGAAATTTACCTTTTTAATTTTTTTTAAAGTTTGATTCGAGACAAAAATAATTGAGCTTTGTATAATTAACAGGTTCAATTTCACCCGTTTCACGATAGTTTCGTGTATTAATCGTTTCAAATATTCAATAACATGACTTAATATTATTTTTAGATAAAGAATAACTCATAAAAACAAGATGAGTCTCAATTTGTTAAAATGATTACTGCACCCTATATATATGGTGTTCACATTATTCAGTAGTTTAAAGAAAAAATCTATAAAGCAAAACAATATGTATATCAATTATTGTCAAAGTTGTTATCGTATTAGCCAAATTTAATTCTTTATTGTCATTTAATCTAAATCGAAGGATTTCAAACGTGATTACTGTCTTTGCGTGTACGTTAATAACAGTACATATTGCTATTTGCTCATATATATGAAAATATCTAAAATATATACTAATTCTATGTATTTATCTGGCAATGCGCACAATATATTATGTGTTCTTGTACTAAATTTAAAACAGAAACTACTACCCTAAAATAGAATAGGGTAAGATTTGTAGTACGGAGTAGTAAGGTAGGTTTGGATGTGAAACGATCATTAAATAGCCTTCCACTGGAGAAAATATTCAATCGAGCTTCCATACCAACCGTCGTTGGATTATTGAGAGAAATCAATGCAAATATGTTTTTCGTCTTACAAAATATGATTTCAATTTATGGCATCAATTATATAAAAGAGTCATAAGGTCATCCACAATAGTAATAGCCCAGCAATAGCCCAGCCATAGCCTAGCCACTACCACATCATCAGCACTAAAAATCCTCCTGCCACATCATAAATAGCTCAGCCATAGCCTAGCCACATCATAAATAGCTCAGCCACATCAATAGCCACATCACTAATAACAATTATATAAAATGACATAATTAACAATCACACAATATACGGAATTTAATTTACGAGACATATACGAGAAAAGTTTAATAATACTATTAAAATTTAAAAAAGTACAATAATTTAAAAAAAGTACATTAATTTTTTAAAAAAATACATTAATAAAAAAGAGTGACAATTCACTCCTCGTCTCCGTCTCCGTCGTCGCCTCCGTCGCCACCATCGCCGCCGCCACCATCGCCGTCGCCTCCGCCGCCTACGCCGCTGCCGCCGCCACCGGTCTCCCTCCGTATAGCCTCCAACTCGTCCTGCAGGCTCATGAGCAAGGTTTGAAGCACGCTCTTCTCCACGGGATCCGTCGCCACCCGCCATTCGGCCATCGTCTTGATCAACTGAGCGCGCGTTTGGGCGCGAGCGAAGAATTTGAGCTCCTGGTGGATTGGCCAAGGGGGGATGCCGACTGGACCTCCTGGGAAGCCCCGGCGTTCCCTCTCGCCGCCTGCTGAGCGCGCTTGCGCCCAATCGGGCGAGGTCGGCCACCGACCGAACGCGACGTGGGGAACTCCTGCGTCGTCTCGGGGAGGTCGTGGGAACCTCCGCTGCTGCCGCTGTAATCGCCGGTGTAGTTCAGTCGTTGCTTCTTCGGCCAGCCAGAGTCGACACCTACTCGGAACTTCTCGGACTCGCTCAGTACAAGATAGCAGTTCCAGTAGGTGAAGTCCTTGTATAAACCCTTCAGTGGGAAGGCTTTCTCCGCTATTCTCCTGCAGTCATCCTCCGTTTGGCCACTGCTCATCATGCGGAGTGCGTTGGTGTACAAACCCGAAAATCGGGAGACCGCCGCCCTGATTCGGTTCCAGCCCTTCCGGCAATCCTCCCCGTTGCGGGGCCTCCCCTCCGGGCAAAATCTCTGGTAGGCTGCTGCTATCTTGCCCCACATGTTGACGATCCTTTGCTCGTTCGAAACGAGAGGATCGTCGCAAACACTCACCCACGCCTTGCTGAGCGCGACGTTCTCGTCGTCCGTCCACCTCCTCCGTACCTCCTCCTCACCCGGCTGCGACGACTCGCCGACCTTCTTCTTGCCCTTCTTCTTTGGGGCGCCACGCCCCGGCACTGCCCCCCCCCTTGAACTAGAGTCTCCGGAGCTCCGAGAGTATCAAACCCCAACTCATCTAAGGAGAAACTATCAAACCCCAAGGGTGTTTGGGTCGATGTGTGCGAAGACCCAGTCGAAAAATCAAAACTGGGGCGATAGACATCCCCCGCCGTCGCCGGGGACCCCCCAGGAGTCCCCTGTGTAGCCGGTACGACCCCCGGAGTCCCCTATGTAGCCGGTACGACCCCCGGAGTCCACTGTGTCGCCGGTGCTCCCCCGGGCATCATCTGCATCCCGGGTACCCACCCCGGTATCGGCGGAAACCCCCCCGGCGGACTCCCCCCCATTGGGGCCCCGGGGATCATCTGCTGCCACGGGTACATGTTGTAGTACCCGGGCACCTGACCCCATCCACTTCCCACAGGGATCGTCGGAGTTTGTGACCCGCTACTCCCGGAACTAGGCTCGTTGTTGAGATCCATTTCCCGTTGTTGATCTTGAACAGAAATTAAGATAGAGAGAGTACTCGTTAAAACAAGTGGTGCGAATGAAAATGACGAGCAAAGCGCGTATATATAGTGTTTCGGAAAAAAAAATTAATTTTCGCGCTAGGCGGTGCGCTGGGCGATCCGGGCGCTGCAATAGCGCCGAACGGACCGCCCAGCCGACCGCCCAGCGCCACATAACCGCCCAGCGCTGCGCGGTTTCTCTCTCCACTCAGCCGCTGGGCGGCTGCAATAGACCGCCCAGCGAACCGCCCAGCGCTGGCGCTCGGCTGGGCGGTCGCTGGGCGCCTATTGTGGATGGTCTAAATAACCACTTTACTATAAACGGATTTTTTTTTCAAGTATCTCGAATTAGGCTTACAATGAGTTTGCATGATTCCTGACACAAACAAACCACAAAGTTAGAAAGAATCATAAAATCGGCAGCAAACATGAGGCAAGCAAAAAATCACAAGAAGAAATCATCAACCAATTCATCTACTAAACAAGTTAGTATCCTATTTCCTATCTCTACACCTTCTTCAAATGCCTCAACTTCAAAGTCCACCCATTTCCCACTCTTCGAGCTCATATCTTTGTCCACGAGCTCGTCCACCATCAGCTCCTCTGAATTCGTCCACCTCCATATTTCTCTGTACAAATCATCTGCCATCCATTGCCTTCTATGTAACACCGCCATCTGCTTTGCCCAGAATTCGCAACCTCCAGCAAGAAGCCGCCCGCATCTCTGTTCCAGGCATTCACACACACAGTCGAACAATACTCTACGTTCCAGCACATTTTCTTCCATGGTTTTGTACGACTCCATTGTTTGATTCTCCAGCTGTGCGAAGAAGTCAGGAGCTATGATTTTGTGAGCTTGTCCCAGAGAGAACTCCTCCAGCAAGAATTCTGTGTGGCTAAGAATATCCTCTATGTATTTTAATTCCCAGTTTGAAGAATCTTTTGAGTCTACCACATGTAGGCTGGAAGAAACGGTTTCAGACATAGCCCCAACAGACAGTGAGGAGGCGGTATCTGATATTTCTGAATCAATTTCAGTTATGTGGGGGTGCTTCCTAGTAGATCTCCAATTCATTCCTTCACACAAGTCAAGTGATGAACACTCCACTGGACCTAAATCACCAAAGCATCAATTTGATCTGATTAAGATATAAACAAGAGGAACCCTTTCACACTATGTTATATTCTTAAAACTCTAAAAATAAGGTTAAACTGGATCATATTCTGAATTTTGACCCACACAATAGATACAAAATATCCTAATTCTTCATTAAAACCAAGTTCATGACAATGATGAACAAACAGGTTTTGGTATTATACCTTCAATGCTCGAGCTTCTACCAACATCAAATGAGTCACAACTAGCTCCTGACAGAGAAGGCTGACTTGAGAGTGAAGTGGCCCCTTGCAAGTACAGGTGTCTCTGACTGTTACTATCACCAGCCCCTTCAAAGTATCTTAGTCCCTGAAAATAAAAAACGTTAAAAGTCAGTGACAGAAATAAAGGTGTCAAATTTACTATTTTGGTCTAAGAAATCCAAGAGATTATCCCCTTCTAAGGTTATGATATAGCAGGATATCTATACTACATTCCAGCCCTACTTAGTGTGGAAAAAATACTCCTTTTTTTTTCTATTTTCCAGCCATACTCTCACCATCTCCGCTATGTATGGAGGTCAAGCACATGACGTAATATGTTCCACTTCTACTACTTGATTCAGAAGTACATGAATCAGCTAAGATCACAGAAAATACAGTATAGTGCTAAGGACCAAAGTAAATAAGCATGGGCTCCATATTATCTTCCCATGCCCTAACACCATGTATCAGGAAGAGTGGTGATAAAAATTGGTGATAGGTGTTCCAATATGATATCCTTTTCATTTGACAATCAATGCATAGTAGAGGATAGATGATTACACAATATCTAAGAAACAATGTTTCCTATCACTCTTCCTTGAGTTAGTATGAGAATCATTCAATATGAAACAAAGCATAATTCAAAGCGATTCAAACAGAAAAGAGACAATTTGACTAATAACATTGTACACCAGTTAGATGTGTTTGTTGGTGGATTTGTAGGCCAGTCAGATGTCTTTGGCTGTCCTATCTAATGCTTTCATGGAAAGGGTTAACCAATTAATCACACTTTATTGTTTGCAAGAAATCAAAAGGTAAAAGATGTTGCTGACTTGCCAGGAGAAAAAAGAACAAATCAATAATTAGAGAGGACCATCCAAGAAGGATGAAAATCTGTAACTAGAGAGAAACATCTCATCACTTATAAGGGAATCAATTTCATTTGAACTCGGAATACTGAGTCTCCCTATGCATTTAACTCTCCCTTAAACTTCCGTTTGAGGTTTATGTCCAAAATAAGTTATCTAATTTTCATTTGTTTACAGTACGATGCTACCAGAATGACAAAACCAATATTGCTACAAGGACATAGGTCATTGATATATAAACCTAGCAAAAGAAGGTCCAAAGGAAGGTGCAATACCTTGCTTGCTTGTTCAGCTTGGAGCCAAAGTTCATCAGCAGAAGCACAATCGGATGCATCCTGGGCTTCTAGTTTATTTTTGCATATACCATTATCCATGGGCAGGGACTCCACCAAGTTAACTGCAGGACCCATGTCTCCATAGTCATTACTGGACAAAGAAGCTGATCCTTGCATGTCTTTCTGGGAAAACTCAACCCTAGAAGTCAATTCTTGAAGTTTTTGTTCCAAAAGTACACTTAAAGCATCTCCGCCTATAACATTGAACCCTGAAGAGGACGCTGCAGAAGTTCTTAAATCAGATCCGTGTACACAAGGCTCGTAACTGGGAGAAGACGAGCTAGTTGCTTCCAAGATAGCAGCACTTGAACTAGATCCAACAGACTTCTTGATTGGAGATGTAAATGTGAATGACACGACATCAAAACTATTTTTCTTGTCAATGACATCCCATTTAGAATCACCTTCAGAGGCAACATTACATTTTATAGATTTTTCATCTTTCATGGTCATAACTTTTTGAGCAACACCTCCACTAGGCTGAACATTCCTATTCATAGGTAATCTTTTCTTTGAAGCTGTCTTTGCTCTCAACGAAGAAACCTCCTTTCCAGGATCAGCAGCCACAAAATTTGTCTTTCTAGATGTCACCACATTATTGACAACAATTTTAGTGGCATTCCTGTTAGTCCGGCCATTAATGTTATCGGAAGACATGTTTGATTCTTGTCTTTCCTTGGGCTGAGAACAAGAAGGTTCAAAATTTGTATCATCTTTGCCTGAGGCACGATTTTGCTTCTGATTATTCAACCTGAGCGCATCAGACGGCCTTCTGGATGAACTTTGCTTTTCCACTTTCTTTTGGGCATGCGCTGGATCCCTAGTTACGCATCCATTGTGTTCTTTTTGCTTCCCAGGACTTTTGCTACCAGAAGAAGCCGTCCCATCTTTTTTGTGGAAGTTGGATTTTGCCTGAACTGCAAGAGAAACTGGCTTTTCATTATTCTTTGGTCTTTGAGAACTTGCCCTTTTGGATTCTTCAGATCCCTGATACTGATAACTTTCTTCTAATCGGCCTTTACCCCGAGCATTAAGTTGCTTCTTGAAATTTTTAGAATTTTCCTCTTTCCCCCTGTGGGATGCACCAGCTGATTGAGAAGATCGGTAAGCAGACTCCATTTTCTCCTTCAAATCCCGAACTCTAAATGGTCCAGAAGGTAACCCAAGTGATGAGAAATTGCCTTTAGTGGTTGACCTTGGACTTTGCTCCATTATCTTGGAAGCTGCCTCAATTATGTAAGCAGCATTTTTAGGTGGAATGAATCCGGGACTTTTGATAGGAGACAGGAGCCGGTTATGAGCAAAAGAGATGGGCTTAGCAGATTTGGGAGGCAGTACCTCTCTCTGAAACCTCTCTATATGTCGATTCTGCAACCTCAGGTCCAACGGATTCCGACTAGATCCGTCCAACTTATTGCGCACACTCTCAAAGATTACAATATCATGTTCACCATGAAAAGCAGGAGCAGCCGTTAAGTAATTAGAATCTCTAAATGAATAGGACTCAGGAAATGGATTAGAACAAGGTTCATTAACATTTGAAGTCGGCAAAGAATCCAGCCCCATAAGACGTGCGACAACCCCAGGTGCTTTTGATCCCTGTTCTGAGTCGCCACTAGCTAACGAAGCATAAGGATAATCATTGTCACATGTGGCATTCAGTTGGAAGGCTTTGTCAAGCATCTTCATACAAGCACACAACAAAAATAATAAAGTCAGTACCAAAAACCTTTGTGCCTGCTGCGATAGAAGAAAATTCAAGATAAGTACCAGCTGACGCCGTGCAATGACTGAACCATGACAACTATCTTTTCCATTGTTCGAACTCTCTGCGTACAATACCACAAATGACTTTCAAACACCAAAATACAATAAAACCATACGACTATTACATTAGTAAATACTCTAAGAAGAAGAATACCAGGTAGATCAGGTTTGGTAGTGAAGAGCTTCTTCCGAGATTTACCATTCCAATCGAACAACTGAAGAAAGCCTCCCTTTCCTCGCTTCTCAACCTCCATTTTAGTTCTTCACTCCAGCATAAAATTCTCTAGATAACAAGCAGATCAATCAAGTGACACCCATCTGGTAGAGTGAAAACAGATGTTTCCAATCTTTACTCTTAGGAATTAAAGTGGTCAAAAATTGGAAAAGAAACAAATAAAATCATTAGAACTACACTACACTGAAACAAACCCTAACACAGGCTTTTCCCCAAAACAAAATGCAGACCACCAGCACACGCAAACCAAAGATTCAAGAAAAATATGGAGACCTCACTTCCTATAAACACACATTAGACGCAAAAAAGGTCAAATCTCATTCAATCCCAGCACTTAAATTAATGTATCTAAATCTACACAGCTACTCGTGCCCGTTAACAATGTGCAGTGGAGGAGTATAATTTAGCAACATTCAGCTGAGCAGGCCATTAAACAAAGAGAAGAGGCTGCACAAACAAACCTGAAAAGCTCATATCCAAAATCTTCACATCACTACTGTGAATCAGAATCCGTACAAAGCTTGAATCTTTCTAGTCAGAAACAGCAGCATTAATTGAGGAGTACAGAATGAGAGCAGAGGTAAAGATCTGGGACGTTGAACGAGGAGTGGAGATGGATTTTGAAATTCAATCTGAGAGAGAGATAGTGTTGATTTGAAAATAAAAAAGTGACAAAAGAGTGTGTATTGTGTGTTTGGAACAAAACAAGAACAAAACAGAGAGTCAGAGTCAGCACCGTTATGTAATTGAAATTAATTAATTGAAAATTATTTAATTTTGATCTCAAAAAGTGGAAATTAATGAATTGAAAATTCTGGGAATAATAATTTCTTCACATGGTTGGCTTCAGGAAAATTATTTGAAGCTTTGGCAATTATTTCTCAAGTAGACAAATATATGTGGTGGCTAATATGAAGTTTTAAAGTGTATATAAATCACAAAGTTGAACTGTCATTCATTTATTAATTTCGTTATCATGAGTTATAGCTAGTAAATTCTAAATATATAAATACAATTGAAGATACACTACTATAAAGTAAAAAAATATGTAAACGTCTTTATTCAAAATATTAATGTAAATGACTAAGAAAAAGATAAAGATGTAGAATTAAAATTTGTACCCTTCCAACCACTTTCCCTCTTTGGTAGGTTTTTTATAGAGGGGAGTACCCAATTTGGGTATATGAATGTCATTATAGCCACCAATTCCCAGATGAGCCATTTTCATCATCATCTGGAGCTAGATGGCAAATCTTTGGAAAAAGAGCATCAACATTAAACTCATAATTCACCAAGAGAGAGAGCCTTGGTTAACAAAATGAGGAGTTTGTGCTACTTACTCATATTATAATAGTAGATCATAAAATATATTCTCATTAAATTTATGGAAGTGTACAAAACGTTTTATATGTAAATTAGATTAATACAGTAACTCAAATTTATTATAATTACTACTATATCTTTGTTATGACTAGACATTGGATGCCAATGTGCAACCACAATTCTAGACCAAATCACCCAACATCAGAGGGGTTATTGTTTTGTGGACCAAGGAATCTATTCAATTTCACAATTACACTTCCTAAAAAGCTATAATTACTCAGATATTCTTTCATTCTTTAAATAAACAAGTACTAATAAAGAAAGGGGGATAAAAAGAGATTATGTTACATAAATTCATAAGAATTGGTTGGAGCATGAAGAGAAATATGTGGGTGGAAGAATTGTTCCTACCAAATGGGATGCTATTAGCAGTCAAGAAAATCCATGTGGTGTGGGTGTGGCTATATCTCTGATTGAGGGCCCATTTATCATATATGATACTAACCCAATCACATTTAATCAAACACCAAACTATAGTAATTAAAATAAATAACAGTGACCCCTTACCTATGACTCTTTCTCTTTCACGAGTTTGGAAGATAGATTATCTCAAGCATAACATTAACAACAATATATCATGTCGATCACATTAATTACTCCCTCGTCTCAAGGAAGATGACCCCAGCCTTCCTTGGGCAACACATAATTTTATGCAACTTTATTTTGTATGTTAAGCAGAGAGAATAACGTAAGAGAAATGGAATGAACTTGAGATAAATGTGTTTCTATTTTTAGTAATATGTCCTCTTGATTTGGACAAACAAAAAATAAAAGTGAGTTATTTTCATCAGTGGGACGAAGAGAGAACTACATTTATCATCAAAACGAACTCCGATTAATATATATGATGTTCATGTCCCCAACAAATCTGTGTGTGTTTGAAACAAAAAACCTACATAAACCTTTCCAATCAAAGATCCAACATCACAAATACACAGGGAAAATCTTTCACATATTTTTCTTATATATAGGTATATGTGAATGTGAGCAATAATAATAAAACAATTCAGGATTGGGTGTGCAAGAATTAGTATCCATGCACAAGTTTAGAGTATTTGGTCTTGAACCAACGCAACCCTTTCTTCCACTTGTTCTTCATCTTTCCTTCCATGGCATACATTTTGTATGTGGCCACCCTTCTCTTCCTCTTCATCTCTGAATTGTTGAGCCATGCCCCTAAAACCGAATTTCGTCTCTTGCTCAAATCCTCGTACGAAGACATTTCGACTTTACTAATATCCATTGCCTTTTTTTTGTTTTTTTTTTAAATTTCTTTTCCTCTCTTTCTCTATCTCTCTCTATGCAAGAGAGAAGAGAAAGAAGGATCTGAGGATTTGCCTTCACAGATAATTGATTAATACCACGTCTTTTAGGATTTGATGCAATGCTCAATTGTTTATAGCTAGGGTTTGATATTCCTTTTTTTCTTTACTTTTCCAAGTTGGTATGTCTTGTGTGATGTGTGATCAATTAAACTTATGAAGCGGATGATTAGGATTTAGGAGGAGAAGAATGTGGAGGGCCAGAAACTTGTTACTTTTCTATGTTTTATTCTAGTACTATTTCTCTAGCATTTCCCTACATATATACCCTATACATTTAAGATGATTATTGAGCAAACTGCATGCAATACCTATAATAATTAATGAGAAATGAAATAAATGTCTAAGTATGGACCCAAAATAAATGTCAAAATCTACAGTGTTTTTATTTTACTATATTGTTTTACAAAATAAATATTGAACCAAAATGTGGTAACTGTGCTTTAAGTTTAAATTTACATCTTTTGTGAAAACGGACCTCCACCGTCCATTGGCATTCAAATCAAACCCCTCCCTATGTCATCTATGCAAGCTTTCAAGCCTAACTAAGAGTTTAAGGAGAGCAAGCCATTTTGGTGTTAGGCTTGTGGGCGAAGGAATGCTGTCCGGATTTCCCATTCTCCTTCGCGCAAGTAATGGAAAATTTTAGCGACATTAAAGGATGGAAGACTTCAAGAAACCCGAACAAAAGGTAATATGTTCAATATAAGAGCATCTCAAAGGGGAAAATGTATATTGAGAAGGTATATTTCTCATTTACCTTCTCAAAAAGGTTATTATACCTTCGTAAAAAGTAATGAACTCCAAGGAAAGAAGGTAATTAAAAATGCAAACAAAAATAACTAACTTTTTACCTTTTATATCAAGAAGAGGTAAAGATACCTTCTTAAAATGAAAGAAGGTATAATACCTCCTCAAATACCATTTCCATAGGAGCATAAAATTTTATGAAGAAGAGGTAAATATGACAGTTATTTCTCTTTACCTCTCTATTTACCATTTCTCTTGGAGATGCTCTAAAGGAATGACTCTCGGAATACTCACCAGTGGATATTTGAGAATCAAAGTTGGGAGGTCGAGAAGAAATAACTTTAATGGCATCTTGGTACTTGGATTAATGGTTGGGGCCGGAATTCTCCTTAAACCAGGTCCCTTGATTGATAACTTTGGATGAATTTGAGATTAGTTGTAGCCATGCAAAGTGTTAGAAAGGAAAATGTGTAAGTAAGGAAAATAGGTAAGCAAGGGAAAAAAATTAATTAGGGAATGAGTATTATGGCAAATCTTGCCAATTTTATGTAACCCTTGGCCTATTTAAAGGAGGCGTACCTATTGTAATTCTCTGAACAAGTTGAATGAATAATACTCATATCTTTCATCATGGTACCAGAGCAAAGGCTCATAAAAAAATCATCATAGCCTAATACCTTTCCCGACCAAGAAGGCGGTTATTTTCAACCTGCAACATGTCAGACGATGAAGAGAAACCAAATATGGAGGAGACACGATTAAAAATGAGTAAGAATGTTACTCTAGCCGTTAAACTCAACGGGATGAATTATCCCCTATGGAAACGGCTGATGAGAGTAGCCATCGTGGGAAGACGAGCAAACAGGTATATCACCGGTACACCGCAGCCGCCGGAACCTGGAATGAAGGGGTACACAGAATGGGAGGAAGCCGATATGACAGTGTTCTCATGGATAATTGACAACGTCGAAACAGAAATTGTTGTCGACTTTGCACATCACCAAACCGCGCAAGCTCTGTGGGAGAGCCTACAAACTACATTCGAAAGTACTGCAGATCCATATCTGTTGTACGATCTAGAGGAAAAGGCAGGCCGAATCGTGCAAGGGGAACATGGGCTAGAAACATATTGGCGACATCTCCACGGAATCTGGGTCGAAATTGACTGATGCCAACATCAACCTGTGGATTGCTGCGACAAGGGGATTAGCCAACTTCGAACGTATGTAGCAACAAGACGGCTGTTCAAATTCCTAACAGGCTTGAATGCAAGATATGACGGGATCCGAAGGGATATTCTCAAGGAAACCCCGTTGCCCTCAGCCGAGACCGCATACGGTCTGGTAAAACGAGAAGCTACGCGGTTGAAAATCATGCCGGCAGCAGACATCGATCTCCAGACCGGCGCAATCAACGATGGATCATCATCGGGCCAAGTCGGACACGGGTTCTCTGTCAGAAACCAGCCACCACCGCGACCAAAACAGCCACCACCACGAACCGCCGCGCAACAGCCCAATCTCCAAGGCGGTTTCAAACCCGACAAATCAAAATTTTGGTGCTTTCATTGCGGAAAACAAAGACATACTCGAGATACATGTTTCCTCCTCGTTGGATTTCCGGAATGGTAGGATGAAAATCAAAAGGCTAAAGCTCGATTAGCCATCGGAGTCGAAGATGGAGACGGATTATTTCTGCAAGGAGCAGGGAATAGGGAGATGACTAACACCCATGGGAGAGCAGGAGATACCGGTCCTCAACCGGGTGGAGGCGGCAGGCCCGGCGAGGCAGCCTTCGTGGAGAAGAAAGGAGACGGGTCATATGGAGGTAACGGATTGGGGTTGAGAAACCCCGATCCCCAATTTGATTTTCAGAATAAACCCCAAAGCATGAGTAATTTAATTTTTGGTCCTTATAGTTCAGAATATATGCAATATGACCCGAGAAAATTACAGTTAGGACCTCAGAAAAACTATATTCCACGTTTGACCCCAAAACTGTCTAAAAGTTCCGTCTTAAGCCCAAATCGTTTTGCACCCTTGGAAAATATACCTATTGCATGCATTGCCCAAAGTAAAATTGACCCTAAGGAGAGTGAGTGGATTTTTGATTGTGGGGCAACTGATACTATGACCTACGATCTGAAAGATTTTTGTGAATTTAATGGGGCAACTAAAAGCCAAATTCAAACTGCCGATGGAGAGTTGACCTCTGTGGGTGGGAGTGGAACCATTGAAATATCCCCAACCCTGAAGCTTACAAATTGCCTCTATGTGCCCAAATTATCTCATAAACTTATGTCTATCAGCCACGTGACGAAAGAATTAAACTGTATGTTACTAATGCATCCAAATTTCTGTGTATTACAGGATATCAGGACGAGGAGGATAATTGGGCGTGGCACTGAGCGTCAAGGTCTTTATTATGTGGATGAGATTACTCAACAAGGTGGCACCGCGATGTTTGCTCACGGATCTGCAAATCGGGAAGCTTGGTTGTGGCACCGCAGATTGGGGCATCCATCCTCGGGGTATTTAAAATTGCTTTTTCCAAAGTTTTCCCATTTTAAGGATATTACTTGCGAATCTTGTGTTTTGGCAAAAAACCACAGACAATCCTTTAGATCAAGTGATACTCGTGTTACGACTATTTTTTCTCTAGTGCATGCCGATGTTTGGGGTCTAGCTCCTATTGTTGGTGATCATGGTTTTAAATATTTTCTTATTTTTGTGGATGACTGCACTAGATTGACTTGGGTATATTTTTTGAAGCATAAATCTGACGTTTTTGAAAAATTTACCCGTTTCTTTATAATGATCCAGACACAATTCCAAACCACGATCAAAATTCTTAGATCCGATAATGGTAGGGAATTTGTTAACAAAGACATGACTGATTTTTTTAAAGAAAAGGGGTTAGTTCATCAAACTACTTGTCCTTACACTCCTGAAAAAAATGGTATAGCTGAACGAAAGTATAGGATAATCCTAGAGGTCACGAGAGCCCTGTTTTTTGACTCAAATGTTCCTAAATTTTTATGGCCCGAAGCTGTTGCCACTGCTGTCTACCTGATTAATCGTTTGCCTACAAAAATTTTGGGTATGAAAACTCCTTTGCAGACTCTCGCATCCCTTACTGATATTCCCCCACCTCTCATACTTCCGCTCAAAATCTTTGGTTGTTCCGTTTATGTGCATGTACCGAAACACGAAAGAGGAAAATTTTCTGCATGTGCAATAAAATGTGTTTTTTTGGGGTATGGGGTAAATCAGAAGGGCTATCGATGCTATCACCCGGGGTCTAGGAAGGTTATAACAACCATGAATTGTAATTTTCTAGAAAGTGAATACTTCTATCACACCCAACCTCGGGGTCGGGGGGGAGTGCTGTTCAGGGGGAGTGTGATAAAATTGGACCCCTCAGTTTTTCGATGCCACATCCAAGTATCTCGAACGTGGAACCAATAGAACAAGCTAGTGTCACTGCCGAGTCAGTCACATCTGCTGTAGAGCCTCCTTAACCGCCTACGCCTGAATCGAGTCCTCCTCCAGTGATATCCGAGGTAATTCCTGAAACTAGCTCAGATAATACAGTTATTACTCCTGACACTTTTGGTGTAGACGAGAATGGGAATGCAGCAATTGATGGTGATACCGGCCGCTATATACTCCCCAACAGAACTACTCGTGGGGTCCCGGCTAAGAGATACAGTCCTGAGAGGATTAGTAGAAGCCAATATTCTATGGCGAATCTCGCTAAAGCAAATCTAACAGAGATGGCTAGGGCGTTTGAAGCAGCACTTTACGAAGAAGAAGAAATCCCATATACGGCCGAGGAGGCTATGAAAATTGCTCACTGGCGAGAAGCAATGCTAGTAGAAATGCGGGCTCTGATGAAGAACAATACATGGGAAGTATGTCTTAAACCTGATGGAGTTCGAACTGTGGGATGCAGATGGGTCTTCACTATCAAACGGAGGCCAGATGGGTCGATTGAAAGGTATAAGGCGAGACTTGTGGCCAAAGGATACACTCAGACTTATGGAGTTGATTATGCTGAAACATTCTCACCGGTAGCAAAAATGAGTACTATTCGAGTGCTCTTCTCAATAGCGGCAGTCAGGGAATGGCCACTACATCAGTTCGACGTGACAAACGCATTCTTACATGGGGAACTGAAGAAGCCCATTTACATGGAGCCACCACCTGGATTTGTTGGAGATTTCGAAGGAGGAAAGATTTGCAAACTAAAACGAACACTATATGGGCTAAAGCAGTCACCTAGAGCTTGGTTTGGGAGATTCTCTGAGGCAATGAAGAAGTATGGGTATGAACAAAGCAACTCTGATCATACTCCCTCCGTCCCGCACTACTTGCACGTATTTCCTTTTTGGGCGTCCCAAGTTACTTGCACTCTTTCCATTTTTAGTAAAAATTTTCACCTACAACCGTCATTTTTGACTTTCCTATACACTCATTCCTTAATCTCCGTGCCGAAAAGGAAATGAACGAGTAGCTCGGGACGGAGGGAGTACATTATTCTTGAAGAAAAGAGAAGGAAAGATTACATGCCTTATCATCTATGTAGACGACATGATTCTCACGGGAGATGATGAAGAGGAAATAAGCAAGCTAAGGAAGAATTTGTTTGCAGAGTTTGAAATGAAGGACTTGGGATTACTAAAGTACTTTCTGGGTATAGAAGTGCTAAGGTCAAAGAAGGGGATCTTCATCAGTCAGAGGAAATATGTACTTGACTTGTTAACCGAGACAGGACTACTTGACTGTAAGCCAGCAGATACTCCTATGGTTCATAATCATGGTCTGCGGATAGTTGAAGGAGCTGAAGCCACTCACCACACGAGATATCAACGTTTAGTTGGGAAATTGATATACCTATCCCACACTAGACCCGACATAGCTTATGCAGTTGGAGTAGTTAGTCAGTTTATGCATGCACCTCAAGTAGCTCACTGGGAAGCAACACTGAGGATTGTTCGATATCTGAAAGGGACAGCGAACCATGGGATTCTATTCGAGAATCATGGACATTTAGAGATTCATGGATTCACGGATGTTGATTGGGCAGGGAACCCAAATGACAGAAAATCAACTGATGGATATTTTACCTTTGTGGGAGGAAATCTTGTCACGTGGAGAAGTAAAAAACAGAAAGTGGTAGCCTTGTCAAGTGCAGAAGCTGAATTTCGAGGGATTAAGAGTGGGTTGACTGAGATTCTGTGGCTGAGAAATTGATGACTGAGTTGAACTTAAACTCACAAAAGTCATGTAAGTTGTTCTGTGATAATAAGGCGACAATCAGTATATCTGAAAATCCAGTTCAGCATGATCGGACAAAACATGTCGAGGTGGATCGACATTTCATCAAGGACAATATAGAGGCCAAGACGGTAGAACTTCCTTTTGTGAGATCTGAAGATCAGTTGGCGGATATACTCACGAAAGCTGTCGATGCAAAAAGCTTCCATGAGGTATTGGGCAAGTTAAGTATCGGTAATCCCATTACTTAACTTGAGGGGGAGTGTTAGAAAGGAAAATATGTAAGTAAGGAAAATAGGTAAGCAAGGGAAAAAAATTAATTAGGGAATGAGTATTATGGCAAATCTTGCCAATTTTATGTAACCCTTGGCCTATTTAAAGGAGGCGTACCTATTGTAATTCTCTGAACAAGTTGAATGAATAATACTCATATCTTTCATCAGAGAGGTATAACCCAAGCGGATACCAAGTTTTTCTAACCTGTTTGCTACTTTGTTCTTAATTTGATCAATTGTTTATACTTTGAGGTCTTTTTGTTGTGCTTAGTGGTGCTTTTCGAGTGTGAGTGTGAGTGTGAGTGTGTGGTTCTGCGACTTGCTTCTACTCAGATTTTATTTATATGGGTGAGTCTATTGGTTTGGTGTTGTAGTAGAGTAGTTGAGATCTTTTCTTTTGGTTTTGTCTTGCTCATTGTTTCGCTGCCTAGCTTTATGGCTTTGAGTCCTCTTGCCCTGTTTTATCAAAAATAAAATATACAAAAAAATTTGTACAATCACCCCTCCCCTAATGCATGCCTGAAACGTCCATTTCCTCAGTCCACAGCCTCCCAAATATCTCATCAAGTAATACAGTTCCTGACAAGATGAACACACCTCGCATCTTCAAAAACTCCATTCTTCTAAAGCTTTCTCATACAAACTCTACAGTAATCAACTCAGTATGTCCCATAAAATTACTCTTAACTTTTTTGTTTTTTGAAAATCTTTTCTCCTCACTTCACTACTAATAAGATGAGTCTTACCACCGAGTAATAGTATTTCAATTATTTTTTCAATTTCTCTTTCATAGTTAATTAATTTTGCATTAAAATTTATATCAATCCCAAAAGTCTCTTTAGAGGATGGAGGAAATAGTAATACTAGTATTCAACAATAATATATCTAATTTTTTAAAATTTACAATATCCATTAATGTTTAGGATTCCAATCTTTTTCTTAGCAATACAAGATTTTATATAGTATTATTATTTTATGTTATAAATGAAAAAAATAAAATAGAAAATATAATAAAATAAAGATGAGAGCATCCACAGTGGGCACCATAAAGCCCGCCCTATGCACTGCCACATCAGCATTTTATCCTCCTGCCCTTCCACATGCAGTGGGGCGCCCTAAAGTGCACCCTACGCATTTTCTTCTATTTGAATACTTAAATAACTACAAAAATTGGGAAAAACTTTTATTTCATTTATAAAATTAATACATTACAATACGGATTACAAAAAAAATACTCAAACTCAGCGACGGCGGTTACGGGCCCACACTTCTTCAACCATGTCGTTCATGAGCTGCGCATGGTCGTGTTGGTTGCACATTGAGGCCTGTCTAGATAGAACCTCATTGAAGCCCGTCGGTAATCCTCGAGCGGGGGGCTCGGTCGCCGTGATGGAAGAGCTAGAAGCACTTTCGTCATCGGTCCAATCGGTGATGCTCCCACCTTCATGTTCGACTATCATGTTGTGCAAGATTATGCACGCATACATGACATCGCGAGGACTTCCTTGAACCAGAGACGGCCCGGCCCTTTCACTATTGCCCACCGTGCTTGGAGCACGCCAAATGCCCGCTCCACATCCTTCCGCGCCGCCTCCTGCTTTTGCGCAAATAAAACTCTCTTCTCACCAATTGGGCAGCTGATCGTCTTTAGAAAAACAGGCCACCTTGGGTATATGCCATCGGCCATGTAGTACCCCATGTGGTATTGGCGCCTGTTGGCGGTGAACTCGACGGCCGGGCCGTTGCCGTTGCATTGCTCGGTGAAGAGGGTGGATGAGTTGAGGGCGTTGATGTCGTTGTTCGACCCGGCTACACCGAAGTAAGCATGCCAGATCCAGAGCCGATGGTCAGCGACGGCTTCAAGGATCATCGTCGGGTGGCTGCCCTTGTATTCACTAGTGAATTGGCCTCTCCACGCCGTCGGACAATTCTTCCACGCCCAGTGCATACAGTCGATGCTCCCTAGCATCCCAGAAAAGCCGTGCATCGTCTCGTGCATTCTCATTAGGCTCTGGCAATCTACAGCTGTCGGCTTTCGCAAATATGTGTCGCTGTAGGCCTCCACAACTCCCCTACAAAATCTCTTCAGGCACTCGCAGCCTGTTGTATCCTCGACGTGGAGGTACTCGTCGAACATGTCAGCGCTGGTGCCGTAGGCCAACTGAAGGTTGGACTACCGTCCTCCGAGGAACTCCTGTCGTCGTCGTGGTTCATTTTGGTTTGTGAGAGATGGAGAAACGTGAGAGATGAGAGAAATGAGAGATGCGAGAAATGTTCGTATGAAAAATAGAATGACAATCGAGGTTTAAATAGACTAATTTCAAATTTAAAAATGAAAAAATAAAAACGCGTTGCATCGTCCGCGGCGCCCACAGTGGGCGGACGATGGCGCGGACGATGCCCTATCGTCCGCGCTTCGTCCGCGGAGCCACAGTGGCGGACGAGTATCGGGCGCGCTATCGTCCGCCCCACTGTGGATGGCCTGATAGTATTCCTATTTTAAAAATGAATCATTTTATTGACACGGATTAAAGAAAATGAGCAGTCTTTAATTGGGATGGAATTACTACTATTCTTATGTACTAGTACTACTTATTTTTCTACCTAAAATAATAGGTCAAGCTCATCACAACACAACTTTTAAGTAAGATTCTCCTAATGAGATTAATACAAATATCAAACGATTACAAACAAGACAATCTATTAATTCCACGAAATTGAGATGCAATTGATCCGGTTTCTATCCATTCTTTCCGCATCTTTATATAATAAGTTTCGTGAAAATCAATAGATTCCGAAATCCAAATGAAAAGGATATAAAAACAAAATTCACAAAAATAAACGACTCCAACATTACTTAGGGTGGTTATTACCCATTTCCGAAAATGTAATAGAATAGTTATACTTCAAATGCATGCATCTTCAGCTATTTTATAAGCATTTCGAAATAATTTGTCATGGAATTGACTAAGATCTTAATTTATTAGGAGATATTTAACTTTCAAAATTCAAATGCATGCATCTTAATTCATATGCAACTCGAAGATGATGTTAATTAGGAGTATTTCACAGTTACAATAACTTATCATAACTTATTTTGTGTCTAATTGGAGTGCTTTCTTCTTAAATAAATGACCTTTCATGAAATTTCTTAATAATTTACTTTGAATTCATGGTTTTCTTTTCCCTTCTTATTCCATTTTCTTCTTTCCTTTTGCTTTGACACGATAGTAATAAAACGAAAGCCTTTTATAAGAAATTCCCCAAACTAAAATAGCATGACAAATAAAATAAAATAAAAAGAAGTCGATACAAAATATATAAATTTTTGCCGACGTGCAAAACTTCTCACAACTATTTAAAACAGTAAGTTGAAAACAAGTTATAAAGATTTAGTTCCATTTTACGACGATTTATATTTTTTTTCATTTTGTTTTATATTTAAAATAGTAAGTTGAAATTTAATGCAACAGTACTACTCCATTAAGAATCGAAAGTGGAAGTGCAAACATTGTGAGTGTGGTTATGTGTGTGTGAGTTTAAATAATGTTGGGAAATTTGTGTTATAAACCATCTCAACCTCACATAACCTTGACTAATCAGATCACCGTGTTTTTGTTCTAATAAATTACACTAGTTAAGAAAATCAGTGAAGCTTCCTTCCTAGGTAGTTTCCTCTCAAATTCCCTGTTTATCTTATATTTAAACCACCATTATTTCTTAATATTTCTGTTAGGCTCGTGTCCATGTGAAGGGGATCGAGGCTGGTTCGGGATCATGACTCGGGACTCAGGCTCGGGTGGAACAAGAGCTCAACCATGCATGCAGTTAGAAGGAGTTAGTTAGTTAGTTATAACTGATTATACTTTTCAACCGTGTGGAAGAGAGAGTTGAACGTTCCATGCAGAGTATATAAAGCTTGAGAAAGAAGAGTTATCCGAGATAAGAGAAGGAGAATCAAAGAGTGAGAGAAGAGAGAAATCGTGTGCTCATATCTTGTGATTAGATAGCGAGTGTGTATAGCTCTTCATTCCGTTTGTGTTTCCGGTTGTAATCCTCACCATATATTGTGAATAAAGAATCTCATATAGTTCCCGTGGACGTAGGTTTGATCAAAAACCGAACCACGTAAAATCCTTGTGTTGTTCTTCCTTTCGTTCGAATCAGATTCAATCATCGTTGCAAACTTACAATTGGCACCGTCTGTGGGAACATTCGAAGACGACGATGGCGATGGCTAGATTCGAAGCCGAGAAATTCAATGGCTCGAACGATTTTGGATTATGGCAAATCAAGATGAGGGCGTTCCTAACTCACCAAGGACTGGATGAAGCTTTGGAGCAAGGCGCGATGGATGAAAAATCTGACGCGAAACAGAATGAAATCTTGAAGAAAGCAAAGAGTGTGATCATTTTGAATTTGGATGACAAGGTGCTCCGAGAAGTTGCTAGAGAATAATCCGCGGCTGCGATATGGAAGAAGTTGGAGGATCTCTACATGACCAAGTCGCTAGCCAACAGGTTATATCTTAAACAACGCCTATATTCTTTTAGATTCAATGATGATAAGGCAATTGCGGATCAACTGGATCAGTTCAACAAGATACTAGATGATTTGGAGAATTTTGATGCAAAAATGGAGGAGGAAGATAAGGCCATTCCATTGTTGAATGAATAGCACTCTGACTGTCAAAATATACTTCAAGTTGTTTCTGACCAACACCTAATTCTTTCAGCAGCCCATGAAGCTAAATCGCCTCCTTCACAGTTTCAGTAATGGCCATGTACTCTGCCTCTGTCGTAGACAAAGCTACCGTTGACTGCAAGGTAGACTTCCAACTAACTGGCGCACTCGCTAAAGTGAACAAATAGCCAGTAGTAGATCTTCGCTTATCCAAATCACTAGCATAGTCAGAATCACAATATCCAACCGCAAAATGACCAAGTGATTTATCTTGCTCAAACAACAAACCAATATCTACAGTATCTTTGATATACCGCAGAATCCATTTCACAGCTTGCCAATGACCCTTTCCTGGATCATGCATGTATCTGCTCACAATACAAACAGCCTGTGAAATGTCTGGTCTTGTACACACCATTGCATACATCAAGCTTCCAACTGCGTTAGCATAGGGAACTTTCGCCATATATTCTCGCTCATCTTCCGTTTTTGGAGATAACTGAGAACTAAGTTTCAAATGAGGAGCAAGTGGGGTACTTACAGATTCGGAATCATCATTTACACCAAAACGATGTAGTACTTTGATCAAATACTGCTTCTGTGTCAGCCAAAGCTTGCCTCCATCTCTATCCCTTGTAATCTCCATACCGAGAATCTTCTTGGCTTCCCCCAAATCCTTCATCTCGAACTCTTTACTCAACTGAGCCTTCAATCTGTCAATTTCAACTTGGCTCTTTGATGCTATCAGTATATCATCAACGTATAAGAGTAGGTAGATGTAGGAACCATCTTGAAGTCTGCGCAAATACACACAGTGGTCGTATTTGCTTCTTGTGTACATCTGATCCTTCATAAACTTGTCAAACCGTTTGTACCACTGTCTTGAAGACTGCTTCAATCCGTACAACGATTTGTTCAACTTGCAAACCCAATTTTCTTTACCAGCAACCTTGAATCCCTCTGGTTGAGTCATATAGATTTCCTCCTTCAGATCACCGTGTAAAAACGCGGTCTTCACATCAACTTGAGCTAGCTCCAAATTCAGCTACCAAAGCCAACAAAATTCTAATTGAGGTATGTTTAACAACAGGAGAAAATACCTCATTGTAATCAATTCCCTCTTTCTGGACGTAGCCTTTAGCTACCAATCTTGCTTTGTAGCGAACATCATCTTTGTTAGGAAATCCCTCTTTCTTTGCAAAAACCCATTTACATCCAATTGTCTTCCTGCCTTTCGGCAATGGCATCAGCTTCCACGTCTTGCTCTTCCGAAGAGATTGCATCTCTTCTTCCAAAGCACCTTTCCAACCATCGCTTTCTGAACTTTCAATGGCTTTCGAAAAGATACATGGAACATCATCAACAACTGGAAGCGCATATGCTACCATATCCGCAAATCGAACAGGTTTCTAATTTTTCCGCCTCGTTCGCCTGACTGCAATTGGCTCTGATTGCTGCGAAGGTTCTTGGGGTGGAACCTTTTCATCATCTGACTCTTCTTCTTCCGTAGGAGAGTCATTTGTGGTGTTCGTAGTTGGGATCACAACTGCTTCTTCGAACTCCACCTGCTTCGGTGTATACTCCATCTGCTGCGAAGCATCACTACAATTTGGATTTACCTTATTCAACATGGAAGATTCATCAAAGGTAACATCCCTACTTACAATCGTCTTCTTAGACTCCAAACACCATAATCGATATCCTTTAACACCAGCACTGAAACCCATAAACAAAGCCTTCTTTGCACATGGATCCAACTTTGATTCAGTCACATGATAATATGCAATAGAACCAAAAATACGCAAAGAATCATAATCAGTTGCAGGTTTACCGGACCATACCTCCAAAGGAGTCTTGCCATCAATGGCAGAACATGGCAAACGATTGACAATGTGTTGAGCGTATGTGATGGCCTCAGCCCAAAATTTCTTGTCTAGCCCAGCATTAGACAGCATACAACGAACTTTCTCCACTAGTGTTCGATTCATACGCTCTGACACTCCATTCTGTTGTGGTGTATTTCTCACTGTGAAGTGCCGAACTATGCCACACTCTTGGCATATATCTTGGAAAGGATCACTCTTGTATTCTCCACCGTTGTCAGATCGGAGAACCTTGATCTTCCTCCCCATCTGATTTTCAACTTGAGCTTTCCATTTCAGAAAAATCCCAAGGACTTCATTTTTGCTCTTCATAGTTACACCCAAACTCTCTTGGAAAAATCATCAACAAAAGTGACAAAATAGTGTCTACCTCCAAGTGACGGAGTCTTGGCAAGTCCCCACACATCTGAGTGCAAGTAATCCAGAATTCCCTTCGTATTATGGATTGCAGTGCCAAATTTTACTCTTCACTGTTTTTCCAGAACACAATGCTCGCAAAACTCTAATTTGCAAGACTTCGTACCTTTTAATAATCCTTGCTTGGCGAGAATTTGTAATGATCTCTCACCAGCATGTCCCAATCGCAAATGCCAAAGCTTCGTCGCCTCTGCATCCTTCTTGTTACTCAAAGTTGCAGTTGCTACTGTCCCAACAACTGTACTACCTTGATAGTAATATATATTGTTCTTCCTCACGCCTTTCAACATCACCAATGCTCCTGAAGTTGCTTTAAGAATTCTATCTCGCATCATCACAACTAGGCCTTTAGATTCCAAGGCTCCCAATGAGATGAGATTCTTCTTCAACTGGGGCACGTACCGCACATCCTTCAGAATTCTGGTGGATCCATCCTGATTCCGTAGCTTGATTGAGCCTATTCCGACTGTCTTACATGGACTGTCGTTTCCCATGTAAACAAGTCCGCCATTGAGTTCTTCAAAATCAAAGAACCACTCCCTGATAGGACACATATGATAGGTGCAACCTGAATCCAATATCCACTCGTCTGGATGCAATGTTGAAGGTGAAACCGTCAAAGAACAATCTGACTCCGCATCATTTTTGTATTCAACAACATTTGCATCTTGCGAAGCCTTTTCTTTCTTCTTCAACTTTGGCCAGTCTTTCTTCCAATGTCCTTTCTCATAACAGAAAGCACACTCATCTTTTGCAACTCGCCTTTTTGATTTGGACCTTCCTCTTCTCTCCTTTGATCGGCCTTGTTGACGACTTCTTGCCACTAATGCTTCATCTGTAACTGCTTTGCCTTTCATTTTATCTGTCTTTCGCAATTCATGACTATACAAAGCAGAACATACAGTATCTAAAGACACATTCTCTTTACCGTGGAGTAATGTGGTCTCCAAATGTTTAAATTCATCAGGTAGAGACGACAAGAACATCAATGCCAGATCCTCATCCTCAAATTTTACATCTAAATTTAGCAGGTATGCTACTAATTGGTTAAACAAAGTAATGTGTTCATTCATAGTGGTACATGGTCGGTATTTAAATCGGAACAACCTTTTCTTCATAAGGAGCTTATTCTGACCACTTTTATTCAGAAATTTATCCTCCAGTGTCTTCCACAATCTATGTGCAGAAATCTCATTCTTGACAGCATACTTCTGCTCCCTGGACAGACACGACCGAATTGTTCCACAAGCTAACCGATTTATGGTACTCCAATCTTTATCATCTACATCTTCTGGTTTCTTTTCTTCAATGGCAATGTCAAGACCCTGCTGGAAATGAGAGTCTAGAACCTCCCCCTGCCACATACCAAAATGGCTAATACAGTCAAATATCTCCACTGTCAATTTCATATTTGACAGTGGAAACCTCGACCATGATGACGAAGAACTAGCCTTGTTTTCTTGATCATTACCCGCCATTACAGACTCAAAATAAAGTATTCAATAATACAAACAAATAGAACCAAGGACGAACCTTGGCTCTGATACCACTTGTTGAGAAAACCGGGTAATTTTCTCTCAAATAGTGAAATGAACAGATTCAGTAATTTCAGAGTTAACCCAATGGGGTCTACTCGATAAAATTACTTCTCCAAATAATTTCTTTGGAAAGACTGGTGGGGACACTGTCCCTCTTAAATACCAGATTACTAACAGAATTTATCAGTTAGTGTATTTATCACAATATAAAAACACCCAACAGAACCGTACAAAACACTACTACCAAACCTGCAAATAATATTGAATACAATATCACAATAGAAAATAAACCCAGAAATAAATGCGGAACAAAATAAATAATAAAGAAAGAACACACCCGAGACTTTGATAACAGAGTTCGGCCAAATTGCCTACGTCTCCGAGCACCCTCTACAGAGCCCGTTTATATTTAAATGGAGAAGGAATACAATTTGAGGTACATTATGAGGGAGGAGTTCTCCTTTTATAGGTAGCAACTCCCCCCCAACTAATCCTATTCCCACCGATGTGGGACAAACATTTTGCCAAATTTCAACAAAGCGAGTGTTAGAGAAGGTGTTAGCAACGCGTTCAAAGTCAAAGATCAACACGGAGAATGTGAGTTGCAGTGTTCATTTTCTTAGTCATAACATAACATAACAAATCTAGTTGAGCTAGTACTGATGAGATGACATGATGATGGTGGGGTGTATGTATGTATTGATCAGCTTATCAGAAGCACCATCCGCCGCAGTTGAATGATCAAGTGTGGCGCTTGGATAAGATAGGTAAAGACGGCGCATGCCATAAACATCTCTCCAAACATGGCATTTCCAGCGTTGGAGATTTGTTGTGCCATGAATCCGGCCTCAGTGCGCGATGTATGATGCATAGATAGATAGATAGATAACATATGAATTGAATTGATCACTGTGTTTTTTTTGTGTGTTAGGCACTTGGTAAGATCTCCAACAAGAAATGGGGTATAATAGTGGCACTGCACGCTGCTGAATGCGTGTTAGACGACAAGAAATATATTTACACGAAGGCGCAAGGGACTTCCCTGATGTTCAACTCCATCTACAGTCTGATTGGAGTAACATTTGATGGCCTCACTTATCTCTCCTTAAGCATAGTCTCCAAGCTTATCAACTGGTAGTTGCTTCTCTTCACTTCACACTTGTAACATTATTTGATTGTCTTAACTCTTTGTATATTTTGCCAGAAAGCGGTGGAGGAGCTCAAGCAGCGCGCTTTTGAAAACTTAAGCAGCTGGGAAATTTGTGAAGCAGATCTTAGCATGCTTCCTCAAACTATGGGACAAGGTAATCCAAATTCCAAAAATGTTGGGCTAATAATCTTAAATAGTAGTATATGAAATAAGGTTTTGTGATAGGTGAGGTAGAGATGGAGATGAATACTCATCATCCAACGCTCGAAAATGTGTCGTTTGAGATGGGAGATGCTTCACAAATGGAAGGATTCAATGTGACATTCAACAACTAGTTTTGGGTATAAGTAACTGTAAGTACTTCTTGGACAAGACTATACTGTAAGTCGTGGAACCACTTCTTGGACAACTCTTTTGGCCGAAAAGTCATGCCTAATAAATTAGAGGCCATTTCTGTAAAAACTTTTGTTAAGATGTACTACTATATATTCATATTCTGATAGTACTGTGTATATTTTCTCAACCATGCTTGTATATAACCAGTGTACATTATTATATTTGGATCAAACAATTCAAAAATAACATGAAAACAACATAATATAATTAATAGGTATCCAAACTCTTTCCTCCTCTATTATGCCCACCAAATACGTGCAAAGTTTTTAAAATTGGTAGAAAATGAAAAGAAATCAAGCTTTCTTTTGTTCAAGGAAATCAATCAATCTATTACTCCCTCCCTCCATAAAGAATAGTTGAATTTTACTCGCTCTTTATTTTTTTTACCTACTTTACCCACCCTTTTCTCTTTCTTTGTCATAATTTACTCAATTTATCTCATTTTGATTAAAAAACAATTATGAAAGAGAAGGCCATATATAATATATTTGCTAAGGTGGAGTAGGAGTAGTATACTAATATTTTTATTTTAGTAAAAAATGAGGCCATCTCATTAAAAAGAAAAATTCGTGTATTTCGATGGAGAATTAGTAAGAGCATCCACTACGCGTCGCGCCGGCGTCCCGCGACCCGTCCCGGAGAGACAGGTCCGTCGCGCGACGCGTTGCAGCTCGCCGTCCCGTCCCGTCCCGCGCCCCGTCCCGCGTCCCGTGTCGCCGAGACAAGCGACGGGCCGTCTCGCCACGCGCCTAGGCGACGTGGCGCGACCCGGCGTCGTGCGTGACGCCCACTCACCGGCCCGCGAGTGGGCGTCATCACGTGCTGACGCAATAAATCAATTTTTTAAAAAAAATCGAATTTTAAAAAAAAAATATTTATAAAAATTGTTTTTATATTTAAAAACAATTTTTACAAATAAATAAATACAAGAAATTCGTAATAGCCCACATATATTTGATGGGCTTGCAAATTTATGAAACTCATTCTTGGTTGCTTCTCTTTTATAGAGACAATTTTGAATGTTTTATGTTCCACTTTCGATGTGGGACAGAGTCATTTTTGGTTGCTTCTCTTTTATAGAGACAACCTTGAATGTTTTATGTTTCACAACCTTGAATGTTTTATGTTTCACTTTCGATGTGGGACAAAGTCATCCTTGGTTGCTTCTCTTTTATAGAGACAACCTTGAAAGTTTTATGTTCCACTTTCAATGTGGGACACAGTCATTCTTGGTTGTTTCTTTTTTATAGAGACAACCTTGAATGTTTTATGTTTCACTTTCGATGTGGGATAAAATCATTCTTGGTTGTTCTTCTTTTATAGAGACATCCTTGAATGTTTTATATTTCACTTTCGATGTGGGACAAGAATAATTTTGTCCCACATCGAAAGTGAAACATAAAACATTCAAGGATGTCCATATAAAATTGTATTTTAAATTATGTCATTTTTATTTTTTTTAGATTTTAATTATGTTTTTTTTTAATTTTAAGTTGTATTTTTATTTTATGTTGTAATGTTATTTTAAGTTTAATGAAGTGTGTTTGTTTTAATTGAATTGGGTTGGAAAAAAAAAATAAAAAATGAAATCGAATGAATAGTTATTAAGGGACGGAATAAGGGATGGTTAAGGGACGGAGCGTTGCACGGTTGTGGGCCCGGGCGGTACTATTCATGCCTGCTCTCTGGCAAGAGCACAACACCCACAACTGTGCTCTTCCGCAAGGACGAGCACAATTAATATAAAATTCAATTACACAAAAACATTTTCATAATACTAAAATTCATTAAAAAAACCACAATAAAAATAACAAATTACAAATAAAATAAAAAGACATAATTAAAATCCTAAAAATTAAAAATTACATAATTAAAATACTAAAAATTAAAAATTACATAATTAAACTCCTAAAAATTAAAAATTACATAATTATTGGCTAATATAACCCGAGGAAGACTACGCATCCGGCGGCACCAACCCCAATTGTTTTTGGAGACCCAATATCATGGACTCGTGCGTTTGAAGTTGCGTGGGGGTCATAGTTGACCTATCGGCCATATTGAGTTGGGCCAAAAGGGCCCACAACGAGTTGTTCGGGGGTGGAGGTGGAACATAGGGTGCGGGTTCGGGAGCAGGGGCAGATGGAGTCGCGGCGCGACGTCGTTCGGCCGCCGCCTTCTTCCTACCTTGCGGTCGGCGTCAGGAACCGCTTGGTTGGGCATCGGGGCTACCCAAGTTAGCTTCGGCGAGTTGGCTAGCCACTTCTTCGCCGGCGTCGGATAGGGATGCCGACCGTGAGCGTTTGGAGGAGCCGCTAGAGGAGGATGTTATGCCTCCCTTATACTTCGGGTGCGTCCGCGTCTCCTGCCAAACGTTAAGATATTTGAACGACTTACCGTTCATGGATTGGTAGGTGCTCAGCGAGGCGGTGATGATGTCGACCTCGCTTCGGCCGCTCCCGGCATTCCGGGACTCCTGGATGAAATAGCCGTTGAACTTGCCAATTTCTTCGTTGGCTCGGCCGATGCAGTTGCGCACCATACTCTCGTTGCGCTCGATCGTTCCCGGCGGCCGGTGTGCATTGTACCGGCTAGAGACGCGCCACCAAAAGTGATCGCCGGATTGGTTCGTTCCAACCACCGCATCTTCGGAGATTTCCAAGTACGCCTTGAACAATCTTTCCATCTCCGCCGGTGAGTACGGTGTGCGGACACCGGCGCGAGATGGAGGATTCGGCATTTGGGAAGGGGCGCGAGGCCTAGGCTCCGGTGTCCACCCGTAGCGCCCATCGGAGGCACCTTGATCGTCGATTGGGTATGGCCGGTAGCCACTCGGAACGCCCGAATCTTGGGTGAGAGGAGGGGCCGAATATTCCGTTTCCGGACTATGAAACGGTTGCGAACCGAACCATTCGGGGTTCCAATCGTGAGAGCCGCTTGGGTTGTCGTCGTTACCGGACATAGTGGTGTTGTAGGGTGTGAGAGGAAGATGAAAATGGATATGAGAGATTGATGATGAGAATTGTGTAGTGAAAGTGTGAATTTTTTGGAGTGAAATTGGGGGTATTTATAGATGAAAGTGTGTATTTTTGGGGTAAAAAAAATAAAAAAAAAATAAAAAGTGGGGAAAAACGGTTATAAACGGATATAATTTTTTGGGAAGTGAAATTTTTTTTTTTATTTTTTATCGATTTTTTTAATAAAAATCCGATTTTAAAAAAAAATAAAAAAATGTTTGAAACCAACGGCTATGCCGTTGGCGAATCAGAGACCGCCACGTGTGCGTCCGCTGGCACGGACGTGCTCGATACATCGAGCAGCGCCGTGCCAGCGGCGCGGTTGCAGCGGTGGCGGTCCTTCGCCTTGCCGCTGGCACGGACGGCGGTGGCGCCAACCGCCACCGCTGCGGATGCTCTTATGTTCCACTTTCAATGTGGGACACAGTCATTCTTGGTTGTTTCTTTTTTATAGAGACAACCTTGAATGTTTTATATTTCACTTTCGATGTGGGATAAAATCATTCTTGGTTGTTCTTCTTTTATAGAGACATCCTTGAATGTTTTATGTTTCACTTTCGATGTGGGACAAGAATAATTTTGTCCCACATCGAAAGTGAAACATAAAACATTCAAGGATGTCCATATAAAATTGTATTTTAAATTATGTCATTTTTATTTTTTTTAGATTTTAATTATGTTTTTTTTTAATTTTAAGTTGTATTTTTATTTTATGTTGTAATGTTATTTTAAGTTTAATGAAGTGTGTTTGTTTTAATTGAATTGGGTTGGAAAAAAAAAATAAAAAATGAAATCGAATGAATAGTTATTAAGGGACGGAATAAGGGATGGTTAAGGGACGGAGCGTTGCAGGTTCCGTCCCTTAGTTAAGGGATGGAGGATGTCCTAAGAATTTATGTTCGACCACCCATTCGTTCCCATAATCATGGCGTGGTATCCAAAATCCAACAAAACAAGCTTCTTTTGCCGGTCGTAAATCTCAATCTCGATCTCAATTGTAGATATTTTTCTTTGTCTTCAATGATTTCGTTGGTTGTCAGGTTTTACCATTGATTTTTCCTCCAAGATTTAACTTCCTCGTCCTTTCTACTGTTTACCATTCAACGCATTTAACCTTGATTTACACATTTCTTGTCAATTTTTCCTCAATTCTTTCCTGCTTATTTCCCCCTCAATTTTTAGGGTTTCTCCCCCCCCCCCTTGATCTGTGAGAGATCATCCGTAAATCTCCCAATTTACTCATGAATCCAAGTCGAACCATTTGAATTCGACCCAGATTTAGCTTGAACTCAGCTAAATTTCTCCAATTTGAAAAACCCCCGCGCTGATGGCTCTGATACGGTTGGAGGCGCCCAAGCAATACTACGCCACCAGCAGCTTGGTGATCGGCTATGCTCTGTGCTCCAGCCTGCTCGCTGTGATCAACAAATTCGCGATTACCAAATTTAATTACCCTGGTTTGCTCACTGCTCTTCAGTATTTAACTTCAGCTGCAGGCGTTTGGATTCTGGGCAAATTTGGTTTCTTGCACCACGATCCCTTCAATTTAGATACAGCCAAGAAGTTCCTGCCTGCAGCATTGGTGTTTTATCTCGCTATTTTCACCAATACGAATCTCCTTCGTCACGCCAATGTCGATACCTTTATTGTTTTCAGATCTCTGACTCCACTTCTTGTGGCGGTTGCTGACACAGCGTTTAGGAAACAGCCTTGCCCTTCCAAACTGACTTTCCTTTCACTGGTGATCATTTTGGGGGGCGCTGTTGGGTATGTGGCTACCGATAATGGGTTTACGCTGACTGCTTATTCTTGGGCTTTCGCCTATTTGGTGACTATCACCACAGAGATGGTTTACATCAAGCACATTGTCACTAATCTTGGGTTGAACACTTGGGGATTTGTGTTGTACAATAATCTTTTGTCATTGATGATGGCACCCGTCTTTTGGGTTTTGACAGGGGAGTATGCTGATGTGTTTGCAGCTCTGGGATCCTCGAGCGGAGCGGATTTGCTTGAACCCGTTGCGTTTTCTGCAGTGTCTCTGTCTTGTGTGTTTGGGTTGCTCATTAGCTTTTTTGGCTTTGCAGCTAGAAAGGCGATATCTGCGACTGCATTTACAGTTACAGGGGTTGTGAACAAGTTTTTGACTGTTGCTATCAATGTGTTGATTTGGGATAAGCATGCCACTCCTTTTGGTTTGGTATGTTTGCTTCTGACTATTGTTGGAGGGGTTTTCTATCAGCAGTCTGTCACTGGAGGAATTGGGACTGCTCCTAACCAGCGGGAGTCCAAGCAAACAGACAGTAAGAACGATATCAAAACCGATAGGGACGAAGAGGAGGGAATTTCTGGTAAACTTTCTGGAGTATGAGTGTTCAATTTGTCATTAGCTGCTGCAAGAGGGCACCACTTATTTGATTACACTCGTCAAGCATGTAAGCCAGAAGCTGCGTTTTATTACTCACTTTCTTAGATTTTTATATATGCAGAATGTTTTTAATCATATCAATCATTCACTATCTAAGTCCGGCCATGTTTTAACTAGTTATGGATGAGACTCTTTTTCCATATGAATTAATGGTGAGAATCAGTAAAACTTATTTCATCTGCCTTTTAAGGTCACTTGTATGGTTAAATTTTCATGTTTAGCTGCCAGAGTCATATACTTTATACCTTACTGCCTCTGTTTGTGATTAACTAACTTTGGGCATCTATTTCTTTATCAAGTCACTTGTTATTGAATTGATGAAATCATGTTTCGATAGCCATTACAAAGCAATCGTGTATATGCTTGAGAAAGCCATATGCATAAACTCTCATCCTTTAGTGTCTAACTGAGCTGCAAAGTTATTATTATGCTTATAATAACAGAGCAGCTGCTCCACGAAGGGTTAAGTGTGATCTTTACTTTCTCTTGCTTTAGGTTGTTTGTTGGCAAGAGTTGAACCTCCTGGTCTTGTATCATGATTGAAATAAAATGAATATAGCTTCATATTGAAACGTAAATTTGGTGGGTTGAATTTTGCAAATGCAGAAATACTATTGCTTGATTCAGCTATCTTTATTTTGTACAAAATGTAGTGATTATGTCTGTTATCTAGCAAGTGTGATCATATTGATGGACAGTTAATTACATTGCACTTCGCATTTTTTGACCAGGATCACTTTTACTATCACTGTAGACTGTAGTGATGTTTTTCTCATGGAATGGGAGGATATCTTGTTCAATTAAAAAAGGAAATTATTTGTACTTAAATACTAGTTGGGAGAAATTAGTCATTTTGTGGATAGGTGCACTATATTTTCTTCTATACTTGGTCTAGCATATTGATTACTGAATGCATATTCTCCCTGTCCTGCCACCACCTTTTTTCAAATAATACATGAACTAGTTACTAAAGTTAATCCTTTACCATGATTACTGGAAATTGGATTAATATTGCAGATCTTAGTGATTAGTTTATGATATTTGCTAGGTTGTCTTTACATATGAAAAGGCGTTGGTCCCTTAAATTAAAAGAATTGTTGTGATGAACAAATGCAGTAACTTTTCTAGGTCAAAATTAAATATTACAAAAGAAATTGTACTTCCTTCTGTCTCTAAAAAAAGTTTGAATTATTTCCTTATTAGTTCGTTACTGAAAAATACTCTCTCCATCCCCAAAAAAATAAACTATTTTTTTCATTTTGGGTCATTTTGAACCATTAAAAATGAAACATTCCTAAAATGGAAATAACACTATTTCGACTTTTTCCTCACTCTTACTTTACTCTCTCTTCATTAATTCACAAAATAACACTGCATAAAATCATTTGCTAGAAATCAAATGTTTCATATTTATTGGGACGGAGGAGGGTGTACAACTTTGTCAATTTTTAGGGGACTTAAGGAGTATGAACTTTTTAATTTTGGAATAATTAAACAACGTATTACATTTACACATAATTTTATTTACAACTTATGTCACCACTACACTATACTACTAATGATGTGGAGTTACTTTTCACTAATATTATTTATATTACCCTTTATTTCTACCCTCCAAGGTTTTTGAAATCCATGGGTTTTATCTTGACAAAGATGTGGGACAGTTATATGTTATATTTTAGTTTCAATTGCCAACACCCTCCCTCAAACCCTTCAAGGTGAACCTTGGAGGGGTTGGACTTTTTTCTAATCGATTGGACAATCGGTCCAATTTTTTTCGATCGGTTGGGACCACTTGGCCCAAATTTTCAGCCCAGTTATACTACTGGATCAGTCATTTTTTTCGGTTTCAGCCCAGATATATTGCTGGGTCAGTTAAATATGACCCACAATCGGCGACCCGCTCTGATACCATGATAGAAATCCATGGGTTCCATCCTAAAACCAATTGGTGATAGGAGAAGGGGCCCATGAGACTTATATACTAGTTTCAGTTTTATCTTGACACCGATGTGGGACAGTTAAATGTTATATTTTAGTTTCAATTGCCAACATCGGGGATGAAAGGAGTATCAGATATAGAAGTTATAAAAGAAACTATTGAGTTATAAGAAAAAAACGAACTATTGAGTTGAAAAAGAAAAAACGAAGTTATTTTGCCTGCGAAACTATTGAGTTAAAAGAAAAAAACGAACTATTGAGTTGAAAAAGAAAAAACGAAACGAACTATTGAGTTGAAAAAGAAAAAACGAAGTTATTTTGCCTGCCTTAGCCTACCCAATCCTTAATGAAGCTAGCCAATCAAAATTTTCGATTCCATTGCAGATATAAATAGGGTTTGTAAATTGTATTGATTAAGTTGTTTTTATTGGAAATATTGTAGCCTTTTATACGGTTAAACTCTTACTATTACAAAAGAACTAAAAACTAGAACGTAAATAAAACAAAATAAATACAATAAAAGAACAAGATGCAAACTATAGTCTTCTTCAAGTCGAGTCGAGGTATCCCTCTCTCCGCAAGACGAAATACGCCCCGGCTAGTGCTCACGGATTGACGTAATGTCCCCAAAGATGAAACGACTTTCCTCCTATCGAGTTGAAGCACCTCAAACTCGTAGGCTCCGGCGAACTTGAATTGGAGGCGAGAACCGAGCAATGCAATGCTCATAATGATGCGAACTAGAATGCTTGAGAGCTAGAGAGAAGAGAGAATGATTTGTTGGTGTGTTTTTCATCTCTCAAATCCACACCTATTCATAGGATATGAGTGACCATATGAGAGGTCTTGGCATTAAGGAACCTCATAAAAACATTTTGGAGGTTACCCTAGAAGTGGAAAGCCAAAAGACTTAGAAAATGAAAAGCTTAAAGCTCTTCAAATTTCTCACGTTTTCAACAATTATTGGGTCAATCTGGTAATGATCTAATTCTATAACGTTTAATTTGAATCGGACAGGGTCTGACTCAATCTAGAGTCATTGACGAAGTGGCTATGCTGAGCTTCTTTCTATAAATTTGGACTAGCCCAGTCCAGGACCACTGCTCAGTGGTCTTGGACTGGAGCAGTGGTCCTGGACTGGGCTGAATTGCATTGTCAACTAAATTTTAATATATTTAAAAAAAAAATTATTTATTTTTAAATTTTGGATATTAAAAATAAAAAAATAGTTGCATTTAATCTAAACAGCATTCTAATCTAAAAATACAAAGATGGGCTAAAACAGCATTCTCAACCGAAACAACTTCTACTACTATCCGTAGTATAGGAGCCATCTAATCTCAGCTTCTAGAACATGTTACCATCACTTCTTCGTGCAAGCCATGAAAATCTTCAGCTGCAAAACTACCAAATATAGAGTTTGAAATTGTGTTTTTGTCATAAGGGTGATGTAATGTAACACAGTGAGCACTTATATCTCTGTTTCAGGATGCGGCAAGCACATACTCCCTCCGTCCTATATTTAAAGAGAGCCCTTTAGACTTCACACGAATTTGAAGAAATTGTTTGACTTTGTGAAAAAAGGTAAAGAGGGAAAGTGAGTAGAATGTGAGACTCATTTAAAGTATTAGTTTTATGGATAGTGATACATTCACAAAATTGGATATTTTAGGTATTTTACATTTATAATAAATTTATGATGATTGATTAATTTAACGTATCACGTTATTACCCTTCTGTGATAATTTAGGAAAAAATAAGCTTTCTATAATCAACATCTTCACATTAAGGCATCTTCATAATTGATGCATAATTTCTTCTTCCATTTCTTCATTCCATATCCTCAAAATTTAAACTCTATTGCAAATTAATTATAGTTTGAATAGTGAAGTAGATCAATGAACAATTACAGACAAAACTATGAGAGAAACTTAGGGCACGTGGAGGGTGATTCATACGATTGTATATTTTCTAATTTTCTTTATTTTATTTTTTGATAATATATATGTTTTTCACTTTTTCTTATTTAATTATATTATTGGTTGTTCTAAATAAATGGACAAAGAAATTTTATATCATAAAATTGAAATTGACAGTTTTTAAAAGTTAAAATTTAATTACAAATAACGGATATATTGTCGGATACTAATTGCAATGAATTTCTCGGATTGCATGTACATATAACTAATATCTTAGTATTATCATCCAATGAATTAATCATATTCATTCGCATCCAATTATTTTATTATCAATTCACCTTTATAAGTCTAAGTTATAGAAACAACTACATGTGCGTGTATACTTAATTTCTAAATGTTAACATCCAATGTAATATTAGTAGTCATTCATATCCAATTATTTTTTATTACTAATAAATTCTTAAAATTTTATATCATAAAAATGATTGTACGTGTATATACTTATTTTTTAAACATTATCATCCAATGAAATAATAATAGTCATTTAGATCCTAACTAAATTTTTATTATTAAATATTTTTTAAAATTATAAGTGATAAAAAATAAAGTAATTAATTTCTTAATGTTATGAAAGCAAAGCTACTTCCTATATCCATGTTCAGTCTCGGTATCATCATTTTCTTTGATGCCGAGAAAGTAAAGCTAATTCCTATATTCATGGAAGGGTTTGTATTGCATTTATTAGCCAGAATTATACCATAATGTAAGTTGGGAGTGATTGTGATTGGACTTTACAAATATAAGAAAAAGGGCAAATGTAGTAAAGAAATAAGTAGTTAATGAGAAAACCGGTTTAAAATTCAAGGGTATATGTATATACAATGTTTGTTACTTAATCTTTACTCTAGTTTTATATAATGAGCGTGAGTGTAAAAAGTTGGGGGACTGCGGGGTCTGCATATGAAAAGTGGAATAAAGTAAATGGTTCTATAAATCGTGGATATATCAAAATGGCGAAAGGGTTCTTTAAATGGTGGAGAAAGATAATTTAGTAGTTTGATTAAGTGTTTTTGGATATGTAACAAACTGAGAAAATGTAAAAGAAGATAATGGGAGATAAACTTCCAATTTCATCTCTCACCTATATCCAACTAGGTTAGTATATCTACCTTTAAGAGCTATCTACTCAGAGCAGCTAAACCAACACCAGCAACTAGTCCATTCAAATGATAACTCATACTCACAAGTTATATAGAAATCCTTGTGAGAACTAACCTCAAGAAAGCATCATCAACTTTACCTTCTTTCAAGTATGCTTTGATAAGAACTAGTGATGCAAAGAGTATATAAATAAGTAATTTAGAACTTAATCCGACAACAATGCTGCCTATGTAAGTGCGTGCTTATAAAGATTCTTACTTACATCAGTGATTTCAGCATCACCTTAAATTGCAGAAATAATACAGTTTAAGATGTGCTAATAAATCTCATAAGCATTATATTACAAATAGTGGATTTGTAAGGCCGCTATTGTTCGCCGGATGTGATGAAGGCGGACACTTAAAGAGATTTCAAGCAACAATAGCGGCCTTACAAATACACTATTTGTAATAAATTCATAAATAAATTTGTGATTTTTTCAAAAATTTTATCGACTACTGAATTCTAATGATATCTGAAATTTGACATTTTTTTATATTGGCAGAAAGCCAAAATATATGCCGACTTGTACTAATACTACAATCAACAACAATGCAAATTACTAATGCGAGAAGTCCATTCTTTTGCAACCAAAGCACAAGAAAAATACATCATCAATCTTCAACACCTAAAACTAACCTCTACATAACATTTATTGCTACAAACTTATTTTACTTTCAATTCTCCATGCCAAGGCCTTTTTAGTCGCCACGAATTGGCAGCCCCATCTCGAGCTGACTAAGGAATTATCATCGACATCAGCAGTCCTTGCACAAAGTCACTTCTCTTCGATTTCTCCTCATGATCTTTGATCGACATTGGAGGATTTCTGCATAGCAGTACAATGCTAGAGATTAAGAACCAAAATTAAAATATTGTGAAATACAGTACTAATACACAAATTGACCGAAAAGCACAAAAGCAGAGAACTAATATATGGTCTTATTTTAAGACCAGAGACATAAAACACACCAACAAGTCTTCTCACGATAGATCCATAGAACCAGAGCAAACACTGTTACAACTTAAAAACAACTAACCTCTCTGAAATGCTCCCAGTAGTGCTTGTCTTGGTCATTGTCAAATCAGCTGAAGAGTTTGGAGGAACGCTTTCATAATCTTCAACCATTGGCAAAATAAATGATGACAAAAGCGGGTCAGGGGCTGCATTGCTTGAAGAAACTGTGCAGGAAGATCCTCCAAAAAGGGACTGTAAGTTCCCTTCTCTTAGCTCTCGTTTCAACAAGGAAAGAGTAGAATGGGAACCAGATTTTCGTGATTTTCTCTTGCGCTGCATGTAATATTTAGTCAAGGAATTCAAAGTTGTTGGTCACTTAAGGAATAGAGCATGCAATTGTATCTGTTATAGGAACAAATAAAACAGTCATTTGAGCTTAGACATAACATGACCGGCATTACATCTGCACAATGCTACTTTGATTACTTAAAATCCAATTTTGTGAATTGCAGCATCAATAATTAGTAGAAATCTTGTGGCGGATTATTTAAAAGGACGGACATAGAAAAATAATACATGCTGGACAATAAACTGCAAGTAATGGCTTCAAGAATGAATAAAATACTTGAAAATGATAACGTTTCTGAGAAGGATATCTTAAAAATATTCCCGTGTTGCAGCGTTATATGAGCTACCATATCAACACCCATCCTCACCGCACAAACTGGACATACCTGCAGGAATAGAGCATGTATTAGTAGTTTTCTTAGAGAAAGCATCTGGATGAATATCATCAGTATGCTTTGATTGCTTTCAAACAAAGAATCCTTAACAACCAGGATTTGAATCCATAACAACAAATGACTACATCACAAGAAAAACAATTGTGGTGTTGAAGAACTGAAAAGTTGTACATATAATCTCCTAACATCTGGGACATACTGAGTCTTGCCTAGATTACATATTCAAAATTGACTCATCCCAACAAGTGCTATAGTACCCCAAAAGACATGTAAATTATCATTTCCAGATATAAAATTGGTTTCCTTATAAAATAAATTACATCATGTAACTAAGAAATGACCATTTAGTGAGACAAGTTTCAGCTGAGGAAGGCCAATAATAACCAGAGAGACATCCCAAACAATCCAGAACAATGCCTAAGTTTTTCCCCATAATTGTACACTGATATAATTGGACTCACACTCACCCCATTCTTGGCTTCTACAGGATGCTCGTCATCAATGTGGCAGCAAAGTCCCACAATATCAAAATAGTCCGAACAGAAAGGGCATGGATATTCCTCTCTTATATCATCATCCATGTCAATCTCCTCAAAGCCCATGAGCATTTCTGCATCAAAGCCATCCCATTTCAATCCTATAGATGATACAAAAGCAACGAGAAGCCCATCAACACCAAAAATAAAAGAACAACACACACAAATGCAGCTGTGAGATTTAGAAAGTCACATAAAAATCCAATCTTTACAAACACATGCGTAAAAAGGCATAGGATGAAACAAAACCTCGAAGGAACTCATTCCTTGACATAGAAACCAAACACAGTTAGCATAGGCATCAACAGATAACAACAACCTCAGATGAAATCACACAGAGATTCAACAAACCCTAGATTAAAAGCTCAATCTTTGAAACGAAAATCACCGCCCCACCAACACAGGTGAAGCCCATCAATATTCAACGAAGACTACATCAATCATTACAGTAGCTAACAAGAACCCCGTATAAAGAGAGTAAAAAAGAGTTTTTTCTTAAAACAAAAAAAGGCGAGGCTTTACCAGATCGAGATTGAAGAGCAGATTGATAGCGCTTGGAGGCAGAAGACAAACGAGCAGCCCAAGAATTAGAATCCATGGCTTCTTTCTTGTCAACCCCAAAATACAAAAAATATAATTTGATTTCTTTCTGTGCAAATCCCGAGCTGTCTTCTTCTCACGAGCTTATCAAATCAAACCAATCAAGGGTACTCGTGATGAAATTACTGCAAGGAATTATTCCTGAGAGTTGAGAGAGAGACGATGATGGCGATGAGATGAAAGGTAGAGAGAGGAGGGGGCTTGGCTGCCTTTGCAAGGTGAAATGAAAATCCACCGAAAGGAAGGAGAGAGTTGTCTTCCACACACCTTTTATATTATTCATTTCATTTTTTTCTTAATCTTTTTATTACTACTACATCTCAATTATTATTATTATTATTATTATTATTATTATTATTATTATTATTATTATTATTATTATTATTATTATTATTATTATTATTATTATTATTTTAACAAAAATTGTCATCAGACAGATTGACGTTTTTATTGTGCCTGAAATGAGCTGGCAATGAAAATAAACTGAATTTATTAATTTAGGAGAAGTAAATGCAAAATCGGGTTTTGCCAAATGTCAATCATCATATTATTAACATTTAAAACTTATTTGGATTTGGTGTTAGTGTTTACTTTGCTTATTTTTTATTATAGTAAACAGAGTTATTAAAAACTTACCCTTTTTCTTTTAGTACTATTAAAATGGATGATACTATGATAGTAGTACTAATTAGAAACTGAAGCAAATTTGTAGATCAATCTAAATATTCCTTTTTTAGAAAAAAATTTATTCAATTTTATCATAGGGTAATTAGTTGTTTATAGCTTATTACTTGTCCGCAGAGTAATTTTATGGTCTTTATATTCTAAAATAGACGGAACAATAGTTACTCTATTATTAAAAATTTTACTAATTCAATCTTCAAATTTAGTTTAATAATCGCTTGGACGTGTTGCATCGGATATGAAATAGAGTATGGACAAATAGATTTATAGTAAGAATAAACTAGGGTTAATTGGTAAGAATAAACTAGAGTTAATTTGGTATAAAATAATAAATTTTGATCAAATTCTGGTTTATCTCGTACTTAAAAAAAAAGTTGAATAATAAATCACGAAGATTTAAAAATTTTATTCCATTTGATCAAATTTGTGCTATTATTTTTAGTTTCGCTCAAACTTATATTGTTAATACACATTTAAGTCATAATTTATTAAGAATACCCAAAATTTTAGTACTACTAATTTAGAATAGGATTTGCTCATAAATAAGTTATCATGAAAAAATTTTAAAAAATTAGAAACTTTGTACTTTATAATTTAAAATTAGGTACAGAACAAATCAAAATTTGAAGATAATTTTATAGGCAAATTTACTCAATAAAATAAGATAGTTACTTTAAACAGTAAAATTAAAACCAACGAACTAGTTAAAATAGACAAAATATAAATCTCTTACATTAATAAGTACGCAATTTTATTCCAAGTACTAACAGATCTATTTTAGGAATAATATGTAAAATGTTTGATTGTGAGTTGACTTATTCTGTACACAATTTACTACCATTGACTATATTTTGTTTATAATATAAATATATGATCAAAACCTTATAAAACTTATAGGTTAAGTCTTCTCAAAATAATTCGTGTGAATTAAGACATTTAAACCGAAAAAACAGATTATTTAGATGTTTTATGGAGTAAATTAAAAATCTTAATTAATTTGCGTGGCAGCTAAAAAGGCCCCACATACATCTACTTCCATTTTCACAATCACAGTTGTTCGTATTTGCGAAAACTCCCATATCAGAAATTTCGCCAACCAAATCAGGCAACATCTATCAGTTAATCCGGCTCGTTTGCAAGCCGGCCTACCCAATTTTCGAGCTTCCCGCTCCATCCTTCGCAGATCTATCATAAACTAAACAAATTTCGCGATTTGATTTGATATTGGTAGATTCTGTGAAGGTATTGATTCGTCTTTTGTTTTTGTTTTGATGGCGACGAGGAATCGGACGATTCTGTTTAGAAGGTATAGGGATGCGTTGAAGAGCGTTAGGGCTCCGGTGGGCTCCTCGAGCTCCGGCGGAAGAGCGGTGATCGAGCTCTCCACGGCGTCCTTGCTTAACCCTAATCGATCTTACACTCCTCTTAGCACTGAAGATCCCGGAACCTCCAGGTACTGTAATGTTCATCTACTGTGCTCTCTGCTTTTGCTACTCGGATTTATTTGTTTCGATTTTTTAGATTTAGCTGCGAATCAATCCAATACTGTATCAGTTCTTAAGCTGATGATATGGGTGGCTTTGTTTTGACTGATTGTATGCTATGAGATATGTTTCGCCTCTATTGCATCCATAAACCATTCACCGAAGAAAATGATCGAGTTCGTTATGATAGTTGGTCCACATCATATGCTACCTTGAAAATTTAACATTCAATTGTTCCATCCGAAATCCTGAATCACTGAGACGGAGTGAGAGGAGAACCAACTAAATTTTGAAATCCTAAGCATGTTTCATGTCTTCTGCCACAACTTATGCAGATTGGTTGAGTTAGTACCTAGTTGTACATGCATGTAAAAAAAGTACCTGGTCAAGTAGAACTTGAATTACCTGGAAACCTTTTGGCTACAATGTCACTATGCAATGGATGGGGCGTGCACCACATGGGGCCAAGAATGATTCTAATTCATGATTGTGATCTGGGGGCACAGCAAATTATCCAAATGCCTTTGCTGTAATATCACCGTAGTTCTGCTTCTCAAGCATAGGGATCATCTCTATTGGTCTTTATAATTGGTTCCAACACCGACACTTTGAATTGTATAACAATGCTTTGCATGTGGCCTCGTGTAAGTATTAATTATGTGAAGCGGAGGAGTCCAAGCACAGATGGCTGGTTATATTCTAGGATTTAATACCATCTCACTTTTGCAAATAGGTTATGGAGTCTGTCACTGTACGTGATCAAATTTTAAGTGTTTTTCCATCTTTTGAAAATAAAGTCAGAAGTGATTACTTGCAAACTGATCTATGTTATCGTCCATTTATGTGCATTGCATGCGTGCTACTCTGGTAACTACTAGAATAGCTCATAATATGCTTATATGTTCCACTCATAGTAGTATAATAAAATATGAGCATGATTATTCAGTGAGCTGGAGCCTTCAATATACTTTTCGCTTGTCAACAGTTTCTTCTGTTAGTATGATACAGATGTTCTTGTATATTGCTACAAGCAAAGACCCCATACCACCTGGTCTAACTGATCCTTCTTTCAAAAAAAATTATTAACGCAGTAGGGGAACAGTTGCAGTAGGTTTACCACCAGCTTGGGTGGATATATCTGAAGAAATAGCGACTAACGTACAACGTGTGAGAGGGAAGATGGCCGAGTTATCAAAGGCTCATGCCAAGGCTTTAATGCCTTCATTTGGAGATGGTAAAGAGGATCAACGTCAGATTGAGGCACTAACACAAGAGATAACCGATCTTTTGAAAAAGTCAGAAAAAAGGTTACAAAGACTCTCTGCTGGTGGGCCTTCAGAGGATTCAAATATCAGGAAAAATGTCCAGGTATAATGTATAATCTTCTATATGCTGAATGTATGATGTATGAAATCATAAGTACCTGTGATAATATTTACTTCCCTCAACAGTATGTGAACATAAGCGATTTCCATGATCTTATACTTGCTGAGGTCTACAGGATGACAAACTCTGATAGAAACACACTGAGTCAGTTTACGTGATAAAATTAGTTTCTGATGAAATGCAAGCAGAAGAACTGTATGTTGGTCATTGTTTGCTATTTAGAAAGGATGTTTTTTGTAATAATTTACATCCTGATGATGAGATTGATGATTATGTTCTCCCCAGCTAGTCTCTCTCTGTCGTTCATATGGAGCTGTCAATCATCTGGTGATCTTTACTTTCAGATGCAGGTGTTTAATAGAATAAAATTGAATAAAAACTGTGGTCACTGTAGCTCTTATCCATCACAGAAATGATTTTGCATATCCTGAGATTACCTTGTTGACCACATAATGCTGCTCATGTGGCATGTTATGCATATTTCCTACTATTATACTAATGATCATTTTTTGTCTTCATTATGCCTGTGTTATGAAAGCTTTTGCTCCATGTATTAATGCAAGATTTTACTTAAAGTGCACTATTTCTTTCACAGCGTTCGTTAGCTACTGAGCTCCAGACCCTCTCAATGGAGCTACGAAAGAAACAATCAACATATTTGAAACGGCTCCGGCAGCAGAAAGAGGTATGATTTCTTTCCTGACGCCTTCATCCAGAATCAGAATGTGAATCTCGATCAAGTTTGTTTCAGTGAAATAATAAACTTCCTTATTTTGATGGGTAATGCCTTGGCATTCTTGGGCTAAACTCTAATTTCCTGCCATTCTGTGTAGGGTTCTGATGGGGTTGACTTGGAAATGAACATAGATGGAAGCAAGTCGACAAGAGATGATGATTATGATATGGATGACATAGTAAGTGGGTTTCTCTTTTGAATATGACATAAGCTTCTATCCATACATATGGTTTTAGTGCCGTGGTTGGAATAGTAAACAAATATTCTGTGCTCAATAAACTGGGAAAAAAGCCGACATGTGTGTATATGTAGCTTATAGGAATTTCTAGTAGGATGGATATTCTCCATCGAAACATTTGGTACTAACTGTAGCATCATCAATGTCAGTCCAACAACAATTCTAGAAGTCTTGGTATTTGTATTGTTGTATGAGTTGTATCTGAAGTTTCCTACTTTCCTATGATCTGAAGTGAGTTGTAAAAATGGTATCTACGAATCTTTGAACCAACAGCTTGTAGAACTAACTAGGTACTTTTACTGAGATATCAGCAACGTTTAGAATCCCGACCTCAAGCTTGGTTACTGATGCAAGAATAACCTATTTTCAACCATTGGCTACTGCAACCTGCTTGCAGTAGCCAATGCTAACTGTTTTTTTTTAATCAAGGTGTATGCCTATATCATTTTCCGGGTCAATACATCAATAGGAAAATGAGTTTCCCTGCTTGCTTTTATAAGGTCCTGCAAGATGACTGCTTAAACATGGGCTGAGTTCAGATTTTTTTACCTGTGACCAGTGGACCTAATCAGACGTTTCTCATTGAAAGTGAGGATATGAAAGATGAACTTTCCTAGATTAACTTTTTCCATTTATTTAGAAATTTATAATCATTTTAGAGTCTTCGATCACCTTCTGACTGTTGTTTCTTCACCCCCGTAACGGGCATACAATCTTTCGAATTATGTCATGAGTGCATCATTAACCTCCATTTGGTTGCCAACATGATTATGTTTTAGGGATTCAGTGAACATCAAATGGCCAGACTAAAGAAAAGTGAAGCGTTCACTGCAGAAAGGGAGAGAGAAATTCGACAGGTAATTTAGAAGATTTATGATTCTTGTATGCAAGAGCACTAGATGTTGCGTTTTATATGGAATTTTTGTTGGTTTAGGTGGTGGAATCTGTCAGTGAACTTGCTCAAATTATGAAGGATTTGTCAGTTTTAGTCATCGATCAGGTTGGATGTTATATGCTTTTCTCAATAACTACGAATATAGCAGATGTCAATTTGGTTTTACTTTGCCTTCAAACAGGGGACTATTGTTGATAGGATCGATTACAATATAACAAATGTTGCAGCCTCGGTCGAAGATGGTTTGAAACAACTTCAGAAGGTCCAGTCTCTTTTTTCAGCAGCCTTTCATGCAAATATTCCATACTTTAATTTTGACAGGTGTTGAATTATTTGGCCATTAATTGTGTTGGAATGGAAACGAAATTGCAGGCAGAGAGAAGTCAAAAACAAGGTGGCATGGTTATGTGCGCGACAATTCTTATTATTATGTGTTTGGTGATGCTAGTACTTTTAGTTTTGAAGGAGATTATCTTCTAAGCTAAGCTGGTATGGTTATATGATTATACTCTCAAGCCAATGAGTCGGATTTCCAAGTTTTCCCAGTCACCGACTATCTTACTAAATGTCGAAAAAAGTTGCAGTTAATTCCTCCTCATGGTTTCTTTCTTCCCTATAGAATTTCCGGCATCATGTATAGGCTTGAGGATTCCATATTCATTCTTCCTTTTCAACCTTTTTGTGTAGGAGGATATTGTAGTTGTACACGAATGGACGCCTTTGTTTTAGCCCAAATCTTCTCTTGCAAGGACTCATTCTTCAACGCAGTAAAATACAATTAGTATTTGACATTAAGAATGGTTCTATCTTTAACACAACCCTCTATATATATATATATTGAATTGGTGTTCTTTATTTATTTTTGAACATAGGCATTTAAGATGAATGACAAGGGAGAGGGATGTTGATGGCAAGCTAATGCACACATGCTGTGAGAAGGAACTGTAAGGTAAACATTGAAAAACGGCAAACAGAGAGAAGGGGAGCAACACAAGGAAAAAGAGGATGCAGAAAGTTATGCATCATAGTATCATTTTTTCCGCAAAACGTTAGTGGTAATTGGTAAAGGATATTTAAAGCCACCGACTCTAATTTAAACCGAATTTCAAAAAGAATACAGACAAGCTCCTGAAAAGAGAGAATGCATCCATGTTTTGTTCAAGAAAAGGTCATTAGATAAGCAAATGTAAAATCAAATTTATTGAATACTAGTTCGCCCGAGGAGCAGCCCATTCAACTCTTAGGATGAGATTGTCGTATCCATACCCATTAAGCTTGTTGATGGCCCTCTCTGCGTCTTCTCTGTTCACAAAATTGACAAAACCAAAACCTCTGCTTGTCCCAGTCTTCTGATCAATAGCAACATAAACTCGGCTCACTGAACCAAAAGGACGGAAAAGCTCAAGCAAGTCGGGCTCTCTTGTGTCTTCGGAAAGGTTGGTAACCCTGACTGAGTTTTCCTCATTTCTACGCCGCATGTCAGTACCGCTCCTCTCCGGCACACCACCTCTCATGCTAGGAGGAACGTAAGCGCCCTTTGTACCACCTGCTGAAGGATTAGTTTCAGTTGGTGGCTTATCAACAAAGGTCTCACTTGGTTGAGCAAGATCCTTGTAAGGACATCTAGAGGTCCAATGGTCACCCTTCTTCCCACAAGTCCTACATACCATGAGCACAGCTCCTCCTTTACTCATTTGAGCTAGAGGATCGCCAGATGACTTGGCTTCCTCTGATTTTGTACCTATTAGTCAATTCGTCAATTACATAAGCACGAGTACACATAAAAGAACACAATAAAACTGAAATGAGGAAAGAGAAAATAAGGCATAAATGCCACAACTACCAATATACATGAGGGCCGGAAAATCAGTGGTCCATAGAAGCCATTGCATTATCAATGTCACAATGAAGTACTTTGTAGATCAAATACATTACAACATAAGGAAGTCATATCTAGTGTCGGTGACAGTCCTAGTGTGTAATCTCAAGTGTAAGATGTGAAAAGGTAATGACAGCATGAATGGGAACAATGATGTTAGAAGAAAGAAAACAATACCACAAAAATCAGACTACTTTAATGCATAACATGCCAGTCTTCGAGTATAGCACATTTGTACATCTTAACAACAACAAAGACTCATGACAAAACTTTTTGGTGCACTGCATCCATCAGAAGATTCATCTATGAACAACCACAAAACAAATGTGAGAATATAAAGCCTGTAATCATAAGTTTAGACATGTCCAAACTGCTACACCAACCACACAAGTAAACATCTTAAGGAAGAACGAGTCATCGAGCCAAGATGTTGTAATGATGGCCAGGATAAACTAAAGAGTCCCTCAGTTAATCGGGCAACAACAAGTAGATCACATTAAAAGACTCTGACTAAACCACCAATAAAAGAACACTTGTATTTAAAGAAAAAGAAAAAAGGTGAGCTTCCAAGGGTGACAAAGTACCGATGTCACTGGCTCAATCCCAACCTTGCAAAACGCTACAGTGCCAGTTAGATGGGCGAGCGGTATTGTAGGAAAGCAATTTAAACATCGCAGCCACTCAATTCTAATTTACTATCCATGTGATCCTTGAACAATTAAAGAAGAACTAGATGGAACTAAAATGTCATTCAAAAACTTTATTAAGTGGATTGTGGTAATTCATAAATGGAGCAGAACAGAACTTCAAAATATCTAGATGCTACAGTCCAGTAGACAATGACATAGATCGATCTCAAAAACAATCAGATTATAACCAAAATAGACAAAAGAAAGAGCCATATTACTGGAAATTGCAATCAGGATCTACAAAATGAAGACATTTTCTCTCCAAAAAATACAACATTAAACACCCAACAATCATGAACAAAAACGTATAAGCTATTTAATCATTGTATTAGTGGCCAGGAGTTGTAAAACGGCAGGTGTACAAATAAAACAGAGAGAATTGTTGTACCAGGAGCACGGGGGCGTTCAAGGAGGATCTCCTCCGTAGACACCATAGTGAGGCGGCTGCCGACGTCCTCGTGCACGGCATCGCCGAACTTAGGCCAGGATCGGCGCTCGACGGCGCGCTTGCTGAGGCGGGCGTTGGCCAGCTTGCGGATGCGCGTGGTGGTGGTAACCTTAACCTTGTTTCCATCATCGGTGAACTTGTATTCAATGACCTTCTTAATCCCGCTCTCGTCGGGGCCGATAACCTGTTTAGGAGGCAGCAAGAAATCCAAATCCTCGCCGTCGTCCTCGTCTAGCTCCCCCCATCGCAGCTTGTTGGGTTGCTCCTCCCTCACCATTTTGAATGTCACAAAAATCTAGGGTTTTCGGTTGAGGCGATGGATTTGGGATTACGGCGACTTTATATACTAACTCGATTGTTTCACCTAATTGCAGTCTAGTCTCTTACCTTTCGTTAAAATTACATAATTTGCCAATTACACTTTAGTTTTCAAGCAATTGATATTTAAATCAACTAGTATCTCACCCGTGCTATATACGGAACGTTGAACTATTTAAAAAAATATAATATGGTGGGTCAGTATAGAGTCCACCAAACCGCGTGTGCAAAACTCATGGAAAAGTAGTCTGAATTTTAACGCTTTGTAGGAAAAGTCCAGAATTTATGATTTACTAATATTTTGCAAATAAACATTTGACGACCAACAAAATAACGTGCCGCACGATCTTATAAAACACACTATTTGCTGATCACAATGGTTTTGTCTCCAGCAGTGGTTGTGTCAAAAACACGAATGCAGCGTACTTTGACAACCAAAGAAATTGAGGAAGCCTGGAGCTCATCGAGCATTGTGTGGAATGGTTCCATAGCGTCAAACTTTCCTCCTATTGTAAGAGCAAAATATTAAATTAACCAAAATCATAAAATAAATGAAAATTATACATTTTAAATTTAATTAATCTTGTAAATTTCTCTAAATTAAAATGATATAGTAAAATCTTCCACTCACTCTACTTAATCAGACGTTTTTAGCTTTTAATCAAATATTTAAATGACCTTTAATTTTATGTTTTTAATTTAATAGTATAATTTCTAAAATTAAATAACAAATTTTGTAAATTTCTCCAAAACTTCTCTTTTATATATTGTATGGATAGATATTATTCCACTATAGTACCGACGAAACAAATGACTTTATCTCTTTAATTCGACGATTTTACTTTTCTATATCTCAATTGATTTGTAATTTATTTTGCAAATTCGAGCTGTTCATTTTAAATTCAAATGTATCAATTGTGCGCACTATATGTATATAGTGCAGTAATATGGCCCGTGTGAGGATTAATATGATATATATGGAGTTTAATTTTGTAGCATGAATAATATTTTTATTTTAGAGGGAACTACATCAAAAGTTCCTAACGTTTTCGTTTGTGACACTGTAGATTCCTAACAAAAAAAATATACCCGGAAGACTATAACGTTAAATATAATCTCGAATCATATTTTTTCTGTCTAAAACACCCTAAGCCTCAAACGGCCATATTGGTCAAAACCCTTACAGTTATGACAATGCGGCCGGCATGCTGCTCTACAGCTGCTATTCCTTACTGTGCTTGACATAAATAGTAGATAACTGGTTTGTGAAAGTGACTTTTTCTTTTTCTTTTTCCTGCCATCCTTCACCTACAACTTAATATTAATACTCCTATTGTATTATCTTTTGTTAGGCACGGTAATTACTACAAGTATTCATATTTTGAAATTATTTAGGCCGCGATAGTAGTATTTTAGTATTCTGAGATATGCTTTGTACTTTGTTTTTATCATTTTTATTATTCTAATTATGCTTTTTTTTAATTTCTTATTATGCCTTTTAATTTTATTTGTAATTTTACAAATATTGTTGTTATTTTTAACTACACATAAAAATAAAATTGAAAATCAAATTTATGCGTAATACTTACTAATTAACAATTTTTTTTTGTATTCTATACATTTTCAATTAGTTAGACTACATCAAATTGTACAAATAATCCTATTATTATGCACATAAAGTTTAAGAAAGAAAGAGTAAAATATAATAAAATGCATTCGTCACCTAAAAAAAGTCAATTAGGTTTCCTAAGAGTATCCACTATAGGGGCGGCGCGCCAGCCGGCTCGGAAGCGGCTAAGCCGAGCTTGTCTATAGTGGGCAAAAAATCGGGGGCGGAAGGGCGTTCGGCGCCGAGTCGCCGAGGACACGGCTGAGGAAGAAGGGGTGGGGCGAGGGCCGCGGCGCCCTATTGCGTGGAAACGGGGCGGACGCGGGCGGCGCGGCTATGAAACGGCTGTGCGAGAAGGGGGGCGGCGGTGGGAGGCGGTTGTCCACCTATAGTGGATACCCTAAACAAAACAACATCGCCGCGCCGCTCTCTTCTCCGTTTTTCTCTTTCCAAGACTTGTCTTCATTTTCAATTTCTCAAGAATCTCTCCTCTTTTCTAAAAATAATTCACCTTCTCTACCCCCTATTCCTCTAATTATCTTCCTCATTCATCTTCCATGGAGACGAAGCAACTATAGTGTGGGGTCGGAGCCGGAGCAGCCATGGGTCGATGGCCATTTCTCGGAGCCTTCTTGGAGGCACTCACAGGCCGGCGGTGGGGTCGGCCGACCCCACCTGGGTCCGTCATTGTACCTATGGGAATACTATAGAATAAGAACCGGCTGTTTTAGTTCTTAATAAATTCTCTCTAAGATGAAGGTAAGTGTTAAAATTCTTAATATATTGTCCCACATCGATCGGCTTGGTGATGATCCTAGCTCATCTATAAAAGTATGAATAACTTTTCCCCTTATAAGGCCTTTTAAGGGGTGAGTGACTCATTTCTAATATGGTATCAGAGCGGGCCCAAGTCTATGATGGATTTATCTCTTTATCTCTTCTCTTGCCTACCCACGTGATGGAAGTCCGATGTGTCATTCCGGCCCACACGTGAGGGACATGTTAAAATTCTTAGAGCACCCGTAACGCATCCCGCGGGTGTCTCTTATCTTGTCCCTCCGAGACAAGACGGACGCGAGACGCGTTGCAGCGTCACGTCTCATCCCTGTCTCGCCGAGATGCCCGTCTCACCGAGTCGGTTGGCGCGCCAGCTCGCCACGCCCCCGCACGACGTGGCGCGCGCTGGCGCTAGGCGTGACGCCCACTCGCCGGCCCGCGAGTGGGCTTCGTCACGCTGATGCAATAAATTATTTTTTTAAAAAAATTCGAATTTAATAAAAAAAATTAAAAAAATGGTAATATGACCGTTCAACGGTTATTTTATTAATTTTTTTTATTATTTTTCTTTTTTTTTTATTCTGTAAATACTCATCTTTCACACACACAAACACACATCTATTCTTCTCAAATCATCTCTATTTCCTCTTCAATTTTCATCTCAAAACATCTCTTTTATTCTTCTCCCAAATTTAATCCATTCATGGATCCATTTGAGCAAATGCGTCGAATAATGGAAGAATCGCTTGAAGAAGATCGACGTAGGGAGGCGGAGGAAGCCGCACCGCCCCAAAGACGATCCCGGACTTACATCCATCGTAACCGGGAGGAAGTCGCCGCAAGGTTAGTACGCGACTACTTCTGTGATAACCCGGTATGGGGAGAGACCTACTTCCGTCTCCGTTTCCGCATGCGGAAACGACTATTTCTGCACATCGCAAATACATTGGCAGCCCGGGAAGAGTTCTTACAAGAAGGGTTTGACGCCGTTGGCCGTCCCAGCCATACAAGCAATCCGTCAGCTTGCTACTGGACAAACGGCGGATTTTAAGTTGTAAGACTATTTTATTTTATTTAATGAAGTGTGTTTTTATTGATTGAATTTGTTGGAAATAAAAATAAAAAATGAAATTGAATGAATAGTTAAGGGATGAGATGGTTAAGAGACGGTTAAGAGATGGAGGGTTGCAGGTGTTGTCTCTTAGTTAATAGATGGGATGAAAAGTACAGTGGGACCCATGAATAGTTAAGAGATGAGACGGTTAAGAGACGAATAAGAGACAGCGTTGCGGATGACCTTAATATCTTGTCCCACATCAGCTTGGTGATGATTCTAGTTCATCTATAAGGATAACTCCTCCCTCTTATAAGGCCTTTTAAGGGGGTGAGTAGCTCATTTTTAATAGTAAGCACACTAAAAAAACCCGAGAAAATGAGAACAAAAACTCTCATTGAGAGAAATGAATTGAAGAGAGAGATAAATTGACCCTTGAAATGTGCATCATAGGAAATAAGTCTGCATGTGTGCACTGAGTAGGTGTGCAGGTTGGTGGTCATATGACTAAATTGACTTTTAAGCCATTTGGGCATTTTAGTCCGAAAATTGGCTAAAAAACAAGATATGTGATTATGTTTAACGCTTGAGTCTTTCGGCAATATTTTTTTAGGGACCTACAGTATCACAAACGGAAACGTTATACGCTAATAGATTTATATAAATTTATGAATAAATCCAGCCCTAATGTATGCAATTAGAATTTTCCATGACATCATAGAATAGTTTAATACTCCCTCTCTGCATCATTAAAAATAAACGTTTTCCTCTACTTTATTGTCTCATTAAAAATAAAACATTCCTAAAATGAAAACAATACAACTCTACTTTTTCTTTACTTTCTATTCACTAACTCACAAAATAACATTACATAAAATCTCATGCCGAAAATTAAATATTTCATATTTATTGGGACAGAGAGAGTACCACAAATAGTTAATGTGGAAATGAGTAAAGTAAGAGAGAGAATAATGCTAGAAGAGTCTTATCTAAGTTATTCTCTCTCTTACTTTACGCATTCTCAATTTTAAGTATTTAATACTCCATCCGTCTCATTTCAAGTGATTGACTGTTTTTCATCACGTGTTAGGAGAAAATGATAACAAATAGTTAAAGTGGAGAGAAAGTAAAGTAAATGAGCTTCTACATTATTCTCTCATTTACTTTACTTTATCTTAACTTTAACTATTTATTATCATTCCCGCTAAACAATGGCCAAAAAAAATCAATCACTTGAGCCAGGACGGATAGAGTATCATTTTTTCAAACGAATGCAGAAAATGAAACGATTCAACTGCCATGGAACGGAGGGTGTATAAGTTAAGATCAATAGTCTCATGTTGCTTTCACCTTTTGTCTAGCCCAATTTTAATAAGTTCCGTTCAGTGTCTCATTTTCAGGTACTCAGAATATTGATCAATCAATTTTAAGTTGAGTTGTATTTTTTAATTCTTAATAGAAAAGCTAAAGCATAACATCATTTTCATGAAATGGAAATTTATACTATAAAAATGTACCCTCCCCACATACTTCGTAGGGCGAAAAATGAATAATAATATTGTTGAAGAAATGCAGTTTCTCATTGCTTCAAAAAGTATGACAAGCCAATAAATAGCGCAGGGAAAGATTGCCTGCTCTTGGATCCATATACAAATAACAAATGTCAGTAACAACCTAATCTACACGAGTTAGCATATATTGTGTGGACAAAATCAAGTATAAAACCTACTAAAAAGGGGGAGAATTTTGAGACAAGAAGGGTGTGGCATCACCGCATTCCTGACAAAGCAATGGGAGCAAGATAAGCATCAACCTTGGATTCGATGTGTCTGCATTTATGGATGTTGCCCCCTCATTAAAAATTGTGTATTTGCTGGAAATAGTCCACTCACAATGCAACGTTGCTCAGCTAAAACCGAGTGTGTAGAGATCCTTGTAATGTCCTTGAAGGTACTGTAGCCTGCCTCAACATCAAGTTAACCAGAAAGTAACTAACATTAGTTGCATGAAAATGATTTCAATGTGACCACGAGAGTATTAGCTCGTGTTCAATCAAAAATGTTTCTAAACTCTTTTTAAAAAACACACAGCAGGAAACATTGTATTCAAGCATATTCTGTTCATGAAAATGATCTATAGCCATGATTTTTACTAGAAAGAATGGCTCAGTTCTCACCTCTGTAAATTGAAATGGCGGCGTGCTAGCATCAGCACCAGTGTTTGATGTGGTACTGCAATGATGCAGTTGCTGTTGAGCCAAATCCCCGCCAATTCTTGCATTGATCCCAGCATATTCACTTTGTGATAGTCCACCAAATGGGTGAGCATTCGAGGTAGAAGGTTGACTTCGAAGCACACCTCCACTCAAATTGCTTAATCTTGGAGAGAAGGAATCCCTATTGTACAATGAAGATGTGCTATAGTCAGCCAGTCTTCCCCGGAAGTTAGTTTGTGAAGCCATCCTTGGCATGATTGTGTTTTGAGTTGCTATGACTCCACGACCGATTTGTGAACCAAAAGTATTGATTGCTGACGCTGAGGCCACACCATCATTCCCTTCAGCTTGCCGGCTTCTGAATCGATGTATCTGTCGCTGTATCCGTCGTCTGTCATGCAGAGTGAATGCCCCAGACCCAGAGGCAGGTGAAGGGGGTTGAAGATGCCCGATTGCATGCCTTGGTGATTGAGAGTGCCCGCTGACTTGACTCAATGGGGTGTCAGGTACGTATGCCTCATTGAGATCGAAGGTTTCGCGAACAGCACAACCGGGTGATGAGCCAACTGATACATTGTTGTTCGGTCCATGATCAGGAGTAGAATTCAGAACTTGAGCATTTGAGGAAGCAAGGGCTGTTGGCCTACAGCCATCACAGTACCAATTTCCATCTGGCACCTCACGTCCGAGACCAACACAGTAAGTATGTGCAGGTGAGTCGCAGAGGTCGCAGAGAAGCATAAACGCATCATCCCCACCTTGTAGACACTCAGTACAAAGAACATTTTCGTATGGATCAAGATATCCCCTAAGCTCCTCTTCAGATGGCTGATAAACCTGACAGTTTTTTTATTAAGAATGGAATAAGTAAGAGATAAGAAAGACAGTATTGTTTCTTGATCACATAAATTTACAAATGTTCATCCTGATACCTGATCACGCTCAGGAACCGGAAAAACTGCATCCCTTAGATCATTCCCACCATCCGTTCGTGCAGTTCTACTGATGGTTGTGAACCTTTGCTTGCAGAGAGGACAGCGAGATTCCACTTTCGACCATTCCATGATGCAAGCGAAACAAAAGTAATGACTGCAACAATTTAAAACTCCTTTGACTGTGTTTTTACCCTCTTCAGATAAACAAATCCCACAAACTTGCTTCACAATCTCAATATTCAAATCTACCACCTTTTGTTTACCCTTCCTTCCTGGGCGCTTTCCCTTTACAGGCACTAACTTTTCCTCTTCAGTCATTTTCAAAGAGTTAGAGATCCTTAAATTAGTGTTCGACCTCTTACAGAATTGAGTAGCTTCTTTAATCTGTTCTCTCTCTTCTTCTGATATTGTGTACTCATAATCAGATGATTCTGAGCTCAAAATATCAATATCAGAATCAGAATTCACAGTTACAGTTGCTTTCTTCCTCCTGCCCCAACCCCACTCCTTGATTGCTTTCCTTTTTCTCGAAGCAACGTTCTGATCTTTAAATTCCTTTGAAGGATTAGACCTTTTTGTCCTTAAAACTCGTCTTCTTACTGGCTTTCTACAGTTACTTTTCAAAACCTCACCTGGAGTAAATTCCTCATCATCAGAATCATCAGACTCATTATAATCATCATCTTCATTTTCTTCACTAAATGCAAGTTTATCTATTTCTTTAGATTCCTCATTATAAGAATCCTCATACATCTCGGTTCTTGAAACTCGGGATTTCTTGCTTGGATTCTCATCAACAAAGTCATCCTCATCTTCTCGACGAAAAAATCTAATATCATCATCCTCATCATCATAATCTTCTTCTTCTTCTTCACTTTTCTTTTGTTGCCTCACACTAGAAACACAATAATCATCATATTCCTCTTCCTCTTCACTGTCAGATACCTGTTTCTTTCTAGACTTCACAACCATATTTTTCTTCCTTGTCTGAAAAGATTTTCGCCCTTTTGGCTTGCCAATCTTCTTAGTCTTAACCTTCTTTTCTATCCACTCTTCTTCCTCATCATCAAATTTCCCAAAACTCTCATCTGATTCATTCTCAGCAAGGGAAGAACAATAGTCATCTTCAGACAAATGAAACTCTTCATCTTCATCCACCCTATAATCTTCATCAGACTCATCTGAACCTTTTTTCTCCAATCGGACTTTATTTCTCGTCTTGCGTTTGTAACTAACCTTGCCTCCCCTTGCCATCTGTTCAGGCACCAGCTATTAAACATTACGATTCAAAATTGAAACAGTATAAGATTCCATATGTAAATCATGCAACGCTGAAAAACCGATTCAATATAAAGTATTTGGCCAATAAGCTATACACAGGGAGCATGAAATGAGCTAATTAAACAGAAAGATCAATGTTTTCTCAGTTCCAATCCTTATATTTACCGTTTTTACACCAATTTAAAAAATAATCCAGAAGATCGATCCCATTTAATTTCTACAATAATTCAGCAACATATGAGAATCAAATCACAAAAAAAATCGAAATTAAGTCTCTAAATATCATATGCAGTCCAGATTCCCAAAGCGCGAAGAAATCTCAGAACTAATTAAACCGATCTTATTCACCTCCAAAATGATAAATCCCCAAAAAAACCCTAGATCGAAATCAATTCAATCAATTCTTACCCCTCAGTAATTTATTCAAGTTTCAATAAAAACAATCATAATCTATCAGCAGAAACGATTTTAACAAGAAAAAAAATTATTGACAAGTTAACCCCATCTTCTGATCATATCAATTCAACTGGTAGACTCAGAAAGGAACAATTACCGAATAAAATGGAGCTGGTCTTTGTTCCTCAGAAAAATTAGAAGCGAGTCAAGCAATAGGAGCAGGAAAAGTACATATAAATGGAAACGCTGAGGAAGTTCACAGGCTGTAGAGAGAGAAAGAGAGGGTAGCAGTGTGGGGAGAGAATGCTGTAATAAGCAAAAACTAATTTGTACACAGCAACTGCCTCCTCTCTCTCGCTTTTTTTCTCTCACGCCACACTTATTTATAGATACGTTTAAAAGATTTGGAGGTAAAAGTTAAACTTTGGAAGCAAACAATTTCAGTATAGTAGTAAGTTTTGTTCTTCAATTAAATTACCAAAATAGGGACTCACATTCAACTTCAACTTCGTCACACTTTTTCGGCCAGACTATAAAAAAAGAACTACTCCAATGTTTAAAATCGTTCACAATTATTCTACATTAATTTTTTTTTAAACTAAGTCCGATATAAATCATATAATAGTAAAAAAATATTTACAGTGAATTAAATAATGTTGTCTAATATATACCGAATTGATAATATTATATGTGCCTGAATTGTTCCATCATATAATTACAATGAAGAGATCTAAACTTATGGATTTTTATTTTGTATTTTTAAAATTGTCAGACAGACAATGATTTTACCAACTTTATAATTCTGACAAATTTACCCATTTATTCATGTACTTATATAGGAGGTTAAGAGGCATCAAGCTTGTTTTTTTAATGTTATTTTTATTTACAAATGTACTACAGAATGATAAAAAAAATTTAAAATTTATCAAATATTATGCCTTTTTCGTATCATTACACATAGTATTATGACTTACTGAATCTAATTCTTGATTCTGAAACATGTTTAAGAGATTAGTAAAAATATTAGATGTGCTTGTCTTCCACGTTTCGGTTATAGCACCATACAAAACTAACTAAACTGCGTAGAGCAACACGGATAATTTTCTACAAATACTACTTTATATTGATAAAAAAAAAATCATTTTTATGCCTTTTTCTCATGATTACACATTTATTTGCGAATTCACTTCATTTGTGCATGTGTGTTTTGAATATTTTGATCGATTGTATTTATGTGCAAATATTTGAGTAACTTAATTACGATCAAATTGGTAATCCAGCCAAAATTTGCAACGAATTGAACAAATAATACTCCTAATTAGGAAATTTCAATAATTTATTAAAATAGCAGATTTTGTATAGAGATTTGATTTTGTTACTATATATATGCGCCTAAACCTTTTATGCCCGATGTTTCATTGTTCGTGTTTGGGCATTCGGATGGTCTATTGTTCTACTTAAATCAAGGAGAGTTAATATATTTGCAAACACATTAGAGGTTTTTATTCACTCATAAATAAGATGTCAATATGATCTTTCACTCTCACTCTAATTATTTCATAACGAAAATAAAAGGAGTATTTATTTTACTACTATAAAACGTTGCAAACGAATTAAAAGAGTATTTTACTTTAAGTACCGAATTTCTAAGTATGTCGAGTACGTATTTTTAAGTCAAGTATTGATCATTCAATGGGAATTTTCTTGATTAGTCCTGATGCTTTCTTCTATGATCTTTTATTTTCGCTAAACAATAATAATATGCTAAACGATCTTATTGATTAAGATCTATCTCAAATGTAAATTTTGCATCCAAATTTTTAAGTCAATCACATGATTATATTTTAATGATGTTTGACATAGAGTGAAGAGTCTAGTATTAACTACTATGTTCGAATAAGACACTACAAAAAAATGCAAAATAGTGACAGAATTAGTGACAGAAATGTGTCAGTCACTAATTAGTGACAGATTTCTCGGTCACTAATGCGGAGCAGCGGCTATGGTTTCCGTCATAGTAAATTTAGTGACTGAGTGATCCGTCACTAAAACTTTTCACTGACAAGTTTGTTATTGACGGATATGCCAAAACTTGATCCGTCACTAATCTGTTAAGTGGTGAAATTTCGCTGTTTAGTGATGGAAATTTCATCACTAATTGAGTGATCCGTCACTAAAACTTTTCACTGACAAGTTTGTTATTGACGGATATGCCAAAACTTGATCCGTCACTAATCTGTTAAGTGGAGAAATTTCGCTGTTTAGTGATGGAAATTTCATCACTAATTGGCGAGTTTTTTTGTAGTGAGAGTCGGTTCATTTTTATTATAAATGGTAATAAAGTCTCATATTTCACTAACTCATTCTACTCACATTTCATTTAAAACTAATAAATATAAATGGGACTCATATTGTAATAACTTTTTTCCAATTTTTTTTTACATTCTTTAAATCTGTGCCAAAATGAAATTGTTAATAAACCGAGGAAGGGAGTATTTAGATTCAAATCATAATACGTTAGACCGTCCCAAAAAAAAATAAATATAATGTCTCATACATATCATATACTTACTGTAATTCATCGTAAGGTTTGAGGAAAGTGGGAGGAAGTTTAATAATTTTAAAAATGTGTATTACGGAAATGACCCTAAAATATAGTTGAGGTAGTTAAACTTTGCGAATTTTGTAATTAGCAGGTAGACCGAATCCAAAAACATTTTTTTAAAACTTTTGGGCCCTACCCAGCTGTCACCACCAATCAAATTATGCACACAGCCTTGATTTCAGATTGAATTATTCGATATACACAGAAAGGAAAAGTGAATTATTTATCTAAATAATACTATTACTAGTATTACTATATGTTCTTGTTTAACGGAAATTACTTGGATGCACAATTAAGCCAAACTGGACGTACTTTTTTCTAAATTTGTCATACTAATCAGGGAAAGGCTTAATAATGAATACTATTATTCCCTCTTTTATCCGTCATTAATGGCTACAAGTTGATTTGACTCGAGTTTTAAGATAAGTAAAGAAAATGGATGAAAAAAGTTAGTAGAAAGGAGATTTTACTTTTTTTATATTCATTTTATAATAAAACGTGAGTGGAATGAATTAGTAAAATGTGAGATTCGTTATTAAAATTAGTAAAAAATAAGTATGACAAGTATTGGCGGACGTAATGAAAATAAAACTAGTGACAAGGAGTAATGGAGAATAGATATTAACTCCTTATGGCACCTGCAACGCAGCCCTTGCCAAGCTCGGTCTCATCCCAGCGTGACAAGCCACAGGCAAGCTCAATATTACTCTTTTTGTTTTAAAAATTTTATTAAAATTAATCTGCATGTGAATATTTTGTTTTTAATGAATCTTATAATTTAATTAAATCAATTTTTATAAAATTAAGTTTTATAGTAATAAATAAATTAATATATCAAATAAATAGAAAATAAATAGTGAGTATTGAATGGAAGAGATGGTTAAGAGACGGAGAATTGTAAATGCTCTCTTAATTAGTTATAGAGTAAAAGGTGACGTGAATCCATAAGAGAATCTCCAAGGGGAAGGTATATAGATCTCATTTACCTTCTCAAAAAGATTATTATACCTTCTTAAAAAGTAATGGACTCCAAAGAAATAAGGTAAATTAAAAAGGCAAACAAAATAACTAACTTTTTACTTTTTCTATCAAGAAGAGGTAAAGATACCTTCTCAAAATGAAAGAAGGTATAATACCTCCTCAAATACCATTTTCATTGGAGCATGAAATTTTATTAAGAAGAGGTAAATATGACAGTTATTTCTCGTTACCTCTCCATTTATCCTCTCCCTTGGAGATGCTCTAAATAGTGAACGAAAAAAAAAGAATAAAAGATGGAGAAAAGACAAATAGCAGATGGCCTTAAGATGAGCGCCTCCTTTTTAGGGAGAGCTAAGTTAATGTTTGTTTGTTGGGTATTTTGGTTTCCCGTTGCTTTACACCTCATTTGCTCACCTAAATACATGTGTATGTGTTTGTTAGTTGTTGAGTTAAATTCTAACTAATCCTTTTTCTTTGACCTTGCTGCAATTTAGACTCAATTTTTTTTAAAAATAATGTTTCGATGATATTCTTGAAAGGATATGGGCTAGATTAGATTAATATGGATTAAATAATTATAGTTGGGCTACAATTATAATAGTCTATAAGCCCAACAATCATGGAACCCTAGTGACTCACCATCTATATAATGGTTATTTATTCTCCATTGTGGGAGAAGAGAAATAGCGTAACATTAGAGAGAAAATACGTAAAGCTTTGTAGAGAATTCCTAGCTTTCTCTATAGAGCGATTGTACCGAGGAATTGTTCCTGCATCGGATCAGAATACACGTGGACCTCGATAGTAGTGGATTCAACTTGCAGGACACAATCGTAGAAGAAAACAACACAACAAGTAAGATTTAGTTCCGTTGTGTATTACGTGCTCAACTTGCAATATGATTATGAATCTAGATCTGTTATTCTTGTCTGCAATTTCCGCTGCGCTCATTAGATGAATACAAGAATTCCTAACAGTGGTATCAGAGCTCAGGGCTTGATTCATAATTAATTTTGTTTCCTAATTAATTTGTGGATGATTTTGGAAATCAAAATTATGAAATAAGATTTCAAAATTCTTGCAATCGAATCCGATTTGATTTGATTAATTCAAAATTGGAAATTTCACGAAATTCAAACGAAATCTAAAATCACTATGATCTTCGAACAACAAACCCCAATCTCTCTGCAACTCCTCGATTTGATCGGCGGCTGCTTCTCGGAGGCGGGGGGAGCGAGGGCGACGGTGGGGCGGAAGATCTGGTCTGAGAGTAGAGGCGTCGTATCGACGGGGACTGGGGACGGGGCAGCCGATGGCGGCTATGCTCTCCTGTAGCCGCGCCGCAACGTAATTGGAGACGCATCGCGTGCAGTAGGAGTGGTTGCAGCCGTGGATCTGGAACGAGTCACTGATTGGCTTCTCGCAAGCGCATGAGAGGATTCCAATCAATAATCTCCGAAAACGTAAAAAAAAATTACATTATTAAAAAAAAAACCCGACCTCCGCCTCACTCCTCGCCTCTGTCGCCCCCGTCGCCGCCGCCTCCGTCGACGCCGGTACCCCCGGTCTTCAAATCGTCACGCATGCTCACGAGCAATGCGTGAAGAAAGCTCTTCTCCTCGGGGTCCTCTGCCGCCTTCCAATCGGCTAAGATCTTGACCATCTGAGCACGCGTTTGTTGACACGCGAAGAATTTGAGATCCTCTGTCGACTGGCCAAGGGGGGATGCCGATTGGACCTCCTGGGACCCCCCGGCGCCCCCCTCGCCTCCCGTTGCGCCCGCCTTTGACCAACTGGGCGAGTTCGGCGAGCGAACGATGGAGGGGACGGGAGCTCCTAAGCACCCTCGGGGAGGTCGTGGGAACCACCGCCGCTGCCGCTGTAATCACCGGTATAGTTCAGTCGTTGCTTCTTCGGCCAGCCAGCGTCGACACCTGCCCGGAACTTCTCGGAGTCGTCCAGCACCTCATAGCAGTTCCAGTAGGTGAACTTCTTATACAACCCGGGCTGGGGGAAGGCTTTCTCCGCTATCCTCCTGCAGTCATCCTCCGTTTGGCCACTGCTCTGCATGCGGAGGGCGTTGGCGTACAAGCCCGAAAATCAGGAGACCCCAGCCCCGATTCGGTCCCACGCCTTCCGGTACTCCTCCCCGTTGCACGGCCTCCCGTCCGGGCAAAATGCCTTGTAGGCTACTGCTATTTTGGCCCACATATTGACGATCCTCTGATTGTTCGAAGTGAGGGGATCATCGCAAACACTCACCCACGCCTTGGATAGCGCAACGTTCTCCGCATCCGTCCACCACCTCCGTACCGAGCAGTCGTCCTCAACTGGTTGCAACGACTCGCCGACCCTCTTGCCCTTCCCCTTTGGGGGGCCCCGACCCCGCCCTACTCCATCCGTTTGAACGGGAGTTTCCTCCGCACCGAGAAGATCAAACCCCAACTCCTCTAAGGAGAAAGTTTCATATTGCGTGAACTGCGCCTCCGCTGGGGTCGATGTGTGCGAAGAAGCAGTCGAAAAATCAAAATTGGGGCGATAGACGTCCCCCCCCGGCATCATCTGCATCCCGGGTGCCGACCTCGGCATCGCCGGTAACCCCCCGGCATACTCCCCCCGGCTGCCATCCCGGGCATCATCTGCTGCCACGGGTACATGTTGTAGTACCCGGGAATCGGACCCCATCCACCTCCCATGGGTACCGGGGGAGTTTGAGACCCGCTCGTCATTGGAGTACCTTCGTTGTTGTTCTCCATTTCACGTTGTTGATCTTGTACAGAAATTAAGATAGATAGAGTACTCGTTAAAACAAGTGGTGCGAATGAAAATGACGTGCAAAGTGCGTATATATAGTGTTTCAAAAATTTTAAAAAAAAATTTCACTCACCGGTCCGGAGCCTGCAATGGCGGCGAGCGGACCGGCGAGCGCATCGCCCAGCGCTCGCGAATCGGCGTGTGCTCGCCGTTTTTTTCGCCGAAATGGTGCTCGCCGGTTACAATGGTTCGGCGAGCGAACCCGCGAGCGCAGGAGATCGGCTAGTCGGTCCGCTCGCCGCCATTGTGGATGCTCTAAAGAGATAGAGAGAGGTAGGGTTGTGGCCTGCCTAGGGATTTATTCTTTCTTTTGTCTGTAGTGTTGATTAGCCCTTGGTATAGATTTGGCTTGATAACCAAATGTTGATTGTCAAACAAACAAAATAAGACTTCGTTATTAAAAAACACTTGAGATGAACGGCGTCTCCCTTTATTAAATCTGAAAGGGACGAGGGACTTATTCATGCCAATCAATTGATAAAATAGTCCACAGAAAACAAATCTATATGTTCGTTTGATTCAGGTTTAATATAATTAATACAAACTTCTTACAACAACATGTGCATCCATGAATGAATGAAATTAAAAAAGAAAAAAAAATGTTCAACTAGGGATTTGGCCTAACATGGATTCCTTCAACAATGAGCCCTCCCTTAAGCTGATGACCCTTAATCTCCTTGACAGCCATGGTTATGTCGCCGGTGTCACCAGCACCTATAAAGAAGTCTCCGATGTGGATTTCGAGCCAGCCATCTTGCCTCTTAGAAGGGGCGGCTGTGGCGGTGTTGGGCCCTATCCTCTCCTTCATCATGTGCAACCTGTTCCCGTAGAAGAGGGCGTGCAAGGGGCGGTTAGTGGTGTCGTCTAAAGTGGCGGTGCTGGTGGCCAGCAGGCGGTCCCCGGAAGCTATGAAGGTTTCACATGGTATGGAGTTGAGGCCGTATGCATCCTTGCTGATTTTGAATAATAGGTATGCGCCATAGTTGGTTTCGGGAGACAGTGCTTGGCTTCTTATCTTGCCCTCTATTTCGAGCCTCTCTGCCGCTTTCACCTCACCCACCTTATCAAATCTGTACATATATATACATGCATTTCTAAATTATATAGACGTTTGGGCTTGATTATTAGCATATATTAAAAGAGAGAGTACTAATAAAATACCTTGATTCTGGGATGGATTTCCAGGTCCAGTTGCTGCTGTTGTTGTGGAAAATGGAAAGATCTGTTGCAGAAATTATGTATGATTTTCTCCCTGTTGATATCTCTAATGCAAATGCCTACACCATGATATGATCATATCTATGTCAGTAGAGTATTTATTTGAATATAATGGTGATGGAAAATGGGGTGTGATTACCTTTTTGGCATCATCAAGAAGGATGGATTGAGAGAGGAGGAAAAAGAGGTTTTTGGTGGATGAGGAGTTGATTGGTGATGGGAGAATGGTATGGATATCGGAAGGCAAGAATTGGTTCCACACAAGGTTGGATTCAGCGGGACGTCGGAAGTCCTTGGAGACTGTAAGAGTTCTGCATACATCTGCCGGAGAAGTCCTGGATAATATCCTCGAGACGCAGTCTTCCGGCAGCTGCCTCCATAAACATGCCATTCCAATATCTAACCAAATTAAAATTATGTTTTGAGTTGTGTGATTAATAGTAGTATTTATATATAGTTTTAAATTAAATGCAAGACTTTTCAAGGTCCACGGTTATGTAGTTGATGAACTTTGTGCATTAGTCAAAAGCGCTCGTGGTCTACTTGCATCATTGATACTCCTATTAATTATCGCATTTCATTAATAATATATATATTTGACCTTTTGAAAGTTGAATAATAAACGATATTTCCAATCTTACTTGTGTTATGATAATATCAACAAGAAAAGTAGACAGATCACGGCCAGATAAATTCTTAGAAACATGTTCATAGAGTAATAGTACAATGTCATAAGATGCAATGAAGAATACTTCTGGTTTTCCACGTGATCGAGTTTGTCTCTTTTGGCCGGCCTCTTTCCTTAATTTTATATTTAATTAATAAATCATGATTTCGAAATGGTCAATTTAATTAGGCATCAATTAATTCAGACTTGAAGCTAAACATTTGTAATGATTAGCTCTTATATTAGTTAGTACTATTTGATTAGCTATGTACACATGGATGTGAGTAATTTGATTAGCTATGTACACATGCATGTGGAGTAATTTGGTAGGGTTTAATAAAGTAGATAGAATTATATAACCACTGTTTTGTTGTGTTTTAACTTTTAATTAAGAAAATAAATAGACCGCGTTTTGAACATGAAATTTATGTGGTGACATGAATTAAGTCCATGGAACAACTTTGAAAGTAGTGTAGATGGAATTTAAGGGACCCCTTTCACTTCAATTAACTTTTACTATTAGTTTTACTTTAGATTAAACAAAAATATAATCTTTAACTTGTTTTGAGAATGTTAAGCACGTCTTATTTATTTTTATTTTTTTTTAAAAGGAGGATCGACGGTGGTTCTCCACCTACCCCCGAAGTGACTCGGACCCCGGCCTAACGGTCGGAGGTGAAATGTCTTACCAAGACGCGCTTCGTTGTCAAGGTGGGACCCAATGGGTCCACCAGCCCCGCAGGAACGGGTCCAGAATTTTTCACCTCCCCCAGCTCCTGGGTCCAGGCACGGGTACAGGCTTAATCACCTTCCGAAGCTCTGGAGTCAGGCCAGTGAATCCACTAGGCCCCAGGGAAATTAATCCCCAAGATGGGCCTCCCAGGGGTCGAGCACGCGACCTCTAGGATGACGCGGTATCCTTGGCTCCCTTCTCAACCAGTTGAGCTAGGAGGCTTGGATAGGCACGTCTTATTTGACCCCACCCACTTTCATGGCCCATAGAAAAACGCTCATACATTTTCACGAATCACTAGTACCTTTCAAGATATTAATTGACTAGTTTTTATTTCAACTATTCAATTCAATGTTTTGTTTGCATTATGGGTGTCAATACCGCGTATGAGCTTGTGCAATGCAATGCAACCCAAGGGACCCCGTTCAGGCCAGGTGTTCCGAGCTCGTAAGAGAATTATTCTTCTAAACTTTTTTTAATGAAAATAAGATTTATTTCTTTTAGTCGTATTAAATAGTATTTATTTTAAATTGATTATATTCATGATATTTGCATTGCATATTTATTTCAATTTTAGTTTAACATCTTGATTAGAATAAGGCGTTACATCTTACATTAAATGTTAATTCACCTAAACAACAATTAATTTCATGTGATTAAATAGCTAGACATGACTTATAGGAGATACTTTGGGCTTCCCCCAACAATATTGAGAGAATATGAAACCTCAAATTTTGAATGCTCTACATTTAGAAAGTCAGCCCCCCACATCGATATACTTCTTTAACTTTTTAACAGTTGTACTATAATTTGATATCAAAATACGGAAGGCTAAATTAAATTTTTTGGAGATCGAATTCAATAATTTAATTCAACCTCCCCAGATTTACAATAGCACTTTCGTCTGTAGTATTGGAAAAAAGAGTTTGGTATGCAAATGTGTATGTGTGAACGTAATGATTCTTTTTCCTACATTTTCCAATGGGGCATGGCAAGGCATGGCATGGCTCCCTGTCTACACAACTTTTCTCTTTGGAGGACGTCATGTTTCTTTTTTTCTTTCTTGGTTGTTTCCTTTCCTTTCCATTAAAGATGTTGTAACTTGTAACTAACTAACTATTGGGGATATATGGAAGATCCCTAATTCTCCAGGATTTAATTCAAAAAATTTATTTAGGTGGGCATACTCCTATGGATTAAATGGATATCTTTTTATTGTATATCATTACTACTTGCTACTTCCTGTTGGAATCTTGTTTTAAGATGTCCGGTCAATGAAGTTTGACCAATAATAAATGTGACGAGACATTTAATTTAAGAGAATTAAATGATATAGCGTCGATCTACGTTCCGCGTAGATGACCGTAGTATATTCACTTTCTTAAATCCGATTCCCGGTGAGTAAGAAATAGTGGATTAAAGTTGGTCACATTGTAGCTTTTGATAAAGCTAGGAGTTGAAAGTGTAGGGAGTAATTAACTAGTGTTAATTATCCCACATAGGAGATGAGACACATCTTTAAATGTGTATTTATTAAGTGACTTATTATACTTAGTAATTATCGTGGACTAAGATGGGTGAAAGAGCCCACACGCGCGCACGCGCGCCGCGCCGCGCCCGTGACCGTGCCCGTGACCGTGCCCGTGCCCTTGCCCTTGGACTTGCTCCTGGATCCAGACTTAATGTTTTGGACCACCTAAGTTTTGGGCAGCAACCTGATTAATTTGACATGCTGCGTCTTGATCAGCAGTTTGATCAACTCGGCTTGCTGCGCCTTGAGCGATGGCTTCAATAGCCTGATCAACTCGACCTGCTGCGCCTTGAGCGATGGCTTGATCATCGTCTTGATCAAGTCGAAGTCCACATGTGACGGTTGAACTAAGGCGTGTACATCGTCTAGATTCAAAGTCGACCACTCCAGCTTTCAAACTCGTAACGGCCGGCGGTTACAGCCCCGCCATAATGAGCCATGATGACAGCCATCAAGACTGAGTTGATCCCTGCAGTGGACCAAGCCTATAAATAGGCTAGTCATTTCTTGCATTAGGAATAGAGCACAACAGAACAATTAGAACACAAGCATCATACTCTCTGCATAGTCTTTCTTTCCGAAGCTCTGCCATCTCATCCATCCAGTTCGCCGGAGCTCTGTTGATTGCGGTGCTGCTTCACCAGAGACGTAGTCGTTTTATCTTTGGGGACGACACGCCAAACCGAGAGCACTACCGGGGCGTATCTCGTCTTGCAGAAAGAGGACTCCTCGACTCGGCTAAACGCTTTTACGGTTTTACAGTTTCGATTTCATTGTAATTTTCAGTTTTAGTTCTTCCTTCCTTCTTGGGTTGTATTACGCCCGGTATTGTTTATCTCTTGTAATTCCAGCATTATCCCCAACAATCGCAAGACGAGATATACTTGCTGTTGAAGGTTTCGGACCTAAACTGAACTAAAACTTTCAAAACTTTAAATACCTTTGCTTGGAGATGTCGACCAATGCCAACACCGTCGCTGCCACCACCGCCGCCGCATCTCCATCCACCATGTCGACCACTGCACCGGTCAACACATCATCGATTCCGACGGTGATGCCCACTCCTGGGCGCTATCCATCTTCATCAACAACCCCTTGGGAGTTTGTTAATGTAATATCCAAATCTTTTAGAAGTTTAGAGTTAGTAATTAGATTTTTAGTTAGAGGTTTTATGTGTATATGTTTTTATTAGGAATAAAAGAAATAAATTAGGAAATAGAATTAATGAGATAAAGAAAAAGAAGAAAGAAAAGGAATAGGAAGTTGATGAGTAAGTTAAGGATAAGGAAACGTGTCTTATGGGGGAAAATAGGAAGAAGAATAAGAAAAAAAAAGAAAAAGGAAATAGGAAAATAGAAATTTCAAAATTTTTCCTTATCTTTCTCCTCTCCCTTTCGTGCTCTCTCTCCCTCTCTGTGAAGATTTTTGACAGCCATCCACTCCCTCCGATCAGCCACCGCGACTCCTCCGATCGCTCCACCGCGTAACATGTAAAACACTCCATCAATCTGGTGCATGAAAGTGAGCACAATACGAAATAAGCACGGAAACAGAGGACACGTGGCAGAAGAGGAGTAACCGAAGCAGAGGACACGTGGCAGAAAGAAGAGTAGTCAGCTCAGTTAGTTAGTTTCATAACTGCCAGTTGATTAGGTTGATGAAAGTTAGTTACGAGAGTTACATCTCTATATAAGATGAATTCTCTTCAATTGTAATTCATTCCAGATCTTAATGCAAATTGCTTCTTCTTCTTCTTCTTCTTCTTCGTTCTATTCTCCTGTTCGTAGTTTAATTCAAGTAGGTGCAATTCCGGTTGTTGTTCCGGTCATCAACGACCCCGATTCCGCACCAAGTGGTATCAGCCGTTCTGATCCGAGGCCTGAGATGGTGGACACACGCTCTACTGACATGCGGAGATTGGAGGAATCGGTCAAAGCTACTATGGCTGAAATCTCTGCGAAACTTGTGGACACCGAGAAGCGTCGGGAAGAATCTGAGGCGGCGCGCGAGCTCGCTATGAAGGAATTTCGAGAGGAACTCTTAGCTCTTCAGCTACAACAAAATGAGTTGATGTCTCGTTTCACTCAACCACCAGAAGGCACTCATTCTACTCAATTTACTGGAGGAATTCCACACCGGCAACAATACTTTGCAACTCGCCAATCTAAGGTTGGTTTTCCTATCTTCAATGGAGAGGATTTAACCGGTTGGATTCTCCGTTGTGATCATTTTTTTGAGGTGGATTTAACACCGGACGAATCAAAAGTGCGATTGGCAGTGATTAATTTCGAAGGCCGCGCACTTCAATGGTTCCAAAACTGGGCAAAATATCATGATCGTCCAATGAATACACCATGGCTACTGTTTCTGCGTGCTTTGGAAGCTCGATTTGGTGATCAGCTTCTCGGTGATCCAATGACAGAGCTTTTATCACTCAAGCAAACAGGTTCGTTTGCTGACTACCATGATAAATTTGAATTGCTGCTTGGTAGAGTCTCATTATCTGAATCATATGCTATTAGCCATTTTATCAATGGATTGAAACCTCATGTACAAAGAGCTGTCAGAATGTTCATGCCACAAACTCTAGTACATGCTTATGCTTTAGCTAGACTTCAGGATCTGTCGACTAATGCTAAAGAGGTTATGCCTTACAATTCTAAGAGATTTACTACCACTGATGCTAGATCTACATCACATTCAACACCACTATTACCCACACCTACTATACCTGCTGTAAAAACTAGACGTTTATTAACAGAAGAGGAGATGGCTGAAAAAAGAGCTAAAGGTTTATGTTATGGCTGTGATGAGAAATTTGAAAGAGGGCACCGATGTGTTAGGAAACAACTGTACTTGTTAGAGATAGATGATGGTGTGAGAGACTTACCTATTGATACTGAGATTCAAGAGGATGAGTTAAATGAGGATGAGAATCCCCTGATATCAATACATGCTATATATGGCTCTCCATCAAGAGGTTTTCGTACCATGCGAGTCACTGGTCGTGTGGGGAAGAAAGCCATTCATATCTTGATCGATTCAGGTAGTACACATAATTTTCTTGATCTACATTTAGCAAAGAAGTTGGATCTTCAACTGACATCAGTAACACCAGTGATGGTGGATGTGGCTGATGGTAATCGTTTGGAATGTCAATCGATGTGTAAAGGAATGCAGTGGTTTTTGCGGGGTACCCCATTTATCACTGATGTCCTTCTTCTTCCTCTGGGAAGTTGTGACATGGTATTGGGAATACAATGGTTGGAGACATTAGGCGTTATACAGTGGGATTTCAAAAACTTAACCATGGATTTTACATTAAATGGCCGCAGACATTTGGTTAGAGGGGGTCACAATGAGCTGCAAGTCCATAAGGTTTCAGAGAAGGAGATGAACAAGCTCTTGATTCATAATGAAGGGATACAGTTATGCTGCATAAGAGTGACTGAAGAAAGAACCCCAACACTACTTTCTGTTGAACAAAATGCAGAAACTGAAGCCTCACTTCCCACTGATGTTCAACTGCTTCTGGAAGAACACAAAGCTATTTTTGCAGAACCATCTTCTCTACCTCCATTGAGATCTCATAATCACAAAATCACATTAGCTCTGGACTCCTCTCCAGTGAACTCTAGACCCTACAGACACTCAGCTATACAGAAGAATATCATTGAGAAACAGGTGTCTGATCTCCTTAAGCAAGGTTTTATTCAACCGAGTTCTAGCCCGTTTTCTTCTCCTGTGGTTTTAGTAAAGAAGAAAGATGGAACATGGCGCATGTGTGTGGACTACAGACAGCTGAATAAGATCACAATCAAAGATAAATATCCCATACCTATCATTGATGAACTTTTAGAAGAGTTGAAGGGAGCCACGGTTTTCTCCAAGATTGATTTAAGAGCCGGCTATCATCAGATTAGAATGGAGGCTAAAGACATTCCTAAAACAGCTTTCCGTACCCATGATGGTCACTATGAATTTGCGGTGATGCCTTTTGGACTCACCAACGCACCAGCCACGTTTCAAAGTCTAATGAATGATATATTTCGACCCTTCTTGAGGAAGTTTGTACTTGTCTTCTTTGATGATATACTGATATACAGCAGGGATATGGAAGCTCATTTGAATCACTTAAGAATGGTCTTCAAGAAACTACTGCAGTATACTCTCTTTGCTAAGGAAAGTAAATGTGACTTTGCAAAGAGTAAGGTTGAATACCTAGGCCACATTATATCTAAAGAGGGTGTCTCTACTGATCCTAAGAAAATTCAAGCCATGAAAGATTGGCCTACTCCTACTGATGTATCTAAGCTTAGGGGTTTTCTTGGATTAACAGGTTATTACAGAAAATTTATCAAAGGATATGGGATAATCTGCAGACCTCTCACTGATCTACTTAAGAAAGATGCTTTCAATTGGGATGCTGCTGCTGATGCAGCCTTTGCTAAACTTAAAGAAGCAATGTTTTCTCCTCCAGTATTGGCATTGCCCGATTTTGCTCTTCCTTTTGTGATAGAAACTGATGCTTCAAGTTATGGAATTGGGGCTGTTTTGATGCAAAACAATCACCCTATTGCCTTCATTAGCAAGACACTCTCACAAAGAAATAGAGCTCTATCCGTGTATGATAAAGAGCTATTGGCTATTGTCTTTGCAGTAACACATTGGAGCCATTATCTCAGTACAAAACCGTTTGAAGTGAGGACTGATCACAAGACACTGAGTCATCTTTTGAAACAGAAACTCTCCACACCTGCTCAACTCAGTTGGTTATCTAAGTTGATGGCTTTTGACTTCGAAATAACATACAAAAAGGGCGCTGAGAATGTAGTTGCGGATGCTCTATCAAGGGTGCACTCATCAGAAATTTTCTGTATGGCCTTGACAACCATCTCCACTGATATATATCCTATGATTCAAGCTACATGGGAAGCTGATCCTCAACTAAAGACACTGATTAATGACCTTCAACAAAATCCTGATGCTAATTCGAAGTTCTCTTGGATTGGCAACCAACTAAGAAGAAAAGGTCGACTAGTAGTTGGTAATGATCCGGATCTGAGACTTAAGATAATCCAGCTGTTCCACACGTCCAGTACAGGGGGTCATTCAGGAGTATTGGCTACGTACAAACGACTCTCTTCCTTGTTCTATTGGGTCAACATGGAGAAACAAATAAGAAATTTTATTCGAGAATGCGACACCTGCCAACGATACAAATATGATAATAGTGCTTCCCCCGGTCTTCTACAACCTCTACCAATACCTGAAGAGGCTTGGTCTCAAATCAGCTTGGATTTTATTGAAGGCCTTCCCCTTTCGCATGGGAAATCTACCATTTTAGTGGTAGTGGATCGGCTTACAAAATATGCACATTTTATGTCCCTTATACATCCTTATTCGGCTATGACAGTAGCTCAAGCTTTCTTAGACCACATCTTCAAGCTTCATGGTTTACCGAGTATCCTTATCAGCGATAGAGACAGAGTCTTCATGAGTAACTTCTGGTCGGATTTTTTTAAGCTACAAGGTGTTGAATTACACATGTCAACCGCCTACCATCCACAATCTGACGGCCAAACAGAGGTGGTTAATCGTTGCCTCGAGACATATCTTCGTTGCATGTGTGGTGACCAACCGACCGATTGGAGCAAATGGCTTAGCTTGGCGGAGTTTTGGTACAACACCTCATTCCATTCAGCCATACAAACCACTCCTTTTGAGGCATTATATGGATACCCTCCACCTATTCACATACCTTACTTCAAAGGTGATTCGTCGGTTCATGATGTTAATGAGAGTTTGTTGGCAAGGGAAGCTATGTTAGAAGTCCTCAAACATCACCTTGGACGCGCCCAGAAGAGAATGAAACAGCAGCATGACAAGCGTCGATCCGACCGCAAATTTAATGTGGGTGATTGGGTCTATTTGAAGTTACAACCATATCGCCAAAACACATTACGCGACCGACAATTCCATAAGTTGAGCCCCAGATATTTCGGCCCTTTCAAAATCATTGATAAGTTTGGTGAAGTGGCATACAAGTTAGCGTTGCCGGCTGATTCAAAAATACACCCTGTTTTTCATGTGTCCCAATTGAAGAAGAAGATGGGACCTTTGTCTCAATTACACGGCACACTTCCAGCAGTAGGAAACTCCACATTCTTGGAACCGGTGCAAATACTTGAACGACGTTTGGTGAAGCGTGGCAACAAACCGGCGACCCAAGTTTTAATACATTGGGCGAATTCCTTCCCGGAAGATGCTACTTGGGAATTTCTACACGACATTCAAGAGCGTTATCCACATTTTCAACCTTGAGGACAAGGTTAATTGGAGGGGGGAGATTTGGTGCATGAAAGTGAGCACAATACGAAATAAGCACGGAAACAGAGGACACGTGGCAGAAGAGGAGTAACCGAAGCAGAGGACACGTGGCAGAAAGAAGAGTAGTCAGCTCAGTTAGTTAGTTTCATAACTGCCAGTTGATTAGGTTGATGAAAGTTAGTTACGAGAGTTACATCTCTATATAAGATGAATTCTCTTCAATTGTAATTCATTGCAGATCTTAATGCAAATTGCTTCTTCTTCTTCGTTCTATTCTCCTGTTCGTAGTTCAATTCAAGTAGGTGCAATTCCGGTTGTTGTTCCGGTCATCAACGACCCCGATTCCGCACCAGAATCTTGTTGTTTGGTCGAAAATTAGGGTTCATAGATTTGGGAACTTTGTTGTTTGATGCTTTGGTGTAATTTGGCTATTGAACTATGCAATTGGAAGTAGGATATAATATTTAAGCATGAAAGTGATAGGAAAAATCTGATTTTTGGGATTTCATTTGTTGGAGATGAATCATAATTGGACTAAAACCATGTAATTTTGTTGTTGAACATGAAATGTTTGGAGAAATTACCCAATGACACACAAATAGGAAATAGCTTGTATGTGGGCTGTTCTGATGCTACTGTACTGGTCAGTTTCGGCCACTTTAACATGATATAATTTATGTTCTAAAAATTTTAATGCATACTATAAGGTCTTGGTAAGATGTCTGCAAAATTTCAGATCGTTTCGTCAACGTTTGCTATTTTTAAAAATTCATGCTAAACCGTCGCCAGAATCTGTCACAAACTGGCAGGCTGTAGTCAAACGTTCATAACTCCCTAGTCCCTTGGAATTTTGAGAAAAACCTTTTTTTTAATTAAAATAGACACATAGGGGTTTATTTTGGTGTAGGGCTCGACCCCTAGTTATCTCCGAGCTAAGTCAGTTTATTATATGAAGTTGATGTAATGCAGTCAATATTTTTCTAAAGCTTTAAAAGTTGAGAATAAAGGTTTTTATGCTAAAAGGGAGATAGATAGATGTGATATTTTGGCTTCCATACTTGTGCTTTAAGTGTTTATTTATAATTTGTATATGTGATTGTTTGAAAATTTGGGTGAACCGAGTGCAAGCACAAGCGATAAGGGAAAAGGGCACCTCCATGGTTGACTAAGCAAGTAATAGCGGGTTTTTTTTTGACGTGTACAGGTAGTGTACGCGTGTTCTAGAATTTAGTTCCTTAAACTTCGATAAATACTACTACTTGTTTGTGTGATTCGTATGCTTATGCCATAGAACTTAAGAATGATTGTGTGGATTTTGTGTACTTTCAAGGTGAAGTGACAGAAACGGTGGTATTTCTTATGCAAAGTGATTTAAATAATTATGTGTTGAATAATGTGAAAGTTGATATGAAATAGTTGCGTTGTGCCCCATTGCTTGAGTGAACCACAGGGTATAGTTGGCATGCCATAGGACAACAGTACTGCACACATGTTGATCATTCGTCTTCTGGATAACCGAAGCGATGGTCTATATGATATATCGATTGTTGTAATGTACCCTATATGGGTAATATATGACAGTTGCATTGCATAGGCCATATGGAAGATTACAGTGTCCGATTCGGACTTACATGATAGACGCCCTCATAGGGCTACAGATAGTGTCCGTGTACCCGTGTTCATCACTAAGCATAACTTGGGGGCTGAATGTGACTTTCTATTTTTGAAATAATATGGTTGTGCTTTGAATTCTTTAAATTGTTATGTTTCTTATAGTATAATTATGTTGACGAAGGAAAGTGACTGCTGACAGGATCCTTTGTTTATATCATGTTGTTGTACATGATGAATGTGTTGGTTATTTGCAAGTGATATATGTGATCTTAACTGATTCAAACTTTTAGTAATGATAATATTTGGTGATATTGTGTTGAGTTTGTATATTGATGCCGATGTAAATTGAATATGTGTTGTACGACATTCCAGGTAATAAAGTGTTTACTTGAGCTAGTGATATGGATTGAAGTTTTAGAGATTTTATTCTGGAATGCGATTACACTACGAGCTTTTCGAAGCTCACCCCCCCTTTCTTCTCCCTCTTGCAGAGTATAGAAGCGAGTGAACTCGCTAGTTGGCAGCCGCACGTGTCAAGTCACCACCTCCCTTTTTGCTGGTACAGTCGTAGTTTACACGTGGCATGCTTAGATTATCTTTTGGTTGTAAATAGTTGGTTACAAATGTAAGGTTATAACCTTCTTTTTGCTAGTGGAGTTGTAGGTATGTCTATATAAACAGGTTAATGTTATTTTGTTATGTATAGTAGTAAATAGTTGTGTTATCAGGTTTAGTTTCTTTTATGATAGTATTGTATGTTGAGTGTTGCAAAATGGTTAAAAAAAAAATAAAAATAGGCAGGTTTTGTTTATCGATCGTACCGAAAGGTAACGTCACTTATTTGGTTAAAACTAACCGAGTAAGGGGTGTTACAGTTAACCCCCTTGGGCCCACTGGTGGATCCACCTCGAGTGGATCGGTTGGTTCCACTTTTAGTGGTCCCTTCGGATCCTTTAATGGATCAAGTGTTGGGGCCTTCGGGTCTCACACGAGTGCTAGTTCCTTCGGGGCTGGTACGACCATGGAGGGCTCCATGCCCAACATGAATGGTGGGGGCTCTATGCCCAACCACGTTGTTGGCTCCTTCGGGGGCAACAGAATTGGTTCATTCCATGGACCAAGTACGACACCTTTGGCACCAAGAGTGATGCCACCTGCCGAGAAGCCACCAAAGTTTGGAGGATCCGACTTCAAAAGGTAGTACCAAAAGATGTTGTTATACTTGACAGTGGGCATCGCCAACTTCCTCACGGAAAACGAGCCGCCCGCACCAAGCGATCAAGAGACTAGGCTTGAGGTCATGGCAGACTATGAAGCTTGGAGAAAAAGAGATTACCTTTGTAAAAATTTCATTCTAAGTGCTTTAGATGATAGTTTGTACAATGTATACTCTGTTGTAACCACATCAAAAGAGATGTGGGAAAGTCTAGAAAGAAAGTACAACATAGATAATGCTGCAGGCACTGAACAAGTTGTAGCATCCAAATTTATGGACTACAAGATGGTCGACTCTCGACCTATCATGGATCAAGTTCAAGAGCTCCAAATGATCATCCACGCACTAGTGGCTGAAGGGATGACCTTGCCCGACAAATTCTTAAGGTGCACGATCATTGACAAGCTTCCTCTTAGTTGGAAGGACTTCAAGAGCTATCTCAAGCACAAGCGAAAGCAGATGACTCTTGAAGACTTGATCGTGAAATTGCGCATTGAGGCCGATGTGCGCAAAAGCGACCAAAAGGCTAAGGGCTTTAGCCCACTTGAAGCCAAGGCCAATCTGTTGGAGCGGGGCGGTCCCTCCAACAAACGCCCTCGCCCAAGTCAAAAGGATAAAGGGAAAGGGAAGCAGCCTGCAAAGAAATTTGAAGGCGAATGCTTCAAATATGGCAAAACTGGCCACTTTGCCAAAGACTGTCGCAGCAAGAAGAAGAAGCCGGTAGCCCACGTCGTTGAGAAGGAGTTCAAAGACTGGGATGAAAGCGACCTCATTGCTGCGGTCACTGAAGAAGCCAACTTGATTGAAAACAAGGGAGGCTGGTACATCGACACTGGAGCAACTGCTCATGTTTGTGCCGATAGGAGTAAGTTTTCAACTTACAGTCCTGTTGATGGGAGGAAGATCAACATGGGGAATCAAGCATCCTCCGAAGTCCTTGGCATCGGAAATGTGATCCTCATGATGACGTCTGGCGTCACAATAACGCTGAAGGATGTGCTGCATGTCCCGGACATCCGCAAGAACCTAGTGTCAGGATCAATATTAGTTAATAAGGGGTTTAAACTTGTATTTGAGTCTGATAGGTTTGTATTGTATAAGTTTGGAAAATTCCTCGGAAAAGGTTATGTAACCGACGGGCTTTTCAAACTTAGTGTGGCAACTCGCAGTGTTGCAAAACCATTGGCTAATAATAAAGCATCTACTTCCTCTTACTTGACTGAGTGTTCAAATTTGTGGCATTGTAGATTAGGACATGTAAATTCAAAAGTCATTAAAAGATTAGTGAATTTAGATGTACTAAAGGCTAATGAAGTGGATAGCCAAGATAAATGTGAAATTTGTCTTGAAGCAAAAATGACTAAGTTGTCGTTTCACTCGGTGGAACGAAGCACAGAACCCCTTGAATTAATTCACACGGACGTATGTGATTTAAAGATGGTGCAAACTAGAGGTGGTAAAAAGTACTTTATCACTTTCATAGATGATTGCACAAGGTATTGCTACATTTATCTTTTAAGAAGTAAAGATGAAGCAATAAAAACGTTCAAAAATTATAAGAACGAAGTTGAGAATCAACTTGGTTGTAAAATCAAAATGATTGGAAGCGATAGAGGAGGCGAATATGTAGCCCCGTTTGAGGAATTATGCAACGCAAGTGGTATAATCCATCAAACGACTGCACCATATTCACCACAATCTAATGGTGTTGCAGAACGCAAGAATCGAACTCTAAAAGAGATGATGAATGCACTGCTTCTGACTTCAGGATTACCACATAACATGTGGGGGGAAGTTATTTTGACAGCCCACTATATCTTGAATAAAATCCCTCTCAAAGGAAAAGATGTTACTCCTAATGAGTTGTGGAAGGGAAGGAAGTCATCCTACAAATACCTCAAAGTGTGGGGGTGTTTGGCAAAGGTGATGGTTCCTCCGCCCAAAGAAGTTACAATCGGACCTAAAACGGTTGATTGCATCTTCATTGGATATGCACTTAATAGTAGTGCATATCGATTTGTTGTTCACAAGTATGAAATATCGACTATTACAGTATGAACAACAATTGAGTCATGGAATGCTGTATTTCTCGAAAATACATTTCCTTGAAAAGACAAGGAAAATGTCTTAACCAATTCTGAGACAAGAATTGAAGTAGAAGCCACTAGTTCTAAATCAGCGGACGAGGAACCTGAATCGCGCAAGCGTGCAAGACCCGATCCAAAGGATACAGTACTAAGACGTGGTAGTAGGGTCAGAACACCAAAAACATTTGGTCCTGGCTACATTGCTTTTATGTTAGATGAAGAACCGACATCTATAAAAGTAGCCTTCGATGGCCCAGACGGGTTACATTGGAGAGAAGCTGTTCAAAATTGATTCAATTTTGCTAAACCACACTTGGGTGTTGGTAGATCTACCTGAAGGTGCGAAACCTCTAGGTTGCAAATGGGTACTTAAAAGGAAATTTAAGGCCGATGGAACAGTGGATAAGTATAAAGCCCGACTAGTAGTACAGGGTTTTAAACAAAAGGAAGGACATGACTTCTTCGATACCTATTCACATGTAACAAGGATTACATCTATCCGAGTGCTTCTCGCTATTGCTGCATTGCACAATCTTGAGATTCATCAAATGGATGTAAAGACTCGTTTCTATATGGTGAACTAGAAGATGAAATTTATATGAAACAACCCGAAGGGTTTGTAGTACCTGGACAAGAGAGAAAGGTATGCAAACTGGTTAAATCCCTCTATGGATTGAAACAAGCGCCATTGCAATGGCACTTGAAGTTTGATAATGTGATGTTATCAAATGAGTTTAAAATCAACGAGTACGACAAATGTGTCTACATCAAGAGCATTAATGACGGCCACGTTATAGTGTGTCTATACGTTGATGATATGTTAATCTTGGGTAGCAACACTCAAGTAATTAACGATACAAAGGTCATGTTAAAGAGAAACTTTGACATGAAAGACATGGGTCTAGCCGATGTAATTCTTGGAATGAAGATTCTAAGAACTTCTGATGGAATCATCTTAACACAATCTCATTATGTTGAGAAGATATTGAATAAATTCAAAGCCTATGATGGCGCGCCGGTTAAGACTCCAATTGAACTCGACGTTCACTTGAGCAAGAATAAAGGCGAGCCCGTTGCACAAGAAGAGTATACATGGGTCATCGGGTGCATTATGTACTTGACTAATTGCACTCGACCTGACATTGCTTGTGCCATGAACAAATTGAGTCGTTACACGAGCAATCCAAGCAAAGAGCATTGGAGAGCTCTTGTGAGGGTTTTGAGATATTTAAAACATACTCAAGATCATGGGCTACACTTCTCGAGATACCCCCCGGTACTTGAAGGGTACTGTGATGCAAATTGGATATCCGACAATAGAGACTCACTTTCAACAAGTGGATACGTCTTTACTATTGGGGGTGGTGCTGTATGGTGGAAATCCACAAAACAGACATGTATAGCCCGATCAACCATGGAATCGGAGTTCATTGCCTTAGATAAGGCTGGCGAGGAAGTCGAGTGGCTTAAAACCTTCCTTGAAGATATTCCATGTTGGTCTAAGCCAGTGCCACCGGTGCTGATCCACTGCGATAGCCAAGCGGCTATTGGAAGGGCAAACAATGGTTTCTATAACGGTAAGTCTCGACATATACGTCGACGACACAATACCGTGAGGCACTTGATCACAACTGGCGTGATTACAATTGACTATGTGAAGTCAATAGATAATCTAGCAGATCCGCTAACTAAAGGGTTAAACCGTGATCAAATGAATAAGTTGCTAGAGGGAATGAGTTTGAAATCCACAAACTAAAGAATTATCATAATGGTAACCCAACCATGATGACTGGAGATCCCAAGAACTTGGTTCAAAGGGACAACTAAGCTATGAGAGTTCATGAGAAACACTCAACTATATCTATTCCCTAGAGAGCAATAGAGTGTTGGAGAACTTGCCTAGTGGTAAAGGATAAGTCTATGACTTTTAATGGTTCTTAAGGATCTCAAAGAGATGGAGTTCTCAAAGAAACCAAGTATGGCAAGGTACTTGACTAAGAATCACCTATGTAAGTGCGAAGTGTGGTCGCTTCATAAAACGTACTTATGAATCCAAAGTGGTGTCCAAGACCGCAAAGGACACAAAACGTGAGAACGGATGAGGTTGAGGTGTTTAAGCGTTAACACCATTGTCTCGGTGTACACCGTGGGGGATTAGTTCAAAGCATCGCGCTACTAAGCCGCCTGTGTATCCGATGGTGTCGACTGTGGAGGGTTCAAAGCCAACAACTACCTATCTTTATGCTTATATATCTTGTGAGGGTTGAGCTTGTGTCTGCATGCATATGCATTTGGCTATTTCCACTCATGTGGGGGATTGTTGGAATCTTGTTTTAAGATGTCCGGTCAATGAAGTTTGACCAATAATAAATGTACGAGACATTTAATTTTGGAGACTTAAATGATATAGCGTCGATCTACGTTCCACGTAGATGACCGTAGTATATTCACTTTCTTAAATCCGATTCCCGGTGAGTAAGAAATAGTGGATTAAAGTTGGTCACATTGTAGCTTTTGATAAAGCTAGGAGTTGAAAGTGTAGGGAGCAATTAACTAGTGTTAATTATCCCACATAGGAGATGAGATACATCTTTAAATGTGTATTTATTAAGTGACTTATTACACTTAGTAATTATCGTGGACTAAGATGGGTGAAAGAGCCCACACGCGCGCACACGTGCGCCGAGCCGCGCCCGAGCCCGAGCCAGTGCCCTTGGACTTGGACTTGGATCTTGGATCTTGGCAATTGGTCTTTGGGTGGTCTTTGGGCTTGGTTCTTGGGCTTGTCCCTGGATCCAGACTTAATGTTTTGGACCACCTAAGTTTTGGGCAGCAGCCTGATCAACTTGGCATGCTGCGCCTTGATCAGCAGTTTGATCAACTCGGCCTGCTGCGCCTTGAGCGATGGCTTCAGTAGCCTGATCAACTCGACCTGCTGCGCCTTGAGCGATGGCTTGATCAGCGTCTTGATCAAGTCGAAGTCCACATGTGACGGTTGAACTAGGGCGTGTACATCGTCTAGATTCAAAGTCGACCACTCCAGCTTTCAAACACGTAACGGCCGGCGGTTACAGCCCCGCCATAATGAGCCATGATGACAGCCATCAAGGCTGAGTTGATCCCTGCAGTGGACCAAGCCTATAAATAGGCTAGTCATTCCTTGCATTAGGAAAAGAGCACAACAGAACAATTAGAACACAAGCATCATACTCTCTGCATAGTCTTTCTTTCCGAAGCTCTGCCCTCTCATCCATCCAGTTCGTCGGAGCTCTGTTGATTGCGGTGCTGCTTCACCTGAGACGTAGCTATTTTATCTTTGGGGACGACACGCCAAACCGAGAGCACTACCGGGGCGTATCTCGTCTTGCGGAAAGAGGACTCCTCGACTCGGCTTAACGCTTTTACGGTTTTACAGTTTCGATTTCATTGTAATTTTCAGATTTAGTTCTTCCTTCCTTCTTGGGTTGTATTACGCCCGGTATTATTTATCTCTTGTAATTCCAGCATTATCCCCAACACTTCCAGCACTCCACTAGTCAGATTCAAGCATCAAATCTTTTAACCAATTACCTTTCCTCAATCTATAAATATTGAATGGATAATATTCTATGTCTTATAAAGGGAAATATAGCATAGAACTTGAATATCAAGTGAGCTGATTTTCTTTCCACTATTTATAGAGTACAAAATGTGTTGATTTTCTCCCTATTGCTGGAGCCACATAGAGCCTCGGCGGGGGGATCCCATGGGCGCGCCACATAGCCGGCCTGGCCAGGGCTCTTGGGCGCGGGGCGCAGCGCCCTATTGTGGCTACCGAGAGCTGCGGCGCCTGCCCAGGTTCGATTTTTTTTTCCAGTTTTTGTGCTAATTTATAAAGGGAAATATAGCATAGAACTTGAATATCAAGTGAGCTGATTTTCTTTCCACTATTTATAGAGTACAAAATGTGTTGATTTTCTCCCTATTGCTGGAGCCACACAGAGCCGCGGCGGGGGGATCCCATGGGCGCGCCACATAGCCGGCCTGGCCGGGGCTCTTGGGCGCGGGGCGCAGAGCCCTATTGTGGCTGCCGAGAGCTGCGGCGCCTGCCCAGGTTCGATTTTTTTTTTTTCCAGTTTTTGTGCTAATTTATGGAAACAAATTTTGGAGAAGATGAAGTGCAGAGAAAGAAATATGGAGAGAGAGAGAGAGAGAGTGGGAGGCCGGTTTTCAAAAAATAATTAATTTGGCATTAATTTAGTAAATAAATCATCTCTAAAACTAAATCCCAATTAAAATTGGTCAACTTTTTAATTAAGGATTGTGATTTCAATTCACACCCTAATTAGGGAAATACTTAAACTTTGAATTTTCAATAAATATATTTACTTGTAATTGTCAACTTTTTTTAATTAATTTATGTTTGTTTTCTAATTATTATAGTCCGATAATTTTTAAAATAGTTAAATTAAAATATAACCAAAAATGAAAAAAATAATTAAATTAAAATATAACCAAAAATGAAAAAAATAATTAATTTGTGGCTTGGGCTTGTCCACTATTAGGGTGGATAAGTTTTTTTGTGGTCTGGCCAAATTTTTGTGGCTTGAGCTTGGCCTTGAGCTCCACCATTGTTGGATGCTCTTAGGGATGCAAGGAGATTTGCATAGACCTCATCCTAAAAGCTTACAGATTTCCCAATTCAGTTAAGAGTCAATTTTAAGAAATTTTAGTTCAATGACACTATCGTGATTAATATGTTAGGCAACTAGAAACTCAAAACTTATGAATGCTAAAAAATACTAAAAGAAACAAGTAATTTTTCAACTAAAAAGAAATCCTCAAATACCAAAGCCATTAAAACGTTATCCAGTGAGTACTGACGAATGGAGAAGTTAATAATCATGTGAAGATTATCTCCTGAGCTGAGAATTTAAGGAAGACATTCACAACCAACACAATGTGCATATGTACCAAGACCAATGGGCATATCCATCCCACTTATATACCAAACTTTCCTAGTGGACGAGGTTACATGTACTCCTCAAGATGACGATCCATGATGCTCGAAACACAGTCGAGGAAGACACCTTCACTCGAGCCGGGGAGGACAGAATCAAGAGCTTCTTCCACTATCTCTTCGATGACAGATATCTTCCTCACTGTTTCTCTGCACATCATGTTGCCTATGACGAATGGGGTGAGCCCTTTCTCAGACCCTTTCTTCAGAAGCATAGTCGAGATGCGTAATACACGAGCACAATTATTTGGTAGCTCCCACCCATGGAACTTGAGTAAGGCAATGTCCATCTCTGCATCCATTGCCCTTATATATTCAAGGGTGTCCATGCCAAAAGGCTGGCGAGCTTGAGGCCAGTAAAGCCAGTCGAACGTGCAATCTTCAAACTACAGTGAAGGAAGTAAAGAGATCAGAATGTGCGATTGTAAGGAATGGAAGGAATGGATGACAAGCAAATAAATCTTGTATTTATCAACATATCATAATGAAACGAAACATCTGTATAGGTAATAATGTGGCGTATTTCTAACATGATCCTTGCATACAGACACAGTGAGGTTATGATGTTTGCTATGTGAGCCATTAGAGTTTAACCCATAAGATCCTAACTCAATTCAAAGCATGAAACACAATAATAAGACATTTTAACAGAAGATTGGACGTTCTCATAGGAACAATATACATTATTGTACAACATTTATCACGAAAGATAAAAAAATGAGGTTACATGAATCTATGGTTACTATATAAAATATGATATACGAAGGTAGATGAGAGAGTCATGAGACTTACACTATATGGCAAGCAATATCCATGATCAATAGGGATGAGCACAGTTCGACCATCTTCACTTTTACTTACTAATATATTTCCTGCATGTCTATCAGCATTGGCCATCCTCATATCCAACACAGCAATCTTGTGAACTTCCTCGACGGGGAAGGCACCTGGCCCCATGTCTTCACAACTTCCATTGTTCTCCATGAACATTTGCAATGAACCAGTCTTGACAGAAACACCTCCAGGATGATTAAAACCTTCATGTAGGCATTTCACATAAACAGTAGGAGGAACACCAGCGAAGCCCCTAACATCACCAGAGAAAGAACGATTACCACTCTTTGGATGATCCAGTAAAAAGACAGCGCACTCCCTCAGTGCACCCTCGCCAACTCTTGTTCCCTTCTTCAAACCTTCTCCATCCTCCGATAAGGGTAGCCCTCGAGGGTTATTTTCAGCCAAAGGCTCCTCGTCTGCTGGCTTAAAAACAGACAGATATTTAGTTCCTGAGGAATCAAGCATAAAATATGCACCTCCTGTGCCCTCCAAAGACCTAATTGGATAATTACCCTGGTCCAGTCCCTTCCTAGTAGCATTAATCATGTTGCTAATCTCCAAAGGCAATTCGGTCTTTGGGTTTATAATTACAGGCTCCAATACATTTTCTCTTTTAGGAGCCTTCCTTGGCACATAATCATAAGGCTTATGTTCCCTTTCTACATCACATTCTCTTACATCTTTCGGCTGTGGTGCAACAATTGACAACTCGAAGTTCTTCCCAACTGGTGAGCCCCTAATTTTAACAGATTTCCTAACAAACAAATGTATCACAGCATCTGTATTATCCTTAGAGAGATCATTTATCAACCTCTGATCCTCAATCGGCTTGCCATTCAGCAACACCTCATGATCCTCAATGAGCTCCGATTTTCTTTTTGCAATCTGACGCTTGACATAACCAACATCCCGGCTCCTTTCCACCTGAAACTCGAACTCTTTCCCACAACATGTTCTCACTTTAATAACCTGAAGGTCCTTGAGGCGAAGGACCAAATGCAGAACATTCCCATCACTCAAACCATAGTCCCGCACGAGGGATTTACTTCGAGCCAGTTCCCTACCACCACAGACCAACTTTTGGTTCCTACGTATAATCCCTTTACAGCTCTGGATTCGGACCATCACAGATTCAATTGAATCGGATTCCAAAACCCGCATTGGGACCTTGGAACCCGGCATCGCCACAAATAGCAAAATCGACTCTTGACTATGTTCAGGCGATAGAGGAGGTAAAAATGTCATACTATCCTCACGGACCGGGACAATCGAAACCAATCCCGCAGAAGACATTTTCCTATGTTTTTCTAAACCTCACCTCAGAATCCCCAAACCCTACAAGAAACTACACTACCAAATCCTAAAGAACCAAATATCTAACAACTCATTATATACATGGCTTTCACCTACACACCACAATCTATACCCAAATGCAGTAACCTAAAACTACCCGGAATTCACACAAACACCACACAAACCCTAACAGGATTCGTGATTGGCCATTCAATCAAAACATGACAAATCGAAGAATAGAAAAGCTAAAAAATAAAACTTTTCACAAACGACGCTTCAGGAATCGAATCAAAACAGCGCCTCTGCTATCACCGAATGAATTTCCAGCAGAAAAATGGGTTTCTTACCGAAGAGCAAGGGCCGAGGTAACCGACGCTCTCGGAAGAGGAGAATGATTAAATCGCCAAGAAATTAGACAGAGAACAACGGGCTTCGCGGGGATTGAATGGAGAATAGGTGCAAGGGAGAATTGAGAATTTTCTTCCCTTTTTTTGGTATGTTGTGAGAGAAATTTAGTGATTGGTTGGAGAAGAAGAAAGAAAACGCGGTTTTAGCTGGGCGTTGAATTTCCACTTTCACGGTGATGATCAACCAATTTATTAACGCCGTTATTCATTTTTCTATGACCAAAAATTGGAGTGATTGTACGTCATTAGCGTTGCTGATTGGTACACGTGGAAATTAGCATTCAGTTTTCCATAAATTTTTAAACGTTAAATTAAAGGCTTTTAAATAAAATTTAACTTAAACTCAGAGGTATAAAATTTACAGTCTTTACGCTTATAGCTTTTATAAAAATATCAAGGTTTCATTAATATTTTTTTAAAAAAAATCCGTGCATATAATATGCGTAATTTAGAGCTTGGTTCACTCGAAATGGATCCACGTGGCAAGTAACGTCTAAGAGCATCTCCAATGGCGGACGTCCGGTCGGACGTCGCGACGGGCGACCGGGACGTCCGCCATTGTGGCGTTTAGGGTCGGATACGGACGTCCCGTGAGGACGTCGGGTGTCCTCGGACGTCGGCGCGACGGGCGGGCGGACGTCCGCCATTGTGGCGTCCAGTCGGACGTCCGGTCGGACGTCCCGTTTTTAAATTTTTTTTTAAACTCTATATGTACGACTCGTCGAATTTTATTTCATTCGCACCACTTGGAGTCGCCGGGTCCAACAACGACATCAACGTTCTCCAGTCGTCGCCCCTGTTCAACGCTCAGTGCAATGGCGTTGGTCCCGCCATCAGTTTCGTCGCCAACGGCAACTAGCATAATATGGGGCACTATTTGGAGGATGTGATATACCCAAACTGGCCCGTCTTTGTGAAGTCAATCAAGCATCCGCTCGGACAAAAGAAGACATACTTTGCGAGCCGTCAGGAAGCAGCGCGCAAGGATGTGGAGCGGGCATTTGGTGTGCTCCAGAGTCGGTGGGCGGTTGTGAAGGGTCCTGCACGGCAGTGGCATATTCCCAACATCGGCGATATCATGTACGCATGTATCATAATGCACAACATGATTGTCGAAAATGAAGCTGCGGAACTGACTCAGTGGACCAACGAAGATGATACGGGTGCAGGTCCAAGTCACGGCGTGGCCACCGCGAATGTGAATATGGGGGTACCTCATGGAGAGGTCGCGCGGCTGCGTGCATTTGCCGACATGCGGCAAACAGATGCCCATGTTCGACTTCAGCAGGATATCATCGAAGAGGTTTGGACTCGGAAGGGTTGACGTGATAATGTATGAAGTTTTTTTTTATTAGTATGCAATTTTTTTTTCGAATCATGTATGTTTTTTCCGATGAAGTTGTTAATTTTTCCGATGAAGTTGTTAATTTTTCCCGTAATTTTTTCGAATAATGTATGAGGTTTGGACTCGGAGGGGTTGACGTCAAATTTTATTTCCGTAAATGTAAATTGTTTTATTTGTAAATGTATGATTTTTTTTTATTGCGGGATGTCCTAGTGGGAAGGGCGGACATAGGAGGGGATGTCCTAGTGACGTGGCAGTGGGATGGGAAGTCCTAGTGACGTGGCAGGAGGTGTTTTTGGGAAGTCCTAGTGGATGTCCTAGTGGGATGTCCGCCCACTGGAGATGCTCTAAGATGTGTAGTAATATGCAAACGTATTGGTTCGCTCGAAATCGGTATTAACCTGATTTATCCGCCTATGTTTTAAGATATTTAATTGATTTTGTACTATACAAAATCATAGAATCAGAACTAGTATCATGCAACAATAGCTTCAAACTCTATTGAAATCATTGACATCTTAATGTTTTGATGGCCTTCATTAGTTTTGTATAATTGAGTTGCTGTCCCATATGCTTCTTTTTTTAATTCGTTTGCAAAATATAATAGATATAAAACATAGTAATACAAAGTACAAACATATTTTCATTCTACGATATGTTTCTTTATACATGTTCATCACAACATCAACTAAACAAAATATTGGTGTATGGACACCACAAAAACACTTGAGAAGCAACTTGCATCATATGTGATCTAAGGTTGTGTGAACTGTTCAACCTAAGTCCCTTGTGATCCTTTTGTATTCGGTTGCGAACTTCGAGTACTCACCGATTGCAGCCGTCGTCGTTTACTGGCCTCCTAGAAGCACTCCCAAAAACCAAATGAAAACAACTTAGTCACCAAAAAAAATCCAAAATAAGGTACAAACTCTTACGTATGCTTTCATGAATTATACTCCGATGTTCACACTCTCACAGTCTCACTAACATGCCTGAAACAAGGCTTTGAAGGTTTGAAAGTCGAAGTAGTTGTGGCCCTTGGTGTTAGAAGGTCTCGTTTACATAGATCGTGTGGGCTTATTGTTCGCACAATAACATAAAAACTCCTTTTAGTTAAAAAATGTTGCATTTTACAACTTTAAAATGGAATATATGTCCATTATATACTTTCCAGACACTAGCACAATCTGATAAAAGAGAGACAGATGAAGCACTGTCAAAGTTATGGATTACCTTTCAGTCTAGCAACAAGGAAAGCATTTCCATTTCCAAGCATTTCCATCACTACCTTCTATACCACTCTTTGAAGACACTTAATTATCTTGAATTTCTGCTTCGGATCATAGTCATTTTCTGCCACAGCACCATTCGCAGTTTTCCTCGAGAGAAATGAGCTTTTAAGGCTTTCAGTAACAAGTTACTGTCTTTTTTTTGCAAAGTTGTTAAGGAACTCAGGGTTCCTCTCTGCAGGTGGGACTTTCCACCGAGGTATCATTTTCTCCGGAGGATCATACATGTTAATGCCATCTTTCGTAAAAGTACAAATCGTCAAAAAAAACATGTCCCCCAACATAAAATATCTCCACTTGAACCATCACTCACCAAGTAAAGTGCCTAGAATATTTAGTAAAGAGAAATAATAGCATATTTGAAAAGAAGATGAAAGAAAGAGAGGATAACAAATAAACTTAAGGGGTCAAAGACAGATATCAAGAATATCACAAGGGAAAGAATGTCAGGCACGATAAACTTAAAATATGGAAATGCATGTTGAGATACTTGTTGAAATACTAAAAACATGTTTGGCAGGTCAAATAAGACGAATGCACGAGACAATTCTCTCCCACCAACCATATCAATATGCTCATTATCCATCTAAAGCTAGCAATTAGCATTTCTCAGATTTACATGGATAATCAAATATATTCTTGAATCCATACTGGATAGAAGAACAAACTAAGCCACATCATATAAATACGTAGATTTGAATTGATATGTTTCATATCTAAAAGAAGGCATATGTAAGGTTCTCTATGTTTGAATTGATATGTTTCATACTGGATAGAAGAACAAACTAAGCCACATCATTTACCTGCTCTATAATCAAGGTTCTCTATGTTTGAATGAAGATATTCATGCAACTTTAGCAGCTTTTTGTTCTCCTGTTCGACTTTCATGTCTAGGCCATTAAAAAGGTGAGTTTATCTGTTTCATTCATACGGTGAAATGGGTCTCTTCCCGACAGCTCATTATCTCTCACTTTGAATACAATCTCCCTAAGCCTTTCATCCTGCATCCATTCAAGTTCACTTTCAGCATCGTCTGACTTAAGCTGCGTTAAATCAGTTTCTGAACCCAATTTCCGCCTAGCTTTCTCCTTTGCAAGATGATAACTATCTCTGAAGCCAGCTCCAATCTTGTCCACAATGGGCTCAAATTCAAGGAAATTCTTCTCCATCAATTTTTCCTTCCTTACTAATAGAGCTAGCTCCTTAGTTGTATCATTAACTTCATCAGCAGTAGCAATTGCAGACTCTTGAAGACCTACTGATGTTTCATTCTTTGCAATATCTTAGATTTATGGTTCGTGAGCTTAGGCACTTTTTCTGAATCATCTGTGTCTGTGTCAGTGACGGACATATGTTCTCTCCTTTCATCAGAATCTTCAGCGGATGCATCCTCCTCACTAGGAAGTTCGTTTTTCGGAAGTTGTATTGGAGTTCTGCAGACCGTCTCTTCTCTCAGCGTCACAGGCATGCCTTGCCATTGCCCTGATTTCTTCAATTTTCCCTGAAGTTCATTTCCTGATATCTCCAGTTGTTTATTCAATCCCTTTACCTTAATAATGCTATTAACAAGTTCTTCATTATCAATTTGAGGCCTCTTGAACAACACACCTTTAGGATCTACCTGCACCTGCATTACTTCCACACTAACTTTCACCATCTTCTCTTCCTCCTTTCTTGCTTTCAGTTTCCTTCGCGGCATCACCTTCTCCAACGCTGTGTATTCACCTCTACTATCATTGCCAACAGTGAACAGCCCACTAATTGCCCAAATAAAAGACAAGCCACATAATAATAGCACCCCAATTCTTGACATACTTGGAAATGAAACTGGCTTTGCAAATTTCAACTATTTATTTCAATGTTCACGAATTTGATGCCTTATTTTTTAAGGAGTATATTTTGTGTATATAAAACCTCAAATTCTTATTTGATTTCAGACTAGTTCTCAAAATGTACAGATCATCAAATTCTCATTGTATATTTCACAATTTGCTGAGTTTCACACAACACGCGAACTGCCTGAGATGAAACTGTTTCTTACAACAACAAAAAACTACTCCATATGGGCTTATGAGATCCAGACATTTAGTGCAAACTCCAACACATAAATTTTCAAGAAATTGTCATAACATACAGTTGTGGTATAGCAACACATTTTCAGACTTGAAGTTACATATTTCTGAAAGGGAAGAAAACAACCCAAAAAGATAACAAATGAAGCAGCACTTAGCTGCAGAAATTGGGTATGCAAGCTCCACCATCTGGGTTCTGTTGTTCCTTCCATATTCTTCCTGTTACACGAAGCTTAAGCTCTTTCCTGTCTCCTCCTGAGAAAAAGAGGGCCATATTCCGCTGTATGATTAGGCCATCGTGGCTGTCCCTGACCTTCCGGTGACTGTCTCTGATGCTCCGAGGGGTGCCCTCCCAGATAAGCTTCCGACCGTTTCCCCCGACCTCCAAACTGTAGCTGTAGTTCCGGGCATCCATCTCGTCTCCCATGAATCGAAGAAAAGCCATGTACACGGGAGCCATGCCCAGTTGGAAAGCTTCGAAATGTAGGCAAAAATACTGGCCAAAACAATGGAATACCTGCATAAGAAAACAAACAAGGTCTTCATCAGCATTTCTAAGATTTTACTGGCGAAGGGTGTGATGGATTGTAAGTTCCACTCAGATGTTATCATAGATGAGTTCACTAGCATCTTTCAAATGCAAGTTTCTTGATAAGTTATCTGTATATGCTACTCTGCACAAGATTCCTAGAATTCTAGGGGTGAAGGGTGCAATTCAAATGGATTTCGATGTTCCACAAAGATTTATTCGTTCTAGATTGCAGAAGAGCTCATTATCATCCTCTGAATACAAGTTTCTTAATAAGATTTTGTAAAAACCAAGAAAAGAATTGTGCTCTGGAGTCTGGACAAGATTTCTCAGAATTTTACTGGTGAAGGGTGGAATTTAGATGGATCCCAAGTCCTAGAAAATGTTCATCAATTATAACTTTCTTGATAAGTACTTGATTTAAGCTAAGACAAGAATTGTAATCTGTACAGTAACCAAGTTTAAAGAATCATTTACAGAAACAAGATTAATACTTGAGGAACAATCATTTGCGGAGAAATACTCACAGTCAGCATCCATGTAGCATTCTCTACATCCCGAGGATTAGATTTAACATAACGATGATTGAATGTGCATCCAGAATGCATATCCACTTTGTGATCATCTCGTAAGTGAGCAACTAGGTATGGAATATCCCCACCCACGGAGCACTCTGATCCAGCATAGGGACAGGTGTAAGGCCTAAAATTGCAGGCAGCTTCGTGTTTGAACTTACTATAATAAGGAAAGATCTCAGGGCATCCAAGGGTGGAATACTTGCAAGGAAGTTCAAGTGATTCGGCAACTTTTTCTAGTGCTAAACATCTTATATCACCAAGCTCGTGCCTACAAGTCGGACATTTATTATGGACCCTTACTTTACATGTTGAACAAATGGTATGACCGTTGTGACACTGCAGAAAAAGAGTTTGCATTAGGACAAACAAACAACTAAGCATAATCTGCATAAAAGTGAGCATACCTACAACAGCCAAATTAATTATGTTCGAAGGCAATCTATCAGAGAGGGGGCTGCAAAGGCCCAAACAATCAAGGAAATTCACATCTACATATTTCATATCAGTAGCTTGAAGGTCAAATGCTTATCCAAAAAACATCAATATGCTCAAATTTCATCAGTGTAAGTCTCCTGCCAGCGTTCTACTACAGCAGATGAAATTTATAATGTAGTGCCTCTCAAGTGAGGTGGTACGCCCCTGAACGTATGTATCTCACGATGATAATTTTCGCTCAAATCTGTTTTTGTTTTCTCTCTCCAAATCACACCTTTTCATAATGATGCAGAAAGGGAAACTGACAGATTGGCAGACCAGTATAAACCCCCAATTTAGGATAAATTCCAAGGGTTTAAAGCTATTCTTTTTCTTATCTTCCCTAACATGATCAAGGTAGACAAAAAGTTCATTCATATGCCAAGCTTTTCTGAAATATGAGAAATGAATTTCATATGTTTGCTGGAATTCAACCAAATCGGCGAACCCTAAAATAAGAAAGAGGAAAAAATTGGTGAACCCTAAAAAACAACTATTCACAAATTCATCCCAAATCAAAGTCATCGGGATCAGATTCCATTCATTTCCAAAATTGCAGGTATTTCCAAAAATTCCCAACCTAAAGTAGCAATCAACACGATCCCACAAAAACTAAATTATGAGAATAAAACAAGAAGAAAGGTTCAACCTTGGAGCATACAAACCCATCGCGATGGCATCTAGAAACCCATTTCCCTAAAATATCTTGAATATTCAAAAGAAGACGAATGGAAGAGAGAAAAATAACCTGATGAATTGGAGGGTACATAGAATTGGTGCAAACAGGGCATTCAAGAAGCTCGTGAACACTCGTAGCCGGATTGATAACCATCCCATTCAGATTATTGGCGTTGATATTAGTGTGAGATGGCTTCGAAGACGAAAACTGAGAAGAGATCTCATCTTCATCCATCAACCCATCAGTTACGCATTCAATGCTGGATTCCATTCTGGAAAAATTGTTTACTTGTTTGCTCAGACCAAACGGCTGATCATTTGAGGAAGTTGGGGGGTGAGAGTGCGAGGAATTATCGGGAGAAATTTTGTATTTGGGGATTTCTGAGAGTTGTTTTTCGAGATTTTAATATGATCGTGGAATGGCAACAGGAGCCTTGCTTTTCTTGATGAAGCTTTCTCTTTACTTATTTTTTTATTTTTTATTTTTTATTTTTTATTTTTTAATTTTTATTTTTTAATTTTTAATTTTTTATGTTTTATTTTTTATTTTTTGTTTTAGCTTTTGTTTGAAGTGTGTGTGTGAGAGAGAGACAGAGGCTGGGAAAAATTACAAACAATTTTGATTGATTTGCAAAAAAAAAGGACTACTACTAGCAATTCACTTATTATCAGATCATACACAATGGGGTGCATTTTGCAGTTGCATCGGTTTTCAATTTTTTTAATTGTTTTTATTAAATGTTATTATTTTATCTAAAAAATATATTTTCATTCTTCTCCTCATTTTCCTAGCTCCATTTTCATTTTCTCACTAAATGAGTCCCGACGAGAGCAACTTGAAAGATAATCCGGGACGGGACTATTTTGAAAGAAAAATAGAAGAGGCAAATCCATCGTTGGGTGGGTTGACTATTTTGATCGAAAATTAAAACAAGAAAAAATAAAAAATAATGAAATTAGTTATTTGCATGTGTTTTGGTTGAAATAAAAATATTATGGCTGAAAATGAAGTTAATTCATGACATTATATATTCTTGCCAACAATTAATAATTGAAATGACACTCTTATTAGTGGACGAACCAAAATAAGAATACGGTATTCCTATTGTAAGAAGCCTCTATATCATTTGCTACAAATACATTAACTAGGGATGTCAATGTAACCCGAACCCACGGGCCGGCCCGTATAACCCGATAAAAATACAGGGTTAGGGTTGTAATTTCGCAGCCCGAATTTAAAATCGGGCCATTCGGGCTGACCCGTTCGGGTTGTCGGGTTAGGCGGGCTGACCCGTTCGGGTTACGGGTCGACCCGTCGGGTTGAAGGCTTCTACACAGCGAGCAGTTTTTGTAACGGTCATAACTTTCTCTACAAAGCTCCTATTGAGGCGTGCAATATATCCACGCGAAGCTCTTTCGAAGACGAAGAGAATGATATGTATTAGAGGTTTATCAGACTTCAAAATCGCGAGAAACATTGACTCAAACAAGGCTGCTGCACATCCACATATTTTGTGTACATTTTCTAATCAATTTTCCATCATTTCTCAACAAACATATAAACATACCAAAATATAGAAATATAATCAAAATCATCCAAGACAACTCTCTAAAACCATGCAAAATCCAAATACGTCAACCGACTATATAAGATCACGAAAAAAATCACCATGTGGTTCATGGATTCATAAATACTCGTATATAAAAGCTTTCTTTTAGTATATTTCCAATATAATAGTGCAAAGTGTTTTGACGCCGCTTCGTTATTGAATTATGCGTACTTTGATGATTCTTAAAACAAAGATAAATTATTATTTGACTTATTTACAGCTGGAATAAATTAAATTTGACCAATCATAATTCAAGAAAACTTAGAGTTACTCCAATTAGCTAGCATCTTGATAATTCACTCTTTAACAATTCAAAATATTTTTGTTACATCTACGATGCACCTCTCACGTTATGAAATTTTTATTTAATTTTCTACGAATTGATTTATGTTTGAATTTTGAAACAAAGTGTTGATTTATGTTTTAAATACATAAACATAAACATACTATTGATAGATATTTTGTAAATAATTATGTAATGAATAAGTTTAGTTTTTAACCAAAAAATAAGTTTAGTTTTTAAGCATAAGAGCATCCGCAACGGTGGCGACGGTCGCCACCGCTGGCAAGGCGAAGCACCGCCGCCGCTGCGCTCGCGCCAGGCTGACGTGGCGGCACGGGATTGGGCAACGGCATAGCCTTTGCCTTCAAATTTTTTTTTTACTTAAAAATCGGTATTTAATTGTAAATAATGATAAAAAATAAAAAAAATATATTTTCCAAATCCAAAAAATATGGCCGTTTTTTTCTCGTTTTTTCTGATTTTTTTTTAATTTTTTTTATTTTTTTTCCCCAAAATCATCTATAAATACACACATTCATCATCCATTTATCACATCAAATCATCTCTCATCCATCTCTCATTCATAATTCTCATACAAACTATCAACACATTCATCCATCACTCAAAACCTCAAATGGATTTCACTCATATTATGGCGGAAGCGGACAGCGAAGAACAAGAATACTACGAACAACATCGTGCCGCTTTCGAAGCATATGTCGCGGCGAATACCCCCGCTCATCCTCCTCAACGAACTAGATCAAATCGCCGCTACATCCATCGTGACCGGGAGGGAGCCCATGAAAGGCTCGTTGCCGACTACTTTGCCGACCAGCTGCGGTTTCCGGCAGATTACTTTAGGCGCCGTTTTCGCATGTCAAAGCGCTTGTTCATGCGAATTGTCAACACATTGTCCGCACGTGTTGAATTCTTCCAAACAGGTCCAGATGCAGCCGGCCGGCAAAGTATCACGCCGCTGCAGAAGTGTATGTGTGCCATCCGACAACTCGCTACTGGGCAAACGGCTGACATCTTCGACGAGTATTTGCATATCGGTGAGTCCACTGGAATCCTTTGTCTAAAGATTTTTTGCGAGGGCGTTCGTTCAGCTTTCGGGGATGAATTCCTTCGGGCACCCAGCACCGATGATTGCCAACGGTTGTTTCGTCTTCACGAATCAGTCCATGGCTTCCCCGGAATGCTTGGCAGCATTGACTGCATGTATTGGAGGTGGAAGAATTGCCCGAATGCTTGGAGGGGGCAACACTTAAGCGGTCACAAAGGCGGCGGCCCAACACTTATCCTTGAGGAGGTCGCCGACTACCGCCTATGGATTTGGCATGCATATTTTGGCTTTGCCGGAGCCAACAACGACTTGAACGTGCTCTATTCTTCACCACTCTTCAATGATGTGATGAATGGTGTAGCACCGGCGATCGACTTCACCATCAACGGAAATACATACCACATGGGTTACTATCTCACCGATGGTATCTACCCAAGGTGGTCGACGTTCGTGAAGACGCTCCACAACCCGCACGACCCGAGACGGGTTCTTTTTGCGCAGCGTCAAGAGTCCTCGCGGAAAGACGTCGAAAGAGCCTTCGGGGTCCTACAAGCCCGATTCAACATAGTGAAGGCCCCGGCTCGGCTGTGGTACGTGAATAATATCGCCGACATCATGTTCACGTGTATTATCTTACACAACATGATTATAGCCGACGAAGGGCCGAGGGCGGCTAGCTTCTACGACGAGGATTGGTGTGTAATTTTCAGGTCTTTCACAACAAAATAATTTTGCACTCAAGTTCAATTAATTAACCCAAATATTACCACTTCACTGCAAGATTACAGCTTCGTGTGTAGTAATTTAAGGTGTCGATCCACAGGGAATGAAATATTATTTAACTCTAAAACATAGAAAACACATACTAATGAGGTTTTTAATTTGAAGACTTTGATTTCTAGATTATGCAAAAATAAATAGAAGAACTAAGACAAGTAAGACGATTTAAGAGAAGAACATGTTACTCCAAACACTCGTGGATAAAACAATGATTTATTCTTATATCCAACTTTATCTTATGACTTACGGGACTTTACAAACAATTCACGACGCTAGCACTGAACATGCTTGACACACAAGAGTTCAAGAATAGTTGAACACATATTCTAAAAACCTATCTTCATTAATATAAAAATCCTATGGATGCGCGAGAATCAGAGATCAACTACTATTAGCACATGAAATCCGTTATCAAATTATCATTTGAACAAATCTAATTGATAATTCATTACCACAATGATCCAACTTATTCAAAGTTAAAGAGACATTCAAATAAGCCTAAAGATCTACTACAAAAGGTGCACCAAGAGTAATAGATTCAAACAATAAAATCGTGATAATGACGATCATAAGATAAAGAAGAACATAGTATAAATCAAACAATTAATTTATCCATCTACATGTTTGGAGCAACACTAAGATTTCTAGCCACTCATTATCAAACTAGGAGCAATACAAAATGGAAGAAAAACCCTTTTAACCATAGAGCTTGAAGAAATAGCAGCTTTGACTTGGACTCTTATTCTTCTATCAATTTCTTTCCCCCTCACAACCACACGTCACTTTCTATTCACTATCTTCTCCCAATGCCCAACTCTCCAGTGTCGTCTCCTCCCCCCAGCACCGTCTACCTTTCTGCCTCAATTCCGTTTTCTTTTCTAATTCCCGTCCAAAAACCGTCACAAAACAGCTCTTGCAGTTAGAATCGAACAGACCCAGCCGGGTGAATTTTAAAACTGAAAAATCACCCGGCCGGGTGATAGAAATTCGACCCTTGCTGGACTCTCGCTGCCTTCTGAATCTCACCCGGCCGGGTGGAATATTAACTCCACAAAATCACCCGGCCGGGTGACTGAAATTCTTCCCCGTCTGGACTCCTTATGTGTTCCGAATCACACCCGGCCACTGAGAGGAATTTTGTGATGTGGACTGCTGTTATCTCTGGTTATGTGAGGCTGCAGAGATGTGAGGATGCTTTTGCGTTGTTTCGTGAGTATGCAGCAGTGGATGCGACGACTCCAGATGGGGTGATCCTCATCAGCATGCTTGTTACATGTGTTGTTCAAGCTGGAGTTGATCCGTATTAGTTGGTTGAAGTGCTGTTTCATTGAGCTGAGAAGAGGTGGTAAATTCTTGAGAGTTACTGAATTGGTTGCTTTGAATCTGGTTCTGAGGTTGATCCAAAGAATTTGGAACATTTACAAAGCTGTCCCAGTTAAGTTGTTTTCCATAAAGGTTTGAGCTTTCGCCTCCATTATTCTGCTGTGGTTGGTTTTGAATGGTGAATTGACTCTGCAAATTCATGGAAAATATGTAGCACTTGGGGAAAAATATTGAAAATATGCTTCGCATCAAATACCCCCAAACTTGAGCTCTTGTTCGTCCTCGAGCAAGATTGATTTTAAGCACAATAACTCAACATAGTCTAACCCACAAAAAGTTTTCATCACCAAGAATCATGTAGGGACGTGAATGACAAAGTCTAAACCCCCAACATTTCCAATCAAGATTTCCCACTCTCAAGAACAATCACCCATCAACCTAGAACTTCAAGTCAAAGTGACATCAAAAGTAAGTCCAAGCATAAGATCATACAACTCAAACCGTCGTCATTGACTCGTCAAGCATTACTAATCACATAGACTCGCGGATTTCAAATCAAACTTCTTTAACTCTACCAAGCTATTTACAAAACATCCACAAGCATCAACAATAAGGTCCAAGGTCTTAATTCAAGGTTGTAATGGGGCTAGGGATGATGTAGGATAAATATGGATAGTGAGCTCAAAGGCTACACATTTGAGTGCCAAATTCTTCTCTCCTACAACTTCCTTCCAAGGATCAAACAACAAGATTTTACCACCAAACTCTCACTCCCCCAAACTTGAGATAATTCTAGACAAGATTACATCTTAAAAATAGAAGCTCTATCTTTATTTCATCAAACTTTCCTTTTTCATTTTCTTTTTCTGTTTTTGAAAAGACCTCGACTTTTGCAAATTTGGAGGTCGTCTTTTTCTCTTCTTCTTTTTTTCTAAGAACTTCATTCTTTTCACCTATGCATTACATCAACTCTAAAAATGTCTACACTTTTACAAGACACCACCCAACACTCAAAGCTCAAACCACAAAGCTCAAACTTGTATTTAGCACCCAAATAGTAGCAAGGTCTATTGATGAGGCTAAAATGAGGCTTATTTAAGTAGCTAAGTGATCGGCTAAGTGTTTACACAAACAATAGGGAATTAAGCTCAAAGTGGCTTCTAGGGGATCATTTGTTGGACTAGGCATGTGATCATTTGGCCATGGAGTTCATCCTAGTGCCTTATCCTCCCATATTATTAACACATATGCATACAAGCGGTTCACTCGATAAAGCAAATCAATCCAAGATAATCTCCACAAGACATGTAATTTTCATACTCTCCTCAACTCAAGAAATCAATTATAATCACAACATGCTCTTTCAAGTAAATCATGTACAAATTCCATTCATCTTAAGCTTCAAAGATCAAGAAAAATCAAGCAAGAATTCCCAACCAGAAAGTCGAAGATAAAGCATGCATCCGTCAATTACTTGATTCACAACACTTTAGCATATAATACACCCAATAAACATGCATCAAGCATAAAAATCATTGGCAACCCCCCCAAACTTGAATGCTTCATTGTCCTCAATGCATGCAAAGAAGAACATAAAAAGTAAAGGGAAAGAAAACTCCCCCAAACTTGGCATGATATCCATGGTGCATTTGGGTGGGAGGGTGGGTGTATATTCCTTTGTGGGTGTGCTTCCTCCTAAGCTCCAAATGAGTCCTATCTCCATGTTGCTCCTACAAAAAGAAACAAAACCTACAAAAAGACACACTCAATTCAAAATAAATGTTAGAGGAAAGAATTGAGCAAACAAAACCTCCAACATGTGAAATCAAAAATAAAAAAAAAACAAAAAAAAAAACTTGGGGTTGCCTCCCAATCAGCGCCTTTGTTTATAGTCGTTGGCTCGACTTTCCTCTTCCTTGATCTACACTTTGGGATCCACTAGTGTAGCCACTTCTCTCGCCTCCATGCCGCTTTCAACTCCAACATAGGCCTTCAAGCGTTGGCCATTCACCTTCCAAATAGTGTCACTCTTCTAATCTCGAATATCCACGGCACCACAGGGGTACAACTTGTGCACCATATAAGGACCCCACCATCTTGACTTGAGCTTGCCCGGAAACAGTTTGAGCCGAGAATTGTATAAAAGGACCAGTTGTCCCTCATGGAAATGACGAGGCTTAATGGCTGCATCATGTATCTTCTTAGCGCGCTCCTTGTAGAGATCAACACTCTCATAAGCTTGAAGCCTAAACTCATCCATTTCATTCATGTCAAACATTCTCTTCTCGGCTGCAGCATCATAATCCAAGTTGAGCTTTTGCAAAGCCCAATAAGCTTTATGCTCAAGTTCTACCGGCAAATGACAAGCTTTTCCGAACACCAACTTGTATGGCGAAGTTCCAATCGGGGTCTTATATGTCGTTCGATATGCCCACAAAGCATCATCTAACTTTTGAGCCCAATCCTTTCGAGATGGCTTCACAACTTTCTCAAGCACCCTCTTTATTTCTCGATTGGAGACTTCAACTTGACCACTCGTTTGGGGATGATAAGTGGTAGCAACCTTGTGTTGGACACCATACTTTCCTAAGAGGTTTTCAAACAACTTGTTGCAAAAATGAGTTCCTCCATCACTGATAATGGCTCGAGGTGTCCCAAAGCGGTTAAAGATGTGGTTCTTGATAAACTTCAACACCACTTTGGCATCATTGGTTGCCGAGGTCACTGCTTCTACCCATTTGGACACATAATCAACAGCTACGAGAATGTACTGTTGCCCATTAGACTTGGGAAACGGTCCCATGAAGTCTATTCCCCAAACATCAAAGAGTTCTACCTCGTGAATGTTATTCATTGGCATTTCATTTCTCCACGAGATATTGCCGGCTCTTTGGCAACTGTCACATCTCTCTACATAGGCTTTTGCATCCTTGAAGATCGATGGCCAATAGAATCCGGACTGAAGCACCTTAAATGCGGTTCGACGTGCTCCAAAGTGGCCGCCATACACAGAATCATGGCAAGCAGATAAAATCTGAAGGTGTTCATGCTCTCCAACACACCTTCGAATCACCCCATCACTACAAATACGGAAGAGAAACGGATCTTCCCAAACATACGTGCGGGTGTCACTCAAAAACTTCTTCTTTTGGTTAGATGACAACCCTTCTGGTATAATGCCCGTGACAAGGTAGTTTGCCAGATTAGCAAACCACGGCACACATGTTTCCCGAGCTTCCACTTGCAGCACTTGCTCGTCGGGAAATTTTTCGTTGATCCTTTTCTTTCTCTCATCTTCCGTCTCTTCCAATCCCTCCAGTCTAGAGAGATGATCAGCTACCAAGTTCTCGGTCCCCTTTTTGTCTTTAATCTCCACGTCAAACTCTTGTAGTAAAAGAATCCATCTCACCAACCGAGGCTTTGCATCTTTCTTATTCATCAAATACTTGATAGCTGAGTGATCCGTGAACACTACCACCCTCGTGCCAAGTAAGTAAGCACGAAACTTCTCAAAGGCATACACTACTACTAGCATTTCCTTCTCCGTCGTGGTGTAATTCAATTGAGCTTCATTGAGTACTTTACTAGCATAGTACACGGCATGTAGGACCTTATCTCTCCTTTGGCCTAAAACGGCCCCCACAGCGTAGTCCGAAGCATCACACATCAACTCAAATGGTTTCGACCAATCAGGTGTGATAATAATAGGAGCTTCGACTAGCTTTTTCTTAAGCAATTCAAATGCCTCAAGGCATTTATCATCAAAGACAAACTTGGCATCCATCTCAAGTAAGTTGCAAAGTGGCTTTGCAATCTTTGAAAAATCTTTTATAAAACGTCGGTAGAATCCCGCATGACCAAGGAAACTACGGATGCCCTTCACATTAGTTGGGGGAGGTAACTTCGAAATTACATCAATCTTAGCTTTATCCATCTCCAACCCCAACTCCGACACCTTGTGCCCCAACACTATGCCTTCTTTGACCATGAATTGACACTTTTCCCAATTTAGCACGAGATTCGACTCTTCACATCTTTGTAGGACCAGTCTCAAGTTTTCTAAGCAGAGGTCAAATGAGGATCCAAAGACGGAGAAATCGTCCATGAAGATCTCCATGATGTCTTCATTCATGTCGGAAAAAATCGCCATCATGCAACATGATGTCTTCATTCATGTCAGAAAAAATCGCCATCATGCAACGTTGGAATATAGCCGGTGCATTGCAAAACCCAAAAGGCATCCGGCGGAAGGCATAAGTACCAATAGGACATGTGAATGTCGTCTTTTCTTGATCTTCCGGGGCAATTGCAATCTGATTATACCCCGAGTATCCATCCAAGAAGCAGTAGTGAGAATAACCCGCAATTCTATCTAGCAACTGATCGAGAAATGGCAATGGAAAGTGATCTTTTCTTGTCGCCTTGTTCAATCTTCTGTAATCCATGCAAACTCTCCATGAGTTTACCAATCGAGTTGCTAACACTTCATTCTTTTCATTGACAGTCACGGTTATTCCTCCTTTCTTCGGTACACACTGCACCGGGCTAACCCACTCACTATCGGAAATAGGATAGATCATCCCAAACTTCAACAGTTTCTTCACTTCCTTTTCCACCACTTCTTGCATAAGTGGGTTTAACCTTCTTTGTCTCTCTCTTACCGGTTTAGCTTCATCTTCCATCAGAATCTTATGCATACAAATTGCGGGGCTAATTCCTTTAATATCGGCAATGGACCATCCTAGAGCTTTCTTGTGTGACTTCAGTAGCTCTATTAATTTGAATTCCTCTTCATCATTCAACATCGCCGATACCACAACCGGTAAAGTTTCATCCTCGCCAAGGAAGACGTATTTCAGATTTGTCGGGAGTTGCTTCAATTCTAGCTTTGGTGGTACTTCAATTGAAGGTTTCACATCTGCCACAAAAGTATCCACAACACACTCATTCTCGAGACTTGGTTCATCAACTTGAGAATTTTCTATTTCATCAAAATCGACTTTAAGTGTCGAACCATAGTCTCTCTCCAAACTCCCTTTGTCATATACACTTCCTTCTATTCTTGTCAAGCAACACATCTTGTCACTTATCGAGGACGTCAACTCTAAAGCACGCTTTTGCATCATTATGGTGTTTCATTGCCTTTTCTACATTAATGGTCACCTGCTCACCATTAATTCTGAACGTGACAGAGTTGTCTTTAGCTCCAAGCAACACATCCCCCGTGGCGAGGAACGGTCTACCAAATAGAATCGGTACCTCTTTGTCCTCGGGCATGTCCAAGACTATGAAATCAACGGGGATAACAAATTTATCAACCTTGACCAAGACATCCTCTACTATTCCAGTGGGCTTCACGATGGAAAGATCAGCCAATTGTAGAGCAATGTCGATGGGTTCCATCCTCTCCTCTAATCCAATTGCTCTAGCAGTTTTCAAAGCCATAAGTGAGATCCCCGATTCTTGATCTAATAGGCATTTTGTGAAGATTGTATTCCCGATCTCACAAGGAATCACACAACTTCCGGGGTCCCTCTTCTTCATTGGCATCATTCCCGAAATCAGTTGTGAGCAATTCATGCTCAAAGCCACTATCCCCTCGTCTTGTAGTTTATCCTTGTTTGCCATCATGTCCTTGAAGAACTTGGAGAACTTGGGGAAGTTAGTGAAGAGGTCCACCAATGATACGTCCACATTTACTTTCCGGATCACGTTCATCATCCACTCAAAGCTTTTCTCTTTCGGAACCCTCTTCTTCCTCTTGGTTGGATATGGTAGAGGAGGAATGTGATCGGGGAAGTTAAACTTACTTTTGGGATCTTGTGCCGGACTTGTCATCATCTTTTTCTTTGACTCCATTTCCACTATCTTCTTACCTTTCTCTTTTACTGAAAACTTTCCACTTGCATCGGATTCTTCACCATGTTCCTTGCTGCCGGATGCAGCCTGTGCTTGACCATGTTGGGCCCCCTGCACCAACGCGGGACTTCCCTTACATGCCTCGTCCGCCCCTGCGTGCGAGGAATGCAAGCCTAACATCTCATCCGCCCCTGCGTGTGAGATGCCGGAAGTACCTTGGTCGTCCATTGATGGTGTCGAATCCAACTCACGACCACTTCTCAAAACCACTGCCTTACACTGTTCATTGCCTCTCGGATTGGGCACTGTATTACTTGGGATGGTATTAGGAATCCTCGTGTGCGATGCCGTGGCAAGCTGTCCAATTTGAGTCTCAAGGTTCCTCATTGTAGCATCGATCTGTCCAAACTTTTCCACCGTTTTATCTTTGAAGTTCTCATTCTCCTTTTGACTCTTAGTCATAAAAGAGAGAATCTGTCCCAATTGATCCTCTACCGATGGCTTCTTCTCATAACCCGGAGGTTGAGTGTTGTTCCTCCATTGAGTCCCCGAACTGTTGCTATGACCAAGTTGATTCCAGTTTACTTGTTGAGGTCTCCAATTCTGCTGATTGTTGTATTGGTTGCCTTGGTTGAACCCTTGTCGATTATTACCAATGTAGTTCACATCCTCCACTGGTGGTCCTTGAAGACTTGGACATTGATCCGTATGATGTCCACCTTGGCACAACCCACACTTCATCACTGTCACTGCTTGAGGTTGAGGAGTCAATTGAAGAGATTTCACTGCTTTTGTCATTGACGACATTTGAGTGCTTATATCCGCCAATTGGGCTTCTATTGCTGTCACTCTTTCCGCATCTTTGGTAGCACCAAATGTATCTCCTACCTTCTCAGCTGCTCTTCTTGGATTATGCCAATTCCTTTGATTATTGGCCAACCTTTGAAACAAGGCTCTCACTTCATCATGTGTTAAATCATCCAAGTTCCCATTCGAGCCTGCCGTGACTAGTCCCGTACCTTCATTGTTGAGCCCCTTGTAGAATTTCAAAAGGTCATGCCCCGGAGCTAAACCATGACTTGGGCATTTCCTTAGCATCTCTGTGAATCTCTTCCATGCTTCTGCGAAAGACTCATCATACTTCTGTCGGAATGAGGTGATCTCCTCTCTCAACTTCTCGATCTTCATTGGGGAGTTATATTCCAAAAGGAACAATGTCTTCAGCTCTTGGAATGTTGCTATGTTGTAGCCCGGTAATGAATCATACCACCCTCTTGCTTTCTCCCTCAATGAGAACGGAAACAATGCCCTCTTAATCCGATGGTGCTCCACATTTGGAGGTCTATGAGAGTTGGTAAGCTCATAAAAGGCATTGAGGTGACTCACCGGATCTTCATCATCCCGTCCGTGGAAAAGATTTCCTCCGCTCACCAAACTAATGTAGTGAGGTGGAATGTTGACGTTATCATTTGCATAAGCGAACTCCCCCGGGTACTCAATTCCCGATCTAAGAGTGTCGCCAAACCTTCCCACAGGTGGTGGTATCTCATTGTTATTCTCTGCCATTGATTCAGTATCCGACTCTTGATCTCTTTCTGCACTTAACCTAAAGAGTGAGTTACTTCTGATTGGACTCGGATAGTCCGGAAAAATCTCAAACTCTGAACCTCTGACCCTTCTTCTTCTTTGATAACAGAGTAGTCCAAACGGTGGTGTACCCTGTGACCATGTGTGCATTCACTGTTTTTTTAATTATTTTTAAAACCTGCGCAACAGAAAATACACCAAGCACAAACACACTATATTTCCTTATTACCGAAAGCGAGACCTCTCGACAACTTCGGGGTAAGTTCTATAAACAGTGTGTGCTTAAGTGAAACTAAAAAAAAACTAAACCATCTAACCTAAACTAAGAGTTAGAAAAATGTCACCTTGAAAATATACTCATTCGTCTTCAAGTCCAGACGTGGTAGATGGCTAACACCTCCCAAGACAATGAATGAGTACCTACAAAAATAAAAAGAAAGATCAAATAAAACATAAAACACAAGCTAGAAGTTAAACAATCTATTGCCTTCCCCGGCAACGGCGCCAAAACTTGGTGTGTAATTTTCAGGTCTTTCACAACAAAATAATTTTGCACTCAAGTTCAAATAATTAACCCAAATATTACCACTTCACTGCAAGATTACAGCTTCGTGTGTAGTAATTTAAGGTGTCGATCCACAGGGAAGGAAATATTATTTAACTCTAAAACATAGAAAACACATACTAAGAGGTTTTTAATTTGAAGACTTTGATTTCTAGATTATGCAAAAACAAATAGAAGAACTAAGACAAGTAAGACGATTTAAGAGAAGAACATGTTACTCCAAACACTCGTGGATAAAACAATGATTTATTCTTATATCCAACTTTATCTTATGACTTACGGGACTTTACAAACAATTCACGATGCTAGCACTGAACATGCTTGACATACAAGAGTTCAAGAATAGTTGAACACATATTCTAAAAACTTATCTTCATTAATCTAAAAATCCTATGGATGCGCGAGAATCAGAGATCAACTACTATTAGCACATGAAATCCATTATCAAATTATCATTTGAACAAATCTAATTGATAATTCATTACCACAATGATCCAACTTATTCAAAGTTAAAGAGACATTCAAATAAGCCTAAAGATCTACTACAAAAGGTGCACCAAGAGTAATAGATTCAAACAATAAAATCGTGATAATGACGATCATAAGATAAAGAAGAACATAGTATAAATCAAACAATTAATTTATCCATCTACATGTTTGGAGCAACACTAAGATTTCAAGCCACTCATTGTCAAACTAGGGGCAATACAAAATGGAAGAAAAACCCTTTTAACCATAGAGCTTGAAGAAATAGCAGCTTTGACTTGGACTCTTATTCTTCTATCAATTTCTTTCTCCCTCACAACCACACGTCACTTTCTATTCACTATCTTCTCCCAATGCCCAACTCTCTAGTGTCGTCTCCTCCCCCCAGCACCGTCTACCTTTCTGCCTCAATTCCGTTTTCTTTTCTAATTCCCGTCCAAAAACCGTCACAAAACTGCTCTTGTAGTTAGAATCGAACAGACCCAGCCGGGTGAATTTTGAAACTGAAAAATCACCTGGCCGGGTGATAGAAATTCGACCCTTGCTGGACTCTCGCTGCCTTCTGAATCTCACCCGGCCGGGTGGAATAATAACTCCACAAAATCACCCGGCCGGGTGACTGAAATTCTTCCCCGTCTGGACTCCTTATGTGTTCCGAATCACACCCGGCCACTGAGAGGAATTTTGTGATGTGGACTGCTGTTATCTCTGGTTATGTGAGGCTGCAGAGATGTGAGGATGCTTTTGCGTTGTTTCGTGAGTATGCACCAGTGGATGCGACGACTCCAGATGGGGTGATCCTCATCAGCATGCTTGTTACATGTGCTGTGCAAGCTGGAGTTGATCTGTATTAGTTGGTTGAAGTGCTGTTTCATTGAGCTGAGAAGAGGTGGTAAATTCTTGAGAGTTACTGAATTGGTTGCTTTGAATCTGGTTCTGAGGTTGATCCAAATAATTTGGAACATTTACAAAGCTGTCCCAGTTAAGTTGTTTTCCATAAAGGTTCGAGCTTTCGCCTCCATTATTCTGATGTGGTTGGTTTTGAATGGTGAATTGACTCTACAAATTCATGGAAAATAGGTAGCACTTGGGGAAAAATATTGAAAATATGCTTCGCATCAAAGATGAAGCCGGAAGCTCAACAGCGAGGTCTCCCCCACGCCGAGGTGAGCATACGACGGTTGGCCAGAGGATCGAGACAAGGCACACAATGCGCGATACTCGAACCCACATTCAGTTACAAGAAGACCTAATCAACCACATGTGGGCGAAATTCGGCAACGAGTAGTGTTTTTTTAATTTTTAGTATTTTAATTGTGCAATTTTTAATTTTTAGGATTTTAATTATGTCGTTTTTATTTTATTTGTCATTTGTAATTTTATTTAGGTTTTTTTAATGAATTTTATTATTATGGAAATGTTATTGTTTAATTGAATTTTAAATTGATTGTGCTCGTCCTTGCGGAAGAGCACAGCTGTGGGTGTTGTGCTCTTGCCAGAGAGCAGACAGAAAAAGTGGGGCCGGACCCACAACCGTGCCGCTGGCAAGAGAGCACGGTTGTGGATGCTCTAAGAGCATCTGCAACGGTGAGGAGGACGGCGTTCGTCCGTCTGTCCGTGCCAGCGGCACGGAGACGCTGTCCGCCGCTACGCTCGGGCCGCTGGCACGGCGCTGCTCGATGCGTCGAGCACGTCCGTGCCATCGAGCAGGTGACGTGGCTGGCGCTGATTGGGCAACGGCATAGCCGTTGCATTTGAATTTTTTTTTAAATCGATTTTTATTTAAAAAATCGATTAAAAATAAAAAAAAAATATTTTCCCACTTCCCAAAAAAATTGTATTTGTTTTCTACCCACTTTCATTTTTTTCATTTTTTCCCCCAAAAAAACACATTTTCATCTATAAATACCCCACTTTCACACCCAAAAATTCACACCACACTACACAATTATCATCTACATTCTCTCATTTCCATTCTCATCTACATTCTCTCATCTCCATTCTCAATCTTTCTTTCACTCCTACAACATAACAATGTCCGGCGACGGCGATCACCCTCTGGGCTCCCACGGTTGGAACCCCGATTGGTTCGGTTCACAACCGTTTCCTAGTCCGGAAACGGAATTTTCGGCCCCTCCTCAAACCCAAAGTTCGGGAGTTCCAGGTTGCTACCGGCCTTACCTGATCGACGACCAAGATGCCCCCGAAGGGCTATACGGGTGGACACCCGAGCCTAGAGCGAGGTCGACCACCCCCTCCCAAACTCCGACTCCTCCTACTCGCGGTGTCCGCACACCGCACACTCCGGCGGAGATGGAGCAATTGTTCAAAGTGTTCTTATCAATCTCCGAAGATCCGGAGGTTGGCACGAACCAATCCGGCGATCACTATTGGTGGAGCATCTGTCGCCGGTACAATGAAAATCGGCCGGCGGGAATAATCGAGCGCAACGAGAGTATGGTGCGCAACGCCATCTACCGAGCCAACGAAGAAATCCAAAAGTTCCAGGGGTATTACCTCCAGGAAGAGCGGTAGGCGGGGAGCGGCCGGAGCAAGGTCGACGGCATCACTGCCGCGATGAACACCTACCAATCCATGAACTACAAGCCGTTCAAGTACCTCAACATTTGGTAGGAGAAGCGGTCGCATCCGAAGTATAGGGGAGGCGAAACATCCTCCTATAGCGGCTCCTCCAAACAGTCAAGGTCGGTATCCCTATCCGACGCCGGCTCCGAAGACGTGGTTAGCCAACTCGCCAGAGCTAACTTGGGTAGCCCCGACGCCGGCCCAAGCGGTTCCCAATGCCGACCGCAAGGAAGGAAGAAGGCGGCGGCCAACCACCGTCGCGCCGCGACTCCATCCGGCGATGCTCCCGAACCCGCTCCCGTTCCCGTGCCCTACGCGTCACCTCCACCCCCACCAACTCGTTGTGGGGGATTTTGGCCCAACTCAATATGGCCGATAGGTCAACTATGACCCCGCGCAACTTCGATCGCACGAGACCATGATATTGGGCCTCCAAAAACTATTGAGGGTAGTGCCGCCGGATGAGTAGTGTTCCACGGGGATATTTTTAGCTTTAATTATGTAATTTTTAATTTTTAGGATTTTAATTATGTAAATTTTATTTTTTAGGATTTTAATTATGTCTTTTTTATTTTATTTATAATTTGTAATATTAGTTCGATTTTTTAATGAATTTTATTATTATGAAAATGTTTTTATTTAAATTGAATAATAGAATGGTGGGTGTTGTGCTCTTGCCTAAGAACAGACAGAAAAAAGTGGGGCCGGGCCCACAACCGTGCTCGTTGGCAAGAGCACGGTTGTGGGTGCTCTAACCCTCAGCTTGGTACTATTAGCTGGTTTGCTGGAGGATGATAGTAATTTTTATAACCAACCTACTAAGAATTCTTGGGCCAATTATCATACACGAATTGAGTTTACTCAAGGTTAGAAGACATCTAAAAAAATTCAATATATTTCCTCATAGATAAGCGTGTTCTAAGTTGTCTTTCTTCTTGTTGGAGAAACAAAATGGACAAAATATAGCAGTGTTTTGGGATTGGGGAGCTCATAAATGCAGTCTTAATAAAAATGTCTGTCTACATACTGGGAAATAAATTTTTCTCAACTTTTTTCCTGTTCATAATAGTCTGATAATTATTTTTTCGTGTAAGTATTCAAACTTATAGTATAAGTTTGTCCCAATACTTTAGGCTTGCCAATTATATCAATGTATTCTCCAAATAATTTTTGCTTAGACATTTATTTCCAGAAGAAGGGTGTACAATTTAAAAGCAATATTATGATTAATACTAATTTAAAAAGTAAGAGTAAAAAGCTAGTGTGATGCAGATATTTTTGAATAATCTTTGGATACTTTGATTGGTTCGACATCAATCCCTTGCTCCTCCCGTCAAGATTTCCATTATTCATTATGCCCTTTAAGCTAAGTGCCCTATGATTATTCACTATTCTATCTCTCTCCACAATGCACATACAAAGTGAAATTAAGGAGGGAAGCCCCTGGTTTTACCATTGAAAATTTTCCTTTTTAATTCCCAAACAAATACTGGAGTGGTAGTATTCATACCTACAATTATATCATTGAGTATTATTTGTCTTCAAGGATTGACATTTTCCTATATTCCCTTCAATGCTCGCCAGATTTCCAATCAAAATCAGTTGAATGTATCCATATACTTGATGCAATATACAGGAGGGAATGATTAACTAACTGTGGAATCACCTGTACACAGAGAGAGAGAGCAATGACTGTATTTTATGTTTACTAGGACAGGAGAGGTACAGTATTTTATTTTTCATTTTCTCACAAACCACAAATAATACAGGGCAGGGCTTAAACAGTTCGGTGAAAAATAGGAAGTCCTTAAAAAAGAAGCTGAAAATATGAGGAGAAGACAATAATTAAAGTGAAATTTTTTCAAGACTTAACTAAAATTCACCTAATGACCTAAAACCTAAGATCCATAGTGCACCTTGAGAAGAAATGTTCCATATTCTGCAGGAGACATTATCATGGGCAGATACTACCATTGGTTTGGAAATGCTTCTCGGTAGTTTGCCTCTTCAGCCGTTGTCAACTGTCGGATAGTAGCATCTCTTGCATTAGTGTTCAGTAACCTCTGAGCCAATCTGTCTTTAGAAGTTTCTTTCTTTTTCAGCATTGATGCCAGCGTTTGTTTCTTTCTTCTACTAGAAATTCTGGATCCATTACTTATTTCCCTGTCTTCACCTACATAATAGGATCTTGAGGTTGAAGCAATTGCAGCATCTCGCAGCATAGCTTCGTTGTGTTCCCGAACTTCTGCAAGCTTTGCTCTCTTTAAGGCCCGCTTGTCTACTTCTCTCTGTTTTGCATCTTCTTTGTCCCTCTCCCGAACATTCTGTACAGCTTGCTTTAATAGCTGGTGCACCACATTACTGTCAGCATTTCGACTTGATTCTTCTGGTTGGATTTGGTCGACTGCCTCTTCTGTTGAGGAGCTCTCCTTAATTGAATTTCCTTCATCGTCTCTAGGGATGATGGGTCCATGAAATGGGCAAACTCTCAAATCTTTTCTTTGACAAAGTGCACCATTCTTCAAAGGAGCTCTACACGGTTGGATTTCGAGAGGCTTTTCTTCGTAAACAGATGCCCGCATGCTCAGTTCTGCAATTTTCTCAGCCGGTATAACTGCATCCTGGTCGACCCTACCCCAGTGACCTTCAACATCCAGTCCCCTTTGGTTAGCCATAACATTCTCGTTTGGTCCCCAGCGGTCCAGGAAAGATCCCCAGTTAAGAACTGGAGCTTCAGCCAAAAGCTCACTTCGTACAGGATCTTTGTTACTTTCACTACTCCAAGCATTTCTTTTCTCAGTTACATTCGACAATTTTTTAGCTCGTTTTACATCTCTTGTACTATTAGCTGTTGATGTACTGGGTGCTTCGGGAGTTTTAGAAAAGCTTGGACCTGCTTCTCCTTTGTCAAATTGTTCTACAGTGCCTTCTTCCCAAATAACTTCTTCATCTTCAGCATTTGCAATTTTACGAAGCTCACATCCGGATTCTTCACATTTTCTTTTTATTGATTGAATGAGATTTCTTATATCTATGAGATTTTTCAAAGCAGAATCCCTGAAACTGTGATCGGCCACTTCCACTCTTATAAGAACAGAAATCCACTCCTGCACTGCAGCGAGATGCTTAGTGACTAGAACCTTGTAGAATTCCCTCAGAGCATCAATAACAACTTCATTTTCACTGTCCACTTGGACTTTTTTCGCCTCTCTCAAAGAATCAAGACGGATCTGATGCAGTTCTGAATTATAAAACTCTTCCATCTCTTCATTATCTACAGGATCAAACTGCATGTCATCGTCCTTCATCCTAAGAATTCCTAGACACTCATCAATTTCATCAATATTGGCATGTATCTCCTCTTTTATTGATGAGAAATTTGCTTTCAAAGATTCAAATTTCTTCAGTAAGATATCTCTTGTTCTCATTTCCCTCTCCCTTCTCTCTTGTTGTATACGGGCTGCATTAGCCTGAAGGTTAGGAAACTGGAAACGAAGGGTATTCTTGAGATAGTCGTAACCTAATCTGAGTTGTCGATAATGAATTCCAAACGAATCATTCCACTTCTCTAAGAACTCGATTGCCTTTGAGCGAAGAAGAGATGCAATAGAGGCAGGAGGAGGAAGCGGATGGTTTCTTCTAAAACCAATACTTAAGCTAAGGAATAGATCCAGGTTCTCAACAAGAAGACTTCTGAAAAGCTTTGAGCGCATGAAAAGCTCATCTACTATGAGAAGTGCAAGATAACGTACCTATATTCATCAAATGAAATTAAGTAGTAACATACATATCACTAGTGAATATAGAAAACAAAGACATGGGGATAATATACAAAATTGAGGGTCCAGCTACAAACTTTAATGCAAAATGTTCTCAGAGAGCATATACACAATTTTCTAAAAGAGGTAATGAAACAAAGAAACTATGGTAGTACTAAAATAAGCATTCATTAGAAAATAAGCCAATTGTTCTAGCATAAAATTGAATGCATCAAGCAAAACATGTTTTCTGATAAATTCCAACGAAGTGGAATTAACAAATATCATATGAATATATTACAACTACCACAAAGAAATTCCTACATGCCGAGAGCTAATTTTAATCAAGCATAAAAACTTAACCGAAGAACTCCAAATTTAATCCATGAACGCAGAAAACCCAATTCTCTAAAAAAACGTCAGAAACACAGCAGAAATAACTGATAACATCTAAAATTAATAATCGCGCAGAGTAGTACCTGAGAATGGTTGCGCTTCATGAGAGACATTAGGGTTTGGGAGGCGCAACGGAGCTCCGAGTCGGAATTACGCACCACGAATTTGATCGCCTTGAGGAGGCGCGGATCCACCTCCGCCGCAGTAGAGTCAACGGCTCTCTCTATCAACGCCGCCGCCTTCTCCCTCTCATCCGCCATCACGGCGTCGCGATTTGGGCTTTCTAGTTAGTTTATCGTTATTTTTTTCCCTGGCGGTATCTGATTTTGTGCATTTTTCATGAAATCTCATGTAATTTAATATCTACCGCTTTGGTTAAGTTTCCAGCTTCATCTGACGATAATATCCTTGGCCACCGTTCGTTCAATTAGGGATAAGCCATGGTGATTCATGTAATTTACTTTAACAAGCTTACCATTTTATTATGAAATGTTTTAAGAGTAATTTCAATTTCTATATAATTTGTTATTATAGTAATTGAATAACAAAATGGTTCCATGGTCTAGTGGTTAGGACATTGGACTCTGAATCCAGTAACCCGAGTTCAAGTCTCGGTGGAACCTTATTTTTAATTTATTTATTTATTTATTTTTGGCCCTCAATTTTTTCTCGTATTTTATCATGGTTCAATCGTCTTTTATTTATTTATATCCAAATCGTCCCCAAAAACCCGCCTTTTAGTCGAGAAAACCCCCAATCCAGTCGCTCTCACCATTTTTCATTATCATAACTGATACAGGAGAGATGGGAGAAGAAAGCTCGAACGCTGCAAAACGGCCTCAAATCGAAGAGACGGTTCTACAAATTCTTAAAGCGTCGGAGTTGGAGACGGTCACTGAGTTCGGCGTGCGTTGCGCCGCCGCCGAGCAGCTAGGCTTCGACCTCTCCGGTTTAGACCACCGTCTGCTCGTTAGGCAGCTGGTCGATTCCTTCCTGCTATCCACGGCAGCGGAGATTCTTCGGACCAATTCATTCAATAGGATTCCTGACGGCAGTGGCAGCGATAAAGGCGCTGTTCATCGCGTCCAGCAGCGGCGGACGGATGTTGATGCTGTATCGGGGGCGAATTACGATGGAAAGATTATCTGTAAGGTTAGAATTGTTTTTGATGAAACAATTTGATACTACCATAATATTTCGTGCTTACTTTTCTCAAGTGAAATTTGAAAGATAGTGTATATCTGAACAATTCTCGATGATTTAAATTAATTGAAATTGTTGCACCTTTCCAATATTCTTGGTGGCAATCAAAACGAAACAAGAAAACCTTTGGGTAAAAATGGATATTGAAATGCTTATTATTCACTGAAAACCAAGGAGCAAGTTTTATCCTCGATTATCTAGTGGAAGCTAAAATCATGACTGTTCTTTTTAATAATCTTGGTTTGAGAATTGAGAAGAAACCTTATAAAATTTGTAGATAGTCATCTCTGCAGTATGTAGTTTATAGGTTAAAATATGTGGTCAAGTCAATGCAATCTGGTTTGGTGTCTACGTAGTAAACTCATCCACTGTCATGCTCCAAATATTTATAAGTGTTATGCTTACTTCGTTGGTATTCTATATTTTTGGTCATTTGCAGTTATCAGACAATAGGAGGGTAACAGTTCATGACTTTATGGGGGCAACTGTGATCTCAATACGTGATTTCTATGTACAAAATGGAAATTTGCTTCCTGTAAGAGGTGAGGATTTCCATTAGCAATCAATTTACTGGGGTGGTGTAGAACTTATTTCAAACTGAAGTTTTGCATTAAGCTCAACAACTGTGAATTTTCTACGACTTCATTGTATTGTTTATTGCATCTACCTTTTTGCATTTTTGGCTTCTTTATTGTTAGCAATTCTGTATTGTTAAGAAGAAAAAGAACTGATTAGTATTCGAAATCAGAATATTGAAGAGTTGAGACTGGGGCCCTCTTCACTACCTTAGTCCAAAACTTTGAATTATTGGTTCTTGGGAGAGGGACATCTATCAAGATTTTCATTCTTGCAGTAACTGATTCAGAAAAAGTTTCCTTGGAAAAAAAAACTAACTCAGAGTTCTGAATTATTTTGTGCTGTATTAAGTTCAAAAAATTTGAGACTAAGATTTTATTCAATATATGTATATATACTATATAAATTGTGAAGAACGATTTTGAAGAGTTTCCTTGGAAAAAAAACTAACTCAGAGTTCTGATGTAACTGAAGGCGAAGAGAGTTTTTAAAATTACTTTGATGATTTAGTACACAAAACATAAAAAAGGATGCAAAAATTGAAGCTAGTAAGCATGCACTTCATGAATTATATTTCCTAAATAGCAAGTGCAAAGGGTGATAAAAAATAGGCTTTCTATGTTTGGCAGACGGTTGTGGATGTCATTTAAATCTACTTGTTTGTATGCATAATAATGTACAAGCACTATATTTTTTTCCATTGAACCAAGTTCTTATTTTCTTTTATAATAGCTCAAGCTCTCGCCTTTATTCAGCTATTATCATCACCTCAATACAGCTTATTTAGTTTTCCTCAAATTCAGTGACAGATTTAGCGCAGGCTTGTTGGCTTTTTAGTTCTAGTCAGTGCGTCCCTTTACGCTTCCACTCCCCCCTCTCTCTTGGACAAAATTTATACACTTACCTATTGCTCACATGACAAGTAAAAGAAGAGGAAATAGAATGTTCTTGAAGTATCTTTAGAACAGCAGTGTTTTAGCACTTAGATCACACCTCCACATTTCTGGTATCATGGCTGGTGAACCTCGCCCATGAACATGGAGTAAGCATTCTGCTGATTTAAGCTAATTGGTTAAATCAGTCTAGCTTTGAGTTGTTTCTCCAATACTTAGGCTTTTCCCTTTACAGTTTACATCTTGGTTGGTTTTACTGTACGGTTTATATTGATACAGTTACTTGCATGTTATGAGCTTAGGTGGAAGCTCAGGAATAAGCTTGACATCTTCGCAATGGTCATCCTTCAGGAGTAGTGTTCCTTCAGTAGAGGAGGCCATTGTTAGAATGCAATCGCGGTTGAGGTGAGGCTCTTTTTTTCATCTTGTTCTTCTCTCCCCCCAGCCCTCCACAGGGAACTTGATAAAGTAAATGTTTTATTGCAAAACACTTCTTGCTTGGCTTAGACATAAAGCCATGCAAAAATGGAGAAAGGATTGATTTTTCTGCGTTCTTTTTTCTCCTTTTTCGCAGCCAAAAATTCAGATATATGTCATCGTGAATCCAATAAATATGCATTGTTAAGTCTTACAAATCCTACTGAATATTTAGTCAAGAAACTTCATCAAGATAGTATTACAATTTACAAGTGAAAGACCTAGGGCCATAGTTTTTCCTTTTCATTTTTGCAGTATTTCTTTGTTCCCTTTTCTCTTCTTTTTCAGAGGACAATCAAATATAGTAGTTTGACATGGTACTGGAAGCTTTTTGTCCTGTGTTTATGCAATCCAATTCCATTTAAATATTCTCACAGTGAGTCTGGAGATGTTACAAGTCAAAGTGAAGCAGACATGACAAATCAATTTACCGAGTTTGCTAGTGAGAAAAGCCAAACTGCAGTAGGTGTTTCTAATTTGGCAAGTTCTACTCACCTTCCTGGCAAGAGGAAACGGAATCAAAGTGAACCAGACATGAGAAGTTCAGCATCAGACCCTGCCGAAAAAGGTCCAGCACGGACGGCAATTTCTAATTTGGTAAGCACCGTTCGACCCCATAACAATAGAGAACGGAGTGAGGTTGATACATCTAATGCATTAGTTGCCTCCATCTCTCAAGAGCATATTCTTGCGGAGAAAGCACATGAAACACCAGGTACTTGTGGAACAACTTCTACTTTCAGCTATCAAGAACAGATTCTTGCCAGTAGAACTGAAGTGGCCTCTCAAAACTCTACTCTGGTGCCTCCACTTCCTAATCAACTTGATAGCACTGCTGCACTTTCTCCAAATGATAGTGTTAGTCAAATGCACTCACATCATACATCTATTGCAATTCCTCCTGATCAGCTGATCCCAATACAGCCTGTTCGTTTTGATGGAAGAAATTACCATTCCTGGAAGATTCAAATGGAGATGCTCCTAACTCAGTTGAGCATAGCATATGTGCTTTCTGAGCGATGCCCCAATATATCTTTGAACCCAGAAGCTAGTTTTGAAGAGATGGTCGGAGCCAAGGCTGCCATGCAAAGGTGGATTACTGATGATTACTTGTGCCGCAATAATATATTGAATTCTTTATGTGACAGTCTTTTTCAATTATACTCACAAAAAAGCTCATCAGCTGGTGAGCTCTGGGAAGAACTTAAAGCAGTGTACAATGAAGATTTTGGAAACCCAAGGTCACAAATCAACAAATATATTAATTTTCGAATGGTTGATGGGGTATCAATTTTTGATCAGATCCAAGAACTGCACAAAATTGTTGATTCCATTATTGCTTCTGGAACATGGATAGATGAATACTTCCATATAAGTGTTATAGTCAGCAAGCTCCCACCTTCATGGAAGGAACTTCGCCTTAAACTGATGCAAGAGGAGTTTTTAACTCTTAATATGCTGATGCATCGTCTTCGGGTCGAAGCAGATTCTCACAACTTCTTCAACAAAGAAGCAAACTGTAAGAAGAGTCGTCATGTTACAGAGCCAAAGCTTGACCAGAGACATAGAATGAAGAAAGATGAAAACAAAAGAGCATGCTTTACTTGTGGCAAGGAGGGGCACATCAGTAAGTACTGTCCTGAAAGGAAGTTAGAACCCTGCGATAAGAGCAAGGGCAAGGAGAACGGATTCCTCTCCTCATGCACAGGCGCCAAAATGGATGCTGCAGATAAAAGAGCTTGCTTTATATGTGGCAAGGATGGGCACGTTAGCATAAATTGTCGAAATAGGAAGTTAGAACCTTGTGCTAAGAGCAACGGTGAGGTAAACGGATCTCTGTCTCCACCTACAGGCTCCAAAAGGGATGATGCAGCAAAACCAAAGTAAATCAACTCTACTTCCGTTGCTTTTCATGGGCGTGTCCCTGTAATCACACACTTCGAAAAGACTCCTTCATGTAATTTCTGAGGGATAATGCACTATAATTGGGGGTTGATGGTGACCATTTCCAAACCTATACTTTTGGAAGCCATTTCGACCAGTTCTTTTAGGGTAAAACACTGCAAGCTGTTGTATCAAATTTGTTAGTTTCTCATGATAATATGTTTTACCTCTTAGTTTGAAAACTGTATAACTTACACATAATGGATAAACTTGCTATGCAGGTGGCTGGTGCTTCCCTTTCGGGAATCGGTTGCAAATTTGTAAAAGACATGTACTTACTGTGCAGTAAGTATTCTGGTCTTGCTTAGTAGGAAGTGGTGAGTGTGAATGGTGAATCATAGGAAGTGTTAGTTTTCTGTCTTGAAGTACTTCTTTTGTGTTCTTGATACTAGCCTGACTTTTTTTTCTTTATTAGTTTGATCATTAATCGATATGGTATAAATTTTGTAATCTCAGTTGTTGGGATCAAACATGCTGTCCGAATACTGGAAATATTTATTTATACCTAATTCTGAAGTTGGTATGATGGTTTTCAGTAAATAATTCAATATAGACTCCTTAGCAATTCTGCCTTCCGTCTCCCATGGTTGGTTCTCATTTCTTTACTCTCAGATATTAAATGGTTTGAGTATAATATCAAATTGTAAAGGTGTAGTTCATCTAGCCTCGCAAAGCACGATACCTTCTTCTACAATTATATCTAGTACTACTATTGAATTGAGATGGGAAGAAACAATAATTTGACAATGATAATTAAATGAGATGAAACATCAGCCACTCATTTTTATTAAATGAGTGGTCCAGATTTTGCCACACAAAAAATATTTTTAGATTAATTTATTATGAAAGGGCAGAAGGGTAATTTCATATTTTAATTAGGGGATTCTGGTGAGGGTGCTGGTGTATGTCGGCTTCGTGATGTCGGCTTCGACAATGGTGGCTTCCAGCGCTTTCAGCGCGCTCCCGATCTCTGCAAAGAGCTCCGGCCGATCGACGCCTTGATCTGCTCCGATCCGTCTTCAATCTGATCGATGATCACCTCGTCGATCTCGCTCGGCACGCCGCTGCTGATTTTGCTCGCCTCCTTCGTCCTCTGCCGCTGCTCCTTCACGTGATCCACCACGTGCCCCAATAGCGCCGCCTTGTCCATCTACATTGATCAGAATCAGTCAATTTAGTGAGAATTTTGATTCGATTTTAATTTGATTTTGATTTTGATTTTGATTTGATTCGAGAGAGAGGGAAAAATACCTTTTCGAATTTGGGGATGAGTTTGCGAAGAGTGGAGAGCTGAGCGTTGATTCTGTCTCTGCGGCGTTTCTCGACTTCGCTATGGCTTCTGGAGGCGGAAGTGGAGGCGGGAGGGAGGAGCCACAGCGGTTCGTCGGTGTGATTGAGGATTGGCCAGTAGCAATTTTCCATTGACACGCTTCAAATCGTTGCTGGAGATCGTCTCCGACGAGATCTGCAACAAGGCGAGCTCGTGCGCGCTGAAGCTGCTGATGCAGATGCTGGAGGCGTCGAAGAAGTCGAGGCTGAAGGCGATCACAGCCGGTGCGATCTGCATGTTGGTGGAACTGCGACCAGAATCGAGCAGATCTAAATGCGAGAGGATTATGCAATCGATCAATTTTGCTTTTGTTACAGTGTTTGTCAGTTGTTGACATTTGATATATAAGCTGGTGACACTATGATAACTATGGTGCATATCGTGTCAACGGCACATACATGTCATGTCAACTACGGTACATATCGTGTCAACTATACATACAAGCCATGTCAACTGTGTTACAAGCCATGTCAACTACACGTACAACCATGTCAATTGCACATAGAAACCATGTCAACAACAATTATAAGTCATGTCAACTAGACATACAAGCCATGTCAACAATCCGACACATTAAAACACAAAATGACACTTATACCCCCGTGTTGACATAATGTGATAGCTGTTGACATTTAGTTAATCTTGTGGATTAGTGGCTGATATTGCATCTCATTTCTCAATTTAGCTAAATAATCTTAAACTAACAGGACCATATATATATATATATATATATATATATATATATATATATATATATATATATTCCTCTGCCAATCAATTAGATAAGAGTCGGAGCTGGTCATAGGCATTAGTCGACCAAAGCTGGTGTTGTCGTCTGATTTGAAAGACGAATAGGTCCCCAGATAATCAAGATTTGCAAATGTATGATCAATCAACGCAACCTAGGATGAAGGGATTTGTTCCAATCTAAACACAAAGAGGCTGTTGTAGTACAAAAAGAATTCTTGTGTTAGATACAAACATTAATGGTTTAGGAATTATACCTTTGAAGTCACAATGACGATTGCTAGTAGTGTCCTTTCCTCGAGTCGTACTTCTAACTTAGTGTCGACGTGATATTTTAAATGTTGTGCAGACAACTGCTAACATAGTGGAGTTAGGAGTAGAGAGGAAAACAAAAAACTACTTTTAGTAAACAAAAGTGCCAAGTTTTTACCCTACAATTTAAGAGTATCTCCAATTGCAAAAGACACCATTTTATATGCAAGTTTGAAGTCACATGGCTGATTGATGTTAAGCTTATTCATTTGAAAGTAAGTGAAAAGGGGTTAAGTTGAGGTTACAAGAGTTACCAATAAATAAGTGGGGTGGAGATCGCCATTTTTTTCGCAATTTTAGAAGTAAGTTTATTTTCTACTTCAGTGTTTTGTAGTACTTTTTCGATCCTAACTAAATTGAGTTGTATTTTTTTAACGATATCTTAATTAAGTTGAGTCATTTCAGTTTTTTGACAGAAAACAAAACATTTAACCACTCCTACTTTATTTCATCGCCTAGTTTACTCGCTCTTATCTCATACTACCTCCGTCTCCCAAATATTGTCCCACTTTGACCCGGCACGGGTTTTAAAAAATGTAATGGAAAGTGAGTTGAAAAAATTAGTGGATTGTGGGTGCTACTTTTATATATTAGTTTTATAATAAAATGTGAGTAGGAATGAGTTAGTGGAATATGGGTCCACTACCAAAAATGGTAAAAAGTGAAATGGGACAAACTTTGGGGGACAGACGGAAATGGAAAAATGGGACAAACTTTCAGGGACGGAGGTAGTACTACTTTATTCTTCTCTTCTATTTAATTTATTTTATTTTTATTCAATCCATTCAACACAATTTCTTAACATTCGTACTCAAAAGTTTTGCATCAATTTAGTTAGGACGGAGGAAGTATTTGATATTGAGATATTAGTCCCTCAAATCATAAATTTTGACCAAAATTTGGTATTTCTCATAAACATTAAAGTTGGTCGCAAAAATCATGAACTTAGATTTTGTAATGAATTTCCCACAAAATCAGTTTTGTTTCGCAATCAAATCACAACCAAAATTAAATTTAGCTAAAATTTATAATTTTAATTTTTATAATATATTTAAAAATTTATAGTACTGTTTTTTATTTAAATTTTAATTTTTACTTTATAATACTAGTTTAGAAGAAAGAGAGAAAGAAGATTTGACATAAAGTGATTGAAAAGTGAAGTGAAAAATATTATTCCAGGCACTCAAACTATAAGAAAGATAGAGAAATATCATATCAAGTACCTAGATATGAAAGTCCAAAAATGACATCCATGTCTTTGAGGGCATTTTTGGTACAAAATTGTGATGAATAGTGAAAAAGTACCATGAATGTTATTACACTTTAATCTAGGGTCTACCAATGATATTTTTAAAGATTAGGGACAGCTTGCGTGCGAAACGCATAATTCAGGGACCATTTGCATAGTTCACTCGATATGTATAGATTTATGTAACCCACCAATTTATCAAGTTAAGCGACTGATATCTAATTACAGCATACGTAACGTTGCGGGCCGGACCGCATTTGGGTATCTGCCCGCGGCTTCGCGCGTTGGAGGGTGCATTTTTCCAACCTGGGCAGCGCCCAGGGTCCGTCCTGGCCCGATGATGGAGCTTCCGGTGTTGTGACCCGTTGCTTCTCGACCGGTGTTGGAAGGGGTTCGGGCATTTGGAAGAGGAAGAAGAGGGAGGAGAAGAGGAAGAAGAGGAGAGGGGCGACGAAGCTCTCATTTTGATTTTCTAATTTTTATTTTTTTGCATTTTTTTATGTTCTAATTTTTATTTTTTTTAGTTTATAATTTATTATTTTAAAATTATAAATGAATTTCTCGTGTTATAATTGTTCAACGTTTTCAATTTTTACAAGTAAAATAGGTTGAAATTGTGAATAGAGCAATTTAATAGTTGTAGCATGGGATGAGGCCTGCATGGTTAAAGGAGTTGTGGCCTGAGACTCAAATTTTGGGGAATGATGACGTGAAGGGGACTTGAGGCCTAAATCCGGGCCGGGTTGTGGATGCTCTTACACAAATCTAGATAATTTCATCTTTACCAAACAACAATGAAAAAATCTTACCACATATACTTTGACACGAAACCACATTTCTTATCTTGTTTAGATATCTTTTTATATCTTATCATTCTTATCAAACGGATCATTATAACACATGTTAAATTTAATAACGGCTACTTAAAAAAATCCCAAAGGACTTAGAAAATAATTTACACTATAATCACAAGTGTAACAGATACTTTTTGACAATTTACAGATAATAGCTTGAGTTTAATAGTAAAAGGTAGAGAAATAGGGAAAGCAAAAATTAATTGTTTGTTCACGCGTATTTTTAGCCGATGAAGATTAGTAGTAAAACGCATGTACAGTATTTGGGGTGTGAATAAAATCACACTTTTCATGTGTACTATTTACCATCATCTATTCACGCGTTTACCATAAGCATATGTCCATGTTTTAGAAATTTGGGGACAAAAGATGCAAATGATCAATTTAAGGACTTTTAGTAGGACTATATTTTACAGTTTCACTAACAAATTAATTAAGGCATGCTTTAATTTAAACCCATAATCGACTCGACCAAATTTCTAATTTTTATTCACCCACCGATGGTGTGTCACTTTAATTTTACTTTTTCATTGATGGTATACTATACATCTCATGTTATGTTAGTGCGTAATGTTTGACTTCGATTTTACTTGCCAGTAGATGATACATATCTCACATGAAATGCATTAATAACTTACTAGTATTAAGTAATTTATTGCTATTTGTTTTGATGAATTAATTAATATTAAGTTTATTTGACAAACTTGTTATTTAAATAATTAATCTTATAATCATTCATCACACATCCCATCTCAGTTTCTCTTTTTATTTTTCCCGACTATATATAACAAAATGCATATCAATAATTGCATTTAAAGATTTACTACTATTTTACTAATATTTGCAAGATGGCCTACCCCACAATAGTTGACCCCAATATTACACACGTCTTAAAAAAACGTTTATATTGCATTCTTTTATTAACACGACTTTCACATTCTTTTTCACAAGCAAGTACTGCAGGTTACTGACAGAGGTCTTTAACATTATCTTTATCTTTTTCAGACCAAAATAAATGGAAATCAACTGTTTTTCTTGCATGGTAAAAGTATGCAAACCATCAACACAGAAACCCTTACAAACTTGCTGCTTCAACATTTGAAGTAAGATTATTGACCAAGCAACGAACGCAGCATACGCATACAGCATTTCATCCAATATTCGGGATCAGACGACTAGACTTTCACTCATGCGAGTTCAGGCAAATGCGTCATGACAATCATATGCTTAACTAGATTTGAATCTTCGTATCTCAACTAGATTAGAGCATGTACAAAACTTGGAACACAATAAAATAATCAAAATCAGATATACAGCTTCCAAAAACCCAAAAAGAAGAAAATAAATGAGAATGACATCTAAAGTCGATAGGTTTGATTAATCTTGCGACTTATGACTCGGCTAAATATGTATAAAACTATAAGCAACTACACATTTGCTACCCTAGAGAGTCAAAAGAAAGTTTTCTTCCCCTATTTCTAGCATTGACTGCTGTATATCAAAATCTCTTCGAAAGCTTTGTATAATGATACACTGCATATTATGGCAACTAACTTAATTTGTTCAAAGCCATAAATATTACCCAAGAGGTAACTGATGGGGAGAGTTGGATCTCCGGGAAAACGCTTCAACCAGCTTCTCCTTAGTTAGCTGTTCGGATCCATGGGATTTGACAGTGAATGTGTGGAACACTCGCTCACTCCCTGTAGCTATTTTTGCATCGATGATAGTTGCCTGTGCATCATTGATTGCTTGGATGACTCTTGATGCTGGATGGGTATTCAACGGGCAGCTAACCCTAACAGTGACTTCTTCACGGTCAGCTTCGATGTTGATGCTCGAAGCCAGCAGGTTTTGTGTTTCTCTATTAGAATTAACTTCTGAAACTGATGCTTCTCTTGATATGCTGCCAAGTCTTTCTCTCTCGGACTCCATGTCATTCAGCTTCTTCTGCAGTTCAGTTATGTAAGCAATAGCATCTCCAAGTAGGGAAGCTTTGTCCATCTTAGAGATATTCGGTACAACAGCTCGTAGAGCGTAGAAGCGCTGGTTCAGCTTCTCTCTTCGCTGTCTTTCTGCCTCTACATGATTGAGGGGTTCTTCTCTTCCATTAGCAGGCTTCCTACCACGCTTCCTCGGCCGCTTGTCTTCTAATCGGCCTGTAGCCTCTTCCTTGCATGGAGCCTCAACATCTGAAAGCTCAGACTCGAGACTTTGTGGATGTGAGGTTAAAGGCCTTGAGGTTGCTCCAGTAAAATCTATCTGCATTTGAGCTGGCTTTTGATGCTGAAAATTATTAATCATGAACTCTTCTCTATTCCCGTTGACAATCTCAGCACGTTTTTTGGCTGGAGTCTGAGGACTGTAAACCTCTACTGCATTCCCTAGCTTAACATTACTATACTGTGTCCACGTAGCACCATGAAAACCATTGCGGTTGTTAGCAAATGGTAGCTTGTTCCTGTTTCCACTTGAGTCCCAGGTCCTTTCTTGTACTTCTGGTTTCCTATTGGAAACATTTTCCCTAAATTGCACATGACTGGAATTTAAGTCCTGCCCGAAAATCTTGGGAACAATTTCTGGTTGGATACCAATAGCCAAGTTAGGAATGGGGCCCTTCGTATCTTTTTTGTCCGTTACTGACGTCACAGCTGCAGCTTGCTTGGACCTGAGGAGTGAAGAAAACGACGAAAAGGAAGATCCCACCACCTTGACTAGCTCCATACTTTCCAGGATACATCTGACAGACCCTAATTCAACCACCCCAACATCAGTTGGGATCAAAACCATAGTTTGCATGCCAGCCGACTTTGCAAGGAATGACCTAACACAATAATCAACCGATGACTTCAATGCATCCGACAACCAGACATGTTTGCTGGATCCAAAACACCTCCCCGGGCCTCCTACACTCCTAGGGAAGGAAAAATACATTGATGCTAGGAAGAACATCTCAGTGTCAGTTACCTTATCCAATCCAAATGCATAATTCTCCTCATCGCCTCCTCCAAACAAAGTATGCAGCCTCTGGAGAACCCTTTTCCTCATTGTCTGCTGAGATTCATCCTCGAGTCTCATTTTGAGAATTCGAGTAACCTCAGATTCCTCATCCTCACGAGGCTCTCGACAACACCCATCGCCCCATCCTAACATCAAGTCCCCAGACTTGGACCTAGAGAGCTGCCAGAAAACTGCATAATTCCAACAAAAATTGGAAGAATTTGGGCGCTCAACAAGATCTGAGAGCTTATTCTGCAAATTGCCATCATTCCCCATCGCCATTAACGAGCACTCAGCAGAAACTGAGCTCGACATCAAGTAATCAAAAGCCTTAGTTCCCAAAACTGCCGCCGCCATCGCCTTTTCCTCATTACTCCAACCAACAACCCCCATGTCAATTTCTAAACCTAATTCTCAATGGTTGTTCAGCTTCAGAAACCCAAATAATTGAGGAAAACACAAAAATAAAGTAGTTCCTGATTGAAAATTTCCAAATTAGGGTTACGAAACTCATCTCACAAACCAACCCAACACCATACCATCACAGAAATTCAACCTCTACTCTTAAAATCCCAATAAGCCGCAGTTCTTAATCTCAGATCTCGAACACAAGGTATCTACAGAAACATGCATGTCCAGAAACAAAGGGATAAATATGATTATAATGTAAAACATGAAATTTGGGAATAATATTAGTAATCGAGAATCCACGAAGAGCAGAAATTGAAAGAAATCACTCACCAGTATCTCGAGCTCAACCACTTTGGGATAAAGTATGTAGTGCTGTGACAGTAAATCAGAAAAAAAAAATCAGAAGCAAAAACAAAAAGCATTTGTCGTCTCATTTGGAGAGCAGAAGAAGATATGTTAGTTTTTTGTGTCTTGTGTTTCTAATTTTTCTTGCCCAATTTACTGCATGTGTTCGGATTTGAGGTCTTCAGAATAGTGAAAAAGTAACCATGGTTAATGCGTGTGTGTGAGAGAGAGAGAGTGCAGTCGGCGACAATTTATTTTTTCTTTTCATTTCTCCCCTTCTTCATTGAAATAAGAATTTATCATTTTTTTAATCAATATGTTTTACATGAATTAATTACATAATGATTTAAGGATCTCTTTGCTTTTTGCTAGTTTGCATTGCGCAACACACATCTGTCATCCGACAGACGAAGCTCGCCGGTGGAGCATTTTAATAGCGGTTTGGCAAGCCCCCCACTCATGGTCCATGGAGAAGACACAAGGTCGTGAAGCTTTGCTAGAGTTCGTCCCTTTTTTTGAGGTGAGAAATTGGGTTTGTCGTTTTTTCAAAGTGAGAGACGGTTGAGAAGTGAGAACTGAGGCGTCACAGTTCTATATTTTATAAATTTATTAAGGATTGGATTATATCGAATATTAATGTACAAGGACTTACTAAAATAAAAAAAAAATATTAGAACCTACTGAAATAAACAATCAAAGTACAATGATTTAAAGATGTGTTTTTGCCTATTTTATGTAATATAGTTTGTCATTGTGAATATTCGTACTTTCTCATATGTGGATAGCTGAAAATCACAAAGATGATGTGATTATGTGAATGAGGAACCACCAATTGCGAGAGATGTAGATTTGCAAAATGATTGAATTGTAGTGTACCTTAATCTTCTAGATATATAAATAAGAGTGCTGCGTCAAGATTATAACATTAAACTTGCTTTTTCACTATGACATACTCTCTCTGTCCCATTAGAATTGACACGTTTTTCTTTTCGAATTGTCCCATTAAAAATGAAACATTTTTCTAAAATGGAAACGATACTCTATCTACTTTTCTATCTTTTACTTTACTCTTCCTTTATTAACTCACAAAACAATATTGTATAAATTTTGTGTCGAAAACTAAATAATTATTTCATATTTATTGGGACGGATGAAGTGTTAAAAGACTTGATTAGCATTATTTTCCATACACTATTTAATCTTGGCTTCATCTATCAAATCAAAGACGACATAAGGTGAGGAGCCCATTGAGGAAAAATAATTGAAAAGAGAAACGGAATATAAATGATTTATTATCATCACTATTGTTGTTGTTGTTTATATATACTAGTAGTATTTATAGTATTTTTCTTTCAAAGTGTCCTTAAAAACTTTTAAGCAAAAGGGCGTCCTTGGACTCACTAATGATCTTTTGATGGAAGTTAAGAGACGTAGTTAAAGTCTTGAAGAGTAATAACAATTGGGTAAAGCACAAGAATAGAAATGATTCCAAATTATGTCGAATTAATCTAATGGGTTTAATTAATCATTTGATCTAAGAATATTTCATGCGACGTTTTAGGGAGCAACGTTGGGACCCGCCTCTTCAAGTCTTGCTGCTAGACATGATAGATACATACAATTATTGATGGGTAGTACTTACAATACTTAAGTTAATTGAATCAAAATGCAACCATAAACTATGGTTAAATTTTAGGTTTGGTAGGATTCATATCGTCTTTGAAATAAACTGATATCCACATATTTATCTAAACTTTCAGTCTCCACATAAAATATCATTTTTGAATTGGACCACCGTTGTGGCCTATTCTCTTAGATTAGTTGCTCGGATGATTTAATATAATGTATAGTACTATTATTACCGATAATAAATTATAGAGTATGCTACTTTCTTTGTAGTTTTGGTAATTCTTTTAGTCATATTTTGCATACTTGAAGTTGAACGCCCATTAATGAATTAGAAGGGAAGCTCTTTTTTTTCAATATTAATTTATTGTTTCGATTACTATAAAAGATGCAAATGTAAGAAAATCAGTATTCCTAATATAATGATGAAATAATTTCGAGATGTAGTCATTAGGTTACAGTCATCTATGGGCTATCAAAATTCTTGCAGTATTATGAATGTTTTATTAATGTGCAAACAAGTTATAGCCCCTAACATATTTTATAACTGAAAAAAGCTTAATGACTTATTATTATTTTTGGTTTTTAGCTATCTTAGCTATTTCTTCTTTTATGGAAAAATAATACTCCTACATTGCCATTATAATCATAGCAACTATATTTGAAAGACATTGCCGTAATTCAAATAAGCCATGCTCAAGTTTCGATGATGGCTAGGGATGCCAAATTGAGGCGTCATGCTCATGCTAATGCTAATATGAATCTAGACCATACTTACTTAAAATTGGATAATTGACTAAGATGATTCTTAATCTTAATACGATAAAATGGATCATGCTATATGTATGAATCCAGACCGCTCTTACTTAAATGTAGAAGCAAATGGAATAATAACGGCCAATAAAAATGATGGGGTTTACAGCGGAAGCGTGCATTCAATTGATCACATAATATCTTGATCTATTTAGCAGATTATTTAGACAACATCTATTCGCGTAATTCTCACATGTATCATGCTCATAACTTCAATTTAATCATGCTTTAGCGTAAGTGAAACCTAAAACATGCTTACTACAGAATTAGCCAATTTACCACGTTAATTCTCCAAAGAATCGAAGTTGGCTAGCGCCTTCTCCACGTGAAGATCTTGAGTACTAAACCACAGATCTTCTGACTGGTTCCCGGACTGTAAACTGATATCAGTGTGGGCTGATCTCACCAGAATAATAGGACTTGAATAAAGAAGACGGAAACTGATCACGAAGAGAGCTGAAAATCGTCACTCTTCCAGAAAGAGAGGGGGACGGAAATTATGATAATAATTCAGTCTGTTTTCTGTCTCCTTTATTCTTCTATTTATATTAAGTCACATATTGGACCCAGTCAGAGATCTATGGAAGAATTTGGATATGGCCTCCCCCAATTAGCTTCTTACTAATTAAATTGAACCAACAATTTAATATAAGCTTATATTGGAATATTACGAGCAGCCACTACAGAAGTAATATTGCACTGCCCATCCAAATCTGAAATTACAAGTATTCCGGGTTTCCATTTGTTTGTCGTTCATTTCCCGTGCTTAAGATAGAAACGTCCATTAATTAATATGAACTTAATTAATTAACATATCATTAACTCCAAGAGTGGACTTAGCAAGAAACGCTTATTTATTATTCATAGAGTAATCAAACTCCAACTAGCTAGGTTCCGAATAATAAAACCTTGTTTCGAGCTCCTCTTGTGGACGTTATCAAACGAGACTCACCTCGCGCACGATTCAATATAATAGCAATCCTAGCACCGCTAAATATTAATCACCACTACCCAATATACCAGGATTCTTGGGTTGCAAAAAACCCGCACCATTTGGTAAGTCAAAGTAGTGCATAATTAATACCGTATGATCAATGCTAACGTACATTGATTAAGAAATTAATTATCAAGACCTCGTCTTTCAGTAGATAGCATAAAGACTCGTCTTGCTGTTAGATCAAATTCAGTGCTATACCACACCAGAATTGCATCGCGGACTCGACCATGGAAGCCGAGTATGTAGCCGCTTCGGAGGCTGCAAAAGAGGCAGTATGGCTCAAAAACTTCCTTATGGACTTAGGTGTGGTTTCGAATCTGCCCAAGAGCATCACTATTTATTGTGACAACTCTAGCGTTGTGGCAAACTCGAAAGAACCAAGAACTCACAAAGCGAGCAAACACATAGAGCGGAAGTATCATATCATTAGAGATATAGTGCAGAGAGGAGACATACAAGTGGTCAAGATTGCGTCAGAGAACAACCTGGCAGATCCTTTTACAAAGGCATTGGCGGTGAAACCGTTCGAATACCATGTTAAAGGGATGTGGTTCGACTCATTCAAGACATCAACTCGCTTTCAGTATAAGTGGGAGAAATACATGACGTGTGCACTAAATACTACTTTTTGTATACTCGAAAGCTGTTTTGAGTATAAGTGGGAGATTGTTAGAGTTTGTATACTAGAAATCACCTTTCGAGTGATTGAATACTGTAAAACTCTATAAGCTATTTTCCAATAAATAAAACAGATTATTTTTGTCATAATGTTGTTATGTTTTACATTTAATGGTTGTTTATTGCATATTTAAATGTATAAGAACGTAACAAAGTCTAAGTCTTTGTTCTAGTAGACCGGTTGTGGGCGCCGTCCAATTTAAGGTAATACGGTCAGTTCTGAACAAAGAAAAAGCAGAATTTCACAACCCAGATAGGCCTAGACTACCTATCGTGAAAGGTTGCAATGTCAGTCCGATTATTTCTAAGCCTTATTGAAATAAGATGACGTTGGTGTGGTATAGCACTGAATGGATCTAACAGCAAAACATGTCTTTATGCTATGTACTGAAAGACGAGGTCTTGATAATTAATTTCTTAATCAATGTACCGTTAGCATTCAGCATACGATATTGAGTATCTACTACTTTGACTTACCAAAGGTGCGGGTTTTTCGTCACCCAACGATCCAGGTATATTGGGTAGTGGTGATCGTTATCTAGCGGTGCTAGGATTGCTATTACGTTGAATCGTGCGCGAGGAGAGTCTCGTTTGATAACATCCACGAGAGGAGCTCGAAACAAGGTTTTATTATTCGGAACCTAGCTAGTTGGAGTTTAATTACTCTATGAATAATAAATAAGAGTTTCTTGCTGAGTCCACTCTTGGAGATTAAAAATATGTTAATTAATTAAGTCCATAGCAGACATTAATTGATTAATGGATGTTTCTATCTTAAGCACGGGAAATAAATTACTTACTTAAAAAGGAAACTCGGAATACTCGTAATTTCAGATTTGGAGAGACAGTGCAATATTACTTCTGTAGTGGCTGCTTGTAATATTCCAATATAAGCTTATATTAAATTGTGGGTTCAATTTAATTAGTAAAAAGCTAATTGGGTGAGGCCTGATCCAAATTCTTCCTTAGATCTCTGACTGGACCTAATATGTGACTTAATATAAATAGGAGAATAAAGGAGACAGAACAAGAGAACAACGACAATAACAATAATTATTATTGCTAGAATTTTCGTCCCCCTCTAGAGAAAGAGAGAGTTCGAAAATTGCTTCCTCCGTGAGCAGAGTTATGTCTTCGTTATTTAAGTCCTAGTACGCTGGTGAGATTTGCCCACACAAATATCAGTGTACAGTCCGGGAGACCAGTCAGAAGATCCGAGGTCGAGTACTGAAGATCTTCATGTGGAGACGAAGCAAGCCATCATCGATTCTTGATTGAATCAACGAGGTAAACTGGCTAATTCCGTAGTAAGCATGTTTTAGGGATTTAATATGCTAAAGCATGTTTTAATTCAAGTTATGAGCATGATACATGTGATAATTACGCGAATAGATTTGTCTAAATAATCTGCTAAATAGATCAAATTATGTGATCGGATTTTACGCACGCTTCTGCTGCCAACCCCTTCACACCAATGTCATCTTATTTCAATAAGGCTTAGAAATATGCAGACTGACATTGCAACCTTTCACGATAGGTAGTCTAGGCCTATCTAGGTTGTGAAATTCTTATATTTCTTTGTTCAGAACTGACCGTGTTACCTTAAAGTGGACGATGCCCACAACCGGTCTACTAAAACAAAGACTTAGACTTTGTTACGTTTGCTTATACATTTAAATATGCAATAAACATTCATTAAATGTAAAACATAACAACATTATGACAAAAATAATCTGTTGCATCCATCGGAAGATAAAATATAGAGTTTTAGAGTATTTAATCACTCAAAATGTGATTTCTAGTATACAAACTCTAACAAAAAAACATCTTAATAGCAAAGATTTTATCTAAAATGTTATAGACATATTAAATTATAGGAGTATAAATCTAGATGCATACATAGTAAGCAAATTAAATGATAAAATAGATTCTAATATTCGTTTACTGATAGATACCCTTCAAGTGTCACTGAAGATGACTCATTTTCATTTTTCATCCGTCGCAATAGATTAAGATGTTTATTTACTTATTTAAGAAATTATTAAAATATTCAATTACATTTTATTTGTCTTTGTTCCTCAATAACCTTTTATATTAGTCACTTTGTTCTTCTTTCCTATATCAAATCATCAAACAATCTTCCTCTTTATTACTCCTACTGTATTAATTTTTTCTTTGGGTTTCAGCTAATGAAATCGGATAAAAATGGATATACATCATACCGGAAAAAAAGATCGCCGTATCTTTGAAAATTAAACTTTTCCTAAATTTTTAGTATTTTGTTATCTTGTGAACGTTAAATATAATCCCATTTGTGGACGACAAGAGTACAATTCAATACTCTTTCCTTCCATAAAAGTAATCTCATTTGGGGACGCATAGAAATTAGTAAAACAAGTAAGATAGAAGGGAAAAGTATGTAAAGTAAAAGAAATAGAGAAAAAAAATGAATAAAATATGAGAATAAAAACTATTTTTTGGACTATCTTAAAATAATAAAAATTAAATTATTTTTCGTGAACCGATTGATGGAGTATAAAAATCATAATTTATGATTACTAAATCATAGAGTTAGGAATTACCTATCACATCAAATTTGATGACGTAGACTATATTAAGAATGGATGCATACAGTTACACTGATTACAAATAAAAGATTATAATTAAAAAAATTATTATGGTTAATAGTATAAGAACGACGTGGTATTTAGCGAGTTGTTGGCGGTTATCCAATTAATTAAACATAAATCACACTGTTCACGTGTTTGTTGAGAGGCTTTTCCCCACAGCACAGTTGTGGTCCCATTTCACACGTGGTCAAAATGTATGATAGAGCCACCCGACCTACTTCCCAACCATGGTTATCTTATCTATTTCATTTACTTGTATTATTTCTTCTGCATTTTGTTGCATGGTCACACATTTTGTTGCATGGTCACACATTTTTTATGTACAGTTCATGTATTAATTACTCCATATTAGTTATTATTTCTAAATCAAACATAAAGTGAATAAGTTTTAAAAAATAATCACACTAGTAATAGTTATTTTGATGTTTAAAAATTAAACAATTTCTTTACTTTTTTGTCTGGTAGCCTTGAAATGGAGTGAAACCCCAATTCCAACACGCCTATTCCACCGTTTGGTACGCCGAACACCAAACGGCCAACCCGGGAATCATCCGCCGGGTTTCAGCCTTACATAGACTACTATCAGTGAATCTGTGTCAACTACTCTATCAAGGTGAGGAGTTGGTATTAGATTTGGGCGTCCGTCGATTAGGCTGAAAACTGCACAATTGTACCAATTTGCCCTCTGAAGTCGGTTCTTCCTCTCATTTTGGTTACCGTTGGCAGCTCAAATTCCGTCGTCGCGACTTCGCCGGTCTCCAACTCATTTCATTTCCGGTTCCGTCGTATTACCTTCGTCCGGGTATGTCTATTTGTAGTGTTTTGTTGTTCGATCTGTTTGTTTATACAGTGAAGATGTATTTGGTGTTGATGTTTGAATTGGGTTCGATTTGAACCAATTAGTTTCTGCATCTGTAGCTTAGTAATTTGCACTGTCGAATTACAGTTTTTGGAAGGGCGATCTGTTGGTTTATGTTTTGAATATGGATTTAGTCTGGTTGTGATGTTGCATTCGTTCTGCATTTGTGCCAATTTTGCGAATTTGTCTTCGATAAGGCTGAGTTGCATTATTCATTTCGTCTTGCAAAAACCATTGTTACTCATTTTTGGATAGATTGTTGTGCATCTACCAAAAGCTAGTTTGTGCATCTAAGTTGCATTTTATTACTGCCGTATTAGTTCGAATTTGAGGTTTATTGGATTTCGATCTGTTGGTCAGATGGGGTGTGCGACGCTAATCAGATCCCAGACCTGAGAGGGTAATTTAGTCAGATGGCATTTTGTTTCCTTCACTCTCTTGTTGAACCAAACGTTGGAAATAAGCCCAAACATCCTACATGGGCTGAACCAAACAACCTACTATCCTATCCACCAAATCAAGAAATCCCATTAACCATGAAAACATGCTAATAATTGTGGTGGCTACCAGACGCCCCCTTAAGGGTGTGTTGGGTTCATTTGGTAGCATTTCTTGACCAAACGTAATTAGCATAAATTGATAAATCTTTTCTTAGGTTAGCATAACTCCATCCCATGTTTGGTTCGATAGTTATCATTTCTTGATATTTGGTACATGATGTTTGGTATCCATGATACCAAAAGTGAGATATGGAAAAGACATTTTTGCCCATGAAATTTTTTTGTGTTTACAATTTTAACCTCCAATGACCTAATTCATTCTAATGAATTTGTTTCACCCCCTATTGTCACCCAAGCCGCCACAATTGTCTACATTCATCTGCTCAAACCCTTCGTCAAAACAAAGCACCGCGTTTTTCGCAGCCAAAATCTATGATGTACATTTATACATCACTCAAAAAACTATAAATTTTCATAAAAAATTAAACACTATACTAGATTGGATAAATACATTTTGGATTTCACATCATACATAACTTTTTTCTTAAATCTAATACCCCCTCTGTCCCATTTAAGATAACCCATTTCTTTTTTTACATGTGTTTTGGAAAAATAATAGTAATAAATAATTAAAATGGAGGAAAAGTAAAGTAAGAGAAAAAATAATGTAGAAGAGAGTCTCTTCCATATTATTCTCCCTCTTAATTTACTTTTCCTCTACTTTAACTATTTATTATGATTTTTATAAAACACATACGAAAAACGAAATGAGTCATCTTAATTGGGACGGGGGAGTATATTGTAATAATCGAAAAAATATTGTAATAACTAGAAATATTTAAAAGTTTTGAAATCAACAAAATTTAACCAAACTTCATAATTTTTTGTTTCAATAATTTGACTTTTGAAAATAAAGAAAAATTTGGCATAACGTCAAAGACATTTTTTTTTCACGTAGTTAATATTTTTAATCATTTGATGACACATTATTCCACTATTTTCATACATTTTGCTAATGAAGACCATATTTTCGTAATTGAAAATATTCAACATCTGGGTCATCATCGTCTTCTTCCTATTCTTTGAGACGAATGAACCTCTTCTTCAATTGCTGCAATTGATTCTCCAACAGCAGAAAAGAGGAAAGCAATTAAAGAAAAGAGGAATCGCGTACTATACTTGACTTGGTTAAACGGGCCTAACTAAATAATGATGTATTAGGCTTCTAATATTGGTCTCTAGGGCCCGATCACGTAACGGGCTCAATAACAAGCACTATTTAAATAGCCCACAAAATGACACGACATTTATAAAAAAATTATTTATTTTCCATATATATAATGGTAATAACGCTCTTTAAAATCCCTCCCTCTTCTCTTGATTGCCCTATTTCAAATTCAGAAGATTGCAGTGTGATTCTGCTGTCTCTCCCTCTCTCATCACCACTCTCAGCTTAGGTACTATCTCTCTCTACATTACATTTGATATACGAATCTGTATAGATTATCATATGTGTTTAGGAGTATCTCTTCTTGCCTCGTGCTTTCTAGAATATCTTTTGAAAACCAAGCTTAAACCCTAGCCCTCCATTCACGCACTGAGTGCGAGATGGCAGTGGAGTGGAACGCCGAAACCCTACAATTCCTATCCCAGTGTTTCATCAACACACTTTCCCCGCTTCCAGAGCCCCGACGCCGCGCGGAGGCGGCGTTGTCGGAGGCTGCCGATCGGGCTAACTATGGGCTGGCGGTTCTCCGGCTGGTCGCGGAGCCAGCTGTCGATGAGCAGATCCGCCAATCTGCTGCTGTTAACTTCAAGAACCACCTCAAAGCTCGCTGGGCGCAGAATCCCGACGATCCTGACCGGGTTGTCATACCTGACACGGAGAAGGACCAAATCAAAGGTTTAATAGTCAGGCTGATGGTTACTGCCACGCCCAAAATTCAAGCTCAGCTTAGTGAAGCTTTGACTGTGATTGGGAACCATGATTTCCCGAAACAATGGCGTGCTTTGTTGCCTGAATTAGTTGTGACATTGGATGAATTGAGTCAGGCAAATGATTATGTTTCAGTCAATGGAGTTTTAGCTACGGTTGATTCTTTGCTGAAGAAGTTTAGGTACGAGTATCAGACAAATGATCTCTTGCTCGATCTTAAATATTGTCTTGATAATTTTGCTCGCCCACTGTTGGAAGTGTTTCAGCGGACTGCTCGGTACCTAGACCATGCTGTGGCTTCTGGCTCTGCAAATGCTGCTGTTCTAAAGGGTTATATAGAGTCTCAGACATTATGTTGTTGGATTTTTCATTCATTCAATTATATGGATTTGCCGGAGTTTTTTGAGGATCATATGAATGAATGGATGGTTGAGTTCAATAAATATTTGACAATGAAATATCCTTCTTTAGAAGATAGTGGAAGTGAAGGGCTTGCGGTAGTTGATGACTTGAGAGCTGTGGTTTGTGAGAATATTAGCCTGTATATGAAGAGAGATGAGGAGACGTTTCAGAGGTATTTGAATGGGTTTGTGGAGGCTGCGTGGGGACTCTTAGTGGCCGTCTCTAATTCTTCTAATCGGGATGGTCTCACTGTGACTGCTATTAAGTTTTTGACGACGGTGAGTACTAGTGTTCATCATACATTGTTTGCAAGGGATGATATTTTGCAGCAGATTTGTCAGAGTATAGTGATTCCTAATGTGATGCTAAGGGATGAAGATGAGGAGCTTTTTGAGATGAATTACATCGAGTTCATCAGAAGAGATATGGAAGGCAGTGACTTGGAAACTAGGAGGAGGATTGCTTGTGAACTCCTTAAGGGAATTGCTTTGAACTATAAGGAGAGGGTTGCTGAAAAGGTTTCTGCTCAGATACAGAGTCTTCTAGCCTCATTTTCACAGTACCCGGCCGTTAACTGGAAGCACAAAGATTGTGCTATTTATTTGGTTGTGTCCCTTGCCACAAAGAAAGCTAGTGGCACCTCGATTTCCACCGACCTTGTTGATGTTGAGAGCTTCTTTGGGTCTGTTATCGTGCCAGAGCTGCGAAGTCAAGATGTTGATGGATTTCCGATGTTGAAAGCTGGTTCATTAAAATTCTTCACTATGTTCAGGAACCAGATCCCAAAAGCTGTTGCAGTGTCACTGCTCCCTGATGTTGTCCGCTGCCTGGTCTCCGAGTCAAATGTGGTTCATTCATATGCCGCCAGCTGCATTGAGAAACTCCTTCTAGTTAAGGATGAAGGTGGGAGGGCTAGATATTCAGCTGAAGATATCAGCCCATTTCTCCTAGCATTAATGACCAATCTTTTTGGTGCCTTGCAAAAGCCAGAATCTGAGGAGAACCATTATGTGATGAGGTGCATCGTGAGGGTTCTTGGAGTTGCTAATATTTCACATGAGGTTGCTTTACCTTGCATAAATGGTCTGGCAACTGTTCTAAAGAGAGTTTGTGAAAACCCAAAAAACCCTGACTTTAATCATCATCTTTTTGATTCGGTGGCTCTTTTAATCAGGACGGCTTGTGAGCAAGACCCATCTATAATTTCTGCTTTTGAAACAAGCTTACTGCCCATCCTACAGGTGATCTTATCCAGAGATATTACTGAGTTCTTCCCTTATGCGTTCCAGCTATTAGCTCAGCTTGTGGACTTCAACCGATCTCCTTTACCAGCAAATTATATGGACATTTTTGCAATACTTCTTCTTCAAGATTCATGGAAAAAGTCTGCAAATGTACCTTCTCTTGTCCGCTTGCTCCAGGCTTTCCTCCGGAAGGCTCCACATGAGCTAAATCAGCAGGGGCGTCTATCCAATATCCTTGGAATATTTGAGAATTTAGTTTCATCTCGGAGTACTGCTGAACAAGGATTTTATGTGCTCAATACTGTGATTGAAAATCTTGGTTATGATGTTGTCTCTGCCTACATTAGCCATATATGGTTTACCCTGTTTCAGCGGCTGCAAAACAACAAAACAACGAAGATGGTCAAGTCTCTTATTATATTTATGGCACTTTTTCTGGTGAAGCATGGTCCTGAGAAACTTGTTGGCTCGATGAATGCCGTGCAGCCTGATGTTTTCTTCCAAATTTTGGAGAGAGTTTGGATACCTGACCTCAAGTCAATCACAGGTTCAATGGAGCTGAAGTTAACTTCAGTAGCTTCAACTAGGATCTTATGCGAGTCTCTATCACCATCACATTTAGAACGTTGGGGAAAAATGCTTGACAGCATTGTAACTCTCCTTTCACGTCCAGAGGAGGACAGAGTGGAAGAGGAGCCTGAGGAACCAGATTTTAGTGAAACTATTGGTTCTAATGCTGCACGTTTCCAGTTGCGCAATGCTGGGAGAAAAGATGAGGACCCTTTGCCAGACATCAAAGATCCAAAGCAATTTTTGGTTGCATCTTTGGCAAATTTTTCTGCTCGCTCCCCTGGAACATTGCCTCAGATCATTGCAGGAAATCTTGATTCAGCTAATCAATCTGCTTTATTTCAACTTTGCAGCTCCTACAATCTCACCATAGTGTGAGGATAATATACCTTGTGTAAGTCTTACCATTTGAAAGACTCTTTTCCCCTTTACATGTTGAGACTTCTTGGTCTGTGTAGATTGTTTTATATTTTAGATGTCATTTAGTTAAAGTTGTCAAGTAAGAATTTTTATTTTAGAAAGTCTAGGTGATTTATGAACTGTTTTCTAAGTGTAGTGGAATATGCCTTGGGTGCAAAAGAATGTGGGTAGCTCGTGAAACTAGTGAAGGCAGTTAAATTTGACCATTGCATATTAACCTTTTAAAGTGTATTGGAGTCAGTCTTAGAGAAACTTTTGGGTGCAATTATGTCTTGAACCATGGAAAAAGGATAAAAACAACTAATGAGATTGGAAGACCTTTACATGTTATGGTGCCAATGTATACATATTAACCTAGATCTATGTGTCTAGCATAGTTGTGGCATTTCTGTTTGTGAGATCAGATAACACTTGTTGCCCATGTGTTGTCTTTAAGTTGTGAGATCTCACTTGTTGCCCATGTTGCTTTAAGATGTTTTGGATTTTATTGATTGATTTTATTCAACCATGTCCAAAATGATATTTGGTTAAGAAAATAATTTCTAGTGTTGGTTGTGCCAAACGATGAAAAGGATAACATGTTATGCTGCCATCTAGAATTTTTTGGGAACTTCTATTCTCTTTCTATATGCATATATTTCTCATTAGATGCACTTTTTGTATGAGCTAGAGCCCAGATTACCTGCATGTCTAGGAGATGTTTTGGATCGTTATTTGTTTGATCATTGACTGTTATATAGTCAATAACCTGCTTGTATGTCTTAGGGTTACATAATATTTAATTATAATTTATGTTAAAGGAGTATTTCATTTGTCCTGCACCATTTAGGTTAAAATCAACACCTTCTTGCCAATGTGATGTTTTTGACAAATGCTTGTATTTGATAACATAAACTAGAATGGGACTGTCAGTTAGGCATTATGAATTGTTTATTTGATGAACTTGGGAAATTTTTGACTGATCGTACGGAAAACTTGTTAAGTAGTAAATAATTCAGATGAGTTTCTCAACTTATTGTTGCTTGTGTACCTGCCTTTAGCTCGAACCAACAGGCTACAAGACTAGTTTCTAGCTCATAGTGGTTTTCCACAAATGACTTTGTAGCCTGCAACTTCATAGTATTAATTTTGGCTCAAGACAAATTCATGGATGTTTGTTTTGTCATTATCTCATGTCATCCCACCGCCTTCAATGCTTTACAGACTTCTAGGCTTTTGTAGAAGAGTTTGTAACAATAAAATTCTTTTGTGCTACCTTACAATTTACATCTGCCCTTACTCTGAGCACTTTCTTAGTTTTAATGAAATCACATTTAGAAGCACATTAATTTTAAGTCACTGAAACTTAATTAACCTTTTCCTGTGATTTGGTTTCTGATGGTCCTTGCAAGATAACGTTCTGCACAATGGGATCACACCATTCATATAAAAAACTAAAATACATCTTTATGTCTACTTTGCCCATTTTATACAAAACATAACCCCATTTGGTTTGTTTGTTTCCTTACTGCCATTCTTGTTATGGGACTACTCATCTAGCTTACATATTTCAGTTCCTAACTTGGTGGTATCCTCTTTTTGCCAGGATCATGTTCAGATGATGGAAATTGGATGTTTTCTGGTCTTAGTTGTTGTGGGTCTGGGTTGTTTCATTATCCACTGCTCTTGCATCCGGTCAAATGAGTCGGTACATCTCAAAAAATTTCTGTTCCTGTAGGCTCACGAGATTTAAGTCCCCTTGGATTGACTGTGAACAAGCACCTGTTTCATATGAATTCGGTTCAAGGAGACTGTCGATTTTCCTTACCATGCAGTTATATAGCTGCATGAAACTTTTTCTTCTGTTCTGTGATGTGAAGCAACACAGACGGAAACCGAGTTTCTTATTTTTTTGAGGGCTAAATTATTAACAGTTTGCTTGTTATCAAGCTGTATGTGTCATTTTCTGTCCATTTCTTGAGATAAAATAATTTTCTGCTGTGCTATCAATCTATCCATGAGTTGGATTTCTTAAGATAATGGGTTCTACTATTATAGTATTATTTGGCTTCATACATTTTGTGAATTCGATATGATATGCTCATTGGTTTGGTGGGCAATACAAGAACGTCTATGATCACATTTGGAGGTAGCTCTGTGTGTGTGTGTTTTGAGGGAGACTAATGATAAGGTCTTTATTAGTTTATGTTACACATTTTAACCAAACCTTTTTAAAAAGTAGGTGAAAAATGACACATACACGTAAGGTTTCCTTTCAATATTTGAAACCAAAAAGACTATCATATTCACGTGGTTCATTACAAATTTAACATACTACTACTATTTTGAAGTATATTATTGGGCGTGACAAACAATTTGTAGCATCTAGGCTCTTTCCAAAGCCTAAATAGTGGAGTAGTATTTTTGTACACTACCTCAACCTCAAATCTCAAACCTTGCATCCTTCACATGTAAAACACTGGATTTTGAAGACAGCCACTTGTTAAAACGAATTGAGGTATCAACTTTTAAGTGGGGATCTAGAAGATTCTCCATTGGTGAATCCAATGGTTAGGGAAGTGTCAATATTAACAAAAAAGTTGGTCAAATTGTACGGACGCAAGGACCTAAATCTCAATCAATAATTGATCCCCCACAAAAATAATTTAAAATTGAACTCAAGGAATCCCACTTCCTAGCACTAGTCACCATAATTGTACTATAATAGTAGTAAATGTTGTAGTGCTACCATCTTTGATTCTCTATCTCCCATTTTCATAATCATTTTTTAATTTCAGCCCAGTCCTTTCAAATAAATACTCCATAAATATATACTGAGTATATGATTTTTCGTCTTCAAATGTTTATACTATATTGTACCAGTATTCGACTTCAAAGGACTATCAAAAATCGATTCTATTTTGAAAACAAACATTTGTTGCTTACAAATATTATTGCCAAAGGCTACACTGGAGAAAGAGATTGTATTTTTTACAGTTTATTTTAGGCATCTTGATTTATAAATCTATATAGTGACAAAATGGATGGTCCACGGCCTATAAGAGCACTTAATAAGGTAGCCAATTAATTGTTCAAAAATATTTAAAAGTGAAGACTAGCTAGACTCTCCATTTTTAGGCTTCTTCCAAATAATTTCTTGGGCCAATAGGGATGGAGTTGGTGGGATGTAAGTGCATTCTAGGCAGTGTGGGGGAAGGAAGTTTAACATCTTTTTTTTATTTATTTAAATTGAAACTGGGTCGAGTCAAGTCGTATTAGTATTAAATATGATTATTTAGTAGATATGATTTAGTTCAAAATTTGATTCGATAATAACAAATAACTGCTGTTGGATTTATATCAAGAAAATTTAGTCATATTTTCCAAAATAATGGCATTGGCACCATACATATGTGAGTTTGTTTTACCTCGAATCTAGTACCACTCGCAACAAATTATTTTTTTCAGATTCACAAAATAATGTGTGAATACCATTTTTTTTATCAACATACTTATTATATGTAATTTCTAATTTTATGCCCTCTTTTAAATTAACATACGAGTCACACATTAAGAATAATAATACTTCTCATTGCTCTTAAGAAAAAAATGGAGTAACTTTTTATAAATCCTCTTTGGACAGCTCGATGCAGAATTTGTACCCATAAATCATCATGATTCATGATTACATATCTAATGCACAAAAACTATATAGTACTATTTGGGGTGTTCGGTTGACAAGATTAAATATCATGATTAAATATGTATCATGTTTGGTTTATAAGATTGAACCCTTCAACTTAATCCTAAATGGATAGTCTCATGATAATTAGTCATAGCCTCCCCCCTCCAACTAAAATAATCCCACAACTTAATCCTAGATGGATAGTCTCATGATATTAGTCATGACAACCGAACGCCACCTTTGCATTCCATGATAGTTGAGTAATTAATTTTCTGTACTCATTTTGAAAAAAATGATAATAAATATTTAAATTGTAGAAAAAGTAAAGTAAAAGATAGAATAATTTAAAGAATAATTTTATGCATATTATTTTCTCTGTACTTTACTTTTTTTCTAATTTAATGACTTAAATACCACGGAACGGAGGGAGTATGATTTTGCCATGATTGCATAGTAATTTTTCATTGCGAATCACAAATAAAAACGAGAAATTGAGTCGGAAGATTCTCACTAGATACCCATATATAATGTTATATACATAAAAAATGGTTATTGGAGGATTGGAATCGGAAGGAAAACATAATCGAGCGGAATTTGACAAATTAGTGGTATAAAATCTAGTAATCCAAATGGAATCTACAGTTTCAAGATAGAGAATCCTCGATAAGATTGGTTTAACTTTAATTATCTTTAATAATGGTCTAATTAAGAGACCCTTGAGAGGACCACAGAGTCATTTTAATATCCCCAACTAAATTTAACTTTACAGGAAATTAATTATTCTCTTTATTTTTTTTCACTGAAATTTCCAACTCTCTCAATGTTAGTGGTGACTGTGGTGTGTCTCTTTTACTCCAATTTTTCTAATTAACTGCCAATCATCTATCTAATCATACTAATACTTAACCACAACTTGTAATTTTATTTTATTTTTTTATAAATCTTAACGTATAACTCCTGTCATATTGACTGGTTTCGCCACCTCGAATAACCAAGATATTTTTTTCTCATCATTTCTTTGTTAAAGAAGATTATTAACTATTCTCATCTAATCCGGTGATGACTCACCTGATCTAATAATTGGAGGAGAAGCGTCTTTCAAAATGAGGTGCGCTTCATTGTCCAAAGAGCCAAGATATTCAAGACTCAAAACATGCTTTGCAATGTTTAAACTTGAGATAAAGTGGACACTGATTTTTCCCCATGCTAAAATCTGAATAATTTTGAAGATCTTATCATTGCATATTAAGATATAGTAGTAAATTGTGGGAGTGGAATAATAATCCTTGCAAGAGGTCAATATAAGTAGCACAAGATGCAAAGTGAGAATCATATCCCTTCTTTGTAGCAAGCCAAAGTTGGGTCTTTAAACACCCCCCTCTCTTTTCCCATTTTTATTCTACATAAATGATTTGAGCATGTGTTATTTAAGTTAAAAATTTCTTGTAAAATTTTAAAAATCAACATATTTTCGCGAGACAACACAATGGTCCATGATTACCAATATAGTATCAAGTTGCAACTTAAAAAAGAAAAGGGTGATGATGTAATAATGAAGAGGGTTGAAGGTTTATTGAGTTGTTTCCTTGTCTAAGGTTAGTGAAACATTATAGCCCTAATATAAGGAGCTTAACACTGATTTGGATTCCACTACACCATTACCCATTTCTTTATTAACCTCCTCACATTATTCTTTAATTAATTTATTATTTTGTGCATTCTAACTTGTCTCCTGTTCATAAAAATAATAATAGTACAATGCCTAATTAATTATATTCATTGCTGGATGCAATACAATGCACTTAATTATGAATGCAAATAATCTTTTTATTATTGTATTTCTCTTTAGAGCATCCGCAACGGTGGCGATGGTCGCCACCGCCGTCCGCGCCGCTGGCAAGGTGAAGCACCGCCGCCGCTGCGCTCGCGCCGCTGGCACAGCGCAGCTCGATGCATCGAGCAGCGCCGCGCCAGCGAGCAGCTGACGTGGCGGCATGGGATTGGGCAACGGCATAGCCGTTGCCTTCAAAAAAATTTTTTATTTAAAATCGGTTTTTAATTAAAAAAATCTATAAAAAATAATAAAAAAAAATTCACTTCCCAAAAAAATTATAACCGTTTATTACCGTTTTTTACACTTTTTTTTTTATTTTTTTTATTTCCCCCCCCCCCCCAAAAAATACACACTTTCATCTATAAATACCCCCACTTTCACACCCAAAAATTCACATCAAACTACACAATTCTCATCTTCATTCTCCAATATCCATTCTCATCTTCATTCTCCCATATCCATTTTCATCTTCATTCTCTCATACCCTAACAATGTCCGGCCAAGGCGATGACAACCCGCCCTCTCACGGTTGGAACCCCCAATGGTTTGGGGGACAACCGTTTCCTAGTCCGGAAACGGAATATTCGGCCCCTCCTCTCACCCAAGATTCGGCCGTTCCGGGTGGCTACCGACCATACCCAATCGACGACCAAGGTGCCTCCGAAGGGCGATACGGGTGGACACCGGAGCCTAGGTCGACCGCCCCTTCCCAAACTCCGACTCCTCCTACTTGCGCCAGTGTCCGCACACCGTACACTCCGGCGGAGATGGATAAATTGTTCAAGGCGTACTTCGAAATCTCCGAAGATGCGGCGGTTGGCACGAACCAATCCGGCGATCACTTTTGGTGGCGCGTCTCTCGCCGGTACAATGCAAACCGGCCGCCAGGAACGATCGAGCGCAACGAGAGTATGGTGCGCAACTGCATCGGCCGAGCCAACGAAGAAATTGGCAAGTTCAATGGCTATTTCCTCCAGGAGTCACGGAATGCCGGGAGCGGCCGGAGCGAGGTCGACATCATCACTGCCGCGCTGAGCACCTACCAATCCTTGAACGGTAAGTCGTTCAAGTACCTCAACGTTTGGCAGGAAACGCGGTTCCACCCGAGGTATATGGGAGGCGTAACATCCTCCTCTAGCGGCTCCTCCAAACGGTCAAGGTCGGTATCCCTATCCGACTCCGGCTCTGAAGAAGTGGCTAGCCAACTCGCCGGAGCTAACTTGGGTAGCCCCGACGCCGGACCAAGCGGTTCCCAACGCCGACCGCAAGGAAGGAAGAAGGCGGCGGCCGACCGCCGGCGCTCCGCGACTCCATCGGCCTCCGCCCTCGAACCCGCACCCTATGTTCCACCTCCACCCCCGAACAACTCGTTGTGGGCCCTTTTGGCCCAACTCAATATGGCCGATAGGTCAACTATGACCCCCACGCAACTTCAAACGCACGAGGACATGATATTGGGTCTCAAAAAATAATTGGGGTTGGTGCCGCCGGATGCGTAGTCTTCCTCGGGTAATATTAGCCAATAATCATGTAATTTTTTATTTTTAGGAGTTTAATTATGTAATTTTTAATTTTTAGGATTTTAATTATGTCTTTTTTATTGTATTTGTAATTTGTAATATTTATTGTGGTTTTTTAATGAATTTTAGTATTATGGAAATGTTTTTGTGTAATTGAATTTTAAATTAATTGTGCTCGTCCTTGCGGAAGAGCACAGCTGTGGGTGTTGCGCTCTTGCCAGAGAGCAGACAGAAAAAGTGGGGTCGGGCCCACAACCGTGCCGCTGGCAAGAGCACGGTTGTGGATGCTCTTAGGTTTCATGAATTTGTATAAACTGTTAAAAACACCACTATTTTTTGCAATTAAAAAACAATACCCACGTGTTAACATGCATATGAAAGATTGGAGAATATCAAAATTAGTCTCGTCTATCTAATAGGATTATATAACACATACATATATTAATATAATAGCAAGGAAAATTGTCTCTACAAAATCATTGTTGTATTTCCAGTCACCATTTTGTCCTTTCCACAATACATTCATTATTGGCTCTCCAAAACTGTACAATTTCTTTAGCCCCCTAAAAATATTTAATAATTAAAGGTACGAATATTTTATATAAAATTCACATAAATGGTCCGCTTTTGATTAATTATGTTTTGCAAAGGACGACCTAGACCTCCATTACACTGGAAAATGAAAAATCAGAGACCAAAAAGTGGCCAAAAAAATTGCTTACAAAATAAGACAAAACATCAAAGATATTCACGACTTTTTTATTGACGATGAAAATAAGAGGAAACCACATTTCATCTCTTAAGTAAGAGTGTAGACAGTTGTTCAATCAAAGGAAAAAAGTAAGACTGATGCAAATTTAAATATTACTCACTAGCCCGGAAGGTTATGCCAAAATGCATAAAACATAGTAACACTCTAGTCTCTAGTAACATAAATCGCATGCATAACATTCAAAACTGAGTCAATTATAGGCCTTAAAAACATGCAGAATCTGTGTTTATAATTTAGCCTTTTCATTCTCAATTTCAAGGGAAGATAATTTTATAAGGATTCTACCTATATCTCAATTACATATGTTTAGATGATGTTTGGATGATGAAATCTGAGAAATTTTATTTAAATTTTCATGTATTTTAACAAACATATTGATATCAACAAATATATCAATATAATGCATGTACTAACATACTTATATTATTGTGTTGATATTTTTAGTATACACTGTGAACGAACCACTAAAGTTAGTAGTAGTTTCTAACATATTGATGATTTTATCCTTTGTTAATATTTTATCTATTACTCCTATTTATCAAAATTCAGAAACATTAATCTTATTTATTTTAAAATTTAATACTCTTAATTATGCATTAAAATACTATATGCATTTTAATATGACATAAGCCATTCAATGAGATAGTCTTCTCATTTTACAAGTGAGTTTGCATACGTAACAATTTTATAACTTAAGCTATCTAACCTAATCAAATTATCGCATTATAACATTAGTAGTAGTATAATTTAATATTTACAATGTCACCAAATCGTGCAATTATAAGATTTTAGTTATAAGAGTTGCACCTTTTAGAAATAACTTGGAATATAGAGATGTATGTAGGACAAAAATGCAACGTGATTTTGCGAATTCCTCACGTTTTCAAAGTTAGAGGCTTTGTAATAATTGTGAATTGAGTAGACGGACTATAAATATTTCAAAGTCAACCAACAAAGTCAACCAATAAAGTCAACAAGTATTGCAATTCAGTGTCCATTTTAGGACTTTATTTTACAATTGGGAATGACCAAATTTTATTTTGTCCTCAACTACAGAATCAATTTATCATCATTGACACTACAAAGAAAGAAAGCAAAAAAGAAAAGAAAAGAAAAGAAAACAAATATTCCGTGACTGTGCGAAATGAGAAATAGAGAAAAATCATCATGGAAATTTGAAGATTGACACTGTTAGATTTTTGTAATAAAGTGATTATTCTTTTAATCTTATACTTACGGGCACCGCAACGCGTTTCGTTGTAGGCTCTATCTCGTCTCAGAGAGACGAGACCGCATCGAGACAGCGTTGCGGGCTCCGTCTCGTCCCCAGCCCGTCCCTTATCTCGCCGCGGAGGGAAGTCTCGCGAGACAGCTCGCCACGCGCGTTGGTGACGTGGCGAGCTCCGGTTCGTCTGTGATGCCCACTCGCCGGCCCACGAGTGGGCGTCGTTTTTATCTGAAAAAAATGTTTTTTTTAAAATTCAGGAAAAATTTGAAAATTAAAAAAAAAATCCCAAAAAATATACTAGCAGTTTATATCCGTTTTTTTCAAATTTTTATTTATTTTTTTATTTTTTTAAGCCCCCAATCACTTCTATAAATATCAAATTATTCCCACAAATTAATCCACCATAAAGAAACTCTCTATTCTCACTCAAACACTCTACATTCTTCATCTCAAAACATTATTCTTCTCCCAAATTTAATCCATCCATGGATCCTTTTAAGCAAATGTGTCGAATAAAAAAAATCAAACACCCTGAATTTTCAAGTATCGTTGGAATCCACAGACTAAAAGTTCGTCGGAGCTCTCTCCCAAATTCGAAATAAAATCCTTCACCGCCCCAAGTCTATCGCTGCGAATTTTTGTTGCCTCGAGCTTTGATCCCACGGAATAAGACGTTGCAACTGATGATATCTTCTTCTGCTTCTTTGAGTTTTGAGATTTTGAATTTAGATAGAGTGAGCGGAAGATTTTAAATTATGTATTTTTTATTTTTTTTAGGATTTTATTAATGTGATTTTTTATTTTTTTGAATTTTAAGTTGTAATTTTATTTTATTTAATGAAGTGTGTTTTTATTAATTGAATTTGTTGGAAATAAAAATAAAAAATGAAATTGAATGAATAGTTAAGGGAAAAGATGGTTAAGAGATGGATGGATGCATGTGTTGTCTCTTAGTTAAGAGATGTGGTGAAAAGTATAATGGGAACTATGAATAATGAAGAGATGAGATGGTTAAGTGACGGATAAGAGACAGCGTTGCGAATGACCCATCTGAAATAGATATTTCGAATAGTAATAAAGTGAGTATTCTTTTAATCTTATACTTACATCTCTAAGTCAAACGAGAATACTGTTTTAATTTTTACTTTCATATGTTTAGTTAACGATACATATGATTGATTTCACGGCATACATGTATGATTTAATCAGTCATATAATTTCATGTTATCTACGTATTTAATTAAAATACGTTGAATTTCTTGATTTATTTTTGTCAAGGTTGTAATAATGTCAACAAATGTGAATACTATTTCCCTTTCATAAGCCAAAAATTTGACCACTTCACCAAAAACATAGAAATTGAAAAGGAATAAATAAAATAAAAGAACATATGGTACAGTAAAAACAATAATGGGAGACAGAGTCTATATTTATGTGTGTGTGAATTTAAAGCAAAAAAGAAAGAAACTTTTATGGGATTCTTATAAACAGATAATAAAAGTTAAAAAAAAAACATTATTACAGCCAATAACATGTGAGTATTTGTATTTTATTCATGTACGACGTATTTTAACGTGGATTCCCATATGTAATCATGCTTTTTCCTCAACTTTCTGTTATAATAATATTATTATAATCACAAAATAAATAAAAAACATGTAATGCTAATCATTCCTCGAGTCTACCCGGGTTAAGATTTAACTCAATGAAAGGGTGCTAATAATAAAGTTGAAGAAACTCTGATTTATTAGTTTCAAAATTGATAGAGAAATAGTGAGTGAGAAAAGAAAAGAGAGAAAAAGAAAAATAGAAAAAGGAGAGATTTTTGAAGTAAATGCTGTGAGAAAAAAGAAAGGCTTGTGGTATTGGTTAGTTAAGAGACAAAAGCAAGGAGCGGGTTTGTAACTGAAAAGTGAGAGAAAATGAGTTGAATTCCTGCATCCACTCCACAAAAACACACACTACTAGCATTTGTTGCACTCCTCCAAAGCTGTTAGAGACACACACATTTAAAGAGAGAGAAAAATCCTTGTCCGAGAAAGAGAGGGATAGGATTTCTTTGTGTATGAATGAGGATGGAAAAGTTTTGCCTTTGATTATTGATGTTAAACGGGGTAGGTTGAAAGTGAGGGAGAGGAGGAGCTTTAATTTTTCTCTTTCTTTCTTCTTCTAGCATCAAAGGCTCGACCTTTTTTATATTTTGGTGTTTTGTTCTGTCTATACTTATCGTTAGTTGAAGTTTCAGAGAGACCCTTTTCCCCCTTTCTTTTCAATTTCAATTTTTTTGTGTTTTTGCTCTGTTTCTGTGAGCTTTGAATGGCGCATGCTGATGGCCTGATAAGTGGAGGCTCTCATGAAAGAGGTGAGTAAAATGTTTCATCTTTTTTGGGTTTTTTTTTTAAAATTTTTATTCTTCTTTTTTTTCCCTACAAAAAAAGAAAGGCTTGCAAAATTTTATTTTTGTACAGCATAATTTGATTCTTGGCTGGTTTCTGTCAATTTCATTCCCTATTACTATTATTTTTCAAATAGTGCTTTGATATTTTGATTATTTGACCGAAAGTTTTGCCTTTGGAACTTGAGTGAATGTTTTCATTATGTTTCAGTGTTTTTGGTAGCAGTTGATTTTGTGTTGTTACATTTAGTTTTCTATGTTGATGCGCCTTTCAAGTTTTATTCCACGAGAAACAAGAAGCAAATAAGCTTTAGTTGAGATGTTTGGTTTTGAAGTTGAAAGTGCTTTGAATTTTGATTATTGGACTTATTTGATTGATCTTTGGTAGGTGTGGGAGGTGATGATCTGTACACAGAGCTATGGAAGGCATGCGCGGGGCCTTTGGTGGATGTTCCTCGTGTGGGAGAAAGAGTTTACTACTTTCCTCAAGGTCACATGGAACAAGTAAGCCTCTCCCTTTGCCCCGTCTCCTAATACTATTTCGCTGCAATTTGGTTTACGAGCGTATTAATCCACAGTTAGAGGCATCCACAAATCAGGAACTGAATCAACAAATCCCTCATTTCAATCTCCCTCCTAAGATCCTTTGCCGTGTTGTTTACATTCAGTTAAAGGTATTGTTTTCTGCATAGTCCTTCTAGTTAGGTCACTTTTGTTCTTCTGTTTTGTCTCAAAATTTACATTTGTTATGGTGGCTTGAATTTATAGGCTGAGCCAGAAACAGATGAAGTTTATGCCCAGATCACTTTGCAGCCGGAACCAGATGTAAGCACTCTGTGATGTTAATGAATGTATTGAACGTATTGTATGAATAACGTCTGTGGATCATGCATGTATATTCTTGTAGCAAACTGAGCCCACGAGCCCGGATCCATCCCCACCGGATCCTCCAAAGCCATCTGTTCAATCTTTTTGTAAGATTTTGACAGCATCTGATACAAGCACACATGGGGGTTTCTCTGTCCTTCGGAAGCATGCAAATGAATGCATTCCTCCATTAGTGAGTAACTTTTCTAGTAGTTTATATGCGACGTGCATCAGTTTGAAACACAGAAGATACTGCTAGCAGATGATTTGTGACAGAAGGAAACATAGTTAATCACCAATTTTGTTTGTGATATTTCTGATTCCTAGGATATGAGCCAACCAACCCCAACCCAGGATTTGGTTGCCAAAGATCTACATGGCTACGAGTGGCGTTTCAAGCACATATTCAGAGGTGATAAGTCTACATGTACACTTGCATTTTACTTTCTTAGCTCTCACTTCTTTTGGATTTGATGCCAAACGTCGTGGATGGAGAAACTTATCATGTACGTTCTTAAGAAAATGCACATACCCCTTTTTAACCCTTGCTGGAGCTCCAATTTGCTTCTCGTCAGGTCAACCGAGGAGACACTTACTTACTACTGGATGGAGTATGTTTGTCACCTCAAAGAGATTGGCTGCTGGTGATTGCTTTGTTTTCTTGAGGTATTCTTTCATTTTATTTCATTGCGTGCTTACTGAATGCAGCTTCACAATGAACTTTTGAATCTGAACTCTGAATCACAGGGGTGATAATGGGGAATTGCGTGTTGGCATACGCCACCTTGCTCGACATCAGAGCTCAATGCCACCCTCTGTCATTTCCAGCCAAAGCATGCATCTTGGCGTGCTTGCAACTGCATCACATGCTATTACAACACAAACCTTATTCGTGGTCTACTACAAACCACGGTATTTCTTTTTTGCATACTTGCATTTTCTTACTGCTGCATCTTTATGAGATTCTTGCTTCATTGTGTGCACTCCACGAGCAGGACAAGTCAGTTCATTATCGGGCTGAATAAATACCTAGAGGCTATGAAACATGGATTTTCAGTCGGCATGCGTTTCAAAATGAGATTTGAAGGAGAAGATTCACCCGAGAGAAGGTTTTAATATTTCTGATTTCCCGCATTTTCGTTACTTGATCCCCCAACTTGATTGCTCTGATATCAATGGTACAAAACTACATATTTTCAGGTTCACAGGCACTATTACTGGATTTGGAGACTTCTCTTCACAGTGGACTGAATCTGCATGGCGTTCGCTCAAGGTTACTATAAATTTCAAAACCATAGCTTATTTCATGGGAAAAAATAAAATAAAATTTCACTCTTTGAAGAGTATATGTTTCTCTATCAGGTGCAATGGGACGAACCTGCGACTATACTGCGGCCAGACAGAGTCTCACTATGGGAGATCGAGCCCTTTGTAGCTTCGGCTTCTGTTGATGCATCACAACCAGCTATGAAAATCAAAAGGCCTCGACCTCTTGATCTACCTCTTAACGGTATAGAACATTATAACATATTTTCATCATATATTTACACTAGTTTATACCTTTGTTTGATTGGTGAGACCTGTCCTTGATGTAGAAACTACTACTGCTTCTGCTGCATCTCCTGTCTGGTATCAGAAATCAACCACGTCCCTCGAACTGAGCCACCTAACTAGTAATTCCGACGTTCAAAGCAGCGAAAAACAAGTTTTCTGGCCTCCTAAGCAGAAAGATCATCATTGCAGCCTCCCAAGTGGTTCTCTGAGCTTGTTTCGAGAATCTACAAACGACAACAAAAATGTTTTGTTACATTATGCTCTTCCTAATTATCACTCTCCTGTGTCATCAGGGACAAGTAATTGTCCAGACCATATAAAAAGGTCAGAGACTGCACCTGCATGCCGTTTATTTGGCTTTGATTTGAGGAACAACTCGAACAAAATCCCCCCTCCATTGGAAACGGAAGCCCCTTTTCCTCGTCCAAGCACTATCCCGGACTGTGACTTGCCGCCTAAGAGGCCTGAAACTGATGAGAAACCAGGCGTCGACCTTTTGGCTTCATCAAAGGAAAGACACGATGCTCAAATGGAGGCCCATCCGAACGATACTCAGGGACCACAGGATTATGTTTCATCTTCAAGAACTCGGATCAAGGTAACCAATCCCTTTGATTAATGAAGTGCATGTAGAATTTAGTTATGACGGCTATCCCATTAGGTTCAAATGCAAGGGATTGCTGTGGGGCGTGGTATGGACTTGTCTGCTTTTCGTGGCTATGATGATCTCCTTGAGGAACTGGAGAGTATGTTTGATATCAAGGGAGAGCTTCGCCCTCGCAGAAAATGGGAGGTGGTTTACACCGACAATGAGGGAGACATGATGCTCGTGGGAGATGATCCTTGGAAGTAAGTAGTTCATCATGATATCTTAGAAAACTCTTTCATGATCAATTCCAACATATATATATATTTTTATTTTGCAGGGAATTCTGTAAGATGGCTAAGAAGATTTGCATCTATTCTAGTGATGAAGTGAAGAAGATGAGGCCGAGATGCAAGCTTCCTATATCATCATCAGAATGCGAAGCCACAACAATCATAAGTTCAGAATCACAACCTAAGTTAGAAGCATGAACTTAGTGTATCCTATTTCGCGTCTTTAATAATGGTTTAGATTCGGGGTATACTACGTGGTAGGGTAGGAGTGATGGTCGTTGCTTTGGTATGGTTAGTATTAGGTGAAGGAGGGATGGAAGTAGAAAGGCAGCATAGTCATCTGAATCTCTCAGGAAAACAAGATGAGTGCTGTTGTAAATACAGATGTTTGTGGGTGTTTAATCAAAGTTTATTAGGTAGATTTGGAACTGGTAATCGGTCCAAGGAATCTGGTGGGGTAGCTGAATTGGATATTTGTCTTTTGTCTGTTTTGGTTGCTGATTTATAGCTATATAATCAGTCTGTATAAATTGTATACTACTACATACTTTGTGTTTTGATTGATGTCTTTGCATTTTTGTGTGGACAGTTGCTTTTAGTTCTCAGTTTGTGCATTTAGTTATAATTTGTTTTTATCTGCATTTTTCAAATTAATCTGTGGTCCTCTGTTTCTCTACAGTTGGAAAATTATAGTGTGTAGGTAGGTTGTGTTCCAAGAAATATTGAATTATTACTAATAGTCTAGTACACATTTTTGCCCATCAAATGAAGCCCGTCAAGAAAAATGGTCCTATTTCGTACTGGGTTTGGGCCATACCCGGATTTATTTTGAGACTAACACGCAACGCCACACCTGATTACATAAATCATCTTGCGTATTAATTAGAGGATAAATATCTTACCACTATTCTATTTGTATTAATAACCAATTACTAATCTGTAATTTAATAAAATTTTAATTTAGATGATCAAATTAAATAAGATACATAGAAATTATATTATGAATCAATCTTGAATTATCTCGGGCGTTCAATATAATCAGACACAATTTGAAAACTGCCGGAGTTGCGCTCGGCGAGTCCCGCTACCGGGACCAACGCTTCTCCACGTTGCTGCTGCCTCAGCCATTCACGCCCATGTGCAGCCGTTGCTCCACATCGCTTCTGCCTCGGCCATTGTCAGCCAGAGCGCGTGAGTCTCCTAACAGAAGATCATCGACGTTGCTGGTTGCAAGCCCAACAGTCTTCTCCAGCAAGGACACGCCCTCGTCCAGCCTTCAAACACCAGCTTTCTCGGCATCTGGCACTTCGTGCATCTGCTGCTTGTTGCCCGACTCTGAGGCTGGCATGCTCGGCCTCATGCAACTTGGCGCGCGAGCGCCAGCTCCATGTGCTCGCCGAGTGTGCCCTTCGCGGTCGATTTTTGAGAGAAACAACACATAGCTAACAAAGAAACACATGTCTTCATGTAATTCAAATAACAGAAAATTAATCCACAGGCCCAAAAAGCTGACTCTGATACATACTGTTGGAGTTATGATGGACCATGACATTAATCACGTTCATATGCTAAACATATAATTGCAAATTAGAATAATGTGCAAAGAATTAAATCTTAACTAATGAATTTTATGGTTTTTACCAAGCAAATTCTCTAAAAATGGAATATGGCTTTTGCCACATGATGTTCTTTGTACTCAACCACAAAACTTCTAATATGTTTCCCTGCAGTCAGCAGTTTTTACACAATTTTAATCGTGTAAACTATTCGAAACATGCTTTTCAATATTCTAATCTTAACAATGATCATCACAAAAAAAATGACAAAGTCACATCCAAGAACTAAGCAATATGGAGTAGTACAGAACAAAGTCAGTTGGCAGCAAGAACCACAGATTTTTAATGAAAATAAAATTTTAAAAAGATCATACAACAATTATGTGACTGAAACCTTGATAATCTGCATACAAGTCTTCTCGTGCTTTTACAATGTAGAATGTAATTGTAAAAGATACTCGCATTTATGGAACATACAGATTTGAGTTAATTTTTTTTCTCATGGAGCTGCAGAATGACATCTGAATCTGACATTTATCTCTTCTTCTCAATCATAGTAGCAACTATCTGCAAATTAAGAAACAGAAGATAGTTTCAACAAGTCCAGCCATCAGAATCATAAGCATGAGATGATTGTGAATTACTATTATTCAATCTATTATCAAAGAAGAATCAACAGTGCGGGAGTAGTAGGTGGTAGGAGCAAAATACAGAATCATCAGAAGCTGGAAAGAGTGGAGTGGAAGCACGATGACACCCAAAGAGAGAGTTGAGGGGCACAAACTATAGAGGAAGTGCCTTAGCCACGAGTTTTCTACTATTCTTGTTAGTACAAGACGAGTTCACGTGCTAGGGGAAATGACACCAGAAATACACCATAAACACACATAGTATTGTGTTTATGAGATGGCAACAAAAGCAGGAACAAGACTAGATTCCACAGAAAGATATACAGTTATATATACACAGCCAACCATTGGTTTATTAGGCTATTCAGCAGTAATCCGAAGCATGGTAAGTTAGTAACAGATGAAACCAAGTGATCCAAGTACTACCAGATCAATTGTGAACTGACTGCACTTTGAACGGAGAAAAATGCGTCTAATGCAACATATGACTTACATCACTCATACAAGTCTTGGACCCTTGGTTGGATGTGCCGTAGGAGTCAAGTATAGGCCTTACCACAGCTGGAAGGAAGAGTCCTGCAAATTCCAAAATGCCACATCTCTTAGAAATGGATGTATCCTTTTCACAAAATAAGAGGACATAAATTGTTACTATAAAGATGTTTGCAACATTCTTTTGAAACATTGAGCAAGAGAGAATCCACAAAAAAGAAAGACCATTATCTCTTGAAACTTGAAAGCAAGATCGTACATATACTACACTTTCCATTCTACACACAAGGACTTAATAATTAAAAAAAATTCTGGCTTGAACATATATTAAATCTTCGAAATTGTAGTGCATTGAAACAATCCAGCCTTTTAATTTCCCCTAATTTCTGGGACAAGGTCAAAGAAAAGAGCAGTTCACCAAATTTGGAATGTGAAAGAAGATTTGATTATAATAACAATACGGTCTTGAGCGTATGTCAAATCTGCGATTCCAAATTGCATGGTAGCAACAACCAAAATTGAATTTTGTAACAATCACATATTGATCTGAAGCTGGATTTAGGGTATGTGGAATAAAAACAACAGCTAATGATTGACTCGGCAATTCAAAATCCATTAGATCTAACTGTAATGTACTAATGTAATAGCACTGGTGAATTAAGCAAAACGGAATCCAGCTTCAGCCATGGAATTCGGTATGCGCTTAGAGCTGGCATCAAGATGAATGCAGATAACGGTTAGAATTAGATGGAAATACAGACCAACTCCGGCGATGAGGCAAGAAGCCGCCACAACAGGCTCTTGCACCACGAACATCTTCAGCTTCTGCATCACCGCCATCTTTCCAATTTCTCACTCTGTAATTGTATACGTGCGTGGGTTTGTGCCTGTTTGGTTCATGAGACTAAATAATAGGGAGATATAATATGGGATAGGTTAGAATGGACCTTGAATTTAGAAATATTGATTGGTTGAATAAATTATGTGTAAGATAATTTTAGTATAATGTTTGATAGGGAGTACTAAATTATGGAAGCTCATGAAACTATGGGAACATAATCACTGTTGGAGGATAAACTCAAAAGCAAAAAAATAGAATGGAAAATTACGGATTATTGTAAATAACATAAAGTAAAATTATAGCAAAAGCATTTAATTTTTACCACCTCCTCCAAAACCATTCCTCAAAAACATACAGTATTTAATTTCATTCATTTAGGCCACTCGCAACGCGACTCGTGGGTGGCTCGTATCTCATCCCGCTGAGACGAAACGACGGCGATAAGCGTTGCAGCGCCCTGTCTCGTCCCGGTCTTGCCGAGACGCCCATCCCACCGAGACACCTCGCGGGCTGTCTCGCCACGCGCTTGCGCGACGTGGCGCGCTCCGGCGCCATGCGTGACGCCCACTCGTTGGCCCGCGAGTGAGCTTTGTCACGCTAACGCAATAAATCATTTTTTTTAAATTCGAATTTAATTAAAAAATAATAATAATAATAAAAAATCAAAAATGGTAATATTACCGTTTTTCGACCGTTTTCCTTTTTTTATTATTTATATTTTTTACTCTATAAATACTCCTATTTCATCCTCATTTCACAAACAAAACACGTCAAATCCTCCAAATCATCTCCATTTCCTCTCCAATTTTCATTTAACCTCTCATCACAAAATGTTCGGCAACGGAAACTCTGGCAGTGACGGCTCCGGCGGGTTTGACATCAATGCGTTTGGCGACTGGGGGGCATGTACAACGTGTTGGGTGGTTCCGGTTCATCTACGTCGGGCACCCAGGGCTCGTCGACGCCGGAGGGGTAGCAACCACCCCATTTTGATGTGGATGCACACGCTCGTCCCTTCGTACCGAGGTATTCGCATGGATTATCCCAAATTCGAGAGGATTATCTGGATGAACCCTATCCGGAAGGAGGACGAGTCGGTGGAAGCTCCAGGGCATTCGACGCCGTGGAGGAAGAGGCGGAGGCGGCCGAGGAGGATGAGGATGTAGGCCGGCATCCGTACAGCCGCAAGGACACGATGGCGGTGTACAATGCCTGGTTCAACGTCTCGTACGATCCCATCGTTGGGAATCAACAATCCCGGAAGTGCTTCTGGGAAAAGGTCACCGAGGCCTGCAACGAGATCAAGCCAAGAGGGTCCCGCCGCCGCACATTGAAGATGCTCTGAGCTCACTTTGACCGAGTTGCCATGGAGGTCAAAAAATTATGCGGCATCTACAAGAACGAAGCGGCTCATTACCAAAGCGGAGCCACAGGAGCCGACATTCTGAGATCGGCTTTGCGAGTCTACTTCGACGACACCGGCAAAGAATTAAGACATGTCGATGTCTGAGAGGCCGTCAAAGACGAGGAAAGGTGGGTCGACGGTGTGCGGTCCAGCTCGGGCTCGACCTCGAAGTGCACGAAGCACACGGCGGGTGGCCAATACTCGTCTAATGGGAGCGGTTTGGGCAGCGCCGCACAAGAGGCTGCCTCGCAGGAGGTTGAGGGCATGGCAGACGATGCCAGGGGGTCATCCCGTGTGCGCCGTCGGCCGCAAGGGACCAAGGCGGCGAAGGCGGCTAGAGGAAGGAGGGGCCGAGGCGAATCAAGCCAAGCGGGCTCGGGCTCGGGCTCGAACACCCTATTGTCCATCTACTTGACCGCCACGATGGCGGACACTTCCCGCATGACGCCTCCACAATACCAAGCCCATCTTGCCGGAATTGAGTATATGGCAAGACAACTTGGTATTCTGCCTCCAGGTAGCTTGAGTGCACCGCCACTACCTTCGGGAGATGATTTGCTGGCGGAGTAGTTTTTTTAATTTCTATAAAATTGTATTTTAAATTATATATTTTGTTTAGTTATTTTGTCACGAATTTAATTATGTATTTTTTTAGGATTTTAAGTTGTATTTTTATTTTATTTAATGAAGTGTGTTTTTTATTAATTGAATTTGTTGGAAAAAAATAAAAAATGAAATTGAATGAATAGTAAGTTAAGAGATGATTTAAGAGACGGATAAGAGATGGAGGGTTGCGGGTTCTGTCTCTTAGTTAAGAGATGGAGTGAAAAGTACAGTGGGACCCATGAATAGTTAAGGGATGAGACGGTTAAGAGACGGATAAGAGACAGCGTTGCGGATGGCATTAACACGACTACCCATTTCTCCAAATTTTTCACAGCAGTTCTTCTCATACTAGGAATTAGGAAACAATCCACACCCACAGAAATAAATCGATCAAAATAATCCATTGCATAGCTGGTGGTGCACGGCGCGGTGAAGCAGAAGTGGAAGAGAAGAGAGATGCGACAATTTTAGTCATAGGGGTTGGGCCGAGATGAATAGTCGCGAGATTAGGGTGAAAAATAATCAGTCGAGACGGGCCATGATAAAGGAGACGTGGGCCGAGTGATAACTCTGTCATAGTAACCGAACGTCGGATAATCCGGTGACTGAGATTGAGTCAAGTGGAGTAGCGGCATCCGAACGGGCACTATTTGTATTTGGAGAAGTCGACCCAGATGGGGTTGGCGTTCGATTTTCGGTTTACTTATTTTTTGCCCTAATTGAATTCAACTGGAAAATTAAAAGTTTTGTGAATCTAAAAACTGAATTTGAAAATTTGAAATACGAACTATAAAAATCAATCGAAAAGTAGGACTTCATAAATATACCCAAAAAATCTAAAAAATCTGAAAAACCAAACTCGAAAAACCAAAATTGCACTACATAATAAAAAATTAAAAATAAATGAAATCTAAAATTTTATTTTTTTATAATTAACACAAAAATTATGCTCCATCTATCTCATTAAAATATTGACATTTTTTATTTTGGTCCGTCGCATAAAAATAACCCCTTTTATATTTTTATAATTTCTTTCTATTTAATTATGTGAGCCTCATTATTCACTAACAATACTACAATTACTTTTTCTCTTAATCCATCTCTTACTTTATCATTTTTCTTTAAATCAGTGTCATTCCAAAATGTCCATATTTATATAGGACGAAGGGAGTATCGTATGAGCGGATTAACATATCCAAACAAGTACAATTTTTATAAAATCTAAATATGATTACATTTAATATATAATAAAAAAATTTAATTGAAATTTAGTTTTTGGGTTTTTTTCCAGTTTTATAGTTCTAATCGAACCGAATCTAAAAATTGAAATTTTCCAAAATTTAAACCAGACATAAAAAAACCCAAATAAATCGAACTGCATTTTAAATATCGGTTTGGTTCAGATTAGATATTCGGTTTTCGGTTATTTTTCTCACCCCCCAAGCAGAAGCCCAACATGGTTTTGAACCCTCCGTCGGTCATTTAAAGACACATTTTGACTCGGTTATTTTGACTTTACGAAGGAAATTAAGGAAACTAGTTGGTAAAATGTAGATTGCACTATTATTTTTATATATTGCTCCCCCATCTCTCAATAATTGACCCAATAATAATCAAACCCACATGATTTGTCACTTCTAATTGAAAGCAGACTCGTTGTAAACCCTAGAATATTAACACTAGTTGTCAAAGGAGAAATTAACATGTCTTAGTGGACCTAATTTGAATATCGATTACTATGAAATTGAGGGAACTAGTTGGTAGAATGTAGATTGCACTATTTTTTTATATATAATACTCTCTCCGTCTCTTAATAATTGACCCAATAATATTTCAAACCCATATTATTTGTCACTCCTAATTGAAAGCTCCTCGTTGTAAACCGTAAAATATTAACACTAGTTGTCAAAGGAGAAATTAACATGTCTTAGTGGACCTGATTTGAATATCGATTACTATGAAATTTATTCGATTTTTGTTTAAAGTAAATCACCCAATTTCAACCAAACTTTCTGGCTTTCCTAGGTTCGCCAATCATTAACGCATATGCTTTGATTTGAGCATTTAAGCACCCCCATTTCTATAGCCAACGAATATTATCACCTCAATAAACTATATTTTGAACGTAAATTGATTTCGCATTATACATAGTTTTCATTTATTAAACCAAACTAAAGAAAAAAAGGCATCATTGTATTAATATATAAACAAAACATGATATGAATATGCATTTTTAGGTCATTTTTGTTCATATAAGTCCAACATAGATGATTTATCTATTATAATCTAAAGAAAACACGATATCATTAGTAATATATAAACAAAATAGAATAAGAATACTCATTTTAAATTATTTTTATTCATATAGTTTCATCATAGGTAAATCATTTACCCTATTTTACACTGATGAAATTCAACCACCGGCAGAAGACTAGAAGGAATTAATTTTTTAAATTAGTCCAAAGTCGGTTTTTTTTATGTTAAATTGAGCAATCCACAGATTTAGACAGAGATATTCGCTTTCACGAAAAGATTAAGATACAGTATTAAACAGTAATGTAATAATAATAAATTATTCAAGAAAAAATACCAATACATGTTGCACGTATCTCTTATAAAGAATCATAAAAAGAAATCATTATAAGCAAACAATAATTGTTACAAACATTAGATTTAGCTACTAACCTAAATATATTTCCCAATCGTAGATTTGAACATCAAAGTCAGGATTTTCAGTAAGCAACTGCTTCAGTTTCTTTGCGGACTCGGCAGATTTAGCCAGCATCAGTGCGAATCCACCACCTCCAGCGCCAACAAGTTTGCATCCTTGGCAATACGGATCGGCAAATGCGAACAGCGCGTCGACAAATTCGTTGCTGCAGTATGGATCAAGCTCCTGATGCAGCCGCCACGCCTCCCGCATTACGTCCCCCAGCTCGCCTAGATCACGGTTCATTAAAGCTTCCCTTCCGACCTTTGCTAGTTCGACAAGGCGCCTGATGCTCGAGACGAGTAGGTTGTCACGTTGGAGATAGCGAATCACCACCTTCTGCAGGACTTGGTGAGCAAGTCGCAACTGCATCGTCATATCAATAAATATTTCATTGGAGACAAGTTGGGAATGCCAACGAGGTATCTGTGATGTTCTCATACCTGACCAGTAAATACAACGAGAAGTCGTTGATGCAACTCTGTGATCAGTTGAGGTGGAGCGAGCAGAGGATTAACTTGAAGCCGCAATGGGATTCCAGGAACGCTCGAAGTAAATTTGATGCCGGGGTAGAGACCACCAACCTGATCCTGCCAGCCACCTCCAGTACCCATGACCTGCTCCAGGACGAGAACGAGCCTGGTGACATTTTCATTACTGTCGTCTCCATTAGTTAATTGAAGAAGAGCTTTGACAACTGCTGCTGATAAGATACTAGAAGTGCCAAGGCCGCTACCACGAGGGACTTTGGCCCATGTCTTTATATGCAATCCACTGGATTGAAGATTCATCTTAGTTTTGACATCCGTGACAAACAATGCAGATTTGACAAGCCGGAAATGATCACTACTGTCAAATGGAGGTACAATGGAGGTAACATTGTCGATGTACAACTCATTTCCTGCATCGTCATTAATCAAGAGTCCGGGTCTTGTCATTGTTTCTATAATTGTACCAACAGGAAGTGAACCTCCTAGGGTAATGGCCATGTTCAGTACACAGCCAGAACGCTCCAAGCTCCATGGAGGTGTGTCGCTCCAGCCACCAACAAAATCTACTCGAACAGGTAACTCCACCTTTACCTTCTTGTGGTGAAAAGGTTGCTCCAGAATACCATTAGATGTGCTAGCTTCTTGCTCTATACCAGATGTGAAAACAAAAGAAGATTAATATCGATGTACTGAATGACTAGGATGGTTACAGGGGTTACAGAATGAGCTATAATGCTCATTATAGCTCATATATGATAGTCTTATTACCTTCAAAGCCATATCTGACGGCTGAAGCAGTTTCATCAGCAACAGCGGCCCACACTTTGTGCTCCATTTCAGCAGCCAGCTCTTTTTCATCACACACTCGCAAAAGATCAAGGTGGACCTGGTGAGCCCTGCTCTTTGGAAGAATTTGAGGATTTTGAGCTTGAAGATCAGGGCACAGGGACAGGAATTCTTGACAGATTTCAACACCAGTGGCTTCTTTTTGCAAAATCTCTTGGCACAACTGAGATAGATTACGACCAAGCAAACCGAAATTAAGGCAAGCGGCAACAATCCCTGCTGTAAGATCTGCTTGGTGATTAATGGAGCCTATCCACATGTTAGGGAAGTCAATCGATCTATGCAACTCCTCCAGACTGATCCTGTCAGACCTTTTCCATAAATCTAGGAGGTATTCATCACGTTGATTACCTAAACCCATAAGCCATGTCGCCAATTGTAGCATCTTCGGATAGGAAAGTACAGGAAATATTTTAGCATTCCACAAGCACATATCCTTGCTTTCTTTTGCGCCCCATAGATCAGTATCTTGAATTCCTAAATCACCAAGAATCTTTTTCCAGGGTTTCCCACAAAAAGTTCCATCATTTGGAAGCGAAATTTTTGGATTATCATGCAGACCACAATATACAATAATTCTTTCAGTGCATCCCACCAATGGAACCTCCCAGAGACAATGCCGATCTGGAAGCATGAACTTCAGTAAGTTCCCACTCGGGGTTTGCTGGAGTTCAGGAATATTTATGCCAACAACTACTGACTGAGAACCGATTTGGACACTAGTTGAAATGGCGGAATCATACACAAGAGATTCCTCCCCAATAGAGACACCAGGAGCTATCTTACTAGATACAATTATAGCAGAGGCAGCAATGTCAGATGCTGTGGTGGCTGGAATTGAACAGAGGTGCCTCCTACCTACAAGTCCAGAACCAGTACCATTGAGGTGATCAAGAACTTCACTTGAGGTTCCAAAGTGCAAGAACAGGAGATCATCTGCACAAAATTGAGACATGATGGAATCAAATATATTGGCATGAAAAAGAAACCGATGCCAATATAGATATCAAGTGGGGTTAGTATGTAAAACCCAAACAGAATAAACGGGGTATAAACTTCAGAATTTATTAATATCACATGAACTAAATTTTACTCAACATACACGCGCAATAGCTGAACATCTTTTTCTTTCCCAATGTTGCGACAAGTTCTTCACCCAAAGGGCGTCTCTTCAACCATTCATGCTTAGCAGGCACCCAGGCTGCTACCAGATCTTCATATAGGCTCATCTGCACATGATAAAAGTCAGAAGCTAAAACAGAGGATCTAAGAAGCTTACGAGCTGGAGTCTCTGAAATATCAATTCAAGAAGTAAATTGATTAAATTTAAGACCTACTCTAGTCATGCATATCACTGATAAAATTTCATAACCTCTTTCTTGCTGAGCAGAAGTCCTGAAATCAATGGTTGGCTGGAACAGGAAAGCGTAGCAAGATCCACCCATGCTTCACCTTTGACAGCTATAATTCCAGTGTCAAGTAGCGTTCTTCCATCGTCAAGGATTGCTTGGTGAGTGACAAGTTCCTCTAAGTTAGGCTTTTGAAGCAAATTATCAACCAACTGGACATGACTGTAATCATTTGCTGACTCAGATTTGGATGCAACAATAACTCCATGGTTGGAAGCAATGTCAAGAGTTATAGGAACAGTAATAATAGAGGCTGTATCTTCAGGAAGAACCATGCTGAAAGCATCAAAACAAGGAAGAACATCCCCAGTCATTATGAACATCCCGCCTGTTATTTGAAATCTCAATTTATTAATATAATCTTGCTAGAAGACGGAATGCTATCCATAACAAATCTAGCCTAGTATATGATGCAAGCGTCACAACCATAGCAAGTGATAGTATCAATTACGATGCATCCAAGCTTGAATTATAAAATATCTTATTACAGCTAATAGGACAGAACAGGGTACCTTCATTCCGAAAAGCTTGTCTTGCACAAGAAGCAATTGCAAGTATATGATCGAAGAGCAGGGGTACCGGACCATCAGGATCATCTGCTGCCAGATACGGAAGCGGAAGGAAAACCTTCCCCATCGGATTAGCCCATGGAACCCTCTTAGAGTCTCCTCCAGCGTGAAGGAGTAAGACATGCTTCTTTTTTATGGTTTCAACAAGGGAAAGAAGTGGAATTCCAGTAGAGCTGCAGTCCTTCATGTCAAAGAAGGTATGTGATAAGTTATAGCTAAGTGACAAACTTATGTGAGCACCACAAGCCAATTAAAGTCCAGTGCAAGATGAAGAATGCAAAAGAGAGTCCTACAAAAACAGGCATATGATTGAATGTGATCTTCAATTCCAATTAAATTCAATTCCATGTACCAAACAGAGCCTTAATGTAGGTTAACATTTCACTTCATTGCCCCCATGTATTCTATCAAAAGAAGATCACATTCAATCTAGCAGCACTAAGAATATCAATTTAGCTATACTAGAGTCACAGGAAATCATGATTACTCGAAAAAATGAGTTATAATGATGGGAAGAAACGAAAATAGGTGAAATGATACCGCAGAAGCGATGGAAGAGAGGTGGTTGGCGAGGGCGAAAATGGCATTAAGAGTGGCAGCGCCGGAGCCGATGCGGTGGCCGTGGGGGTCAGGGACGGCGAGAGTGACGGTAGATGGGGCAATGCGGCCCATTCTCTTGGCGCGGTTGAGTTGCAAGTTGTAGAGCTCGGCTTGCTCAGGGCTAGCTGCCGTCAAAACGACGGCGTCCCAAGTGCGGACCCGAGTCGGATCACGAACCGACAGCCTCAAATGGTACCAAGCGCGGCGCAGAGAGGCCGCGAGGTCAGCCTTGGATCGGGTTGAGCTCTCCGACATAGTTCCGACAGCTGGGTGGTCAATTGTTTTAAGAAATGGGTGTGAACTGTCAAGTGTGAATTTCTGCGGGGAATCTAATTAAAGTCAGTATACTATATGGTGATAAGGGGATTGGGGAGAAGCTATTTTGTATCCGACATGAAAATGAGAAATTGGGAATGGTGGGGAAGACGGTTAGACGTGGTACGACGTCGTCGGTGGTTTTATTTGGGAAATTAGAAAATTGGAAAATAAAAAATATAAGCTTGGCTTCGCCCGGGTTCGAACCGGAGACCTTCAGTGTGTTAGACTGACGTGATAACCAACTACACCACGAAACCCTTACGTTTATTATTTGTTCTGTTTAATATCTTTTCAAATGATGTTAGATTCTACAGAATATGAGAATGTTCATTTAGAGCATCCACAATGGCGGACTTCCGCACAGATGTCAGACCGGCGTGCGCGATGTCCGCGGGACGTCCGCCATTGTGCAACTGTTCAGCTGATACGGACGTCCGATACGGACACCGCATGTCCGCGCCTTTCCGCTGACGTCCGTCGCGAAGTCCATCGGGACGTCCGCCATTGCGTTGACTCCCACGGACGTCGGCGCGGAATTCTCGATTTTTGCATTATTTTTTTTTTGAAAAAAATCTATAAATACGTCTCGTTGCATTTCATTTCATTCGCACCACTTGTTTTAACAAGTTTCTCTCTCTAAATTTCTTTTATATTCCTGTAATGTCTGGTAGTGATAGTGGTGGTTGTAGTGGTAGTGGTGGCGGTGGCGGTGGGCATTATGAACACATGATGCGGATGATACACGCACGTGTGCGGGAGGCCGCGGAGAGGGAGGAACAAGCGGCCTCGGCGCCGGCGGTGCCTCGACCCATCTATCGTCGCACTATAGTGCCCCGGGATCACCTCGCTGCCCACAGTCGGTTGTACGAGGATTACTTTGCGTCGGAGCCACGGTTTGGGGAGAACCTATTACGGCGACGGTTTAGGATGCATCGTCCGCTCTTTCTGCGTATCGTGGGCGCTTTGGAGCGTCGATACAGGTATTTTAGGGTGCGGGAGGATGCGGCTGGTAAACCCGACCACACATCGATTTAGAAGTGCACTGCCACAATTAGACAGTTGGCATACAGAGGTGCGGCCGGTATGTTCGATGAGTACCTCCACATCGGCGAAACAACTGCCCGCGACTGCCTAGAGTATTTTTGTCAGGGCGTTAGGGAGATATTCAGGGATAGGTATCTTCGGAAGCCTACTCCCGAAGATTGTCAGGCTCTGCTGGATATGCACGGGAATCACCACGGGTTTCCGGGGATGTTAGGCAGCATAGATTGTATGCACTGGGAATGGAAGAACTGCCTCGCTGCCTGGAAAGGGATGTACACTACTGGTTTCAAGGCCAAGAATCCCACGATGATCCTTGAAGCAGTAGCTAACTACCGGCTGTGGATTTGACATGCCTATTTTGGAGTAGCCGGGTCTAACAACGACATCAACGTCCTCCAGTCGTCGCCCCTCTTCAACGACCAGTGCATGGGCATCGGTCCGGCTGTCAGTTTCGTCGCCAACGGCAACCAGCACAGTATGGGCTATTATTTGGCGGATGAGATATACCCGATGTGGCCCGTCTTTGTGAAGACGATCAGATGCCCAACGAATGAAAAAAAGATATAATTTGCGCAACATCAGGAGGCTGCCCGCAAGGATGTGGAGCGGGCATTTGGTGTGCTCCAGTCTCGATGGGCGGTAGTAAAGGGTCCATCACGACTGTGGTATATTGACAGCATCGCCGACATCATGTACGCATGTATTATCAAGCACAACATGATTGTCGAAGATGAAGGCCCAGCGCTGACCGATTGGGCCAACGATGATGCTACGCTGCGGGTCCAAGCCACGGCGTGGCCACTGGCAATGTTCGCATGGGGATACCCCATGACGATGTCGAGCGAGCCCGTGCATTCGCCGACATGCGCCAAAAACAAGCCCATGTTCGACTCCAGAACGATATAATTGAAGAAGTATGGCAGCGGAGGGGTCGTCGTTGATGGAGTTTTTAATTGTCGAAATGTATTTTTTTTTTATTTTGGTGAAATGTACTTTTCTTTTTTTAATTAATGAAATTTTTATTCCGTATTCGTTTCGAATTTTTCTTCCGTATTCGTTTCGAATTTTTCTTCCGTAAATTGCTTAATTCCGTAAATTGTTAAATTGGTGAATTTGTGATTTTTTTTAATGTGGGAAGTCCGTCGGGATGTCCGTATGACGTGGCATCCGCAGTGGAAAGTCCGTATGACGTGGCATGAGGTGTTTTTGAGATGTCCGCGGGGATGTCCGCCGGGACATCCGCACCACTGCGGATTCCCTTATGTTGTTCCAATTAATACTATCAGTTAGATGGCCGGAGTAATGATGTAGGGAAACCGTTGTTTAAATGCATAAATAAAGAACATGAATTTAGTTTATTATAATAGTGATTTAGTTCACTATAGTGAATTGAATTCTTCACGAAGTAAATACTTCCTTTTTTCATTTTTAATAAATGAAACTCATACTAGATTAATTCATTATAATTACATTTTTTAATAAATTTAGTACTAAAATTAAGATTTATTATATTTCTATTAGCTTTTTCACCCATTTACTTTATAACTTGTGCTATGTCGTGGATGGAGATTGGAGGGCAATTGTCTATTTTTTAATTGAACACAAAATGCTGGTAGTATGCATTGCGGCGTTGCCGACTTGGCGTTCAGCTGTCAGTGTTGGGTACGAGGTTGTAGTAGGTCTATTATTCAAAACCATCCACAGATTATAGAGTCCGATCCCTCGCATGAACCAACTCAAACAATTCCACGCCCATTCACTGAGGATCGGCACAGATTTCGCCAAAGATCTAATCACCAGACTAATAGAAATCCCCAACTTAAACTATGCACATAAGGTGCTCGACAGTTTTCCCCACCCAACTCTTTCCCTCTACAACAAGCTCATCCAAGCCCATTCTTCTCACGGCCCGCATTCTCGATGCCTCTCTCTCTACGCCCAACTCCTTCACCGATCCTTGCTTCCCACTCCTCATTCCTTCACCCTCCTCTTCGTCGCCTGCGCCAAGCTCTCTAGTCGCTCCTTCGGCCAAATGATTCACGCCCATTTTCTCAAATTCGGCCTTGATCACGACGCCTATGCCTTGACCGCATTGGTTGACATGTATGCTAAGATGGGCTTGCTGCTTTTCGCAAGAAAGGTGTTTGATGAGATGTATGCCAAAGATGTGCCAACATGGAATTCTTTAATTTCGGGTTATGCAAGAAGAGGGGATTTGGATGAAGCGTTGCGCTGCTTCTTGGCTATGCCGTCAAGGAATGTCATTTCTTGGACTGCTTTGGTGTCGGGGTATTCGCAGAATGGGAGATACAGGGAGGCTTTGGAGATGTATTTGGAGATGGAGAGAGAGGGGATAGTTAGGCCTAATCATGTCACAATAGCTAGTGTTCTTCCGGCTTGTGCTAATCTTGGCGCGTTGGAGGTGGGGCAGAGGATCGAAGCTTATGCCCGTGCAAATGGCTATATCAGAAACGCCTTTGTCTGTAACGCGGTGTTGGAGCTTTATGCAAGGTGTGGTGTGATTGAGAAGGCAATGCAGTTGTTTGATGAAATTGGTGGCGGTAGAAATTTATGTTCTTGGAATAGTATGATCATGGGTTTAGCTGTCCATGGAAGATGTCAGGGAGCTCTGGATCTGTTTACCCAAATGCTGGTGAGCTTTCTTAATGCTTCAACATAACTATGTTCGAGATTGATTGCTCGAACAAAGCAGCAGAATAGTATTGCGTATATCGTTGTATCCCTCCAAATTGAACAAACTGACCTTTTTTTGCTTGTGGTTGGTAATGCAGAGGGAAGGAATCACCCCGGATGATGTCACGTTCGTGGGTGTGATCCTAGCATGTACTCATGGAGGGATGGTTGAGAAAGGCCGGGAGCTCTTCAACGCAATGGAGCAAAAGTTTCTCATCACGCCAAAGCTAGAACACTACGGATGCATGGTGGATCTTCTAGGCCGAGCAGGACTAATGCAAGAAGCCTATGAACTAATTATGGCCATGCCGATGAAGCCTGATTCAGTCGTATGGGGAGCTTTGCTCGGAGCCTGCAGTTTTCATGGAAACGTCAAATTTGCTGAGAGAGCTGCTGAGGAACTCTTTAAGTTGGAGCCATGGAATCCAGGCAATTATGTGATTCTTTCCAACATCTACGCGAAAGCTAACAAATGGAACGAAGTGGCAAAGCTGAGGAAGTTTATGAAAGGCTCCAACACCTCTAAAGCAGCAGGCCACAGCTTTATAGAAGAAGGAGGCAGACTCCACAAGTTTTTAGTCGAAGATAAGTGTCATTCCAGATCCAGTGAGATTTTTACAGTGTTAGATTTTGTCACTGCTGAAATGAGATTGCCTCGGAAAACTGATTTTTTGGATTCAATCATTGATGAAATAAGATTCATGGAGTCATCTTGAATATATTCTGTTTCAATAGGTAAAACTTAATGAGCCAAATTATGGTGAGGCTTTTCTGAGTAACCTTGAGCTTTCTAACCTGTTCATTACCTTTTAATGAGTATTCAATTTGTTTTTTTTTTGTTTTCCATTTTTGTGTACTTGGAAACTCATTTGTATCTGATTGTAGATTTAATAAACTCAATTACCATTTTGACTTTATAAAAAATTCATTTACAACTTTAATGTGGTATCTCTGTCACCTATTTATAGTTGTTGTAGCTCGATTGGCTGAAGTCGAATATTAGATCATTTTAGTACCTGCCGATTTAAATATGTGACGTAGGAAGAAAAAATTGTCTAAGCCATGAAATTTATTTTGAGATTTGTTAAGAAGTTAGTTATACCGTAACGATCAATCCTTATACAATTTCAATTTGTCAGCGCTTATAACTGGGATTTTTTCTTCCTGCAAACGCCTGCTCTTTTATAAAAGAAAAATTTTGTGCATGACACACGCGCGCGCGCGCGCACACACACACTATATATATATATATATATAGGGTTGTGATAATTGAGATTTTTTAGCCTAATTGAGAATTGAGATGCATTATTAGCCACTCATTTTTATTAAATGAGTGGTCCAGAATTTACCACATGGAAAATATTTTTACATTAATTAATTGTGAAAGGGCAGAATGGTAATTTCATCATACATTTTATTTAATAAATATTTTTTTATTTTTTTAAAAAAAATTAAATTTTTTTTTCGATTTTTTATTTTTTTATTATTTTTATTTTTTTGTCAACTACATATACAATTCATGTCAACTACACACATATAATGTCAACTACATATACAATTCATGTCAACTGCACATATATAATGTCAACTACATATATGATTCATATCACCTATACACATATAATGTCAACTATAAGCTGTTGACATTTGATGTGCAGGCTATTGACATTTGATGTGCAGGGCTATTGACATTTGATGTGCAGGCTACACATCGTAGTTGACATCGCGTGAAAATTAAAAAAATTAAAAAAAAATTAAAAATTTTTTTTTAAAATTTTTTTAAAAAATAAAAAAATAATTTTTTTAGTTGTTGACATTTTAATACGAGTTGTTGACATTTGATATTCTGGCTATTGAAATGAAATGACGATAATACCCTTAGTTGATATAATCTACTTGTAGTTGACATTTCAAAATGAGTGGCTGAAAATGCATCTCAATTCTCAATTAAGCTAAAAAATCTCAACCTAACAAGACCCTATATATATGTATATATTTATATGAAAATATTCCAATTACCCATTTGCTTAATACTCCCTCTGTCTCAAGCTACTCGCACTTATTTCCTTTTTGGGCGTCCCAAGTTACTTGCACTCTTTCCATTTTTAGTAAAAATTTTCACCTATAGCCATCATTTTTTACTTTCCTATACACTCATTCCTTAGTCTCCGTGCCGAAAAGGAAAGGAGCGAGTAGCCCGGGACGGAGGGAGTACTAACAAAAAAGGCTACGCATGAGCAATAGAATATCAGAGATTCTTATTTCGACAAGACCGCTGGGTACAGTGCATCAAAGTCAAGCCTCAAAATTATTTAATTCTGAATTTGGTGATTTAAAATTAATTAAATCCATTAATTTAGAGACGGGCTAGCTTATACGTTTTGCATGGGCTTGTTTAGGCCAACTGCTTTTGTACAAATGAACAATAAGCCTCGAAACACATTGCTTAAGTTGGAAAATTAATAGAAATCCGTAATAAGATCAAATATAGGGAAACTCTATTTATACTTAATGAAATTTATATAAATCTGATTGTTTTGGATCATACTCACCTCGTCACCTTTCTAAGCCAACATAAACGGTGAGTAATCTAAGTATAACAACTTAATTAATGATCGTAATGCTGCAAATCACATGACCAAGTTAATCGATTCAAAGCAAAGTATAACAAAATGGTAATCATGGAGCTGATAGACAATTGCTATATTTTAAATACTAGGAGTAATATTTTCCATCTAACTTCATCAACTTAATAAAAAAACACATACATATCGCTATTGGCAACGTTTTTATTTTTTGCATTAATCTGATTGTTTTGCTACGCTAAAAAGGCCTTCACTTGAGCTAGTTTGAACGATCTCTCTCCATGGCAACCACAATCACTGCCTTGGTGTGTGCATTGTTGAGTTTACTTTCCATCTCACATAGCGTCCATGGAATCAAGAGATGGCCTGGTGGTGGTTCCACAAGATTCTATGATTTCAAGGTCTCCTATTCACTCTAGCTCTCTTTCTCTCTCGTAAATCGGTAAATATATTAATGTATCGAGTGAAGTATGTATTGATGATAGGTGCAAACGAAGAGGGTAACGAAGCTGTGCAGTAGCAGGGAGATCGTGACCATTAACGAAATGTACCCAGGCCCGGTAGTTTATGCTCAAGAAGATGATCGAGTCATCGTTCGAGTCACCAATTTAACGCCTCATAATGCCACAATCCACTGGTAATATACAGACCCTTCCCTTGCCATGATTAATTATTTGACCATGTGATATCCTGCAGGCATGGGGTCCGCCAGCGGTTGTCGTGCTGGTTCGACGGCCCTTCTTGCGTCACGCAATGCCCCATCCAAGCCGGCCAGACTTTTAGTTACGAGTTCACTCTGGTTCAACAAAAGGGCACCTTTTTCTGGCATGCTCACTTCTCCTGGCTTCGGGCAACCGTTTATGGCGCCTTCATCGTTTACCCCAAACCTGGCGTCCCCTACCCTTTTCCTTACCCGTACGAGGAGCATATTATTATACTAGGTTCATCTCTTAATCATGGATAACAAACTTCTATGGAAGTATACTTACCTTATGTCTTGTTAATTAGTCTTAACTCATTTTTTTGCAAATAACAGGGGAATATTGGTTGAAAGATGCTCTAAAGCTCGAGCAGTCAGTTTTGGCCAGCGGTGGAGGCGCTCCGAAGGCTGATGCTTACACGATCAACGGCCACCCTGGCCCCAACTATAACTGCTCCGCCAACGGTAACACCTGCCTCAATTTCTCTGTTTTATGACAAAATACACCAAGTTCACATCATGCTATGGCATAACATAACTCAGTATATATAATATAGATGTAGTAAAAGGTAAACGCAGTAGAAAATTATCAAGAAACGTTGTCGTTTCCACAGATGTCTACAGGATCAACGTGGTGCCTGGGAAGACCTACCTGCTGAGGCTGATCAACGCAGGATTGAACACAGAAAACTTCTTTGCAATCGCCAACCACAAGCTCACCATAGTCGAAGCAGACGCAGAGTACACCAAGGCGCTGCCCACGGACAAGGTGATGCTCGGTCCTGGACAGACCCTCAACGTCCTTGTCACAGCAAATCAGCCCATAAGCAGATACTCCATGGCTGTCGGGGCCGTACATGTCTGCAAGAAACGTACCCTTTCAAAACATAACCTCAGTTGGGTATTTTCAGTACCTAGGTGCAACACCAAACAGCATATCTTTACCAGCCATGCTACCTAGGTTCAACGATAATCTTGTCGTTAAAACTGTAATGGACGGGCTCCGGGGTCTGAACACCTCGGATGTTCCTAAAGTGATTGACAAGAACTTGTTTGTCACCATAGGTGTGAATGTGCAGAAGTGTAGTAGAAAAAACCCAAAGAAAAACTGTCAAGGGACCAACGGGGGGGGGGTGTTTGCTGCTTCCATGAACAATATAAGTTTTATTAGGCCTAATGTTTCACTTCTAGAAGCTTATTACAGGGATAGAGCTGGCTACTTCACTGATGATTTCCCTGGGGCACCCTTAAAATTATACGATTTTGTTAACGGGGCGCCTAACAATGCTCCTATCGACACCAACTCCATGAATGGGACGAGGGTATTTGTGCTCGAGTATGGGACAAGGGTTCAGCTCATCTTGCAGGATACTGGAACTGTCTCGACTGAGAATCATCCGATCCATCTTCATGGATACAGTTTCTATGTCGTGGGCTATGGCACGGGAAACTACAATCCAGATACTGCTAATTTCAACTTGGTGGATCCACCCTACATGAACACCATTGGCGTTCCTGTTGGTGGATGGGCAGCAATTAGATTTACAGCTGACAATCCAGGTATTATTGTGTCTACTTAAAATCAGTCTTTGCGTCAAATATTCATCTAACGTAAGGATATGCATAACTGAAAAAGTGATGAATTAAATATAATACTATAACATCTCTGCATAAGAGAAATACATACAGAGACATAAGCACGTTCGTCGTCGTACACACATACTAACACAGACATCTGAGCCGTTACACGAAACAAACTTGATGAGACTCTATGAATGTGGTGTAGGGGTCTGGTTTATGCACTGCCATCTGGAGATACATTTATCATGGGGTTTGTCTGTGGCGCTTATCGTCAAGAACGGGCAAGGACCACTCGAGACCCTTCCTCACCCACCAGCTGATTACCCTCGGTGTTAGAAGCTGTGCTTGTATGTGGTGGATAAACAAGAATCACCAGGAGGACTTCCGATATTTTCCATGATCAGATTCTTTTGTACAAGTGTGTATTATGAATGTCTAAGTGTGGCTTGGTTGTCTCAATAAAAATCTCTGTGTTTCTAGATCATTTTGCTAGCTTTCTCACCTTTAAGAATGCTCATTCAGAAGACAAATATGGTAGTATTGAAAGTAAGCTATAATGATAACCTCTTCAAAAAAGCAAGATAAGAGGAAGAGAAGCTGCAGGAGGTAGAAGATGCTATGCCTATTATAAATGGAAAGTTTCTACAACAACCATATACAGCAATTAAATATGCCAACCTAATTCTTCAAGGAATATAATATCAAATTAAAACTTCGAGAATATGTCAGTACTATAAAAGTTACAAAGTACATATCAAAAGTGAACAAAACCACAAATCACAAGGCATTTTCATTCCATTTTGTCTGTTCATAAATGTTTAAAAGAAGGCAAGAATTAATCAACTCTGGAACAACCAAGTGCCTATTGTTTTTTTTAATTTTAGCATATTCATCTCAAGAAATTCAAGATCAATAAGTGAAATAGCTTGGTTCATTGACATGTGTGAGTGGGTTCTACGAACTGCAAGCAGAATGTGCTGAAACGTACCTTATGGAATCAATGCTCGCTGCTGCTCAAAGCTCAGAGCACATGCAGAATGTGAAAGTGGAAAAAACCATGGTTATCCTCAAACAATAAGTTGCAAATTAAACCACAGTTACAGTAAGTGTAAAAATGAAATAGAAGAAAACTTACACAACAACCAAGATGATTTATACACATACCTTGACAACTCAAGTTCAAGAGGGAAAAGATCGAACCTATCTCCTAATTAATTCAACATATCCCTCTATTTATAGTAGCAAAGGAGGGTACTAACTTAATGTACTGACAAATACCTCGTTGTAAGTACAATTATTATCTGTACTGCAACTCTATCAACACAAAAAAAGACAATGAAAGATAGTCTACCAATATTTTAACATCCTCTCAGTTAACAATGACAGGCTCACAATAAGATAAGAGTAACTGAGATTTCATTAAGTTACTCAATAAACCCATCCCTGAGGCCTGAAAAGAAGTATAAATAGGCCCTCCCGGGGACTTGATATGGCATTACGAGTCTCCTCACTGGAAAACATCTTGCTCAAATGAGTGTTGCACAACTCAGACATTGGAAAATGTCATGACTGAGACACTCATGTGGGTAAGATGTTTTGCACAGAAGACGCACCTTCTTTTGAAGAAGCTTAATAATAACAAGAGTCGGGGATTAGCTGTGTAAGTATTAGTCAGTTAAGGTGTAAGGGAACCATGGCATATATGGTGAAGAGACTCCTGCAGCAATCACCAAATATAAAGAGCAAGTAAAATCTACAATGATGTTTGCATGTAATGATACGATGATTATTATTATTATTATTATTATTATTATTATTTAGTTAGTTAATTATGGATTTGCATATCTTTTTCATATCTTTTATCTTGCTCATTAAGTTAGTATCCACTATTATAAATAGTGGACATTGTTAGTCATTTAGATCAATTCAAGAAATATCAATTCAGTTTATCCTTTATCGTTACTTTATCTTTTATTGTACTTTATTTTCCGCAAGTTCGTCTCGTCAAACCTTAATTGACCGAGAACCCTAGGCTGCTCGACGGGAGGATCCCGCGAACAAACCTAACCCTTCTCCGGCAACCTCGCGCTGCCGGGACCGATACGAGTACCCTGGTATCATGTAACTTCATATATACCCTTGATTCCGTGGCAACATAAATTAAGTCGATGAGATTTCAAACGTTTTAACTCAAACACATAGCACACATCATCAATTCACCATCTCATTTGGTGAAACCTTTCATACATCAGACTCAGATTTCATCACCCTTCTTTCCAAATTCCAGAGCTAATTTCAAAGGCAATAGAGAACAATGAAACATATTTGAACTCTATTAATCTGCAGAAGATCGTCATGCAATATCGAAGATGCATATCGATCGAATACATGAAACAAGCATGAATGAAGTAAGGTTGCATGCGAGATCTCTGTGAGTACCTTCTAATTTCTACTTATTTTTTGCCACTCACAATCCAAATAGCATAGCACAAGAAAATTATGGTTATCCATCCAAGTAATTCAAGCGAAGGTCAAAACGTACCTAAAGGTGAATTCACTCAACTGAGAAAACGAAGCATTCGATTATTGAAGAATAAGCGAGCAACCAGACGCAGAACTCAATTTGTTAAGTTCCCAGCAGCATTTTGGACTTGGGCCTCAATAATGAAAGCCCGAAGCCCGATAGATTATTGGGGGATAAACATTTAGTCAGTTAATTATCTAAATAATAGTAGTAAAAGATAATTCTAATTAATTCATACTTCTAACCATACCTTTTACTTTTCTTCTACTTTTGCAATCAAGATTTAGCTTTTCGAAAACAAATTATATTAGTTACTCACATGATTCAGAACTGTACATACGTATATAAAATATTAAAGTTTAAAATTAGTCCAGTACATTTGCCGCAATTTTTTTTCCCTATACATCAAGTTTATTAGTTTTTTATCCCAAACAGCGGCGGATCCAGGTGGGGTCATGTGGGGTCGACCGATCCTACCGGCGGTCCACCGAGCGTTGCCGGAAAACATCATTATCGACCTTTGACCCACCGCAGCTCTGCCTCTGACCCCGTAGCTGCTTCAACTCCACCCGAAACCTTCTAGCATCAGCGATGAAGGAAAAAGAAAAAGTGCAGAAGGAGATAGCGGCGGGTGTGTGCATTAGGTTTGCAGGTTAGGCTTTGGTTAATTGGTTGTTGGCTCATACGAATGGGTTTAGTTACATTTGGTCAAATAGCCTCAATCAGCCCATTAATCTATCTAGTATTAACACCCGTATGCATGGGACATAAAAGTTTCAATTTATAAATACAAAATAAATGAATATATAAAACATAAACCATGTATGACTATATCTTTCACCCAACTATTACATTAGTACGCACAAAAATATGGTCATTTTCATTTATTAAAAGTTATCCCAATTTATTACACATATATACCAAGTTATTTATAACTTATACCACCATTAAAACATTACTTCAACTACTCTTCCCCCCTCTCATACTTTACAAATTTTATCTTAATTTCCATAGCATATTATATGCCTATATTTTTATTGAACGAAGATAGTAATGTACATAAATATAATATTTAAGAAGCATAAAAGAGAAATATGAATCAAAGTTATAAAGAACAAAATCTTATCTCATAAAAGAAATCAAAATCAAATAAATTATACCTTTTCATACTACCTTTAGTGTCCACCATCTTATCTCATGACACAAATTATTTTGTCACAATCTCATCCTATGAAGATCATCACCCAAACACTATCATTTTACTTAATTAATATTTTAATATTTCTTGAATTTATGTACTATGCAAGTTTAGAGAATTTGTTTTTCTTTCATCCAAAATAAAATTATAATAAAATTTTATATAGTTATACTATCTTAATAATAACTTATAAAAAAAACTAAATGTCTCAATAAAAAATACTTAAATCGCAATAAATATTATAATAGTAAGTACCAAATAGATATTTAACACTATAGGTTTTAATGACTTAGCATAACTTATGATGTATGGCCAAAGACTAAATACATAGTAATTATTCTCAATCGGCCTCGCCACCTCCCTCTCGTTGCCTTGCCTCGCCACCTCCCTCTCTATGCCAATCGATGCCGCCATGTCCACCGCCGTGCTCGCCGGGGTTCCTTTCATCCTGCTTAACTGTCTGTTTGGTCGGCCATGGTGTCGCCGGATGGCTCTTGCAGAGTTGCAGTTCCTGCACCGCCGCCGCTGCCTCCGTCTCTTCCGCTGGATGGTTCTCTTCCAGCCGCCGCTGCTAACTACGTCCCTTCCGCCGTCGCCGCTGCCTCCGTCCCTTCTGCCGCCGCTGCCTTTACTTTCCGGCCATGCATCTCCGGCGCTGGCCTCATCCCCGATGAAGTATCTTTTTCATGTTTCAGAATATATAATTTAAAACCAATATTATGTTATTCAAAGTTTCATAAATGTATAAATTGAAAGATTCTACATGGATTTTTGCTAATTTGATATGTTTGTTCCTTTGCCAAAGCCATAGTCGGAGTTCTCGCCGGAGCCATCAACGGATTCCAAGCAGAACCACCCCTATTTTGCAATCAGAAAATTAGAAAATTAGTCCATGATACATAAATGTAGATTCAACTAATGACAGACTCTATTTAAAAGTGTTTCAAAACTTTCTCAAGAAGCTAAAATTTTATTGAACAATACTCAAAATAAAATAAAGAAATAAAAGCCACTTCATCTCTCCATTTTCCCTCCAAAAAGGGTATCATTGTCTTTTCACCAAACTGGCACTTTAGATTATGATAGATTAATAAAAATAATAAATGAGTTTGGTTTTAATTTACTTTAATTAATTTTAGTATATCACTTAAATAAATGGATTCATTTAATTTGAATTCTAATACCTTATTTTATGGATTTATGTATTCTTTTGGTAAAAGTGAAATGTGACTCTTATTGTGGGATGAACCGATATAACAAAATGGGACGCTTATTATAGAATGGATAAAATAATTTGTTTATTTCTTTATATAGAGGTACTATATGATAACATATTTTAGATTTCAAGTAAAATATTAAATCTTCAAAATTTGGTTTCATTTTTTCTAATCAATTTGAGATTTAATCTCTAGTTATGTATTATTACAATTTAGTTTTTTTTATATCAATATCCTCTATATACTATATTTTTTTTAGTATTATTATTTTTAAAATATCAGCACCGGCTTATTTAAATTTCTGATTCCATCCCTATATATAAGGACAGTGGCGGAGCCGCATGGTCTGCAGGTGGAGCAAATGCCCCATCTCATAATTTCACGTACAATCTATTTTGTTTGATAAATTTGCAAAAAATTATTTAAATTTCTTCATAAATGCACCCTCTCGTTTCTTCAAATTTTTCTCATGGATATTTTTACATCTTTTGAGTAGAATTCATAGCTCCGATTATTCTATACACGAATATTATAAGAAATTACATATTGCTCATGGAATAGGAATATGACACTTTAAAATATAATAATTTTAAAATTATTATGTAAATATTATATTATTATTATTATTAAAATTTTATTGTATCTTATCCCACAAATTTCATTTTCTGGATCCGCCATTGATCCCAAATATTATGTTTTGTTTTATATTTAATTGTACATCAAAACTTAACGATCAACTGAGTTTTAAGATGACTTAAAATATGTACCAAATCATCTTGTCTAAGACCAAAAGATAACACACTTAAAATGTGTTGGACCAAATGTGATGAAACGATCACATTCACCAAAACGCCCCTTTTTGTCTGCCTCGGAAAATTTTTGATTACTGAACAATATAATATTCACATCTTATTATGACTATAGTACGATAAAATTAGTTTTCATTATTCATAAATTAGATAATACTAGTATATTACATCTACCAATCAATTAATGTCTTTTCCTTAATTTATGTTCGTATCGCATATATCAAGATGTTAATTAAAATTTATAATCAATAAAATATAAGAACCGGACAATCTTTCTACCGTGACCAGCGGGCCTATTAAATTAAGAGAACCACCTAATTAAGATCAATCATCATCAATCTTTATAGAATTCGAAACTTTAGTGCGAAGATTTTCGACCCATGGGATGGATTGAATTTTATATCCGGAGGTTCTTATACTAGTACATTTTATTTTGTTAGATTTATTTATAAATTTTTGGTTCATTAAATTCTTGTATCATTGCATTTTGTTTTATTAGATACTTATACTAATGCATTTTAATTTATGTTTTATACTTTATTTTTAATTTGATTGGATCTTTATTTAAAGGACTTCATAATTTAATTACCTTTTCTTGTGTCATTAAAATTATATATTTTTCTTTGTTACTCAGATTTATTTCAGACTTAATTCAATTGCAATATCGACTCAACAATCATTGGAAAAATAAAAAATTAATTGATATTTCTCGTTATTAATTTATAAATTTAGTATTTTTCCAATGATTATTGAGTTGATATTGCAATTGAATTAATACAAAATAAATTAATTAATTAACACAATAAAAATTAATTAAATTATGTAGTCCATTAAATCAAGCAATGAACTTTTTAAATTAAAATGCATTTGTATAAGGACCTACTGAATCAAAAAAATGTAAAAGGAGTTAATGAAATAAAATGGATTAGTATAAGGATCTAATGAAATAGTAAAATAATTATAGGACCTATTGAAATTAAATGTACTAGTATAAGGACCTCCAGATGTGTTTTGCCTATATTTTTGATATATTCAGATAATTAAGCCCTTCTTAGTATGAAGGAATAAAATGATGGAAGGAAATGTGACTCCTATACTTCTATTTCTATTTCTATTCATTTGTTTGACTTAGCTGCTTGGCTAGGTATCAACTAGTCAATAAAGAAAGTATATCTATCATTTACAGGACATCTCGAAAGAGATAAATAAAGAAAGTATATCTATCATTTACCTTTTTAAAAGGTAAATACACATTCTTAAAAATTAGTGAAACAAGTGAAGAAGATAAATTGAAAAATTTGATGAAGATTTGAAAATTTTGAAGAAGATATAATACCTTCATAAATATCCTTTTCGAATTGTGATATATGCAAAACTCAATCTTATTGCAAATAGCAGAACCAAAAATACGCATTTTTAAGTATCAAGGAGGTCATTGTTAGTTTTCTTTTGGTAGGCTATTTTAGAAGAATGACTTAAAATGAGCTAAAAATGATCTCAGAGCATCCACAATGGAGGCTAGCGGATAGGCTAGCCGATCGCGGGCGCTAGCCGACCGCTAGCCGATCCGCTAGCCTCCATTGTGACAATTTAGGCTAGCCGATCAGCGAGCTCTAGCCGATTCGCGAGCGCTAGCCGATCCGCTAGCCGCCATTGCGGGCTCGGAATCGGCTAGCCGATTTTTTTTAATTTATGTAATTTTTTTTATAATTTACTTTTTTTAATTTAAATAAAATTATTGCATTTTCCCGTATCTGTGTCGTAAATTTAATTCCGTGTTTGCGTGATTGTAATTTTTAATTATGTAATTCCGTATTTCGTGTGTGGAAGAGGAGTTTTTTTTTTAAAAAAATTAATGTAAATTTTTTTTAATTAATGTACTTTTTTTAATTTTTAATATTATTATTAAATTTTCCCATATTTGTGTCGTAAATTTAATTCTGTATTTTGCGTGATTGTAATTTTTAATTATGTAATTCCGTAATTTGTGTGTGGAAGAGGAGTTTTTTTTAAATTAATGTAATTTTTTTTAATTAATGTACTTTTTTTAAATTTTAATATTATTTTTGAATTTTTCCGTATCTGTGTCGTAAATTTAATTCCGTATTTTATGTGATTGTTAATTATTTGTTTTTATAATTTTGTTTATTGTGGCTAGGTTATAGCTGGGCTATTGCTTGTCCAGTTGCTTGTCTTGATGATGTGGCAGGGGGAGTTTTTAGGGCTGCTGATGTGGCAGGAGGAGTTTGTGGCTAGGCTATGGCTGAGCTATTGCTTGTCCAAAACCACTGTGGATGCTCTCAATTCCGGACTCTTTTAACATGACCTAAAAGCTAACTAGTAATAATGACATCCATAAAAGATAAATAATTTTTTCCCATCAGATTAGCAAATCTCAAGATTTGGCATGTGTTCTGTATAAAGATTCTTCTGGTTTTAATCAAAATCCTACTCTTTCCATTGTTAAGCGATTTTTTATAAATAAAAAGTTAAATATGATAACTAGCTAGTTAATTCTCTTGACCTTATTATTTATACTTCTTTTCTTAGAGATACTCCTACAGAAAGACATAAATTATTTAACAAAAAAATAAATAGCTAATTAAGAATGTCATAAACAAGAGTTAGCAAAATGGAATTTCCCACGTAACAATTCCAATGTTCTAATAAATATCACGTTTCATTCCCACATCTATATCAATCAGACTCATATCTCTCAGTCTCTGGTTCTTTTAGTTACATGATTTGATTTATATACCACCTTATTAACACATGTATACGTATACAATGATTAAACTAAACTATCTATGGAGAGAAATATCAAATATGTATATAGGTAGATTTTGGACTTCAATATCATGGTTTGTTTGTAATAGTATTACATGATTATTCAACGGCTCCCTTTTTCAAAATTACTCAAGTGCCTGGGAATAAAATTTCCTACATATATGATGGTCATTATAGAAAGTTACACGCATGCAAAAGATATATGCAAACAAATTAGTAGCAAAAAGATAAATTGCAAAATACTTTAGTTGGTAAGCAATCTCCCTTGGCCTCATCTTGAAAAGTGGTTGACGAATGTTTTATCAGTTGGGAAAATATTAATTAGCTAGAAAGCATGGACGTTTAACACTTCAAAGATTCATCAAGATTTATTAGACTAATATATAATATTATGAAGTCATGAGATAAATTAATTTTTTCATGCATGTTATAATATAATTCTCATTTAGTCACTTTCTCCTTAAAGAAAAAGGGTTTTCTTGTGATGATGGTGGTTTTGAACATGCAAACACATCAACCTTTAGAAGCATAAAAAGGAAGAACTATCCATCAATAAAGCATATGGAAAGAAAAGATGGTCTAATATGTCTTTAATTGTGAAACAATGATGCCTTTTTTATTTTTAAATTTCAAATCTCTAAATTATGACAATGTACCCTTTTAAGTTTTAAACCCTTTTTGTAATCAATAAGAATTACGAAAGTTGAGACGAGTTTTCTTGTTTTCTTTTTCTTAATAGAAAAACAACCAAGGAAACACCCATGACCCATGTATTGGATGGAGAACAGATTGACTAAACCATAATCTAAAAATTAATATACTAATTAATCAATCCCAAATTCATATTTTAACAAAGTGGGGATCAAATATGAAGAATACATATCTCAAGAGTCAAAAAAGCAGAAACCCACCAGAGAAGATATACATTCACAAAGCACTAACCAGAGAATTAAATAAAGATTAGTACAAAAAAGGTTCAAAATTTATATTATTAACCAAGTGATATGAGTGCAGTCAAAACAAACAATCCACAGCATTTCCCCTTTTTCCTCCCATCATCCATAAAGTTAGCCAACTCAAAAAAAAAAAAAGAAAGCCAGCATACAAACAACTCAAAAACATTCTTTCCTTGCATCAAAGACAGCTGCAGACAAACTAGGTGAATTTTCTCCATCACTTTGCCTTTTGGTAATAACAATACCCTCTTTTCTTTCCATCTTCATAAACATCCATGGACAGTGCTCAGTGGACTCAGGTGCGATGAGTTTTTACCTTTTTCTTCATTTCTTTTCATTTTTTAAGTCTTTTTATCTGCTTAATTAGAACTAGCTAGGGTTCATGCATATAGACTGATTGATTTTTCTTGTTTTAATTTTGTGAGCTTACCTCTTTTTCCTGAGATTAGGTTTCCAAGATCATTCTTGAATTCATCCAAAAATATGGTGCACGTGTAGCAATTGAATAATTTTTGAAGGATCAGGATTTCTCTCTGCATCCTAGTTTTCTACCTAGGACTAGCTATTGCCTTATTTTTGTACTACTAGAATTTTTCAGCAATCCCAAACACATCTGCGAAACCCCTTTTCACCAAATCTCTGACCTTTTTTTTTTAATTTAAGGAATATGGAGTTGCAAGATCCATGGCAGAAGCAGCTCCAAATGGATGCAGTAAGCCGGCAACGGAGAGAAAAGTGAGGCCACAGAAAGACCAAGCCATAAACTGCCCAAGATGCCACTCCACCAACACCAAATTCTGCTACTACAACAACTACAGCCTCACCCAGCCAAGATACTTCTGCAAGACCTGCCGCCGCTACTGGACCGAGGGTGGAACCCTAAGGAACGTTCCGGTGGGCGGTGGCTCTCGAAAGAACAAGAGATCCTCTTCATCATCCTCCTCCTCCTCCTCTTCCCACAAGCTCCCTGATCTCAACCCTCCAAGCATTTCCCCATTCTCATCTCAAAACCCTAAAATCCATGATGATCTCAATCTAGGGTTCCAAGCTGATTACAGCCACTTTCTTGACCTCCCCAAGATTGAAGGCACTAGAGACATGTCCACCACCAACACTTCCTCTTCCACCACAACTACTCCTCCTCCTCTCTCAGCCCTAAATTTCTTCACCAATGGCGTCATTGCAGCTAGAGGCTTGAACTCCCTCTTCCCCATGGCCACAGACGATCAGAACAACGCCATCTTCGCATCCGGTTTCCCCTTCCAAGAGTGCAAGCCGCAGCCCCTCTCATTTGGCGTTGGCAGCGTGCCTCAAGAGAGCGTTAACGGGAGCCTAATGTTCACGTTGGGTGCGACCAGACGAAACTCCAGCGATCAGGATCAGAATCAAGATAAGGGGCACGAGAATTCGAATGGATTCTGGAATGGAATGTTAGGTGGAGGTTCAGCTTGGTGAAGAAAAATAAGTAACAAGAAATTAATAGGCTGCTTTCATCACTTCTTTTTCTCTTTTTCTAAATCCATATTTATTTCTTGTTTTTTGTCTATCTTTTTCCTTTCTCTTGTGTCATGGTTGCTTAGCTGTTTGGGAGTTGTTCAGAGCTAACATACATATGCATTTCTATTTTTTTAATTTCACTTTTAAGTAGTAATTGAAGCTAACTCGGTAGCTTCCATTGCCTAAAGTGAACTTCTACTACTTTTCATTATCTTACCAAAATTAAAGTTGTTGCTTATTGTGCAACTAGATTTTGCACATTTCATGTCTATGTATAGTACTATTGTGTTATATTACTCTCGTTTTATTTAATCGTCTTAATTAAAGGATTAAATTATTCGAAAAGAGGAGATAATAAAGCGCAACAAATTTTTATCATGAACTTTTGCTTTTACATTCGAATTATAATCTGCATAAATTAAGAATAGCTATATGTATATGATTTTCCACCGTAAAGCTTAAAGTTGCAGGGCGATGATAATAGCAACGGGAGGTATTGCTTTTGGGGATTGTTCCCCATTTCTTATGGCATATTATCATTGTTAGGTTAAAGTGCATCTGAATAATTACCTATCTTTACTTAAAATAAGTTTCCCAGCCGTCAGAGCTCATGATACATAAAGTAAGCACTGTGCAATTTTATTATAAACACCTCTAATTAGAGCATTAAAAATTAAGAATGTAAAGTATTTTCAGCATAAATGATAAAAGTAAAATGAAAAACATTGGAACCATTTTTACTTGTAAAACATTAAAATGAGATATTCATTCGAAATAAAATACTCATATCTCCAAATATTAGAGGTTGTGGGAACACGTTTTTTATTCTCTCAAGGTTTAACGAAAAGTTGATACTACTAGTATTTAATTGCCCTCATCCACACCACACCCCACCCCACCCCACCCAAAACATATTATGGTAAAAAAGAAGCCTCGATCCCTAGATAGAAGTCTTTAAGGTGCATGTTTTTAATAATAATGGTCACATCTTGAGTGAGATTCTTCCAGCTAAGAAAGCACTTTCAAATAAGAGTAATCAATGAAATATTAAAAAACAGAACACTTGCAAATTGCAATGGTCTGTGATTTTGAATTCTTGACAGCCAACATATATTTTCAACTCCCAAATGGAGGGCATTCTAATTTTCTATAGAATTAAAACTGTGAAAATAAGGGGTTTTATCCATAAACCTAGTTAGTCATTTGAAAGTAGACCTAAGAATTATTTTATAGTGCACAAAAGCAAATTTGAATTTACCTGCTTCAACCAAAAATCTCACCTAATCAATTGTTTTGCTGATTAATTACATATAGGTCATAAGTCGTGAGTGTCAATCATAGCAATTGTGTAACGTTCAGACCACAAACAAAAAGTCCGACACAAAAACTATACACTAATTTGGAGCTAGTATTCAAGGGTCCCTCTAAACATTGCCTTAACCTACGTCAGGCGACTTCATTAGTTAACTCTGTCACATGAAAAGTAAACCATATTCAAAGTGTGTCTACAGAGTTGAGAAAAGTATTAACTGTATATGTTTGCAAATGAAGTCCTAGATTCCTAGTTATGGAGATCCAAGACTTCAAAAAATATTGAGCATAAATGTGCTAGTATTGAAGTAGTTCATACTTCATAGTACATGTTTTTCAGCCAATAAGAGCAGTCGAAGATACTAATATCGATTATGAGCCGGAGCAAGATACTGATAACATAACTGATCTTCCAAGTATACAAAATTTCTAGTGTGAATAAACAGCTGGTTTACTATATACTGGTTCTCAGTTTTCAGATTGCCCGTAAAAACAGTAGTGAAATATATATGCTACATAAAATATATATGCTACATAGACCAAAACGTATTCATCAGTTCCGGATGCAGATTCTATACACCAAAGATGCATAACCTTCTTTACAGATATTGTGAGGATAAAGCATTCTCCAACTACTAAGTTAAGATGAACTGTTGGAAGAAGAGGCAGTTCACAGATCCCCATTGATTCCGAAGATTCGGACCTTGTGCATATTAGGGAACTTAGCAACAACCAACACAAGTACTGCCAATGTGTTGAAGAGCAGCATTGGGTATTGGTAATCCGTTGTGTGAGAGGCTATCAAGTAGCTGTCAACAGCGCAAGTGAAAAAAGCAACGTGATTAATATGCAGCGAGAAATAAAGAAGAAATATACCAAATTTCTTCCACATTCTCAAAGAGAAAGGACAGGAGGGGAAGCTAACATTATTTCTAATTGACCATTCCCATTATTTCAATTGAGTCTTCCAATAGAGAAAGAAGCATGGTCAGAAAAGTGCCTTGTCATTATGTTGTTTGTTTAAAATTCAAGAGTCATTCAGGAATTCATTTGATGCCCACCTTTCACAGGTCTGCTAGACAAGAACAGTATTTATCCGGAGATAAAACATTAGCACATTGAATTTTGATTTTTTAATTGCAGCACAGGCTCTAAAATTTTATCAATTTCAGGGTGAAGCCACCAAACGTTGTGATACAATAATACCCAGCAATATTCGTTCTGATATACTACCATCTTAAAAGATATAGATATCCAGCATTATTCCCATATAAAAACAACAAAACTAAAGGAGGTGAGAGCTTACAGAACCACTGGAACAACTGTGAGGAACTTCCTATTGCGAGTGAGCTGCTTTCCATTGTCAATCTGCTCCCACCATGTCAAGCCATTATAGATTCCCTGATCATCACCAAAAGGGGTCCCTTTTTTCCAGTGGAAGAAGTGGTAAGTTACCTACATATAGGACCAGAATTGTTGTGTCAGAGAGTATCTCCTATTGATCTTCAGTTAGCACAAAAAGTTCAGTTCTAGGCACATCAGGAGCCTATTGATTGTCATCTAAAAACCAACTAAACATCATCTGAAGAACTTAGAACTATATGGTGATCGCACTACAGACACACAAACACACTCGTATTGATTTTTAAAGCTATCAGATTGAATGCACCAAGAGCCCTGTTCAGTAAAGAGAAACCATAGAAGTCTCTAGACTAGCATTTTGAATATTTGATAATAGAGTCCCTTTCCCCAAGTGTTAAAGGTCCAAAAATATTAAAATATGTTCCCCTGCCTACGAGGCAATATGGAAAAGAATTATGTCTACTATCTATACAAGGGTACAAAAACACCACAAATATCAACAGAATTTTGAAAATAATATCAGATGTAATAACCACTACCATATTAGAAGGGACTCTCCACAAACACTTGTACACACCAGTTTCCAGCTCAAGCATCATGTGAGAAACCAGCATAATCAACAGCTACAGATTTACTGAGTCACCTAGTCAGAGTCCAAATTATACTAATAGACCCAAGCCCAGTAAGAAAAACTTGTCAGCAGTTGAGAGATCAAAAAGCAGCCCATTTCATAGTCATATATTCTCAAGTGTAGCCATATTGAAAGAGCCATACAAATCAGAGACCATGTGGAGTTAGAAAATTTACAGAACATAGTATAAAGATCAGTCTAAGAATAATCACACAAACATCTGGCTACAAATGAACCAAAAACTCACATCCTGGCTAGGGTTAATAGCCAAAAGCATTTTTGAGCTGCGACTCTAACATATTCTCAATTTGACAAATCATCCAACTTTAGTCATCTCGGGACCGAATTAAATTGTTAACTGTTAAAACAAATAAAATAAGGCAAGCATCAATTTTCCCACACAGGAGAATCAGAGCGACAATTCAGGAGCAGGTAGAGAAGCTAAGCCACAATGAATAGTATATAACCCAAGGGCACAAAACACCCAAATTAAATACGCACAAAAAACAAATAAAATTAGAAAATACAGAAAAACAGAGCGGCGATAACATACGAGGAAATGGCAGACATTGACGATCGTCCATGCCATGCCGGGGGTGCAATTGGTGACGGAGAGAACGACAAGCCATGAGAAGAAGAGAATCAATATGTAGGTAGTCCATACGCCAGGATAGGTGAACCACTCGGTGTTCCGGTTGAGATCCGCCGGCGGCGTCATCTGCACGTAGAGTTTTCCCATCATCGCCGATCGCGATTGGATCCGACCCGGATAATCGATGAACGGCGTGGTAGAAGGTGGCGGGACGACTTCGGAGTGATCGATGATGGGAGTAGGCGTGTGGCGTGGTTGTTTTGCTTTTACCGATCGTGTCGTGTGTCTCGTCTCTACTTGAAGATAAAGGCAAAGCCTAGCCTTTTCTTTTCTTTTCTTTTCTTTTCTTTTCTTTTTAAACTAAAATATTTATAAAAAATTGACGGATATAATCAGGCAATCAGCGCCGTCAATTTTTTCTACTACTAAATGTAATTTTCATTGGAGAGTAAATCCAATTAAATACGCCCTAATCCGCCAAACTCAAATACTACTCTAGGAGTGCATTAATGTTATTCAAATGTATGTAGGATAGCAATCTATTATCCATATATCTAAAATGAAATCTCATCGATTTAAACATAGTAGTGTTACTCATTTTCAAAAATTGTTGCTCTGCTAATAAAGATTATATGTGGCCGTATATTTTTGGATGGTCGTGTTACTCATTAGTCATTTGTTAGCTTGATTTTATTCGTTTTCGACATTTATTTATTTTGTAACATCACTTAAGTGTTTACTTTACCCTAAAACTAATTACCAAATCTACTTATTTTCCTACAATACTATTCTGGTATGACTATATGCCCACCATTCGCCGTGGTCGTGGGAAAATATACGTTTATAAGTATATATTATCAGGAAAACAATTACACTACTCAATAACTAGCTAATATAGGGGGCTATGTAATTGGGCTTTTTTTCTTTATTATTAAGAATCAGAGGTTTCAGAAATATGTATAAGAGCGGAAGGCTGGTTCTGATAAGTGGGCTTACCTAATCTTTTACTTATATAAGAATTTAATGAATTCAACTTAATGAAAAGCCCACTTCAATTTCATTTCCACAACCTTTTCTTTTTAGTACTACTCCCCTATTCCACCATAAAACTTAATAAGAATTCTATTTCACTTTTATCATAAATATAGATAGGTCTTATATTCCACTAATTAATTTCACTTAGTACATTTTATTATAAACAAATATAAAAAAATAGACCTCATATTCCGTTAACTTTTTCAACTCACTATTCTTTACATATTTTAAATTCGTTCCCACGTCAAATGAGAGTCATGGTCGTGGGACGGAAGAGACGGAAGAGAGTAGTTTTTAGTTCATTAGGGAGTGGAATACTTTTTTTCTTTTTGGTCTTTTGGCTCAAAATCAAATGGCATGACAATATTGAGTCAAAGGTACAGAATTGCTTGTGATTTTAATTCTAGGAGTTTGACGGATATTACTAAAAGAGTGAACTTCATGAATTGGTCCTGAATTATATAATCCTTGAAAAAAATATATATCACCATTAGTAGGTATAGTTACATGTAGGATTTTGTTTTTCAATTTTTTGACTTTTTAAGACAAAAATACCACCAAAAATCTCTTGAGCATATTTAAAACTTGAGTGAACTATAAAAAATCTCCATGGATAATAATGCTTGCACTTTCTCTGCACCTCAAAAAAAATAAATATCAATAACAAACTCAGAACAAAAACTTTATTTTATTTGAAATACCTTGAGAACTGTTTTTGGAAGTTTTTTTACTCCACCATTTCTTCATTTTATTTGCTTTAACAGCTATTTTAGTCATTTTTGCCATCATTTTGTAATTATTTCAAATGACTCTCTCTCTCTCTTATTTTAAATAACACTTTTATTTGTAAAATTTAATAGAATGATGCAATTATTTACGTGCTCTAAAAATATAATACTCCATGTAATTACACTTAGTAGGATTAAACATATAGAAGATGCAGGAAACATAAAGATAAACCAGAGTATTAAACAAATGGAAGATAAGGGAAACGTGGCCATTAATTTGGAAATAGATTTAATTCGAAATTGTATAAACGTAAGTAAAAGCAAAATAAAATAAAAAAATAATAAACAGAATAGGGAAAACAGTTGTAAAATCACATACACATCATGATTTAATTAGTGATTCGTTCTTCTGGAAACTAGGTTATTCTTAGATGATAAGTCGATTTCTTTTTCCAAAATCAGAAATAAAGATTTTTTATCGCTCAATTCTTAGTGATCCAATAAATATATGGAGTAGTATTTTACTATAACATGTATAAAAATTTGCTAGGCTGCAAATATCATCAGATATATTATATATATATATATATATATATATATATATATATATATATATATATATATATATATATATATATAGGGTTTTGATATATGCAAAACTAGATTTAAATAAAGAAACGCAGAACAATATCATAATTAGGGCACTTTTAGGTCATAATTAGGTAATTTTTAGGTCATGCTAACAAAGCATGACCTAAACCGATCTTAGCATGACATTAAACCCAAATATTATAATAGGACCTAAAATTGCTTAATTATGACCTTCCGTGTTTTTGGTTAATTATTGACCATTAGATCATCTAATCTTAGGGCCAAGATTTGATCTGCATTTCTGGATTTAAACACATACTTATTTTGATAATCTCCCTATATATATATATATATATATATATGATATATATAGAACGATCAACGAATAGTATGTAATTAAGGGAGTTAAGTAGCAACAATTAACGTGAACTAAAAACATAAAACTCGACTTCAATAAAATAAATTTCACAGGAAATAAAATAGTAAGAAGACAAAGGAGCAGATGACACGCAGTAGTGTTGAAATTGATAAGCCATACAAATCTTAATTATGCATGAGTAATAAGTTAGTATATCGTTCCAATGTAATGGGCAACTTGCCACCACAAGACACATCAAACATTATTTCCTCCCTTAAATCTACTTTTGTAAAATCATTATCCTCCTTTATATTTATAATAGTATGTTGTGGAAAATGAGCTAACACTTTTTGAACTTCAAATTCACGTTTTAGTTTTTACAAGAGGTGAACTTGACATTTGGATGTTGAAATTAATTAGTCACTGTCGTGATTGAACCAATGTATATATACGATATTATTGTAAATTCTGATACGATAGTAGATCAACATCAATATCTGGATATTTTAACCACCATATTATAACTTTATTAAAAAAATTGAATTTTGGTCAATCAACATTGGGGTTACGGAGTAGTACATAGGATTAGGTAATAATATTAAAGTTAGGCCTAATTCATTATATACCAATTACTCGTGTCGAAGTGTCAAGCCTAATAAGCTGATTCAGATTTTGTGAAAACTAATTAACAGCTTCATTTTGTACCTAAAATAATGTAGTGTGATTCTGAAAAGAAAATCTTGGTTCGTCAGCCAAGTGATTATAATAAAATCAATATAAAAAAGGCGTGTGGAAATATTTATATTGCAACTTATAAGGTAATGACATCTACGTGTAAGGTGGTAAATAACGTCATGCAGCACGATGATGTACTCTTATCAAAGCAACAACCCACAAATTAACAAAGCTACCACTATATGTATTCAAACTAAATCAACAATATCTCAGGATTCTTATTTGAATACTTATATGAATACACTTTAATATGAAATCCAATTACACTAAATATATAATATCTATACTGAAAGTATAAAATTTATTATGCAATGAACTTTGATTGATAATTTAATGTATTAATCTTACTATAGTGTTCTTACAATTCAAATACAAGTATTTGTTTTGTGTTACGTGCGTTATCCTCACTTTCTCAGTGTTGAAAAATTATCATAATAACTCATCTCTATATATGTTGTGCATGGTTGTCTTTTGTAAAAAGTTCTTTACAGTATAAATTCGTACAAATTAACTATTATGGCAATATATGATGAATTTGCTGGTAAAAAAGGTGATGAATTCAAAAATAAAATGGTTTTATTTCATTATAGAATTCGAACCAAGGATCATAATTTTTTTTAAGAAGTGATGAATCGCGATTTATGGCGAAAAATATTTTTTAGTTTATATATTAAAATTAATTTTATTTGAACCAATTAATTCCTAGTATTTGTTGTGTACATATAGAATATTTTAAATTATTAAATAACAGAAATATCTTGTTGGAAGCAGCTAGCAGAGAACATTCTGGAACGTTGATGAACTGATTTTTTATTTATTTAAATGTATGAGTTGGTCAGTAAATTCTTTTAAAGAATATACGAAAGTTGGAAGTATGATAAACAAGACAAGACTAACATTCCATAATGGTTGAACTTTAGTTAGCTTTAACTTTTTTTTCACTTTTAATTTGGTTTATTTTTAATTAATTTTGGAAAAATCATAGCAGTGCAATTAATTTAAGGAACGCCAATATTATGTAATATTGGAACGAACATCAATGGGTAACATCAACAAGATCATTGGATTTGAGTTTTGTCATGACCTAATTTGCACACATTAGTGCTTATGTGTGAGGCCCTTTTACTTGATGGAGATAAGCCAAAAAGTGGAACAGTAGCATTTACAAATATAAATATCGAACTAATGATTTGGTAACCGGCAAAAGTCATTAATTAGGTCATTTCTTTTCTTTATTTTTCCTCTCTCAGAACAAAACCTAAATATTTTAGGTCATTTCATTCGATTTAAATCTGGATAAATCATTTATACTATATAATTCACTGGAGTTTACTACAAAATAGATAATAGCAACTTGGAACAAACAAATTCAAAGTACTGTCAAATTTTCCTCATTTTTGACATATGATTTGTTTGAAGACTTACATTATAGATATAGTAGGAATTAAGAAGCAATATGGAGTATTTATTGAAGAAACACGCATAGTGCTCTTCCAGAGATTAGGGTATTTATTCATGACATCAAGCTTGCTAGAGGACAAGCAAAAAATTATATATTTGAATAAGAGCGTGTGGAGAGAGAAGATATGGATGATTTAGGCCATTTGCATGGCTTTTCCTAAGCTCACGTTAAAGTTATTACTGATGAAAATTGATTAAAATCCAAAATAATATTGGTAAGAAACTAAGGTGCATGACCTACCAAAAGGGTCTCATTCCCATTTTGATTATTTAAATTAATAAACGTTATATATTTAAATCAACTTGTTAAAATTAATCTAGATACAAACATGATAAAAAAATTTAATATAAATCATTAATTGGAAGCCCTCAAAAAATCAGACAAGGGACGTATCTCTGGCAGAAGAATAAGACATATATAGTAGTTGATAATTAATAAATAATTATCGGGAGTGGGGCCTATGCTTGGGAGTATTTCAGTCATGTGTCCGAACCTCTAAATTTCTTACATATATATATATGTGTAATGTGTGCACGTAAGAGGAGCATCTAATCACAAGTAGGCAGGCTGTGAAAATCTTGATTGTGAAAGCTGAGTCCTCCATAGTAGAGCTAGGTACAAAAATGGAGGGCAACACTAACAAGGAAAGAGGAGGAGTAGAATGGAGAATCAACATGGGAGATGGGACATCGAGAGTTCTAGAAGCTGAGAGCAGGTTCGGATTGCAGAGGTTCGTGTCCAAGGTGGGCGGCTTCTTTCAACGAGCATGGAGGTTAGGAGTAAACGAGCCAAAGAAATTGATACATTGTGTTAAGGTGGGGTTGGCTCTCTCTCTGGTTTCACTCTTCTATTACATGAGGCCCTTGTATGATGGAGTTGGTGGCAATGCTATGTGGGCTGTCATGACTGTCGTCGTTGTCTTTGAGTATACCGTTGGTACGTTCTCAATCAATTACATTCACCATCTCATTCCCATGCCTCCCTAGCCTCTCTATCTTATAAATTAAGATGTATATATGCAGGGGCTACTCTATGTAAATGTGTGAATAGGGCAACTGGGACTTTCTTGGCTGGAGCATTGGGTGTTGGTGTTCATTGGGTTGCTAGCCAATCTGGAGAAAGGTTTGAGCCCATCATTCTTCAACTCTCAGTCTTTCTTCTAGGTAACTTTTTTCTTTCTTTTTTCTAACAAAAAAAAATACTAATAATATTGGAACATACTTATCTAACATGGAAGCATATGTACAGCTACTGCCGCCACATTCTCGCGTTTCATTCCATCCATAAAAGCTCGATTCGACTATGGGGCGATGATCTTCATCCTCACCTTCAGCCTCATATCGGTGTCTGGCTACCGTGTAGAGAAGCTCTTTGAAATGGCTCATCACAGACTCTCCACCATTGCCATAGGCACCTCCATCTGCATCATTACAACCATTGTTTTTTGCCCTGTTTGGGCCGGGACCGAGCTCCATAACCTCATCAGGAACAACATGGACAAGCTGTCTGATTCCTTAGATGGTACTAAACACAATCACAATATGCAACAAAAAAAATAGTAATAAAAGTAAAAGAGGGAACTGATGAGTTTTTTGTGCTCTCAACTCAGGATGTGTGGCAGACTATTTCAGTACTAACAGTGAAACTTCAGACAAAACATGGCAAGGCTACAAATGCGCCCTTAATTCTAAGGCCACCGAAGAATCATTGGTTCGTCTCCTTCTCCGCTTGATAATTTTCAAGAACAGCACAATCAAGAGGACAAGCTTACAAAACTTGGTTCGTTTCTGCAGGCGAATTTCGCTAGATGGGAGCCGGCACATGACAAGTTCAACTTCGGACATCCATGGTTGGAGTATGTCAAGGTTGGAGCCTCACTCAGAAGCTGCGCTTACTGCATCGAGGCGCTTAACGGGAGCATGAACTCGGAGGCTAAGGTGAATTTGAATGTGACAGCATGATTTAGTACTACTAGTTTGTTTAGTTTTGCCAGCACAGGAATGTGATGTTTGGTGTTGTAACTAATCTAAACAGGTTCCTGATGGCCTCAAGCAGCATTTCGGCAACTTCTGTGTGAGACTTAGCAATGCATCCTCAGGTGTGATGAGAGAAGTTGCTGTGGTGATGAGCAGCATGAAGAAACCAACAAGAATAGATTTCATGGCGGAGGAGATGAGGAATGCGGTTGAAGAGCTCGAGAACGCCTTGAAATCACTGTCGAAGCAGCCCATCCTGGCGGCTGAGGGTGTGACTCTAGTAGAAGTGGCTCCATTAGTGACAGTTTCGTCGCTGCTGATAGAGATTGCGGCAAGAACAGAAAAGCTTGCAGGGGCAGTGAATGGAGTGGCGGAGAAGGCTGAATTTGAGGTTGAGACTGCAGAGGAAGCCAAGAAAGGGCAGAGCTTGAAAGGAGGGGACTAGGTTGATGATGAAGGAAGAAGAAGACAAGGCGATGAAGACCCTTCAGAAGGTCTGAGTTTGTGAGAAAACAACCAAATTATGCTTTCTTTTAGTGAAGTTGGTTGCTTATAGGCGATGGCTATGTACAGAGCACACAAGTTGTTCAACAAAATTTGGTTATATTTTTGTTCAGGACAGAGGAAAAAAAAGGAAACTTATTTTAAAAATATCATCTTTACATTCTGCAGTTCAAGAAATTTATGTCCCATTTCCATATTTGCAAGAAGTAAGCAAGAGAGGAGAGGAAAGATGATCATGACAACAAACATAAATAACCAATCCATCAACAGTATGGAAAGTGTAATCAATGTCAAAGATAATGTCTAATTACTATCTGGGGATTGTTCGGTTTACAAGATTATATCACGAGATTAGATATATAGCGTGTTTGATACTTTGGTTCATGAGATTCAATCACACAACTCAATCCTAAATAGATAACATGAGATACTTAGTCATAACTAACTCCCTTGCAACTAAAATAATCCCAAAATTCAATCCTCTTATCTTGATACTATTTATTTTGGAAACCGAATACTAGCTGATTATATATACCCTTCCAAACTCCTATTTTTTAGGTAAAATAAAATAGTATCGTGGGCTTGACAATGTAACATTTGGGCTTCGTTTGGACAGATATTTTAATTACATTGGGCCATGGAGACAGATAAATCATCAAGTGGGTCAACAAAATTTTTTAATCATAAATTTGAATGCAAAAAAAAATTAGAAATTGATAAACTCGTATAAGGCCGTCTCCTCCGCCTCACCATTGCATGTTCCGCCCATATTTCCGCCATCAGATTCATATAAATAATCTCCATCAAATCAAAGCTTACTTTTCTCCTCATTCCTCTTTCACCATTGATTCTTTAAAAATGGTTATTCCCCCCTTTCTTTGGCACAATTACTGAGAAACGAAAAATCAGCGACATCGATCCCAATCACGATCCGCAGCAATGCTACAGCAGATTCATCGTTTTTGCCAAATGGAATCAGCTGGCGCCCCCATACGTTACTTAACTCCGTCGCCCTACCGCGAGGGCTCATTCCGATTTCTTTAGCGTCACCATCCCACGCCTCTCGATTCAATTCATCCGCATTTCTTAACTCTCCATGCCGATAAGAAATGTCGATCCCGATTCGCGGGCGCTCCATCGCCCGTAATCTCCTGCTGCATTGTTTCACGCGATCGGATCATTTTAAATTCTGCATTATCTCCATTTTATTGATAATTACTGTTTCTTCTGAATATTCTTATTGGTGGTTGTTGGTATCGGCGACCCTGCTGAGTGTTGATCACAGGAATGGGCTCAGGTACGGGCTTGCGAACGGGCTCTGGATTGGGATCTCCGCGCCCAATCCACACCGGAACTGGGAATGTGGAAACCCTAGGTATTTCTCCCTCACTGAGTTCTGCCCGTCTCACCGAGGCTGCTTACCGAGAGTCCGATTTCGTTGAGAGATGCACCAAGAGTCGATATGCTCGGGTAAATTTTGATCCAAGCAGCTCTGCGTATTTTCGGCAAAACTCCATTTTTATGCAATTACAATGGATTGGAATCTAAGTCACCCTATACTCTTTAAATATGAATGTATACTGTCACCGATTAAGCTGTAGTTATGTGAAAAGTTGCTGTTTTAGGAAGTTGTAGGATGCTTGTATCAACCACTTACATCATGAAACTCAAGTTTGTTTCATTAGTGTTTGAATGTATTGGTACATTAGCCTAGTTGTTGGTGGTGGTCTTTTATATGGCTTTGACAGCTTGCGTTTGTATTTCTGCAGTATGATGAAGTTTTAGGCAAGGGTGCATTCAAGACTGTGTACGTGTTGAAATATTTCAATTTTGTCTTCTAGATTTTGTAGTCAGTTTATGACTTGAAGGAAGTGCGAATTAAGAAACGTTGCTGTGTATTTGTGTAGATACAAGGCTTTTGACCAACTTGATGGAATAGAAGTAGCTTGGAACCGAGTGAAAATAACTGACATGCTGCAGTCACCTGAAGATATGGAAAAATTGTACTCTGAGGTTCATCTTCTTCGGAACATGAAACATGTCAACATTATAAAGTTATATGATGCGTGGATTGATGACAAGAAGAAGACTATTAACATGATCACTGAGCTCTTCACATCTGGGAGCCTGAGGCAGTGAGTTTGTTTATATTTCTCTTTCTTGTTTCTGAAGAGATTATGAGTGATTTATGCCAACAACTCGGATTTTTATGATCAGATACCGGAAGAGGCACAGAAGTGTTAACATGAAGGCTATCAAGAATTGGGCAAGGCAGATTCTCCGAGGCCTAGACTACCTTCACAGCCAAAACCCACCTGTTATTCATAGGGATTTGAAATGTGACAATATATTTGTCAATGGAAACCAAGGAGAAGTTAAGATAGGAGATCTTGGTCTGGCAACCATCATGCAACAGCCAACAGCTAAAAGTGTAATTGGTTCGTACAGCTTTCTGAATTCGCAGACAGGAATTATTCCTTAGAAGAGTGCTCAAATAGTTGACTGTTTTGGCAGGAACACCGGAGTTTATGGCTCCAGAGCTGTATGAAGAAGAATATAACGAACTAGTCGACATATATTCCTTTGGAATGTGCTTGTTGGAAATGGTCAGTATGGAGTATCCTTACTCGGAGTGTAGAAATCCAGCTCAAATATATAAGAAGGTCACATCTGTAAGCTCTCTTGCCTTCACTTTGACTCTTTTCCTGATGTTATGTGCTGTCGTTCTATAGCATTGCATTTTGTAGGGCATCTTACCTGCTGCTCTTGGAAGAGTTGCGTCTCCAGAGGTGAAAGAATTTATCCAAAGATGCCTGGTTCCGGCTCCTCAGAGGTTGTCTGCTAAGGAACTGCTCAAAGATCCATTCCTTCAAGTTGAGCTATCTGGAGAACCCATTCGTTATTCTTTGACTGTACCTGATATGATCCCCAGATCTGTCACTTCTTTGAACTACGGACCTCAAGTTATGGATATAGACCCTGAATATAACCAGTTTGTGTCTGCAGAGTACAATTTCGGGACTCCTCCTAACTCTGTGGTGGAATTTAAACGGACTCATCATAACAATGAGTTCAGATTGAGGGGAAACAAGATCAATGAAAACTCAATCTCACTTACCTTGCGAATTGCTGATAAGGGAGGTAAGCAGTGAGTTTGATTGTTCAGTCGTTGGCCGTAGGAAAGTAGCATCATCTCTTTCTTGCTCAATTTGCAGGCCGAGTCAGAAACATACACTTCCAGTTCTACCTTGACGCCGACACTGCCCTTGCTGTTGCAGCTGAAATGGTTGAGCAGCTAGATTTAGCCGATCATGATGTAGCTTTCATTGCTGAGTTCATTGATTACTTGATATCGAGGATCTTGCCGGACTGGAAACCTTCTTCAGATTACTCTGCCAGCCGTGATAAATTTGGTAGTGGCCTAACCTTTGTGTCAGACTTATGGGAGGGTGAACCAATGAGCAAGCAAGGAAATTCCTCCTACTTTCAGATTGATCGTCAGAATTTTTTCCCAGCCCCCAATTCGCACAAACAGGCAAATTCAGTGTCCAGCAATCATGGTTTGTTATTTTTTTAAAAATGTTTTTTAGGCACGTCGAGAGTCGGCAATCGTGGTTTGTTCACATCTCCCTCCATATGTTACAATTACAGGAGGAAGCAAATTATCAATGGGGTCAGCAAATTCTGGGACCATTGGAGACTATTCCTCATTGAAGAATCAAACGCCAAAGGGATCTTTTGGGTCAGCCTCTGACATGGAGTTCAGAGATCACCACTCTGGCGAGAGTCGAATTAACGGGATGGGAATTGGGTGGCCATCGATGGACCGTTTGACAGAAAACTCAGACTCCAGTTACCCTGATCAGAAAGTTTCCAAAACCGGGAGCTTTACGAGCTGTTATTCGACACTGAATTTGATCGAGAGAGACTCTGATTTTGATCTCAAGTCAGAACTCGATACAATCGAGGCACAGTATCAGCACTGGCTTCAAGAACTCCCTAGGATGAAGCGAGAAGCAATAGAGGCCGCCAAGAGTCGATGGATGGTGAAAAAGAAAGATGTTCATTGATAGAGCTTGCTTCAACTCCAACAAAAATAACAAGTTTGTTTTCTTGTTTTGATTCCGTATTGGGTCGTCGTCATGTGTATTTCGAAACATCCTTGATTGGATGTGGCCTGCTTCCTTGTGCGGATTTTTTACCCCTTCGACCCCTCTAGTTTTTCAAAGAGGGGTGAAGACTGATTATACAAGTTTTTATTTTGAACCTGTATAAAGATGTTTCATAGTTTTTTCTTTGCCTTGTGTTAATTTTGTAGTAGAAAGGTCAAATTCAGGTTTGATCTTATTGGTTGTGTACCATGTAAATTGTAAATTAATGTGAAGAAAGATAAATTCATGAACTGCTAATCTTGAGGTGAGGAAAAATGGCATGAGCACTTGTTTGTACATATCTCGCAAGAACCTGAATCCACCAGAATAGCCGAAATATAAAAAAGCTCATAAGCGATTTGAAGGGTATAAAAGCATGAAGAACTACTAGCCCTCTCTCCAAGTATATTCACACTTTCGGCATTCATAGAAGATTGTCATGGGTTCATCTGCTGACCTAGTCTGCACTTGAATAAAACCAGCTTTATCATGACCGCACGTGGGGCAGCTCTCTGCAAGACAAGAACAGATCGGGAGTGTTTGTTATAAATGTCTGGATTGTCAAGAGAGAGTGGCATAAGTATCACCTCAACAAGGAATGTCAAAAGTATATCCATGATTTTGGACCATAGGAGTTGCAAGATATTCATAGAAGAATCAAGAAAAATACACCTATAGTAAGGATTGCATAACCACTGGGTGATTTCATTGCAAGTGTGTCACCAAGAGACACATGTTTCAGCAAGTGCAACATGAGACATGGATTTGCCAATTATAACCAAAGTTTTTAGAAGGAGCAGAGTAAAATGAAATAAACCTTTAGTTTCTTGAAAGTTCCTCCGGTCTTCTTTAGTAAAAATAGGATCTATTGTCTTCTTAACCAAGCGCACGTGTCTCTTTATCTTAACCTGTTAAAGAATATGTTTTATGCATACATATCAACAGCTGTAAGTACTGACATGTGTGTGTGTGTAGAACCACATTGACTTATTCAAGATCTCTAGTCACCTGGCTCTCTATGTTGCATACATAAGGGCATGTTGGACAGGTAAATCGGGCAGGGTGCCCCATCTGTGGCAACTCATAGAGTAGCATATTCCCACAAGTTGGGCAGAACTCCATTTAAGCTTCAGCTCAAACTACCTGCTGCATTGTATCAAAAGATCCATTAGAAAAAGGCGAAATGTGATCAATACCAAAAAGCCTACTTTACAATAGATTTGCTGCCGGATATCTTGTATCGATGGATAAAGATTGTTGCCAGAATCTGAACTGTTATCGACAGATGATTAACTCAACGTAAAGGATAGCATTTATTAACTCAAAATACATCACTGAAACAAAATGATCCAGAATCCAACCCCCTATTACAACAAATTCATATGCTTTGTCGCAAATGTGCAATAACCATCGATCAATTTGCAGACACGCATATAAAAGCTTTAGACAAAGCACTGAAAGCCAATGTACGAAACTCAAACATAATTTTGTGGAAATCGGTGGAGAATGACAGATCAATCGAAGTTGTAGTCAAATGGATTTCATTGATAGCATTCACAAAATAAGCAGACAATCAGGCTAGAAATAGAATGTGTAACAGAAAATTCAAACATTAAAATGTCCATCAATAAACACATCGAAATCTAATAATTGGTTACACAGGGTGACAGGGGAAGAGACAATGAGTTTATTCAAGAACTCTAGTCACCTGGCATTCACAAAATAAGCAGACAATCAGGCTAGAAATATAATGTGTAAAAGAAAATTCAAACATTAAAATGTCCATCAATAAACACATCGAAATCTAATCATTGGTTACACAGGGTGACAGGGGAAGAGACAATGAGCCTTGTGCTCAGAAATCCCAATTCATGATTTCATGTCAGTTTTTCATGTCGAACAGGTGATCACATCGATAAAGTTATCAAAACTTAGGTGAACCGGACGTCTGCTGCCATCATCGTATCTGGAAAGGAAGACTTGCATATCCAAGACTATATAGGAGGGCATCCCTCGATTCAGTGTATCAATTTTCCATTCCAATCCGGATAAAAAATTACCCCCAATTCCAAGTCATAAATTTTACCATCAAAATTGAGCATCACATAAAGGCAGTTGCTATGAAATACCCCCAATTCAAGTCACAAATTCTCGCCCGATGCAGTTTTCTCCTACTTTAATCTTTCAATTCTATGTTAGAATACAAAGAAATTAAAAAAAATATGTCTTACCAATTAATAACCTTTGTTGTGAAGCTTCAAGCTTCTAAACATATCAGGATGGAGAGAAGGAGGAGACGGAGGCGGGCTGTGGCTGGATGAAGCGTGAACGGCGAAGGAAACCGGCGAGGAGTAAGGGAGTATATGTGTGTTTGGGAAATATGGATTAAGAATTAACTAGGGCTTTGATTAAACATTCCTAACATTTCTCTTTCAAATTTAAAATAAGAACAAAAATAATTTATACATTTATATAATATCTTTAATTTTAAATTCAATTGAATTAAATTATAAATTATTTTCGTTATTAATAATGTTATTCTATTGCAATAAAGAGGAAACGATATGAATAATTTATGTTTCAAAGTAATTATACAATATTTAACAAAACAATTTTTTAAAATATGTTGATATTTAATTTATAATTTTATTATTTTTCTAAATTATTGAAGAATGATTAGTAAGTAATTTAATTTAAATTAAATTAATTAATATTTAGAAATTGATTTTCAACGTAAAATCTCAGAAACGTTCAATTATGCATTGTATGATGTTTAGTAGAACTACTAATGAAGTAGAGATGTTATGATCCGCTGGTGCTACATGCATATTTCTAAATTTTAGAGAAAAAAATATTGTTGTAACAACGAGATATATAAAATTTTATTCCAACTAACAAAATTTACATATACAATATTGATCTTACCAACTACACATTACAAAAGAATTTTAGTATACAAACAAGAAAGATCTGTCTTTACCAATGGCCAATCAGCAGTGATTTTGTTTTTGAGATAAACAGCAGTGGCCTTGAGTAACATAATCCCACTTAGAAAGGTGATTACCATCTAAACTTACATAAAAAAGAATGCTTTGATCAATAATGAGCTACTTACTATTCAGAAGTAAGAAGACTGATCATGGAGCACATTCAATTGAGCAAGTATTCTTGCTGCTAAAGATCTCAGCCTGCTTCCCCTTTGAGTCAAATCCACCAACGGCATATGAGCTGCATCTCCGTATTTCTGCTTATATTCAACTAATCGAAAAATCCTCTCCAAACAATTCATCACTTTCTCCTGCAGGCTAGCACAAGGGCTGCTGATCAGTCTGATCATAGCAGGGATTGCGTTGGCCTCGTCTAGCACCTTGCAACCGCTTTGCAGCAATTCGTTGTCGATTAGTGTCAGGAGGGCGTCTAGAGCTGCCTCACAGACTCCAGCATCTTCACTTCTGAGGGCACGGCTAAGTGGCTCGACTGCGCTAGCTTCTACTAGGCAAAATGAAGACTCAATCATACAAAGCCCATGGTGAACGGGGCAAGCTGCCTCAGGCAATGCAGAGAAGCACCAAAGGCTTTGGCGCCTTGAGATCTGTCTGGTTAGCCTCCGTGAGCTCTGTGAGAGATGACCGAGAGAAGTGGCTGCTCGTTTTACTGTCAAGCTGGTTCCCACCTCTAGCAACCGTACCAACGAGGGGATGGCTCCTGCTTCTGCTACTTTCTTTTGTAACTCCAGACTTTTTGGAGTGGTTAAACGGCATATAGCTCCCACTGCGTTCTCTAGAAGCTGAGGTTTTTGGTGTGCGCTGTTTCTATCATCGGAAAGAAAACCAAATATTGTTTGGAGATTGCGTGATTCCAGCAGCCACTCGGAGATTTGAGTGGATTCTGGGAGGCTAGCAATTGTGCCTAGTGCAGAGGCAGTCTCATCCTGGTTGTTTGAAGTATTGAGAATCTTGAGCAGTGATTCGATTGAATTTTGTGTCACATGCTCCAAAATTGTGTCTCCTTCAGCATCTTCGATCAAGCAGTCCAATAGCTTCACAGCATTTGCACGTAATGATATGGCATCATCGACCTCACATAGTCGAAATAAGGTTTGCACAGCTGAGCACTGCCAAGGAAATTTAATCAGGCAAAACTCATAATCAATCTTAATTATTATGAAGTTGAAATTGTCAAAATTTCCATAATGAGTAGAGATGTTTATCACTGTTTATCATCATAATTAAATAAGAAAGAAGATCTCTAAAGCATTTCTGGGATTTTAGGTGGCCTCAACTACTTCCAAAAAAGGAACAAAATAAAAGTGGCTTTAGCTTTATCTAAAGCGTTACTCACGCATTCTAAACTAAACTGCAGTACAGATACAAAAAATATTAGTATAATAAATTTGACTGCTTTAAAGCACTGGATTTGAGTAAAAACGCCACAACATCACTTGAATACAGGCCTGTTCTTATATTCTGACATGATAAACGTCATAAGATAGTGTCAAAATAATGGATCGGTTAAGACATGGAAGAATTTATATATATACTTGATGCATTTTGACAATCCTGATGATAGAGTTAGCAACACATCATATCACTATGTAAAAAGTCCTATGATCTGTCATTTTACTTAAAGCAGATATTTCAAACATGCAGCCATCTATAAATTGTACGAACGAACTCCCAATCCAGAATACTATGTCAAACAGAAAGGATATCCTATTATAATTTATTATCCATGCTCCTCTAAACATTATAAGGAGACCCAGAATAGTCTAAGGACTAAACGGTTTCCAATATTAAAAAATTAGAAGTTACCCTGTAGTAATGTTTTTACCTCTCTCAGTTTTGACTTGACAGTATCAGCAGATGGAGATCGACAAATTGCATGAAATGCCCGGAAAATCTCTTGCTGCAGAGCAGGGACTGTCATAGTACTGAAGGAAAAGAGTTCGGAAATATCATCACCAGTTTCCAACATCAAAACTGGTTCTGAATCAGAATCTTCTTTAGTTATGGTTGACTGAGCAAGATTCACAATAGTAGCTGCGACTAGCTCACGCAACCTCTGCAATGATGTCTGGCGGTAGAGGATGTCCAGGAACGGACGCACTGCACCTTTCTTTATTATCTCCTGCCCATTCTTTTGTAAGCTTGAAATATTGAGGAGGGCTTGAACTGCTACTATCTTCATTTCAACATCATCATGGGGAACTAAGTCAAGTAGCAAATCCAGTACACCGCATTCAACGAGGGATGCTTTTTTATGATCAGTCAATTCCATCTCCCCCAATGTTTTTGCCATTCTCATCTTAACCTGATCAGATCCTGTTAAGAACTCCCGCAGGTTATTTCAGAGAATAATATCTAACGTATTGAAAAATCAAAGCTAGAAAAGGACAAAGAAACACACCTGAAGAAAGACGTTCCAAAAGATATGTAAAATAGTTATTCTTCGCCATGAGGATAACATTGTCATCCGAGTACGAAAGGTTGTCCAAAACATTCCTCGCATCTCTGGCGGCTTGAAGGTCAGTATTGCTCAACATTGTTACCAGAAGAAGTATGCAACCCTGGACCTTCCCAATGCTATCGCGAACTGCTTCACATTTTGATAATTCCAGCAATAATGTTACAGCTAATTTTCCTTCCCCGATACGTCGCCCAAGAAACCGAACAATGTGTTCAATAGAACTCTCAACTGTGGCAATCCTTTCCTGAAAAATGCATCACGAGCAAAATGTAAAAAAATCACCATCGTCATATAGGCTATAAGGTGTAAATAGGTGGCGATATATAAGTACCTTAGCGTCGTCATTGTCCTTCACCAGCAAGCAAAGGACACAAAGAGCTTTATTCCTGATTTCTCGATTTTTGACACTAAGCAGTTTAACAAGAGTTGGTATGTAATTCTCCAAGATCAACCATTCTTTGTGGATTTCTCTCTGTTCACAAAGATCCTTGACCTGTCCGAGGCAATCAATCAGCTCTTCCTCACTGTCTGAGGAAAGCCGGGACTTGAGGGAAGCCACCATGATCATGTTATTTCGTTCCCTCCATTCTTCAATAGACTGCCTCAGAGTTTTATTAGGCCTAAGCATTGATATTTCTAATGGATTTGAAGTAATGGGACATGATGGCTCATCTGCCTCAGACAACCACCTCTCAATGGCACTCCTCTCGAAAGTATGCCCAGAAGGAGTCTCCACTGGATCAATCATAACCTCAGTGGTAATTGGGCAAATAAATGACATGAGAGGCTCTAATGGCTGCACCCCTAAAGATTTTCTCTTGTATAGGTATTTCCTTTCTTTATCATCAAGGGATGATGCTACATCTGCCCTCTCTAACAAAGCAATTATTTGATCCATCTGTATTGCTTCAGCCTTGTCTTTCATCGAGCTTAGATTGTCTATTTCACTCTTGAAATCATCAAATTCCTTTTTCAATGCCGAACGATCAGTTGAAACCCCAACAGCCTTTGCAATTGAGACCAACAAATCATTGGCATAGCTTCGATCAACATTCCTCTCCTGTATGCCTGACTCTATCTTCTCCAGAATATCTTCCTCGGCCATTGCAGCTCTGAACTCAGCATTCTGCATGTTCGTAATGAGCTGCTCAAAGTCATCCCTCATCTGTAAAGACATATTTAAAGATGCAAAAGGGATGCAATTGATCGCACGGACAATCTCTTTAGTGATTGCTTCAATTTGCTTAGCAATTGAGCGCGAATTCACCAAGAGGTAAAATCGGTTTCTTTCAGTACACTCCATGATCAGCTTGTTCCCCTCCCTCACCTGATGGTTGAGAATCTCAATGAAGTTCTCTATGCCTTCAGAGGAAGCAATGTGTCCCCTGTTCAATTCTTTCAAGAGAGGAACAAGCCCGTCCAAGTAAGACGAGAGTTTGATAAAACTTCTCTTGCCAACAAGGACATTTTCAGATGCAACCACAATCCCAATGATAGCCTCAATAATATGAGAAGCGGCGTCCATCAATGGACCAGCCGAATTGATCGCTACGTCCATCACCATATTCAGCAATCAGCCAGAGTCCACACAGTTGAAAGAAGCTCTACATAAAAGGTTCAGCTATCATCACATTTCAAGCACCTACATACATACATACATAATCAATGTCACTAAACCCTAACTGTACTCATCTATTCACCAATTAATTAATTAATTCTACTAATGAAATGACCCAAAAAAATTAAAACTCTAACAACACAGCTCGATTTGCAAGGGGGTTTATAACGAAAAATCAGATGTTTATAACGAAAACCGCAAACGCAATAATTCAATTGAAGACCATAAATATGTAGATAAGTCAACGGAGGAGGGGTTTAGAAGCTATAGAACAACTGACCTAGTAGACGACTTGATGATGGTTGCTCATCCAGGAGGAAGACGGGTGCGAGAAGATTGTAGCAGTGGAATTCGGTCTCAGCAAGACTAGTTGGAAAAGGTAACAGTCTTGCATGAAATGATGAGCTGAAATCGGATTTGTGTTGAATGAGTAGAAGGAAAAACTAAAAGATCCACGGAAAGAGGCCCAATAAATTTACCGCAAAATATTAACGACTTTGCTTACTAACAACTTACTTAGACGATTCTCTGTATCTGTAACGGTCTTGTTCCGGGTTGTTTCTCATTCGGGACACACTTCATTCATGTTTGCGGAAAATATTCGACTTCCAAAACCAAGATTTTCCACTTTGGATTTTTTTGAGGTCATTCACAACGCTGTTACTATACATAATCGTCCCTTAAAACACTATTTGCGGGCCCACTGTACTTTTTTACTCCATCCCTTAACTAAGGGACGGAACCTGCAATCCTCCGTCCCTTAACCGTCCCTTAAATTACTATTCATTCAATTTCATTTTTTTATTTTTTTTCCACCAAATTCAATTAATAAAAAACACTATTTCATTAAAAATAAAATAACATTACAACATAAAATAAAAATACAACTTAAAATTCAAAAAATAAAAAAAATACATAATTAAAATCCTAAAAAAATAAAAATGACATAATTTAAAATACAATTTTATAGAAAATAAAAAAAACTACTCCGCCGGCGAATCATCCCCCGAAGGCGGTGGAGGTGCCCTCAGGCCACTTGGAGGCGGGATACCAAGTTGTGCCGCCATAAACAGGACTCCGTTAAACCAGGCTTCATATTGGGTGGGCGTAAAGCGGGAAGTGTCCGCCATTGTGGCGGTAATGTAGATTGACATAAGGGAGTTCGAGGGTCCCCCGAGCCCGAGCCCGCCTGGCTTGATTCCGCTCGTCCCCTCCTCCCTCTAGCCGCCTTCGCCGCATTTCTCCCTTGCGGCCAACGGCGCCCACGGGAGGACCCCCCGGCATCGTCTGCCGGGTTCTCCTCCTCCTGCGAGGCAAACTCTTGTGGCCTGATGCCCGAACCGCCCTCACCAGACGAGTATTGGCCACTCGCCGTGTGCTTCGTGCGCTTCGAGGTCGAGCCCGAGCTGGACCGCACACTGCCGGTCTACCTTTCCTCGTCCCTGACGACCTCCCAAACATTGGCATATTTGAATTGTTTGTCGGTGTCTTCGTAGTAAACCCGCAAAGTCGACCTCAGAATGTCGGCTCCCGTGGCTCTTCTTTGGTACTGAGCCGCTTCATTCTTGTAGATGGCGCAGAATCGTTTGACCTCTCTGTCGACTCGGTCAAAGTGAGCGCGGAGCATCTTATATGTGCGGCGGCGGGTATTTTTCGGCATAATCTCGTGGTAGGCCTCAGTGACCTTTTCCCAGAAGCACTTCCGGGGTTGTTGATTCCCGACGATAAGATCGTACGAGACGTTGATCCAGGCGTTATACACAGCCAGCGTTTCTTTGGGGTCATACGGATGTCGGCCTAGATCCTCCTCCTCCTCCTCCGCCTCCGCCTCCGCCCTGGAGCCTCCCCCGCCTCGGCCTTCTTCTGGAGTGGGTTGAACTGGATAATCCTCCCGAATCTGGGATAATCCATGCGAATACCGCGGGGCGGAGGGCGGGCGTATGCATCAACATCAAAATTGGGTGGTTGGTACCCCCCGGCGTGCCCGAACCCTGTGTGCCCGGCGTCGAGCCTGATGTCGACGAACCGGAACCACCCAATCTGTTGTACATGCTCCCCCAGTCGCCGAACGCGTTGAGATTCCACGCGCCGGAGCCGCCACCGCCGAAGTTTCAGTCGTCGGACATTTTGTGATTAGATGTTAGATGAAAATTGGAGAGGAAATGGAGATGAATTTGGAAGAACAGATGTGTAGTTGTGTGTGAAATGAGGATGAATTAGGAGTATTTATAGAGTAAAAACATAAAAAATAAAAAAAATGAAAACGGCTCTTTTAAACGGTAACATTACCGTTTCACTTTTTTCGATTTTTTTTATTTAATTCGATTTTTTTTAAAAATAATTATTACGTCAGCGTGGCGAGTGGGCGTCACGCATGGCCTGGGAACGCGCCACGTCGTCGCGGCGCCGTGTTACGTCCCGGCGGAACGGGTTTCGTGACGAGATGGTGACGGGCTGGGGACGAGAAGGGGTGCCGCAACGCGTCGCGCTGCCGTCCCGTCCCTGCGTGACGGGTTCCGGGCCACCCGCGTGACGCGTTGCGGGTGGCCTAATACTCCCTCTTCTCTGAATAGGAGTCCTATTTAGTTATAACACAAATTTTAAGAAATGTAAAGAAAAGTGAGTTAATAAATTAGAGGAATATGGGCCTCACTTATATATACAGTATTAATTTTATAACAAAGAGTGAAATATGCAAATGATCCATAAACTATGCGTTTTGCACACAAATAGTACCTAAACTTTAAAAATATCGCCAGTAGTTTGCAAATTTTGCATTAGAGATATTAAGCATCTAAGTGAGTATATAGAATAAGTCCAAGGAATGGAATATAGTGTTAGAATTGGTATACTGAAAAGCATATTTCGAGCATGTTGCACGGATAGAATTGCTTGTATACAATAAACTCTACAATCCACTTTTATCCCAAGGCGATAAGAAGTAATTTTGTCGCATTAGTGTTTGCTTATGCATTTATAAGATGTTTCTCAAACATTTAAATGTATAAGAAGCAAATAAGTCTAATTCTTTTGCATAGTAGACTGGTCGTGAACGACGTTCACAGAAGGTGACGCAGTCGGTCCTTTGTAGAAGAGAAATAGAATTTCATAACCCAGATAGGCTTTGGCTATCTATCGTGAAAGGTTGCAGTGTCAGTCCGCATGTTTCCTTACCTTAGGAAATAAACGACACTGGTGTGGTATAGCACTGAAGGATCTAACAGTTGAGATAAGTCTTTTTTTGCTATTTACTGAAAGACGAGGTCTCGGTGATTGTTATTTCTTAATCATTGTTGACATAACATTGAGCATACGATATTGATTATGCACTACTTTGATTTATCAAATGGTGCGGATTTTTCGCAATCCAAGAATCCTGGTATCTTGGGTAGTGGTGATCAATGTCTAGAGGTGCTAGTATTGTTATTGCAATGAATCGTGTGCTGGGTGAGTCCAGTTTGATAATATCCTCAAGAGGTGTTCGAAAAAGGTTTTATTATTCAGAAACCCGGCCGGTTGGAATTTATTCCAGAATAATAAATAAAGATTTTGAACTAGACAACTCTTGGAAAAAGATAGTAATTAATTAAAGTCAAATAGCAGACTTAAATTAATTAATGGATATTTATATCTTAAACACGAGAAATAATAAATTAAAGAGGTAAAGCCCGGATTACTCGTAATTTGGGATTGGACGGGCAGTCAATATTATTATACTATAGTGGATGATAATAATATTCTATTGGACTTGTATTAAATTGGGGCTCAATTTAATTAGTAAAAGTCCAACAGGTTTGGCCCAAGTCCAACCTCCATGGATCCCTAATCTGGCCCATCATAACTCTATATAAAAGGAGATTAGAAAGGAGATTCAATGAGAATTAATAATTAATTTTCGTGCTCCCCTGTGGGGGTGGACGAAAAATCGGTTTTTGAGAAAACTGATATTCTGTCTTCATTCTAATCAAGCCCTTTTCGATTCTGATAAGCTTTGCCCACCCAAAGGTCAGATTCTGAGTTCGGGATACAGATTAGAAGATTCGTGGTTGAGTACGAAGAACATCACGTGGAGAAGGCGCAAGCAATCCTCGATTCTTTGGAGAATCAGATCGGTAATTCTAAACCGTAGGAATTCATGTTTTAGGTTTTAATTCCTTTTACATGAATTATGTGCGTTCTTGGATGCAATTCTGTGTTTAACATGTAGTTAATTAATCCCATAATCGGTCAAATAGATCCGTAGATCTGATTTATTTGTGAATGCATGACTTCCGCTGTGCAAGGGGCTCCAAACCCCAGCAATTGGTATCAGAGCCAATTTTTGGCTCTGATTATGTGGATTAATTTCATGTGAATTGCTCATGTTTATTGTTTGGTTCATTGTTTGGTTCGTGTTTAATTTGGCTTCGAATGTACGAACACGAAGAACAATTAACAATTGAGCGCTCTCGTTTTGATTGACTTCTCACGGAAACATGTATATGAATCCTTATTATATGTTTTTGTTACTTGAATCACTTTATATTTATAAAGTAGTAATGATTACATGGAATAATAATGATTATATTGGGGAATTACATGGAGCGTGATTTAATTCTCAATTCGTGTTTGTACGTGATTGTGGTGAATTGAATTACAATTATGATATCGTTGCGATATGTGAGGACGAGTCGCAATCGTGTTGTTGGTTCACATCGAGGGCAGTAGCGGCTGAGGTAATGCAGCTGCAGCAGCTATCCTTGATGCGGTACAGTGGCTGACCAGATCAGCTGCGAGACATTGAACAGCTCACAACGGGTGGCTGGGCAACCTCGTGCAGCAGTCAGTGTGCACAGCTCCAACGGCGGCGTTTGTGCGGCAGAGACGGGGCAGCAGCGGCTGCAGTCCGAGTGGGAGCTCGTTGGTGGCATTTCCGGGCTCGTGTGGCAGCGCAACTTTCCAAATTAGTTAGGGTTTCCCCAATCCTAGAAACTAATTTTGGATAAATTCAAGATTAATTTTGAATAAAATTTGAATCTATCTTTAGTAGGATTATCTACAATTTAATTTTGATTAAATCATGGATTAATTGAATATTTATCTTTATTTTATGAATTTGGATAGATTAAATTCTATCTAGACAAATTCTAGATAAATTAGGATAATAATTAATCTTATTTTATTTTGTCTTATGGATTTATTTAGATTTAATTCTATATGAATAAATCCTAGCTAGACTAGATAAATAATTAATTACATTGGATTTTATCCTTATTTAATGGATTTAGATATATTTAATTATATCTAGAGAAATCCTAGATAAATTTGGATGAATAATTAAATTTATTTCGGTCATATGGATTTAGATAGATTTTATTCTATCTTATTGAATCCTTTATTGACTAAGATAAATATTAATTAAGTTTATTCATATCTTGTAGATATTGATAGATCTATATCTATCTAGAATATATCTTAGTAGATTTGGATAATTAAAATCCATGTTTATCTTTATCTTGTGGATATTTATAGAATTAATTATATTTAGAAAATATCCTAGTAGATTTAGATAATTAAATGTATCTCTATCTTATAGATATTGATAGATTTATATCTATCTAGAATATATCTTAGAAGATTTAGATAATTGTTAATCCAGTATTGTAATTATCTTTTGGATTTAAGATAGATTTAGTTCTATCTAGTTAAATCCTAGTTGAATTAATTAATATTAATTCTAGTTTATCCTAATTTTATGGATATAAATAGATTTATTTCTATTTAGATAATATCCTAGATAAATTTGGATAAAGATAATACAAGATAATCCTAATCTAATTGGATTTTGATAAAGTTAATTTTATCTAGAATAAATCCTAATAGATATGATATATTCTAGTTTCTTATTCTAAATAATTTAAGATTTTCTTAAATCTTAGAGTGATTGGATTTTATCTTCGTCTTATGGATTTGGAGAAATTTGTTTTTATCCTGAAATATCCTGGTAAGATTTAGATAATGATAATCCAAGGTCAGTATTATCTTGAATTTTAGGATTTGATTTTATCCATGTAAAATCTAGAATAATCCTAAGAGGATTTAGATAGATTCAATTCTATCTAGATAAATCCTAAATTAATTTGGATAACCATTATCCAAGATAAATCTTAACAAATCCGAAATTCCTATTTTGGATAAGATAAGCAATTAATTATTTAATTAAATCTTCCTAGATTTATTAAATAATTTAAATAATTATCCAATGATTAATCACCATGAATTAAATGGATTTATCTGTTTATTTGGTGTTAATCTATTTTAAGTGGATTATCTGCCTTATCTACTTATGTGATAATTATGCAAAACCATGTTTAAAATTACTAAGCGATAATTACAACAGTGTGTTGTATATGGTCTCCATAAATTGGTCTATATATGAAGCAGTTTCTAATATTATCGCGACCCACCTTAGTGGGAGCAATAATCCTACGAAATAGCAAGTTCATAAGATTAGACTTCTTAATGGTAAATTGTTTAAACTGGAAGCATGTTTCTAATATTATCGCGACCCACCCTAGTGGGAGCCATAATCCTACGAAATTGCAAGTTCATATGTTTAAACATATTTATAAGATAGCTATGGAATTTTGTTAGTGGCGTGCGACCTTCCCTAGAAGGAGTATCAAAACAGAAACGAAATTCCTAGATGCTAATATTTATGGTTAAAGCTTAGGCAATATTTGGCGGCCATGCCACCTTAGTGGTCTCTGGACTATTCGTCGGTATTGTGACCAGGAAATTGTTGGAATCCAAATTTGTATGATCTCCCTAGAGGCGTACTTATTTGGTTTTCACAGTTGTGAGATACATAAATTGTTTTGTGGTTGTTTGCGATTATGTATCAAGCATAGTATGTGATAAATAGTTTTATTTCTTCTCAGCCAAATTCTTAATAATGTATGCGAACCTTAATGAAATCAAACTCGAAGGCCAAAATTATGTAGACTGGAAATGTAAATGGATAAGATTCTCATTGCTGAAAACTAAAGTTTGTATTCACCAATTCATGTCCTCCATTTCCTCGACAAAATTCCACAAAGAAAGTTTGAGAATGCATTTTATGCATGTACTTGACAAGTTCTTTGAGGAAGAAGATCAAACTATTTTTTTTTAAGTAGTGAGACAAGTCTTGGTTTTTATTGATGATAAAGAGATATCCAATAAGGACGTTGTCCAGATTCTATTGGAATATCCACAAGAGATAGAATGTTTTGAGGAATCTTCTGATTTAGTTACTCAAATATTTTCTACACTCAGTTCATCGCCAAATGTAATAAGAAGTGAGTACAAGAAGGTTGTTACTGAAAAGTTGGAAACCTTCAGCATTGTATTCACTTTATTACTTTTGGAGGAAGATAACATGATAGTTGACGAATTCATTAAAGCTGCATCTTTCCTATGTCTTAGTTCAATCGAACAGAAGACTAGCAATGGAAAGAGGGAAGAGCTGAATTGTCATCAATGCATGCTGAAAGCAAGAAAAGCAAGAAAAATTTGGTGAAAAGGCAAAGAGAAGATGCATTGTAAGTCGGATTGACCTCTTATATAGAAGGACAATGGCTTAGATAACAATGCAACTTCTAAAGGAGAGATCTACGTCCAGTTGGGCAGTTGTTGCAGTGGGAGCTATTTTTTATGCTCACTTTATTGTTTTGTTTTGATGTATAAGACTGTTTTATTGGTACAGTTTAGTTTAGAAAGAATTTAGTTTCAGTTTCTAAACTTGTTTATGATTAAGCGATGTTCGATATCTCATTTTATAATGCGTGCATTATTGAGAAATGTGATTCGAATATCTATCATAGTACCATAGAAAAACAAATTGTACATCATAGTATCTAAACAATATAATTGCAACAAGATTGAGTTTAACACAACAGTTCAACTTCTTATACAATGAACAATAAAGTATTTATGGCACTTAGACTTAAGGCCAAGAAAGTACTTAGTAATTGTTCAAACTGATTTTGTCTAACTCAAGTGACTATCGAGATTTTAACAACTTGCTTGTTAAATAGCTTGAAGGTCAAGAAAGTCTGGTTGATGCACTATAAGTTAGAATCCTTTGGTGGTTCAAGGGATTCAGAATACTTATAGAGATGCAACATAGAAAGACTAGTAAGTCACAATGGTTTACACCATGGGAGACGAGCAAATGAGTTAAGATCAGTAGTGGGAGTTAAATCCTAGTTGACTACTCCAAGCGTTCTTCTAAAGAATGGGATAGTCATATAAGAAGATATCGAAGTCTCTCGAAGACAAGTTCGATAAGTGAACAGTTTTACTCAATAACACCTTATCAGTGATGGGATATACGTTGGAAACAACGAGTTATACCTTAAAGAAACTATCATAACATCCGTACCTTCTACAACACACGAGTTGTGGACTAGAGCCTAGTTTAGTCCAGCACATCTCAAGGTGTGGAGTTATTCCAACACATGTTTTGAAAAATGTATCCAAGTAATTGGAGGTGTGTACTGAGGTATGTTTTAAGGTTGTCTCAAATGATAGAAAAGGTACATGTTCTATAATCTTCACTGCAAGATATGTGTTTGTTTACACGAATACTAGATTCTTTGATGAAGATCATGAGGAGAACTACAAGCCTAACAAACATGGTAATTCTCAAGATAATGAGAATATCTATTTTTCATCTTAACCAAGAAGTCATACCATTAGAAACTTATGCACTAAGAAAATCAACATTTGTACCTAAGATTGTAAAAGTCGTGTCGTAGTGGGAGCGTTCTTTGCGAACATAATAAGTTCATGGGTCTAAAAGAGTCTTAAGACTCAGTCTTAGATCAACTTGAACATAATCCCTGTAAGTGTAACTACAAGGACGCAATGACTTTTTCAGATAATCATTCTTGATAAGATGATAGATTATGAATAACAATCTTAAATAGACAATAATGTTTGCAAGACTTGCGATACTACCCATAGACTATTTCAGTCAGTGGGATGCTAGTGACCTGCAAGTGTAAGCATGGATCTCAGAAGGCTAGAATAATGGCAAAGGGTTATACCCAGAGAGAATTATATTCTCGTCTGCCATTTTTGCCTAAGTCGATCTGTATATTGTCTATTGTAGCCTACATAAATTAGGATGTATGTATTATGATTATCAAGACAGTTTTCTTTAAGTAGAAGTCTTGAGGAGATCATCTGCATGGAACATCTTAATGATTATGTAATACAGGGCAAGAAAGTTGAAAGTGCACTATATTTGGTATTCTTGGTACTCTACGATGATGACATCTATAAAAGTTGATAAACAACTCAGAGGGTTATCTAGCGTAGGAAACTGGTCGTCTACCCAGTTTAAGGATGATGGATTTAAGATTATCTAGTTACATTCTAAGCATCTGTGTCATTAGATTGCTAGAAAAAGAATGTATGTTTTCTTAAAGAATCCTACATCTACACAATACTTAAACACTTTAGCATTGAAAATTCTAAGAAAAGGTTTTTCTTTTTCTAGATGGAATTATTTTGTCTCTAGTCAAGTGTTTTTCGACATTGAATGAGATCAAGAAGAATGAGACAAGTTCCATAATTGGAAGTCTCATATATGCTATGATGTGTATTAAGTTAGATATTAGCTTTGCCGTTGGCATAGAAGCATGATATCATTTTAACCATGGCCAAGGACATTGGATTGGGTAAAGAATATACTATAGTACTTGAAAAAGACTAAACGGTATGCTCTAGTTTACCAGACATCCATGTTATGTCCTTTAGGTTACATCCACTCGATTTTATAATTGATTGATGATCGAGTTATCCTCTGACTATGTGTTAACGTTAGGAGTTGTTAATCTCAGTAACTTCCTAATAGCTTTGACCGTGATTCTGAGTATGTGTATGAGTATTATATTTTGTTATAATTACTCTAGTCATATGTCTAACTCGAGAGAAACACGATCTGATAAAGCTAAGCAATCACATAGATATGAAGTATGAAATTAATTAAGGATTAAGTGCGAAGCAAGACGTTATGGTTTCCAAGATATCATCAGAGAACAACCTGGCAGAACTTTTCACAAAATGCCTATATGGCAACATGTTTTACACATGAGGTGAAAAGTACGGTAGTTCGATGTATCATGGCCCGAGACCTGCTTAGAGTATAAGTGGGAGAGTTTTGGCAGTGGGTATACTCGAAAGCATGATTTTGAGTATAAGTGGGAGATTGTTAGAATTGGTATACTGAAAAGCATATTTCGAGCATGTTGCACGGATAGAATTGCTTGTATACAATAAACTCTACAATCCACTTTTATCCCAAGGCGATAAGAAGTAATTTTGTCGCATTAGTGTTTGCTTATGCATTTATAAGATGTTTCTCAAACATTTAAATGTATAAGAAGCAAATAAGTCTAATTCTTTTGCATAGTAGACTGGTCGTGAACGACGTTCACAGAAGGTGACGCAGTCGGTCCTTTGTAGAAGAGAAATAGAATTTCATAACCCAGATAGGCTTTGGCTATCTATCGTGAAAGGTTGCAGTGTCAGTCCGCATGTTTCCTTACCTTAGGAAATAAACGACACTGGTGTGGTATAGCACTGAAGGATCTAACAGTTGAGATAAGTCTTTTTTTGCTATTTACTGAAAGACGAGGTCTCGGTGATTGTTATTTCTTAATCATTGTTGACATAACATTGAGCATACGATATTGATTATGCACTACTTTGATTTATCAAATGGTGCGGATTTTTCGCAATCCAAGAATCCTGGTATCTTGGGTAGTGGTGATCAATGTCTAGAGGTGCTAGTATTGTTATTGCAATGAATCGTGTGCTGGGTGAGTCCAGTTTGATAATATCCTCAAGAGGTGTTCGAAAAAGGTTTTATTATTCAGAAACCCGGCCGGTTGGAATTTATTCCAGAATAATAAATAAAGATTTTGAACTAGACAACTCTTGGAAAAAGATAGTAATTAATTAAAGTCAAATAGCAGACTTAAATTAATTAATGGATATTTATATCTTAAACACGAGAAATAATAAATTAAAGAGGTAAAGCCCGGATTACTCGTAATTTGGGATTGGACGGGCAGTCAATATTATTATACTATAGTGGATGATAATAATATTCTATTGGACTTGTATTAAATTGGGGCTCAATTTAATTAGTAAAAGTCCAACAGGTTTGGCCCAAGTCCAACCTCCATGGATCCCTAATCTGGCCCATCATAACTCTATATAAAAGGAGATTAGAAAGGAGATTCAATGAGAATTAATAATTAATTTTCGTGCTCCCCTGTGGGGGTGGACGAAAAATCGGTTTTTGAGAAAACTGATATTCTGTCTTCATTCTAATCAAGCCCTTTTCGATTCTGATAAGCTTTGCCCACCCAAAGGTCAGATTCTGAGTTCGGGATACAGATTAGAAGATTCGTGGTTGAGTACGAAGAACATCACGTGGAGAAGGCGCAAGCAATCCTCGATTCTTTGGAGAATCAGATCGGTAATTCTAAACCGTAGGAATTCATGTTTTAGGTTTTAATTCCTTTTACATGAATTATGTGCGTTCTTGGATGCAATTCTGTGTTTAACATGTAGTTAATTAATCCCATAATCGGTCAAATAGATCCGTAGATCTGATTTATTTGTGAATGCATGACTTCCGCTGTGCAAGGGGCTCCAAACCCCAGCATATAGAACTAAATAAACGGACTTATTCATCTATCTACATGAAAGATCCATATGATAATTCATTTTTGTCTTCGTTTCTTTGTGTTTTGTTCTTGTCTTCGAATTTAATAAAGAAAGAGTTATCCGCAACTTTTGATTTTGATTCTTTCTACAATTAGATCTTAGGTCGCCAAAGAAAACTCCCCATTTAGTTACTTTGATTCCGATAAGATTCGGATAAGCTAACTACTTGTTTGCTACAAATATAAAAATGGAACTTAGTGCACTCTACTTGATTGACTTGAGTGTTCGTGTTTATTTATGGCATGAAACAACTCGGAGTATGGGTCTAGCTTATTGATACATTCCATAAAACTCTACTTGAATCCATTTTTCTTTTTTTTACAGACAAAATCCGTGCTCAAAATAAAATTCAATTGAGCACGGATTTTTCTGGCCCAAGTGTATCTTGTCTTTACCACGAACCATTTTCCTTGTTTAACAATAATTGCGGTTTTGCCAATATTTGCAGGTTGCTTAATTTTTTTTCTTCCACATAGGGGAAATAGAGTAATCCGGTGGTATACTATATGTATATGCATCTTAGAGCTTCTTCTAACGACTTATGCATTTTGCTATCATTTTCAATCAGACGACCCATTAATCCAACTAACGGAGGATTATAAATGGATCCTTTTTTTGGATTTTCATTGGAGATTAGGAATAGATGGACTCTCTATAGGACCCATTTTACTAACGGGGTTCATCACTACTTTAGCTACTTTAGCGGCTTGGCCGGTTACTCGAGATTCTCGATTATTTCATTTCCTGATGTTAGCAATGTACAGTGGACAAATAGGATTATTTTCTTCTCGAGATCTTTTACTTTTTTTTCTCATGTGGGAGTTAGAATTAATTCCCGTTTATCTACTTGTATCCATGTGGGGAGGAAAAAAACGTCTGTATTCGGCTACAAAATTTATTTTGTACACGGCAGGGGGTTCTATTTTTCTTTTAATGGGAGTTCTGGGCGTCGGCTTATATAGTTCTACTGAACCAACATTAAATTTGGAAATATTGGCTAATCAGTCCTATCCTGTGGCCTTGGAAATATTCTTTTATATTGGATTTTTTCTTGCTTTTGCTGTCAAATTACCAATCATACCCCTACATACATGGTTACCAGATACCCACGGAGAAGCGCATTATAGTACTTGTATGCTTCTAGCCGGAATCTTATTAAAAATGGGAGCGTATGGATTAGTTCGGATCAATATGGAATTATTTCCTCATGCTCATTCGCTATTTTCTCCTTGGTTGATAATAGTGGGCGCAATGCAAATAATCTATGCAGCTTCAACATCTCTGGGTCAACGGAATTTAAAAAAAAGAATAGCCTATTCCTCTGTATCTCATATGGGTTTTATAATTATAGGAATTGGTTCTATTACGGATATCGGGCTCAACGGAGCCCTTTTACAAATAATCTCTCATGGATTTATCGGTGCTGCACTTTTTTTCTTGTCCGGAACAACTTATGATAGAATACGCCTTCTTTATCTTGATGAAATGGGTGGAATAGCTATCCCAGTGCCAAAAATGTTCACGATGTTCAGTAGTTTTTCGATGGCCTCCCTCGCATTACCAGGTATGAGTGGTTTTGTTGCCGAATTACTAGTCTTTTTTGGATTAGTTACTAGTCCAAAATTTCTTTTAATGACAAAAATCGTAATTACTTTTGTAATGGCAATTGGAATGATATTAACCCCTATTTATTTATTATCTATGTTACGCCAGATGTTCTATGGATACAAGATATTTAACGGCCCAAACTCTTATTTTTTTGATTCTGGGCCGCGAGAATTTTTTCTTTCAATCTCTATTTTTTTACCCGTACTCGGTATTGGTATATACCCAGATTTCGTTCTTTCACTATCAGTTGAAAAGGTTGAAGTTATCCTATCTAATTCTTTTTATAGATCGTTTTTTTATTGATAAAAAAATGAAAAAAAAACGATCTTATTGTTTACAAAAAGGTTCGTTGTACAATGAAAAAAGAAAAAAAGAAGGCTTTTTCTTATCTTGGGTTAAGTAAAAAAAAATGAATTTGAACTAGCAAGAGTCTCGCGAATCAAAGTCACGGGGCTCTCGTTAGTTCACACAAAGTGATATTCATATGTGTTGGTGTAATAAAATTTTCATACTTTTTCACTATTCATCATAACTTTGCACCAAAAATGCCCCTAAAGGCATGAAGGACATTTTTGGACTTTCATATCTAGGTATTGGATTTGATATTTTCTTTATCTTTCTCTCTTGTACTAACTAAATATGATATTTTCTTATAGTTTGAGTACCTAAAATGATATTATTCACTTCACTTCTTCAATCACTTTATGTTATATTTTCTTTCTCTCTCTTTCTCTAAAAGTTTTAGGAAGTAAAAAATTAAAATAAAAAAATACACTATGAAATTCTTAAAATAAGTTGTTGGAATGTGAGACTTACTTACTATTTATAGTAAAAGTGACATAGGACTCATATTATGGGCTGATCGAAATAGCAAAACAAAACTCTTATTATAAGACGGAGGTTGTATGTGGAATACTATATACTAACATCTTTTACTGATTAGCCTCTTTCGATGACTATTCAAGAAATGGTATTCGTTGGGTCGTACACAGTTAACAATATCATGTCGTATTCCGGCTCCAATGTCGTCCACTTCGTCACTTCCTCGCTGAAATAATAACTGCACACTCATTTTCCTGTTCAAATGCGGCATTAAAGTAGTACATGGCTTGAGTCGCTTGACCATCACAACTTGCCCCAAATAACATGTACGTATTTCTTCATGCTTTATTTACATTTATGAAAACTTTAAACTGCTAAGGTAAAATCATAAGCTCCACAAATAAAAAGGTTTTGTGGAATCAAAAGTGACAGTTTTTATCTAATTATATAAACCCTTAACCCCAAAGGTATAAAAAAATTTATCTAATTGTCGATATATTATTAAAATTAAGACAGTTTTTAACATTTGAAATTATACTACATCACTTTCTCTTTTCTATTCTCTTCGATCGACCCTTTACGGCCCCACCTGGATCAGTGACCTTGTTGATATTTATAAAGATAAAACTCTCTTAAAATTGAATACGGTTAATACATAATAAAAATGATATTTGGTATTGATCCTAAAATCATAAATTTTGGCTAAATTTTGATATTTCTATAAATTTAAAACTTACTCTAGAAATCATGAATTTATGTCATGTAGTGAATTACCAAGAGTTTGATTCTTCCTTGAAATAAATTCGACATAGTATGTCGGATTAGACCATCTGCAACACTGTCTCTTATCCGTCTCTTAACCGTCTCATCTCTTAACTATTCATGGGCTCCACTGTACTTTTCACTCCATCTCTTAACTAAGAGACAGAACCTGCAACCCTTCATCTCTTATCCGTCTCTTAACCATCTCTTAAATTACTATTCATTCAATTTCATTTTTTATTTTTATTTCAAACAAATTCAATTAATAAAAACACACTGCATTAAATAAAATAAAATTACAAATTACAACTTAAAATTCGTAAAAAATTAAAAAAAAACATAATTAAAAATCCTAAAAAAATTTAAAATACATAATTTAATTTCTTCCGCCAAATTTTGTCCAAATGTGCTCCATTAGATCATCTTGGAGTTGGGCGTGGGCGGTAGAATCACATGTCCTTGCCCGAATAGACAACCGTTCTTGTATAGACGAATGAACTCCACTACGAGGCAGACTACTTGCGGTGGAGCTTCCGGGGGTTTCGGGTTCGAACCAGTTTCCCGCCTCAGGTCCTTCGTCTTGGACAATCATGTTGTGCAAGATTATGCACGTATACATGATGTCGACTATACTCTCCATAAACCACGTACGAGCCGGGGCTTTGATAATGTTGAAGCGCGCTTGGAGAACCCCGAACGCCCTCTCCACATCCTTGCGAGCAGCCTCCTGCGGAAGAGCACAGTCGTGGCGAGACAGCTTGAGCGCCGTCTCGCAGCGACGGGCGTCTCAGCGGGCTGAGGACGAGAAGGGACGCTGCAACGCGTCCCGCGCGCGTCTCGTCTCGTCGGGACGAGATAAGGGACACCCGCGAGACGCGTTGCGGGTGCCCTTATGTAGGTTGCCAAACCGGTGCTTTTACTGAGTGAGTGAGTGTAAACCGACTCGTTTTGTGCGTTACTTGATTTTAAAATTTACTCTAAATTTTCATCCAATTTGTAGAAATTTCACTATATTACATAAGTTTATGATTCTCGCGATCAAGTTTTAAATTTTTGGGATATACCAAATTTTGGTCCAAATTTATGATTTGAGATAAATGATTATATATGGAGTCCAGTATATTGAATTTTGTGATATGCAGTACTTCTATAAAGGGTTTGACCCTAATTACTGAGTTATTGTGATGGTAGAATTTAAACGAAACGGTTTAGCTTATAGTCAAATGATAAACTCAATCGATGATGTGCCACAAAGCTACAAAAAATAGAAGTAATTTCGAGACTAAAATTGTTGGGTTTGCCTTTGAAGTAATTTCGTGGGGGTTCTGTTTTGGTCAACTAGCTTATGACTCTCTGCCATTTGGCGAAGAAAACACGTTTCCATTTCTCTGTCTTTTGTTCATCCTAATTAACAAATGTATTTTCTCTTCTAATCTAAAATGTTTATTATTAATAATATATAGAATAATGCTAAAACATTCAAGACATTAAAAGTGGGGTCTTTTAATTTTTGTTTAATTTAATTGAATTCTGAAACTCTAAATATTTAATCGGACCAAGCAATAACATAAGAAATTTACGAGAGAAATTTTCTCCAGCTATCCACTAATCCACCTACTTATCAAATTTATTTATATAACGATAATGATACTAACATTCCTATCAATTGTACTCCAACACGCTTTCCACCGAAACGCGTATATGTCTCATAATATAACGTATAACATGTGTGTGATTTTGACAAAATAAAGTCAAAACAAAAGACAAATATTTAACAATAATAAAATACAAATTAATTGGTAAGATACTCCCTTCGTCCGCCATTAGGAGTCACATTCTTTAGTGGCACAGATTTTAAGAAGTGTTAAGAAAAATAGGTGAAAAAGAGTTAGTAGAATAAGGGTCTCATTTGTATATATTAGTTTTAAATAAAATGTGAGTGAAATGAGTTAGTGGAAGTTGAGACTCTATTACCATTTATGGTAAAAGTGAATCGAGATTCCTATTCGCGGACAGACTAAAATGGAAAAACGGCATTCCTATTCGCGGAGGAAGGGAGTAACTTTTTTCTACTATTATATAGCAATATGTATAAAGGGAATTCAGAACTCATTCTTATATTAAAATTTATATGATTTATTTTATTTAGTAAGGATAAATTAGGAATCAATGTGAATCTTTAAAAAATCTCAAAAAAAACACCCCCTAAAACTTAAATTTTGTGTATAATTTTTTAATTTAAATTATTTTTACACATACCATATAGTATCATATTAAAAGTAATTTTACAAGGATGGTAATGAAATTCAATTGCATACGTTCAGATGTAAAAAATTGCATGAAAATATAATTTACATATTTTTATAATGACTTAGAGAATAATGTTCTCCGTTACAATGCTATGATGCCCTAAAATCATCTTCAACTATACATCAAAAAATCTCATGGTGTAGAAAACTTCTTCAATTGTACTACAAACCCAAATCCAATTTTCCAGTATATGTAGTTGTGGTTTAATGACATATGTTACACGGTTTAATGCCATAAGCGCAGTATATGTAATGCAAAGAAAATGTGTATATTCGAATTATATGTGTATATCATATAACTATCAATTGAACAATTTTACTCTTTAATTCTCTGTTCATATTAAACTAATGCATATCAAAAACACTAGATCTTCACCATCTATTTTTAAATCTAAAGATTCATATTTTATTTTAATTTTTATATAAAATTAAATTTAATTTATCATTATCCTGTGTATAAATGTGTGTGTTGCAATTAAATTTACACACATTTTAAATAATGCAAAATTTCAAAGTAGTTTCCTTTTCTATAAATTACACAAGTGAGATGGAGTTTGAATTTTGATGTGAATGTTTGTGGAGATGGAGTTTGAATTTTGATGTGAATGTTTGTGGAGATGGAAATTAGGAGGAAATGGAAATCATTTTGACAGTTTTGACGAAGGGAAAAGACCTTGTTGACTCCATCACATGTTATACATTTAATTGTTAATAATATTGACATAGGGAATTCAATTCCGGGATCCGCAACTAGACACATTAAATTAAGATAAAAGACAACCAAAAATAAATAAATAAATAAAATTTAAGATAAAAGACTTATGTATGCTCTCATTAATGGACTCTGGTCTCTGCCTTTTACATTGACCCGTGCTCTTGCCAATGGCACGGTTGTGGGCCCGACCCCACTTTTTCGGCCTGCTCTCTGGCAAGAGCACAACACCCACAGCTGTGCTCTTCCGCAAGGACGAGCACAATTAATTTAAAATTCAATTACACAAAAACATTTCCATAATACTAAAATTCATTAAAAAACCACAATAAATATTACAAATTACAAATAAAATAAAAAAGACATAATTAAAATCCTAAAAATTAAAAATTACATAATTAAAATCCTAAAAATTAAAAATTACATAATTAAAATACTAAAAATTAAAAATTACATAATTAAAATCCTAAAAGTTAAAAATTACACAATTATTGGCTAATATTAAAGTGAATTGTGTAGTTTGATGTGAATTTTTGGGAGTAAAATTGGGGGTATTTATAGATGAAAGTGTGTATTTTTGGGGTAAAAAAATTAAAAAGTGGAAAAAAATGGTTATAAACGGATATAATTTTTTTGGGAAGTGAAATTTTTTTTTATCGGTTTTTTTAATTAAAAATCAATTTTTTTTAAAAAAAATAATTTAAACACAACGGCTATGCCGTTGACGAATGAGGGCGCGCCACGTCAGCTGCTCGCTGGCACGGCACTGCTCGATGCATCGAGCAGCGCCGTGCCAGCGGCGCGAGCGCAGCGGCGGCGGGTGGCGTCCATGCCAGCGGCGCGGACCGCCGTGGCGATGGACGCCACCGTTGTGGATGCTCTTAATCAAAGCGAATGGGTTTGATTTGGGGTGGTTAAGTTTAATTCAGGGTGATTTGTGACGTTTGACACATAAGATTATAAGACCATCCACTACGCTGTGTTTATACCGTCCCTTAACTACTATTTGACCACTATTTGAGGGCCCCACTGTCCTTTTTTCCTCCATCCCTTAACTAAGGGACGGAACCTGCAACGCTCCGTCCCTTAACCGTCCCTTATTCCGTCCCTTAATTACTATTCATTCAATTTCATTTTTATTTTTTTTCCAACCCAATTCAATTTAAACAAGCACAATTCATTAAAATTAAAACAACATTACAACTTAAACTTAAAAAAAAAAGAAAAAAAGACATAATTAAAATTCTAAAAAAATAAAAATGACATAATTTAATCTTCTCCGCCAAAGTTTTCCCAAATGTGCTCAATTAGATCCTCTTGGAGTTGGGTGTGGGCGCTAGAGTCGTGTGTCCTTGCCCGAATAGCCAACCGTTCTTGTATAGACGGATGCGCTCCACTTCGCGGCGGACTACTTGCGGTTGAGCTTCCGGGGGATTCGGGGTCGAACCAATTTCCCGCATCGGGTCCTTCGTCTCGGACAATCATGTTGTGCAAGATTATGCACGTATACATGATGTCGACCATGCTCTCCATGAACCACGAACGAGCCGGGGCTTTGATGATGTTGAAGCGCGCTTGGAGAACCCCGAACGCCCTCTCTATATCCTTGCGCGCAGCCTCCTGCTTCTGCGCAAAAAGAGCCTGCTTTGGGTTCGAAGGCCTGCTGCACGTCTTCACGAAGGTCGGCCACTTCGGGTAGATGTCGTCGGCGAGATAGTACCCCATTTTATACAACCGGTTGTTGGCGACGAAGTTGATGGCCGGTGATTTACCAGCCAAAACTTCGGTAAAGAGGTCGGACTGGTGGAGCACGTTTACGTCGTTGTTCAAGCCAGGGACCCCGAAGTACGCGTGCCAGATCCAAAGCCGGTAGTCGGCAACGGCCTCGAGTACAACGGTTGGGTGGGTGCCTTTGTGGCCGCTCGTGTAGGACCCCCTCCAAGCTACCGGGCAATTCTTCCATTGCCAGTGCATGCAATCGACACTGCCAAGCATCCCGGGGAATCCGTGCACTTGTTCGTGCAGGTTGAGGAGGAACTGACAATCGTACGTGCTTGGCCTCCGGAGAAATTCGTCATTGAAGGCTGCCCGGACGCCTCTGCAGAAGTTGAGCAAGCACATGCGCCTAGTGGTGTCTCCGATGTGGAGGTATTCGTCGAATATGTCGGCCGTTTATCCAGTCGCAAGCTGACGGATGGCTGCAGTACATTTCTGCAGCGTCGTGTGGCTGGGACGGCCGACCGCGTCGAACCCTTCTCGGAAGAACTCTTCCCGGGCTGCCAAAGTATTCTCTATGTGGAGAAATAGCGGTTTACTCATGCGGAAACGGCGACGGAAGTAGGTATCTCCCCAAATCGGGTTATCGCAGAAGTAGTCGCGTACTAACCGTGCGGCGGCTTCCTCCCGGTTCCGATTGATGTACTTTCGGGAGCGTCGTGGGGGTGGCGCGGCTTCCTCCGCCTCTCGTCGTCGATCTTCTTCAAATGATTGTTCCATTAATTGACGCATTTGCTCAAAAGGATCCATTTGTTTGAATTGATTTAAGATGGAAATTGGAGTGATAGAGAGGATTTGAGAGGAATAGATGTGTGTTTGTGTTTGAAATGAGTATGAAATAGGATTATTTATAGAGTAAAAAAAATTTAAAAAAAGAAAAATAAAAATTTAACGGTAATATTACCGTTTGAAAATTATTTTTTTTATTCAAATTCGATTTTTTTTTAAAAAAAATGAATTATTGCGTCATCCGTGACGACGCCCACTCTCGGGCTAGCGAGTGGGCATAACGCATGCATCGGGGGCGCGACACGTCGCCCAGGCGCGTGACGGGCCGGCGCGTCCCTTGTCTCGCGGATATGGGCTACGGGACGGGACGAACGTTGCAACGCGTCCCGCGGAGGAACCGTCCCTCCGGGACGGAAAGCGATCCGCGCGCGGGATGCGTAGTGGATGCTCTAAGAACATCTGAAACGGTGGACAAACGACATTCATCCGTCCGTGCCAGCGGCACGGAAGACGTCGTCCGCCGCTGCGCTCGCACTGCTGGCACGGCGCTGCTCGATGCATCGAGCACGTCCGTGCCAGTGAGCAGGTGACGTGGCCGGCTCTGATTGGGCAACGACATAGCCGTTGCATTTGAATATTTTTAAAAATCGGTTTTTAATTAAAAAACAGATTAAAAATAAAAAAAATATTTTCCCACTTTCCAAAAAAAATATATATCCGTTTTCTACCGTTTTCTACCCACTTTTAATTTTTTTTTAAAATTTCCCCCCCCCCAAAATACACATTTTCATCTATAAATACCCTCACTTTCACACCAAAAAATTTACACCACACTACACAATTCTCATCTACATTCTCTCATTTCCATTCTCATCTACATTCTCTCATCTCCATTCTTAATCTTTCTTCCACTCCTACAACATAACAATGTCTGGCCAAGGCGATTACCCTCCGGGCTCCCACGGTTGGAACCCCGATTGGTTCGGTTCACATCCGTTTCCTAGTCCAGAAATGGAATATCCGGCCCCTCAACAAACCCAAAGTTCGGGCATTCCAGGTGGCTACCGGCCTTACCCGATCAACGACCAAGATGCCCCTGAAGGGCTATACGGGTGGACACCCGAGCCTAGAGCGAGGTCGACCGCCCCCTCCCAAACTCCGACTCCTCCTACTCACAGTGTCCGCTCACCGTACACTCCGGCGGAGATGGAGCAATTGTTAAAGGCATTCTTGTCAATCTCCGAAGATCCGCAGGTTGGCACGAACCAATCCGGTGATCACTTTTGGTGGAGCATTTGTCGCCGGTACAATGAAAATCAGTCGGAGGGAACAATCGAGTGCAACGAGAGTATGGTGCGCAACGCCATCTACAGAGCCAACTAAGAAATCCAAAAGTTCCAGGGGTATTACCTCCAGGAAGAGCGGCCGCAGCGAGGTCGACGTCATCACTGCCGCGATGAACACCTACCAATCCATGACCTAAAAGCCGTTCAAGTACCTCAACATTTGGCAGGAGACGCGGTCACATCCGAAGTATAGGGGAGGCGTAACATCCTCCTCTAGTAGCTCCTCCAAACGGTCAAGGTCGGTATCCCTATCCGACGCCGGCTCCGAAGACGTGGTTAGCCAACTCGCCGGAGTTGACTTGGGTAGCCCCGACGCTTGCCCGAGCGGTTCCCAACGCCGACCGCAAGGAAAGAAGAAAGTGGTGGCCAACCGCCATCGCGCCGCGACTCCATCCGGCGATGCTCCCGAACCCGCTCCCGTTCCCGTTCCCGTTCCCGTGCCCTATGCGCCACCTCCACCCCCACCAACTCGTTGTGGGCGATTTTGGACCAACTCAATATGGCCGATAGGTCAACTATGACCCCCGTGCAAATTCGATCGCACCAAAAACAATTGGGGGTAATGCCGCCGGATGAATAGTCTTCCACGGGGATATTTTTAGTTTTAAGTATGTAATTTTTAATTTTTAGTATTTTAATTATGTAATTTTTAATTTTTAGTATTTTAATTATGTAATTTTATTTTTTAGGATTTTAATTATGTCTTTTTTATTTTATTTCTAATTTGTAATATTATTTCAGTTTTTTTAATGAATTTTAATATTATGGAAATGTTTTTATTTAAATTGAATAATAGAATGGTGGGACCCTTGTGTTCGTCCTTGCGGAAGAGCACATTTGTGGGTGTTGTGCTCTTGCCTAAGAGCAGGCAGAAAAAGTGTCGTCGGGCACACAACCGTGCTCGTTGGCAAGAGCACGGTTGTGGGCCCGACGCCACTATTCCCGTCTGCTCTTAGGCAAGAGCACAACACCCACAGCTGTGCTCTTCCGCAAGGACGAGCACAATTCATTTTAAATAAAAACATTATCATAACATTAAAATTCATTAAAAAACTGAAATAATATTACAAATTACAAATAAAATAAAAAAGACATAATTAAAATCCTAAAATATAAAAATTACATAATTAAAATCATAAAAATTAAAAATTACATAATTAAAATACTAAAAATTAAAAAGTACATAATTAAATTCGTAAAATTAAAAAAACCCACTACGCGTTGCCGAATTTCGCCCACATGTGTTTGATTAGGTCTTCTTGTAGCTCAACGTGGGTTCGGGTATCGCGCATTGTGTGCCTTGTTTCGATCCTCTCACCCACCGTCGTATGCACACCTCAGCGTGGGGGAGACCTCGCGCTTGAGCTTCCGGCTTCATCCTCGTCGTAGAAGCTAGCCGCCCTCGGTCCTTCGTCCGCTATAATCATGTTGTGTAAGATAATACATTTGTACATGATGTCGGTGATATTGTTCAAGTACCATAGCCGAGCCAGGGCCTTCACAATGTTGAATCGGGCTTGAAGGACACTAAAGACTCTTTCGACGTCTTTCTGCGCGGACTCTTAACGCTGCGCAAAAAGAACCCGTCTCGGGTCTTGCGGGTTGCTGAGCGTCTTCACGAAAGTCGACCACATTGGGTAGATACCATCGACGATATAGTAACCTATGTGGTATGTATTTTCATTGACGATGAAGTCGATCGCCTGTGCTACACCATTCAACACATCATTGAAGAGGGGTGAAGAATAGAGCACGTTCAAGTCGTTGTTGGATCCGGCAACGCCGAAATATGCATGTCAAATCCATAGGTGGTAGTCGGTGACCGCCTCAAGGATAAGTGTTGGGCCGCCGCCTTTGTGGCCGCTTAAGTGTTGCCCCCTCCAAGCAGTCGGGGTAATTCTTCCACCTCCAATGCATGCAGTCAATGCTGCCAAGCATTCCGGGAAAGCCATGGACTGATTCGTGAAAACGAAGCAACCGTTGGCAATCATCGGTGGTGGGTGCCCGAAGGAATTCATCACCGAAAGTTGTACGAACGCCCTCGCAAAAATTTTTATGACAAAGGATTCCAGTGGACTCACCGACATGCAAATACTGGTCAAAGAGGTCAGCCGTTTGCCCAGTATCGAGTTGTCAGATGGCACAAGTACACTTCTGCAACGGCATGATACTTTGTCGGCTGGCTGCATCTGGACCTGTTTGGAAGAATTCAACACGGGCGGACAATGTGTTGACAATACGCATAAACAGGCGCTTTGACATGCGAAAACGGTGCCTGAAGTTATCCGCCGGAAACCGCGGCGGGTCGGCAAAATAGTCGGCAACAAGCCTTTCGTGGGCTCCCTCCCGGTCACGATGGATGTAGCGGCGAGTTGATCTAGTTGGTTGAGGAGGAGGGGCGAGGGTATTCGCTGCGACATATGCATCATAAGCGGCACGATGTTGTTCGTAGTATTTTTGTTCTTCGCGCTCCGCTTCCGCAATAAGATAGGTGAAATCCATTTGAGGTTTTGAGTAAGAGATGAATGTGTAGATAAGTTTTATGAAAAATATGAATGAGAGATGATTTGATGTGGAAAATGGAAGATGAATGTGTGTATTTATAGATGATTTTGGGGAAAAAAATAAAAAAAAATACAGAAAAATGGGCAAAAAAATGGCCATTTTTTGGGGATTGGGAAAATATATATTTTTAATTTTAAATCAGTTTTTATAATTAAAAACCGAATTTTTGAAAAAAAAATAAAAATATTGAAATGTAACGGCATAGCCGTTGCCCAATCGTAGCACGACACGTCACCTGCTCACTGGCACGGACGTGCTCGATGCATCGAGCGGCACGAGCGCAGCGGCATACGACATCTTCCGTTGCAGATGCTCACCAACTCTTAAATTAAATAGTAGTATTACAAAATATATGCAACCAAATTAAAGTAGATGTTACTGCGCACAATAGATCGCATGTGAGCAATAATCAATAGGTTCAGTGGACAAAAATTGTCATTTTATTTCTATAATTTTTTGTCATTTTTAATCAATTTCATAACTTTCAAATTCTGCAAATTAAAATCATAATTTTATTATATTTGCACTTATCTCAAAAAAAGTCCAAATCACGAATACTTGAACTGCAATTTAAGAGTTTCGAACTTCAGTCCGACTTTCACATAGCAGTGGTGTTGCATATTCAATCATGAATTGAAGCTAAAAACCAAAATAATGAAGCCATAAAATTCAAACGTCAATGATGCAAAATAAGCAGCAAAACATAAAATGGAATAAATGATGGAAACGTCATCATTTTAAGTCTATCTAGACGATAGCAATTTTGAAGAACTGATGTTTTGTCTACGACAGAAAATACGGTTTCTACACCAATACTAATTTCACCGAATAATAGTCTAATGGGACAATTTACGAATATTAAGTATTTAATTAGTAGAATTTGAATTTTTATAAATTACACCCACTGTCTCATAAAAATAATAACGCTTTCCTTTGTCATCCCCTTAACAATTATCTTATTTCCATTTATAGAAAGTTTTCTCAAACTTATTACACATATGCATCAATTTATTTACAACTTATACCACTATGACTCATTATTAAACATTAATGATAATGTAGGTCTCACTATCACTAACATTATTTTAACTATTATTTTTCTCATATCTCTTATTTTTACCAATTATGTATTAATTTCCGTATCGTCCTAAATGTCCTTATTTTTTTGGGATGAATATTTTATAAATTAACCAAATATTATAATTTAAACAACAATTTACAGTCTCTAGTATAAGAGGTGGTCAATTATAATCCAAGGTGCGCGCTTGTTATTTCCTTTAGGCCCGGATCTCGAAGCCGAATATACTTGCCCATCTTCTTAACTGGTACTCCATATACACCAAAACCAACTGATTGCTAAGAGCATCCCCAGCGGTTGAAGGACAGCGTCAGTCCGTCCGTGCCAGCGGCACGGCACCCGCTATCCGCCGCTGGCACGGACGTGCTCGATGATTGCTAAGAGCATCCACAGCGGTTGAAGGACAGCGTCCGTCCGTCCGTGCCAACGGCACGGCACCCGCTGTCCGCCGTTGCGCTCTCGCAGCTGGAACGACACTGCTTGATGCATCGAGCACGTCCGTGCCAGCGAGCAGCTGACGTGACGCGTTCTGATTGGCTAATGGCATTTCCGTTGGAAATTCATATTTTTTAAAATCATCGAGCAGCGCCGTGCCAGCGAGCAGCTGACGTGACGCTTCTGATTGGCCAATGACATTTCCCTTGAAAATTCATTTTTTTTAAAATCGAAAATAATACCAAAAATTAAAAAAAATATTTTCAGATTCCCAAAAATATGACCGTTTTTTTACCGTTTTTCTGGAATTTTTTTGATTTTTTTATTCCCAAAATCATCTATAAATACACTCATTTAACATCCATTTTTCACCTCAAATCATCTCTCATTCATATTTTTTCATACAACTTATCTACTTCTTCTCCTCTCACTCAAACCCTCTCAAATGGATTTCACCAATCTCATTCGCGGTAACATAGGCTTCATATCGTGCCGTCTATGAAGCCTATGTCACCGCGAATACTCCCGCCCCTCCTCAACCAACTAGATCAACTCGTCGTTACATCCATCGTGACCGGGAGGGAGCCAACGAAAGGCTCGTTGCCGACTATTTTTCTGACCAGCCGCGGTTTCCAGAAGATTACTCTCGGCGCCGTTTTCGCATGTCAAAACGCTTGTTTATGCTTATTGTCAACACATTATCCGCCCGTGTTGAATACTTTCAAACAAGTACAGACGCAACCGGTCAGCAAAGTCTCTCGGCGTTGCAGAAGTGTACGTGTGCCATCTGACAACTTGCTACTGGGCAAACGGCTGACCTCTTCGACGAGTATTTGCATGTCGGTGAGTCAATTGGAATCCTTTGCCTTAAAAATTTTTTCGACGACGTTCGTTCAGCTTTCGTTGAGGAATTCCTTCGGGCAACCACCACCGATGATTGCCAACGGTTGCTTCGTCTTCACGAAACAGTCCATGGTTTTCCCGGCATGCTTGGCAGCATTGACTGCATGCATCGGAGGTGGAAGAATTGTCCGACTGCTTGGAGGGGGCAACACTTAAGCGGCCACAAAGGCGGCGGCCCAACACTTATCCTTGAAGCGGTCGCCGACTACCGCCTATGGATTTGGCATGCATATTTTGGTATTGCCGGATCCATCAACGACTTGAACGTGCTCTATTCTTCACCACTCTTCAATGATGTTTTGAATGGTGTAGCACCGGCGATCGAATTCACCGTCAACGGAAATGGATACCACATGGGTTACTATCTCGCCGATTGTATCTACCCAAGGTGGTCGACTTTCGTGAAGACGCTCAGCAACCAGCAAGACCCGAGACTAGGGGTGAGCAAAAAAATCAGAAACCGAATATCCAAACCGAACCAAACCGAAATTTTGAAATTCGGTTCGGTTTATTCGGTTTTTCGGTTCGGTTTTAAAAATTAAAAAATTTTGGTTTTTCGGTTCGGTTCGGTTCGGTTCGGGCGAAGAAAAAAACCGAAAAACCGAAAAACCGAATTATATATATTCTATTAATTTAATATATTATATTATATATAATATATATATTCTTTTAATATATTCTACTATATAATATATATTATATGTATTATTGATTTTATATTATATATAAATATTCTATTAGTATATATAAAATAAATAAAATACACATATATAAATATATATTTATATTATATTTATTTTTTTCAGGTTTTTCGGTTTTTTTCGGGTTTTTCGATTTTGTTCGGGTTTTTCGGTTTTTTAAGTTCGGTTTTCGGTGTTTCGGTTTCGGTTTTTCGGTTTTTCGGGTTCGGTTCGGTTTGGATTTTGAACTAAATTTAGTTTTTCGGTTTTGGTTCGGTTTTGGTAAAAAACCGAACCGAAACCCGAATGCACACCCCTACCCGAGACGGGTTCTTTTTGCGCAGCGTCAAGAGCCGCTCGGAAAGACGTCGAAAGAGCTTTTGGGGTCCTTCAAGCCCGATTCAACATTGTGAAGGCCCCGTCTCGGCTGTGGTACGTGAAAAATATCGCCGACATCATGTACACGTGTATTATCCTGCACAACATGATTATAGCTGACAAAGGATCGATGGCGGCTAGCTTTTACGACGAGGATGAAGCCGGAAGCTCAACCGCGAGGTCTCCCCCACGCCGAGGTGTGCATACGACGGTGGGCGAGAGGATCGAAACAAGGAACACAATGCGCGATACCCGATCCCACATTGAGCTACAAGAAGACCTAATCAAACACATTTGGGCGAAATTCGGCCACGGGTAGTGGTTTTTTTTTTAATTTTATGAATTTAATTATGTAATTTTTAATTTTTAGGATTTTAATTATGTACTTTTTAATTTTTTAGGATTTTAATTATGTAATTTTTAATTATTTTGTAATAGTATTTCGGATATTTTTAATGCATTTTAATTTTGTGAAAATATTTTTATTTAAATTGAATAATAGAATGGTGGGACCCTTGAGTTTGTCCTTGCGGAAGAGCACGGATGTGAGTGTTGTGCTCTTGTATAAGAGCAAAGAGTAAAAGTGGGTCCGGGCCCATATCCGTTATCGTTGGCAAGAGCACGGATGGGGATGCTGTAATGTCTCATTAATTTGAGTATTTTCCACCAACTTTATATGTATAAGAGAGAACCAAATTAATTAATTTGCCAAATTTTGTATCACCATATATGCGCCTAAAATTAAATACACATTATGACATTAGTACATATTTCAAATTAAATGTAAAGGCCCATATCCGGTAAATGACAGTGCGAGACCACCTAATTTTTGTAGCCCAATATGTATATATCTTCCCAAGTTATATGGAGTATTCACTTAAAATTTCAATAAAAATAGAATTATTTGTCGAGTGTTAGACTATCTAATTAATTGGCCAATTTATATGCAGTAAAGGTAACATAGTAATGCTTTGTTGAGGAATGACATGCTACCTTCCTTATGTGAGTATTAGTCACGTTTAACGCATATTTAGCGTCATTCATTTCGATTTATATATAATGTATTTATTTAGTTTGATTTTGATACATTATAAAATATTATTGAAAATTTTATTTCACAAAATTCATAAAAAATTAAAGCTCCATTTGCACATTTTCTTTATAATTTCAAATATATTAATAAAATAACAAATAAAACTTTGATTTTATGAATTTTGTGATATTAAAATTTTGAGTAAAGGCCAAATATGATCCTAAACATAGCGCTTTTATGATTTTGGTCCTAGACATTATGTTTTGAATTATTCATCCTATATATTTGAACTCGGGCAAGAATCAGTCCATTTTGGGCGGCTCCGTTATAAGTAACGGTCAACAGCTATTTAGTCAATTTTTTTTTACCAAATTAAGCATTTTTATTAATTTTTAAATTATTTCAGAAAATAAAAATTATTATTCTAAAAATTTAAAAGTAAAAATTCAAAACCTTTCTCCCTTGCAGGCCATCCCGCCCCAAATTCATAGCCCAATGGCTACTCAACCGCCGCCGGTCCACCGCCGGCCGACGTCGCTTATCCTTACGGAACAAAAATATAATCTCCACTCATCTCTCTCACCTACAACCACTACATGGATCAATTTACCACAGATATAAGTCCCAAGCTTAAAATAAAGAACATGAACGCACAAAAAAAAGATAAGTAAGCTTTTTCAAATTGTTTTTTCATTTCCTTTCTGCTCCCTTTCATTCAAGTACTACTTCCTCTGTCCCATTAGAAATGAAACGTTTTCCTTTTTGGTCTGTCCCATTAAAAATGAAACGTTTCTAAAAATGGAAATAATACTCTCTCTACTTTTTCTTCTCTCTTACTTTATTATCTCTTCATTAACTCACAAAACAACACTACATAAAATCTCGTGCCGAAAAGCAAATGTTGCATATTTAATGGGACGGAGGGAGTATTTAAGTGTATGCTCCTTTCAAATCCTAATTCAGTAGAGTAATTAGGGATTTAGCACAAACCCTAATTTAAACCCAAATTCTGTTGAAATGCTGGAAATTAATTAATGCGTATTGGAACTGTAATCGACAAGTGTCGTCGTCGTCGATGGAGGTGGGGTGGTGCCAGGGGCGGATGGGAATGAGAGCGCGGCGGTGGCAGCAGCAGTGGGACGGACAGAGAAGCGAGGGTGATGAGGTACATGAGAAGAGGAAGAACAAGAGGTTCGAGAAGACGATCCGGCACGGTAGAGGAAGGCGTACTCGGAGACGAGGCCGAGAATCAAGGGGAGATTCGCGAAGCAGTCAGAGCTAGAGGTGGAGTCTGTGACGTACGGCGTTGTTCCGAGCTCCTAGTGAGATTCAATCAGATGATCTTCAACAAGGTTTTTTTGGACCATTGAAGATGATGATGATGATGATGATGATGATGATGATGAATAATAATCTGTGTTTGTAAATATTGCATTCCTATTTTGTGAAGTTTTCTATTTCTCTGAAGAAGATGTTCAGAAGATGATGATGAAGGTTTTTTTTTGCATTTTACGTTTTAATTTATTTTATGTATTTTAATTTCACTATTTTGCTAATAAAAATTAATGAGATAATTAGGGTGCTAATAATCGCACCTAATAATTTAATTGGATCAAAACTGGTTTAAAAGACGTTGACCGTCTGCTTTTAACGGTTCCGTCCATTTTGGACTGATTCCGACCCGAGTTTAAATGTGTAGGACGTAATAATTCAAAACTTAATGTTGAAGACCAAAATCATAAAAATGTCATATGTTTAGGACTACGTTTGACCTTTACTCTAAAATTTTCAATAACATTTTTTAATGTACTAGAATCAAACTAAATATATTATATCAAAACAAACAATGCTAAACGAGAATGGTTAATAAGGAACTTACATAAGGTATGCGTCCAAAGCCTTTGTCCTAGCGATAAGAAGTTTAGACATTATTGTATGAGGTGCCGAGTTCGAGCCCTCTTGTCATCAGTTGTTGTAATTTCCTCATTCATATATGAGTTAATTTTTTAAAAAAAACTTACATAAGATATATACCTCCTATATATAGGAGTTAATTTTAAAAAAAACTTACATAAGATATGTAGCATATCATTAAAAAAAGACTTACATAAAATATGTAGCATATCATTAGAAAAAGACTTACATAAAATATGTAGCATATCATTTCTCAGGTTTTTTTCTTAATAAATGAGATAAATTAAATATAATTACCGCCTTAATAATTCCTAACATCAAAACCAACGAACCATCACACACAAATAAACTAGAAAGAAAACGCAAATATGTTGTATTTATAGTGAAAACTGAAAAATGGGGACAAATCAAATTAAACAGAGCATGAGAAATCAAAATGGAGTATTATTACACAAATATAGGATGAACTAATTCTCTTAAAGTAACCTTATCCGCTCCAGTCACCTTCTGAATCCTCTCAACTATCTCTAAAATCTGAGATTCCTCCATTTTCACCCCACATGGAAACAGCACCACCTGATCATTCCTCACGCTAAGTTCGTCACAAATCCTTCCGAATTCCGACAATACTGACACCAACAACTCCAGCTTAGCTTTCTCCGCCAAGAGCTTCACCAGCTTAACCAGATGCTTCTCAAACCGGCCTTGCTTCACCACCTCTTTCACCACCTCTCCCTTCGCCTTCAAATCAGGGTCCGCCATCACGTGGCGGAGCTGGTCGTCGCGCAGCCATCTCAGCAGCCGCCCGGCGTCTCTGCGGACTGCGCCCACCGCGTTGTGGCGCCGTGCGGCGTCGAGCAGTGCGACGGCGTAGCCCGTGGAAGGGCGGCGGTGGGGCTCCGGTGGGTTGGAGTGTTTGAGCGGCGAGGGTGGTCGAGAGGAGTTGATGTGGGGAGGGAGGAGGTGGTTTTGGGTGGTGAAAGAGGTGGTTTTGTTTGAGAGTTTGGTGGTTTTGGGTTTGGATTTGGTGGTGGTAGATGGGATTGAGGGGTGGTGGTGGTGATTTTTGAGATTGGATTTGGGGATAGTGAAGATTGGGTTGAGGGAGGTTGAGAGGGTGTCCATGCTTGGCTTTCGATGGGAATGGAATGAGTCTAGTTTGGATAATTTTGGAGGTTGTGGAGTCGAACAAATAGACTCCACATAAATTAAAATGGGAATTTTGTTTTAAATAGTTGTGGCAAAACAATTTGGTAATTTTTACAATTTCATTCTATATTATTTTCTGTCATTTTACTTGTATACAAATTCATTTAAGGAGCCATTCCATCCAAAAGTGTTAATTACGTGGAAAATCACGAATTTTGGTCAAATTCTGATTTATTCTGTATTTTTCAAAATTTGAATGATTAATTACCCATGATGATTTTTTTGGGACAATGGGATGCTAAGTTAACGTACACGTGTAAAATTTTAGTAGTGTGGATGAATAGTGAAACAAATGAGAACTGATCTGATGACACCAATTTATCATTCAATTATGAAATGTGCGGAAAAAACTGCCATTGAGATTATCGAGAACCTTAAGAGCCTTTTGGTGAACTAGCCCGTTATGGCTTTATCTGAGGTGATAAGGAATTCACTGCATTTAAGTTAATGTGGAGATCTTTGCCCGATTGCGTACATATTGTAGCAATTCACTAGCGTAGCAATTCAAACTAGAAAAATTTGTGGACTATCTCTTCAACCTTTTGGCTATGGAATGGGCATGGTCCGCATGGAAGAATGGATTTAGATCAACCGCACTAGTACATCAGCACAATTACAGAGCTTCTGTGCTCTCCCCCCTACTTTAGGCTTTATAATTCCTATATCTCAAAACAATTATGTTTTGCATTGTGTATAATACTTAATGAAATATTCAAGGAAAATAGATTTTTAAACATTCATTATCTAGGGCCACAAATTATAGATAAAATCATTTATATTTATTCATGATATTGTATTTCAATATATTCTGCAAGACAACAAATTATAGAATGTGATTAGTGATTACATTTTTCATCGGTTGCTCCTTTTTCCGTCCTAGATAGTATGAATACATGGATTATATTTATAGCCCCATTTCTTATATCTGTGAGGTCCAACACCCAAAGGCTAAACTCCGTTACTTTTAAAACATTTTACCTTTTAGGCCGGTAAATTCGGGTACCCGCGGGTACCCAAACCCGAAATCTCAAAAATATCTTACCCAATACCCAATCCGTATGTGAATTTGGGTACCCTAATACCCGATGCGGGTACCCAAACCCAACTAATCTAGTACCCAAATAAATTTACCCTAGATTTATCCTACGGGCCATAGGCCCTATACTAAATAAAAATATTTATCACAAATACATAATTAATTGAGTTTAATCGGATATTAGTCAGGTACCCTAATACGGGTTTCGGGTACCCTAAACCCGAAAATTTCTAACATTAACTACCCAAACCCGTACCCGAACCCATAATTACGGATTTCGGGTACCTAAAACCCGTCGGGTATTGGGCCGGGGTCGGGTATACCTGAAACCCGTGGATTAAATTTGCAGGCGGCCTATTACCTTTTGTGATATGGGTTGTTCAATTTTGGTAAAAGTGTGCATCTTAGGGCATCCACTATAAGGCGCACACTTCCAATAGCCCCGCCCCTTTTTTGTCCACAACCTCAGTTTATTTGTCCGTGACCACAAAAAAAATGTCCGCAGCTATAAGGTGAAGACTTCCAATAGCCCCAAAATTTTTAGCCACTTTTCATTTTATTTTTTTTCATTTATTTTAAATCAATTATAATTAAAATTATTGGAATGTAAGAAAACGAGGTAATTTGGACCAAATATTCGTTGTATTGGAAACGGTAAAATTGTACAACGAACAATTAAAAAAAACAAATTTAATTTTAAATAATCGTCAATTATTTAAAGGATTTGTCTCCAAAATTACTGACGCCCCTTCTTCCTGCTACTTCTTTCTCTCTCCAAAAACGTGTACTACCTGCTACTTTTTTCTCTCATTCCTTCTTCCTTCTCCAATCTCAAAAAATCGTCGGATCGCCGCGCGATGTGCTATAGACAGGCGCGCCTATCGGCGCATCCTCGCCGCCTAGTCTGCGAAGGATGTTCCGCCCCAAAAAATTTGTCCACTACGGGGTGGACGCCCAGCCCACTATAGTCAACCGCGGCGGCGGCGGTTCCGGGGCAGCCGGCGCGCCGCCCCTATAGTGGATGCCCTTATAAGGGGGCCAGTCACCAGTGTCTGTCCTAGATTTAGTACATCTTTTGCTCTTAATTTTAGCTTTAAATCTTTTACTTTATTTTTGGTGAATCGATCAAGTGTGAACTGATATGATTTATTTTGATGAGATATTTGGTAAATATTCGGTACGTATAATAGTGAAAACAGCATGTATATCCTTTTCAGTTTCCTCTCTTTTTTCGCACTTAGATTTTCACTTTTCATTTTCAGAAAATTTTGAATTTTCACATGATGGATTATAAGGCTAAAAAAAAGTAAAGTTGATTTGAGTTGAAATCTCAGAATATATATATCCGAATATTTGTAGAATAATGAAGACCGAATTAATCCTGGGATCTCGGCTGAGATTAAGGTGAAGTGCTAGCCTTTACACCTTCCAATTATGAAATATTTTGTTTAAATTATAAACAATTGTGAATTTAACTTTATAAAATTTTAAATAAATATGATGAATTACTAATTATTGTTAATGTGAATGAAAATTAATTTAATTATTGAGAATAAGAAGCGGAAAAAATAAAAAGGAAACATTCAAACAACATAATTAATCTCATTAATTAATTAATAATGAGATTGTAGAAAATTCAAAATATATTTATGTATGGTGCATATTAAACACTATTTACCATAATTATTTGTGATAATAAACCTGAAATTAAATTAAAGTGTGCATATCAATTTTAGAAAGATTATAATTGTACTAAAAATAAATCAATTATTAGTATTAAATAACATTTAAGTGAGTTTATCAATATAATAATTTTTCAGAAGCTAGAAAATATAAATTATAGTTAAATTAATTATCTATTTCACTATAATAATAGTATACTGAGATTATCAAATAGATAATTTTATAGTATTAAAATAAATCTTTAAAATTAGATTATTGCCACTATAATATTCATTATACTTTTTTAACTACCCTAAATCATCTTTCAAAACATTCATTTCATTGCAATATAGTGACCCTATACACTAAAAACTCAAACCTTGAAACCTAAATCCTAAACCCTTGGGTCGAGATGGATGCAGCAGCAGTGATCGCGGTGTTCACTTCAGGACGCGGGGGAGCAGCGGATGTGAGACATCACATGGCTCGCATTCGCACTTTGCTCTCACAGCTGCAGGTCATGTTCTCTCACATCTATCGAGAGGGCAATCGGCCAGCCGATTTCCTGGCAGGTAGGGGGGCCCAGATCCCTGCCATCACCTTCTATGATGCGGATTCAGTGCCTTGGTATTTGAAGTCGCTCGTGAGGATGGATCAGTTGGGCTATCCGAACTTCAGATTCAGATATCGAGATGGATGACTTCTACACTGGCTCGTGGGTTTGATTCATGGTTTTTATTTTTTCCTTTGGAGTTGGCCAACCCTTGGTCACCATCCTTGTATTTACTTGCTTCTTATTTTAGTTCTCTCGTTAGTTAGATGGTTAGTACCCGGTCTGTGGGGATACCATTGTAGCTTTGTTAGCTCTTGTGATTTGTATCTCCTTTGCGGACCGAGTCACTTTTGGGCTTGGTTGATGTATGTTCCTTTCATTTTTTATATAGACAGGTTGGGGGTCTGCCTTAACCCCCCACCATGATGGTGTTTGAAAAAAAAAACTTTAAAATATACTCATCATGACCAACAAATGAGCCAAATATCAATAAAATTCTTCCTCCGTCCCAGTTCAATTTTACTTTGTTGATCATTTATTCTATTTTGGGAGTTTTAGATTTGTATTCGATATCTTACACTGGGTCAGCCTACTTGATAATCCTTACTGATAGTAGAGGGCTATAGCTAATGTCGTGATTGGGATCTCTATTAATGAAAGGGCTTTCTAAATGTCAGGTTTTTTGAAAATTAGAAGAAAAAATGTATAAGTAGTATTTAAATGTACAAATCATACCTAGTAAATAGAATTTCATTCTTGCGTTAAGAGAAATGGGTTTTGCAGCGGCGCTGCTTCATCCCCAATTATTCCCCTTTATTCTCCACCACCGTTCGTCCGTTCCTTTTCAATTTTTAGGTTGAGAATGTGTATGTATGGGCTCATTTATATATTGTTCGATGGTGATATGAATGTATGTCTCATGGATTCAAATTCATAATTAAGAGTCTCTTGAATTCAAATATACAAACTCTTCCTAATGTCATAATTAAAAATGACATTACGTGTTCCACGTAAATCCCTTTCACATAGCGCTTTTAACTTTTTAGTTAGAATGAGAACAATCTCATTTCTTGATTAATGCATTCAAGTATGAAACTGCCGATTAAAAATTTAGTGCATGGAAAAAAATTATTTTTTTAATCTCATCAAATGTATTGTAATGTTACTTGAACTAAATATGTATATGAAAATTGACGGCATTTAAATGTACAAATTCATTAATAGATTTAGTTCTAATTAAGTTATATTTTTAATTTAAATGGCATTATTATAAATATCTCTAAAACTCCCCTATTATATATGCATAGATAAAACCTAACCAAATATACTTTGCTCATTATAAAGCGTTTATAAAAATGGCTCCTCAAATAAATAAAATTCAAAATGTAGTTGCCGTCCAACATTCCATCTAGCGTAAGAGCATCTCTAATAGCGGCGAGCGCACCGGCTCGCCGATTTTTGGAGCTCGCTGGTCCGCTCGCCGAACTATTGCAGCCGGCGAGCGCACGCCGATGCGCTGGCCGCTATTGCAGCCTCCCGATCGGCGAGCGGTTTTTTTTTCGAAACACTATATATACGTGATTTGCACGTCATTCTCATTCACACCACTTGTTTTAACGAGTACTTTCTCTATCTTAATTTCTGTACATGATCAACAACGCGAAATGAAGCACAACAACGAGCCTACTCCGGGGACGAGCGGGTCTCAAACTCCCACGGTACCCGTGGGAGGTTGATGGGGTCCGATGCCCGGGTACTACTACCCTTGGCAGCAGATGATGCCCGGGATGGTACCCGGAGGTGGTATGCCGGGATGGCAGGGGATGCCGGTGGGTCCGCGATGCAGGGTGGGCAGGGGGTATCCGGGGGTGGTACGCTGGGATGGCAAGGGTTGCAGGGGGGTCCGATGATGCCTACAACTTGTGGGTGAGTGTCTGCGATGACCCCCTCGCCTCGAACAATCAGAGGATCCTCAACTTGTGGGCTAAAATAGCAGCAGCCTACAAGGCATTTTGCCTGGTGGGGAGGAGTGCCGGAAGAGGTGGGACCGAATCCGGTCTGGGGTCTCCCGATTTTCGAGCCTGTACACCAACGCCCTCCGAATGAAGTCCAGTGGCCAAACTGACAAGGACTGGAGGAGGATGGCGGAGAAAGAGTTCCCCTTGCCCGGGCTTTACAAGGAGTTCACCTACTGGAACTGCTATGAGGTGCTAATGGACTCCGAGAAGTTTCGGGCAGGTGTCGATGCTGGCTGGTCGAAGAAGCAGCGCTTGAACTATTCTGGTGATTACGCCGGCGGCAGCAGCGGCGGTTCCCACGACCTCCCCGAAGATGCTCAGGAGACCCCGTCCCCTCCCGCGTTTACTCGCCGCACTCGCCCGGTTGGTCAAAGGCGGGCGCAACGGGCTCGCCAGAGGTCCCAGGAGGTCCAGTCGGCATCCCCTCTGTTGGCAGCTCGACAGCCGACCTCGTCTTCTTGGCGCGTCAACAAGCGCGGGCTCAGATGATCAAGGTCATAGATCAATGGAAGAATGCAACTAACCCCGAGGAGAAGAGTTTTTTTCACGAGGTGCTCGTGAGTATGCGAGAGGATTTGAATCCCGCCGCGGCACAGGTGGGGGCTCTGGTGCGGGCTCAGATGCCGCAGATTTGGGGGTCCCGGATAGCGGCGACAACGGCGCCGACGGCGAGGAGTGAGGCAGAGGCGGAGGCGGGGGGGCTCGTGCATGGATTATGAGGCTTTTTTTAAAGTAATGTAATTTTTTTTAATTAATGTACTTTTTTAAATTTTAATATTATTATTGAATTTTCCCGTATACGTGTCATAAATTTAATTCCGTATTTTGTGTGATTGTTAATTATTTGTTTTTTGTGCTGATGATGTGGCTAGACTATGGCTGGGCTATTGCTTGTCCTGATGATTTGGCAGGGGGGATTTTAGTATTGATGATGTGGCAGAGGAGTTTGTGGTTCGGTTATGGCTGGACTATTGCTTGTCCATTTCCTATTCCTATTGTGAATGCTCTAAGAAATTGAATCCACGTCAACATCATTGGTTAATGGCTGCAGTCTGCAGATGTAAATATTTTTATGTTAGAGAGCTTAATCATGAAAAAAAACTTTAATTTAAATATATCCAACTAGTCCAGATGTACATAAATAAAAATAATGCTGAAAGAAAAAGAATTGAAAAATTAAAAGTACAAAAGTTGATCTTAACACAACTCCTCGCTCATCGCTCATCTCCAATAGAAATAGCTCAGCCATAGCCTAGCTATAGCCTAGCCACAAACTCCTCCTATCACATCAGCAGTACTAAAAATCCTCCTGCTATATCATCAGGACAAGCAACTGGACAAGTAATAGGTCAGCCATAGCCTAGCCTATTTATTTTCCGCCTTATTTATTTAACTTAACCGTCTTTACTTTACCAGACAATACAACCACTTGTAATTGTTCCCTCTTCCTCTCTTTCTCTGATTCTCTCTCCGTGTCTACCAATTTTGAAGTCGAAAAATGAATCAAGAGATGAGCGAGGAGGAGAAGATAGCGTACGTGTTTAAAGTGGTGGTGATCGGCGACTCCAAGTCCGCCATCGGCGTCGAATTTCAGAACCGAACCATCTCCATCAGCTCTAAACTCGTCAAGGCTCAGATCTGGGACACCGCCGGCCAGGAGAGGTCTGTAATTGCAAACAACTAAAAATGCTTTACTCTTTCTCTCATTGTAAAATCGTAGTAATAATTGTTGTATTTTGGTGGCAATTAATTAAGTCAGGTATAGAGCTGTGACGAGCGCGTACTACAGGGGAGCCCTGGGGGCAATGCTGGTGTACGACGTGACGAAGCGGCAGAGCTTCGACCACGTGACGAGATGGGCGGACGAAATCGAGAGACTTGAACAAGTGATACATATTAGAAGCTTTTGGGAGAAGAGTATTGCATTTCTTTTTTGATATATGTATGTCTCGGTTCTACCTCCTCATGTATGAGTGAATTACAATGTATTTTAGGTAAGAGATCAACCTATTCTAGGACAATGTAATACACATTAGTTCTATATCAATTACATATCTTTCTCCTCTAATTGTGTCCTTCAATTTTGGGAGATTTGACACTGCCCCTCAAGTTGAGCAATGGTATCTCCAATGCTTAACTTGGCCAACGTTTCCTTGAAGACTTTTGGCAGAACTGCTTTGGTGAGTATGTCCGCGAGTTGTTCTTCAGAACGGACAACGGAAACTCGATAACACCGCCGTCTAGTTTTTCTTTGATGAAGTGCCGATCCACTTCCACGTGCTTTGTTCTGTCGTGTTGCACTGGGTTTTCTTAGATGCTTATGGCGGCCTTGTTGTCACAAAACAACTGACTCTTTCGAGTAGGTGGAAACCCAATTTCTGTGAGCAACCTCCTTAGCTAAAGGATTTCCATGAGTCCACTCTTCATTCCACGGAACTCAGCTTCAGCACTAGACAGTGCTACAACCTTTTGTTTCTTACTTCTCCATGTCACCAAGTTTGCCCCTATGAAAGTAAAGTAGCCTCCCGTAGATTTTCTATCCACCGGGTTGCTTGCCCAGTCGGCATCGGTGTATCCATCAATCTCCAAGTATTCTCTCTTTGCTAGGAAAACCCCATATCCTATAGTTCCTTTTAAATAACGCACGATCCTCAATGCAGCTTCCATGTGATTAGCTTGAGGTAGGTGCATGAACTGACTTACAATACCCACGGCGTATGCAATGTCGGGTCTGGTGTGTGAGAGATAGATGAGTTTTCCGACAAGCCGTTGGTACCTTTCTCTGTCTGCGAGCTCTGCTCCTTCCTCTATCTTCAAACCATGGTTAGGAACCATTGGAGTGTCTGCGAGCTTACATTCAAGGAGACCTGTTTCAGCCAATAGATCTAGAACATACTTTTTCTGCCTTAGGAATATTCCGTGTTTGGATCGCAACACTTCTATCCCCAAGAAGTATTTCAGTGCTCCTAGATCTTTCATCGCGAATTCTTTGAACAGATTCTCCTTCAACCTCTGGATCTCCTCTACGTCATCTCCTGTGATAATCATATCATCAACGTAGATAAGCAGGCAAATTACCTTGTTGTCTCTTCTTTTTGTGAAGAGTGTGTGATCGGACTGGCTTTGTTGAAATCCGTGCTTGAACATAGCTTGGCAAAACCTGCCAAACCAGACCCGTGGAGACTGTTTCAAACCGTACAAGGTTTTCCGTAACCGGCAAACTTCTCCTTCTCCGAATTCCCCAGAAAAACCTTGTGGGACTTCCATGTATACTTCCTTGTTCTCTTCTAGTTCTCCATGGAGGAATGCGTTAGTCACATCGAACTGGTGTAGATTCCAGTCTTTGCAAGCTGCTATAGATAATAGTGTCCGCACAGTCTCCATCTTTGCCACTGGGGAGAATGTCTCTTCATAATCCACTCCATATACTTGGGTGTATCCTTTAGCCACAAGTCTCGCCTTGTATCTCTCGATTGAACCATCTGCCCTCCTTTTTATGGGGAATATCCACTGACATCCAACTGGCTTCTTTCCTGTTGGCAATGTACATTTCTCCCATGTACCATTTTTTACTAAGGCGTCTATCTCCTTCTTCATGGCTTCCCTCCAGTGCTTATGTTTACTTGCCTTCTCAAATGTTTGCGGAATGTCTTCTTCATCATATAGAGCAGTTTCGAAGGCTCGTGCCATTTCTGATAGGTGACTTTGCGCAATGTTGGAGACTGCGTATTTGGCCTTTCTCCCTTTCCAGTCTGGTGAGTACCTTCGAGGAGGCACTCCTCTTGTTCTTCTTGGAGGTAACTCGTATGGGTCTATTGAATCGACATTTTGTCCACTTGTTCCACACTCCTCTCCATTGCCCCTATGAAAGTTAGTGCTGTTGAAGGCCGGGTTTTTTGCTCTGTAAGCAGTGATAGTAAGTAAGTCAAGTGTGCACAGAGAAAACTAAAGCAAGTGCTCGGTCAAGACACCACGCTCCTTAAATCCACCGGATCACCAGGTCCAGGAACTCAAGAGAACAACAATGTTTTTGTCGTTGGACACACTCGACTCCCCTTCAAAAATAAATCCCTCAACCCGAATACTATAAATTAGTATAGAGAAGCAGGGTCGATCCCACGAAGATGGATTCGTGAAGTAGTGCTTAGAGACTCTAGAAACAAGCGGCTGCTGCCACGCAAAAGGGTTGAGAATTTTAACTACCTCTAGACTTAGGCACGAAATGTAAATGCTAGACCTAGGACACGGAAAGGAAAATAGAATCATACTTCAATACTGAGAGACACATTTTACTTCCTAGATTGAGTAAACGCCTAACTAATTAAGACTAGACAGAGAAAATAAAACGGCGGGGACCATGACTCCAAATATAGTAAGTACGGCCAAAGCTGCAAATAACAAACTTATGCTCCAACTAACAACGACATGAAATTTCCTAACCAATTCAAGCACGCAAATGGAGAAAGAAGAGCATATATCTGGATTCGAACAGAATATAAAGATTTGGATGCTGGAAACTTACCATGAACCGAAAATACATCAGATCTGCGTAAACTAGACGAAATGAAATGAAAACACGTACACTAGGCATGAAATTTAATCAATCTTGCTCAGATTCACGTAGGATGCTTAATCCACTCCGGATCCAAGCGATCCGAACCCAACAACCGACAAAATCGACTCTATAACTCCGGTTTTCACAGATCTGTCCCGATCAACTCCGAATTCAAACAATCACAAACATCTCCACAACACCAGCGAACTCAACTCTCCGATTCATCAACAAACAGACTCCGATCACCCAAATCCAACCACAACCTGCATAAATTCAGAAAACAATTGCGAAACGCATCCAAAACAAGTAAACTTACTCAAATTCCAGAAGATCATAGCAGCAAAACCAGAAATCAACATCATCGACATAACTGAAAATAAAACTCGCATAAAATACGGAATAAATGGTAAAAACAACCAGAGGTCCGAGCTTCGAACAACAAAGCTCGGTGTAATCAGCAAAGTACGAAATCGGAAATTAAATTGTTTATTCGCCCCACAGAAGGACGGTGTTACAACCCAATCGAAAACGTGAAAAAGCTAGATGTGAACCCAAAGTGCGTCACCCTGAATCTCCCCACGAAAAGAACCCAAGTGTGTGAAAAGTGAACTAAGCTACAGGCTGTTAGCGAGGTCTCCAACCGAGAAGATCCCTCCAGCATGCATGCTTCTCCCTTTTATAGATGCGGACATAACCTTCTAGAGTCTTCGTAGAAATCTCTATTCTACCCTTCAACTCTGAGGTTTCCTCCGTCAAGCAATTTTTCGCACATTGTTCACTTATCCGCCAGTTTCCTCGGGCGTGTGATTACCGCCTTCCCTTCCTGGACCTGGCGGATTCCGTCTACACACCTGGCTTAAAACAAGTGTTAGACCCTGTAAATTCATGAATTTTTCCCCTAGACCTATGCATGAAATTAGCCTTATCAAACTGCTCACACTTAAACCATGCTTGTCCTCAAGTATGAAAGACAAGAAAAAAGAAATAAGGCGAATTTCAATGCACGGTTCCCAAGAACGACTCTATATACAAGACACTAACACAAAAACAGACTCCTAGACCTAGACAACTACAGATTCAGAAAAGAAAAATAACACACAAAGAACACAACACACAACAAATAAGCATGCACTAGTTTCAACTTTTAGGCAACGGTCCCCACAAGCTTAAGTTCTCTCTGATTGTCTACAGTCTTCAAATCCTCCCTCTTCCTTCGTCGACCTAAATGGTCCGTCAGTTTGTCAAGAAGCCTATGGATTTCCTAGCGGTTAGGTTCGCTCGATCGCTCATTCCTCACCAGGGATGTTAGGACCAAAACGCTCCAAAGTTAAAGTTATACCACTGATGCGTTGGGTTACGAGAGTTTCTCCTTTCTATCATCTCTTTTTTTTCCTAGGTCAGGTAATTTTTATTTTTTTCCCTTTTTTTTCCCTGGACTTCGTCCAGCTTATACCTCCTTTTCCTGGACTTCGTCCAGCTTATACCTCCAGAAACTCTTTTTTTCCTCCGTTAGACTCTTCTCCCTAAGCATCAAGTGGCTGCCCATTTTTTACATGTTACCTCAAAGTGTTTAGGCTTATAACTCACTTTTATAGTAGGGCTGCACAGCTAGGTTATCTAAAGCATCCTCTATCGTCCTCACTTCATCCAAACCGCTTTTGGTTTATTAAGGAAAAAGGCATCAAAGTTGACGTGTATCCTTTCTTCAATTGCTCTTACTAAGGGAATTTTTGCCTTATTGTATCCACTAGCTCATGCAACACGCAAAAAAAAAAAAACAGAAGACTCTAAGACTCTTATTTACATACTGCACCTATTCCCTCCCCCTCCCACTTCACTCAAGCTTGTCCCCAAGCTATCCTAGTGAAGGGGGGAAACAGGGAAGTATGAACAACACAAAACAGACCACAAAAGGAACAAACAACATGCTAAAAACAAAACAAACTTCTCACACTTAGACCATACACCGGGCTAAGTGGGAGAAAGTTCAACAACTAAAACCAAACATGCAAAAACGGCACAACCCCTTCTCATACTTAGACCAAAGAATGGGCTAAGTGTGGGAAATTGCAACACATAAGTACAGAACAAGCATACTGGCACAGAAAAACAAAAACAGAAAGCAATAAAAGATGAAAAGTAAAAGTTACTTGGGTTGGGGGGAATTAATTCGGGGTCTGGCCCCCTTGGAAGCCAGACTTGGGCGGCACGGCCTGTTGGGTCACTTTAGCCTTCTTTCTTGCCGGCGATTCCGGCTTCTCTGTCCTCTCTTCTGTCTGTCTGGGTACGGTCTTCTTTAAAGTCACGGGTCTAGCAGAAGACAGGATGGTCAGAGGCTTGGTGACTTGCAGCGGCTTCTGGATAGATAAACTTCCTGGACTTAGCGCCGTGGTTCCGCCACTGGATCCAGGAAGTGACTTTGGTGCGTCCGGAAATTTCTCACGCAACCACTTCATCATCGTCATTATTAATGCGACACCTTCCATCATCCTCTCAGTACATCTGGATGATGTCTCCACCAGATCAGAAATGCGCCCCTTGAGGGCCACCATTTCCTCCCTAACCTTCCTGACTTCCATTTTCATTTCGTCGATCTCCGTTCTTACTCCAACAACTTCTTTCCGGACTCCCTCAGCCCCAACACTGTCCTTCCCTTTACCCCGTAGGGCCACGATCTCTTCCCTCACCTTTCGAATTTCAGATCTCATCCAACCGACTTCCTTCCTCATCACTTCCACTTCCACGACTGACTCTCTGGCTGCATCCACATCAGGAATTTCTGTCACCCCCGCCACCTCTTGCTCCTGTTTGATCTGTACTTCCGACTTACCAACTTCATAAAAACAGACATCCCTCCCGTGCGTGATTAGCAGTCCCTTGTTGAAGAAGTAATCCATGTTGAAAACCTCTGGGAGTAGACACATCTTCACTTCTCGGCAGGACTTGTGGATCTTCATGATCACATTCCGCTGTAGATAAGCTCCGAGAAGATGGCATGTGTATAGATGCCGGGAAGGGTTGGCAGTTACTTGGTGGCAGGCTTGGGCTAACCAGTAGCCAAAGTGGACACATACACTCGTGGCCATGCACCAGGTAAAGTATAAGTCGGGAGTCGTCAATGCGTTGTTAGCTGTGCCCATCAGATTATAGCTAATGAAGGTTTGGGCGAACCTCAGGATCCTGTTCTCGATATGGTGGGCCTTCGAAAAACTAGTTTTAAATTGACCCACCCTCGGGTGGGTCAAGAACTCCCATGCGCTCTGCGCTTTGTAACCTGGCGTGAACTTTGGTGGGCCGACCATTCTCTCGTTCCATAATCCTTCGTCATCTTCTGTACGCGTCAGCAGACCCATCCGTAAGGTCCACTCACGGATGCTCATCACATGTTCTTCGGTGAAGAGCCGGAAGTTAATGGAATCGGCATCCAAGTCGGTGGTAGATTTAAACCGAAAAGTTGAGAAAAATTCCCAGGCCATGTCTATCGAAACCTCAAGGGTGCTATGCTTTAGCAACCAGTCAAAGCCGATTGCCTCTATATATCCCCAAAATTCATCGTTGCTCGAGATCTCCTTTAGTTCTGCCGAGTCATATATCTTCCCGGACATAGCAACCTTTCCTAAACCACTATTCTCCGTGTATATTGCTGTGCATTTTGGGTCTGCGAACTTCCTCATCTCGTTCAGCAGCTCTTTAGTAATCCAGATTTCTTTTGGCTCAAAGTTGAGCTCCACCTCTTGTTCTTCTTCGGAGTCAAAGTTGAGCCCTGCTAAGGTTCTGCGACGGCTTCCGGTTGGGATGTTGAAACCCCTGAAGTTTCAGGTGGGGGTGGTACGGCAGATGTTGAAACGGCCGGTACAGATTTTCCCATCACAGCCGCGAACATAGAAAATGCCTCCATCGCCTTTTCTGGCCCCCCAAATTTTTGTAGGAAGTCAGCCATGAACGCCACCGTATTAGAATCGGCGGGTCCTGAAGTACTTCCGGCACCCAGTTTGTTGTCCATGAAGAATGCTGCAAAATTTTCACAGAAACTCGGACGGAATTTTCTCGATTAGGGTTAGAGAAAGAAAACCTAAAGAGAAATTTTGGGGATTTTCGAATGTAGAGAGAGAGTGAGTAATGAAAAATAAAAAACAACACATGGTTATTAGCTGATGGGTATGGACGAGGACGGTTTTGCAGGCATGACGCTAGCGACCGTACGTCTCCTCATAAAGGTGCCCCTGTAGTTTTTTTTGAAATCCGAACCGGTTCCAATTCCCTCCAATGTTTTGCTCCTCAACTCCCTGCCCAGTAGATACTCTCTGCAGAACTACACATAAAAAAAAGAATCAAACTAAAAAAAATGAAACGCCAGACCCCCCAGGTCTAGGATATGACAATATCAAAAACATTCCCAAGGAGTCTGGTATTTCGAAAATATTTTTGGAAGATTATATTTTTTCTGATTTGTTTGGGTTTTCTTGATTTAAGGAAAACAATTAAATATTTACAAATTGTGTTCAAGTGTTCTCACGATTCCTAGGTCAGGTCATGGTAAAACTTCTTGGATACTGGACCTAGGAAATCCTTAAGAACACTCACTTCCTAGACCGATCAGGCGATATCAGGGAGTGCGCGTAGTGGCATTTCGTCCACTACACACAGCTCCGAGTTATCCCTAAATACCTTCACACGATGACCGTTGACAAGAAAAGGAGTTGAGTTTGAAGCACTTCCCTGGATCTCTACTGCTCCATTTGCACGAAGACTCACAATAGTGTATGGTCCAGTCCATTTGGACTTCAGCTTACCAGGCATTAACTTGAGCCGGGATTGGAACATGAGAACTTTCTGCCCAACTTGCAGTTCCTTGGTCCGGAGATTCTTATCATGCCAAAGCTTGGTCTTTTCTTTGTACCACATCGCTGATTCGTAAGACTCAAGCCTCAATTCTTCCAACTCCTGGAGCTGCAGTTTCCTCTCTCCCTCACAGGCTTGAGGAGTCATATTAATCTTATTGACTGCCCAGTACGCCCTATGCTCAATTCCCACCGGCAAGTGACACATCTTGTCGAATACTAACCTGTAAGGAGACATTCCAATGGGCGTTTTATATGCTGTTCTGTATGCCCATAGTGCGTCATCAAGTCTCTTACTCCAGTCCTTCCTTGACGGATTAACCGTCTTTTCCAGAATCGCTTTGATTTCCCTGTTTGATATTTCAGCTTGCCCATTTGATTGAGGATGATATGGTGTGGAAAGGCGATGGTGAACTCCGTACTTTCTCATTAGAGCTTCAATAGTCCGGTTACGGAAATGCGTCCCATTATCAGATATTATAGCTCTGGGCACTCCGTACCTGTTAAAGATGTTAGCTCTAAGAAATTTCGCTACTTCTTTGGCTTCACACGATGTGGTCGCCTTGGCCTCTATCCACTTTGAAACATAATCAACTGCCACAAGTATGTATGCGTTCCCGTATGAAGACGGAAATGGACCCATGAAATCCATTCCCCAGACATCGAAGATCTCACACACAATTACTGGAACTTGTGGCATTTTGTCCCTCCTGGATAATCCCCCTGTCTGTTGACACCTCTCACAGTTCTGACAAAACTCGAAAGCATCCTTATGCAATGTAGGCTAGTAAAAACCACTATCTAACACCTTCCTTGCAGTCTTCCTAGGTCCAAAGTGACCTCCACAAGCTAGGGCATGGCAATGGTTCAGCACATCCATTTGTTCCCATTCTGGTATGCATCTTCTAATCACTTGGTCAGCTCCCATTTTCCACAAATACGGGTCGTCCCAGAAATAATAATTGGCCTCGCTTTTGAGCTTCATCCTCTGGGCCGGGAAATTTCCTGCGAACTGGGCACCTCTCCAGTGACCAAGTAGTTTGCCAAGTCTGCAAACCATGGCTCATCGTTTAGACGACATTTTCCTCTCTCAGAATCTCCTGGATCTGTTAACGCCATGATCTTTTCCCAATTGACGGGTCTAGGAAGTTCTCCTAAATAGTACAGATGTTCCTCGGGGAATGCATCTGGAATTGCTTCCTCGGTCTCCCCTTACAAAATACGACTCAAGTGGTCAGCCACCTTGTTCTCAGTTCTTTTCTTATCCTTGACCTCCTAATCAAATTCTTGTAAAAGTAACACCCAACGGATTAATCTTGGTTTGGACTCCTTCTTTGCCAGCAGGTACTTAATAGCCGCGTTGTCTGTGAAAACGATCACCTTCGACCCCAGCAAGTACGGGCGAAACTTCTTGAATGAGATTACAACAGCCAGCATCTCCTTTTCAGTGGTGTCATAATTCTTCTGAGCTTGATTCAGTGTCTTGGATGCATAAAAAATCACGTAGCTTTTCCCATCAACTCTTTGACCTAGCACCGCTCCCACGGCGTAGTCGCTTGCGTCGCACATGATCTCAAAGGGTAGATTCCAGTCGGGCGCTCTAATAATGGGAGCAGAAACTAACCTATCCTTCAACAACTGAAAAGCTTTTTTGCATTCCTCATCGAAAACAAACTCCACATCGTTATGCAATAAGTGAGTGAGTGGTTGAGCAATTCTCGCAAAATCCTTTATAAAAACCTCCTATAAAATCCTGCATGCCCTAGGAATCCTCTCACCTCTTTCTGATTCGTCGGGAAAGGCAGTTTTGAGATAACATCGATTTTTGCTTGATCTACCTGTATGCCTCTTTCCGATACCACATGCCCTAGGACAATTCCCTCGGGGACCATAAAGTGGCATTTCTCGAAATTCAAAACCAAGTGCTTCTCCTGACACCTCCTCAGCACTACATCCAAACTTGCCAAACACGAGTCAAATGAATTCCCGTACACAGTGAAGTCATCCATAAAAATCTCGATGCAATCCTCCAGGAGATCCGAGAAGATACTCATCATACACCGCTGAAAGGTGCCTGGCGCATTGCATAGACCAAACGGCATCCGTCTATAAGCATACGTTCCAAACGGACACGTGAAAGTTGTCTTCTCCTGGTCCTCGGGATCCACATAGATTTGAAAATACCCACTATATCCATCCAGGAAGCATAAATATTGCTTGCCCGCCAACCTCTCCAACATCTGGTCAATGAAAGGTAACGGGAAGTGATCCTTCTTAGTAGCCTCGTTCAGCTTCCGGCAGTCAATACACATCCTCCACCCAGTAACAAGTCGAGTGGGGACCAACTCATTTTTATCATTCTTAACCACCTGTATTCCTGACTTCTTTGGTACCATATGTACTGGACTAACCCATTCACTGTCTGGTATGGAATATATGATTCCTAGGGATAGCAGCTTCAATACTTCCTTTAGCACTTCTTCCCTCATGTTCGGATTCAACTTGCGTTGCGGGTCCCTGCAGGCTTTTGCTCCTTCTTCTAGACGAATGTGATGCATGCATATATCTGGACTGATTCCAACCAAGTCAGAGAGTGTCCACCCAATAGCCTTCTTGTGTCCCCGGATCACATTCAGCAATTTCTCTTCTTGTCCCTCGGTCAAGCTGCTGTTAATAATTACCGGGAAATTTTCATTCTCCTCCAGATACGCATACTTGAGCCCAGGTGGAAGCGTTTTCAATTCTTTCTTGGGGACATCTTTTTCCTGGGGTAAGGGATTTTTCTCTGTCGACTCTATTGCGATTCCCTTCTTAGACTCAGTAGAACTGTCCATGCTCGCCACATAAGGTGCCTTCCTTGATCTAGCTAGCTTCGGGTTCGCACAGAATTCCAGAATCGCTTCAGCTAGCTCATCATCTGATAACTCACTCGTGTTCATTGCTTGACACCAACTAGCTACTTCTCTATCAATGGCATGACTCATCTCGGAATTCTCGATCTGTTCCCGCATTAATTCTGTCTCAAGGTATTCCTGGACCAAAGGGTTAATAACATCTATAGCATGCAAATTTTCGACGTCAAGAGGGTTTTTCATTGCCTCATCTATGCTGAATGTATATTTCTCCCCATTATAATCAAGACAGATGGTACCATCAAAAACATCAATGATAGTCTTGGCGGTACGCAGGAAGGGTCTCCCTAAAAGTACTCCGCCAGACTCTGCAGATTCATTATCACTCATTCTAATCACATGGAAATCAGCTGGGTACAAGAAGTCATGTACCTTTACTATTACATTCTCAAGCACTCCTTCAGGACAAATGCATGACCTGTCTGCCAATTGGATCACAACTTTCGTGTCCACCATGCCTACCCCTACTAACTTCTTGTATATAGACAGTGGTAACACATTTATGGATGCACCTAAATCGCACATAGCATGCTCGATTTTTACATCACCAATAGAGATGGGTAAGGTAAACATACCTGGATCATTGCATTTCGAAGGCATCCTCCGCTTTTGAATCACTGCAGAGACGTTCTCGCCTATCAAAATTTTCCCACTGGGTCTAGCCTTCCCAGCTATAAATTCCTTGATGAACTTGCTAAACACCGGCAATTTCAAGGCCTGTAAAAATGGAAGATTAATCTCCAATTTTCCAAAAATATCCATGAAGTCCACCGGTTCTTCCTTCTTCTTCTTGGCTTCCCCCCGGCTTGGGAAAGGCTTCAGTCGCTTCCCTGCTCCTGTAGAGCTTTCAGCTAAGAATTCTCCAGTTTACTCCCTTACTGCCTTGTTCTCCAACTCTGGCTCTGGATCGAGGAAAAAAGGCTCAGCTGACCTAGGCAAGGGTTTCTCCAAATCCCATGTCTTAAGGTCATCCTTGAGGCTTGTCGCTTCTTTCGTTCTTACCACTGGCCCATCATATCCTTTCCCGAATCTCAAGGTAATCTGACTTATATTCGCTCTATCCGGTGGCCTTACGGAGGCGGGAATCTTCCCTTCATTTCCCCTCATATCACTCAAAGAAGTGGCTATCTAGGATAACTGCTTGGCCAGCATATCCATTGCTGCCTTTTGCTCCTGTTGAGCATCTTGAAGCTTGTGCACTATGTCATTGTTCGATTGCAGGTTGTTTTGCATATGCTGGTGAGAACTGATGAGATCGTGCACCATATCATCGATACTCTTTGGTGATTTCGATGGCTGACTGGGCCCTGGCCCTATGCTCAGAGTCGGTCCACTCACTTGACCCTGACGAGCGTTTCCTTGACCTCCTGAAGAGTTGTTGTATTGATTTCCTTGACCCTGGTAATTGTTCTGAAAATTCCTTTGGTGCGGTGGTACATAAGAGTTCCCTTGACTGTTCTGATTTCTGTTTCCCAAGCTCGAGTGGTCTCCTTGGTTCCGATTGATCCAGCTGCCCCGCCCCTCTTGATTCCTTCCTGACCAGTTACCTTGTCGTTTGGGCTGAGGTGCAAATTGCTGACTTTGTTGTGGTGCCGGCTGATTCTGCTCATTGTCAGTCCATCTGAAATTTGGATGGTTTCTCCAGGGCGCATCTCTCTGTCTCCCTGGATTCCAGCTCCCATCGGGATTCCAACTTCCCATTGCATTGACCTGGGCCTGATAATCTCATTCCTGGGTCCCGTAATATTGCTGAATTTGATTATCTCCCGGACCAGGAGATTTCTCTTTCCCTTGTGAAGCGAGTGGAATCGTCTTTTCAATCGCGTTCAAAAGAGCTTTCTCCAGCCTATCAATTATTGCTTCTACTTTGTCATCTTCTTGCTCTCTTACAGCATGCACAGATCCTCTCCTCACTGCATTCCTAGGGTTATCGTATGCTTTTTTAGCGTCGATCAACTTCCCCAGGATTTCTCTTGCCTCACTTCCTCTTTTTCTTGTGAAATTCTCTCCACTCGAGGAATTCATTAAGTCCTTTGACTCAGGAGTTGCCCCTTCGTAAAACAGAGAGTAGGTCTCTGCCTCTATCATTCGGTGGTTCGGGCATGCATCCAACAACCCCTTGAATCTCGATCAATACTGACTCAGTGATTCATCGTAATCCTGCTTACACTCTAGTATTTCTTTTTTCAGTGCATTCGTCTTGTTGGATGGAAAAAAATAATCTAAGAATTCCAACTTGAAGTCCCTCCATGTGCGGATAGAATCTGGGGGCAACCTCAATAACCACGTATTAGCTTCCCCCTTCAAGGTAAATGGAATTGTACGTAGGCGATAATCCTCCTCTGTTGCATCATTCGGCCTCTTCTGAATACCACACAACTTACTGAATTCATTTAGGAACTCATACGGACACTCATTCCTACGCCCAGAGAACGTTGGCAAGATGCCGAGTACATTTGTCTTGATCTCAATAGTCCTCTGGCGTGGATTCATCACTATTGCTTGAGCTGGTTCTCCATCTAAATGGGCAGTGAGCGAACCGATCTCTAGATCTGGATCTACTACTTGCGCCATGACTACTTCCTCTGCTTCCCCTGTTTCTGACTCTGTTTCTGATTCGGGTGGTGACTCTGGATCTTCGCGTCCTGACGACGTCCAAGATTCGTCGCTAGTAAATTCACTCGGAAACGGATCTCCCGTGGTGAACCCTGATCTGGTGGTCACAGTAGAGACTGTATCATTAACCCGCCAGTTAAACTGGTCGTGTTTCCACCCAGATGAGTTGCTCCTAGGTAGATCTTGAGCCTCTGCTCATAAACTACAAATAAAAGAGAGAGAAAATAAATCAAAACTATTTACACCACAGGCTCTGAACACTAACACAAAGCACGCCATCCATCTCCGGCAACGGCGCCATTTGAAGGCCGGGTTTTTTGCTCTGTAAGCAGTGATAGTAAGTAAGTCAAGTGTGCACAGAGAAAACTAAAGCAAATGCTCGGTCAAGACACCACACTCCTTAAATCCACCGGATTACCAGGTCCAGGAACTCAAGAGAACAACAGTGTTTTTGTCGTTGGACACACTCGACTCCCCTTCAAAAATAAATCCCACAACCCAAATACTATAAATTAGTATAGAGAAGCGGGGTTGATCCCACGAAGATGGATTCGTGAAGTAGTGCTTAGAAACTCTGGAAACAAGCGGCTGCTGCCACGCAAAAGGGTTGAGAATTTTAACTACCTCTAGACTTAGGCACGAAATGTAAATGCTAGACCTAGGACACGGAAAGGAAAATAGAATCAGACTTCAATACTGAGAGACACATTTTACTTCCTAGATTGAGTAAACGCCTAACTAATTAAGACTAGACAGATAAAATAAAATGGCGGGGACCATGACTCCAAATATAGTAAGTACGGCCAAAGCTGCAAATAACAAACTTATGCTCCAACTAACAACGACATGAAATTTCCTAACCAATTCAAGCACTCAAATGGAGAAAGAAGAGCATATATCTGGATTCGAACAGAATATAAAGATTTGGATGCTGGAAACTTACCATGAACCGGAAATACATCAGATCTGCGTAAACTAGACGAAATGAAATGAAAACACGTACACTACGCATGAAATTTAATCAATCTTGCTCAGATTCACGTCGGATGCTTAATCCACTCCGGATCCAAGTGATCCGAACCCAACAACCGACAAAATCGACTCTATAACTCCGGTTTTCACAGATCTGTCCCGATCAACTCCGAATTCAAACAATCACAAACATCTCCACAACACCAGCGAACTCAACTCTCCGATTCATCAACAAACAGACTCCGATCACCCAGATCCAACCACAACCTGCATAAATTCAGAAAACAATTATGAAACGCATCCAAAACAAGTAAACTAACTCAAATTCCAGAAGATCATAGCAGCAAAACCAGAAATCAACATCATCGACATAACTGAAAATAAAACTCGCATAAAATACGGAATAAATGATAAAAACAACCAGAGGTCCGAGCTTCGAACAACGAAGCACGTCGAAATCAGCAAAGTACGAAAGCGGAAATTAAATTGTTTCTTCGCCCCACAGAAGGACGGTGTTATAACCCAATCGAAAACGTGAAAAAGCTAGATGTGAACCCAAAGTGCGTCACCCTGAATCTCCCCACGAAAAGAACCCAAATGTGTGAAAAGTGAACTAAGCTACAGGCTGTTAACGAGGTCTCCAACCGAGAAGATCCCTCCAGCGTGCATGCTTCTCCCTTTTATAGATGCGGACATAACCTTCTAGAGTCTTCGTAGAAATCTCTATTCTACCCTTCAACTCCGAGGTTTCCTCCGTCAAGCAATTTTTCGCACATTGTTCACTTATCCGCCAGTTTCCTCGGGCGTGTGATTAACGCCTTCCCTTCCTGGACCTGGCGGATTCCTTCTACACACCTGGCTTAAAACAAGTGTTAGACCCTGTAAATTCACGAATTTTTCCCCTAGACCTATGCATGAAATTAGCCTTATCAGCTGTCCGGAGGTATATTATCAAAAACTGAACTGTTTACCTCAGGTATCGAAGGCGGGGTTGAAGGTTGGTCAGTGTCACTTTGTTCGGCGTTCTGTATTACCGGAGGTGACGGCCCGGCGGTGTTGCTAACTTCCTCAGGTGGACCAACGTCTGTGACAGGACTTGGCTGTGACTCTCCCCATGTTTGTAGTTCCCTTGGTGGCTCTCCCCCTATTTGTAGTTCCCCTGGTGGCTCTCCCCCTAATTGGTTGTTTAGAGTATCTGGTAGCCAATCTAGGAGGTCATTATTCGGGCTATTGGCTGAAGTTTGTGTCTCCCCCTGACTACTAGATTGGGCATAGAAGTATTCCCCTTCCACAAAATCACAATTCATTGTGGTGTGTATCCTACGAGTCTTAGGGTCATATCATCTGTAACCTTTTTGATTTTTCCCATAGCCTAGGAAAACACATTTGAGAGCTCAGTGATCAAATTTGGACCGCTCGTGTTTAGGAATGTGGACAAAGACCGAGCATCCGAAAACTTTAGGTTCTAGGGATAGAGATGATGGGATGTCGAAGTGTTGGGAAAAAATATCTAAGGGAGTTTTGAAGTTGAGAATGCCAGTAGGTAGACGTAGACGATTTAGGAGGTACACAACGGTTGCTACAGCTTCTGGCCAAAAAGACTTCGGTACTTTAGATTCAATTAAGAGAGCTCGGGTAATTTCGAGTATATACCTGTTTTTCCTTTCGGCTACCCCGTTTTGTTCTGAATTGTACGCACACAAGGTTTGATGTACTAATCCCTTATTCCTAAAAAACTCTTGCATTTTATTGTTGACAAATTCCCCCCCATTGTCTAATCTAAGGATCTGGATGGAATGTTGAAACTGAGTTTGAATAAGATTATAGAAATCTACGAACCTATCAAACACGTCATGTTTATTTTTCAAGAAATAGATCCAAGTCATGCGGGAGTAGTCATCAATCAAAAGCACAAAATAACGAAAACCTTGTCCCCCCGGGATAGGAGCGGAACCCCAAACATCCGAATGTACTAAAGCAAACGGGGATTTTACTCTCTTGTTGTTCAATTTGAAGGAATGTATGTGGTTCTTAGCCAACACACAAGTATCACAATGAAAGGAGTTCAAGGTTCTAGCTAATTTAGGAAAAAGAAGTCGAAAGTACCCCAAGATGGGTGCCCTAACCGACGTTGCCAAAGCCAAGCCTGTCTGTCTGTCGGTCCGGGAGTCAGCATCATTGCAGCACTCTGTTGGGCTATCTCGCCCACATAGTACAGTCCGTCTCGCTCCGTGCCACGCCCAACTATCGTCCCCGTCTTGATATCCTGTAACATGCAGAAGCGAGGTTGCATCAGTAATTTGCAGTTCAGTTCTCTAGTCACGTGACTTATTGATAACAGTTTATGTGATAAAAACGGAACAAAAAGACAATTCGAGAGGCATAGAGTCAGCGAGATATTGATTGTGCCTGCCCCCATAACTTGTGCTAGGTCCCCACTGGCAGTTTGGACATAGGATTTTGTTGATTTGGCTATGGAAACAAAATCAGAGGCTTCAAACGATATCGTGTCTGTTGCCCCACAGTCAAAAATCCATTGAGGGTCTTTTGAGCCAGAAACAAATGTAGAGGAACAGGCTAAGGCATCAAAGGAGTTCCGGCAGAATATGGTTGGGCCGAAAAACCATTGAGGGTCTTTTGGGCCTGAAACAGATGTAGAGGGTGCAATTTGCAAAGTTTTTGCAAGTGGGGAGTCAGTTTGGATTTTTTAGGAAGTTTGGGGGGTGTTTTTTTATTTTTCATTCGGTGGGGGTGAAACTGTGATTTTCGGGAATTTTGGGGTGGCAATTGATAGGTAAGTTTGGGTCGGGGGGTTATTTTGGAGTACTTGGTTAATTTCGGGTGAAAATTGAGAGAAAGTTTTTGGCTGGGGTCGGGTTTGGTATATTGGAGTCTTGAGGGGTGGGTTTGGAGTTCTGGAGAGTTGGGGGGATATATGGCTGGTAATTGAAACCATAGCTGTCTCCCTCGTCGCTCTTGTGGGAACCCTCGCGTCCCTGGGTGCAACGTCGCCTCCATTACCGCCGGTAACGTCCCCAATTAGAGACAATTTACCTTTGGTCCAGGTCCGTGCTATGGAGGCTGAGCCGATTTTGGACCTTCCCTCGGTCCTGGTTTCTCCACCGCCGTCATTGGTGATGTCGCCGCTGTTGCCACCCACCGGAATTTTGGTGTTGGTGGCACGGTCTTGAGCGACGGTTACCGCTGCTCTTCTGCCTCCTCGGTCTCCGTTGTTTCGACCTCCATTCCGGGTCTGCCTCGCCCTCTTCATCTTTTGGTGAGCGAGGTTGTCGGTTGGGGAAGGGCCGAGAGCTCCATCGATGTGAGATGCTAAGCCCTTTCCTCCGATAGCCCGCTCCATCAGATTTGACCAGATGGAGCAATTGTCTCCCTTTACCCTGGATTGTAGGTGGAATTCCCCAAACAACTCTGGTTTAGGGGAGATTCGGCTTGGTTTGTTTTGGTTTGATGGCTTCGATTGTTGGCTGTTTTGCCATTTCACAAATTCTGCAAATTGTGCAGCAAGATCTGTGTTTGAAGTCATATTGGATAGTTGGAAGTTTTCTATGGGTTCGGTTTTGGTTTTGTCAAATTCTGACATTTTTGGTGGTTTTGCAGGGATTATAGGAAAGGTCGGGAAAGGTATGCCCGGGACGGTAATGTTTCTGTTCTGAGTCCCGAACCTGCTCTGATACCATCTTAACGATGGTAATCGAGAGACTTGAACAGGTGATACATATTAGAAGCTTTTGGGAGAAGAGTATTGCATTTCTTTTTAGATATATGTATGTCTCGGTTTACCTCCTTATGTAGGAGTGAATTACAATGTATTTTAAGTAAGAGATCAACCTATTCTAGGACAATGTAATACACATTAATTCTATATCAATTACATATCTTTCTCCTCTAATTGTGTCCTTCAATTTTGGGAGATTTGACAGAGCTCAGGGCTCACGCCGACGCCTCCATTGTCATCATGTTGATAGGTAACAAGGCTGATCTCGTCGACTCCAGAGCTGTGGAGTTCGCGGAGACCCAAAATCTCTTCTTCTTCGAGACCTCGGCTCTCAGCGGGGAGAATGTGGAGCCTGCGTTCCTGACGCTGCTCCAGGAAATCTATGATGTGGTTTCTAAGAAGGCCTTGGATAGCAGCAATTTGGTGAAGCCCAATGGGGGGCTGTTGTCAGGGTTGAAGATTGAAGCCGCTCAGTCTGAAGTTAGTGAGATGAAGAACTTGTCTACCTGTTCTTGCTGACTTGTGTTTCTCAATATACTACACCATGTGCTACTTTTGCTATGTTTTCAAATATTATCGGCATGGGGCTAACTGCCATCGCTGTCGGTGGAAATTTGCCACTCAAATCCCTACGGCTTCATGTGGCTGATGATAATCATATCTGTTGATAAAAAATATCCATAGGCTTATTGTTGATGTTTGTTAACTAAACTTTTTTTAATAAACATACATCATCGTTTATTTTATTTCTCAGCAATACGATGAGAAATAAAAAATAATTACGAATAAATTTAAATTTTACGATGGATTAAAATTTCCTCAAAGCTTATGATTCGATAGATAATTAACTCAATAAATATTAATGGCTTAATGTTGCGTTACAAACAAGCAAACTTGAATTTAGGTTGAAGTATTTTATACATAGATTAATTAATGAGATAAATAGTGAGGTATTTGCTCGTGCATATGGAAGCATGGGTCAATCATAGATAAGCATATGATACAATAATGGTATTGAACAGCCATTTACTTACTCGTGCATTTATCGCTTGAGACAACTTGCATGTAACCTGATTAAGCATTCATTTCCTGTCTAATTTATAATGCCAACGTTTGCGACGGCATTGCCTAAACTCAAAATCATTATTATAAGAATGAGACAGCTCAAGAACTTATACTGATATCAGGATCGGTAATTAAGCTCTGTATATTTTCTCATCTTTACATTGTACATGGAGTACCAATATATAGGAGTAGGGATTGCTCTACAAGGTAAACCTAATTAACATAATTACAAATATTGCATATCTCATAAAGATGGTAACAAGATAATTTGCACATATCTTTCTCCTGATATGGTGCGATCTTCTCCAACACTCCCCCTCAAGTTAAGTAACGGGATTCCCAATACTCAACTTGCACAATACTTCTCGAAACTGATTTGAATTCACCGCCTTGGTCAAAATATCTGCTAGCTGATCCTCGGACTTGACAAATGGTATCTCAACTATTCTTGCCTCGATATTCTCCTTTATGAAATGCCGGTCTACTTCTACATGTTTTGTTCGATCATGCTGGACTGGGTTTTCAGATATGCTAATGGCCGCCTTGTTGTCACAAAATAACTTGCACGTCTGAGACGAGTGAAGACTTAACTCCCTCATAAGTCTCCTTAGCCATAGTAGTTCTGTCAACCCACTCTTTATTCCGCGAAACTCTGCTTCCGCGCTAGATAGTGCTACCACTTTCTGCTTCTTGCTCCTCCATGTCACAAGATTCCCTCCGACGAAGGTAAAGTACCCCACGGTTGATCTCCTATCATTTGGGTTTCCAGCCCAATCCGCATCAGTAAACCCATTTATCTCCAAGTGTCCATGTTTCTCGAACAGAAGTCCATGGTCAACTGTTCCCTTTAAGTACTTAACAATCCTTACAGCTGCCTCCCAATGCTCTTCTTGAGGTGCATGCATAAACTGACTTACTACTCCCACTGCATAGGCAATATCCGGCCTAGTGTGAGATAAGTATATCAATTTCCCGACTAACCTTTGATATCTTCCCCTGTCAGCAAGCTTCGCCTCTTTCTTCATTTGTAGCCCGTGGTTCTGAACCATCGGAGTATCTGCAGGTTTACAGTCCAGCATCCCGATTTCAGCTAAAAGGTCGAGTATGTACTTCCTCTGATTGATGAATATCCCTTTCTTGGACCTCAACACTTCTATCCCCAAGAAGTATTTTAGTGGTCCTAGATCCTTCATCTCAAACTCACTAAACAAGTTTCTTCTGAGCTCCGTCATTTCTTCAGTATCATCTCCGGTGATAATCATATCATCCACATAAATGATCAGACACGTGATCTTGCCATCTCTTTTCTTGATAAACAGTGTGTGGTCTGAATTGCTCTGTTTGTACCTATACTTTTTCATCACCTCTGTGAACCGTCCAAACCACGCCCTTGGAGATTGTTTCAACCCGTACAACGTCTTCTTCAGTTGACATACCTCTCCCGTTTGGAACTCATCAGCAGATCCAGGTGGAGGTTCCATGAAAACTGGCTTTGGTAGCTCCCCATGTAGAAAGGCATTGGTTACATCAAATTGGTGAAGTGGCCAATCCTTGTTGGCTGCAATTGAGAACAAGACTCTGACGGTGTTGATTTTTGCCACAGGCGAAAACATCTCGTCATAATCGATTCCATAGGTCTGGGTGTATCCCTTCGCCACAAGTCTGGCCTTATATCTTTCCACCGTGCCATCTGGCCTTCTCTTTATCGTGAACACCCATCTACACCCAACAGTTTTCACCCCTTCGGGCAGCTTGCCTTTCACCCAAGTATTGTTCCTCATCAGTGCCCCCATCTCCGTGAACATAGCATCCCTCCAATGCTTATGTTTCATTGCTTCCTCCGCCGATTGTGGAATTTCTTCTTTTTCATACAATGCGGCTTCAAATGCTCTGGCCATCTTGGCCAGATTCCCTTGTACGAAGTTCGCTACTCTGTATCTGCTCTTCTTCCCAATCTTTTTAGGAGAGTACCATTTTGGTGGGACTCCTCTTGTAGTTCAATTAGGAAGAATGTACCTCCCAGTGTCACTATCAACCGTGTTATCCTCCTCGGGAACATCTGTACTCATATGGTGGTTAGGGGAAACTGTATTTTCATCGGGATCAAGAATTACCTCGGATATCATTTAAGGAGGATCTGGGGGCGGATGAGATGACTCTGGTGGCGAGACCTGCTCGGCGGTAGTGACAACTGGTTCTGTTAGATCCTCAATAGAAGGATTTGGAAGTGGCACCACCCAACTTAGGTAGTCCGATGAACTGCCTGGATCACGCTCCCCCTGACTATCAAGGTGGGTGTGGTAAAAGAATTCGGTTTCTAAGAAATTACAATTCATGGTGGTAATGATCTTTTTTGTGTGGGGATCGAAGCATCGGTATCCTTTCTGGTTCATTCCATACCCGACGAAGACACACTTGGTTGCACATGGTGATAGTTTGGTTCTCTCGTGTTTAGGGATATGAACATAGACAGTGCAACCAAAAACTTTGGGTGGAAGGTTCAGGTGTTGGGGAATGTTGGTCATTTTGGATAGCATATCAAGTGGAGTTCTCTTGTTGAGTATTTTTGTAGGTAAACGGTTCATGAGGTACACGGCTGTGGCTATGGCTTCTGGCCAGAAATGTTTGGGTACTTTGGATTCGATCATGAGAGCCCGGGTAATTTCTAGAATTGTCATATTCTTCCTCTCTGCTACCCCATTTTGTTCAGGTGTATAGGCACAAGATGTTTGGTGGATCATTCCTTTCTCTTTACAAAACTGGGTCATAGAACTATTAACAAACTCCCTCCCATTGTCTGACCTAATGGTTTTTATGGTGGTATGAAACTGTGTTTGGACCAATTTGAAGAACAAGATAAATTTTTCTACGACTTCAGACTTATGTTTCAAGAAATATATCCAAGTCATTCGAGTACAGTCATCAACAAAAATCACAAAGTAACGAAAAATACCACCAACAACTGGAGCAGGGCCCCACACATCAGCATGTATCAAGGAAAAAATAGAATTTATACGAGTATTTGTAAGTTTAAATGACTGTCTGTGGCTCTTGGCCAAAACACATGTTTCACAGGAAAAGTCTGTAGGAATAGAAAGGTTCGGAAAAAGAAGTTTAAAATAACCAGGAGAAGGGTGCCCTAGTCTTCGGTGCCACAGCCAAATTTCTTGTTTCGTGGACCCGTGAGCCAGCATCGCACTACCATGTTGAGCTATCTCGTCCACATAGTAGAGTCCTTGTTTCTCAGTGCCACGCCCAAGAATCCTCTTCGTCTGAATATCCTGTAATATGTAGAAAGTAGGATGCATTAGAAGTGTACAATTCAAGTCCCTAGTCACATGACTTATGGACATCAATCTCTGAGACAGTGTAGGAACATGTAAACAGTTTGACAATCGAAGAGTGGGAGATATATTAATGGTTCCCAACCCAACAACAATGATTAATTCCCCGTTTGCGGTCCTAATATATGTATCAGTAACAACATCATAGCTACTAAAATCATTCCGGTCTGGGGACATTGTATCTGTGGCCCCACAATCAAAAATCCAACCTCGATCACTTCTTCTATCATAATTACAAACGTGAAATGCAGCGAAAACATTTTCTAGAGGTGCAAAGGGGGTTTTTGACAAAAAACTGCAAGTATTTGGGGTTTTTTGAGTTTTCATCAAAGGTTGGGGTCGGTTATGATAAGTTACATAATCTGGGGGCCGAAAAGTAATAGCATGGGGTTTCATTTGTAATAAGTGTTTCTTATGGGGGTGCAAATAAGAGTGTAAAGAAATACTAGGGTTTGGTTTAAAGCCAAACCCTATACCTCCGATAGCGGCGCCGCTCCACTCTTCCTTCTCGGCGAAATTGCCGGCCCCCCGTACGCCGCCGCCGGTTGAAGCCTGGGCTCCCGGCGGTTTCTCCTGCCCCATTGTCGTCTCTCTGTTTCCAGCCCCAATTTATCTCTGTTGTCCCCGTTCGTCAACACCGATGGCGAGCTTCGCCTGAGCTCTCACCCTCTGTTTCTCCTCCCACCATTCCGGGTATCCATTTATGAGGAAGCACTCCTCCTTGGTGTGTCTCGGTTTTCCACAGTGGGAGCATATCAGTCGGGATTTATCCAGCCTGTTATCCGGCCGGTGAGTGGCTGCGGAGGGGTGTGGCGGTGCACGGGAGTTAGGGCGTTGTCTTTGGGCAGCTAAACCGTGCCCGATTCCCCCCCCCCAGATGACGAATCGGTGTTTCTGCCGTCGGCTCCTCCGGTGAGTGAAGCGGATGTGTTGATGCTTCTTCGAGTAGCCTCCCTCTTCACATATCCGTAGGCAGTCTCAACCGATGGGGCGGTTCCTCATTGAGGATTTCTCGCCTAATTGAATCATATTCCTGATTCAATCCTGTTAGAAACTTGATTAGTCTCTTGCTGTTGGAGAATTCTCTGAACTGGTCGACACCTTTGTCGCAGCAAGTAACGGGCTGTTTCTGGCAGCGGTCAATGTTGATCCACAATCCATTGATTCTTCGGTAGTATGTCTCAAGGTCAAGATCTCCCTGTCTAATGTTAATTGCCTTTTCTTCCAGGTCGTAGATGAGATATGGATCCGCCTTACTTTCGTATGTTACCGCAAGGCTATCCCACAACGCCTTTGATGTTTGGTGATGTGCGAAATCGGCGATAATATCATCTTCAATGTTATCGACGATCCACGAGAAAACGACCAGATCATCTTCCTCCCAGTCGTCGTACCCCTTGCTTCCGGGTGCAGGTGGTTCCTTCTTGATGTATGAGTAGGCTCCTCGGCCTCCCAATTTGACCTTCATCAATCTTGACCAGATTGGGTAATTCTTTCCGTTCAGCTTGAACGCAACGGTGATATTCTTGCTGTTCCTTAGTCTCGTTGGAGTTTTCAGATCGTTTTTGTTGTCTTCTTCGTTGTCCGACATTGTTTCTGATGTAGGATTTGGATTCTGTGGTTGATTTGGCTATATGGGTCGAGAATGGGTATATTGTGGCTATGATGATTTTGTTCTGAACCAAGGTCGTTCCTGCTCTGAGGCCATGATATCAGGATCGGTAATTAAGTTCTGTATATTTTCTCATCTTTACATTGTACATGGAGTACCAATATATAGGAGTAGGGATTGCTCTACAAGGTAAACCTAATTAACATAATTACAAATATTGCATATCTCTTAAAGATGGTAACAAGATAATTTGCACATATCTTTCTCGTGATATGATGCGATCTTCTCCAACATATACACACACAAAATCATTGCCATTCACCAATAATCACTCACCTAATGTAGGACCTTTCTAACTCTGTTTTATAGTTCCGTCCAATGTTTTAAAAACCAGACCGTCAATCGAACCGGCGACGTTACTGGTTCACGGTTCAACCGGTCCAACCGGTCGAACCACCGGTCTAACCGTTTTACTGTTGCAAATATATAAACATATATTAAATTTAGTAAATGATTTACAATTAATAATATATCACAAAACATTAAACCTTATAGATAATTAGTGATGTATAAATATAAATAATATTAAAATTTAGTAAATATATTCAGATATATATATATATATATATATATATAATATTAGTTAGTCTAGATAAAAATTTTAATATTTCATGTATAAAAATAGATAATGTTTATATTAATTTAAGAAAATTTATTTCATAAAATAATATATAATTAAATACGAATTAAGTACTTATTAATTAGTTTAGATAAGATTATTCATTAATGTCAATAGCTAGGGTATATAAATTAAGTATGTAATATAAAAAATTTATTTATAGTAAATAATGAATCTTATATGGTACTAATAATAATATAGGTAGTAAGTAGAGCATCATTAAAATATAAAGGATGATAATTATATATATTATCATTAACAATTATATTAAAGAATAATAAAATTAAAATGAATTATTAGTTTTTGTAGATAAAATTAATGGTTAATGTATAAAAATATTTAATGTTCAAATTGTTCAATGAGTCCGTGTAGTGGAGTGGTAGAGGTCTTCTTAACTAGAAGAGAGGTCATGAGTTCAACCTCTACCAACAAATTTTAAAAAAATTTTAAAAAAAATAGAAAATCGGTTTCCGGTTCACGGTCCAACCGGCCGGTTTCACCGGTTCACGGCGGTTCAATGCAGTGGTGGTTTAAAGGGGTGAACCGGACCGGACTACCTACCGGTTCGCGGTCCGACCGGTCGAACCGGCCGGTCCTGTCCGGTTTTTAAAACCTTGGTTCCATCTCTCACTAAATCTACTTCACACCTATAACCTCATAAATGTTGTTCACTAAAATTGAAATTCATAATCATTAATCACTATCTATTCATGAATGGTTTGCATTTACAATTAAAACCTAACAAATGCAGACAAAATATAAACTAACCAACCCCATAAATGTTGTACAATAAAATTAAAATCTATTGTTAAGTAAGTAGTACTACCACATATTATTATGAGTATGGTTTTGTCACCTATCAACAATTTCATGGTCAGATTCAAACGATGCAGACTTCTTGCCGCTCTTGGACCTCAACATTGAGTACAACTTGCGGAGCTCCTTCGGCAACGACTCCTTCCAGGCGGCCTCGCAATCCTCCACCGTTGGCGATGTGGTGGCGCTGCCAGACACCACCTTCTTAGCGCTCAACTCCAGCGCCGATATCACTGTCTTCAGAGCCCGGCTCGGGGAGCTCTGGTTCACCAGCATCAACTCGTTGACCTCAGCGGGACTCATGGTTCTACCGCTCTGGATGATTTCTTCCACTTGCGGGAACAATTTGTGCTGCTTCACGCCTAGATAATTGATTGCTAGTGTTTGGAATGAATTGAAATCGCACAATGGGAAGTAAATGTGGACGTCGATTCTCCCCGGGCGGAGCAGGGCTGAATCCATTACGCCTTCGTTGGATCTCATGGTGAAGATCATGATCCTCTCCTCCTGGAAATTCGGCAATCCGTCCATGAAATTGAGCAGAGCCGATGTCGAAACCCTCGCCGGATTCTCCGAGATGTAGCGGTCCAGATCCTCGACGACGACGACGGATTTGGAGGAGCTCTGCGTTAACAGGGAGATGAGATCTGCTTGAGATCTACTTCGTCGGCGACCTGCCAGAGAATCACGCTGTAGATGTCGTAATTGAGGAAATTTGCGACGGCGGCGATGAAGCTGGATTTGCCGGTGCCGGAGGGGCCGTAGAGGAGGTAGCTCCGCTTCCAGACGCGCCCTAATTTGCGGTGGTATTGCTTGGAGCGAGCGAACATCTCCAATTCCAATTGAATCCTGCTCTTCAAATCGTGGCTGATCGCGAGGGATTCGAAATCGGCGGGGTGATCGAAGGGGGCGGAATTCCAGCGGCCGCTGCCGTTAACGTGAATCCTCATCTCGCGGCCGCGCTCGTCGGAGACGACGTGGATGTGCTGGAGGTAGGGTTTGATAATCCAGCGCTTGTCCTTCCTCTTGATCCGCAGCACGAAGCTCCGCGCGGCGACGTTGCTCCTCTCGTCTCGGTCGACGCGGTTGAGCCAGGAAAGGCGGGCGCCGAGGAAGGCGTCCGGGATGACCTGATCCTCGCCGAGGGACAAAACGATATCGTTTGGGGCGTGGCCGGAGAGGTGTTTGATGTAGTCGGAGTCGTGGAGGGAGGGGAGCGAGTCGATGTAGAGCGCGACTCGACGGTAGAACGAGTTCTCCTTCTGAGTCGAATCGTCGAGCTGGGGCACCTTCACGTGGTGGTGGACGTCGAGGCGATCGTCCGCCCATTGGAGAAATAATCGGAGCCAAAATATGAGAAATATAACAAATCTATGAAGATGAACTCCTTGAACATAAAGGAGTTAGAGAAGAGAGGAGAAGATATTTTGGAGTGAAGATGAGGATATTATTCAATGAATTCAAAGAGTACAAAACACCTTATATAATCGGTGCTCACTAACTAAGATTGATAACCGAATAACTGCTATCTAACTAACTTCTAATTGACAGTTGGAACTCTACAGCTGGCACTTCCTCTTAGAATTCTTCCATAAGCTGAGCTCGTATATGAGTGAGTTGCATGATGTAGAGATCATCATTCTAATAGGCCCTCTCAAGATGGACTATAGATACTCTTGAAGTCCATCTTGAACTGTAGATTGTTGAAAGGAGCAGTGGCTAATGGCTTAGTAAATATGTCAACTAACTGGAGATTGTTGTGAACATGAATGTTCTTGATCACTCCTTCAAGGATCTTGTCACGGCCAGTGTGGCAGTCAATTTCAATGTGTTTCGTGCGTTCGTGGAACACAGGGTTGGTACTGATATGAACAGCAGCTTGGCTGTCACAATACAAACGGACCGGCTTCTTTACTTCCAAATCAAAGTCCTTGAGCAAGGCCACAATCCACACGACTTCACATCAAGCAAGAGCCATCGCCCTATATTCAGCCTCAGCCGAAGATCTGGACACAATCTGCTGCTTCTTTGATCTCCAAGAAATCAGAGATGTACCAAGAAATAGGCAAAAACCACAGATGGATCTTCTAGTGTCTGGGCATCCGGCCCAATCCGCATCAGAAAAAATGCTTAATGAGGGATCTCCTCGAGCCGAATAGAATAGACCATGGCCTATTGTGCCCTTTAAGTATTTGAGAACTCTTTCACCAGCAAGTAAATGATCTGAGCACGGTTTGGATAAGAATTGACTGAGCTTATTGACAGCAAAGGTAATGTCAGGGCGTGTGATACAGAGATACACAAGCCTGCCAATCAACCTCCTATATACTGTTGGATCATCAAGTGGTTCCCCTGCATCCAAATGCAGCTGCTTGGTGGAATCCATGGGTGTAGAAGCTAGTTTGCAACCAAGTAATCCAGCATCAGTTACAAGATCCAAAGCATATTTGTGTTGAGATATAAAAATTCCAGTGTCATTTCTAGCTATCTCAATACCAAGAAAATACGTAGGATTGCCCAAATCCTTGAACTTAAAATGGCTATCAAGGAAATCTTTAAACTCATAAATCAAGCTATCATCACTGCTAGCCACCAAAATGTCATCTACATAAATGACAACTCCAAAACAATTCCCATCTGCTGAATACTTGTAGAAAAATGAGTGATTAGAAGCATATTGGACCAATCCAAAGCCAGATAAAACTTGAGAAAACTTCAGGTACCACTGTCTGGAAGCTTGCTTGAGGCCTTACAAAGGCTTCTTTAACTTACATACAAGCTGACCAGAACCAGCAGGGGGGCCTGTGATGACCAGATCAGGGGGTAAGGTCATGTAAATTTCCTCTTCTAAATCCTCATACAAGAATGCATTATTGATGTCCAGATGAGTCAATTTCCATCCTTTTATAGCTGCCAAAGATAGCATCATCTTTACTGTGGTGAGCTTTGCAACAGGAGAAAAGGTGTCATGAAAGTCTACACCAGCCTGTTGAGTGAATCCCTTGGCAACCAAACCGGCCTTATACCTCTCCACAGTAGCATCAACCTTAAATTTAATCTTGTACACCCATTTACAAGAGATAGGAATTTTACCAGGAGGCAGATATGTGATCAGCCAAGTATTTGTTCTGATCAAAGCCTGCAGCTCATCTTGCATAGCCAAAACCCACTCTGGATTTTGAGAGGCTTGCTTATAGGATGAAGGCTCAGTGAGTATGGAGGGTAGGATGATAAATTTGAGGTAGGGCTGAGACAGTTTGGATAGAGAGAAATAAGATGAAATGGGATATTTTGAAGATGTAGTTACTGAATTACATATGTAATCAGTGAGATGAGTTGGAGTTTTTAGTGATCTCCCAGATTTGGAATGATGAGAGACAGAAGTACTGGGTGCATTTTGAGGAATGAGTGGTAGAGTAAGGTCTGTATGAGCTGAAAAATTGTCTGGAGTATGAGAGATATCAGTTGGAAAAACTGATTGAGGTTGAGAAGAAAGAGGAAAATCAGATTCATGGAAGGAGACATTTCTGCTGATAAAGATGTCATTGGTGTCCAAATCCATGACTTTATATCCTTTGTAGCCAGAGGGATATCCAATGAAGATACACCTGATGGCTCTTGGGGAAAATTTGTGTTTACTCTTATCCAAAGTGGATGCAAAACAAAGGCAGACAAAGACCTTTAGAGTGGAGTAGGTTGGAGTCTTTTTAAAGAGGGCTTGGAAGGGAGTTATGTTTTCTGGTAAAGCTGAAGAGGGAGTTCTATTTATGAGAAATGAAGCAGTGAGAATGCACTCTCCCCAAAAGGAAATGGACAGATGAGACTGAAATAAGAGACTTCGGGCTACATTAAGCAAGTGTTGGTGTTTCCTCTCAACTCTTGCATTTTGTTGTGGTGTTTCCACACAAGAATGCTGAGCTACAGTCCCATAGGAGGAAATAAGGGAATGGAGATTGAACTCAGGGGCATTATCACTCCTCATCACCTTTATTTTCTTGGAGAATTGGGTGTTGACAGTGGAGAAAAATCGAGTCATTACTGTTTGGACCTCAGATTTTTGTGTGAGAAGAAATGTCCAAACAAAACGTGAAAAATCATCCACTATAGTCAAGAAATATCTGAAACCATCATGTGTAAGGGTAGAGAATGGCCCCCATACATCACAATCGATCATATCAAAAATGACAGAAGATGTATATGTACAGATAGGAAAAGGAAGTTTCTTTTGTTTGGCAATGGGACATATATGGCAAGTAGTGAGATGAGAGTTTGATGGAGACAAAATAGTAGATAAGATCTTCAGTTTATTGAGTGAGGGATGGCCCAAACGTTGGTGCCAAACGTCAAGACTTACAATGGAGCTTACAAAAGTAGAATTCAAATTTGATGTAACATTGCCTCTTGAACAAGACTGGGCTACACTCGTATCATTGCATGATGTTTCTGGAAACTAAAAAATGTAGAGGTTCCCAATTCGATTACCCCTCCCAATTACTGTCCCCAGTAAAGCTTCCTGGATTTGGAAGCTATTGTGAGTAAATATGATAGTACAAGATGAATTTTGGGTGAGTGCACTGACTGAGATCATATTGAAGGAAAAGGAGGGTACATGTAAGACTGATGAAAGTGTGATGAGAGAGGTGAGTTTTACAGTACCTCGATGAGTGACAGGAGCTGCATTACCATTTGGGAGATTTACTGAAGCATTTGATATTGGTGAGGCAGAATTGAAGAGAGATTGATCATAACATACATGGTGAGTAGCCCTTGTATCTGGGATCAAAGTGGATGAACTAGAGCATGAAGATGAAATAGAATTTATGCAAGGAGTGAAGAAAACTGTACTAGATAAATTGTTTGAGGCATAAGCTGAGGATTGAGCAGAATTGTCATTGGCTGGGGTGACTGGAGTGGAGGAATTGTAGAGTTTATGGCTTTGCAAGAGATTGATAAGCTGTTGATATTGATCAATACTTGGCATATTAGTAGTATCCTCAACAAAATTAACAGAACGTTGTTGGTGAGGATTTGAGTTCCCAACAAAACCAGAAGATCCAGCAGATTGTTGTGATTTTCCCTTCCCTTTGCCAAAGCCAGGTGGAAAACCATGGAGAATGAAACACTTCTCAACTGAATGATTGGTCCTACCACAATGAGAGCATAGGAATTTATTCAAGCCTCTACCAAAGGAAGCTGTTGCATTAGCAAAAGGAAGTTCACTAGGAACTAGAGCTCGAGCAGGAACATATGAGAAGTTGTTTCCATCAATAAGTCTCTGCCTCTCTTCCTTAATTACCAAGGAGAAAACCTTGGATAGAGAAGGAAGAGGAACCATGGAGAGTATATGAGATCTGAGCTGAGAAAAAGAGGCATTCAAGCCGATGAGAAATTGCATGGTGCAATCATTCTCTTGATGTTGACTCCACCTCGAAGCACTATCGCAAGTGCATCTAGCATAAGTACACCAGGATATAGGCTGTGAGTTTTTGTATTCATCCCATACTATCCGAAGATTAGTGAAATAAGTATTGACATCAGAGGATCCTTGAGAGAGAGACATGAGTTGTTGCCTGAGTAGATAAATGCGAGCTGAATCGCCTGTAGAGAAGCGCTTCTTCATATCAAACCAAATCGCATAGGCATCGTCGAGGTACATGACACTCGAGCATATTTGGGGAGATACAGAGTTGCGTAGCCATGAAATCACCATGCTATTGCAACAGATCCATGACTAATAAAGCAGATCATCACGAGCTGGACGAAGAATTGATCCATCAACAAACACGAGCTTATTTTTGTCGAGTAGAGCGGTGCTGAAGGATCTGCTCCAAGCAACGTAATTAGATCCAGTAAGCTGCTGTTGAACGAGGATGATCCCCGGATTATCGCTTGGATGGAGAAAATATGGACTAGATGTGTCCTCTGCAGGCAGCTGAGTTGCTCGATTGCGATTGTTCATCACGATAGGAGAGATCGATCGGAGAAGATCGAGATATGAGGGAAATCAGAGAGAGATTGCAGAAGCTTTTGTCACTGATACCATAACAAATCTATGAAGATGAACTCCTTGAACATGAAGGAGTTAGAGAAGAGAGGAGAAGATATTTTGGAGTGAAGATGAGAATATTATTCAATGAATTCAAAGAGTACAAAACACCTAATATAATCAGTGCTCACTAACTAAGATTGATAACCGAATAACTGCTATATAACTAACTTCTAATTGACAGCTGAAACTCTACAGCTGGCACTTCCTCTTAGCATTCTTCCATAAGTTGAGCTCGTATATGAGTGAGTTGCAAGATGTAGAGATCATCATTCTAATAAAATATGATGGAGCAAGATGCCAACAAGAATTGGCTTGGATTTAGGAGGAGCATCAGCATGTTTGGAGAAACCAACTAGATTTTTGGGTCACATATTGTGGCGGAGGAGGATGAGATTGGTACTAAAAGTGCAAAATTAAGCGAAGCAGGTGAATCAATAAAGTGCACCGCAATCTTAAATGTTAGTCATATAGTTGTACAAAGAAAAAGAAAAAATATTGTTGATATAGCTTTAAATTATTAAAACCAGTCCAAAAAAAGTAAAAATTACTATAATTCTTATAATCAAAATCGTAAACTCAATCAATATTCATATACTATCAAATTTTAATTTATTTCATCATATAGTTAATTGAGTTAAAAACTACATACTCCATTCATCTTTAGTAAGTGGTACATTTCTTTTTCTCACGTGTGTTTTGAGAAAATGCTAAAAATATAATTAAAGTACATTATTCTCCCAATTACTTTATTTTTTCATCATTTAACTATTTATATTATTTTCCACAACACGTGTGAAAAAGAAATGTGTCACTTACTTGGGATAGGTGGAGTATAGTATTTTTTATAAAGCAAACTATAAAATATTATATATAACTTAAATATATTAAATACATGAGTTAGGAACATGTTACTATTATTTTATCGAAATTAACTGTAATGTTCCAAAAATTAAAAAATTAGTGGAGCTAAAAATTTGGAAAGTGAAAAGTTAAAATAAAATTATGAAATTCTTAAATCAAAATTGTAAACTCAATTGTTGGTATCTTTAAATCATAATTGTTTCCAATTTTAATCTCTTTCATGATAAACTAAAATGAGTTAGGAAGTCTTTTTACAAAGAAACAGAGAAATATTACATATATAAATTTAAAATATTAAAGCTATTCCAAAAGTTAAGAGTTTAATTAGAAAACTAGAAATTTGGAATGTCAAGTAAATTGAGCCAAGGTATTTAAATAAAAAGATACTATTTAATGTTTATTTTAAAAATGTTAAGTGGACAAGTTAAGAACATGTAATTATTTTCTATAGAATTTGTCTGTAAAATTCTAAAAATAAGAATTTAATAATATTAAAATTGAAAAATAAAGTATTAAAATTAAATTAAAGTCAGAAATAGTCAGGATATGGTTTGTTTAGTATGGGATAGTAATATAGGATAAATAATTAAATATTTAGCATCAAATATAAAATAAAAGAGTTAAAAATGTGTGATGTTTTTTTTATCAAGGTTCATTTATAGCTTCCCAAAAATAAATAATTTAATGGAATTAAAATTTTAAAAAATAAAGATGCAACATGAAAGTTTATGAAAATATTTAAAATATAATTGTATATTAATTTAGGATTACAATAACATATCTCAAATTTTAATGTGTTACCTCATATTGTGAATCGAGCTTGAACTCTATTATTTTATGAAGAAAAAGTTAAAATATTAACTATATAACTTTAAAATACTATATTAAATAGATGAGTTATGAACATATGGTTATTATTTTTATCGATGTTCGACTGTAACGTTTCAAAAATTAAGAATTTATAGAAATTAATCTTTTGGAAAGTAACGTATTCAAATCAGAACTACGAAATTTTTAAAAAATTATTGTAAACTCAATAAGTAGTATTAAATTTTAGTTTGTCGCATATTATAGTAAATTGAACTAAGAAGCCTAATACTTTATATAAAAAAAAGAGAAAATATTAAATACTTCGTACTGTGTATTTATAATACTAAATAGATGAGCTAAGAACATATTTTTTGTTGAGGACAGGTTCAACGTAACGTTGTTAAAATTAAGAAGTTGAAGAAATGAAAATTTTGAACGTAAAGAGTTAAAATTAAAATTCTTAAAATCAAACAGTAAACGCTATTAGTATTAATATATCTCAAATTTTAGTTTGATGCATGATATAGTAGTGGATTGGAGCTAGGACCTATTGATGGGGTGCGTACTAAACAAGCCCAACAGCAATGACGGCCCATCAGCCCAAAGCCCAAGGAAGAGTATGAGTTCGGCATTACCAAAGAGTTCGGCCTCAGCCTACAGCTCGGTAAAAGCCAACCAATCAAGCTCTGCTCTCAGGTCGGCATCAAGCTCTACTCTCAGATCGGCAACCAAAGCAGTTCGGTCTCAGTATTCGACCGAACAAGGAGTTAGTGGACCCATACAGGATTTCCACAACTTCCAACACACCCACTACCACGTGGTGTCAACTCAGGCCACGATCGTAGGCCATGACCTACACGACATCCACGACTTAGGGTGGTGATGCAAGCCACGATCTTAGTTCAATATATAAATAGAACTTAGATCTGATAGACAAGGGTTAAGTTCTCTAGAGAGAAAACCATCATATAGCAAGTCTGTATTGTAAGCTGTAGAAAACAGATCAAGCAATACAACTCTGCCCTCTTTTCTTCCCGTGGACGTAGATTTACCTCAGTAAATCGAACCACGTAAATCTCTGTGTCGTGATCTGTATTTTCCAGCATTCATCACCATCAAACATTCGCCAAACCATCACTGGCGCCGTCTGTGGGAAACAGAGAACCAAATTTGTGATAAAGCGAATTTTTGACCCTTTTTCCACCCCAAAAAAATGCATACCAGATCACATAACACCCATAATACCGTTCGTGATAACCGTGAGGAAGCTAGTCCAGCTCGCAGGTCTGAAAAACGGCCTCGGGAGACATCTACCTCCGGTTCTCACGAAGAAGGAACAAGCCACTCCAGGAGAGATCGCACCGAGTCTTCCCAGCAGCCCGATTTAAATGAAGCTGTCAAGCTGTTCTTGGCCGAGAAGCAGGAGGAGTTCTTAACCTTCCTGCAGAAGAGCCAACAGCCGGAGAAGACAACGGCGGATTCTCCCTCCTCATCCAGACATGAAAGTCACTACCGCAGTAGTGACGTGTCTTCCAGGAAGAAGAATCCTCAACCCCGACATGTTCCTGTTCCTCCTCGGTACCGGAATCACAGGAGATCTCCATCTCCTCCATACCGAAGAGATGTCGGGTTCGCCATGTACGGAGCATTGAAGACTCCGTTCTCGGACGATATCACCCGAACTCCCCTTCCACAGAACTACCGAACTCCGTCGATGACTTATGACGGGTTGGTGGATCCTCATGACTTCCTGGGACGCTATCAGTATAACATGGCGAACCAGGGTCTCAATGAGGTCCATATGTGCAAGCTGTTCCCCGAGCTGCTTATCGGGAACGCGAGAAGGTGGTTCGATAGCCTCCCCCAAGGCAGCATTAGATCTTACCGAGATCTAATGGATGCTTTCCACAGGAGGTTCTTTCAGAAAGCGGAAGCCCGGATCACTTCGGCTCAGCTGCTTTCTATACGTCAAGGTCGCGACGAAAAGATCAGCGACTTCATGACGAGATTCCACAAGGAATGCCTACAAGTAGATGATCTCAACGATCTACTTGTCATTTCGGCATTCCAAAATGGAATCCTGCCCGGAGCTCTCTACAGAAAGCTCGTGGAATGCAGTCCGCAAACAGCTCAAGAGATGTGGGACATTGCGGACAAGTTTTCTCGTGCCGATGAGGCAGACCGTCGAAAACGGTCTTTAGACAGCTCATCTAGAGAAGACAAAAAGAAGCCCGATCATAGCGATCAGAGGCTTCCTCGCCGAACACCTTCCCCACCAAAGGAGGGATAGCGGTCATCCGAGGAGATCGAAAAAGAGCAAGTGTGTTCGCAGATTGCGCTTAAAAGTGCCGAGCAATCAGTTCGGCACCATCAAGCATAGCAATCACAGCAGCCGGAGTCAGAGGCAGGCGAAATGACCGAAGTCACACCGGAGCCGAACTCGATGGTGTACGGCACTGAAGCCGTGATTCCGGTTGAGATCGGCATACCCAGTACCCGAACTCAATTTCTCCTCAGAAATGAATGGTGACGGACTGAGAGCCGAACTAGATCTTGCCGAAGAAAGAAGAGAATTGGCCTGCATAAAAGCAGCCAAGTACAAGGAGCAAGTAGCCCGGTATTATAACCAAAGGGTGAAAAAGCTGCAATTTCAAGTGGGAGATCTCGTCTTGAGAAACAACGAAGTAAGCCGAGCAGAAAAGCTGGGCGAACTCGAACCCACATGGGAAGGTCCATATCGGGTGTCAGAAGTCCTCGGCAAAGGGTCTTACAAATTGACTCACGTGTCAGGAGCACAAGTACCCCGAACATGGTACGTTTCCAACCTCAAAAGTTCCATTTGTAAGAGACAGTCCGGTCAGTCAGTCTTGAGTCCTGTTCGGTCAATGTGCTTTCTTTGGTTTGCTTGGTCTTTGTTTGTCTCTGTGCGTTTTGTCTGTGTGTTTTGTCTGTCTCTGTGCGTGTCGTCTCTTACAAATGTTACTGAGGTATCTTGTTCTTCGAAGGCTGATCCCCTTCTTAGAACATATACAAGCCAACGATTGTGAGTCAAAGCTTCTAAAGAGGATACAAGACCACAATTCAGCTTAAACAAGCAGTTCGTCTGAAACGAACTGCAATAAGCTAACGATTGTGAAGTCCAAGCTTCTAAAGAGGATACAAGACCACAATTCAGCTTAAGAATCAAGCACTTCGTCTGAAACGAACTGCAACAAAAGTCCGATTCACGCGATAAAACTTGCCTGAATTAGGACAAGGGAAAGTCCGATCCACGCGATAAAACTCGCCGAATTAGGACAAGGGAAAGTCCGATCCCCAAATTAGGACAACGGAAAGTCCGATCCAAGCGATAAAACTCGCCAAATTAGGACACAAGCTTAGTCCGGTCAAAGATGTTTATTTCATCAGACCAAAGACGAGTCCGGTCAAAGATGTTTATTTCATCAGACCAAAGACGAGTCCGGTCAAAGATGTTTATTTCATCAGACCAAAGACGAGTCCGGTCAAAGATGTTTATTTCATCAGACCAAAGACGAGTCCGGTCAAAGAAGTTTATTTCATAAGACCAAGGACCAAGTCCGGTCAAAGAAGTTTACTTCATAAGACCGAGGACAAGTACGATGAAATTTTTTCGCTAAGCTGTAAATACACAGTGTTAGAAGCGAAAACAAAATTTCATTTTTCAAATCTTGTTCGGCACACAACTCCGCTACCCTACGAGATGGCGTTACGCTATTACAAAGGACTATTCTACTGTCCAGAGTTGCTAAAGTTGAGCCATCTATTCACAAAATCCTCGTGAAGCTGAGTTCGGGCGTTCCAGGCAGCTGCAGAATAAGCAGGTCGACGAGATGCTCTAATCGACCTGCCACCTCTTCTCTGAGCCCGGGAAGCCCTAGCACCTCGGCGGCGAAGAGTCTCTTCACGAAGCATTTGTTGATCTTGCTCACTCATAATCACAGCTCCTCTACGAACTTCAGTCCGTCCTTGTCTTGACGTTTCCGGCTGTTCCTGAGTTCGTTGCTGACTTGGAGTAAGGTTTTGAGCAAGTGAATCAGGGGTTTGAGCTGGAGTGTGACCATCTGTTGACGGGAAATGCCTAAGGAATCTCTCGATTGAGGGACGCCGGGAAAGAATGATGTCGTACCGAGAAGCCCAGCGCCGCAATGATTTCACGACTTGTTGGCAAGCCGAGCTCTCCAGCGCATTGTTCCTCCGGAGTACATGATATTCCTCCCACAGTTCGTCAACTCGTTCCTGAACTTCAGAGATGGTCATTCCCCCACGCCTGCAGATGAAATCCTCATACGCAGTCCTCTCAGCGACGGCAGTGTTCAGCTCGGCCTCCAGATCCTTCTTTTCGGACTCTAAGTCCTTATTATCGGCCTCCAGCTTCATTGAACGAGCCAAGAGTTCGTCATTCTTCATCTGGTCAGCTATAGCTCTTTTCTCAGCTTCGTCTAAAGCCGAAGAGTACAGCCGCTTCCAGTGAAGTACCTCCAGCTCCTTGAGAGTTAAGAATACAAAGCAGCTACGTCAGTTCGGCATTTCAGCTTACCGAGCAGGTAGTAAACCACAACAGGAGTAAGAGAGTACGAAAGGCTATACGAAGACACAAGAGCAGAAAGAAGATTTTTTTTCATTCATAAGAAAATTTTTTTTTTCTACACAAGGGCTTCAAGGCCGTTTTACAAGAAGGAAGAAACTAAACTAAGAGAAGGAAGATGAAATCATACTCCGCTAGCTTCGTCTCCGCCTTCTCGGTGAGGTTCAGCTTCCTTCTCCTTGTCTGCTTCAGCTTCAGCCTCGGCCTCCCTGCTCTCCCCAGCCTGCTCGGCGCCACCGTAGCCGATCTGCTGCGCCTCCTGCTCGGCCTGCTCATCGCCGGTCTGCCGCTCATGCTGCTCGGTCTCACCCTCTCCATGGAAAATTGGAGCGGGTGAAACTGACCCTATGGAGGCAAAGATAGCCTCCATGTTCTCATCGCGGTCAGCTCGGCAACTACGAACTTGGTCTGCAGAAAGCAGGACCGAGGACGAAGCAAGCTCCTCAAGCACCGGCAGACTCTGAAGCCGAGCTGCTATCTCTCGGCCGTACAGCGGCAGGATGACTTCGGGACCCTGCTCGGCTTTATCGGTCATCAGTTTCAGCAGATCACCGACAAAGGCTGAAAATTGGTTGCTCAGAAAGAGTTTCTCCGCGAAAGCACGGAGAACCTCCCCTTGGGCAACCACGGCAGCAACATCCCTCCGTTTCGTCTGCTCTCGATGGATGACGAGCTGGTTTTTGGCAAACTGAGCTTCATCCTGGGCCGAAATCCTAGCAGCTCTGGCCTTCTCAAAGTTGGCCTCAGCCTGTTCGGCCCGATGACAAGCAGCCGCCAACTTCCTCTGCATCTCAGCATAGTCATTGGACGCTTTGGAGAGTTCGACGGCGACGAGCTTGGAGAGCATATCGTTCCTCTGAAAATGGATAAAGAAAAAAGTCAAACAAAGGGGCCACAAAAAATACAGGAAAAAAGCAAGGCCAGAAAATCAAGAAGAGAATTCACCTCGGCGAAGTCCGTGGGCCATAAAAACGGCTCACAGATATGTTCCGAAGGAGGCGCCAAGACCACGTCTTTCTCTGGCGCTCTCGGGGGCTTCTGGGCCTTCCCCTTCCCCTTTGCCGAAGTCGACTCCGGCTTCTTCGGATCCGAAGAGGTTTTTTGCCTCTTCGGAGTCCTCTCGGCATCAGACGCCGAGCTGGTGGTTTTCGGCCTCTCCGGCTCCTTGGACTCCGAAGATTTGCGGCTCAGCTTATTCAATATGTTCACTACCGAAAAACAAGGAAACAAGGTTAGTTTTCGCCGCTAAAGCAGTAAGGCATAAAAAAGAAATCCTCACCCTCAGTCTCTTCGTCCGAAGACGAGATATTGAACACGAGGTCGCCCTTGACGAGCTCAGTTTCCGAGTATTGTTTCCTAATCATAGGAATCTTATTGAGCTCGCCCTCGAGCTCGGCCAACGGTTCTAACCGAGGATGGGGAATCACGGACTTCGGCCCTCTCCAAGGAAAGCCCGGAGCCGAAGTCCTATTATAAAAAAAGAAACGGTTTTGCCATTTCGGCCACTTGGTTTTGCAGAAGGCCCTAAAAGGCTGTAAGGGGATCAAGTAAAACCAAGATCCCTTCCTTTTAAACTGGAAAAAATTAAGGATTGCCCGCAGAGACAGATCCTTATCTAGCCTACGGAGTTCGGCAGCAAAAGCCGACAAGTGCCTCCAAGAATTCGGAGTCACCTGACCTAAAGGGAGTTGAAAAAAATCAAGAAGCTCTACAAAAGGTGGGGGAAGAGGGAAACGAAGCCCGCATTCTAAGCAGGCTTCGTAAACGGTGGCATAACCCTCCGGCGGGTCGTTAGCCCTATGATCATCGTCGGGAACCACCGCCTTCCCCCCGGGAAGAAGATATTTTTCGTGTAGAGATATCACGGTGTCCTTACTCAAGACGCTGTGAAAGTATTCTACAGTCTTCTCCCCGGACTCTTTCCGGCTAGAAGACCCCTTGCCCCCTTTCCTACCGCTACCTAACTCAGAAGAAGAAGAAGAAGACATGGTTCTTACTCTTTGCAAAATCTGAAGAAATTCTGAAGAAATTCTTGAAAGCGAAAGGAAATTTTTACGCAAAAGAGACAGAGTGCAGAAGAAGCAATAGCAAGAGTATTCAAAGGATGAAGAAAGGGCGTATTTATCAGATTCGGAGAAGATTTCAAAATCATCGCACCGTTTCGAATCCCACCTTTTCAGGATTCAACGGCCGGATTTTACTGTCGCATTTAATGCGGTCACGCGCAAGGCACGTCCCCTGACGTCAGCCTCCCCCTTGCCTTTATCCAGAATGCCGAAGTGACTCACTTCGCCGAAGTGATTCACTTCGCCCTTCGGGGGGGGTAGTGATGGGGTGCGTACTAAACAAGCCCAACAGCAATGACGGCCCATCAGCCCAAAGCCCAAGGAAGAGTATGAGTTCGGCATTACCAAAGAGTTCGGCCTCAGCCTACAGCTCGGTAAAAGCCAACCAATCAAGCTCTGCTCTCAGGTCGGCATAAAGCTCTACTCTCAGATCGGCAACCAAAGCAGTTCGGTCTCAGTATTCGACCGAACAAGGAGTTAGTGGACCCATACAGGATTTCCACAACTTCCAACACACCCACTACCACGTGGTGTCAACTCAGGCCACGATCGTAGGCCATGACCTACACGACATCCACGACTTAGGGTGGTGATGCAAGCCACGATCTTAGTTCAATATATAAATAGAACTTAGATCTGATAGACAAGGGTTAAGTTCTCTAGAGAGAAAACCATCATATAGCAAGTCTGTATTGTAAGCTGTAGAAAACAGATCAAGCAATACAACTCTGCCCTCTTTTCTTCCCGTGGACGTAGATTTACCTCAGTAAATCGAACCACGTAAATCTCTGTGTCGTGATCTGTATTTTCCAGCATTCATCACCATCAAACATTCGCCAAACCATCACCTATAATATTTTATAAAGTAAAAGACAAAATATTAACATATAGCTTTAAATTAGTATGAAAGAGATAAATTAAGAACATGTGATTATTTTTTTATTGGGGTACAATTGCAATGTTTGAAAATTTAGAAGTTAAAGAACTAAAATTTTGAAACGTAAAGAATTACTATTAAAAGTATGAAATTCTTAAATATAAAAATCATAACCTCAATTAGTATGAATATGTTTTATACTATTAAATTTAAATTTGTTACATGTTATATTAAATTGAGTTAAGAATAACAAAAATAGAAATATTAACTATATATCTTAAGATAATTTGATAAATGAATTAAGAACGTGTGATAATTTTTTTAATTGAGGTTTAACGTAATATTCTAAAAATTATGAATTTACAGAAAAGAAGAATGTAAAGAATTAAATCACAATTATAAAATTCTTAAAATCAAAATTGTAAACTTCATTAGTAATAATATATCATATGTATCAAATTCAAATTCTTTAAATTCTTATTTTTTTAACTTTACTTTGAACCCCGATAAAAAATAATCAAATACTTTTTTAACTCATTTAATTAACATTTTATAGATATAACTAATATTTTTACTATCTTTTTAAAAATAAATTGAAATTTGTAAAGTAAAGGTATACACCTTATTAAAATACTACTCCATGTATTTTGGAAAGTAAGATGTATAATCTTTTACAATTTGTATTTGAAAGTAAACGTATATAGTCAACGTTCCAAAATTAGTACTTTTATAAACAAATAATCTGTTTTATGAATGTAGGAGTAATTAATAAGGTATATGAACAACTTAGAAATTTAATTAAAAATAAAATACGTATAACATAAAATTACAAAACATCATTTCCCATTCCATTGCTTCAAGATTTTAATTTGTACGTTCATAAGTTCGAATAATTGATTTGTTACATGTAGATTTATAACAGAGATAATTTAGTAAATAAACAATATAACTAATACTCCCTTCGTCCCCTAATAGGAGTCGCTCTTTGACCGGGCACGAATTTTAAGAAATGTAGAGAAAAGTTGGTTGAAAAATTTAGTGGAATGTGGGACCCACATTTTTATATTGGTTTATAATAAAATGTGAGTGAAGTGAGTTAGTGGAATGTGGGGCCTACTACCATTTATGGTAAAAATGAAGAGTGACTCTTAATGGGGGACTGCCCAAAATAGAAATTAGCGACTCTTATTCGGGGACGGAGGGAGTAACAAAATTAATTTAAATAAAACTGATTTGGTCCTATTTAAAAGATAAGGATATTAGAGAACCCACAACCGTGCTCTTGCCAGCGAGCACGGTTGTGGGCCCGACCCCACTTTTTCCGCCTGCTCTTAGGCAAGAGCACAACACCCATAGTTGTGCTCTTCCGCAAGGACGAGCACAATTCAATTTAAATAAAAATATTTCCATAATATTAAAAATCATTAAAAAACCCGAAATAATATTACAAATTACAAATAAAATAAAAAAGACATAATTAAAATCCTAAAAATTAAAAATTACATTATTAAAATCCTAAAAAATTAAATTTAAATTATTAAATTCGTAAAATTAAAAAAACCACTACGTGTTGCCGAATTTCGCCCACATGTGTTTGATTAGGTCTTCTTGTAGCTCAATGTGGGTTCGGGTATCGCGCATTGTGTGCCTTGTTTCGATCCTCTCACCCACCGTCGTATGCACACCTCAGCGTGGGGGAGACCTCGCGCTTGAGCTTCCGGCTTCATCCTAGTCGTAGAAGCTAGCCGCACTCGGTCCTTCGTCGGCTATAATCATGTTGTGTAAGATAATACACGTGTAAATGATGTCGGCGATATTGTTCAAGTACCACAACCGAGCCGGGGACTTCACAATGTTGAATCGGGCTTGAAGGACCACAAAGGCTCTTTCGACGTCTTTCCGCGCGGACTCTTGACGCTGAGCAAAAAGAACCCGTCTCGGGTCTTGCGGGTTGTTGAGCGTCTTCACGAAAGTCGACCACATTGAGTAGATACTATATCACGAGATAGTAACCCATGTGGTATGTATTTTCGTTGACGGTGAAGTCGATCGCGGTGATACACCATTCAACACATCATTAAAGAGGGGTGAAGGATAGAGCACGTTCAAGTCGTTGTTGGATCCGACAACGCCGAAATATGCATGCCAAATCCATAGGCGGTAGTCGGCGACCGCTTCGCCCGAATAAATTCACCACTGAAAGCTGCACGAACGCCCTCGCAAAATTTTTTAAGACAAAGGATTCTAGTGGACTCACCGACATGCAAATACTCGTCGAAGAGGTCGGCCATCTGCCCAGTAGCGAGTTGTCGGATGGCACATGTACACTTCTGCAACTCCGAGATACAAAGGATTCCAGTGGACTCACCGACATGCAAATACTCGTCGAAGAGGTCGGCCGTCTGCCCAGTAGCGAGTTGTCGGATGGCACATGTACACTTCTGCAACGCCGAGATACTTTGCCGACCGGCTGCATCTGGACCTGTTTGGAAGAATACAACATGAGCGGACAATGTGTTGACAATATGCTTAAACAAGCGCTTTGACATGCGAAAACGGCGCCTGCAGTAATCTGTCGGAAAAGGCGGCGGGTCGGCAAAATAGTCGGCAACGAGCCTTTCGTGGGCTCCCTCCCGGTCACGATGGATGTAGCGGCGAGTTGACCTAGTTGGTTGAGGAGGAGGGGCGGGGGTATTCGCTGCAACATATGCTTCATAAGCGGCGCGATGTTGATCGTAGTATTCTTGTTCTTCGCGCTCGGCTTCCGCAATGAGATGGGAGAAATCTATTTGAGGTTTTGAGTGAGAGATGAAGGTGTATATAAGTTGTATGAAAAATATGAATGAGAGATTAATGAGAGATGATTTGATGTGAAAATGGATGATGAATGTGTGTATGTATAGATGATTTTGGGGGAAAAAATACAGAAAAATGGGCAAAAAACGAGCATTGTTTTGGGATTGGGAATTTTTTTTATTTTTCGGTATTCTTTTCGATTTTTAAAAAATAATAATAATAATAATAAATTCCAACGGATATGCCGTTGGCCAATCACAAGCTGCCACGTCGCCTGCTCGCTGGCACGGACGTGCTCGATGCATCGAGCAGCGCCGTGCCAGTGGCGCGAGCGCAGCGGCGGACGACGTCTTCCGTGCCGCTGGCACGGACGGACGGACGTCGTCCGTCCACACTTGCAGATGCTCTTAGAGCATCCACTACGCGGCGTCGCGCGACCCGGTGTCGTCACGTGCTGACGCAATAAATATTTTTTAAAAAAAAATTCAATTTTTTTTAAAAAAGAAAAAAAATCTAAAGGTAATAATACCATTTTTTGTTTTTTTTTAGTTTTTAATTAATTTTTTTATTCTATAAATACTCCTAACTCATCCTCATTTCACACACAACTACTCATCTATTCTTCATAAATCATCTCAATTTCCTCTCAAATTTTCATCTAACAATTCTTCTCCAAGATGTCCGGCGACGGCAACTACGGCGGTTCCGGCTCCGGCGAGTGGGATCTCAACGTGTTCGGCGATTGGGAGACCATGATCAATACACTGGGAGGTTCCGGTTCGTCAATGCCGGGGACCCAGGGTTCGGCGACGCCGGGGGGTACCAACCACCTAATTTTGACGTTGATGCTTATGCCCGTCCATCCGCCCCGCGGTATTCGCAGGGATTATCCCAGATTCGGGAGGATTTTCCCGTTCATCCCACGCCGGGAGTAGGCCGAGGCGGTGTACAACCCCATGCGGGCGAGGAGGAGGAGGAGAAAGGGGAAGAGGAAGAGGAAGAGGAAGAGGATCTAGGCCGGCATCCGTACAACAACCTCGAAACGCTAGCGGTGTACAACGCCTGGGTTACCGTCTCGTACGATCCCATCGTCGGGAATCAACAACCCCGGAAGTGTTTCTGGGAAAAGGTCTGCGAGCTCTACCACCAGATGAAGCCGAAAGGCTCCCGCAAGCGCACATTTAAAATGCTCCGTTCTCATTTTGACCAAGTCGACAGACAGGTCAAAAAATTCTGCAGCATCTACTCGACCGAAGCGGCGCACTACCAAAGCGGCGCTTCGGGAGCCGACATTCTGAGGGCGCCTTTGCGCGCCTACAACCAGGACACCGGCAAACAATTCAAATTTGTTGATGTTTGGCAGGCTATCAAGGACGAGGAACGGTGGGCCGGCGGTGTCCGCTCCAGGTCGGGCTCAACCTCGAAGCGCACGAAGCACACGGCGAGTGGCCAATACTCGTTTGGTGAGACCGGTGAGGGCAGCGACGCACTAGAGGCTGCCTCGCAGGAGTTTGCGGGTACGGCCGGAGATGTCGGGGGATCAGCCGTGGGCGCCGTCGGCCGCAAGGGACGAAGGCGGCGAAAGCGGCTAGAGCGAGGAAGGGTCGAGGCGAATCAAGCCAGGTGGGCTCGGGATCGGGCTCGCGGGGAGGCTCGGACACACTTATGGCGGTGTACATGACCGCCACAATGGCGGACGTTTCCCGCTACTCGCCATCCCAATACGCGGCCTGGTGGAATGGAATTGTGCATATGGCAGCACAACTTGGCCTTCCGACTCCCCCTCCACCTCGACCGCCTTCGGGGGATGATTCGCCGGCGGAGTAGTTTTTTTATTTTTTTAAAATTTGTATTTTAAATTATGCAACCATTTAATTTTTTAGGATTTTAATTGTGTGTGTGTTTTTTTAATTTTAAGTTGTACTTTTTTTATGTTGCGTGTTTTTTAATGAAGTGTGTTTGTTTTAATTGAATTGGGCTGGAAATAAAAATAAAAAATGAAATTGAATGAATAGTAATTTAAGGGACGGAGCGTTGTAGGTTCCGTCCCTTAGTTAAGGGATGGAGTAAAAAAGTACAGTGGAGCCCTTAAATAGTAGTTTAAGTGACGGTTAAGGGACGATGGGGGATAGCGTAGTGAATGCTCTTATGTATGTAGAATTTAAGTACCTTTATCTTTTTCCTAATAATATAATTGTGCCTTATGACAATTTTAACAATGGTAATATAACACTGCGATTTAATGAGAATTCATACTAATTTTTATTTGTTAGATTATTCAATGATGCTTGCGCATGTCACATGAAATTTAATTAATTATGATTTTTTTATTATTTTAAAGGTGAATTTTAAAAAAATACCCGAACATTAAAAAAAACTCACCTTTGAAGTAGCTCAACTGACTATTTTACCCTTGAAGCCACTAAAGATGTACAAATCCTTTTTCTACATCTTATAACCTCATTATTATTTTTTAAATAATAATTCTCTCTGCTCCTAAAAATATGTATATTTGATTCGGCATGGATTTTAATTTAAAATTTGTAAAGTAAGAGAGAAGAGAGAGAGAGAGAGAGAGTAGTGTTAGTGGAAATAGAGTGAGTCCATATCATTAGTAGTGTAGTGTAATGATAAGATATAAATAAAATGATGTGTATGACTAATGTGTTGTTTAATTATTCCAAAATTAGAAAGTTCATATTTTTTAGGGACGGACTAATCAGGAAACAGTTCATATTTTTCAAGGGTCGGGAGGGAGTATCATATATGAAGTAAATAAATGTCATTTTTTTTTCTTTTATACTATTTACTTTTTTTAATCATTAATGTAAATACTTAGTCCACTCATGACACCATAACTTATCGCAAGATAATTTACTTTCATATTTTATACTCCTTCGTCTATCAATAGGTGTCCCACTTTGATTCGATATGAATTTTAAGAAATATAAAGAAAAGCAGATTGAAAAAATTAATGGTACGTATGTGAGTCTTACTTTTATATATTAGTATTAGTATCTATCATTATATAAAGTGAGAGTTGTCTTAAAAATAACAAGATTGCCATTGATGATTGTTTTGGCGGGAACCGTTATAAAATATACGAAAACTTTGACTTGTACTTTTATGAGCATGCACTATAATTATTTCCTTTAACTGCAAGCATATACCAAAAAACATTTTATACCAACATAGAAAACAGAACCTATGTATTGTGAATAGCAGCTATAAAAATGCCTTATTTTAATTACTTTACAAAAACGAAATCTTCCTTATATCCAAAAACAAAGCTGACAGTAATTATATTTCCAATGCTCTTACCTGTCTTCTAATATGATAATTCTATTTTATAATTCCATTAATTTTTTTAATATTATTATAATGAATTCCATTAAATGTCGTATGTTTGTTTAATACTGAAATGCAACAAATTAATATATGCTATGAAGTAATGAACTATTTAATATATTGTGTATATGTTGGCAAATTAGCATGAACAATACAATTTTAAAATCTGTTAATATAAATTCTACTTAATTAATATTTGAAATATAATTATAAAAGTGAGATGAGTCGGGAAACTTCATTAACTTCATTGATATTATATTAAATTAATTTTATGCATAAAACAAGTTTTGGTAAGTATCAAAGTCGCGAATAATTCCGGTTAGTATCAAAGTCTCGGTTCTGTTGAATTGTAAAGCTGCTAGAGCATTGATTAAATTAAAAGGCAAATTTTATTGGACAAAAATATGGTCCAATACAATGTAAAGAAATGGGCTTCTCACTGAAGTTTTAAACTTCTACAAATACCAGTTCAAGTTTTCCATAACATCATTATCCAAAAACTCCTTGGCAAAAGCTCAGCCCGACCAAGAGTAGAAATCGAAACAAGATATGAGAGAAGAAACACATCAACATGATGAAGAAAAAGATTTTGGTTATTTTCAAGATTCAGATTCCAATTTCAACCATTACTACCCAAATTACCAAGAACACTATCGCCGGGGAGGAGCGGCGTTACACATGTAGAGGATGGTGGGATTCCAGGAGGGCCACATCCGGATTCCTTGAGGAATGAAGACTATTATTTTGAAAATTTTAAGGTTAATGATGCAAGAAAGTTGTACTGTAACATTTTATAGAGAGAGATAAATGAGAGGAGTGGTTGCATCTGTTACTCCATTGGGGGTTTGATATATTGGAATGTTTTATGCTCCTATGAATTTCATATTCATCATGCATGTCATTTTATTTTTTTCTTGCATATTAATGGTTTGATTCAATTTTTTAAGGCTATGAATTTATGATTGGTCCAATATTAATATTTTTTGTATTATAGTTTTATTGAATAATACTTTTATTGATTTTTTAATATTTTGTTAGAATGAGAATAGGAAATGATCCAAATTAAGAGTATTGTTTTATGGAATATAACTATTAATAAAATACTTATCGTTATTAATAATGGAAAATGAAATTATTTATTAATCTTTGATTGTTGCTACTTCAATTTATTTATGAAAATTCTAAGGCCGACCAAAAAGGTAATATGGTCGAAATTGGTGGGATTTCCAACAAATTTATATAAATAAATTCATTTGTATACATGTTTGAAGAAATTAAAGCAATAAATTATTTTGAAGTAAAACATATGTGCATGCACGTGGGTTACCATAAAGAATGAAAGATTGTTGTTTCTCTTGAATGTATCTCATTTTTACTTAGATAATGTAGTTCGATCTGTTTGCAATCCGATAATTATGAGCGTTGTTCTTATAGATGAAAAGAATTCATCTAATGTGAATCAGACTAATTATTAGTGACACTACTATTTATTAGTATTTTTTAAATAATATTGACATTATGAATGAGTTATATCATATTTTTTTTTGTAGCTGATGTAATTCGATCTATTTAGAGTTCGATAATTATATGTGATATTGTTATGTAAAAAGAATTCATCTAATGTGAATCAGACTAATTAATTGATATCACTATTTATTAGCAATTTTTTTTGTGAATAATATTAAAATTATGAATAGGTTAAATTTTGTTCAATCCAGCATAATAATTTCTTTTCATCAATTTTCTTTGTAATTTTTTTCTGGTAAATCTTTTATTGTACCAATCTTTTGTAGTTGATGTAGCTGGATCCGTTCAGAACTATAAGTGATATTGTTATAGAAGAAAAGAATTCATATAATGTGAACTAATTTGCATTTATCAACTTTGATTCAAAACGAATGCACTAATTATTATCGCTTTTTTTGTTGTAAATGAATTTAACATTATGAATCGTGTTAATATTGTTCAATCAAGCACAACTTTTTTTCCATTAATTCTTTAATGAAATGATTTTACTTTTTTCACATTTATCTATTTTTGACATATTAATTTAGTATACATATTTTCAATTAATTAAATTTTAGGTTAAATTAATGAAAAATATTTTTTGTGTAAGTAATTATTACTATATGTTTATTGTATTAGGTATAAAGTCTCGAATAGCAAAGCAAAAGATTGACCAAGAAAGAAGACAAGATGTAAATTTAAGGTTGTTTATAAGAGAGGTAGAGCTGGAAGAACTTATATACCTACCGACTATGTTTGAGGTTGCGGTATTGGTGGTGAAAGATTTTAATGAAGCGTTTGGTGATACAAGTATTATTATACTTCATCCGTCCGCGAATAGAAGTCCCGTTTTCCCACTTTAGTTTGTCTGCGAATAGGAGTCTCGGTTCACTTTTACCATAAATGGTAATAGGGTCTCACCTTCCACTAACTCATTTCACTCACATTTCATTTAAAACTAATATATACAAGTGGGACCCCTATTTCACCAACTTTTTTCCACCCACTTTTCTTAACATTTCTTAAAACCCGTGCCGCCATGGAGTGGGACTCCTAATGGCGGACGGAGGGAGTAGAATTTTGTTTCGGGCAATTGAAGCGCATTAACTACTGCTTCATTGTTATTATTCTAAGTTAAGTTTGTATTTAAGTATACATGTTGTGCATTAGCATACATATGGATAAAATATGATTGTAATGTTTTTATTTGAAATTTGAAAAATAGTCTACATCTCAAGGAAGATGACCGCTTTCTTAGATGGCACGAGATTTTATACGACTTTATTTTGTGTGTTAAGTGGAGAACAAAATAAGAGAGAGAGAATAAAGTAGAGATAAAAGATGTTTCCAATTTTAATAATAGGTCATCTTAGTTGAGACAAACCAAAAAGAAAAATGAGTCATCTCTAATGGAACTGACGGAGTACTATAATTAGCATTTGGTTTTTTTTTTGAAACATTTTTATGGAGTACTATATATCTACTAAAGTGTTATTCAAAATAACACATTTTCTTAATTGGAAACACCATTATCTCCAATTATTCTTTATCTTATTATTCCTTCTCCACTCAACTCACAAAATAAGAATATACTACAAAATCTACAACGAATAAGAATTAGAGTGGGACAAGAGAAATACATTTCCTTTTTTAAAAATGTACTTAATTATATTAATCTTATTTTTGTTGAATCATTTAGAATTTGTATTCATTAAGTGAAAATCACATGACCCGTGCATAGCACGAGTGTTAATACTAGTTATAATAAAATATGAGTAAATAGAGTTTATGGAATGTGAGTTCCACTATTAAAAATAGCCAAAATGAAATGAGAAAAATCTTTCAAAAATTATGATTAGTCTCTCTCTAACTAGATGATCTCATTGTCTTCTAATAATATATTAATCATTTTTTTCTCTGTCTTTCCGACTTCATTAATCTTATATAAAATCTATGTCATTTGCTACTAAGATTATTTTTCGTGACGGAAGTTAAAAAAATTATGAGTGCCAAGACATGTTGTGATGATTGTGATCGAATGAACTTGAATTGAGTAATCAAGATGAATCGAAAAAGAAATTTTATTGAATTGGGAGAGAAACGTGCACAGCTATAGTTGAAGAAGAAGAAAACATTAATGATGCAGTTAACTAACTAACGGCCTTTTAAAGTAAGTAATCCAACGGCTAGTTAGATCCTACGGTTGTGACTTAATCTCATTTCTTGAAGTAAATCCGACGGTCCCTGAAGCTCGAAGCTTGAGTGAGCTTCATCGACTTCTCTTCTTCTTCCAGCATTTGCAGAGCTTGATCACTTAATGTAGTTGAGTTATCACAGTCACAAATCTCCACCTTGATGACCCAACTTACTAATGATCCATCTTACACAACCCCACCAGCTTCATGCACAACTCCAGTTTATCTTTTTGCAATGGTTTGGTTAGCATGTCAGCTGGATTTTCAGAAGTATCCACTTTGAATATCTTCACCTCTCCTTCCTCAATCTTCTCCCGTATGAAATGTAGACGCACATCAATGTGCTTACTTCTCTCGTGATATACTTGATGCTTTGATAGGCTGATTGCACTTGCATTATCACATCCAATCTCCACAGTTTCTTGTGTAATTCCAAAATCCTGTAATATGCCTCTGAGCCAAAAACTTTCCTTAACAGCAGCGGCTAGAGCCATAAACTCAGCCTCTGTCGTTGATAGTGCAACCACCCCTTGAAGACTACTCTTCCAACTCACAACCGACCCATATAAGGTAAAGATGTACCCTGACTGTGATCTCCGAGTATCCACATTACCTGCATAATCAGAATCTGCCCATCCCATTAATGCATTCCCTGAGCATTCTCTTGCACCATCAAATAAAATTCCAACATTGCTGGCATCCTTCAAATACCGCATCAACCATTTCAGAGCCAGCCAATGTTCCTTCCCATGATTCGACATATATCTAGAAGTAGCTGATACAGCCTTAGCAATATCAGGCCTTGTGCTAATCATAGCATACATAGCACTCCCAATAACATTCGCATATGGTATTTTTTGCATCTCAAGCACCTCTGCATCAGTTTTAGGTCTCTGCTCCACTGAAAGCTTATATTGCTGACTCATTGGGGTTGACACTCCCTTCACATTCTCTAAACCAAACTTCTTCAGCAACCTCAGAATGTAATCAGCCTGAGTCAACCAAATTTTTCTTCCAGCTTTATCTCTGATAATGGACATACCCAGAATTCTCTTTGCTGAGCCTAAGTCTTTCATCTCAAAAGCTACCTTGAGATCATCTTTCACCTTTTGAACCTCCTTTTGACAGGCCCCAGCTAGTAACATATCATCAACATAAAGTAATAGATATGCCACTACAGCTCCACCTTCAATCTTAATATATACACACTCATCAAACTTGGAGCTTATAAATCCAGATTTTACCATATGCTCATCAAATTTCTTGTGCCATTGTCTAGAGGCCTGCTTCAGTCCATATATACTTTTCTTTAGGAGGCAGACCTTCCCTTCATCCTCGGACTTCACAAAACCCTCAGGTTGTTGCATGTATATGGTCTCCCTGAGATCTCCATGCAAAAAGGCAGTCTTTACATCTAACTGCTCTAATTCCCAACCTCTCTTAGCAACAATAGCCAGCAAGATTCGTATAGAAGCATGTTTCACTACTGGGCTGAACACTTCATCAAAATCCACACCATGTTCTTGTGTGAAACCTCTAGCAACAAGTCGTGCTTTAAACCTTATTCCTTCGGTTGGAGAAGCTTCAATTTTCTTCTTAAAAATCCACTTACAACTAACCACTCTCCTTCCATCCGGTTTATCCACCAACACCCAAGTACCATTTTTCAACAAAGATTCAATTTCCTCAATCATTGCTTGCATCCACCTTTCCCATTCCTTGCCTTGCATAGCCTCATTATAGGAATTTGGCTCTGAGTATTCAACTTCTTCTGCCACTATCAATGCAAAGAAAAGATATTCAGCATCTGAGTACCTTGTTGATGGTTTGACAGCTCTTGTGGACCTATCCTTAGCAAGTCCCCAATTTCTCAGATTTTCTGTTTCTGATCCATGTGTATTTTCTGGTTCTGATACATGTGTAATTTCTGGTTCTGATACATGTGTAATCTGCTCACTCAATTCTGGAACATCAGTAACACCATTTCTTGCTTCAGACTCCACCTCAATTCCTGGACTAGGCTCCACCTCAATCTCAGAGATGGATACATTCTTACTGGAATCACCTCCAGCAGTCCTTGCAGAATTCTTGAATGGTAAGTCTTGTTCCCAGAAAGTTACATCTCGGCTCACTATGATCTTTAAACCATTTGGCTCCACACACCACAACCTGTAGCCTTTGACTCCAGGTTGATACCCTAGCATTACACATTTCAGAGCCCGAGGCTTCAACTTACCCTGCTTCACATGAGCAAATGCCTTACAACCGAATGTCCTCAGGTCTGAGTATCCTCCATATCTACCATACCACCTGAAATCTGGTGTATCACCATCAATAGAGGATGAGGGACATTTATTCATCAGTTTCACTGCAGTGGATGCAGCCTCTGCCCAGAATCTTTTCCCCATACCCGCAGCAAGAAGCATGTACCTAACCCTTTCCAAAATGGTCTTGTTGGCTCTCTCTGCCACCCCATTTTGCTGGGGGTTCATGGGCACGGTTCTGTGCCTTTTAATCCCTCTATGTTTACAAAAATCATCAAATTCCTTGGATAGATATTCAAGGCCATTATCAGTCCTCAAATACTTCAAACACACTCCCTTCTCAGCCTCCACCTCAGCACACCAATATTTAAACTTCGAGAAAGCCTCAGATTTCTCTTTCAATATGAACAACCATATCTTTCTAGAATAGTCATCAATGATGGTCATATAATATCTACCCCCACCAATTGATCTTTCTTGTGCAGGGCCCCACAAATCACTATGTGCATAATCAAGTGGTTTAGAGGAAGAGTGTTTACCCCTAGGATATGACAGCTTCTTGGCTTTACCTAGCACACATTCTTCACAAGGAATTGCATCATCTTCATCATCACTGCATCGTAGAACTCCTTTCTTTATCAGCTGTTTAATAGTTCCAGTAGCTGGGTGTCCGAGTCTAGTATGCCACTGACTCATAGTAACTGATGAAATATTGTGGATCTGAGCACAACCTCTACTGCATATCAGTGCAGTTAGGTAGTACAAACTGCCCCTCCTTTCAGCCTTCATCAGCACTCTCCCATCTCTACAAACTTCCATTCTCCCATCCTCACAAGAGAAAGAACATCCTCTTCTCTCTAGAAAGCCAAGTGATATCAGATTTCTTTTCACATCCGGTATATACCTGACACCACTGAGAGTTATTACAGCTCCATTTGCACCCCTCAACTTGACTGATCCGATCCCTTTTACAGAGCACACTTGATTATTTCCAAGGACAACGGATCCAGTGGTAACTTCATCTATATCATGAAACCACTCAAGATTGGGGCATATATGAAAACTACACCCCGAATCCATGATCCAAGTACCAGAAATTTCACCATCCAGTACATTCAACACTTCATGGACCTCTTCATCCTCCATCGCCTCTGCTGTATTGACAGCCTTTCCCCCTGCTTCTTGCTTCCTTTTCCAAGCAAAACAGTCCCTTTTCAAGTGGCCGGGTTTCTTGCACCAATGGCAAGATCGCGTCTCCTTTTGCCCAGTTGGTGTGCTTTTAAAATTCTCATGTTCTTTCTTGAACGGCTTCTTGTCTCTAAACTTTTTAATGTTGAGACTCTCCGCACTAGAATCCCCAACCTTCAACTCACTTTTCTGAAGCTCCTTTGCTCTCAAGGCGGTCTGAACTTCCAGAAGAGTGATCGTCCGATCACGGCCATACAAGAAAGCATCTCTAAATTGATCGAAAGTCTGAGGCAGGGCATTAAGCAATAGTATGGCCTTGTCCTCATCTCCGATCGTAACGTCGATGTTCTCAAGGTCATCCACTGCTTTGTTGAAATCTTCCAACTGCTCCAAGATTCCCTTACTTTCTAAGAACTTGTAGGAATAGAGATGCCGCTTCATGAATAACCGATTTGCGAGAGACTTCGTCAAATAGAGGTCCTCAAGTTTTGACAAGATATCAGCCGCCGTCTTCTCCTTCGCGACCTCACGTAGCACCTTGTCGCCGAGGCTAAGCACAATTGCACTGTGCGCCTTAGCCTCGATCTCTGCCTTCTTGGCAGTGGCTTTCTCATCCAGAATTCCCTTTTCTGCAATCTTCAATGCCGATGACAGACCTTGTTGGATCAACATCGCCCTCATCTTCATCTTCCAGAGGGCGAAGTCATTCTTGCCTGTGAACTTTTCCGCTTCAAATTTCGAAGCCATCGTTGACGCAGATTCGATTCCCTTCAAAAAAAAAACCCAAAACAATTCAGCTCCACAGCCTATGAAGAATTCCCACAGACGGCGCCAATTTGTTGTGATGATTGTGATCGAATGAACTTGAATTGAGTAATCAAGATGAATCGAAAAAGAAATTTTATTGAATTGGGAGAGAAACGTGCACAGCTATAGTTGAAGAAGAAGAAAACATTAATGATGCAGTTAACTAACTAACGGCCTTTTAAAGTAAGTAATCCAACGGCTAGTTAGATCCTACGGTTGTGACTTAATCTCATTTCTTGAAGTAAATCCGACGGTCCCTGAAGCTCGAAGCTTGAGTGAGCTTCATCGACTTCTCTTCTTCTTCCAGCATTTGCAGAGCTTGATCACTTAATGTAGTTGAGTTATCACAGTCACAAGACACCTTCTATTTGAGAACATCAAGTTTATTAATACTACATTCGTTCTTTTAAAAAAGAGAAATTTATTAAACGGCATGCGTTATAGTGCACAATTGGTAAAGTAAAAGATTTAATAGTATAAAAAACGATTGAAGTATTGTCAATGAAGAACGTGTCGCACTAGATTAGAGAGAAAAGTTTCTAAAAATAGATATTTTCTAATTTAAATGAATAGATCAAAATGGCAATAATTGTTATTTTTAAAGAATCGAGGTAGCAGTTATTTAAAAACAATATTTACGAGATTCGTGTACACCAAACTTCGGAAAAAAAAATTATAATATGTGGGCCTAATTTTAAATGGGCCTTGATTAAATGGAGCGAATCACTGTAGTTAATTAAGTGTTCTGTATTATGAAGGCCTAACACAAGGAGGGTCCATTTGTTTTGGGAAATTAAGCAAATTCAAATCTCATTGTGATTCAAATTAAGCAAATTAAAATCGGTTAAATAGAAAAGGCCCCCGGTGAAATTACTATGTTTAAACCCAATACTACTATGTTTTCTTAACTTAGCACCATATTTACGAATTGAGCAGTTAACTTGATTGATTGGTATAAATTCGTGTATTCTGACATTTTGCTTGGTTGAATAATTTAGAGGAAAAAATTAACTTATGCCTTGATTCACTTATTTGGATTCGAGAAATGTATATGAAGAATGATGAAGCTAATTCCGAGTTCATGCAACTGATTGGGCAACATGTTAAACCCGAATTTGTGTATTGATTAGCTTTCCTCTTCTAGTACACATTCGTTGATAAAGATTTGAGTGAACTTCAAATTTAGTCTCCATAAAATTCATTTTTGCACCTTTTAGGTTTATGAAATTTTGCATATTTTGCATTTTTATTAAGGCTTGGCACCTATTGCCTATTATTTGTATAGATTCCTTTTCAACCAATCACACAATTAGTATGTAGATTAGTAGTACTTCCTCCGTCCCAAGATAAACGAGTCACATTTATTTTTGTGATGTCCCACCATAAATGAGCTATTTTCTTTTTAGCAAAAAATCATCTCTTTTACTTTATTCTCTTTACACTCCTCTATTTTTCTCTCACCATTTTAACTCTTTACATATCAATTCCTTAAATCTCATGTCCAAAAGAAGTGCTTCGCTTACCTTGGGACGGAGGGAGTAATATTTACTTTTTTTAGATCAAACAATGGCAAATCACCGGCTCAAGCCATAAATCTAAGTGAGTGAAATAACGAGCAAGACAAAAAAAATCTCAATTACTATAAGATCCAACCAACAAACATATTCGCACAATAAAATCTGAGCAAAAGCAAGTCACAAAACCATATAATTAGTAAATACAACAAGGAAAAATTAAACTAAAACCGCATAATGACTTCCAAAGGCTAAACAAATGAAGAATTGTTTGAGGACTCTTCCATAAAATTTTTATTAAGAACAATAGAAGAAAGCCAGGGTTCTATAACATAAAAAGTTACTTTTGCATCAGTCATAGAATTAGCATTCATTCTCACTTATTATTTATATATGCATATCCATTTCCATGACTACACATCTCCGAAATTTCTCTCTCTAATCACATAAGTTAATCAAGAATTAATTAAACCCCCCAAGGAAGTTGAAAATTGATATTGTTTGGTCGACAGACACGTTAACTTTATGGTCTCTAAAAAATTGAGTACGTGCGATTTTATTTTGATAAAATTAAATTAACTACTTTGCACATCTATGTGTCCAATTTCTTCTACTTGTCGCCACTTTTAGCAAGTGATTGCACAAATTTAATCTGCAATTTTGCCCCCTCGGAGAAGTTGTGATATTCGCTATTCTGATAAACAAACAACAATTTGCTAATTATATCATAATTGACTATGTCATTTTTAATTGCAGATTTTCCTGTAGCCTATGATATTTTGGATGTCATTGCTAGAAACTCTCCTTTTGCATGCCCAAGGACCCAATATCGTATTTTATTACATGGATGGACACATCGTTCAGGAGATTTGATAAGAAAATTTGGAGCTCTTTCTTCTACGTGATCTCTTAGTCAATCGGGTGGCTCAGGAATAAAGTAATCTTCGAAAAGATGAAACCAAATTGGGATGTTGAGAAGAAACGGATAGAAATCCATGGGTTCCATCTTAAAACCTCTTGGTGATAAGAGGAGAGGCTCATGAGACTTATATAGTGGATTATGTGTACAAAGATGTGGGATATTATTATATTCATTTTTATGTTTCAATTGCCAACACCCTCCCTCAAACCCTTCAAGGTGAATCTTGGAGGGGTTGGACTTTTTTATGATCGATTGGACAATCGGCCCAATTTTTTTTCGATCGGTTGGACCACTGGCCCAAATTTTCAGCCCAGTTATACTGCTGGGTCAGTCATTTTTTTCGGTTTCGACCCAGATATACTGCTGAGTCAGTTAAATATGACCCACAGTCGGCGACCCGCTCTGATACCATGATAGAAATCCATGGGTTCCATCTTAAAACCAATTGGTGATAAGAGGAGAGGCCCATGAGACTTGTATAGTGAATTAAGCTCTTTGTATACACCGATGTGGGATATTATTATATTCATTTTTATGTTTCAATTGCCAACAGAAACTACTTCTTTGGAGGCTTGGATTATGGATTAAAGGATGATGTCCAAATTTTTTCCTTACTCGCCCGAACAAGTATGCGAAGACCTACCTAAAGCTAGAAGATGGTTGGGACGCAAATGAAGTATACCCGGTGAGTTGTGGCTTTTCATCTTTGTTGTGGATGTTTGGCACTTTGCTAGTAGTTTTTGGGTTTGTCGAGTGTTCTTTTATTAGAAACATGTGGAAAATGTGGGAAACCTTTGATGTGGCCAAGACCTATGGCCTTTCATCTTAGGTAACCCCCAAATGCATAATGAGGTACCTTAATGCCGAGACCTCTCGTGTGGTCACTCCTATCCTATAAATAGGTGTGAGTTTGAGAGATGAAGTACACACTACAACAAGCATTCTCTCTTCTTGTAACGACCCGTTAAATCGTTACCTACACGAAAGAATAAACCACGTATCAAATACACTTTCTACAACAAATCGAGACGAAAAGTTGGATAAGAACCGCGTCACATCAGGCACGTTTTCCAAGTGGATAAGAACCACGTCACATCAGGCACGTTTTTCAACGCCGCATTAATTACGCGTCACATCGAAACGAAAAGACGTGAATTTTTGTCTTTTATGAAAATATTTTCTATAAATACAACCTCCTTTCATTTCATTTCATTTCTTTCGCAATCGAGAATCCGAGAGAGAGAAGAGAGAGGAGGAGCCGATGGCGGCGGATCCGCGACGGCGGATTCGTGGCAGCGGCGGCAACAGTGAAGGGAGAGGGACGAATCGTGTCAACGTTTGTTTCTACCGTTCGTTTTCTTGATTCAAGAAGGTATAACTAAGATTTCCTTCTCATCTCCTTCATTGAAACTTTATTCTTGAATCCTACATGCATATAGAGGGTGTAGGAATCATAGATCGCAAAGTTAATCGGTGGGAAAGTGAGTTTGCTTGAGAATTTTGATAGTTATGCTATTGTTGATTAAGTTGTGTGAAGTTTGATTTGAATCCTTGGTAAATAATCTAAGTTTATGTGCAAACATGTTAAGAGAGTCTTATCAAGCATGATTGTGTGTTATAAGCATGAGAAAATTTTATTTGGATGATTGTGGAAGAAACTCAAATTTCGAAATTTTGAGTATGAAATTTGTGGTGTTCGGACAGTGGATTCCGACGTGTATTTTACTAACCAAACGGTCGAATTTTGATACGAAAATTTTACTGAGTAAATTTCAAGGTGATTTCTGTGTCTCGTATAAATTTCAGCCCTTTTTGTCGAAAAATGAATTTTTGAAAAATGTTTGAAGTCGACTGCGCAATTCTGCTAGTAACATGTGTTCTCGGCCAGAATGTTTCGAAATCTGTTTGACCGACCAAATGACCTCCGATCGATTTGATTCTTGAACTAGATGAAAATTTGGAGTGTCTTCTGAGTCTTGTGAAAATTTCAGCCTTATTGGACATCGTATGAATTTACGGTGAATTTTTCAAATGAACTGCGCAGTGCTGCTAGAATTTTATGTTCCGATCAGAGAGTTGCATAAATGTTTTGACTGACCAAATGACACGATTTTGGTGTGAAATTTTAACTGGGTGAACTTGAATGTGTCTAATGTGTTGTGACCAAAGTTTAGCATCATATGAGGAAGGATGAATTTTTGGTGAATTTTTGAAGTTTACTGCGCAATACTGTCAGAAATTATATGTTCTGACCAGAGAGTTCAATATGTGAAATGACTGACTAAATGGCGTGATTTCGATATGAAAATTTTCATGGATGAACTTGAATGTGTCCTCTGTATTGTGACCAAAATTTAGCATCTTTTGATGTTGGGTGATTTTATAGTAATTTTTACAAAACGGTCGCGCAATTCTGCCAGTTTTCTGTCTTATTAAAATGACACTTATTTCCAAGTTTAAAAGTATTATATGATGCATGTATGTCCAAGGAACGTGTTTAACAATGCGATCACGTGTGATACGTTGAAATATATTATGGTTTATTTTTCCACCTTTGTGACGAACGTTGGGTTGGGTAAATGGAGAATAACGATGAGAGAGAAACAATAGGACATGCATGATAATATAAGTTTACGAAAGGCTGATTTGTGTTGTCGTTGGCAAGGGTGATTGAGTATACGTGAGCTCGAGGAACGAGGGTTGCCTTAAATGGATGTTGAATGGTTTAAGCAAACGAGGTGGGCTTTCTTTTACTAAAATCTTTTACGCTTTCAAATGTATGATTATGGAGAAATAAGGGTGGTTTAAAGTGTTATGTCATGCCATGTTTGTTTTGTTTATGAGATTGTTGCCTGATGCCTAGTTCGTCTGAGCTTGCTCCGTTAGGCTATATGGTTGTAATGAATGAATGAAACGAATTCGGGTCTGAGTAGTACCGCGAACCCTATCAGGCTGTGTACACAAGTGGGATCGTGAGCCGTCCTTGCTAGTCGGCCGGTCTCGTGGGCGAATAGTGTGGCCACACTTTCGTCGCACTATGGAAAGGGAATGTGATTGAATGATTGATGAGAAAGTGGGGAGATTGATTGTCTGGCCAGACTTTGAAATGTTTTTGTGTTCTCGTGATATTTCTTAACTTCACATAAAACTCGAGATCACTGGTATGGATGACATAACTGTTTTTATGAAAATGTTTTCGGCATGAGCCCATTGAGTACATCAAGTACTCAGCCCTGCATGTGTTTTCCCTATGTGCAGGTCGAGCGGGATGTTGCGGTGGATGTTGAGTCGGCATAGGGAATATGGATGCGTTGTGTCTTCATACATAGGCGTCATCCTTGACTCTCTTTAAAACCTTATTTCCGCTGCTATATTTTTGAACTAAAATACTATTCTTTCAAGCTACTTGAGTCTTTCTTATGAACTAAAATCCTTAAATGATATTCTTAAATGTTTGTCCATTGGTCACGATCGCCTCGTTTGTAACACCCCTGGGGTGGGCGGTCGTGACAGAGTGGTATCAGAGCTTCGTTCTTTCGCTCTGGTCCGAGAGTCTTCTTTCACCTTAAGTCTAGAATGGTAAACCTTAAACTGGAAGTGTCACGAAGGCTCAACATCCAAAGCATCACGCTCAACTAAAGAAAGTGAGGTATGTTTTAAGTTGTTGAAAGAATGTGAGATCGATGTATGAAATTGATGATGATATGATGAGGATGTTTTGGCAAGTGTACGCATGTGAATGAATGTTATACGTGAAGCTAAATTTTGATGATATGATTATGTGGAATATGAGTACGATTGACATGAAAATTTAAGCACGTGTTATATATGTGAACACGATGTTGTGATAGTATGATTATGTGAAGTATGCACATGATTGACAAGATGATCTAAGCACGTGTGGTATGTTGATCATGATATTGTTATGATGTGATTATATGGAGCATGAGCAAGACTAGTATGATGACTAAGTATGTTTTATATGTGTGAAAGTACTACAACGTGAGCATGTCAACATAGGATGATGGAGTGTTTTACATGAAGGACGAAAGTTGATGAGTTGTTTTGAGAATGTTAAAATTTTTAGAAAATAAATGAGTAATCTAAGAATGTTGTTTCAAACATATATGTGAAGTGCATGAGTGTTTTGTTTGGAATACAAATGTGTTATGAGTTTTGAAAGATTTGCATGGTTTGATATGTAGAAAAAAAATGGAAAAAGGATTTTATGGTTGATGTTTTGTAATATTAATGACTCGTTGTCTAGTGGAGTTTGATTGAGGAAAAAAATGTTTATGTTGTGGAAAGTTGTTAAAAAAAATTTTAAAAAAAAATTAAAAAAAAAATTCCTTTTCGATTGGAAAATTTAGCTATGGAGTGTGATGTTATATATGTTATGAGGTGCGAAGTATGAAGCGTTACTCTATGGAGTGTTTTATACGAGTGATGAAAGTTGATGTGAAAGTATGTTTTGAGTTTTGAGTCAAAACTTTTACTCTAAAGTTGAAATTGAAATGTGAAAATTTTGAGGAAAGTGTGAGAGTCTGAAGAAAATTTTATTTCAAAAGTTTTGAATGATAATGTGAAGTGAGAAAGTGTTTTGCTTTGATATGTGAAAATGTTGTGTGTTATAGTACTTGTTGTGATATTTTGTTCTCTACGAGATGATGAAATGTGTCGTGAACTTAGAGTGCCGAAGATGTAGACCTAGTTGACCACGCGGACCGTAGTTCTAATTTGAAAACTCACCTATTGCTTTCCCGAGCAATGAAAACGAACGAGAATGAAAAGTGGGGCGAAATTTCCAAATTATCGAGATATGAGACTAGAGTATCGAGATAGAGGATGGAGACCAGTGGACCATGAAATTTTTTTATTTCTTGGAATGACGCTATGAACCTTGCATGCGAACATAGAGTGCCTAAGAAGTATGTTAGATTGAATGATATCGAAGTTAGTTGGTGACCACTGCAATATCACTTTTCCGAGTGATAGGACAAATGGAAATATGTGGTGTGAACTCGAACTTTATCGAATGATTACAAATTCAGAATCGTTTTTCCCTGAATGACGAGAACAAGGAGAATGCGAAAGGACGTAGCATATGATAAAGAGTTTAAGAAAAGAAGAAGTGCAAATTGAAGAGATGTTCCAAACGAGAAAATGTTCGAGGCAAGAAGAGATGCGAAATGATCCTACAACGGATGTAGAGATCATACCTGCGATCTAATAGATAAATCCGATCTTCGGTCAAAAGTAGCGATGCGGCGAAAACGACCGTTATAACATGTTGAGAGCGCGAGTATAACTACAACGTTTTAAGAAAATGACGATTATCACGTGCAAGGAATATATGAAGATATGGCTTTCGACTACTGTTATTAGTTGTAACGACACGATGAATCTTAACTTGGAATCAACAGTTTCGTAGAACGATGTTACCATGTTCGGCCTCAGAAAGATGAACGTGAGAGTGTGACCCTCGTAGCTAGAATGAATGATTTTAATCAACAGTACTTACTTGGATTATAAGAAATTCTTTTTGGAATCTTTCAATTAACGGTGAGCCTTTGTCTAATTACGACCTTGTTTGACTCACAATTCGCAATTATTGCACGTTATTTCTTTTCCTATATCGAGTCATGACTCACTTTCAGTTCTTGAAAATTTGTGGTTGCCTTCGTCATTTTTGGACATCTTGATTAGTAGTCTTCTTTGATTCATCTTTTGTAAGGACAATATTTTGACTTTATGAACTTCCGCCTTTGAGCTTCATTTCTAAAGTTGTTTGCAGTTATGACTTTCAGTACGATCTCATTCCCAAACATGTTTCTTCAAAGGATGGAATATTCTTCTTGGAACTTTTGTACACCTTTTTATTTCGTAACTATGCATGCGGCAAGTTCTTCCTTGCAGAAGTGAAATTTTTTTTAGCTCAGTTTCACTACACATATTGTTTCATGCTCAATGATTTTCTTTCTGCAACACCAAGTTAAGGCTATTGTGTCTCTTTTTCCTTAACGTGGTTGATCTAGCCGATCTTCCTAAAAAAAAAAATGTTCACTTCACGTTGGTTGCAACCCTGTGAATCCATTGATGTGACATCATTATTCAATAACATGATGTCGTCGAACCATGATCAGTGCTACCTCATGACATTTGTCTATGCTTCTAAATCCTCCCACGATTGACCATCTCGTGTCATGACATGTGTGAACCATCATTCATTGATTTTGCAAATTTGATTTGACAATTGAAATATCTTATTTGGCAGCCTACTATGTAATTTGAGACCTGATTCAGTTTCATCCTGTTTTCAAGGCCTATCTCATATTCTTTCGAGCTCTCGTCAGAAGTAAAGTTTCAACCTTTATGAGTTTATTTGAAACCTTAATTTCCAGAATGAACATGATCAAGATCAATGAAACTTAGACCCTGCCTTACTTTTTCAAACCAATTTCTGCAAGTTGGTGATGAGATCTAAAAGAGTCGAACTAGAAGTGTTGTTCTTGTTTTCTTGATTAATTCTACAACCTTTCTGATTAAGACACCTTCAGCAGTGTTGCTACAATTTTGAATTCAGTTCATATCCAAGTAAGACTGCATGATCAATTTTCGAGTTCTTGATACTAGACTTGGAGAAAAGGGAGGGGTTGAGCTTTTCGAATGCACACGGGGGAATAAGTTTCTATACTCAGACATGCGTAAAAGTGATGCACCAGCTAGAGGCAAATTTCTTTTCAAACCCCTGGCGACGAGCCGACTATTTTTTGTAAGGGATTTCTTTAAATCGACAAACCTCTATAATCTCCGCATTGCAAGCAACCATGATGATAAGGAAAGGGCGTCCGGCGTATCTTGTGTACTTGAACGGAGAGGAAAGGAAGGAATTGAGAGTGGAAGAAGTGGCAGTAGTACTAGATTTTCTCGATGTGTTTTACAGAAGCTTTGTCTGGACCGCCAACCGACAGACAATTAGAGTTCACTATTGATTTGGAACCAGGGCCTGCGCCAGTATCGAAGGCGCTATACCGAATGGCCCCTAAAGAGTTGGTAGAGTTGAAGATTCAGTTGCAAGAATTGTTAGACTTGGGTTTTATCCGACCTAGTGTGACACCGTGGGGAGCGCCGGTGTTGTTCGTAAAGAAAAAAGGATGAAAGGGTGAGAATGTGCATCGATTACCGTGAGCTCGACAAGATGACCTGAAGAATAAGTACCCACTGCCGAGGATTGATGATTTGTTTGACCAACTTCGAGGAGCGGGCATATTTTCAAAAAAAAAATGGACTTGAGGTCGGGATATCATCAACTAAAGGTCCGACGAGAGGATGTACTTAAGACTGCTTTTCGCACTCGTTATGGCCATTATGAATTCGTAGTGATGCCATTTAGGCTGACCAACGCCCCGGCCGTCTTCATGGACTTGATGAACCGAGTTTTCCACGAGTATCTTGACAAGTTCGTGTTAGTCTTCTTCGACGATGTTTTAGTATACTCGAAGAACGAGGAGGAACATGGAGGGCATCTGCAAACTGTGTTGGAAACGTTACGAAGGGAGAAGCTTTATGCCAAGTTTAGTAAATATGAATTTTAGTTGACTCGAGTGAACTTTCTTGGTCATATCGTGACGGCAAATGAGATTCAAGTAGACCCCGCAAAGGTTTAGACTGTGCAAAATTTGAAATCGCAGAAAACGCCGAGTGAAATACGCAGTTTCTTGGGATTGGCGGGATACTACCGATGCTTCATCGAGGGATTCTCTAAAATTGCGAGACCAATGACACAATTGTTGAAGAAAGGAATCAAAGAGGTTTGGACGCCGGAATGCGAGGCGAGTTTTCAACGATTGAAATAAAAGTTGACCACAGCACTTGTTCTAACGGTGCCGGCAGCCAACAAGGACTTCGCCGTCTCTACTGATACATCAAAAGTAGGACTTGGATGCGTGTTAATGCAAGATGGGAAGGTGATAGCATATGCTTCCCGACAGTTGAGACCGAATGAGCTGAATTTTCCGACTCATGATTTGGAACTAGCAGCAGTAGTGCACACACTGAAAATTTGGAGACACCATCTCTATGGAGTCTGATGTGAGATTTCTACGGATCATAAGAGTCTCAAGTACTCGAGCAGAAGGAGCTAAACATGCGACAATGACGTTGGTTAGAAGTCGGGAAAGACTATGACTGTGGTATTCACTATCATCCGGGCAAGGCGAACGCAGTAGCCGATGCTTTGAGTAGGAAGAACCAACCACAATTAGCTTATTTCCTAACGCAAGAGGAAGCGTTGATTCGCGAATTCGATAGAATGAGATTGGAAATAGTAAAAGAGCCCGAGACAGTAGGAGGAAGAATAACGACGCTAGTGATCGAGCCAGACTTGATAACCAAGCTCATAGAAGCCCAACGACGTGATGAGAAGTTGGAAGAATTACGTGTAAAGGTGAGAGCCGAGAAGCTCGATCATTATCGTGAGGAGGCGGATAATGTTTTGACGTACGATGGACGATTGTGTGTGCCGAGCGATGAGGCGCTAAGAGATGAGATTATAAGTGAAGCGCACGACACGCCTTATACTGCTCACCCCGGAAGTACGAAGATGTATCGAGATTTGAAGCAACGTTTTTGGTGGAATGGGATGAAAGGAGACGTAGCGTCACATGTGGAATGATGTCTAGCGTGCCAACAAGTGAATGTCTTACACCAGCGGCCATATGGGAAGTTGCAACCACTCGAAATTCCCGAATGGAAGTGGGAGCATATAGCCATGGACTTCGTGATGAGTTTGCCAAAGTCACATAAGGGCAACACTGCGATTTTGGTGATTATCGATCGACTGACTAAAAGCGCGCACTTCTTACCGATTAAAGATTTCCTATGGATCGGACAAATTAGCTAAGATCTACGTGAGTGAGATTGTACGTTTGCATGGAGTGCCAAAGACTTTTGTGTCCGACCGCGATACGAAGTTCACGTCAAAGTTTTGGATGAGTTTGCAACGAGATTTGGGCACGCAATTGAACTTCAGAACTGCTTATCACCCGCAATCGGATGGACAGTCAGAGAGGACGATTCAAAAACTTAAAGACATGCTACGAGCCAATGTCTTAGATTGAGGGGAAAGTTGGGAAACTGTTCTGCCGTTGGTTGAATTCGCCTACGACAATAACTACCAAGCGACGATCGATATGGCTCCGTATGAAGCTTTATATGGCAGGAAGTGTCAATCCCCACTATATTGGGATGAAGTTGGCGAGAGGAGGATGTTAAGACCCAACGCTATAAAGGAAATGACCGAAATTGTGGATCAAATCCGCGCAAGGATCAAGGAAGCTCAAGATAGGCAAAAGTCGTATGCTGACGTGCGTCGAACGGAAATCAAATTCGACGTTGGTAATAAAGTGTTCTTGAAAGTATCCCCGACGAAAGAAGTTGTGAGGTTTGGAATGAAGGGCAAGTTGAAATCGCGCTTTGTAGGACCATACGAGTTTATCGATGAAGTAGGTCCTGTAGAGTATCGTTTAGCGTTACCTCCCAGTTTTGGGAATGTGCACAACGTGTTCCATGTGTCGCAGTTGCGCAAGTACGTGTTTGACCCCAAGCATGTGATTCGTCAAGAAAAAGTGATCCTAAACCCCGACATGAGCTACGAGGAAAGGCCAGAGGCAATCCTAGATCGGAAGATACAAGAGTTGCGAAACAAGTCGATAGCATTCGTGAAAGTGTTGGAAACACCATGGTTCCAAAGAAGCCACGTGGGAGTTAGAAGATGGAATTAAAGAAAAGTACCCCGAGTTGTTTATGTAAGACGATCAAATTTCGGGACGAAATTTCTGTTAAGGTGGGTAGAATGTAACGACCCGTTAAATCGTTACCTACACGAAAGAATAAACCACGTATCAAATACACTTTCGACAACAAATCGAGACGAAAAGTTGGATAAGAACCGCGTCACATCAGGCACGTTTTCCAAGTGGATAAGAACCACGTCACATCAGGCACGTTTTTCAACGCCGCATTAATTACGCGTCACATCAAAACGAAAAGACGTGAATTTTTGTCTTTTATGAAAATATTTTCTATAAATACAACCTCCTTTCATTTCATTTCATTTCTTTCGCAATCGAGAATCCGAGAGAGAGAAGAGAGAGGAGGAGCCGATGGCGGCGGATCCGCGACGGCGGATTCGTGGCAGCGGCGGCAACAGTGAAGGGAGAGGGACGAATCGTGTCAACGTTTGTTTCTACCGTTCGTTTTCTTGATTCAAGAAGGTATAACTAAGATTTCCTTCTCATCTCCTTCATTGAAACTTTATTCTTGAATCCTACATGCATATAGAGGGTGTAGGAATCATAGATCGCAAAGTTAATCGGTGGGAAAGTGAGTTTGCTTGAGAATTTTGATAGTTATGCTATTGTTGATTAAGTTGTGTGAAGTTTGATTTGAATCCTTGGTAAATGATCTAAGTTTATGTGCAAACATGTTAAGAGAGTCTTATCAAGCATGATTGTGTGTTATAAGCATGAGAAAATTTTATTTGGATGATTGTGGAAGAAACTCAAATTTCGAAATTTTGAGTATGAAATTTGTGGTGTTCGGACAGTGGATTCCGACGTGTATTTGACAAACCAAACGGTCGAATTTTGATACGAAAATTTTACTGAGTAAATTTCAAGGTGATTTCTGTGTCTCGTATAAATTTCAGCCCTTTTTGTCGAAAAATGAATTTTTGAAAAATGTTTGAAGTCGACTGCGCAATTCTGCCAGTAACATGTGTTCTCGGCCAGAATGTTTCGAAATCTGTTTGACCGACCAAATGACCTCCGATCGATTTGATTCTTGAACTAGATGAAAATTTGGAGTGTCTTCTGAGTCTTGTGAAAATTTCAGCCTTATTGGACATCGTATGAATTTACGGTGAATTTTTTAAATGAACTGCGCAGTGCTGCTAGAATTTTATGTTCCGATCAGAGAGTTGCATAAATGTTTTGACTGACCAAATGACACGATTTTGGTGTGAAATTTTAACTGGGTGAACTTGAATGTGTCTAATGTGTTGTGACCAAAGTTTAGCATCATATGAGGAAGGATGAATTTTTGGTGAATTTTTTAAGTTTACTGCGCAATACTGTCAGAAATTATATGTTCTGACCAGAGAGTTCAATATGTGAAATGACTGACTAAATGGCGTGATTTCGATATGAAAATTTTCATGGATGAACTTGAATGTGTCCTCTGTATTGTGACCAAAATTTAGCATCTTTTGATGTTGGGTGATTTTATAGTAATTTTACAAAACGGTCGCGCAATTCTGCCGGTTTTCTGTCTTATTAAAATGACACTTATTTCCAAGTTTAAAAGTATTATATGATGCATGCATGTCCAAGGAACGTGTTTAACAATGCGATCACGTGTGATACGTTGAAATATATTATGGTTTATTTTTCCACCTTTGTGACGAACGTTGGGTTGGGTAAATAGAGAATAACGATGAGAGAGAAACAATAGGACATGCATGATAATATAAGTTTACGAAAGGCTGATTTGTGTTGTCGTTGGCAAGGGTGATTGAGTATACGTGAGCTCGAGGAACGAGGGTTGCCTTAAATGGATGTTGAATGGTTTAAGCAAACGAGGTGGGCTTTCTTTTACTAAAATCTTTTACGCTTTCAAATGTATGATTATGGAGAAATAAGGGTGGTTTAAAGTGTTATGTCATGCCATGTTTGTTTTGTTTATGAGATTGTTGCCTGATGCCTAGTTCGTCTGAGCTTGCTCCGTTAGGCTATATGGTTGTAATGAATGAATGAAACGAATTCGGGTCTGAGTAGGGCCGCGAACCCTATCAGGCTGTGTACACAAGTGGGATCGTGAGCCGTCCTTGCTAGTCGGCCGGTCTCGTGGGCGAATAGTGTGGCCACACTTTCGTCGCACTATGGAAAGGGAATGTGATTGAATGATTGATGAGAAAGTGGGGAGATTGATTGTCTGGCCAGACTTTGAAATGTTTTTGTGTTCTCGTGATATTTCTTAACTTCACATAAAACTCGAGATCACTGGTATGGATGACATAACTGTTTTTATGAAAATGTTTTCGGCATGAGCCCATTGAGTACATCAAGTACTCAGCCCTGCATGTGTTTTCCCTATGTGCAGGTTGAGCGGGATGTTGCGGTGGATGTTGAGTCGGCATAGGGAATATGGATGCGTTGTGTCTTCATACATAGGCGTCATCCTTGACTCTCTTTAAAACCTTATTTCCGCTGCTATATTTTTGAACTAAAATACTATTCTTTCAAGCTACTTGAGTCTTTCTTATGAACTAAAATCCTTAAATGATATTCTTAAATGTTTGTCCATTGGTCACGATCGCCTCGTTTGTAACACCCCTGGGGTGGGCGGTCGTGACACTTCTCTAGCTCTCTACATCCTAGTTCACATTCTAGGAGCATTGCATAGCTCGATTCTCGGAACTCCATCAAGTTCGCCGGTGCCTAGCGGGTTTGAGGTGCTTCTACACGCTAGGAGGAAGTCGTTTTATCTTTGGGGGCAATACGTCATTCCGTGAGCACTAGTCGGGGCGTAATTTGTCTTGCGGAAAGAGGGCTTTCCTCGACTCGACTTATAAATTTGGTTTGCTTTATTTCCATTGTAATTTTCATTCCTCTTTTTGTTGCAAAGTTTCCTTTCGATTGTAATAGTTAGAGTACCGCATGTACACGGCTTGGGAATTTCTTCCCATTATTTCTAACAATCGCAAGACAAATTAGTGTACTCTTCTAAGACAGGGTTATATCAATCGAAGTTGGAGAAAACATGAGCTTCAAAGCTGGAATGAAGAAACGAGCCGTTGCAATGTTCATGGGCTACGAAGTGGTTAATTGCTTGAGATCCATTCTCTCGAGAATGTGTTTATCGTTTGTCATTTGACAAGCAAGACCAATTTAGAATTGGTAGTAGTAATTGGGATGCATGGGTTTTTTAATATACCAATGCACATATGTTTCAATATAATTGTGTACTTATTGTTGGAGATAATATTGTGCAAATTATTTGAACGTGTTGTTATAAACAACAAAGATCACGAGGTGGTCGCAATGGTCTCCGACGTGGACCATGGTAATAATCTAAATGAATGGTTTGTTGATACTGGTGCCACATGTCATGTGTGCTCCAAGAGAAGCGTTTTTTCTACTTACAAATCTGTTGAAGGTAGAAGAGTACGCATGGGAAACCAAGCCTCTTCTAAGGTGGTTGGTGTGGGTAATGTGTTCCTAAAATTAGGATCTGGAAAGGTTCTTACCCTCAAGGATGTGCTGCATGTCCCAGACATTCAAAATAATTTGGTGTCATGCTCACTTCTAGTAAATCATGGATTTTCACTAGAATTTGAATTCGAAAAGGTTATATTGACCAAGAATGGAAAATTCATAGGTGAAGGTCACCTAGTGAATGGGCTTTTTGAGCTGAATGTTACGGTCATTCACCGTGGAAAAGGAATAAGCAATAAGGAAGATGACACATCCTCTTATTTGCTTGAAGGCTCTGACTTATGGCTTAATAGATTGGGACATGTAAATCTAAATGCTATAAAAAGATTAGTAAATCTTAATTTACTAAAAGTAGATAAGTTTAACTCACAAAAAAGATGTGAAGTGTGTGTTGAAGCCAAAATGGCTAAACTGCCGTTCCATTCGGTAGAGCGAAGCACAAAACCTCTTGAATTGATCCATACAGACGTATGTGATTTGAAATTTGTGCAAACAAGAGGTGGTAAAAAGTACTTCATCACATTTATAGATGATTGCACAAGGTATTGTTACCTTTACTTATTAAGAAGTAAAGATGAGGCAATTGAAGCGTTTAAAGACTTCAAAAATGAAGCCGAAAATCAACTTAATTGTCGAATTAAGTGTGTTCGAAGTGATAGAGGTGGTGAGTATGTAGCTCCGTTTGCAGAATTATGTCATGCAAGTGGTATAATCCATATTCTCCTCAATCAAATGGTGTTGCTGAACGCAAAAATCGAACACTAAAAGAGATGATGAATGCCTTGTTGATTAATTCAGGATTACCCCAGAACATGTGGGGGGGGCTGTGTTAACAGCGAATCATATCCTGAACAAAATTCCTCTAAAAAATAGGGATGTGACTCCTTATGAGTTGTGGAAAGGGAAGAAACCTTCGTATTCATACCTCAAAGTGTGGGGTGTTTAGCGAAGTACCACCTCCGAAACAAGTTGCAATAGGCCCTAAAACAGTCGATTGCATCTTTATTGGCCATGCACTTAATAGTAGTGCCTATCGTTTCCTAGTCCATAGATCAGCTGTGCCTGGCGTGGCTGAAGGAACAACGATTGAGTCAAGGAATGCTATATTCTTTGAGAATGTTTACCCTTGCAAGAGGCAAGAGGATCGTTCTAGTGAAAGAATGATGGATGAATCCACTAGTTCTAATCCTCCAAAAAGGACGAGGTCAATTCCTGAGGATGTTGAACCAAGACGTGGTAAAAGAGTTAAAATTGCTAAAACATTTGGTCCAGACTTCATAACTTTTATGTTGGATGACGAACCAAAGTCATTGGCAGAAGCTCTGTCTGGCCCAGACGCAGCGTGGTAGCAAGAAGCTATCAATAGTGAAATTGAATCCATCATGAGAAATAACACTTGGGTGTTAGTAGACTTGCCTGAAGGCTGTAAGGCTTTAGGGTGCAAGTGGATTCTGAAAAGGAAATATAAGCCCGATGGTACTATAGATAAGTACAAAGCTCGCCTAGTTGTCCAAGGCTTTAAGCAGAAAGAAGGGCATGACTTTTTTGATACATATTCACCTGTTACGAGAATCACTTCCATTCGGGTGCTTCTTGCGATTGCTGCTTTGCACAATCTCGATATTCACCAAATGGATGTGAAAACTGCGTTTCTGAATGGTGATCTGGAAGAAGAAATATATATGGAACAACCCGAAGGGTTTGTTGTGCCTGGGCAAGAGCGTAAAGTATGCAAACTGGTAAAGTCATTATATGGGTTGAAGCAAGCACCATTACAATGGCATTTAAAATTTGACAACGTGATGTTGGCAAATGGATTCACTATCAATGAGTGCGATAAGTATGTTTACATTAAGAACACAGATAACGGTTTTGTTATTGTGTGTCTTTATGTAGATGATATGTTGATTACGGGCAGCAATAGTACCATTATCAACGAAACCAAAAATATGTTGAAGAGAAATTTCGACATGAAAGATATGGGTTTAACTGATGTGATTCTCGGAATCAAAATTAAAAGGAATCATGAGGGAATTGCTCTGACACAATCTCATTATATTGAAAAAATGCTAAAGAAATTTCACTCGTTCGATTGTGAGCCAGCTAAGACTCCATTGGAACCCAACGTGCATTTGAGTAAGCACACGGGTGAGCCTATAGCTCGAGAAGAATATGCAAAGATCATAGGGAGTTTGATGTTTATCACAAACTGCACCCGACCAGATCTTGCGCGTACGGTGAATAAGCTGAGCCGATTTACGAGCAACCCAAGCAAGGAACATTGGAAAGCTCTGCGTAGGGTTTTGAGATACTTGAAGTATACTCTTAACTTTGAGCTACAGTACACAAGATATCCCCAAGTACTTGAAGGGTACTGTGATGCAAATTGGATCTCTGATTCAAAAGACTCGTTCTCGACGAGTGGTTATGTGTTCACTGTGAGGGGTGGTGCTGTTTCGTGGAAGTCGACGAAACAAACGTGTATAGCTCGATCCACCATGGAATATGAGTTTATCGCATTGGATAAAGCAGGGGAAGAAGCCGAGTGGCTCATAAATTTCCTAGAATGTATTCCATGTTGGAAGAAGCCAGTGCCGACAGTAGCGATATACTGTGATAGCCAAGCAGCTATAGGGAGAGCACATAGTGGCCTATACAACGGTAAGTCTCGACATATTCGTCGGAGACATAATACCGTCAGACAATTGATCACAAGTGGTGTTATCACAGTTGACTATGTAAGGTCAGCTGATAACTTAGCGGATCCGTTAACGAAAGGTTTAAACCGTGATCAATTGCATAAATTGCTAAAAGGAATGGGACTGAAAACCACATCTTAAAAGATGATTATAGTGGTAACCCAACCATACGATTGGAGATCCCATGGGCTTGGTTCAATGGGAAAACGAAGCTATATGAATCTAGTTATAACACTCGGAAGATTTTTTATCTTCGCCCATTCTTTAGAAAGCATTGAGTGTTGTAACCTGCATGTGGTAAGAGGCTAAGTTTTGACTTTTAATGATTCTTAGAAACCTCGAGGAGGTGGGTATTGCAGGATATCTGGAAAAGAATTACCTATATAAGTGAAGAAGTGTGGGCCGCTTCAACATGTGAATCACTTATGAATCCAAAGTGGTGTTCCATGGCCAGTAAAGGACACAAACGTGAGAACTGATGAGTTTGTAAATAATATTGTGTCAATATTATTGTCTCGGTATACACCAAGGAGGAATGGTTCAAGGCATCACGTCCACCAGGCCGCCGGTATGCCCGATAGTGTTGACTATGGAAAGTTCAAAGCCCCAAGCTACTATTCCAAATGCAATATTGTTTCTCGAGAATTGAGCATAGAGTCTGCATGCATGCATTTGTGTCTGGTGTTGGTTTGAGCTTGCAGCGCTCTAACCAATGTGGGGGATTATTAGAAACATGTGGAAAATGTGGGAAACCTTTGATGTGGCCAAGACCTATGGCCTTTCATCTTAGGTAACCCCCAAATGCATAATGAGGTACCTTAATGCCGAGACCTCTCGTGTGGTCACTCCTATCCTATAAATAGGTGTGAGTTTGAGAGATGAAGTACACACTACAACAAGCATTCTCTCTTCTCTAGCTCTCTACATCCTAGTTCACATTCTAGGAGCATTGCATAGCTCGATTCTCGGAACTCCATCAAGTTCGCCGGTGCCTAGCGGGTTTGAGGTGCTTCTACACGCTAGGAGGAAGTCGTTTTATCTTTGGGGGCAATACGCCATTCCGTGAGCACTAGTCGGGGCGTAATTTGTCTTGCGGAAAGAGGGCTTTCCTCGACTCGACTTATAAATTTGGTTTGCTTTATTTCCATTGTAATTTTCATTCCTCTTTTTGTTGCAAAGTTTCCTTTCGATTGTAATAGTTAGAGTACCGCCTGTACACGGCTTGGGAATTTCTTCCCATTATTTCTAACATCTTTTTCGGCTTGCTTTGTTTGCGGTGGTTGTAGGTTATGCTAGGTATGTTGTTTTTGTGGCATTTCTTTGCTTTTGGGGAGCTTTAGCTTTTTATCAAACTTTTCTACTCTTTTGCTCACCATGTTTGAATGGTTTGAGCATTTCTATTTATCAAAAAAAAAACAATTTGCTAATTATATCAATTTTATTCCATGGTGCGTCCTTAGTTGGTATCGGGGACAAATAATTTGTTTCCATCTAAGGTTCTAACAAATTCTTATATTTCTCAACAACCAAAAACAATACAAATTTGTTTGACTATTAGTAGAATAATAGAAATAAAATATGATAAGGTATTTTTGGAATTTCCATGACGTTATGATATCAATAATTTCAATCAACTTAGTAAATTTCGTTCTTTAATTATAACTGAATCATACTTAAAAATACAAATTCCATTATGTTTTAAATGCATCTTCATGGAGAAAGTAGAAGTAAAATACCAAGCTAGACTAATCTCATTGTAGATATATTCAAGGGGACACATATAAACATCATTATCTATATGCATTAATTGTATGTAATGTTAATTAATATGATGAGGTAGCAATTTAAAAAATACAGTCCACAAGTTCTGCAAGTAGATATTTGGGCTGGTCCCCGTTGTACTTGTACTACAAAGTAATCCAACATTTACAATTAAAGAATTAAATATTTATATTTGGGGCCCAAACCAGGTTCTAATTGCGCCTCATATAAGAGTTGAAGAGGCATTGTAATGTAATTACACCCTTTTAAAATTAGAGTATATCTCAAAATATTCCCTCCGAAATTAATTGACAGATTCTGAGTGTATTCGAAACCTACAAATAACAAGTCATTTTCCCAGCTGCAATTACAGCTTCAAGTTTTAGGAATTTGACTAACTGAAATGGCCTAAACTGAATTACCTACAAAGTCACAATAATTGGCCACCATCAAGATATAAGGTCACACTTTGGATATATATACCAGTAAATGCATTTCATAGTTAAAAGAGGGAAATATAAATATAGTTCATATCATCATATGTCCTATGTTTGGTTCATATGCATACCAACAAATATATGAGTTTTACTTCTGTTGTCCCTATACTAATTTATTGACATTAGATTTAGAAGTACTTATACTTGTGGAAAATATATTTTCAGATCATTTTGTATGTTTTTTACTTTTTTAGACGAAAATCAAATACGACCTCGTCCACAAAAAAATAGTTTTGGTTGTAAACAACACGGATTTTAATGCAAAACTAGTATCACCCCCGTGCGATGCACGGGTCATTTTAATTTCTTCATATTTATTTCATTATAATAAAATTTTTGAAATGATAAACAAAAGAATATTCGACGTCCTCTTACTTTGGATTATACTTTTTCAATCACATTAACCCCACATGACACAAGAGTGCGCTTAAAGGCTAACTTTTCTTAAAAATGTCAATACGGTCACATTAAAATTTCAACACATATTTGTGTTGACATTTTAATAAATTGTCTTGACATTTAAATATCCGACTTAAAATTAAAAATCATTTTAATTCTGTAAAAATATGAATTAACCGTTGAGTTATAACTGCAGGAGCAAGTTTACATTGCAATAATTTAAGATTGCACTGGTGAGACACTTCCTAGTCGTGCTTCATTTCATTGCAATATAGTGACCCTATACACTAAAAACTCAAACCTTGAAACCTAAATCATAAACCCTTAACTTTAAAATATACTCATCATGACCAACAAATGAGCCAAATATCAATAAAATTCTCCCTCTGCCCCAGTCCAATTTTACTTTGTTGATCACTTATTCAAAATATACTCATCATGACCAACAAATGAGCCAAATATCAATAAAATTTTCCCTCCGTTCCAGTTCAATTGTAATTTGTTGATCACTTATTCTATTTTGGGGGTTTTAGATCTGTATTTTATATCTTACATTGAGTCAGCCCACTTGATAATCCTTACTGATAGTGGAGGTTTTTTACCTGAATTTTGTCTGTAAATTTGTTTATATGCTCATATCAGCTTTTGGCTTGTCATTTTAAACAAATACTAATAATATTGTAACTGAAGAAATATTTTAAATAAATTTACTATCACTTCTAATATTTAATGTTTGATATTTCAATAGCCATTTATGTTATTTGATTTAAAAACCTTTTCATTTTAAAAATTTAAATCCTAAACCCTAAACTCTAAACATATATCATAACAATTGGGAAAACATTTGACTTTCCTCACTAAGACATAGCCGTATTTTATAGCAATTATATGCACGACCCATTGTATTTCCTTCAAAATTATATCATGAAATTATTATGCGTAAAAGTAAGAATATAAAAAAATCATTCATTAAATATAACCTATAAATAGTGACTAAAATATTTTTTATATCTAATGAAAAAACTACAAACACAACAATATATAATCAAGAACATGTGTACTTCAATAGTGAAACAACATTAATAAGAAATATGTGTCTCATTAATTTTTTCGGTACTAACTTCACATTATTGATTAATTAATTGAAATGGAAAATGATATAATTATACAAAATCTAAAACTATGAAAATGTATAAGAATTTAAAAAAAACATAAAACTCAATCAATTTGACATTTAAATAACGCAAATACATACTCCGGTATATTTTGACTATAATACTTTTGGATCTCTATTACAACTTTAAAAAGATCATGAAAAATCATGATCCCTAACTCATATATAGTGTACACTTTATCGTTTTATTTGCAAGTGAGTGAGAATGAGTTAGTGGGAAATTCATGATCCCTAAATTACTTAATAAAATAAATAGAATAGAGGTTATAATTTGTGTATCAGTAAATCACTCATAGAAAATGGATTTATGTATCGTTATTAAAGATTTTATTGTAACGCGTTATCATAATGTCACACATTTATTTAGCTTTTAATCGCAGTTACTTTACATTTATACTTTGCGCCAATTAGTCGGGATCTTATTGCCACTTTAGCATTTTGAGGTGATTTTCAATTAACTAATTTTGAATTCTTTATTTTTGTTCTCATAATTTCAACCGCCCCCTATTTTAGGGCGAATCATTATTTTCCCATTTAAATTCTCTGTTTCGTTATTTGATTCCCATTTAAATTCTCTAAGTTTGTTCTCATAATTTCGACCGCCCCCTATTTTAGGGCGTATCCTAAGTTAAACAATTTTTAATTATTGTATAGCCGTTACATTTTTTATTAATGGCTTCCTTTTTAATGGATGTCTGAATGAAATAAATTTAATTAGTGTATAACTGTTCAAAAATGTTGATTGGCCATTGAATCTTTCAAAATATTCACGTAAACTAATTATCTTGTCAATAAAAACCAATGACATCAATTACGAAGCAATCTTAATTATGTTGAAATTCTAATCTTATACTTATGTTTGATTTAATTACATTGTTCATCAATCCGTTTAATTATTAACATTCAATAATTTCACTAATAGAAAAAAATCGATTGACAATAAAAAAAATAATCAACTTCATTAATAAGATCTATATCAGAATGCAACCAAAAAATGAAGAAATCGGTAAAAAAAATAGTAGAATTCAGAATCATTTAGGCTCATGCAGCTCTGGCCCACCGCCCATCAGCCTCCATCTATCTCCAATAGCTTTCATCTTCTCCACTCATCGTCTCCAACACTTTTATTGTCCTGCGTCGACACCATCTTCTCCATCAGGTTAGTATGCTCTCATATGTAGATGAGAACTTCAAACAAAAGTCAACTAAATACCCCATATTACAATTCGATAAATATTTCATTCATGAACAATGCAAATACAACTTTGCGTTTTGTACTATAAAATTTTATAGATACTATACCAATTTCAAAACCAAATTTGGCAAGGGGAATGCTTCCATGATTTCAACATTTGATTGATAAAGATGTGGTAGTTTGTAGATCACTAAGAGAGATTAGTTCCATTTCCATAGTTTCAACCATCCTCTATGGTAGGAACACAACAACAAATATTAGTAACATAATAATCACACAAAAATAATGCATAAAGTGGTTAAATATAAAAAGATATTGTTGACAAAGAGCAAGAACCATACCGAAAATATTTTTTTTTTAGAAAATTCAATGATGCAATAGATTATAGGTGAAGGTAATATGAAAGTGGATAATAAGCTAGCAATGACACAAATATATAGACAAAAAATATAGGGAGTTTATAGTGTGTTATAATTTTCATTAAATTATTATTAACACAATTACTAATAATGTGTAATAATGTGGCGGTTATAAAGTTAATCTCTAGTTCGTGTAACCCCAATTCCATGGCTGATTGATATGTGGTGCTTATTATTGAAATTTGAAATTAAATCATAATTATTAAAAATTTGCAACTGCCAAAATCTTTTAAACCTGTATGAAGAAATTGCATGCCACGTTTATCACTCTAATTAGTGTAACCGCCTATTCTATTTTATGGACGAAATATTATTAGTGTAAGATTGAGATGAATTGATTCAAATGATGTTTATGATTGGTGAATTGTAACAGCTATATTAAATAATTGAATTATTTTTTTATGGACCAACCAAAATATCTAACGTTTACAATATAATCCAAAACTTATATATTTTTACAATTAAGGATAAAACTTTTCCACTTCCACTTCCCTAAATTATTAATTTATTATAATAACAATAAAAATCGTACACATTATAATTTCATTTAAATATTTATAATGGCACATTATAATCTCAAATCAAAATTTTTAATTTCCAAAATGCCCCAAAACTCAACTTTTATATATGTATAGATTGGTAAACTATGGAAGGAACAAAGAGAAAAAGTAGTTATAGTGTTGTTAGTGAAAAATAAGACACCTTATTAGAAAAAAAAAACTTAATATAAATAGATAGAGAGACTAATTTTGGTAGACAGCCTAAAATAAAAAAAATATGATATTTTTCATAGTATTAATTTTCAATTTTTTTATCTCATCATTTGTTATTCTAACATCATCCTACTCCTTGACATTCTTTCTCCATCTCTCTTTGTGATCTCATTTGCTTGTTATTTTTCTTCTTTCAACTCTATGCCCAAAGCCATCTATATTGAGAGAGTGGAGAGAGGAGGAAAAAAATTAAGTAGTGTAAATTAAAGATAATGAAAAAGGAAGATAAAAAAGAAATAAAAGGGCAATTTAGTCTAAAAAGCAACAAATGAACTCCAACGGTATTATATGTTACATTTGGACTTCCTCATGTGACTAAATTAAGATCGCAGAAGTGATCTCATGTTACTAAATTAATATAATAATTGCAGAAGTGATAAGCTAAAATATAGGGAGTATTTATTTTTATCATTCACTCTTTAAAAAAATACATATATTTTACTACTTGATGTTAATTCGCTAAACATCACTATTCACAAGTGTTTGATAGGAAAAGGCAAAAAAAATCTTAAATTATCGACTTATCCAATACTTGGCACATAAGAGAGTAAAAGGATATTAACTTCATTTCACTATTTTATCATTTCTTAGTTTAAGTATCAATCGGCCAAGCTGCAATCGAATTCATATCCTCTATTTTTTATTAACATATCGTACGCATCCTATGTTGGCTAATTTTATAATAGAGTCAAATACATTTTTATCCACACACATATCTAAAGTTTGATATAGTATCGCTAAAAGGCCTTTTGCAGTTTTTATCTATCTAAAATACCCTAAAGCTTCTAAAGGATATTTTAGTCTTTTTCGGTCTAACATAAAATTTTAATATGAACTTCATTTACCAAAAATAAAATAAAAAAATAAAATGGACAACATTTTATGGACGGACAGAAATGACAAAAGTGAACAACATTTCACAAACGAAGCGAGTACTTTCTTATATAGTTTAAGTGAACTATATTTTTTGTAGTACCTAAATTTTGCCATAATATCAAAAGCTTGATATGGACCTGATAGAGGGAAAAGATGAGACTATGACTGTGTGTGTGTGTGTGTCAACTGGCCAGGAGGGTACCTAGACCTAGCTGTGTCGTTGGGTCTGTGTCTATCTTCCCTATCAACAAAAAAATACCTCAACCCACTTCTATTGGCTAATATAGTGGAGTAAGGGTCGAATCCCATAGAGATGGATGTAGGCGAGATACACTTGCGATGACATTCTGGGAGCGGTTGGTTAGCTACCACGCTTTTTTGAGGTTGAGTTTTATCTAGTCGAAAAATGAAATGGAACCTATACCCCTCCTGACCAGTAGGTCAGGGTGGGCTCTAAATGCTGCGTGCTAAAAGAAATTAAAGTGCGTGTGTAAATTAGGGTACGAGTGTACATGTGAGAAGCTACTAGACGAAACTTACTAAAAATGGCTAGACAAAAGGTAAAGAGAATCAAAGGACATGCTGGCAGACTGTCTCATGGGTGTGCAGAAAAGCTGAAAAAGTGCAAGTACAAAAGCAAAAAGCAACCAAAGCAACACAAGTGGTCCCATTCTTTGATTGTGACATTATCTTCTTCACCAAGCTAAACAAATAAGATCTAACAAACTCCATTGATGAATGATCAAGCTTGAAAATTCGTAAATGCAATATTTAACTTGAAATCTAGAACGAAAGCTAAGAAAACTGAGATCTACGCAAACTGGTCAGCGGGACAAGGTGACAGAAGCAAGCAGAAACGATTCCCATGCATTTTTTGAGGAACTTAACTCGATTAAAACTTGTAAACACTCCAAGAAAACCTAGATCTAACTAAGCAAAGCAGATTCAAGCACTTAAACAACAGAAATCAACGTAAAACTACCAGATCTAGCTACTAGGCAGAAAGAAATAATAAGCAAGCTGAAACACAAAATAAAACCACAATAAACTTCATTGCATTCAAGATTATCACCCAAAAGATGTTCCAACTAAGTAGCTACTGGAATCCAAGTCAAAGGCAAGCAAAAAAAACAAGTACTTAAACTAAGAAATCTTAAAAAACAAAGCAAGTAAAAGATTGTTTGGCTCATTGGAAACTGAAACTAGAGGAATTTCTGGAACTACGGCGGCTGGAATGAATCAGGTATGATGCTCCTCGCCGGCAGGTGGCCGGAATCTTCAGGCTGCTGGATTTAGATGGAACTAAGAGCTAGTGGTGCTATTCTCCTCAAAAGTGATGTAGTAGTGATGATAAGTCCTAAGTGAAGTGGTGTCAAAATTTCCCCCTTTTCTTTATGTTCAGCTCCTATTTATAGGGTGGCTTGCCCTAATTTCTAGGGCTTTCTCTTCATGTGGAATGACAATTTTGTCCTTCTTTAGATAGGTGATTATTCCAAGCAAGTCCTTCCTTCTCGTGTCCAGTTCTGTAGCATCCATCCTTACCAGTTTGCGTATTTTCTGCTCATGCTAACCAGTTTGCACACTTTTCGCAGTTTTTTCACTCGAATTCCTTCTGAACCTTTCCTCCTGATTTAGTACTTCAACCTGCACACTTTAGGAGCTATTTTGCAGATATTATTCCAATTATGCATGTTATACTGACCAGTAACCAAGGCCGAGAACGAGACTCATCAGGACCAAAAGAGACAAATACTTATTTAGACCAAAAAAGAGTTCAAATAATGTAAAAGTCATTTAAATGATCCAAGTTTAGAGACATATAGAGACATATGATGATATTTTTAAAGAATGGTGGTCGTGATTGATTATGCCAAAGTTTATATGGAGTACTAATAATTTCTCTTTTTGTCCCAAGGTAGTTGAGTCGTATTCATTTTTTATTTTTTCTAAGATAGTTTAGTCATTTCATTTTTTGGTAAAAGTTTTATTTTTCATCTTACTTTACCACTTTATTCTTTAACAAATTAATCATGTGTACAAAAGAAATGTTTCAACTACCTTAAGACGGACGGAGTAATATTTTTGTCATTGAGACAACATTTAATTTGTAGGTATACAAAAGCTCAGTAGACCAAACAATTTTATTTTTGGAAAAATGAAAATTCTACTCATTAAATTAACAGTTGCCTACCATTAAATTAACATCAACCTAAGTTACCTTTTGTTTTATTCTTAGAAATGAGAAGTAGGAGTGTATGAAATAAAAACCAGGATTGGTTTCCAATTCAATCAAAGGCGACACGTTGACATGCACCTAATGAGCATGACAAGACAACATATATTAAGGTTCATTAAATTAATCATGCAAAATTAAATTCGGTAGATCTTCGTAATAATGTTATGGTTATAGTGAAAGAAAGTGCCTAAGTTCTTCTCCCTTCCCACAAAATTAAATTCCACATAAAAGTTAAGCTAATCTAATCTTGAATACGAAATATCAGAAAAGCACAATCACTAGGCTACAATCACCGGTGTTTATATACTTTATTAGACCCTTGCAACAATTGAATCCTCCAATCAAATTCAATCCAAAAATTGGATCTGATTAATGTAATCGTGCATATTGCGCACTTGATAAATTAATGATTTCATTAATCCCCTTGCGTAAAGTGACAAATCCATGAATGAGACACACAAATATATATGTTGGCAATCAATTAATAAATCCTTAAATCTCATTTTTTTTCTTGCCTTATCCGAACATGAAATTGTTTTTTGTATGTTTGTTTAGGTTTGAATCTAGTGTTAGGGTCGCAATCTTTCAACACAAACATCCAGAAATTAAGAGTAGTGTTTTTATTTCTCTTGCAGGTACCATGTCTCTTTCCAATGTCACACACTGGTGAGTGTACATGGTGATTGATCCACTAATTTTAAAATGCTTGGCTTTCAAGTATTGGTTCAATTTTAATATCTGAATATAAATAGAATTATTGTTCAAATTATCAGTTCCAAAGTTCATGGAAGTCTTAGATCGTGACCAAGGCGGTGTAAATAGAAAATCATATTGGGGATGCAAAAATATATAGAACAAAAAGGACATTCAATGAATACTCATATGTATATATATTTAAATTATATAAATATAAAGGGGAAATTATATATATTAAAATAATGAAAATTGAGAGGGAGGGCATTTGCCCTTGTGAGTATGACTTGTCTCCGCCTTTAATCGTGCTTGTATAAATAAATAATTAAAAAAGCAGTGGATAAAAACTAACTACAAGATGTGTGGTCAGTTGGAACAATTATTTTTCAAGCTCAAAAGAATTGAGAAAGGTGGTTAATTGTATAGCAATAGTTTGTCAAAGGGGAGGAATCTTCTCGCCTGCCGATTCTCTTAAAATGTTATGGAAAGAAATCGTGTACTCTAATTTCACAAATAAACATGGACTTAATGATTAGACTTGAGTCGTTTTGAGTATGAAATCGTAAAATTTTTTAACTCTAGTTTATATATATAGTAGTTTTAGTATTTTGATATATTTATTATTTTTTTATAATAAAAATGGTAAAAAAAAAGGTTAAGTCAAAAGATTCAAGGTTGGAAGCCAAACTGACTGCTGAACTTAATGCAGCCAATGGGGTTTAAGCCCTAATTCAAATCTTTTAAGAGTTGTCAAAATATTGTGTCAAACTGTCAATCTGTCAATCATTATATAATTATCATCGTCATAAAGATGAGTACTAAAATTGCCTACTTTCTTATGTTTTAAATTCAAAGTTTAGAGTTTTTATCTGTATTGATTATGGTTTTAGACTTTTACAAATCGGTGACCCTACTATTTCCTAAATAATGATAAAAAAAAATTATCGTGTAAAAATTTCTTTTTAAAAAAAATCAAAACATCCTATGAGTAGGCATATAAAAAATCTCATTAAACTGAAACTTGTGTCATTTTCCATTTTGTACGCATGTAGAATTACATTGCGAATTTTGCTCGACTATAAACTCTTTTAATTAAAATGTAAAAGAAAAAACAACTAAAAAACTATAATGTAAAGATTGCAATAGAGATTGACATTGACAAAGCACAACCAATAGCCATATACATGATATATATATTATGAACTTTCTTCAATTTTTTGTAAAAGCTAATAGATATATATTTTTTTATATTTTGAATCTAACCGTTAAAAGTTGATAAACAACGCCTTGATTGGACCTTGACCATGAGAGGATTAGCCATTTCACAAGACAACTTTAGGAGCTCCGACAAGTCAACATCTTGACCAGAAGACTCAAACTGAAATTGTTGCAATAAGGTAGCCACCCAAAAATTGACCGTGGTCATACCCAAAGTCTTGCCGGGACAAGACCTCCGACCCGACCCGAAAGGGGCTATTCGGAGGTCCGATCCGAAGACAGAGAAGTCAGTACTTGAATTGGGGCTGAGAAAGCGGTCTGGGTTGAATGTTAGAGGATCCTCCCAAACTTGTGGGTCTGTCATGATGGCCCACATATTAACAATGGCAGTGGTCCCGGCAGGAACGTGATAGCCATCAACGAGGGAATCCCTGATGGATAGACGGGACCAGGAGAGAAGGGGCCCCGGAGGGTGCAACCTCAAGACCTCCTTGACCACCGCCGTTAGGTAGACTAGCTCCGTTAGATCCGATTCGTTAACCGCACGTGACCTCCCGGCTACTTTGTCTAGTTCATCATGGACCTTCGATTGGACATCAGGGTGTTTCACCAGTCTCGCTAATATCCACTCCATCAGAACTGCCACCGTGTCCGTTCCCCTAAATATCATTTCCTGTATTATCCAATTATCTTGTTTAGCATTACCACGTGGCAGTCGCACCAACAATATAATGCGCATGCTTTTTTTAATTTTATTTTATTAACATAGGAATATTCTCTTCTATTTTTTTGTTTCTCTATAGCTAATGATAGCATATAAACAATTATGTCACGCACGCATTAAAACTCAGTCCCATCTCTCATCCTAAAAAAAATACTTTCACTCTTTTTCATATATTATCGTGACAAATTTGCAAGGTAAATAAGGTCGCGATCTAGCCATATAGTACTATTATATTTTATATACAATTAGTAATGAAAATAGTGTTTCTACGGCTAATTTGGCATGAGAAATATTCTGGTCAGACAAAAAAGGACACGAGCAAAAAAATAATTAAGGTTTGAATTAGTGAAAAAGACTGATGCAATAAACATTAAATAAAAATATTACCCAGAGAACGGCGATCATGTCTGAATCCGACAGCCTATCAGGCCCCCTCAGCGATAGCAGCACATCCAGAAAATCAGCGCCGCCACCGTCCTCCTTCCTCTGGGCGATGATCATGGAGACGAAGCGGTTCACCCTCGGCACGAGGCGGGAGCACGTAAATCGGATTTTCTGCAAGTCGAAATCAGCCAAGAAGGAGAGGTGGTCGGACCAGTTGACGAGGCCCAGCAGATGGTAGCCCTGCTCCACCATATCACGCAGCTCCGCCGCCTCGTCACTCACCGCCCTCACGTCGTATTCCCGCCCGAACACCGAGCACATCATGTTGTTCAGCGAGGCCAGCTTCAGCACGTCTCTCACGCGCCCGCCCTGGTTGGCTTCGAGCACCGCCGCCACCTGGTTGGCTATGCGGAGGCGCTGCTCCTCCGACGCCAGGATTTGCCTGGGGCAGAAGAGGTGCGCCGCCGCCATCTTCCTCAGCGCCGTCCAGTAGACCCCGTAGGGGGCGAAGCCGATGGAGCGGTTGAACATGAGGTGGTAGGCCGACTCGTTGGCCGGGCGGTCCGAGAAGGTGCTGCTGTTCAGGATCTCCCGGGCCACGTCCGGGTCGCACGTCACCACGGCCCGCGTCTGCCCCAGGGAGAACGCCATGAGGCGCTTCGCGGCGCAGGATGAGGCCGCGGCCGCGATTTTGCGGTGGGCCAGACCCGACATCAGCTCCATGCTGCCGATGATCGGGAGACCCTTTGGCCCTGGAATCGGTCGTGATTTTGATTTTGATTTACGCCATTTGTAGGTGCCCCAAGCAGGGCCGCCGGGGTGGGACCAAACCATGAGACTGATGATTATACATGAAAATAGAGCCACAAATGCTAAAGCGAAGGTGTTGAAGAGGGACAGAGATTCACATTTCGAAGCAAGAGCGAAGATCCATAGGCTCTCCACATTCGTGCTCATCATTTTTAGTGAAAACTATAAGAAGAAGAAGCTTTGTTGCTTTTGAGAGGTTGAAATGAGGATGGCATGCGCTCCTTTATATAGTGACGAAACCAGTAATTATCTTTTACTGTTGCCACTAATTTAGGACTACCCAATTTTTTTATTTATTTTTTCTACTTAATATTCTAGTGATATGTTGCATACGGTGAGCGTGCGGTTCAGAAAATTTTCAAGTATAATCTTTATTGATCTTTTACCATGATCGTGCCGTGGTGTATTTAAATAATAGTAGTACAACTAGGAGAATATTATAAAGTACTACAAACAGTTGGATCAGAAATATTACTATCATATTTGGTACTAGTAAAGTAAGTATTTACTCAGCAATTTAAAAGTGACTATTAACTAATCAGATCCTACCCTCTGAAACTCCATGCACCTTCTCAATGGATTTTGTCCCTGTTCAAACTTTGAAGTCGCCGACAAAATCTAAACAAACACCACTCAACAATAAGAAATTTCCCCCCCTCATAAACAAACATTAAAATGAATCACAAATTCTTAGTGTTCATGCCACATAATTAACACAATCTTCGATACTCTAGCTAGCTACAATTCTCTAATACTACTATATATTTCATCCACGTTATTTTTCTCACACAAAATTTAAGAAAATGGTAGTACTATTAGTTAACTGTACAGAGAGTAAAAAAATTAAAGAGAGGGCGTAAAAGATATTAACGTGGAATAATCCAAAATAAAGTACCCAAATAACTTGAAGAAATTCCCAAATAAAAGAGAGAGGGTGTGTGTGATATCTTTGTGAAGGGAAATTAACTTGAAGCTACTAGCTACATGGAAGCTAATAAAAATAACCAGTCCTAATTAAGTATTTATGTGGGCTCCATCCTAGAATAACTATTTTCTAATTTGCCAATCATTTAGTCTAATGGACTATTATTCTAGTGATTTATATACATATATACATCTGACATGACACACAAGAAAAAGAAATTCAAAATAGGGACTTATGTAGTCACCTTACTAAGTCTTTGTAGTAATTTTATTTTAAAAATGGTTAGTTAGGATTAAATAGAAAAGTTACTGGTAAGGATAGCAGCGCCGCCAGGTTTTATTGCATACAATACAAAGAAGAGGACATGTTTGCTTAAGACATCAGCCTCCTCCAATCGCGACTAATTGCGTGCTAATTAGACTTGTCATGCCATTAATTTATTAATACTACTATGTTGTTACTATTAAAACAAAATTGAAAAAAAAAGTTATAGTACTACTATTTGCAACTTGAAATGCTTCACATTATCATTTTAGAATCTAGTTCAATTGTTAGTAGCGAATGTTACTAGTCACCACTCTCATTCATATTTCATTAACTTTTTTTCAATAACTTATGTATGTATTTTTCTAAATTCACGTCAAGTCAAAAAGAGATATTTAATCTCGAATAAAAGAAGTATTAGTTAACATATATAAGTTTACAATTCGATCTTAGAAAAAGATGCAAATACACAATAAATTTAGTTGGTCAACACTTTAAGATCATTGAGTTCATATCTTTTATGACACATGAATTGTTGAAATATTGTAAGCAAATTAAACTTGAAAATACATTAATTTTCTTGACGCGATAAAAAAAGATGATGCAATTACTATATATTGACATAACATAAACAGGATGTTGCACCATAATGTAGTAGAGTATTTTATGTTTAGATCCTTGATGTATAATACCTTGGATTCTATCCAGTTCTTGATTTTGAGATGGTCAAAATCTATGAGGTCGTTTTGTGTCGGCACTATTTGTCATTGAATCTAAATGGTACCTTTTTTTGACTTTATTAATATCAACCTTCAAAATTGTAGTGGTTAGACAGAAACAAACATAAAATGTTTCTGTTATACTTTAAAATTTGAAGATATTTAAATCTCCAACATCTTAATTAACGGAAACGGTCTTTTAATTATAAGCTAGCTATCAAAGCTAAAAACTGTTGGGTGGGAATTACATAAAAAAAAAATAAACCCGTTGTTTTCATGAACCGTTTATTAATCAACAAACTGAAAAAATAGCTCGGAGTTGTCCTATCGGCAAGGAACTTAGACATTATTGTAAGAGATGTGTAGTTCGAGGCCTCATGACATCATATGTAAATTCCTCCTTTATATAGGAGTTTATTTTTTATTTAAAAAAAACAATCCATATAAACTTATTTTTATAAGATGCTTATTTTGATAAATCAATGAATTTACCAGAAACAACCAATTAATACTTCCCGCGAATTTCAACAGGATATGCTTATAGACATGCTAACGTGTCATCTTATAAAATGTCATAACTTAATTTAGATATTAAACAGAACTTACCAAGCTAATTGCCAACTATTTTTAACTATATTTTGGTGTAGTGCTTGCGTCGGTGGAAGTCAATGGAAGAAATGTATTGGTAAAAATTAATCCCACTTGGTAATGTATAATCTATAAAACGACTTAGTTTATATTTGTCCGAAAATTTAGAGTTATTAATTTAGGATGAATAATCACATTGTACGAATTGAAAATGGAACTTAGCCGGAAATTGCTGCGTGCATTACTTTCTGTAGAGGATATTTTATTACAAGGTCGAAATCTTGATGAGTAAGTTCGATTCAACATTTTCAAGGACTGGTAATGTAACGATAGTGATGTTATGGAGATTTATAGGTGTCCCAAAATTTATAATTAAATGTGTTAGAGTTATGGAGATTTTATGTGTTTTTATGAAATATTCTAGTTAAACTAGAGCTCTTAATTAATTGAACGTTGAAATGAAGTCTGTTTAACTTATTTAGTTAGTGATGGCAGGTGCATACAGAGTAAGTTAATGAATAATGATGATATGGTCAAGTAGTGAGACTGCGAAATTTAACATGATTTTCATTTTCAAGGTAATAATAATTAAAAAAAAAAGTTGATTATGAGGAAAAGAGATGGAATTTGATCCCTAAAATTATCTTTTCTGTTGGAGAAACCGCAGGGAATATTCTTGTGTGTAAGTGAACAAGAAATTGCTTGTTGATTTGAATAAGAAGAAAGAGTTGTGATTGCGGAGACTTCAAATCCAGATTAAGTTAAATAAAATGCTCTAATCTAGGGTAACGGCTAACGGCTACCGGCTACGGACAAGAGATAGGCGATTTCTCATAGATATTGTCAAGGACTTTCCCTTTTTTCCCCAAGATATTCCTGTGAATAAACCAATTTTAAATTCCGTCAATTATATTAATTACCATTTGAAGTTGTATAGTACTCCGTGGATGAAACAAATTTATTAAATTATTGATATATGTGTTTTGAGTGGAAGATGCAATAAAAATATAGTGATTTAGATATATTGTTATTTGGTGTGTCCAGTCAATCAGAATTGTATAAATATATTTTTTTCCTTTGTTACTTTAATTGCGGTTATATTTAGAAGTCAGAATACTGAATTTTTACTCGGAAAAATGAGTCTTGCACAAGGTATTGTGTAATGAAATGTTGGGGTGATTAATACCCTTTCGTCGACAAAACATAGTCTCATTTGTGGATGACATGAGTTTCAATGAGAAATTGGTAAAGTAAGAGATATGATGAGAAAAAGTGGGTAAAGTAAGAGATATATGGAGAAAAATTAGGTAAAGTAAGAGATATAAGGAGAAAAAACATAAGAGTAGAGACACTTTCCATTTTAAGAAATGAGACTATTTTTTATAAATATCTCAAAATAATAAAATAAGAATATTTTTTTATAGACGGAAGGAGTAAATATTGAATGTGAATGGAGTTTAAAATATAGAGGGATGGATATGGTGGTGTACTAAACTAGAAAGAATAGTGTTATTATGGATGGAATTATATTATTAACGTGGGATTTTGGTGATCTTGAATTATATTATTAACGTGGGATTTTGGTGATCTTAGAGTATTGGTAGCTAGGGGCGGACCTACATATAAATGGGGTAGGGCTTTAGCCCCTAATGAATCTAATTTTTTAAAAATTTTCTATTATAAAGTTTCAAAATGTATCCATATTTTACACATATTATAGTATAAAAGCCCCTATTGATAATTTAAATTACTTGTAAATTTATTTTTAAATAAAATTTTGAAAATTTAGCCCCTACTTGTATTTATTTCTGCGTCCGCCCCGGTTGGTAGCTAGTACGTTGATGTATAAAGAATAAAAAATGATGATACGAAATATGAATGTATCCATATGAGATAATATATGTCGGGACAGATTTCACGTGATGCCCATACCATGCCATGCACCTGGCCTTAGCCATGTGAAAAAATAAAAATCCACTTTGTAAAATTCATGCTGTTGTTGGGAGGGTAGATTTGTAATTATAGATAGGAATGGCGTGAATTGCAAGCTGAAATAGTATTTATTTAACGGCCACAAATGTGCTGGCAATTGGAATAATTCCCCGCCGATAGTGATACGGATCTCCCGAATATTTTGCTCCCTTTCTTCTCCATTACTTCTTCCACCCATCTCATTTCCTTTTTTCATGTTTCATCAAATTTTACATTTCACATTTTAATAGTGGTAACTTTTACACAGGTTCAAATAATTTATCATGCTAAGAAAGAAAAAATATTTTTTTTTTGAGGAATTAAATGAATAATGTATCATACAGTGGTCATGATTGAGATTTGTAGTATTAATAATACTCCGTGTTAATGATGATCAAAGATGTTCAGATTTAAATAATTGTTACTCCACAAAGTAAACTAGGAGAATATTATTTGTCCCCTATTTATATGCGGCTGTGACCTGACTAAATTTCAGATAAATGAGCTTAATTTAAGAGGCATAAATATAAATTAGAACAGGTGGCAGCTGCACCTTTTTTCCGCCATACTAAGATAGCCTTTTCTTCGTGACGAGATCAATAATTTGTGTATGATATAAATATGTGACGTTGGCCTAATTTATATATGTTGATGGTGTTTAAATCCGGCCTGAATGAGTTAAATTCTCCACTCGTTGAACTAAAAAATCTCTTTCAATAAATAGAGTAACATAAAGTTGGCAATCATCCGTACCATCAAATACTATTCGAGCTTGACATTATTTGATTTCTATTCCATAATTAAGGTTACTTATAATCAACCAATCACACTTATTCATTTGCTTAGGTAGGCGACTTGTTACAAAAGCAAGCTTTATGTAATGGGCCACATTTCCAAACACATGACTAGGAAAAATATTGAAAACATGATATATCGCTCGTATCATATTGAAAAATATTGAAAAATTATCGAATTTTCGATACGATATGGTACCGTATCGTAAGTTTTCGATACGATAACGATATGAATTTTCTTATATCGCGATATATCGTTTTATATCGAATATACGATATATATCGATATTTTTGATATATCGTTTTATATCGAATATACGATATATATCGTATATATCGAAACATATTGAAATTCAATACATATTAAATTTAAAATTATAAATATATATAAATCCATTTAATTGTACTTGGTTGTGTTGTATTTTGATTATGGAGATAAGAACACTATTAATTTTATTCTGTTGAAGTTTTATTAATTTTTGTGTGAATTTTAAGTTTTGAAATTATAATTTTCGATATACAGGTATTCGATACGATATCGATATTGATATTATCCATATCGAAAGTTCGATATATCGAAATTCGATATATCGAAACTTTCGATACGATAACGATATGAAATTCTTTCATATCGATATACGATATACGATACAACGTTTTCGATACGATACTTACCCACCCCTGCACATGACAATATACACAAACACTACTATTAGCTAATATACGTGACACTAATCATATATATTTGATTATGTATATAGTAGACGATAACATGTTTAAAGAGTATGCTACTATGATGCATGAAATGACAAATTTACAAAGTGTGTGTTTGATATTTCGACACGTTCTAGGTTTCCTATGCATGCCATTGGAATTATGATTAGTTGTAAATATTTATATTAACCCTTGAATGATGGAAATTGGATTAATAATAATGGATATTGTCGCTTGAGTACGACCTCCGATGCCCCAAATGATAACACAAAATTCCCACCAAATCCTACCAGAAGTTGACTTGCTAATTGGCGAGCTTACTTAGCATGTACTTAATTATTTGTTTTGGCACAATTAGCTTCATCTAAATCATGATTGGTGGATTATGTGTATAGGCGTGCATGCTTAGGCTAACTTTTTAACTAAAATTAGTTACAATATCAAGTACAGGCTATATCCAACATTTTTTACCAAATAAACCTTAAAATCAAGAGGAATCGGAATATGATTACCTTAATTAATTTTGTTAGCAATTTTGACATTGAATAGGATGAAGTGGGCAAAGCAATGACCTAACGCACTCGTTCTCAATCGTCAAAAAATAACATAATAAGGATTCGATATATATATGGTGAGAAACATATAAATCTAATTATATCTTGGACTAATCTTTTTGGGTGGGGAAGGTGTAAAGATTCTTGAGTTATATAATTTTATTTGTTTGTTCTTTCGCAAAGCCAAAGTATGAATCTTTGAAGAAGAAGAATATGTGCACCGTGGTCCTGTGCGTGCAAAGCTTATATTGCTATTGGAATGACCCTTTTTTGGCCAATTATTCTTTGACTTAAATAGTTGTTAATGAGATTGCAATTAGTTTTTGTTCTGATTTAATTATATCCATGTTGCACCCTCAACTTGATGTACCATGTAAATCTTTCCAATTCGGGAAATATTCAGCCTATGCTTCATTGGTTCATTAAATTAGTTGGAGAAGAATCTATATATTACTAATTGTCTATAAAATAAATATAAATGGGCGTGGGTGAATGTTGCTACTTAGTGAAGAATATATGGTTGGTGGGCCTAAAGCCAATGCTAATAGTGATTTAGATCAGATATGACAATATCTAATAACATATATTTATAGTGTGCCTAGATCATGATCATGATCATGATCATGTCATACATGTTAGCTAGCTCCTGTGTTTATAGTCAGGCTCATGTGGATTTCAACTATTTGATATGTATGCCTAGAAGTGGAGTCTATATATGTTGTAATTTACAATTTCATTTAATTTGTTAGACAGACGACAAGTTAAATTAAAAAGGACTTTGTTTAAATTAAGTTAAAACTGAATTTAGTAGGAGTATTATTGTTTGGTTGTTCTATTTAAGATAATTTTAGTAAGATGCTAACAAAAAAGATTAAAAATAAGATAATTTACATTTATCTTATAACAAACTGAAAATAATTATTTATTAGTTGATAATAAGTATTAGTAATTTAACTTTAGAGATATATCAAATCGAATATTAAAAATAATTAATCTTAATTGATGAATGAATTAATTAGTGAAATATGGATCAATTCACTAATTAAATCAAATATTATAAATGTTCGGCTAGTTTAATGAAACCAAACATCAACATGCCATCGACAACCGAAATATGATCATCCAAAAACTATTAACAATCACAAAAAAAAAATCAACAACAACCAAAATCATTAACAATCAGCAAAAATGAAGAAGCCATCAAAACAATTGCCAACACCACCCAAACAACAACCATGGATGGAAGCTAATTAAATATGGTGTTACATAGAGGCAAAGAGAAAAGAGATATGAAACAAGTAGCCATATCATCATAATATTAATATGAGTAAAGGTGAGGGATACGATCCAAAAATACATTGTCACGAACTTAACTTCTGAAAAAATGAAAACCAAATAAAATATAAGAATAAATAAATATATTATAAATATAATAAATATATGTGAAACTTAGAAATGACTCTACAAGCAGTCATAGGCCTATATGTTAGATTAATAAAATGATGCACGCATAATCTCTAGTGAATCATCATAATCACAAGAAGGTAAAAATATGAAAAGCACTATGAGCTTCATATTCCCTGAGTCGTAAAGAGATTTGATTCGAGCTGCACATACTGATTCAGATAGATAATTATTAAGCAAAGGCTAAAACATCTTTTTCATCCCATCATAACATGCCGCTTTTGACTAATAATATATGTTACAACATGATTTTGAATAATATAAATACATACACCTTTATACATAAAACCTGAATACTTGCAGCAAAGTTTAAGTAATTAGGAATTTGTAGTTTTAACTAGGAGGTACTATAAAAATAGGGTAATATATCGGAAAACTCACTAAGTTTGGTCATTTTCTGGTTCGTTATGCAACTTTATAAAATCAATCAGAAAATTATGAAATTTGAATATGTTTTCAATTTTCCCGAGCCAAAAAGATTAGATGAAATTGTATCAGACATGAAAGTCGAAAAATCAAATTTAAACGTCACTGCCAATGAATTAAATGATGTTATTTATTCATCAACAAATTATGTTATTTTGTTGAAAAACATGATCAATATATTACAAGTAGACAATCATATTTTTTTTTACTTGATCAGATAATTATTCTTTTTTTTGGTACGTCCAAATCTAAGTGAGACGTACTCACTTATCTCTCCTACTTTACCTCTTATCATCTCTCTTACTTTATTCTCTGTTTTTTTTTACTTTATTTACTTTTTCTCTTCATTACTTTATTCCCTCTCTTACTTTAATATTAATAATTTAATTAACTAAACACTACTATCTAAATTCTTGTGCCAAAATAAAAACGTCTCGCTTAGGCCTAGACGGAATTCTGGCTGATTTTTAAAGTTGTGGCCACAATTACCAAACATAGTGATTTTTATACCTGAAACTTCTAGTTCGGACAATCACGCAATTAACCAATTAATTGTAGCAATTAAACTCATATTAATTCAACTCTTTGGCTTGTACGATAAAAAATGCTTCATATAAAACTCATCCAAACAAATGAACAACAATAACTTGGATATTAAAATAAAACAAATTGATGAATTGCATGAATTTTTATTGTAGATTCACGCCATCGTATTCGCTTAATTGTTGATATACTTATAAACCTAATATAAATAATAGAATTGAATTGATGTTTGTTGATTAATTGAAAGCGGAAATGCGGCACAGAAATTAATCCCTAAGTATTGACTCAAAGCATGAGGTCAACTAAATAACAGCCACTTAATGATATTATAAGCCATGATTAGTGGAAAGTTGGTGGCAACGTTTTGTCTCGTGGGTAGGTAATCGGCAATGGCATCTTGAAACTAAATAAATCAAAATCACATAAATTATTAGGTTGATGTTTACAATTAAAATACGTAGTTTAGTTGTAAGTCCAAGTGGATTAAAAATAATTAGTAGTATAAGATAGTGAGGTGAAGTTGATCATTTAGAACAAGTCAAGAATGCCACTTTTGCACTAGGGGCCAGAGACATTTATTATGCCTTGTAATGCAATAAAACTCGCAACAAATCTTAAAATCAGTTACAACAGGTATCTTGGTCGGGGATCAATTATTAAATCAATTTTTTTTTAAATTAAAATTCTCTTATCTTCCTCTCCATTACTCCACTTAATGGATTATCGTTTCGTAGATTGATAACGACTTTTGATAAATGATTATTATTCGCCTTTGACCGCTCACATTTTTTTGCTCCACATTATCATTTTTTTTGTTCATCTGTATCTCCGTTTTTTCTTGAAGATACATGATTCATAACATTGCGGCAACTTAATTTATTCATCAGGGTTTACAATAATTGAGTTCTGGTATATAAATATAGTATATAACAAGATTAAAGAAATTGAATCTTTTATCAAATTTCATAAGACGGGTTGGATAAGAATACAAAAAAAAAACAAAAAATTATAACCGGACTATTTAATGGGGGTTAAAAATTACTCCTAATTGATAGAGATGATATAATATAGTACTCCCTCCGCTCCACAAAAGTGTGCATTTTTGGTAGAGCACGAGCTTTAGTGCACAATTGGTAAAATAAAAGAGTGGTTGAAAGAAAAAAATAGTAATTAAAGTATTATTAGTGAAGAATAAGTCTCATCTCATTAGAGAAAAAATATTTCTAAAATTATAAAGTGCATACTCGTGTGGGACGAATGATAATGGTGGGATAGTTATAAAATGTAAATGTATAATGTTTTGAGGGACATATGATAAAAATAACTCACTTTATAAGGGATAATAACATATATTAACTTTTATTTAACATTGATTGAATAAAATATGAAACTTATTTAACCTTGATTGAATAAAATAATAAACTTTTTGTCTTTTATTATGGGTATAGTTTTTCATTTTGGTCTGTCTCATATTAATTATCCCACTTTCTTTTTACTAGTACTTTTGATAATGGCCTTACATTTCACTGACTTATTCTCACTCATATTTTATTATAAAACTAATATATAAAGTAACATTTTACTAACTTTATTAACTTATTTTATATTGTATTTTTTCAAATTGGTGTTGGGTCAAATTGAAAAGTATTGAGAAAAAGAAACAGATTCTCGTCTATATCAAATGATTTGATCTCTGGTAAAAAGCATTGAGTTAGGTGGATTCTAGACAATGTGTAGATAACCCAAAACAAGGCCCAATTACGTTACTAAAAGCCCAATATAGAATGAAAAAGCCTTGCTACTCTAAGCCCAGCCAATTTCGAAAACCCTAGTTCTTAATGCTAGTACATAATTAACAAACAGCCATTTGATTATCGACGACTGCACAATTGGTGGGAGAAAATGCAAATCTTCGTGAAAACCCTGACCGGGAAAACTATTACGCTCGAGGTCGAATCGAGCGACACAATCGACAATGTCAAGGCCAAAATCCAAGACAAGGAAGGTGCGGAAACTGCCTCTGACTTTTTTTTATAATGAAATTACAGTTATTATACATGTTAACATGTGATTTTGTTCAATTATTAGGAATTCCTCCGGATCAGCAGCGTCTGATCTTTGCTGGAAAGCAGCTGGAAGATGGCCGGACCCTCGCCGATTACAATATCCAGAAAGGTGAGGAATTCTTTTGAACTGTTTACAGTGTTAACTGCTGAGTTGTGCGTTCATTGAAATATTGTTATTTGTTTAGAATCGACGTTGCATTTGGTTTTGAGGCTTCGTGGAGGAATTATCGAGCCTTCCTTGATGGCTTTGGCTAGGAAATATAACCAGGACAAGATGATCTGCCGCAAGTAAGCCAATTATTTCTATTATTTGCATTTTGGTTGTGTGATTTATATGGAAGTTGTGATGTACTCCATATTGATTAGTAAAAACATCATATCTAGAGATACAGTTAGTAGTAAATGTTCTTATACTTGAGGCGTGAATGAACTATAAAGTCGAGTTTGCCCTGTTCTTTTAGGTCTTAACATAAATTCTATCCTAGTATGTAGAAGTTGAGCATCTGCCGTGTAGTCTGCTATAACTCAATCTCACCAATTATGCACTTGTTCATTCCACTTCTCAGTTATAAGGATTATCAAATCTCGTTGCTTCTTTAGTAGGAGTAGTTTTCTAAACTGGTGTGCCGATTTATCTGTAGCATATATGTAAGGCTTGCATGATTCAATGTTCGTGACCTTATTTGTTGAAACTTTATCATCGATTAATTGTAAATTTGCTTAGGAATTGTTATATAATACAAGATTTTGTTGCCATGGAGAAGTTTGGAAGTGAACAGTATGTATTGTTGTAATCTACCGCGACAAGCACACATTTTGTTGACATGAAAAGATTTCCAAGTACTATCAAAACTCTCGTTATTTCTACGCAGCATGATAGCATTAAATAAGAGGGTAAATTAGAAAAATATTATAGCTAATCTCTACAATTTGATGGCAATCCCACAATTATTGTGATCTCATGAGTAATTTTAACTTGCAACTTTTGAGCTTCATTTGCGAATATCCATGTTTGGTACTTGCAACTTTCAAGCTAATAAGTGATGCATCATCAGATTAATGGCTGATATGTTTCTCCCATTCCATTAATGTATCTGCATTTGACACTGACACTTTTTGGTCTGAAAACTTGGTTAAGATATATGTGGTGACTTTTTCAGATGTTATGCCCGCCTGCATCCCCGTGCTGTTAACTGTAGAAAGAAGAAGTGTGGGCACAGTAACCAGGTGATTGTTTGGCTGATACATTATTCTCATTGTTAATACAGAGGGGGATGGATCCAGCTGAATTCAAATTTGTTTTGCAGTTGAGGCCTAAGAAGAAGATCAAGTAGGCATCCAGTGTTTTGCAAGTTATCAACGGTTCACCTGAATTTTACTCCATTTGCAACTGCTTTTATTTGCCTTGTATTGGGTTTCTTTTTGGCATGGTTAAGAATATTAAGATGTTTTGGATACTTTATAGTAGTTATTACTGCATTGTGTTTAATGTCAGATGAAATTGACATCAAAGTAACTAGTTACCTTTTTCTATTTATTTGTTCTTCGGTTTTTATGTTTCTGCTGTTAGTATTGAAATTGGTTATATGTTGAGCACATATTCCTACCTACAGATTTCTGAATTGACTATACAATTTACAACTCCATCGGTTTGTAGTTTATGTATATATCTCTATAATCTCGAGTTCATATCCTCAGATCATATTTAGAACTTATTACTTGCAAGCAGATCATTTGATGTTGAGGACAGTATTAAAAATGTGATGACATGGTTGTTAATTTGTTAGCTAGACAATTAGTCACCAACTTTTTGAAACGATGAAAATTTCAACGCTCTACTTGGAAAACCATTTCATTCGGCTCAACAATCATCACCAACTGAAATGAAACATTTGGTGTAGTTGAGACACAAAGATGAATCACATCACACTATGAAGAAGCTTGCTCGAAAATGCTCGATGTTTTGGGTTTTGCTCACTAAAGTTTGTTTTTCTAGTGCTCGACTTATATTCCACTACGTGTGAACGAAAATTAAACACCTTTTTTTCTTTTATCTCTCTTTCGTATTCATTTCGCTTGCTTCATAGAGTTATTAATAACCGCATGCAGTTTCACTTATGACTAAGACTTGATTATTCCATTTTATATTATATTTGACTAAGGATAAAAAGAAATTGCAAATTATGTTTAGATTTGTTTTATTACACTAGGACAAGATTAAAGAAATGAAACACATCAACAAAATGTTACTTACTAGATTAGATTGCTATTCAATTTCTAGAACTAAACCATTGAGGTTCGAATTTCGAACCTAATTTTTTAATGAACGATAAGTGTGTTAGTGATTGAACTACAACTCGACCTTTTTTTCTATCCCCTTGTGATTAGGAATATGTTAAAAATATACTCCTACATAAACTTGTATAATATGTTAAACATATACTCCTACATAAATTTACCAAAAACACTAAAATAGCATCAAGCCAGGTACATGCACAAATTTATTCGCTGTTCGATACCGTAAATCCATTTTGTTTTTGCTTTTAACTTAAATTATATAGTGAGATATATACGGAATGATACATAAAAATAAAAATGAGATGGATAGAAGTATAGTCAACTCTATCCTATATTATACTATGTTTATGCACAAAATTTAAATACTGTATATGATGAATTATTTTGTTCTCAATTTATATTGTAATCGATTACATATATCTGAATGAACGAAAGAATGTATAGAAAATTGAATAAAAAGTGAATGCTGTGGTAAATCAAAGAAATTTAAAATCCTGATGAATGATGATCCTAATCAGAAAAAAACAATTAACGGCAGGAGCGATGTTGGCTGAAAGAAATTTATTTTGAGAGGGAGTGAGATTCAAATCCAAACACAAAAATCTCCTGCTATTCACAACCGGTTTCTCACTGCTGGTGGATCTGTGCCGCCTCATGTGCCCCCCTAGCGCTTGCCCGATCGGGAACGACGGAAACTGCCTGTTGCACGACTTGCACTCGATTTATTTCCGATTCTCCCCCGCGGCTGCCGGATAATAGCATCAGCCAATTGGCCATCGTATGTATGTTAATATCCTCCACATCGGATCCTTCTCTATTTCTCTTCATCACCATTTTGATTTTGCCGTGTGAATTGTTTTTATGTTGTGTAATGGAAAATGACTGCCTATTGAGGATGTATATATATCGGAAATTTAGAATAAACAGTTTGACTTGATGCAAACAATTGACCTTTCATGTTGAGGAAAACAGATACTAGAGAGTTAGAATTTGGACGATGCTTCATTGCTTCTTCTTTCAGAAAAAACTCAAGTATGTACTATGAATTCTCAAAATCTGGAACATCTCTCTCTTCTAGTATTCTTTAAATTTTCCATTTATAAATTTACACTTTAAACTGATTCAGAGAAGTGCTAATCGTTTTTGTGTAAATTGACTAATTTCTTTTAACCATAAAATTAAATTAAAAGAAATTATTATAATTGAGAAAAATCAGTATTTGATGTTAATTTGCAGATAAATAAGTACCGTAACATAGATTTTAATTTCATTTGATATTTCTAGAGCTTTAGCGCACAAGTTGTTGACTACTAAAAAGAATAAATATGGAGTACAACAATTACTATTATTTTGGAAAATACCTAACTAGATTTAAAATAAAATGATAAGTGTGAAAGGAAGTGAGAATGCGTAAGCTAATTAAGCGTGTAATAATTTATTACAAGTCGAAGTTGAGTTTAGTAGGAGAGTCGTGTGTGGCCGGCGAGCATATATAGTAGAAAAACTACTACAACTTCTACGCTTTTTTTCCATGTATACACACTATATGGAGTACTCTATTATTTATGCGCTACTAAATTACGTCTCAATTAAATTAACCCCTACAATATTCAATTTCAAAACCCAAAGTAAAAGCTCCTATCGCTACAATATTCTATTGTTTCAATCCTTGAGTGAATAAAATCACAATCGTTTAAGAATTTATGAGATGGATTATTGCACACTGAGGGACTAGTTGAAAATGTGACTCTGACTAGTATTTTTCTACTAAACATTATTAGTCATAAATAACACAATAATAATGCGTTTTAGTATGAATGATTACATTTGAAGTCGTGTGAATTAGGTGACGGAAAAGATACTAATATAATATCAAAGTTGAATATACGTAGATGTTGAGATATATATAGACCGTAGAACACAAGTTATGAGTTGGGGATTAGTTTGGTAATCCTATTTTACTTGTTGCACAAGTAGTATATATATATATATATGTCACTTCTTCTGGATAAATCACACCTCTTCGTGTCGTCCTACGTTTACTCAATACCTAATTACCAATTAAGAATTTGCCCTAAACAAATCAAATACTATAGGAGGATAATACGGTGTAATTTGGTTGGTTATCAAGGCCAAAAGTTCAACTTATTATATTTGCGACTAAATGTAGAACCATTGCTGTGCTGACTCGATAAAACTTTTTTAATTTTGTACACTCCAAATAAGAAATAGTTATTACAAAAAGCTTCTAGCGGTCATAACTTCATGGCTTGCATTTTTGAGAGATCTAAGAGTTTTCAACCTATTGTTCGGATGCTTTCATGGTTTCATGAGGTTGTGGTAGCGTAATTACTTGTTCCTAGTCAGATATAGGGTTTTACGTTGTATCACATGTATCAATGATCGTGCGTGTCGGGTCGTTATCGTGTCGACACGATAACGACACGAACACGATAACAACAAACACGAACACGACCCGTTAAGAAAACCTCAAACACGAACACGACACGAACCCATTAACGACACGAACCAATTCGGATCAACACGACACGATAACAACACGTACACGAGATCACACGATAACGACTCGATAACAACACGACCTAATAACAGTTAAACCTATTAAAAATGAAAATAATAAGAATTAATAATATTAAAATATTATTTGTTAACGGATAACACGAACACGACACGAACACGTATTGTTAACGGATAACACGAACCCGACACGACACGAAATTTTCGTGTCCTTAATGGGTCGACCCGATAAGGACACGAACCCAATAAGCTCTGACCCAAACCCATTATTTTCCTGCCGGTTCGTGTCGTGTTATCGTGTCGTGTCAAAAATTGACAGCCCTATGTATCATTATCACTAGTCTGCCCTTTAGATCTTCGGTAAAAGTGTAGCATAAAAGACATGTATACGTGATGCGCTTTTAATTAACACTAATAATTGACTGTACTAATAATTGACCGTACGTAGGTATACATAACAATTATATAGTATAGTTTAAATTAGTAAAGTTCGGGTTTGAATGTAGCATTCTGGATTCTTGTTCATTATTGAGTCGAACAGCTGTGTCTTTGGATTGTTATTAGTGTACCCAATAACAATTCGGAATTCTTATTAGATTTTATTTCTTATATTAATGCTTGATTGTCGATGGGTGGTTACAATAAAAAAAAAGCTTATCAAAGGTAGAAAATGAAAGAATATGAAACTTCAAGGTAATTAATAGTATAAATTTTGTTAGTTAAACAATAAAAATAATTATGAGTTTTCACTTATTTATTTATTTTGATGATGACCACTTAATTATCCTCGTAACAATTCATATAATTACTTAATTCATCCTAGTTATACTGGAGGATTAGATTTTGGAGTCGGTGTTGTGCTTATTGAAAAGTTGTACTCTATCTGTTCGCCATTAGGAATCTCATTTGAATTCGTCACGGGTTTTATGAAATATGAAGAAAAGTGGGTGAAAAAATGTGGTGGAATGTGAAACTCAATTTTATATACTATTAGTTTTATAATAAAATATGAATGAAATAAATTAGTGGAATGAAGTCTACCCACAATTTATAGTAAAAGTGAAATGAGAATCCTAATCACGGACGAACTAAAATGGTTTATCATAACTCCTAATACCGGAAGAAGGAAGTTTTATTATGAAAGTATTTGTTACCGTTACGTAATGTCATTTGCAATTTCATTAGTGAAGTATAGGGTGAACATAAAAATGAATGTCAGCCACAGAACTTTCTTGAAGTATAATAATGGAGTAGTATTATTTATTTTGCTAAGCTATGTCGATCGGAAGAAAAATAGTAAAACGTCTTACTCTATTAAATGATCGTTGAAACAAATTCACAGAGTTACTTTATTAAATGACCGAACTCATTTATTTTACCCCTTAATTAACTCACACGACCGTGAATGTCCTTTTGAATATGGAAATTAACAACCAAGTAACATAGTAATGGTTGTGCCTTACCCTTTTGAACTCGTTGATATACTATGAATTTGGCAATTTAGGGTAAAATAATCTTTTAGGCCATTTTTAATTACTTTTGTGGCTATTTAATTTATATTTTACAATATGAAATCGACCATTTTAATATAGTAACTCTATATATTAAAAATTACTCCCTACGTCTCACAATATGAGTCACATTTGATGTGAGCACGATTTTAAGAAATATAAAGAATAGTTATTTGGAAAAATTAGTGGAATATGAGGCCCATTTTTTATATTGGTTTTATAATAAAATGTGAGTGAAGTGAGTTAGTGGAATGTGAGATCTACTTACCATTTATAGTAAAAGTAAAATAGAACTCTTATTATGGGACAAATCGAAATGATAAAATAGAACTCTTATTGTGGGACGGACGGAGTATAATTGCGATCATATAACCAGAATCGGTGATTGTTTACAATTAGATACATATAATCGAAAATAAGAATTTGTGTGTAGCATGTTAATCGTTTGAAAACAAAGCACGCATGTGGTTAATTTGATGCAAATATAATTGAGTGAATAATGAAATATAGCAACAAATATATATTGTGAAAAATATGTAGTTGTTTGGAATGAATTAGTTAGAGGTTGATCCCTCTTTCTGGACTTCAGGCATATAAATACAATTAATTGAAGTCTAAATCTCACCGCCAACAAAAATGGCTTCTTCTCAAGCGACGTATTTGCATGCAGGTGTACCTGACAACACAGCACACAAATATTAACATAGATTTCATAAGAAGAGTGAGAGAGAAGGTTACTAAGTACTTACTAGGATCAGTTGAGATAACTACACCGGTGCCGGCGAAGTCACAGCTGTGTGGATTGAGACCTTGCGCGTGAAAGTACGCATTCATAGCGTAGGAAGCGTGAGCTTTAAGAGTGTTGGGTGTGAAGCACGCGCCACCCTCTTGAATAGGCTTGCAGTCTATCCCTTGGCTGCACGCGTAGTTTATGTTGCTCTGAAGCACTGCCTCGCTTGCGTCCGAGTTGCTCACGCACCACCTTTTACCCATCCCAATCGGAATATTCTGCACCACCACCATATCATACAGAAATAGAAACAACATAATATATTTATTATGTTAGAACATCCCAAAAAGGAATACAGACTTTATTAGCACAACACAGTATTGCTAATATTACCTTAGCAGGGGCAGCACCAGCACCACCTCGCATGATTCCTACATCATAGACCGGAGTGAAATTGGGCCTGAAAAGGCCCAAGTTCTTCTCCGCCAAAGAGCCCGTCTTCTGATTCTCATTGAAGAGCGCAAATATGTAGGTCTCGAACCTCTTCCGTGGCATCAACGGGGTCCCTCTCCCGGAGTTGAAATGCTTCACCAACGCCCCATTGTACGCAGCCGCGTTCTCCACCGAGCACTTGGGCTGCTCGAACACCTCCCCCTGTGACGCCCACCCGGTCTCCCCCACCGAAATCGCCACGTCCCCATACCCAAGCTTCTTCATCGACACATACACTGAATCCATCAAAAAGTCAAAGAGGTTCCCGTAGGTGCGGCGCGTGTATTTGTCGAAGAGCCCCTTGTTAGGGCGGAAGAGCGCCATGTCGGCCTTCTCCGGCGAGTACATGAAGTAAGGGTAAGGGTTGACCATGAAGGGAGTCTTCGTGTGGCGGTGGAAGTCCAGCATTGGGGCGAGGACGCCGACGTCCCAGCCGGCGCGGAAGCGGGCCAGGCTGGGGAGGTCGGAGGGCTCGAGGATGGCGAGGGAGTGGGCGGTGGTGACGGCGATCTCGCCCATCCCTTCCATGTGGAGGGCCTTGTGGAGGGCCTTCATAGCGGCAACAAGGTTGTCTATAAGGTTCTGTGGGCCCCAGTGGAGGACCTCGTTGCCCACGATGAGGTAGTTGATGTGGGTGTCCGGGTAGAAGGGCTTGATGTGGGCGGAGACCCAGCGGCGGGCGGCCTTGGGGGTGGTGAGGGAGGGGATCCGGTCGTTGGGCACGGTGACGGCGACCAGGATGCCGGTGTTGGCGAAGGCGCGGAGGATGTCGGGATTGGCGTCGAAGAGCTTTACACGGTCTATGGTTGTTTTGTCCTTGAGGAACTGCGCCACCTGGGCTGGCGGCGGGAGGTTGTCGCCGAGGGTGCCGTAGTTGACTCCGATGGACTCAACGGCGCTGGCGGCGGCGAGGAGGAGGAGGAGGGCTACGGCCGCCAGCCGGGGGGCATCGTGGGAAGCGAAGACCATTTTTGTTGGGGTTGTGATCGAGAGGATGATGGAAAGAAATCAACAATTTGGAGGGTTTTTATATACGGTAATTAATATTGGAAAATGGATAGTCCTTGTTTTCTTCGATATTTATGGGAATTGTGCGATGATGATTAGTTTATGCGTAGGAGTATTTGTATTTGATGGGGTGGGTAATCTTGATTAATTTGTGTTCAACCTTGACCGTCCAATTACCTATAAAAGATGGATCTATGTCTCCTTGCACATACGTATTTTGGTAGCTCACTAGCTACTTAGCTGAATCACTTTTCCAACCCAATAGCGTAAGAATCCGTTTGGGTTGTTTGTTGATTGCATGGTACGCCGTGAGTTCATGCCAAAATTGTTACCCATTTATAGTTCTATTTTGATTCTGTCACATATTTTAATAAATTATTTGATTTTATAAAGAAAAATGGTAAAATAAGTTATTAGAACGTGAACCTCACTTTTATATATTAATTTTATAATTAAATATGAGTATAACGATTTAGGTAAATGGTGCAGCTTATCCACACTACAAATCCATAATTTATTTTTGTACAATTAATTTAGTTCTAATTCAATTAAAATATACTAATAATTAAAAAAATATGAGGCGTGACTTGATAAGTTTTATGTGGCTGAGGAGGCATGACTGTAATGACCAAACATATAAGCTTTTTTTTTTGTGGCTGAAACATGGTTGTTCCACTATTGTGAGGTGGAAGAATGAAAACTAAATTAACTAGTCGATCTTTTTTCGTTTATATGAATATCTCTGAGTTTAGGAACTACGAGTATATAAATATAAGTAGTAGGAGTAATGATTAATGTGAAAATTGGTGAAAAAAATACAGCGGCACTTTATTAATGTGGTAACATTAGAGCATCCACAACCGTGCTCTTGCCAGCGGCACGGTTGTGGGCCCGGCCCCACTTTTTCTGTCTGCTCTCTGGCAAGAGCACAACACCCACAGCTGTGCTCTTCTGCAAGGACGAGCACAATTAATTTAAAATTCAATTAAACAAAAACATTTCAATAATACTAAAATTCATTAAAAAAACTAAATAATATTACAAATGACAAATAAAATAAAAACGACATAATTAAAATCCTAAAAATTAAAAATTACATAATTAAAATACTAAAAATTAAAAAATCCACTAAGCGTTGCCGAATTTCGCCCACATGTGTTTGATTAGGTCTTCTTGTAGTTGATTGTGGACTCGGGTATCGCGTATTGTGTGCCTTGTCTCGATTCTCTGGCCAACCGTCGTATGCTCGCCTCGGCGTGGGGGAGACCTCGCTGTTGAGCTTCCGGCTTCGTCCTCGTCGTAGAAGCTAGCCGCCCTCGGCCCTTCGTCTGCTATAATCATGTTGTGTAAGATAATACACGTGAACATGATGTCGGCGATATTATTCACGTACCATAGCCGAGCCGGGGACTTAACAATATTGAATCGGGCTTGAAGGACCCCGAAAGCTCTTTCGACGTCTTTCCGTGCGGACTCTTGACGCTGCGCAAAAAGAACCCGTCTCGGGTCGTGCGGGTTGTTGAACGTCTTCACGAAAGTCGACCACCGTGGGTAGATACCATCGGCGAGATAGTAACCCATGTGGTATCTATTTTCGTTGATGGTGAAGTCGATCGCCGGTGCTACACCATTCATCACATCATTGAAGAGTGGTGAAGAATATAGCACATTCAAGTCGTTGTTGGATCCAGCAATGCCGAAATATGCATGCCAAATCCATAGGCGGTAGTCGGCGACCGCCTCAAGGATAAGCGTTGGGCCGCCGCCTTTGTCACCGCTCAAGTGTTGCCCCCCTCAAGCAGTCGGACAATTCTTCCACCTCCAATGCATGCAGTCAATGCTGCCAAGCATTCCGGGAAAGCCATGGACTGATTCGTGAAGACGAAGCAACCGTTGGCAATCATCGGTGGTGGGTGCCTGAAGAAATTCATCCCCGAAAGCTGAACGAACGCCCTCGCAAAAATTCTTTAGACAAAGAATTCCAGTGGACTCATCGATATGCAAATACTCGTCGAAGATGTCGGCCGTTTGCCCAGTAGCGAGTTGTCGGATGGCACACGTACACTTTTACAACGGCGTGATACTTTGCCGGCCGGCTGCATCTGGACCTGTTTGGAAGAATTCAACACGTGCGGACAATGTGTTGACAATTCGCATGAACAAGCGCTTTGACATGCGAAAACGGCGCCTGAAGTAATCTGCCGGAAACCGCGGCTGGTCGGCAAAGTAGTCGGCAACGAGCCTTTCGTGGGCTCCCTCCCGGTCACGATGGATGTAGCGGCGATTTGATCTGGTTCGTTGAGGAGGAGGAGCGAGGGTATTCGCCGCGACGTATGCTTCGTAAGCGGCACGATATTGTTCGTAGTATTCTTGTTCTTCGCGCTCCGCTTCCGCCATAATATGGGTGAGATCCATTTGAGGTTTTGAGTGATGGATGAATGTGTTGATATTTTGTATGAGAATTATGAATGAGAGATGATTTGATGTGATAAATGGATGATGAATGTGTGTATTTATAGATGATTTTGGGGGAAAAAAAATAAAAATTCAAAAAAATTCAGAAAAAATGGGAAAAAACGGCCATATTTTTGGGATTTGGAAAAAATATATATATATATATATATTTTTTTTATCATTTTATATAATTAAAAATTGAATTTTAAAATAAAAAAATAATAATAATTCAAAGGCAACGACTATGCCGTTGCCCAATCGTAAGCCGCCACGTCGCCTGCTCGCTGGCACGGCGCGAGCGCAGCGGCGGCGGTATGCGTCTTCGCCGCTGGCACGGACGGACGCGGGGCCGCCGTCCAACGTTGTGGATGCTCTTAGTGAAAAAAGCAGCGGCACTTTAAATGTATCGCCTTTTCGGTTACTAGTGGAATCAAATGTAGGTACCAACATAATGTAAGTACCATATTTTCTATAGTTGCTTAAAAAATAAAATACTAGTACCATATTTGTAATAGTCCACTTCGATTCTAGATAATGTATTTTATGGAATTTTTTATCACTATCCGCGAAAAAAAAATCTAAAATGTTATGAAGAAATCCCCCTTTTTACGACACGAAGAAATCTTTTGGAAAAACATGCTATAAACGTGATTTGGCTATGAACTTATTAGCTAACAAAACATATGGTAGTACTACAAATTAGTTTTGATCTTAAGCAATAAATGCTACAAAGATAATTTTAACCAGAAATTGATGATGACGGGCACATGGTTTCATTGCAAATCAAGGTCCGGTAACTGCTACTGTCTATTTAGGAATTAGGGTTTTATTTCCTCTCCTTTGCTGTGTTTGATTCCTTAGTACTACTATTGAAGGGGCTAATGAAATTGTTTTAGGCAAGAAAGTTGGACCTTTATTCTTTCCATATTTTAAAGAGAAATGAATTGATATGGTATGTACCCTTATCCACCTTCGTGTGAATTGAGAACTAAGGTTGAAGCTAAATCAAATCTGGGCTTCAAATATGAGTACTAGTAAATTTTGCTCTGGTTTTATCGAACTGAGACTGTTCTTTAATTTTTCATCAAATGCTATCTGGGTACAATCTGTAAAATTGGTCGATGTTTGCGTGACTGCAAGTCAATTGGAAGGTTGAATTAGGGTTAGATCCGCTTATTCATATCACGATTTGATCCACTTTTTCAATTTGAGTTTTATAGCTTATTGAGGGCGTTTAAATGTTGATCTGACATATGATTATTAGGGTTTGTTTTATTTGATTATCCGTTTCTGAACTGTACATCTGTTTCTGGGTTGTCTGTGTTCAGCAGGGGGTTGGCAATTTGAGGAGCTAAGTAAGGAGTATCACATAAATTAGTCAGATATGTGAGTCTATTTTTTGTATACTTAGATCTAAATTATCCGTTTATATATTCAGTCAGATATATGAGTCTATTTTTTTAATTCTTAGATCTAAATCATCCGTTGTGATATGTACTTTTTCTCGTCGCCAATGAATTTTCCCCCCACCCCCATTCTTAAAAGCTGTTAATCTGATGGGTTATTCGATGTCTTCTTAATGATGGAGCTGTTGCTCCTGCAATATGAACATATATATTATTAAATTACTTTGACCGGAACCAATGTTTTCGATAACGATAACATATGCTAGAAGCTATCATGAAAGTCAAAAATCATTATTAAATGAAGGACTTGTGTTCCCTTTACAGTTTTCTTTTGCGTGATTGGGAAGAGCAAAAAATATGATCCAGAAAGCATTATTGACGTATTCTTATCAGCTGCATGATCTAATTAAAGAATGATTTGGGAGTTAAAGTCATGTGAGATTGATAGATACATTGAGAGAATATGATGGATTTGCTAATATTTCCACCCAGATAGTGCATTATTTGCATTTTGTCTTTTTTTGGCGGCTTCTGCCTCACAAGCTGCTATAAGATGCCTCTAGAACTGTTAAGACTCACTGGGATCAACTTAGTATAATATGCCATGGTAGCTTCATAGTGACATTCCTATGGCATTTCCTTTTCTCTTATCCTTGTTCAGTTTCTTATCTCTGTAGAAGGTAGATCAAGATCGAAGTTCATATAAGTATTTAATCTTAATACAGCCCTGTGAATTCGAATATTTTGAAATATGTTGGTGTAACTATCTTGATTTATGAAGCTGCATTTACTTTCCAGATAATAGTAATCTTTTTGTGCAGGTGTTAAGCAAGATTGAGAAAGTGCAGTGTTGAATAGGTTATCTGGATTCATTTGATTGGTCTATGAACTCAATTCTGCATATCTTGTGACTATTGGAATTTTTGTAATACTTTCAGCTTCTAAAATCAGATATCTGTGCCCTAAGAAAAGTAGCTTCAAGTCATCTGTTCACTACTTCTTTTCGGGCGGCATCAATTTATCATCTTTGAGAAAAATGGACTTTAGTCTAAGTTTTGTCACTGTTTATCATCAGTAATGGGCACAGAACTTGTTGGACCTTGCATCAAAGACGACAGTATGGAGATTCCCTCAATCCCCCCTGGTTTTGAGTCTCTTGTGCCCTTTACTTTAAAGAGGTCAGAGGATAATCAAGTTGGCAGTTACTCAAGCTCTGGTAATGCTTTTGAAAAACAAACAGTCAAGACAGAGGTGGACTTTGACAGTAATGATGACTTAAAAGCTACGAAGTCCATTACGCGTAGGGTTGGAATAAAGTATAGCCAGTTTGATTACAGTTCTGGTGATGAACACGAATCTCAGCAGGTTGATCCAGCGTAGTTGAATGTGATATCTACACTTGCTCTTCCATGAATCGATAGTATAATTCATTACATAATTTACATTCTACAGGTGCAGCATGTCTTGAGGCACCAACTCCCAAAAGGGATCATTCGTGGGTGTGAATCTTGTAAGAACTGCCAAAAGGCAAGTCTCTCAAAACTTATTCATTTCATTTCTAAAGAAATGCAAGGTACAAGCAGTTAAGATGTGATCATGTAAATACTTATTATGCAACTACATTGTAAAATATATTCCTCTCATATCATCCTTAATCAACCAGGGTTACTACACAGCTTATGAATGTTAGGGGATGCTCGCTTTTGTTTCCAGCTATGATTTTCTAGCTTCATTGTTTCAAACGCAGTTTAATACATTGGTTTTTGTAAATTGTAATGGTTGTGGTATGATGGATGAGTTGATATTTAGAGATATATAGGTTTGGAAGATGAAAATATGTTTGTTTGATTATCTTTAGCAGGCATAGGTTCCAACTCCAAGTGCTATTTACATTATCGCTTATTGCTGGTGTGTTTATAGTTTATACTGTAGTTGTATACTTGCTGACCTAATTAGACATTTAAACTTTGTTTTGACTTTGCATGCTAGTTGCTACAAATGTAAATATGTTTAAATGAATTTGAAACAGGTAACCGCAAACTGGCGTCCAGAAGAAGCTCGCAGGCCCGATCTTGAGGCGGCTCCTGTGTTTTATCCTTCTGAAGAGGTCCGTATGTCCCTTGAATTATTTGTAACCCATAACTTTTAAACCTCAGTAACGACCATTGGATGTTCACCTTGTTGATTTTGATATTTACTATGTCGTTCAGTTTGCTTTTTACTTAATTTCTTTATGATAGTTCATTATTGTAATTATTATTATTATTTCTATTAAATAGGAGTTTGAGGACACCTTAAAGTACATTTCTAGTATACGTGCTAAAGCAGAAATTTATGGGATTTGCCGCATAGTACCACCTCGTTCATGGAAGCCTCCTTGTCCTCTAAAGGAGAGAGAGATATGGGAGAAGTCCAAGTTTGCTACTCGAGTTCAAAGGATTGACAAGCTTCAGAATCGGAATACAATGAGAAAGATATTGCAAGTTAATCATAATAAAAAGAGGAAAAAGAGAAGATGCATGAAAAATGGACTTGATAATGAAACCAATAATGAGGAAATCAAAATCCCAGATGAATTTGGACTACATGAGGCTGATAGGTTTGGCTTTGAACCTGGTTCAGAATTTACCCTGGATGCATTCCAGATATATGCCGATGATTTCAAGGTCCAGTACTTCCGAGGTAACAATAGTTCAGAATCGGGAGGTAATGGCTCAGTGGTTCAGCGGCAGGACTGGCAGCCTTCAGTAGAAAATATCGAGGGAGAATATTGGCGGATGGTGGAGAAACCAACTGATGAAATTGAGGTAGTTCTAAATTTTTTCTTCTGTTGCTTTTAATGTTCTAGATTTATTTTTTTCTGATCGGTCTGGAACTTATAATCCATGCATTTAAATTCTGATCTTTTTAGCTTGCTTTTTAGGTGCTTTATGGGGCTGATCTCGAAACAGGAGTATTTGGCAGTGGATTTCCTAAAACTGCTGAGCAAGTTAGTTCAGATTCTGATATAAAGTATATTAACTCGGGGTGGAACTTAAATAACTTCCCTAGGCTTCCGGGTTCTGTTCTCTCATTTGAAAGCAGTGATATATCTGGTGTTCTAGTTCCTTGGTTGTATATAGGGATGTGTTTCTCGTCGTTTTGTTGGGTAAGGCCTGTATTCTCTTTATTAATCTGGTTGTTTTCTGAGACAAATATACCTATGTCGAACACACTAATCTCTTAAATTATACTTCACTCTGCATATAACTGAAATAGTTAAATATAATCTGTAATTAAGAACTTGTGTATAGTTAAGCTCAACTAATAATTTGAATTTAAATAAAGCATATTTTTCTTCCCATTGTTTAGGCTTTTCACTTTTTTTCTTCTTTATAGAGATACTTTTGGTAATTTGGAGTATTAATTGTAGTTATTTGTTCGTACACTTGCCTAAAATTTTCCAACGCTTAGATCTAGGTTCAGCATTATGAATGATTATTTTAACTAATCTGGGTCAATCTGGTTTCCTGTTGACCGTCATCCAGTGTTGATGCTTTGTGGTGATTCCGGTCTTCTTCTATTCCTTACTTTTGTATTGTTAATTGGTAACAGCATGTTGAGGATCACCACTTGTATTCATTGAATTACATGCATTGGGGTGCTCCAAAACTGTGGTATGGTGTTCCAGGATCGGATGCCCTAAAACTGGAGGCAGCCATGAAGAAACATCTGCCAGACCTCTTTGATGAACAACCTGACTTGCTTCATAAGCTGGTATGAACTATAATTGCTATTGATATGGAATTAAGAGCTGAGCTATGAGGCCTTCTTTGAGATATGTTTATCCATTTAATTACTTCAACAATGTTAAAGTTGCTTATCTGGCAAAATATGAGCAATTGGTTTTGATATGCATGGAGTTAGGAGGTCTCTTTATTTCTATTCTTTAAGCATTGAGGTTGATTGCTTCTAAAATCACAAACATTGCCCATGAATTAGACCAACTTAAACTTTCAGCGGATTGGAATTTAGAGCACTGTCATCACATATGTAATCTACGAATAGAAGGTCTTAACATATGCTACAACATTTTAGAATTTGATTTGGCCAACTTTCAGGTTTTGGGCAAGTATGGGTCAAAAATCCAATTGTCTTGAAAATGCAATCATCCAATCACTGGAAATTATATTTGCTGGAAACAATTTGTTATATGAAAGTTCTACAGTTGTCAATATTAAATAGATTGGTTTTCCCTTGATAGTTAAATTATAGTAACTGATACATAGGTGTTTGTTCTGTAGCCATCCTGTATTTTGACAATAAGTCATTGGCAAGTTCAACTAATATTCAATATATTTTGCAGGTCACTCAGCTTTCCCCCTCAATCCTAAGATCTGAGGGAGTGCCTGTTTATCGGTGTGTCCAAAATGCTGGGGAATTTGTTTTGACATTGCCTCGAGCATATCATGCAGGATTTAATTCTGGCTTCAATTGCGCTGAAGCAGTTAATGTTGCTCCTGTTGATTGGTTGCCTCATGGGCATAATGTTATTGAGCTCTATCGTGAGCAAGGCCGAAAAACATCCATTTCACATGATAAACTTTTACTTGGTGCTGCTAGAGAGGCCGTGAAAGCAAATTGGGAATATAATTTATTGAGAAAGTCTACTGCAAATAATTTACGATGGAGGGATGTTTGTGGGAAGGATGGGGTTTTATCTAAAGCGCTAAAGGTATTGTTCTTCTGTCTCTTGGTTACGCTTGGTATTATTGCTTGCTCAAACTTATAAAATTTCGAGTTTGCCATGCGTTGCACTGGTAAGTTGTAAGTATTTAAATGTACTAAGGACTGAAAAAAATATTGCTAATTACAATTTTGAAATTGTTAGCATGGTTCTGTTATATTACCAGTGGTTTCAATTAAGTTCCATTTTGAAATGGTAGATATTGCGTTTATTCATAGTATAATTTTAATTGAATTAGATGATTGGAAAATGTTAGTATATCACATAACATCCTGGAATTTGTTCAAATTGATAACGGCCCCTTTAGGTTATGCAAATAACTAATAAGTGCACTTTTCAAATGAGAAATGATCAATGCATTTACAAACTTCAAGTCTCTTTTTGTTAAGGAGATACTGCGGGATTCATTCTTGCTAACTGCTACAGATAAATTATTTTTTTGGTATTGTAAGGGATTAGGTATAGCTGCTTGTGATTGTTGCTTCTGTTACTCCCCATAGCCTTGCACACTGTACAAGAATGTTCTCTAGGTCATAGGAGTAACCGTCTGCTTTCTAGATGGATTTGCCATAGCTTGGACGTTCTTCTTAGCAAGAATTATTCAAGTAGTTTACAACAATCGCTAATTACATGAAGTTTCAGTAATTTTATGGGTCTCTTGTAAAGTTTAGCTTTTGCTATTCAATTATGATTCTGAAGAACTGAAGGAATTTCTATATTATGGGTAGGCTCGCGTTGAGACAGAGAGGGTCCGGAGAGAATTCCTTAGCAGATCCTCAACGGCGCTGAAGATGGAGAGCACTTTTGATGCTACTAGTGAGAGGGAATGCAGTGTATGCCTGTTTGATTTGCATCTATCTGCTGCAGGTTGCCACCACTGTTCACCGGATAAATATGCATGCTTGAACCATGCTAAACAGTTATGTTCATGCTCATGGGGTGCTAAGTTTTTCCTTTTCCGTTATGACATCAACGAATTGAATATCTTGGTTGAAGCTCTAGAAGGGAAACTAAGCGCAGTATATAGGTGGGCAAGACTTGATCTTGGGCTTTCTCTAAGTTCTTATGTCTCCGGGGAGAATAAGCAATTACATGGGGTCAGTGGTAAATTATCCCATGCCTCTCAAGGATCGGCAGGGAAAGAGATGGGTTCCCAAGTCACCGCCCTATATTCAAAAGAGCAGAAAGGCAAAGCAGATGGAGCTATTCCGAATCATACCAAGAATGTTGGCAGCCCAAACTCTTCTCCAAATTCGAAGCCACCTGTGGTGGTATTGGCTCTGCAAAATATGAAGGAAACAAACTCTTCTTCCCAGAAAGCTGAGGTATCCAGTCCTTCTTTGGATTGCAAGAAAGAGAACTCTTTGCAGTTAGCTTCCAGATACAAGGCCTTGTCAAACCAGCTTCCATCCACAAAGGAAAACTTAGCTTTGGAGAAACATGAAGGGAATCAATTGTCATGTCCTGGCAGTAATGAAGTTGTGCTCCTCAGTGATGATGATGCGGGAAGTGAACCAAGCGAAGAACCTTCTGTTGTAAAGGAGGCATCTGAGAAGCATACAGTAGGAATTCAGAAGCAAGTTTGCCGTGAAAATATTGGTTCTGGTCATTTTCTTGACAAACCAGCCTCAGCAACTGTCGCTGTTAACCATTCTGCAATGCTTGAGAGGATGAAGAATGGTTCTGGTTTAGAGGGGGTAAAAGTTGAACACCATGCAAAAGGTGAAACGTGTCCTGATACCAGTCCACATAGCAGCCCTTGCTTTAAAATCTCCATGCCAGGTAAAGGTTCCAGTAGAGATGTCCCAAGAAAGGAGACTCCGAAATGCAGTGATGCCAATGTAGATGGTGGCCACAAACCACAACAAATTTATGAAGAAAAATCATGTAATGGAGATAGTAAAAAAAGTGGGGAGTTAATTGTTGATTCTGGAGCAGTTGACAACAGTTTAACTGTGCCATGTAATCAGTCTGGCTCCCCAAACATCTTGGACAGATATTATCGCCAGAAGGGGCCTCGCATTGCAAAGGTAGTTAGGAGAATTAATTGTAATGTCGAACCCATGGACTATGGGGCTGTGTGTGCTGAAAAGTTGTGGTGCGACAGTCGTGCTATTTACCCAAAGGGTAAGTGTTGGAAAAATGATGCTGAGTACTTAGATGTTCTCATAGCTTTTATTTGTATTGATCATAATGAAACGTTTCTCAATTTAATGCAGGATTTAGGAGTCGGGTCAGGTACATAGATGTCACAGATCCATCTAACATGTGCTACTATGTCTCTCAGATTCTAGATGCTGGGCAAAGTGGACCTCTATTTATGGTAATCATATTTTATTCCAAGTTTTTGTAGTCCATTGTGCGGTTCAGAAACATGTTTGTCTGTCACCCACTCCCCCTCTCCTTAATACCCTGTTGATTTGAGTTCATTTCTCATTGTGGTGGTTCTAACTTGTTGGACTTGTAGGTTTCTGTGGAGCATTGTCCTAGTGAAGTATATTTTCATGTTTCTGCTGCTAGATGCTGGGAGTTGGTTCGGGATAGAGTAAATCAGGAGATTGCAAGACAACATAAGTTGGGAAGACAGAACCTTCCCCCTTTGCAGCCTCCAGGGAGTCTGGACGGAATGGAAATGTTCGGCTTTTCCTCTCCAGCTATCGTGCAGGCAAGCCATTAAATTTGTTCTATTTGCAAGATAATGTGCTTCATTTCCGATTTATGTAGTATAATCTGTATGATTCTTGATTCTGGGCAATTGACGTATCGCTCCCTCTCTCTCTCTCTCTCTCTCTCTCTCTGTGATGCCTGCATTCTGCCATTACTTGTGCAGGCAATTCAGGCTCTTGATCACAATCGTGTGTGCTCAGATTACTGGAGATCGCGGCCGCTGATGCAGATCCCTCAGCAATCTCAGTATGCTGGAAGTAGCAGTGTGAAGAGTGAAGATGATGAAGGCAGGAAAAGGGAAAGGCATGCTGCTGTTGAGAAAATACTTGACGGTCTACTAAAGAAGGCGAGCTCAGAGGAACTACAAACCCTGTACAGTATTACACATAACAAGAATCCCACCAGCGAGGAGCAGAGCTTATTAAACCGGCTCCTCAACGACGCGATTCACAAGCACCCCTTGTAGACTTCCTGCCTTGCTGGGGGCTGTATTTGTAAATGCTGAGCTCCATTTTAGGTTATCATACAGATCTGCCGAAGAGCAGAATTTGGTGGGTGACTAATTTTGATTCTCATTCTGTCATTCATTCCTGTGCCAATAATAGTAATTCCATTCTTTCAGTCGACTAGTAGTTATCTGGAAATTATGATGTTGTAGATATTCCAAATTTATTGAAATACATTACACCAGTTTATTATTAACATGTGTTTTAATAATATGGATGACACGAGTTTTAATGGAAAGTTGATAAATTAAGAAAGATAAAGGGAAAAAAAGGAATTGAAGTGTTGAGTAAGAAAAGTGAAATGAGTGTCAATCTCATTATAGAGAAATTTATAAGACTAGTTTTGATGGACAAACTAAAATAGAAAAATAAGAGTTATAGAAAGATTAGATTTCATTTAATAATGCGGAGTTTGATAAGTAGTGAGGCACCACTTTATTACAACATTTAGCAAAAATTAAAACCCATGGTTACATAGAAGCTTCAGTTGACACCATTTTTATCAGGGAGACCAGTCACAATTTTCTGCAAGAGAGACATCAAATCATCATCAATAATAATATCCTCGCCGTATATACAGATATAAGAAACATAAGTTAAATTACCTGGATGCAACTTATGGTGTACTGCACGTCATGTTCTGAGATCTGATGGTGAAGGGCAAGCCTAATTCTGACATGTAACGGTTTTATCAGAATCGTATGAACGGAATCATGCCAAGATGATTTTTGTCACTGGTAAATGTGGAACGTAATAGTGTTGAAATGGTAATAGAAGAGACATACTTGCATGGACCTTCCGGCATTGCAAGTACACCGTGTGCTTCTAGCTTTTTCATTAGTTCGTCTCCATTTGTCCCAGACTCCTTAAGAATGTCAAAGAAGACCTGATAATGAAGGAACATAAGATTATGTTATTCTATAAGAATTTGCAGTCTGCATTCAAATCATATAAGCATAGTCACTAAACAGAAGGATACTCACAATATTGGTCTCGACAGAATCGAGGTCAACTTTCAATCCTTTGATATTGTTAATCCCCGCTGACAGAGAATGAAAAACATGTGCCAAAAAACTAGAGGTGAGCATAAGACTTGTAAGACTGAAGGCTAAAACACCGTAATGGATGGCAACAGGTACCTGCCAAAATCTTAGCTTTCTTATGATCGCCTTCGAGCTTTTCAACATTTTCTTCCACTGCAACTATAGCAGCAGCACATAGGACACCGATTTGTCTCATACCACCGCCCAATGTCTTCCGAAGAATCTTTGCCTTTTAATTAGAACAAAATTGAGGGAAGTTGGTAGAAAGTTGCATGGAAGCAAATTTGACTGTAAGTAAGAACAAACCAAGATATTGTTCACCTTGTTAATGAAGTCCTTTGAACCTGCAATAACAGTTCCAGCTGGAGCACCAAGCCCTTTTGATAGGCAAGCCTATAGACATCACATATCAATTTTTGTTCCACAGTAAGTCAGTGAGGGTGGGGGCAGAACTCAACCAAGATAACTAATGAACTAACAATGTACTAACAAATTATAGGAGTACTTTTTTATAAAATAATTTCATAGAAATTCTTATGGATGATGCAGAAACGATTGAACCTACCGTTACTGAATCAGCAGCCTGCACAAGTCTATGCACTGAAACCCCTAGAGCCTGGAGAACAAGACATATCCAATCATACAACTAGCTACTCACAATTTTTATACTTGGCAAGGACATTATTTAACTCACCACAGATGCATTAAAAATACGAGCCCCGTCAATGTGAAGTTTTAACCCATATTTCTTTGCTAGCTCGCCAACTTTGTCTGTATATTCAGCAGAAAGACATCTACCACCGGAGCTGGATCAACAAACATTTTGTCATAGGCTCAGAAGCACATTATTAAACATAAATCACTACTTCTAATCAATAGTATAGCTCCAGAAAGGAATCAATATTTACAAGTTACAGAGAATTAGATTGAACTATTTATCCATCAACAGCGTCCTATTCTTAAGCAGATTACAGATAGATAGTGTTTCTGAAACAACTACTTCAGAAATACATATTCCCTGAGATTATCCACTTCATTGAGTTCACAATTTCCAAAACATAGCCAAGAAATTTGTCATATCAGTTCTTTTAAAATATCTTGAACTAAAAATGTATACTACAGTAAGTGATAAAGCAGTGTATATCTAGCAATTAAGTAGCATGTCATAAACTTACTGAGCATGTGAATTTTCCAAGCAGATGAGCCTAGTTGTTGGATAACATATTTCAAAGCTTGGATCTCGGATAGATTCTTCAATTCGGTCAATATCCATTGTTCCATCTTCGTTGTTCTTCACTGTCCTAGGATGTACGCCTCCAAGCGTGGAAATACCTCCATTTTCATAAATATGGATATGGGAATAATCTCCAAGAATGACTTCACTTCCCCTGATCTGACAGTGAACGAGCACGCAGATTAGGTTAGCCATGGTGCCTGATGGGACAAATAATGCTGCTTCTTTCCCCATGATCTTGGCCATCTTTTTTTCGAGGGAAGCAGCAGTCGGGTCAAAACCAAGTACATCATCATCAACTTCAGCATTTACCATTGCCGCCCGCATAGTTTCAGTTGGTTTGGTGACAGTGTCAGATCGAAGGTCCACTCTTCTTGTCACCATAGTCACTAATTAAAACAAAACAAAGTGAAAAGGTTAGAAAACTTGAAATGGAGAAACAGAAATGGCAGTGCACTAAATCATCTTAAAACCAGACGTTTAAACACCCAACTAGTTTTTATGCTTAAACATATTTAACCTGATCAAGCAAGTGCCCCTGTTTTCACTCTCTTGATAATAAGATCTCAAAGGGAACAAATATGACACAATTATACAGATCACCACTCATGCATAACTCAATATTTATGATCAGTTAACTATGAAAAACACATTTTCATCCATCCTACCTATCTAATTATTTGAATTCACATACATCAAGATTCAGAGATATGAAAGGAGCAGATTCTGACAAAATTCAAGAAACACAGGAAATCCACCAGAATATACTCGATTCACAAACAAAAAGGATAAAATCTTCTCAATACCAAATCAGACTTTCTATGGTGAAAACAATATAGGTTGAAGAACATGAAAACAACCGATTGAGATACAAATTAACCCTCAAGTAGAATCAAAAGATGTTGAATTAGTACTTGGTGACTTGCAAAATTAGCACTTGTCTACAAAATAACTGAGGGTGCGCAAGAGAAAACACTAGAAGAAATCAGATATGTAACTCTCTGAATCTAACCCCACCACAACAGCTGCAAAGTGGGAATCTTTTTTGCTTTTGTCATGCAATACATCGAACACTTTTGGATCAATCAAAAATGTCCAAAATAATCTGCTCACATACATACATGCATGGGGCAAATTCACGGGGTGTTAAAGTGACACGTCAAAAATCAAGTAATTGGAAATTGAAAAAATCAAAGGAGTTTAGTTTCTTCAACTCACTTTGCTTCTGTTAGGTAACCTCTCTTTTTGCCCAAATGCTTCAACTGTTTTGCGGGAAAGAAGAGATGATCAATGGGGTTTGTGAATTGTGATTATTTATGGAGAATGAATGGGGTTTGAATAGGAAAATAATTTGGTTTTGGAATTTGCCAAGTCTGCATTATGAATGTAATATTAATCCAAGGTGGAATGAATATGAATATGATTAATACGAATTAAAGTTGGTTTTGGAATTTGCGAAGTGTGCATGATGAATGTAATCCGAGGTGGAAAGATAGAAAGAAGCATTTCCAATTGGAATGGAGATTCAATATTCTGTATTTGTAGTATTAATCATCACTAACTTACCAAAAAGTCTAAATATAATAACTTATATTCCACAATCGTATTAAACTTGACTTTCATTTTTCACCCTTTTATGTAACTTCTATTTTATATTTGCATTAAATCAATTTAATATTAATCCAAATACAGTAGCTTTACTTACTTTTTCTATACATATAATTGGAATTGAATATATGCGGGATTCCCGGTTGGGAAGTACTATTTGTTTTGTTCATATTTGGGATGTCAATCTAGCTAGTGCAACGGGTTTCTGCTAGTCCGTTACGGACTAATCAGACTAAAATTTTATCAGCTAACCCTAACCATTCGGATTTCGGGCTAGCCCAAGGGACTAATTGGGTCAAAAGCAAATAATTGATAAAATTTCCAAGTTTTGCATAACATAAATTTAATGATAAAACTCCACCCACTTATTTAACTAACATTTTACTATAAAATTAATAATATATAAGTGAGACTCACGTTCCACTAACTTATTCATTCTACTTTTCTTTACATTTCTTAAAACTCGTGCCCAAACCACCAAATATGACTACTATTGTGGGACAGAGGGAGTATAAAATTAAAATATAAATATAATTTAATAATTTAAAAATGATACTATTAAAAAGTAAAATTTTATTGTCAGAATCCTTACAAACAAGTAATTGATAAATTCAAATGCAATAGCAAAAAAAGCTAAAATCAAAAAATGGAAAACTTGCTAAAAAGGTGGTTAATCATCTTTTAGTAGCCAAAAAATCCTAATACAATAACTTATATTCTATATTTGTATTACTCTTTACTTTTGTTGATATGCTCGATTTTCATTCAACTTGAATAATTTTCAGGATTTACACTGCTTTATATAGGATATAGGATATGAACTATACGAAGTAAGGTAAAGATTTACCCTGGTTTCTAACTTCCTATTACATGGTAAGTATAAATCACAATATCAATTCCATATTTCCCTGATTTGTTTCCTTGTGACTTGATTTCTTTCCAACAGTCCCCCTCAAATTAAGTAAGAGGATCGTCCATACTTAACTTCCCAATACTTCATGAAAATTTATTGAGTCCACAGCCTTAGTGAGAATATCTGCTAGCTGATCTTCGGACCTGACAGACGGTAGTTCCACGACCTTTGCTTCTATGTTGTCTTTGATGAAGTGTCGATATACTTCAACGTGTTTCGTTCGATCATGTTGTACTGGGTTCTCGGATATACTGATGGTTGCCTTATTGTCGCAGAACAGTTTGCAGGGTCCAAATGGCATCAACTCCAACTCGGTCATTAGCCTTTTCAGCCACAGGATCTCTGTTAATCCACTTTTGATCCCTCGAAATTCCGCCTCTGCACTTGACAACGCTACCACCTTTTGTTTCTTGCTTCGCCAAGTAACCAGGTTGCCCCCAACAAATGTAAAGTATCCTGCAGTTGATTTTCGATCATTCCAATTTCCTGCCCAATCCGCATCTGTGTATCCATATATGTCCATGTGTCCGTGCTTTTTGAACATTACTCCATGTCCTGGCGTTCATTTCAAGTACCGGACGATACTCATTGCTGCTTCCCAATGGGCTGCCTGAGGCCTATGCATAAATTGACTCACAACTCTGACTGCATATGCTATGTCGGGTCTAGTGTGGGACATGTAGATCAGCTTTCCAACCAAGCGTTGGTATCTTGTACGATGAGTGGATTCTGCTCCTTCTACTATCTGCAAACCATGGTTCTGGACCACAGGAGTGTCTGACGGCTTGCAGTCCAACATTCCAGTTTCTGCCAATAAATCAAGAACATACTTCTTCTGATTTATGAAGATAACCTGTCGGGACCTTAGCACTTCTATTCCTAGAAAATACTTTAGTAATCAAAGGTCCTTGATGCGCTATTTATTAGCACTAAAAATACCTGCAAGTTTACAGGGTAGATTTAGTATAACTAAAGGTCAGTACTGAGATATCGAACACAGGGAATAAGATTGCAACTGGCTATCATATACTAAGCATCATATACTATTTAGAGACACGGAGTTTTTGATTTTGAATTTTATAAACTAGACAAACAAAAACCACAGAAAGCATAAAAATAAAATAATACAAAGCAGACAAAAGAATGTAGAATTTTAGGATCCAACTACTATCACACAGTGATGATTAATCTTATAGAACCTTTACCTTTATGTATCTCCAGGATTATTAGGAAAGTCGCGATTCTAGAATAAGCCCTCTCTCGAGTGCACCTATTTAGTAGATTAGACTCTAACTATCAAAGTCTACTTCCAATAGATTAGATTCTAACTCCTTGAGTTCCTAAGACTCAAGCCCTCACAAAGGGTCCCCTCTCTCGAGTGCAGATAAACCTATGTGTTGTACTCGTTCCTTTTACCACGTAAAACTAGCTATCTCTCGATTAATCTAGTTAAACAAACATAGTTCTCAGGTTGGCCAGATAAAAGAACAATAAAAGCACAAGAACAAGCAAAACAATCACAAGAGCTAGAAAAATGTTCAATTCAATAAATCAAAATATATTCATAATAGTTTTCACCAAAAAAATCTACAAATGATGTTTAACTACTCATAGACAAGTAGTAAAAACAAAAATAAAAGTACTAGACATGAATGAAATTGATAAAACCCAAGGTTGAATCTTCAATCTTCAGTCTTTTCTTGCCTGGATCTGCAGAGTTCCGCTCCAATGGAAGATGGATGAATTATGTGTGGAAGATGGAATGGAAGAATGTGTAGAGGGGGAATGATTGGAGGCTGTGAGATGGGGATTATGAATTAGGTTTAGGAGTATTTATAGGCTAGAAAAATGGTTAGTCTTGGTTATTTTCGTGCCCTACAAGAAATGAGAGAGATTTGGTTTCACAATTTAATAATTTATTCTCTTTCTTGAATTTCCGCCCAAATTTCCATCAGCTTTGACTGCATTGCGCAATGTTCGTAGAATTGTAATAACTTTCTCTACAGAACTCCGATTGAGACGTTTAAGGTATCCACGCGAAGCTCTTTCGAAGACGGAGATAATGACATGTAGTAAGCACTGATTGGACTTCAAACTTGCTGGCAGAATGAGCTCGAGCAGAGGCTGCTACACCTTGGCCTTTTTGCATCTTTTTTCTATCTTTTTCTATCATTTATCAACAAACACATTCAAAATACCAAATGTATAATATATGCAATTTAAGAACATAATTTGCATGATTGACATTTAAAACTAGTCAAATCTAGCCCTTAAAAATATGCAAAATCTGTGTTTGTCAACTCCCTCAAACTTAATTATTTGTTTGTCCTCAAACAAAACAAGAGAAAAACTAATAAAGAAACACGGATTCTAAGAACTAGAATTCATAGTTGCCTCAAAAATTGTAACAAGAAATAAAGAGTTTGACAAGAATACAAATCAAATCAAGCAAAGCTTATTAGTGCATTTTCATTACTAGCTCGTTGATCACCTTGAAGTACATGCGCTCACAAGTGTTTAGAAGTATGTTTATCACTCACTCACAAAGTGTACATTGGAAAAAGTGTATGCTCTCAGATCATGCAACATGCAAAGTTTACCATAAGCTTGCTCGAATAATCCCTCCTCTACTTTATGTGATTAAAATCAAAAATCCGAAAGGTCTTTATTTTAGGTTATAATGTAGGCTCTTTGGTAAAATGAGGAAATATGGCTAAAAAGTGACTAAACCCAAACATAGCAAAAGTGATCAATTTCTACTACATCAAACTTAGCACCCCACCAACAAATCAAATCGCAGTAAATTCTAGACTTTGTCTAAATTTCTTCTCACTTCCCAAATTCCTTTGATTTTTTTTTCTTTTCATTTTTTTTCTTTTGTACATCCTTTTTTTTTTCTTTTATGCACAACCAAATATCTCATTCAAACTACATGTGTCTATGCACTTTTCACAAGTAACCACACTATTTTTCTTTCTACCTCATCTCTCCAACTCTTTTCACAAAATATGAACTAAAATTCACCGAAGAGCGTATGGATATTCCCCTTTATTTAGCTTCCAAAGAAAAAGGCTTTAAAGGCTCAAAGTGGCTAGCTAGGGAAAAATATTTTGAATAAGGTCATAAATTTGGATATATAAAGTAGCTAAGAAGGATGGCCTAACGTCCTCTTTTATCATTTAAACACTATGTAAACTTAGGCAGACTAGGAGCAAGTTCTAGAAATAAATACATGAATGCAGATAAATCACACAAGAAATAAATTTAAGGCTCAAGTCTTACAAGGTATAAGCATGATTCAAGGCAAACAAACAATTCATTATTTATGCACCTTTTCACTAAACCTTCAAATCAATGCATCAAGTCAACTCAACCAACACATAAACGAAATTTTTATCATAGGCAACTCGGTATGATGTTCCTAAACATGAGTATTTCTAAATTTTCTATGTTATGTTCATGACAAGATTCACCTCGGGTTTATTAAATAAAATAAAACTAATAAAAATAAGAAAAAATAACTAAACTCACGGTCCACCACTTCATCCCCCCAAACTTATTCAAAACTAAGTTAAGAATAAGTTTGTAAAGTCAGTAGGGACGTGAGTAAACTAAGAAAACACATTAAACTAAAACAAAATTAAATATAAAAAAATGATACCGATGTTGGGTTGCCTCCCAACAAGAGCTTGGTTAACGTCTTTAGCTTGACGTTCTTTGAAGCTCATAAGTTAGCCCCCATTCTCGGGACTTCCTTTGGGATGCCTTTTGTACCGGAGCGGAGGGTAATCCATTGTTGTGCTTCGTGCTCTACTCAAATAGCAACCCTTGTAAAACAGATAAAAAAAATCAAAATAAAACTATACAAAATATTATACTCTAAATTAGTATTATCAACCGTTCTACAATATCAGCTTAAAGCAATAATATTCCCCGGCAACGGCGCCAAAAACTTGATGCGCTATTTATTAGCACTAAAAATACCTGCAAGTTTACAGGGTAGATCTAGTATAACTAAAGGTCAGTACTGAGATATCGAACACAGGGAATAAGATTGCAACTGGCTATCATATACTAAGCATCATATACTATTTAGAGACACGGAGTTTTTGATTTTGAATTTTATAAACTAGACAAACAAAAAACACAGAAAGCATAAAAATAAAATAATACAAAGCAGACAAAAGAATGTAGAATTTTAGGATCCAACTACTATCACACAGTGATGATTAATCTTATAGAACCTTTACCTTTATGTATCTCCAGGATTATTAGGAAAGTCGCGATTCTAGAATAAGCCCTCTCTCGAGTGCACCTATTTAGTAGATTAGACTCTAACTATCAAAGTCTACTTCCAATAGATTAGATTCTAACTCCTTGAGTTCCTAAGACTCAAGCCCTCACAAAGGGTCCCCTCTCTCGAGTGCAGATAAACCTATGTGTTGTACTCGTTCCTTTTACCACGTAAAACTAGCTATCTCTCGATTAATCTAGTTAAACGAACATAGTTCTCAAGTTGGCCAGATAAAAGAACAATAAAAGCACAAGAACAAGCAAAACAATCACAAGAGCTAGAAAAATGTTCAATTCAATAAATCAAAACATATTCATAATAGTTTTCACCAAAAAAATCTACAAATGATGTTTAACTACTCATAGACAAGTAGTAAAAACAAAAATAAAAGTACTAGACATGAATGAAATTGATAAAACCTAAGGTTGAATCTTCAATCTTCAGTCTTTTCTTGCCTGGATCTGCAGAGTTCCGCTTCAATGGAAGATGGATGAATTATGTGTGGAAGATGGAATGGAAGAATGTGTAGAGGGGGAATGATTGGAGGCTGTGAAATGGGGATTATGAATTAGGTTTAGGAGTATTTATAGGCTAGAAAAATGGTTAGTCTTGGTTATTTTCGTGCCCTACAAGAAATGAGAGAGATTTGGTTTCACAATTTAATAATTTATTCTCTTTCTTGAATTTCCGCTCAAATTTCCATCAGCTTTGACTGCATTGCGCAATGTTCGTAGAATTGTAATAACTTTCTCTACAGAACTACGATTGAGACGTTTAAGGTATCCACGCGAAGCTCTTTCAAAGACGGAGAGAATGACATGTAGTAAGCACTGATTGGACTTCAAACTTGCTGGCAGAATGAGCTCGAGCAGAGGCTGCTACACCTTGGCCTTTTTGCATCTTTTTTCTATCTTTTTCTATCATTTATCAACAAACACATTCAAAATACCAAATGTATAATATATGCAATTTAAGAACATAATTTGCATGATTCACATTTAAAACTAGTCAAATCTAGCCCTTAAAAATTTGCAAAATCCGTGTTTGTCAGTCCTTCATCTCGAACTCCGAGAAAAGATTTTGTCTCAACTGCTTGATTTCTTCTTCATCATCACCAGTGAGGATCATATCATCCACATAGATAATAAGACATGTTATCTTTCCTTCCCTTTTCTTCAGAAACAGAGTGTGATCAGAATCACTCTGTTTATACCCGTACTTTTTCATCACCTCGGTAAATCTCCCAAACCAGGCTCGAGGTGACTGCTTTAACCCATACAACATTTTCTTAAGCTTGCATACTCTTCCACCTTCAAAGTCTTCAGGGAAACCTGGTGGAGCCTCCATATAGATTGGTTTTGTGAGTTCACCATGCAGGAAAGCATTAGTGACATCAAATTGGTGTAGAGGCCAATCCTTGTTTGCCGCAATGGATAAAAGGACCCTGATCGTGTTCATCTTGGCAACTGGAGAGAATGTCTCGGCATAATCGACTCCATACGTCTGAGTGTACCCTTTTGCTACCAACCTGGCCTTATATCGCTCAATCGACCCATCTGGTCTCCTTTTGATGGTGAAGACCCACCTGCACCCCACAGCTCGCACTCCTTCTGGTCTGGCACATACTTCCCATGTCTTGCTTTTCATCAGCGCTTTCATTTCTACCATCATCGTCTTTCTCCAATGAGTTATTTTCATAGCCTCCTCCGCTGTTTGAGGAATCTCTTCTTCTTCTTCTTCTTCTTCTTCTTCATATAGAGCTGTCGTGAATGCTCTAGCCATTTCTGTGAGGTTAGCTTTAGCAAGATTTGCCATTGAGTATCTGCTTTTACCCCCTACCTTCTCCGGGCTGTACCTCTTGGGCGGAACCCCTCGAGTGCTTCGTGGGGGAAGAATGTATCGGCCAGTGTCCCCATCAATAGCGGTGACCTCATCTGTCTCAGAAAGGTCAGAAGTAATGACTGTACTCTCAGGAGCGGGTTCGGAGTTTACCTTAGATATCACTGGAGGAGGATTAGGCTGAGGCATGGCTGGCTGAGGAGGATCCACAGTAGATGTGACCTGCTCGGCGGTGGCACTAGCTTGTTTTGTTAGTTCCGCTTCTGAGTTACTTGATTGAGGCACCAACCAACTTGGAGGTCCACTCATATCCCTTAGGGTATTCCTACTCTCCCCATGACCGCTAAGTTGGGTTTGATAGAAGTATTTACACTCGAAGTTACAATTTATAGTAGTGATTATTTTCCTAGAGGACGGATCATAACATCTATACCCCTTTTGATTAATCCCATATCCCAAGAAGACACATTTCACGGCGCACGCTGAAAATTTTGTTCGCTCATGTTTCAGTATATGCACATAGACAGAGCATCCAAAAATTTTTAGTGGAAGAGTAAATAGTTCAGGGATTTTTGTTAATTTTGAGAGAACTTGAAGAGGTGTTTTCATATCAAGAAGCTTTGTAGGAAGACGATTAACTAGGTACACCGAGGTAGCAATTGCTTCAGGCCAAAGAAATTTTGGAACATTTGAGTCAAAAAATAAAGCTCGAGTTATTTCAAGAAGAATTCTATTTTTTCTCTCGGCTACCCCATTCTGTTCCGGTGTATAAGGGCGGTGGTTTGGTGGATTAACCCATACTTCTTAAAAAAGTCTTCCATGTCTCTATTAACAAATTCCCTACCATTGTCAGACCTAAGAATCGAGATAGTTTTGTGAAACTGTGTCTGAATCATTTTGAAAAAGATGGTAAACTTTTTGAAAGCTTCAGATTTATGTCGCAAAAAATATACCCAAGTCATTCTAGTGCAATCATCGACAAATAGAAGGAAATATTTAAAACCATGATCACCAGTAATAGGCGCATGGCCCCACACATCAGCATGAACAATGGAAAAAATATCTTTAACGCGTGTATTACTGGATTTCAAATATTGTCTATGATTCTTAGCCAAAACACATGACTCACAAGAGATGTCTTTAAGATGAGAAAATTTTGAAAAAAGTAATCTGAAATAACCCGCGGAAGGATGATCCATTCTCCGGTGCCACAACCAAGCTTCTCTATCAGCAAATCCGTGAGCAAGCATCACGGCGCCCCCTTGATGAGCTATCTCATCCACATAATAGAGTCCCTGACGCTCAGTGCCACGCCCAATTATCCTTCTCGTCCTGATATCCTGTAAAACACAGAAATTTGGATGCATCAATAAAGTACAATTCAGTTCCTTCATCACGTGACTAATAGACATTAGTTTGTGAGATAGTTTGGGCACATAGAGACAATTCTTAAGTTTCAGACTAGGGGATATTTCAATAGTTCCACTTCCATTCATAGATATCAATTCCCCATCAGCAGTTTGAATTTGGCTTTTCGTTGCATCATTAAAAGTAGAAAAATCTCTCTTATCATAAGTCATAGTATCTGTAGCCCCACAATCAAATATCCACTCACTTCCAGTATTACCCTGTAATTTTTTTGCCATGCACGCAATATGGGTATTTTCAAGGGTTGCAAAATAATTAGGGTTAATAAATGATATTTCTGAAGCTGGGGGGTTAATTTTTGCACTTTAACTTCTATAGGACTCAATTGCACATTAACTTTATCATGGGGTGTATCATGTAATAAAGCAAAATCGGGGGCATGTCATGGGGTAAGAGGGGTGATTTAGCAGACTTCGGGCGTTTAATTGCAAATAACAAAGTAGGGATAGGGTTAAAAAACTCTAAACCTTTACCTCCAAATAACCCGCCGCCTCGTCTAAAATCGGCGATCGTCGCTTCCCCGATTGCACCACCCCTGTTCTCCTGCCGACCGTGGGTGTCGGCGGCCTCCTGGTTGCCCGCTCCGGTCGCTGTGAACATTCCCCCTCCATTTTCGATCATCCCGATCGCCAATTTAGCCTTGGCCTTCTGATTTTCATCCCACCACTCCGGGAATCCGACCATGAGAAAGCACATCTTATTGGTGTGCTTGTGTTTTCCGCAATGTGAGCACCAAAGCTTCGATTTGTCCGGTTTGAATGGCCGGCGATTTGAGGGGTTGGGTGTCCCGGTTCGGTGCGGCGGTGGTCCACCTAGCTATTGATTTCGAGCCATGAATCCAAGTCCGATACCGCCCGATGATGTGACGTTGTTGGTTGCGCATGCTGGTTCAACACTAGTTGCCGGCATGATTTTAAGCCGGGCGGTCTCCCTCTTTATCTAGCCGTATGCGACCTCGGCTGAGGGCCATGGTCGTTCTTTGAGGACTTCCCGCTTCATCTGATCGTATCTCGGGTTGAGTCCGGTTAGAAACTTGAATTGCCGCCCTGTTTCAATATATTTTCAGAATTGGCCTACCCCTTTATCACAACATGTGACCGGTTGTTCTTGGCATCGATCTACATCTATCCACGTTCCATGTAAGTGCCGCCAATATGTCTCCAGACTCTGTTCTCCTTGCTTGACATTCTCTGCCTTCTCCTCCAGGTCGAAAAGTAAGAGGGGATCGGATGTGCTTTCAAATGTCACGGCTAGGCTTTTCCACTAGGCCTCTGCCGTTTGATGATGGGCGAAATCGATAACAATATCGGTCTCGATGTTGTCTAGAATCCATGAGAAGACAATTAAGTTTGTCTCATCCCACTCCGTGTAATCAGCCGCCCCTGGTTCGGGTGGTGGCGGATTGCCGTTGATGTGTCGGAGTACCCTTCTACTCCCGATCTGGATCTTCATCAGCCGTGCCCATATCGAATAGTTCGTTCCATTGAGCTTCACGGCAACGGTAACATTTTTGCTAACTCTCGGTTTGTGTTCGTCTGAGAGGCTGGGTTTGATTTCTGTGTCTTTGTCGGCCATGGCTTGATTCTGCCTTAGGTCGAGAAAGGTTTATCTAGGCTATGATGAATTTATTTCTGAGCCTTTGCTCTGATGCCATGTTGAAATGCTCGATTTTCATTCAACTTGAATAATTCTCAGGATTTACACTCCTTTATATAGGATATGAACTATACAAAATAATGTAAAGATTTACGCTAATTTTTAATTTCCTATTACATGGTAAGTATCAATCACAATATCAATTCCATATTTCCCTGATTGGTTTCCTTAGTGACTTGATTTCTTTCCAACAACTTTCACATTTCATCTCTTTATATTTAACTTCTATTCTTTATTTGCATTGAATCAATTTAATATAAATCTAAATACAGTAGCTTTACTTTTCCTATACAGAATAATTGGAGTTGAATATATGTGGGATTCCCAGTTGGGAAGTACTATTCGTTTTGTTCATAGCTGGATTAGCTGTAAATTTATGACTTCAAATTTCACACATGTTTTGTGCACAAAGGGAAAGTCCGAAAGAGTGGGGGATGTACGTACCTCCACTCGCCCTCCACACCCAATGGGATAAGGCGATGATAATACGAGTAGCGAAACATTTGGTGTATCAATTCCTTTTTCAAAAATTAATTTGTTATCATTTAATGTTGTTTTTCTTAATCAAAATCAATTAATTTGTGTAATCCTACTTTTTAGGAAAATATTTATAAGTTTTTATGTATCTCTTTTACTAGTATATTCGATGTAGATGCCACTTGCTGCGTGGCGGGACATCCCACCCATCTTCACTTGATCTTGTGCCAGTCCCTCCCACTCACATCGCGTCTCGTGATCGTCCCATTTTTATGATATTTACGTCTATTATCATATAACAATAAATAAATTTAATTTAATTGTATAATTTTTATGTATCTAGGTTTATGCTATTGAAGCTATCAAAACAGGCCATTAATGCACTTGAAATTTGGATGTGCATTTTATAAGCGAAAAAAATACAAAATGCCAGTTAAATATAAAAATATGGTTGTCCGAAATAGTGTAATATGATTATATCGTCACTTATATATGATTGTCCTTTTGCCCTCTTTTTTCGATACCAAAAATGAGTGTTATCTGTTATGTGATTGATATATATTTGATATCATCATTTTTATGCTATCACTATCATTGACAAGGAGTTATCTATCATTAGGTTATGAGATGTTCACTCTGGCTTCGATTAATTTAGTAGTGTTTCCTTTTCACTTTTAAAGCCATAATATTGTCAACATCAATATTAAATGATTAAATCAATACATTCTATAAAAACAAAATAGTGTTAAACTAGAAGAAATTATAAGTCGCTTGCGACGCTCGGTGCTGAAATTCCGCTGCCTAATGCTTTTTAGAACCATTAATCATTGCATGCTTTATATATATAAACGGTATTTATTGGAGTAATATAAATAAATTATAGTAATTACGTAGAAATTGTTGGAAAAATAGGAAAAATAAGCCGTGTAAAGCACTCCGGCCGAAGCAGAAATGACAGTGAAAACAAGCAAAACTAAATGGTAAGTTGACTAGTATAAGAAACTCTATTTTCGCATAACAAATTACGTCCCGGCTAATGCTTTTGGATCGACGTAACATCTTTAAAGAAAAAAGGAAGTCCCGGCTAATGCTTTTGGATCGAGCGTAACATCTTTAAAGAAAAAACTTCCTTATATTGTGGAGTGATGTATGCATGACAGAAGAAATGAACATTGAGAGAGACTATTTGCGTTGGGAAGTATGCTGGTGTGTTTTTATCTCTCAAAGTACATGTTGCATCAGCAGTGGGGCGCCCTAAGGCGCGTCTTAAAGCCCGCCCTATATACAACCACGTCAGCATTTTATCCTCCTACCCTTTCACCTGCAGTGGGGCGCCCTAAAGGGCACCCTATAGATTTTACTATTGTTTTGTTAATTAATTTAAATATTTTCAAATATATAAATGCAAACTAATTAAAAAACACAACGATTAACTAAAAAATGGCAAATACTACATTGATTAAAAAAATTACACGAGTTAGAAAAAAAGATGACTACTCTACAAAAGCCCCAACTTCTGGCGCAGCTCATCGATCAACCCCGGCGAGTTGGAGACGACTCAATGTCAGACAGACCGTACGAATCCGCACTGAATTCGGGATCGTACTGCGTGTCGGGGTCAAACGACCGATATTCGTCAGGTTGTGTACCAGGCCAACATGCACCACCTCCAAACATCGGACTATTGGGACTTGAGTAATCACCGGAATCCATTTTCTAGTGTAAATTGAGAGTGAAAATGCCTATGAAAATGTTACAAATGAAGGTGGGGTAGTGGGTATTTATATAAATGAAATTTTCGAATAAAAAAAACAAAAACAAAAACGCGTTGCATCGTCCGCGCCATCGTCCGCGTCGCCCACAGTAGGCGGACTATGGCGCGGACGATGCCCTATCGTCCGCGCTTCCTCCGCGGATTATCTGTCGGGCGAGGACGACGCATCGTCCATCGTCCGCACACCCACAGTGGCGGACGATGGCGCGCCCGAGGCATCGGGCGGCCTATCGTCCGCCCCACTGTGGGTGCCCTTACATACATAAGGGAGCATTACATACAACTGAAAAACTTTTGGAAAATGTAGGATAAAAAATTGACTGTCAAATGTAATAATGAATGTTGTCAAATAAGCGACTTAGAGAGAAATATGATAAATATAGCGGTCTTAGTTGAAATTTTGATAGAATTGTTCGGATATAAAATATAGTCAATAGATTGGCAACTGATTTGAACTATTAATAATTTATTTCGTTAGTAGAAATTCACAACACTCTTTTTAGTGTAATCTACATAAAGAATTTTAACAAATACACCTTTATACAAGGCTAAATTGCTAATAATTTTGAAGTTTGATAAGTTGGTATAGTGATAAACATGCACAATGAATGAATTATCTACTCAGTGATGACATGTTACCAACCATCACTTGTTCAATGGTATTAACGTGTTGGATAATGACAAATCGATGATACAGACACAACAACACTATTTTTAATTTTCTAGTATTATTTTTAATATTTTCAGAATTATATTAATGTACATAATACACGTGATTTGTAAATTTACCATTAGAACTAGGGGTGTCAATCTAGCCCGAAACCCATGGGTTGACCCGAATAACCCTATAAAATCATAGGGTTAGGGCTAGAAAATTGTAACCCAAATGCAGAACCGGGCTACACGGGTTAACCCGTTTAGGTCGGCGGGTTATGCGGGCATGCCCGGGTGGGTTGCGGGTTAGCCCATGGGTTGAGCATTTAAAATAAAAATATAATTAAAATTTTTGGTTATATACTTATACGAAGTATGTATGGTAATATCTATATTAAACGCAACAATGATATGAAGTATATATAGTAATTATGTCTTCTCTTTCAAATTGAAAGTTAGGGTTGTATGAAATGCATGATTTCCACTTAACTGCAGTCAGATGCACGCGTGGTACCAATTAAGTACTAATATGTTTATATATTTTGTTTCAAGTTTCAATTGCTATTATTTTCTCTATTGATCACTTTGATAATACTTTACTATCTATGACAATCTATTTTTTTTATAACTTGGAATATTGGGTTGGATAAAAAACAACACATATATCACTTTTGATCCGAATAGCCCGTGGGTTAGCTCGAAACCCAAAGATTTAGGGTTAGGGCTGAAAATTTATAGCCCAAAAAATTCACAGCTCGAATAACCCGCACTCAAATAGCCCAATGACCCGAGTGGATTGGCCCGAACCCGAGCGGGTTAGCCCAATTGACATCCCTAATTAGAACATAGAGATGTATTCATACGGATGTAATTAAATGAAAACTCTAAATATTGGACAAACTCTAAATTATGATTAGGATCGTTAAAAAATATTAACATATAACAAAATAATAATAGCAAAAAAAATGTAAATAAAGTGTAAACCATTGACTATCGCTTTGACATTTTTTTGTTGTTATTATTATTTTAATAAACATAAGGGTTGTGATTTACTGCCAAGATTTGTTGATGGAAGATGATAGCAACTTTGGATGTGTATCTAGTCTCTTCAATTTTCACTTTATTATTTTAACTTTTAAAAATCTAGTCCATTAGCCGTAGTTGATGAGGCTGCCACGACTCTTGGAGTAGGCCACTTAAAACTGTTAGCTAACAAATAAAATCAAATTAGTCAGCTAACACATTATTCAAATCATCCATTTGGTGGACACGTCATTCTATTTCTTTCTTCTACTATATCATTTACAAACTAGTGCTTATATACGACATTTCTTTATAAAAACTTAAATTAATTATATTTAGATGCGTTACAGCTTTTATATTTCTTGCATGCAAGTGATTAGAAATTGTGTACTAGCCATAGCAAAAGTAGTTAATCGTCGGTTCAGCTTCAATCGTCGGTTCGGAACTGCCAGTCCATAATCGAACCGAACCGAACCAGTAAAACTAGACATGTCCGAACCGAACCAATAGTTAATCGGCGGTTCGGAACTGCCAGTCCAGAATCGGAACCAGAGAGTCGGTTCAGGTTCAATCAAATTCCGAAATGTAACTAGTGGTTAACCGGTTCAAAAGTATGGTTTCGGCTAGGCATGGACTTTTTCAGATTTTTCAGATAGAGTTGCAGCAAAATCGGCAATTTTTTTCAAAAACCACTGGTTTAACGGCTGGTTCAGGTAGGTGTGCAGGTGGAAGGCGTAGGGCGGCAAGTGTACGTCTGCAAACCAGTCAGAAACCACCGATTTTTCATCGAAAACCGTTGACTAAACCGACAGTTTTTGCCAGTTTCTAGCGGAAAACCACCGAAATTTTGAAATTCAATTTTAAAAAGCTAATCATATTTCTCTCTATTTTTCATCTATAAATATCCAAGTTCCCCATCATTTCTACTCACCTCATTCTAGTGTTGACAAGGATTTCTCTTCTAAATCTCAATTTTCTCTATTTTCTACTCTCGTTCTCTTACTTAGATTTCAATATATCTTCTTCTTGTGATGAGGACATGCATCTCCCTCCACCCGTACCACAAAGCAGTAAAACGTTTAAGTTATCATCAACTATGTTTAAATTTGTTAAACATTACAAGAAGGTCTCAATAACGTCTAGAAGTGATGATCCGCTTTCTCAAAGTCCACAAATTTAAGGATAGTGGGGATATCATACTCTCATCCAATATAGAAACAATTCATCCGATCAAATATGAGCATGCCCCTACCACCAACTACTGCGTAAGTCAGGTAAGAGAACTACGTTGGCTTTGATTTCCCAATACAGTTGAGTATTGCGAATACGTAAGCACCTAAACTTAAATTTAAAATTTAAGTTGAGCTCAAATTCTTTTTCCTTTATATCTTTATTTTCATTTGTATAATTATATTTGCATATACTCTAGTTAGTGATGGAGACTTCTCTATAAATCTGGGAGACTTTTGACAATTCACCGTGATTGTTGATTGTTAGACTAAACTCAACTCAACATTTAAGGTTGAATTGCTAAATGTATCCTCAATTTAGTCATCTAGAAATATATCTTTCACCGACTAAGAGTATATAGTACTTTTAAATTAATTGTGAAGTCTTTTTTGTAATTTGTAAATAGCTTCGTTGTAGTCTCGTTGAAATTTACTTTCAAATATATTTAAATTTATTGTTCAAGACTTCAAGTCTTTTGTAAATTTTAAATAGCTATCGTCGTAACTTGTATTCTTGTTGAAATTTATATCAGTAAATTGCAATTGTATTCCTTGTTATTTGAATTTTATTTATGCATCTTTTAGTTTCTATTATTCTATAGTTAACTAAATTCAAAATAAAAAAAATGAAAAACAATTGAACTGGCTCGCGAATAGACCCAAAACGGCCAAAAAACCATCGGCGCCGGAAAACTGGCCAACCATAATCCGGGCCTGTTACGGTTCAAATATTTTGTAACCGTTAACCGATAATTTCAAACTGGAGCTGGCGATTTTTGAACCATGCACATGTCTAATCCTAATATTAAAGTAAAAATACATGATATTCAAAGCAATTTTTTATAATTAAAAAGTTAGATGCATCAAGAAAAAATATAGTAAGCTTTTCTAGTGAACTTCGGAATTTGTGGTTTTTAAACCGTGCACATGTCTAATTGTAATATTAAAATAAAAATGCACGATATTCAAAGCATTTTTTATACTCTATATGGTCCGCATTAAATGTCTCATATGCCCTTATTTGTATGGTCCTAAATAAATATCTCATTTCACTTTTACTATTTTTAGTAAATGGATCTCACATTCCACTATTCTACTCACAATTATTATAAAACTAAGTATATAAAAGTGAAATTCACGTTTTACTAACTTTTTCCATCCACTTTCCTTCATAAAGTCAAACAATTTATTAAAACTCGCACCGGTCAAATATGAGACATATAATGGAGACCGGATGAAGTAATTAAAAAATTAGATGCATCAAGAAAAAATATAAGCTTTTCGAGAGAATATGTTCCAACTTTATGTCACAATAGACTTCGTTTATGGTATGTGTTGCAGTAGATTCTAATCTAGACGAACTATTTGTCCATCAACAACGTTGATTCTTAAGCAAATAGATAGTGTTTATGAAACAACTACTTCAGAAATACACATTCCTTAAGATTAACCGCTTAATTGAGTTCACAATTTCCGAAACATAGCCAAGAAATTTGTCATCTCAGTTCTTTTAAAATATCTTGATCTAAAAATGTACTCCATCCGTCCCTAAAATAATGTCACAGTTGGACCGAGTACAAATTTTAACAAATGTAATAAAAAATGAGTTGAAAAAGTTGATAGGACGTGTGTCTTATTTTTAAAGTATTTGCGATGGGAAGTATATTAGGTGTGTTTTTATCTCTCGAAACACACGTCTATTTACATTCATAATACAATATATATATATATATATATATATATATATATATATATATATATATATAGGTTAGTGATCAAGATATAACTAATCTTAAGTGTATAACTAGAGAACAAATCTCAGCCACACATCTTAATACTCCAAATTAATCCTATGGCTTAAATAAACTTTCAGATTTTTATGAAAAAAAACTTGTCCAAGGGCATTTTTGGGAATTCAATACATCAATGTGAATTCATGAATAACATATAATCATCGTGAAATCCATGCGCCGCGCCAGCTGTCTCTGTGGCGGAGCTGCCGCAGGCTCCGCCCACTCCGACGCCTTCTTAGACGGCTCCGGCGGCTGCACCGCCGCCGTCGGTGGTGATCTCGTCGACTTCTTCGGCTCCGGCGCTGTATGCATCGTCCGTCGGTGGCTATACCTCTACGTCGGACTCACCGGGATCAGCGTCGGCGGGAAATCTCTGAGGATCCAGCGCGGCGCGTTTGTGATTGGGCTAAGCCGACAACCAATCCGATCACCAAACCAGCTACGAAGGACATGTGGAAGAAAATGAGCTAGCTCAGCAGCGTCAGATTTATGAATTCGAAGCTGGTAGTGAGAGAGTGAGTAATGTGGATGGGGACTTGATTCTGACTGTCTTCAACGTTTTCTGATTTAATGGCGGATTATAGTTTGGGATTAGTGATTTTTCTGTAGGCTTTCCGCTTCTAATTCTGCCGTTGCAATCATGCTAAGGCAAGAAGTTAAAACAAGGGGCAAATCATTTATTTCCACATGCCTAGTTTTCAACCTGAAGTTTCAAAGTTCTGGTCTTATTTTCTCCTTTAAATATTAAATCCACAACTATTTGTCTATTGAGCAATCAATAGGCCGAACATTTTTAAATTATTTATAATTGTGGAAAATAGTGTTTAGCAATCAATCGGCCGAACTTTGCAATTCTCTTAAATTAGTAGACTTTCTTGGTTTATTATTTTTTAATTGTAAAGAAGGAAATACTAATAATTGTTATTTACAAAACACATCACTCTGAGCATGATTTTACTTCACTGTTGTTTACAAAACACATCACTCTTAGCATGATTTTACTTCACTCTTATTTACAAAACACATCACTCTTATTCTGATTTCACTTCACTCTTGTTCAGAAAACACTTCACTCTTGTTCAAAAAACACTTCACTCTTGTTCACAAAACACATCACACTTATTCTGATTTTACTTCACTCTTGTTCACAAAACACATCACTCTTATTCTGATTTTACTTCACTCTTGTTCACAAAACACTTCACTCTTGTTCAGAAAACACTTCACTCTTGTTCACAAAACACATCACTCTTATTTTGATTTTACTTCACTCTTGTTCACAAAACACATCACTCTTATTCTGATTTTACTTCACTCTTGTTCACAAAACACTTCACTCTTGTTCAGAAAACACTTCACTCTTGTTTACAAAACACATCACTCTTATTCCGATTTTACTTCACTCTTGTTTACAAAACACGTCACTCTTATTGTGATTTTACTTCACTCTTGTTTACAAAACACATCACTCTTATTCTGATTTTACTTCACTCTTGTTTACAAATTACATCACTCATATTCTTATTTTACTTCACTCTTGTTTACAAAACACAAAGAACAACACATAAATATGAAGTGATCTAATTCCAAACACAAGCACCATCAAGATTCAAGAAATCAAATTCTCATAATAGCAGTGATCAAAAATATACGCCAGTGCAGCAAACACAAAATTGAAGCAAATTAAGTGCATTATTTAGCAACAATTATCCAAAACTGAAACTCTAATCAACAAAAATCAATGATTTCTTTGAGCATGGAAGTAGAATATGACAGCAGCAGCAGTGGCAATGGCTGTGACCATCCACCTCCTTCCACCGCCGATCTCCCTAATCACCATCTCCTTCTCATCAAAGCACATCTGCATTTCCTACTCCGTCAAATCTTCCGATTCTAATTTCTCCACAATCCTTTCCAAAACCTGGATTCGCTCATCTCTAGCATCCAATTCCACCATCAGCAACGCCTTTTTCCTCCAATTCAACGTCCGATTCCTGCAAAACGTGATGACGGCGACGCCAACATCGACGAGAAGGTTGAATCGCACGAATTTTGCAGAAGAGAGAAGAAAAGGTTGAATCGCACAATGAGGTTGAATCTCCTGCCACCGCTGCAACAACGGCAGGTACAAGGCGGTGATGAGGATGGAGAAGAGAAGATGAATTCTAATTTGCCGACTGATAAGTCGTATTCTAGGCCTTGGTTACTGGTCAGTATGTTGTGCAAAATTGATTATATCTGCAAAACAGTTGCTCAAAGTGTGCAGGTTAAGTGTTCTAGCCAGTAGGGAAGTTTCGGAATGTTCAGGTGAAAAAGGGCGCCAGCATGATCTCATACTGATCTGTATTCGTGCTGAAACGGCTTGAGATGGAGAAGACGGATAGCTGGGACGGATTACCCATAATTGAGGGCAAAGAAGTCATCTCACCGCAAGGTTTTACCCTAAAATCAAGGGTAAGCCTCCCTATAAAAGGAAGTCACTTGGAGAGAGAAAAGATATACACATTCACTCATTCACCACCATCTTTAGGTAGAGAGTTCTCTCGGTAATACCAGTCTTTCAGCCGTGTCCCGCTTCTTGCCTCGCCGCAGCCATGATCACCTGACGCCCAGATGTTCCCAGATGTTCCCGGAGTACCAGTCATCCTTGTTCCAGCCAGCAAGATCATAGTTTAGAGATTCCATCGCCCGGAGCGGCAAAACACTTTTAGTTCGCTTTCGTAGTTTAATTTACTTGCATTTTCCTTACGTTGGATCTTTGTTGCTTTTGGGATATTTTCTGCTTTTGAAGTGCTTGTTGAAGATCCGAACGTGTTTATGCTATGAAGTTGATTTCCATTTCGTTTATGGTGTTGTTTTCTTTTCCTTCCTTGCCTAGTTAGCCTAGATCTAATGTTTCTTTGTGTTTTAAGTGCTGAACCTATAATTTCTGTTTTACGTAGCAAGTTTCTCTAGGATAGTATAATCTGGCACTGTTTGATTGTGAAGTAAATCGTTGCATACAAAGCTTAGTTTTAATTTCCGAATCGTTCGTCCATGTTGACCAGTATGCAGAAGTCCAGCTCCAGTGTTTGATTTCAGATTTGATTTCGTTGTTTTAGATCTGTGTTAGCGAGTTGATAATCTGTGTTTTTCGTGTTGAATCTGGATTGTTATCTGAGTTTTGGATGTGTTTGTTGAAGGAGATGGCGTCTATTTCAATTGGAGGGGACCACTTTTGCTTTTTAGAAGCTTTTTGCTTTTGTCCTTCACCTTTAGTACACCCTGCAGATCTGTCAGCCTAGTCACCACAACTACCACTTATTCTCTGCTTTTCTGTTTAGCCTTTTATAGTAACCTAGTACTTTCCGCATATTTTTTGTTACACCGCATCCACCATAATTCCACGTACACTACTACATGTCGACCACCATTCACCCTTCCTAGTCAGTAGGACACCATCTTAATTTCCAGTCTAGGTAGAGACTCAACCCAAGCGTGGTAGCTAACCAAACCTTCCAAAATATCACCGCGGTAGTTTAAACGCACCATCTCTGTGGGATTCGACCCTTATCACCACTATACTGATCAGTAGGAGTGGGTTGAGGAATCTTTGAAACCAGGGTCTAGGCTTAGTTAGGATCTCTATCCTGACCATTAGGATATATCCTTGCTTGAACGACACCTACGCACCCCTGTTGTCCTTTCAAATGGCGCCGTTGCCGGGGATGGATGGCATTTTTGAGTTGCTATTGTGTGTGATACTTTGGTGTATATATTGTGTATAATTTTCCTTTTGCTTTTCATTTCAGTTTATGAGCAGTAGCTCGCCTCCTGATCAGTGGAGGCCGAAAATACTCAAGCGAGGAACTATACTCGTAACCACTCGTTCTGGCCTGTCGACCACCTTGTCTGACCTAGGCACGAGTAGTGACGAAGAGAAGGGCACCATAGAGGGACCAATCCAGAAGAGAAACCACTGTTGGAAGGCATCCCAAGGGAAATGGCCAACCAGGGAGATGAAGACCCGGAGATCGGGACGCTGAACGCACATACTGAAGGAGAGCCCCCGCAAGCCATAGTCGTTACTCCAGGGCAAACCGCCTGCGATGTGAAGCCTCATGTGATCGCGATCCTACCTACATACTGTGGAAAGAGCTATGAAGGACCGTATGAGTTTCTCCATGAGTTTTGTAAAATTTGTAGGGCGCAGAGGAGACCAGCAGGAGCGACTGAGGATGATTATAGGCTGAAGGCTTTGCCATTTGTGCTCAAGGGGGAAGCTAACACCTGGTTCATGCGCCTGCCCCCTAACTCTATTGAGACTTGGGCCGATTTCAAGTCAGCATTCCTGGGCGAGTTTTTTCCATCATCCAAGACAAGCGCGCTGAAGAGGGAAATAACTAATGTGAAGCAAAGGTATGATGAACCCTTGAGTGATTATTGGACAAGATACATGGGTCTTTTGGAATCATGTCCCAACCATCGCATGGCGGACATTGAAGTACATCATACTTTCTACGAAGGTATGAACGCGGTAACCAAGGACCTGGCAAATTCATCGTCAGGAGGAAGCTTCACGCAGCTACGGGTCAGCGAAGCGAAGAGAGTCCTAAGGAAGCTACTGAATGCAAAGAAAGAGTATGACCATTCAAGGGAAGGATACAACCGAGAGCGGGCTGCTGTTGCCTCGTCTACAAATCAGGAAAATAAGCTGGAGCAGAAAATGGATTTGAAAATGGAGGAGCTGAAGAAGTCACTTCTGAGTGTGATCGAGAAGAGCACTCCATCACCTCCTCCAGCTGGGAGTTACAAGGGCGCAGAGCAGGGAAATCAAGGACCAAACTATGATCAACCTAATGACTTTGGGAATATGGAGCAAGTTAATGCTGCAGGGTACTTCAATTCTAGTGGGCATTGGATTCAAGGTAGACAACGGGATGCACCATGGAGGGATCATCCAAACTTCCGATGGGGTGACGGAAGCCAAAATCAGAACCAAGGTCAGAACCAGTACAACCCCCATCCGAACCAAAACCCTAACCGTGGAACAGCAAACCCAGACTACCAGCCCAACTGGTCAGAAAGAAACCAACAATCCCAAAACCAAAACCCACAAAACCAGAACCCGAACCCTATCTATGTGCCGCCCCACCAGAGAAACTTCCAAAATTTCCAAAATCAGCCGAACCCAGGACCCCAACACCATCAGAACCAAAATCAATTCCAAGGCCAGCACCAGAATCAATATCTTCAAGATCAGTACACCCCTCCTGCCCAGTATAACCAATACCCGCCTAATCAAGGCCAGCAAAACTCCCAGAACTATCAACACCAAGGGCCGAGTCATTTCCAAAATTCGAACAGGCCAAGGAGATCCGTCGAGGACATGATGGGTGAAATGCTAGCGTCACAACAGAGTATCAAAGGAGAATTGCAATCCCATAATGAGGTCGTGCAGGGGATGCAAAATGCCCAGAAGGAACATAAGGCGAACATGGATATGATGAATAGGCAGTTAGCTCAACTGGCCAGTTCGGTGGGTGATTTGAAGGGAAATGCGGGAAAACTCCCATCTACAGTCCAAGTGCCCGAAAAGGCAAATGTGAGTAAGGTTACGTTGAGGCCAGGAACTACTTATGACGCGCCTCAACCGAAACGACCTAGTGGAGGATCCAATGGAACGAAGATAGGAGGCGATACCATTTCAGCGGAAGAATTAGGGAGACCTATGCCTCGGATGCAGGATCCATTCTTCTTGGATGATACACCAAGTGTAAGAGGTGAACCCGACACCCTACTGACCAAGAAAGAACCCCCTCAAGAGGAAGAGCCCAGAATGGAGGCCCAGACCCAGGAACTACCCAAGAAAGACTCCAAGAAGGTTGCTGAGGGACCAGTAGAGGAGAAAAAATGGGAGAAACCATTCCCATTCCGATTTGTTACGAAGAGGAAGAAAGAGAACCCGGTTGACTACTTGTCGATTTTTGGGAAGTTGGATGTCACCATACCATTCCTCCAAGCCGTGAAGCTACCCCCTCTCGGAAAATTCATAAAGGACTTCATAGCCGGAAGAGCCCAGAAGGATGGCAAGATTATGGTGGAAGGGATAGCGTCAGCAATAGTGCAAGAGGAGTTACCACCCAAGAGAGCCGACCCAGGTATGTTCACCCTACCCATAACTATAGGAGATGTGAAGGTCGAACATGCAATGTGTGATTTGGGGGCATCTATAAATGTCATGCCATTGTCTATCTATAACCGGTTGAAAGGAGTGAGGCTGTCAAATACTAGGGTGTTGATCCAACTGGCTGATAGGTCATGCATAAGTCCTGAGGGAGTTTTAGAAAATGTGTTAGTAAGAGTGCATGATTTTACATACCCTGCTGATTTTTATGTGATCAAAATGAGTGAGCATGAAGCGAGGGAGTCTAGTGGAGTCTTGTTAGGAAGACATTTTCTGAGAACGGCCAAGACAATAGTGGATATGGCTGAGGGGACTATTTGCATTGATTTTCATGGGGAGAAGTTTACCTTCGATATAAATGATGCCATGAAGAAACCCATCGATTTTGAAAATCTATGCTATGTTGATGTGATTGACCCCCTAGTCGAAGATTTTCTTGAGACCGAACTCTTGCAGGAGAAACTCCAGGCTTTAGATGTTTATGAACAGGCTGACATAGAAGCTGCTGCATGGTGTGATCTGATCAGTAGCCAAGGGTTGACTGATGAAGAAATAGAAGTAGCGATCAAGGAATTCTGTCAGAAATCGGAGTTCGTTGGAGCCGCAGGGGCTCAGCTACCAGTCAGTATAGAAGAACCATCAGAGGGAGATTTAGAAAAAGAAGAAGAGACTGAGAAAAACCCTCTACCCGAAGACACACTTCCACCCCAAGTTGAGCTGAAGAAGTTGCCACCGAATTTGAAGTATGCCTTCCTTGGAGAGGATAACTCATATCCAGTGATCATCAGTAGCAGCCTTACGAAGGAACAAGAGGCTAGGCTACTGATCGTGCTGAGCAAGAACAAGAAGGGGATTGGATGGAGTCTTACAGATTTAGTTGGAATTAGCCCCGACGTCTGCATGCACCACATTAGGTTGGAGGAAGGAGCGAAGGCACATCGAGATGCTTAAAGGAAGGTAAACCCTAACATGCGAGAAGAGATATTGAAGGAAATCTTGAAGCTGTTGTCACTAGGGATTATCTATTCAGTACCGGATAGTGAGTGGGTCAGCCCGATCCACATGGTCCCAAAGAAGTCGGGCATCCAAGTAGTTCAGAATGAGAGGAATGAGCTGATCCCAACGAGGCTAGTCACGGGCTGGCGAATGTGCATCGATTACCGTAAGCTGAACAATGCGACCAGAAAGGACCATTTTCCCCTGCCTTTCATCGACCAAATGTTGGAAAGATTAGCTGGGAAGAAGTTTTTCTGCTTTCTAGATGGGTACAGCGGGTATTTCCAAATTTACGTAGATCCTGAGGACCAGGACAAGACCACTTTCACTTGCCCGTTTGGAACCTATGCATACCGTCGCATGCCTTTCGGCCTATGCAACGCTCCAGGGACGTTTCAACGATGTATGATGAGCATATTTTCCGATTTGATTGAGGATTGCATAGAGATATTCATGGATGACTTCACAGTTTACGGAGACTCGTTCGACTCTTGCCTTCGCCATTTGGATATAGTTTTGGAAAGGTGTCAAGCAAAGAGTTTGGTTTTGAACTTTGAGAAGTGTCATTTTATGGTCACCGAAGGGATAGTTTTAGGACACGTGGTCTCAGAAAGAGGTATCCAAGTGGATCGAGCCAAGGTGGATGTTATATCAAAATTGCCATTCCCTACTGATCAGAAGAGAATAAGGGGTTTTCTGGGGCACGCCGGATTTTATCGAAGATTTATCAAGGATTTCCAAGATCGCCCAACCCCTTACCAGATTACTTCAGAATGACGTGGAGTTCGTTTTTGATGAGCAATGCAAGGCTGCTTTCAATCTTCTCAAGGAAAAAATGATATCCGCACCTATCATAAGGGCTCCTGACTGGAACCATCCTTTCGAAGTAATGTGCGACGCCAGCGATTTTGCGGTAGGAGCCGTGCTGGGTCAGAAGATCGATGGGAAGAGGTACGTAATTTTTTATGCGTCCAAGACTCTAAATCAAGCCCAGCGGAATTACGATACCACTGAAAAAGAGATGTTGGCAGTAGTGTATTCTTTCGAGAAGTTCCGGCCATATTTGCTGGGATCCAAAGTCATGGTGTATACTGACCATGCAGCGATTAAGTATCTGATTGCTAAGAAGGAATCCAAACCACGCTTGATCCGATGGGTACTCTTATTACAAGAATTTGATTGGGAGGTGGAAGATAAGAGAGGAGTCGAGAACAAGGTGGCAGACCATTTGAGCAGAATAATGCAAGATGGAAACGGTGAGGAAGTGCATGACAAGTTTCCGGAGGAACATTTGTGTGAGGTGATTTTTGCGCCCAGAAAAATTGATTGGGAAGAAGTGTTCAACCTTACTGGTCAAATTGATACAGCAAAAGGAAAAGAGAAGGTAGGGCAAGAGCCATGGTATGCGGACCTGGCCAACTACCTAGTAACTGGAGAGCTTCCAGAAGTACCGAGTGTTACCAAAGCCCAAAGAATGAAGATCAAGAGTGAAGCAAAATACTACTTTTGGGACGACCCCTATCTGTGGAGAGTGGGGTCCGATCAAGTGATAAGGAGGTGCATTCCTGACTGGGAGCAGTGGGATGTTTTAACACACTGCCATTCGTTAGCATGTGGAGGGCACTTCGGGTCCAAGAAGACGGCCAGGAAGATTCTGGATAGCGGCTTTTACTGGCCAATTCTCAACAAGGATGCGTACGAGTTCTGCAGGAGCTGTGAGCATTGCCAACTGACCGGTGGAATATCTGCCCGGAATGAAATGCCGCAGGTACCTATAATAGTTTGCGAGCTATTCGACATATGGGGAATGGACTTCATGGGTCCGTTTCTTTCATCCTATGGGAATCTGTATATCCTAGTTGCCGTAGACTACGTCTCCAAATGGGTAGAAGCCAAGGCCACAAGCACGTGTGAAGCCAAGGAGGTGGCCAAGTTCTTAAAGAGTCATATCTTCAGCCGATTCGGTGTGCCCAGGGTGATCATATCCGATCAAGGTACACACTTCTGTAATCGCACAATTGAAGCCTTAATAAAGAAATACGGTGTGCACCATAGACTATCCAGCCCTTACCATCCGCAAGCAAATGGTCAAGCGGAGATTTCTAACCGCGAGATAAAGAAAATTCTGGAGAAGACTGTGAACACTTCTAGGAAGGATTGGAGTGTAAGGTTAGAGGATGCTCTCTGGGCGTATCGAACAGCCTACAAAACCCCCATAGGCATGTCCCCTTACCGGATTGTTTTTGGGAAGATGTGCCACTTACCGGTTGGGATCGAGCATCGAGCATACTGGGCAGTACAGAAAGTGAATATGGATGCTACAGCCTGTGAAGAGGAAAGGAAGCTGCAACTGCAGGAGCTTGAGGAACTTAGATTGGAGTCATTCGACTCAGCCATGTGGTACAAAGAGCGAACTAAATTGTGGCGTGATCGAAATCTGAGAACTAAGGAGCTCCATGTTGGCCAGAAAGTACTACTCTTCCAGTCAAGATTGAAGCTTATGCCAGGGAAGCTCAAGTCCAAATGGACAGGACCTTATACCATCACTGCACTCCGATCTAATGGAGCTGTAGAAATTTCAGGGAGTTTTCCTAACTCAGAACCTTTCATAGTAAACGGACATATGCTAAAAAATTTTAGGGAAAATAGTGAGGTGGGTGTAGTAGACGAAATTCCACTGCAACCACTTACTACGGTGGTCTACTGATCAGTAAGATAGGAATTTGGAGTTCCACGTGGCTAGTTCTTTTTTAAAATAGTTTGCATATACTGGCCAAGTAGAATTCCAAATTGCCTAAGGAAGATGTAAATATTGTAAATACGTAGTTAATCTTTGCATGCAAGATAATCTCTCAAAATCCAAAAATATTTTCGGGCCTTAATTTTAAGTTGGAGTACACATTGACCAAGGGATTACTTATCTGGTGCTATTTCAAATTTATTTAGGTGCCCGTTTGATTTAGTTTCTTTTTTAGGTAAGTATAGGGGAAATTATGGAGGGGACGATAATTTGAATTAAGGCTTGTGCAGCTTTTGCAGGGTGACAGCTGCTAAGAGTGGAGCGTGAGCAGAGAGAAGGGACACGCTGACCAATCAGAGGCCAGCAATCTCAACCGCCTCCCTTCTGAAGCGTCGCGACCGGCAACCATTGATAGCCGGTTACAACCACCAGCAACTGCTCTCTCTTACCCAAATTAAACTCACTGTCCCAACACTTTTCCCTCACAAACCCTCATTTTCAAATTCGCTTTCAAGAAATTCTTAACCCTTCTCCCTCACAAACCCTCATTTTCAATTTCCCTTTCAAGAAATTCTCAAACCCAACTCTCTCCCAGAAATCAAAACCCAAGACCCCACCAACAAATCACCACTGAAACCATGGGGAAAAAGGCGTTCGCTGCTAAGATTAAACCACCTTCGTCTCGCCGTGAAGAAAACCGGGAAGAAAACCCTGGAACGCAACCACCGCCGAACCCTCAACCTTCGGCACCAACTCAGCAAGCCCCACCGATGATATCTCTAGACGCAATGGCGGAGTTTCTCCATTTACAAGACCCCACTAGGAACTGGGCGGCGGAGTTGGCGAATTTCAGCCAAATCAGAGGGCAGGGGAATATGACCGCACCAAGTCAGGATGTGGCGATGTCAGTAACCAGTGCGCATCCCACAGTGCAGCCTCCACCTACCTGACTCAACTTATTTTAACACAAGTAGTACCCGCAAGTGTACGGGGCTAGTGTAGCAATCAGTAAGCAAGAGTATCGTATCCCACAGAGACAATTTTGTATCAGCTTAACTACCACGAACAAAGATCAACTACTATCTAGACAATCAAGTGCAGTTTTGTTTGTTCTAACAACTAATAAAAGCATATAATAAGCAAGTATCAATTAAGGACTAGAAAAGGCGGTGCGATAATGATATGAGAGATAATATGGAGAAAATGTAGAACTCAAGGATCCGATGCACAATTCCAAGCTCTTATCCAATTGATTCGCCTTACCTTTTGGTGTCTCTAGAGTTACTAAGTCAACCACGATTATAGATTAAACCCCCTCCCGAGGTGAGAAACCTGTAGATTAGATGCTAGAATTGAAGTCCCCTTCTAATCCTAAAACCTCTAACTCCCAAAAGTTTGATTAGGTTAATGACCTCACTCAAAACCTCAACTCTCCCAAGTTCTATTGTATTAAGGTGTGATTTATTCTTCTTTCTGGATTAACTATTTCATCTCCCGATTAATCTAATTAATCCTACACAATCAAGTGGTGATCAAGCAATTGAAAGGAATAAACCCAAAAATAATCAAATAACTACAAGAGCAAGGCAAGAACAAAATCAATCGGATAAAAACTATGAAATTAGTGCATCATCACCAAAAATTCTACAAGAAATGTTTAGCTACTCATGTTCATGATAAAAAACCATGTTCAACACATAGGAATTCAACAAAAACATGAATTAAAGATACTAAGTACTCCTGTGAAATCGATCTATGGAATGAAGCTTCAATCTTCCGATGTGGACTCTTCAAGCTTCAAATCTCTCTCTCCAAAGTGTTCTTGGGGGCTGTGGTAGGTGTGGTAGGCGGTAGGTGTCGTGTGTCTCGAACCCTAGGCTTTTTCTCTATTTCATACACTTCAAAAATCGCGTTTTCAGCTTTCAGACGCGTCAAGCTACAGTACCCGGCCGGGTTGAATTGTTATACTGGAAATCTACCCGGCCGGGTCACCTTTTCAGACTCCTTGCTGGCCTCAGGCTCTACCCGGCCGGGTTGAATTATTGTACTGTAAATTCACCCGGCCGGGTCCCTCTTGTCGTGCCTCTCCTGCCTCTGAACGCTTTTTGCCCCATTTTCTCCTCTTTTCAGCTATCCTTCCTAGAACACTCAACAAAACACATAAAACTCCAGAGGGTAGAATAATCGGTTAGATGAAGACAATTTCGAGTGATAAAATTGACATTTAGCACTTCAACATACCAATTACACCTATGAAAATATGAGTTTGTCACTACCGTTCCGGTTCCCCCTACAATTCCACAAGAAGAACACTCTCGCGTCGAAGCCGCAATTACAGAAACAGAGAAACTCTCTCCGGTAAACCAAGAAACCGAACCCTTGAGTGATGAAGCAATTTTGGCTTACTACGATTCTGATCCGGATGAGAGGGCGGAAAGGCTAAGGAAGGAGAACCAAGACCGTGAGGGGGGAATATAACGGAGGAAACGCCTACTGTGGAGACCGTCCGTCAAGAGAGGGTTAGGGAAGAAATAGATCTGAACGAATCGGCACAGAAGTGCAGCCTCATGACCGATACGGAGTTTGAGTCAATCGTGGAAGAGGTAAACCGCAGAGAGGATACTGCTTTGATGGCTGAGGGTCTAGACCTCGCATCAAGGTCAGTAGGAGGGGTTGAAAAAGTACAGGGTGAAGAGAAAGAGCCGTAGCCAGTAGACCCCTGAGTGGAAGTAGGGGGTGGTAGAATGCAGGTAGGAGAGGAGGAACCAGCTGCAGAAATCCCAGAGCCAGAACCGGTGGCGCCTCCAGTAGTGAAGCCCAAGCCCATAAAGCGGAGCTTAATATTGAAAACTGACCCTAAGGCAAACCGGCCTAAACCGTAGAGGGTTTCGCAGAGATGCTTGGGAAAGTGGGCAGCTAGTAGGGCGAAGCCGAACACAGAGGAAGATCCCGTGGAAATCTTGAGCGAAGAGGAGAGGACCACTCCCACAAAACCTGGGGAGGAGTCTTCACCTGTTACTGACCTAGAGGATACTGCAATGGAAACCGAAGCGGTCTCTCCAACACTGAGTGGCCAAGGTGAAGAGGCTGACGGGATGGCTGAGGGTCTGGACCTCGCATCCAGGTCAGTAGGCCACAAGGAGACCGGTCCTACTGCCCATGATCCATTTTCAACACAAGCTGAGAAAGAACCCGAAGAAGAGAACGACAAAGTTGACAGAGAGGAAGTGAGATGCCGTGAAAAGAGAAAACGAAAGGGGAAGGCCCCTATGAAGAAGAAGTCCAGCAACAAGAAGTCACGTACAGTGAACACTGGCATAGTGATCACTGAGGCTGCTCAGAGGACCCCATCCAGCCGACGAGAGCAGAGTGATAGTGAGTATGAGATCAATCAAACAACGGCATGGAATGCAAAATCAATCAAATATTACCTTGAGTTACTATCTCGTGTATCACTTGGTTCCAATGCCCTCGCAGGTTTATGAAGTGTAATAGTTTTTTTTTTAGAACACTCACTCTCATGTGTATAGAAATTCAATAATAATCTCTTAAATCAAAATACAAGCAGTGTTTACCATAGGCTTGCTCAAAATCAAGCATCTCCTCTACTAGATTGTGAATGTGAGTTTGAGATCGGAAATGACTTTATTAAGGTTGTAGCGTGGCTCTTTGGAAGGTAGGGAATATTTTGGCTTAAGTGGCTAAAAGAATAGGAAGCACTAGTATCCCACAAATTACAGTTACCAACAAACAACCAGTTCCCAAAACGCATCTCAGAAAAGTAAGACTAGTGTCAAACTTCTTCCTGCCATCCTGTCCCCATTTATTTAGGAACCCAACCAATGACCCTCTAGACTTCGTCTAGCTTATACCTCCATTTTTATTTTTAAATTTTTTTTTTCGCCCAAAATGTGCTTCTGACCTCTCTCTTTCTTTCTTTTTTTTTTCTTTACAAGCTTATCACTTTTGAGGGTAGTTTATAGTTATTCATCATCGGAACACTTTTTAGGCTATGAGGGCTGACTAGGGATTAAGACAATTATGTACACTTGTGAAAGGGAGAACAAAGAGGGCCTAACGTCATCTCCTAAACTCACATTCACTATGTAGACTTAATATGATCGGGAGCAAGTTCTAGAAACAACAACAAGCATATGATAGTATCACACTGAAATGAAGGTTCGGCTCAAATCTCACTGGGAATCGGCATTGAACAAGCAAACAAGCAATTCACTCAAAAGCAAATCATAACCAATGACGCATATCCCCACCATTTTTACAAAGCATTCTCAGAAGAAATCGTCATAAGCGCCCAAAATAAACACCTCATAATATGAATAATTATATGATCAGTACATGCCCATATTCAAGTCCCACAGGAGGGACGTACACGAATCAAAAAGAAAAACAAAATAAAGCAAATAGTTCACAAATCATCCATGGAGATAGCGGGGAAGGAAGGGAAGCACCACCAATCCACGTCAGACTCCCCCAAACTTATTCAATACGAAGGAATGAATAAGTTTGAAAAGAGGTGGATGGGGTGTGATACCTCTAGTCGGAAGGTGGAGGAAATCTTGCGTAGTAGGCGCGGTAAAAGGCCTGCTCCTCCGCCCACCTAGCGTCACCTTGAGCTTGAAGGTGGTCTATTCGCTCCCCAAAGGAATCTAGTCGGGACTCCTGCTGGGCCCTCCAGATTTGGTTCTCCTCTCTCACCCGTTGTTGTTCAAGATGTATGCCTCGAATCCCGTCAGCTATCTCCGCCAATTGGCTGTCCCTAGATGGTCGGCCAACCGGACGTCTCCTCTTTGGCTGGCTGGGCTCGGCCTCCTCTTCATCTGCTTCCGTGTTTGGATCATCATCCTGAATGGGTAGGGGCTCGTCGGGTATCTCTGGGCGTGGGAAGTGATGTGTGCCGACACGCATTGGCCGCTGACCTGTAAATCCTTCGCCTTGTGGGGGGTCACTTGCTATTCTCGCCATATGATCCTTGGAGTTTATCCTTCAGTTGGCCTGATAGGTCCAACCTCCAACCGCGGTTAGCTGAGGGGAGGGGAATCTGAAAAACGTATTCGGGTCTATAACAAAGTACCCGGCGCCCCTGCTGTCCACAGTGATTATGCCTGATTTCTTCAGAACGTCCCAATCGATTGACATGCTCCCCGAATCTGGGTGACGCTCCTCTATGTCAACTTCAAAATGGAGGGCCAAGCGGGTGATCACACCTCCACAGCATAATTTCCCACTTTTCTTCTTCGCATGCCTCTCCAAATGTTTGATCATATAGTATCCAGTATTGATCATTCGATGGGCCAACATGCCCCATAGCATGAAGAGTATATCTTGGGAAATGCTTCCCAGTTCCTTATGTGCTAACGGGAAACAAACCAAAGCCTTAGCCATGTACCTCAACACCGGGTTCCGAATGGAGTTGATTTTGGCACGGGATGGGGTAAAAGTAGGGCCCTGGCTAGACGTAGCCTCATCTAATGTAATGCGACCCCAGAAGTCGTGCCTGTTATAATCCTGAGGCTCTTCAGTATATCCTTCCTCATTATCATCGAGTAGCTCAAAGATAGAGTTGAACTCCGCCAAAGTGAGAGTGTGGGCGACATTGTCCAAGCGAAAAGTGATGGAGACCAATACCCTGTTGACGTAATTCACTTGGAGAGTGGATAGGAACTCCAAGGTTAAGGCCTTGTAAGATCCATAGCGGTGTGCAAAGAGAAAGTTAAGGTGGCCCGCTTCCCTGAGCGTTTCCCAAGATTCCTGAATGCCCATATCGGTGAGTAAGTCAACCACCGGGTACCGGGACGGCATACTATCCAAAAGTGCCAATGCTGCCCATCTGTTCTTCTCATCTCTGTTTCTTAAGGTCACATTCAAAGCCCGAGGGTTAGCAAAGTTGGCCATCTAAAATTGTACCTGAAATCAACCACAACAAGGAGCCAACTCCCCCAAACTTTAGTCCACAATTAAAGATTTATAAACAAAACATGGTGAAATGAGGAAGATAGACTCAATTCCTAAGATCAACAGCTATAACATCAAATTAGGGAGATAGACTCAATCCCTATACCTTTCATCGAGCACCCAACAAACCAATTTTCAATCTCAATTAGATTGATATCTCAATCATATAGGGCAAACAGTAAGATGAACTTTAGAAAGATAGACTCAATTCCTAAAACTCAAATAAAACACTTAGCATGAATTAGGGAGATAGACTCAATCCCTATGCCCAATTCCAATGCAATTCATTCAGAAAAAGGAAGCTAGACGCAATTCCTATACCAAGCTCACATAATCAATTTATAACTCAAGTCAAGCATATTGGCATATTTCACATCTCAAGCACCATACTTCTCAAATCAACTCATATGTTCCATAGTCTGCAAACCCATCTCAATGTCTAGCAATAATTGCATGTACTAGGAGGTTGGAAGAGAGAAAACATACCTTGAGTGTTTAGAAGGAGAAAAATGTTGAAATTCTTGTGCTCTTTGTGTTATTGACCGAAATCCACAAATTAAACGGTGAAACTTTTCCAAATCACAAGTATAAAGGTTGGGTGGAGGAAATTGTGGGTGGGATTGAGAGAGTATTGTGGTATGAGAGGAGATTGAGAGAAACTAGTACCTTTTAGAGGAGAGCAGCGGCTGGTTGAAAGAGGAGAGAAAAAAATAAAAAAATTTCGTACCTTAAAGAGACCTAGGGCTCGCGCAGACGGACCCGGCCGGGTTCTATTTCTGAACTAAAAATTAACCCGACCGGGTTGCACTTTGAGAAAACTTCCTGACGCGTCCCTCCTACCCGGCCGAGTTGAATTTTTGAACTGAATATTAACCCGACCGGGTTGCAATTTTAGACCACTTCCTGACCTCGACTGGTTTGCAAACGGACCCGGCTGGGTTCTATTTCTGAACTAAATATTGACCCGGCCGGGTTGAACTTTTTGTGTGGTTTCTGCCGCCCAATGCATCTTTTCCTTTCCAAGCCTGCACCATACTCAAAAGAACAAAAGGAACCAAGCCCAAAACAAAACAAAACAACAAAAGAACACACACACACACAAAGAAAAGAAAAAGGAACAAAAAAAAAAGAAACAAGCCAAAAACAATAACCACAACCACACACAAAAACCATAAAAGTACCTACTAGGGGTTGCCTCCCCTATAGCGCAACTTTTTATCGTCGCATGCTCGACGCTTTGCAAGCTCATTGGGAGTGTTCCAAGGTGAGCACGAACACCTCCTCCTTTTGCTCATAGCTATGGAAAATCTTCAAGTTTTGGCCATTGGCCGTGAAAATTCTTCCATCATCTCCTTGAAGCTCTATGGCTCCATTCTTCATCACCGTCTTCACCTTGAACGGTCCGGACCACTTGGACTTGAGCTTTCCGGGGAAGAGCTTCATTCGTGCATTGAAGAGTCTCCCGGGGAGAACTCCCTCTTCTCGATCATCTTGTCATGATAGTTTTTGAGACGCTCCTTATAGATGGAAGAGTTCTCAAATGCCTCATTTCTAAACTCGTCGAGAAGGTTAAGGTGGAGTTGTCTCTCCTTCCCCGCCTTGTAGTAGTCGGCATTGAATTGCTTCACCGCCCAATAAGACTTATGTTCTAGCTCCACGGGAAGATGGCAAGATTTGCCAAACACCAATTGATATGGTGACATGCCAATCGGCGTCTTGTACGCCGTCCTATATGCCCAAAGAGCATCGTCGAGCTTCATAGACCAATCCTTCCTATTGGCATTCACCGTCTTCTCAAGTATCCCTTTTATCTCTCTATTAGCTAGCTCCGTTTGACCATTTGCTTGAGGGTGATAGGGGGTAGTAATTCGGTGCTTGACACCAAATTTTGTAGCACAAGCTCGAGCCACCTATTCTTGAAGTGGGACCCCCCATCGCTAATTAAAGCTCTTGGAGCTCCGAACCTCGTGAAGATGTTCTTTTGCACAAAGCTAATCACGACCTTGGAGGAATTGGCGTGGGTGGGGATAGCCTCTACCCACCTTGAGACATAGTCAATTGCCAAGAGTATGTATTGATGCCCGGATGAAGGTGGAAAGGGACCCATAAAGTCGATCCCCCATACATCAAAAAGCTCCACCTCCACTATAGTAGTCATAGGCATCTCTTTCTTCTTTGACACTCCCCCGGTCCTTTGACATTCATTGCAATGAAGCACAAATGTTTGACAATCTCCATAGATACTCGGCCAATAAAGACCGTATTGAAGCACTTTCATCGCCGTTCGGTTGGCTCCAAAATGTCCTCCACTAGGACGAGAGTGGCATTTCCTCATCACAAGTTCCCATTCATCTTCGGGAATGCATCTTCTTATCACCATGTCGGCACACCGCCTAAACAAGAACGGCTCGTCCCAAAAGTAGAACTTGACGTCGTGGAAGAACTTCTTCTTTTGATATGCCTTGTACTCTTCGGGGATGACTCGTGCCACCAAAAAGTTCACAATATCAGCGTACCACGGAGATGAGCCTTGAGCAAAGAAAAGATGCTCATCGGGAAATTCTTCATTGATGGGCAGCTTCAGATTTTCACCTTCAAAACAGTGCTCCAATCTTGATAAGTGGTCAGCCACCACATTCTCGCATCCCTTCCGGTCCCGGATCTCTAAATCAAATTCCTGCAGTAAAAGGACCCATCTTATCAACCTCGGCTTGGCATCCACCTTGGCAAATAGGTGGCGGATGGCGGCATGGTCTGTGAACACAATAGTCTTCGCCCCGATGAGGTAGGGACGGAACTTGTCGAACGAGTATACAACCGCCAACATCTCCTTTTCTGTAGTAGTATAATTTGTCTGTGCCGGATCCAGTGTTCGGCTTGCATAGTAGATCACCCTGAATACCTTGTCTCTTTTCTGCCCCAAAGCCGATCCCACGGCTATGTCACTTGCATCACACATTATCTCGAACGGCTGTGACCAATCCGGTGAGATGAGCACGGGCGCACTCACAAGCGCCTTCTTCAATGTCTCGAATGCCTGCACACATTCAAGAGAAAATTCAAACTTTACATCCTTGGCAAGTAAATGACATAAAGACCTTGCTATCTTAGAGAAATCCTTAATAAAACGCCTGTAAAACCCGGCGTGTCCAAGGAAACTCCTCACAGCCTTCTCATTGGATGGTGGTGTCAACTGCTCAATCGCCACGATCTTGGCCCTGTCCACCTCGAGTCCTCCTGCAAAGATCTTGTGCCCAAGCACAATACCGTCTCTCACCATAAAATGACACTTCTCCCAGTTGAGCACCAAGTTTGTTTCTTCACACCTCTGCAAAACACGGGTTAGATTTTCTAAAAATGATCAAAGGAACTACCATAGACGGAGAAGTCGTCCATAAATACTTCCATAATATCTTCCACCATGTCGTGAAAGATGGACATCATGCACCTTTGGAAGGTGGCTGGGGCATTGCACAGGCCAAATGACATTCTCCTGAAAGCATAGACACCATAAGGACAAATAAAAGCAGATTTATACTGATCCTCTGGTGCAATCAAGATCTGATTATATCCGGAGTAGCCATCTAGAAAGCAATAATACTCATACCCCGCCAACCTATCTAACATCTGGTCAATGAATGGGAGGGGAAAATGGTCTTTCCTAGTCGCAACATTTAGGGCTCTATAATCTATGCATACTCTCCACCCGGTCACCAACCTAGTGGCTATCATTTCATCATCTCCCCCTTTCACTACTGTCATTCCCCCTTTCTTAGCTACCACTTGGGTAGGACTTACCCAATCACTGTCCGATATAGCATAAACAATCCCGGCATCTAACCACTTCAACACCTCCTTCCTAACAACATATTGCATTATGGGGTTAAGTCTCCTTTGGTTTTGAGCTTTGGGTTTAGACCCCTCTTCTAAGAGAATTCTATGCATACAAACAGTAGGACTTATCCCCTTAAGGTCCGAGATAGACCACCCAATTGCACCCCTATGCTTCCTAAGCACTCTCAGCAATTTATCAAGTTCATTAGTATTGAGTGAGGATGATACAATTACCGGATAAGTAGCATTCTCCCTGAGAAATGCATACTTAAGGTGTGAAGGCAACGGCTTAAGCTCCTCTTTCTTCTCTTCTTTCTTCTCCTCCTCATTCGGATCCCTTAATGGCTGGAATTTCTGTCGAAACTTTGGGACTTCCTCACCCGAGTTAAGAGCCCCTACAAAATTCAATAAATCATCATTAGGCTCAATAACATCAGTATAATAAGGAGAAAAGATAGATTGCGATAGGCATCGCTCCAATTGATCTTGTGGGGAGATGGCTCGGGCCACCCCTCTCACACAGTCATCGACCACTTCAACCATGTTGCAGTGCTCCACTCTCTTTGCATCATCGTCATCATGTCTCTGCATTGCATTGTAGATAGAAAATGTGACGCTTTCATCATTGAGTCGGAGTGTGAGCTCTCCCTTCTGCACATCAATCATTGCCCTCCCTGTAGCGAGGAAAGGTCTTCCCAGGATAAGAGGAACATTCTGGTCTTCCTTCATATCAAGCACCACGAAATCCACGGGAAATATGAAGTCATTGACTTTGACGAGTATATCTTCAACAATCCCCCTAGGATACGACACAGATCGGTCCGCCATCTGGAGTGTGATGGTAGTGGGCCTCAGTGTCCCAATCTTCAACTTCTGAAAGAATGAGAACGGCATAAGATTAATGCTCGCTCCCAAATCACATAGAGCCTTGCCCACTTGGCTATCCCCCACGATGCATGATATAGTGAAGCTTCCAGGGTCTTTCATCTTAGCGGGCAACTTCTTCTGGATAATAGCACTGCAGCTCTCTGTCAGATTGACGGTCTCGTGCTCCACCCACCTCCGCTTCTTGGAGATCACTTCCTTAAAAAATTTTGCATAGCTAGGTATTTGCTGTAACGCCTCTACCAACGGAATGTTGATGTGCACCTTTCTGAATATGTCAAGAAACCTAGAGAAGTGATCATCTAGTTTCTTCTTCTGCACGCGCTGTGGAAAAGGGATCTTGACCTCAGCAGGGGGTGCAGGTATCACGGCACTCGCCTTAGGAGGCGGCACCTCTTCCACTGCTTCTTCTTCTTCCACCACCTCTTCTACAACTGTCTCTTCTCTAGAGATCCCCTCCTTCTCTGTAGGCATGGTTGGGCCTTCATAGCTCTTTCCACTCCTAAGATTGATGGCTTTGCAATCCTTAAAGTCTTTAGGATTTACAACCGTTTGTGACGGAAATTGGCCCGGTTGATGCTGAATACCCACGGCCTGTGAAATCTGGCTCATCTGGTTATCGATGCTCTTCATGTGAATATTCAGGTCATTCACATTAGCTTCAACCTGCACTAGCCGTTTGCTTCATAAAGGCCATTAGCACATCTTTCAGCTCATCCTTCTTCGGTTCTACGATTTGGCCATTTGATACCTGGAATCCGGGTGGTGGTTGCAGGGCATTATTCGGGTTCCCGTAGGACAAGTTGGGATGCACCTTGTTCCCATAGTGGTTGTAATTGCCTCCTCCTTGGTTGGGGCGGTAATTGTTGAAATTTCTGTTGTTGCCACCTTGATGAACGTAGTTCACATCTTCGACTCCTGGTTGCATCTCAGTCCCAACCTGACTCGTTCCCATATACCCAAGCTTGTCAGTTATGAATTCCAGCTGCTTGGATATTGCATCCATTCTATCATTATCGGAGGTGGATGCCACCCTATAAGATTTGCCTCTGTCGTTTCTCCATCCATCATCATTTGAAGCCACCCTCTCAATCACTTCAAGTGCTTCAGCTTCCCCCAATTTCAAGAGAGATCCTCCGGCGCTCATGTTTAGTTCACGCATTGCTTCCAGCGTGCCTCCCCTGTAGAAGGTTAAGATCTGTTGTCCCGGAGTTAGCCCGTGATTGGGGCATCTTCTCATCAGCTGCTTGAACCTTTTCCACGCCTCCATGATATTCTCCTGAGGGTGCATCTTGTATTGAATGACCTCAGCTTGGCGTTTGAGTGCCTCGCTAGGTGGATAGTATTTCTCCAAGAACAACTCCACCATTGCATCCCATGTGGGCACAGAGTTAGGACCCATGCTGTCATACCAGTCCTTTGCATCATCCTTCAAAGAGAATGAGAATAATCTGAGGCGAACTTGCTCATCTGTGACCCCGTTCGCCTTCACTGTATTGCTGATCTGTATAAACTTGGTGAGGTGCTTGTTGGCATCTTCTGAGCCTGTCCCACCAAATGCATTTGCTTCTGCCCTATCTATCAACCCCGACCTCAATTCGAAACTGTTGGCTGCTATCCCCGCATTGTTGACAGGGGGATTAGTGACCTGTCTGTAGGCAAACTGATTATGTACGGGCACTGGCCTCACATTCTGCTCATCCAATTGCCTCTGCATATCAGCCAACTGCAGACGGAGTGCACGAATGACAGGATCCTCATTGTTGTTCTCCTCCCCGTTATCCATTAGAATTGGGGAATGAGGCTCGTACTGGATAGGTGATGGAGGTGGAGATGGAGTGGGTGATGGAGTTCTCTGAATAGGAGAAGGTAGTCGCCTATGAGCGGGTGAAGAAACCCGATTCCTTTGGTTTAACCTTCTCTGTGCGTTCCTCCTTCTGTTGGTTGCTTCGATCTCGGGATCGATAGGCTCTAAAGGTGGACCTTTAGAACGCGTGTGCATACAACCTGAACAAGGAAACACATCTATTAGAGCACTCAAAATAAAAAGTAAAAATAAAGCAAGTAAAATCTAGACTAGTAATCTCAATTATTATCACGATATTAAGCTATAATGACACACAATTGCCCCTGGCAACGGCGCCAAAAACTTGACTCAACTTATTTTAACACAAGTAGTACCCGCAAGTGTACGGGGCTAGTGTAGCAATCAGTAAGCAAGAGTATCGTATCCCACAGAGACAATTTTGTATCAGCTTAACTACCACGAACAAAGATCAACTACTATCTAGACAATCAAGTACAGTTTTGTTTGTTCTAACAACTAATAAAAGCATATAATAAGCAAGTATCAATTAAGGACTAGAAAAGGCGGTGCGATAATGATATGAGAGATAATATGGAGAAAATGTAGAACTCAAGGATCCGATGCACAATTCCAAGCTCTTATCCAATTGATTCGCCTTACCTTTTGGTGTCTCTAGAGTTACTAAGTCAACCACGATTATAGATTAAACCCCCTCCCGAGGTGAGAAACCTGTAGATTAGATGCTAGAATTGAAGTCCCCTTCTAATCCTAAAACCTCTAACTCCCAAAAGTTTGATTAGGTTAATGACCTCACTCAAAACCTCAACTCTCCTGAGTTCTATTGTATTAAGGTGTGATTTATTCTTCTTTCTGGATTAACTATTTCATCTCCCGATTAATCTAATTAATCCTACACAATCAAGTGGTGATCAAGCAATTGAAAGGAATAAACCCAAAAATAATCAAATAACTACAAGAGCAAGGCAAGAACAAAATCAATCGGATAAAAACTATGAAATTAGTGCATCATCACCAAAAATTCTACAAGAAATGTTTAGCTACTCATGTTCATGATAAAAAACCATGTTCAACACATAGGAATTCAACAAAAACATGAATTAAAGATACTAAGTACTCCTGTGAAATCGATCTATGGAATGAAGCTTCAATCTTCCGATGTGGACTCTTCAAGCTTCAAATCTCTCTCTCCAAAGTGTTCTTGGGGGCTGTGGTGGGTGTGGTAGGCGGTAGGTGTCGTGTGTCTCGAACCCTAGGCTTTTTCTCTATTTCATACACTTCAAAAATCGCGTTTTCAGCTTTCAGACGCGTCAAGCTACAGTACCCGGCCGGGTTGAATTGTTATACTGGAAATCTACCCGGCCGGGTCACCTTTTCAGACTCCTTGCTGGCCTCAGGCTCTACCCGGCCGGGTTGAATTATTGTACTATAAATTCACCCGGCCGGGTCCCTCTTGTCGTGCCTCTCCTGTCTCTGAACGCTTTTTGCCCCATTTTCTCCTCTTTTCAGCTATCCTTCCTAGAACACTCAACAAAACACATAAAACTCCAGAGGGTAGAATAATCGGTTAGATGAAGACAATTTCGAGTGATAAAATTGACATTTAGCACTTCAACATACCAATTACACCTATGAAAATATGAGTTTGTCACTACCGTTCCGGTTCCCCCTACAATTCCACAAGAAGAACACTCTCGCGTCGAAGCCGCAAATACAGAAACAGAGAAACTCTCTCCGGTAAACCAAGAAACCGAACCCTTGAGTGATGAAGCAATTTTGGCTTACTACGATTCTGATCCGGATGAGAGGGCGGAAAGGCTAAGGAAGGAGAACCAAGACCGTGAGGGGGGAATATAACGGAGGAAACGCCTACTGTGGAGACCATCCGTCAAGAGAGGGTTAGGGAAGAAATAGATCTGAACGAATCGGCACAGAAGCGCAGCCTCATGACCAATACGGAGTTTGAGTCAATCGTGGAAGAGGTAAACCGCAGAGAGGATACTGCTTTGATGGCTGAGGGTCTAGACCTCGCATCAAGGTCAGTAGGAGGGGTTGAAAAAGTACAGGGTGAAGAGAAAGAGCCGTAGCCAGTAGACCCCCGAGTGGAAGTAGGGGGCGGTAGAATGCAGGTAGGAGAGGAGGAACCAGTTGCAGAAATCCCAGAGCCAGAACCGGTGGCGCCTCCAGTAGTGAAGCCCAAGCCCATAAAGCGGAGCTTAATATTGAAAACTGACCCTAAGGCAAACCGGCCTAAACCGCAGAGGGTTTCGCAGAGATGCTTGGGAAAGTGGGCAGCTAGTAGGGCGAAGCCGAACACAGAGGAAGATCCCGTGGAAATCTTGAGCGAAGAGGAGAGGACCACTCCCACAAAACCTGGGGAGGAGTTTTCACCTGTTACTGACCTAGAGGATACTACAATGGAAACCGAAGCGGTCTCTCCAACACTGAGTGGCCAAGGTGAAGAGGCTGACGGGATGGCTGAGGGTCTGGACCTCGCATCCAGGTCAGTAGGCCACAAGGAGACCGGTCCTACTGCCCATGATCCATTTCCAACACAAGCTGAGAAAGAACCCGAAGAAGAGAACGACAAAGTTGACAGAGAGGAAGTGAGATGCCGTGAAGAGAGAAAACGAAAGGGGAAGGCCCCTATGAAGAAGAAGTCCAGCAACAAGAAGTCACGTACAGTGAACACTGGCATAGTGATCACTGAGGCTGCTCAGAGGACCCCATCCAGCCGACGAGAGCAGAGTGATAGTGAGTATGAGATCAGTGAGGAATCTGAATCGGCCAGTGATACGTCCATGGAGGATGAGGAGTACAAGGAACAGCAACTTCCGAACGATCATCAGGAGTTATTACATCCGCCGGCAGAGAGACTCCGATATAAGCGCTGGACAGTGGACCTTACTGATGAACTGGTGGAAGAGATGAAGCTTTTCAACTCGAAGGAGCTACAGAAAGCTTTCGATAGTAAGGATGAAGGGAGTAAGCAGGTGAAGAGCGGAAAGGTACTTCACATTTCTTCTTTGGATGAGTTAGGTGTCCGCAAGCAGTTTCAATCTTATTTGCACGCGTTAGGATTCGAATGGTTGTTGGAGAATGGGGATCCTAGTGTCCCGGTTAGATTAGCAAATGAGTTTTTCACGACCTTTAGATTTAAGGTCACCACTGATCTAGATGAGGAGTGTATCAGTTTTAGGTTGTTTGGAGGAGAGATACGGATGAGTTTGATTGAGTGGACCGTGCGTCTGGGAATGTGCAGTCTAGAGGAGGCCATAGGGCCTGAGTGGAGAAATAGGGAGCGGGGAATTCCCCGCAGACATGTGGAATTTGAGCCCCAGGAGGCCTGGGGGGAACTTACTCACCCTGATGCAGGGCAATTCCAGTCCACTATTTCTCGCTCCGTTCATTTCAACAACCCAATTCTGCGTCTTGTACAACTTTACCTGGATTTCAATTTATTGGGGCAGTCGAACTCCGCTGTTAGGACATCGATGACAGAGTTATATCTTCTCTGGTGCGCCAAGCAGGGGAGGAAGTTGCATCTGGGTTTTTGGACCGCCTACCAATGCCATCTAATTGTCACCCACCCAGCGAGGAACCTCACTCTCTGCCATATCTTGGGAGTGTTCGTCAGAAACAACATCATCATCACGGAGGCCGAAGATTTATCCGACCAGATCATGGTGGATCCTCCTGGTCTTTTTGATACACCTTTATTCGTCCGAACGAACACCATTTACATGAGGCAGGGCGCACCCCAATTCTACGCAATGGGAGAAGAAGTTGTACCGACTGGGAGATCTGCAGCACATCCGGGAACACAGGATCAGGAGCAGAGACAAGAAAGGATTGAGAAAGCGATGAAAGAAGTGAGAGAAGAGAATCAACAGTTGAAAGCGGAGGTGATGCGATTAGCATCGGTGGTGGAACGAATGTTGAAAGGGGCTGCAGAGCAGAAGTTGTTGGCTCAGAGGCAGGCCTCGATGGAGGTGATAGTGACAGATTTGGGAAAGGAGAACTACAAGATGCAGCAAGCAATGAACAGGATGTTATCCAATATCGATAGCATCCTAGAAGAGAATACCAACCAGAGGAAGGAACAAGCTGTTGAACCAAGTGGCCATGGAGGCCGAGCTGATGAACCGCAAGTACCTGAGATAGAAGAAAAGGAGACCGATGTGCCGGCACATGCTGAGGAGCCGGCGGACTTTGACGAGAACCAAGCTGGAACTGAAAAGGAACCACCTGCACCGTCTGCGCCGCGAAGGAGCAGACGTCACCGATAGACCACCCCACCTGACCAGTTAGTTTTCTTTTGATTTTTCAGTTTTTAGTTTTCGTATTTTAATTGTATTTTGTTTGTTTAGGTAGTATAAATTCTGTTTGTGCGCAAAGCTCATTCATAACACTTAGCCTATTTTACAGTCTAAGTGTGAGAAGTAAAGGGTTTGTCTTTTTGGCGCATGTGTTTGTGTTTTCTGTTTTTCGTAAGCATGCCGACTCACACTTAGCCCATTGCATAGCCTAAGTGTGAGGAGTTTTGTATATATGTGTGTTTTGTTTGTTGGGTTCTGTTTAGGTTTTCAAACTCTCCCACTTAGCCTATTCCATAGTCTAAGTGTGAGAAGTTTTAGTTTTAATTTGTTGTTTTTGTCTGTTTGTCTATGTGTCCATCATACTGGCCTTTACCTTTTTCACTTCACAACCCTATCTGAGGGCAGACACTTGTGAAGTGGGAGGGGGGACGCAATGACCAGTATGATGAGTATGTATATATGTGTAGTCGTTGTGTTTGTGCTTGTGTTAGTGACTTGTTAGGTCTAGTTTTTTCTTTTGTGTGTTGATTGGGCTTAAAACTCAACCGTCGTGAGGGGAATTGAGGGAGATAGGACATGCTGGAAAACCGAAACCACCCCCCTTAGTACCTCCTAGCCAGGATAGATGATGCGAGTATGAAAGAAAAGCCCATACTTAGAGCCAAACACGAAAGCCCTCTTAAAATGTGAGTTATAAGCTTTAAGTGGAACCACTTTCCACATGTTTAGAAAAGAAAAGAGCGGCTGCCACAAATTGCCTAGGGTGAAGTGACTGCGTGTAGCAACACTGAAGGCTGTAGGAAACCCCCCTCCCCCCCCCCCCCCCCCCCCCCGAAAAAAAAAACACCTTTAGAACCCATTTTCTTAACTCTTTATACCCAGATATACACCCCTAGCCACTGGGACTGTGTGTGCAAGGCATGAGACGATTGGAGCTTACTGGCCAGAAGGATATATGAGAAGGCAGGAACCAGCTGGGCAAGGAAGTTCAGAAGAAAATCGACCAGGGAGTCATCCCAGGTCCAAAAAAGAAGGTATAAGGATAGCGAAGCCACAAAGAAAAAAAAAGAAGAATATGGAGAAAAATGGTCAGAAAACTTGACCACAAAAAAGAATGAAGGAATAAGGGTGGCGAAGCCACAAAGATGCTACTGATCAGTTGGAGATCAAAACCAGAAGCGCCAGCTAAGAAAAGCAACTAACCAGAGGCCCAAATGCACACAGTTCCCCCAAATCAAATAAAATAGAAGTTTTTTGAACCTTAGAGCCTTAGGAACATCCACCCAAAGCACTACAAACCAATAGCCCCGTTACAAGCCTTTAAGCCCTTTAGTAGCTGCACGTGAAATCTAAGTCTGAAGCAACTGTGGTTGAGCATAATGAGAGAATGCAGTCCTAACATTCCTGGTGAGGTATGAGTGACTGAGTGAACCTAGTGTTTGGCCGAAAGTTTGGGCGATCTTGACGAGCGGATATACTGACTGGGAGAGAAAGGGGGGGCGGCGGAAGTTCAAGGCTGTCTGAGGCCGGATTGCACCTGATCCCGAGGGGAGGGATGGTTGAAAATATAGCCCAATCTTTGTGTTTAGTTTTTCTGTGTTTCGTTTATGTGTTTTCTTTTCTGTGCTTGTTTTTGTGTTTCTTGTTTTCTCTTTCCGTTGTAGTATAGAGTCTAGTTTAGGTAGAGTCGGTCAGGGGAGTAACCAGGCTAGAATTCGACTTATTTCTTTTTGTTTGTTCTTCACGCTTGAGGACAAGCATGTGGTAAGTGTGAGCAGTTTGATAAGTCATATTCTAGGCCTTGGTTACTGGTCAGTATGTTGTGCAAAATTGATTATATCTGCAAAACAGTTGCTCAAAGTGTGCAGGTTAAGTGTTCTAGCCAGTAGGGAAGTTTCTGAAGGTTCAGGTGAAAAAGGGCGCCAGCATGATCTCATACTGATCAGTATTCGTGCTGAAACGGCTTGAGATGGAGAAGACGGATAGCTGGGACGGATTACCCATAATTGAGGGCGAAGAAGTCATCTCACCGCAAGGTTTTACCCTAAAATCAAGGGTAAGCCTCCCTATAAAAGGAAGCCACTTGGAGAGAGAAAAGATATACACATTCACTCATTCACCACCATCTTTAGGTAGAGAGTTCTCTCGGTAATACCAGTCTTTCAGCCGTGTCCCGCTTCTTGCCTCGCCGCAGCCATGATCACCTGACGCCCAGATGTTCCCAGATGTTCCCGGAGTACCAGTCATCCTTGTTCCAGCCAGCAAGATCATAGTTTAGAGATTCCATCGCCCGGAACGGCAAAACACTTTTAGTTCGCTTTCGTAGTTTAATTTACTTGCATTTTCCTTACGTTGGATCTTTGTTGCTTTTGGGATATTTTCTGCTTTTGAAGTGCTTGTTGAAGATCCGAACGTGTTTATGCTATGAAGTTGATTTCCGTTTCGTTTATGGTGTTGTTTTCTTTTCCTTCCTTGCCTAGTTAGCCTAGATCTAAAGTTTCTTTTTGTTTTAAGTGCTGAACCTATAATTTCTGTTTTACGTAGCAAGTTTCTCTAGGATAGTATAATCTGGCACTGTTTGATTGTGAAGTAAATCGTTGCATACAAAGCTTAGTTTTAATTTCCGAATCGTTCGTCCATGTTGACCAGTATGCAGAAGTCCAGCTCCAGTGTTTGATTTCAGATTTGATTTCGTTGTTTTAGATCTGTGTTCGCGAGTTGATAATCTGTGTTTTCCGTGTTGAATCTGGATTTGTTATCTGAGTTTTGGATGTGTTTGTTGAAGGAGATGGCGTCTATTTCAATTGGAGGGGACCACTTTTGCTTTTTAGAAGCTTTTTGCTTATGTCCTTCACCTTTAGTACACCCTGCAGATCTGTCAGCCTAGTCACCACAACTACCACTTATTCTCTGCTTTTCTGTTTAGCCTTTTATAGTAACCTAGTACTTTTCGCATATTTTCTGTTACACCGCATCCACCATAATTCCACGTACACTACTACATGTCGACCACCATTCACCCTTCCTAGTCAGTAGGACACCATCTTAATTTCCAGTCTAGGTAGAGACTCAACCCAAGCGTGATAGCTAACCAAACCTTCCAAAATATCACCGCGGTAGTTTAAACGCACCATCTCTGTGGGATTCGACCCTTATCACCACTATACTGATCAGTAGGAGTGGGTTGAGGAATCTTTGAAACCATGGTCTAGGCTTAGTTAGGATCTCTATCCTGACCATTAGGATATATCCTTGCTTGAACGACACCTACGCACCCCTGTTGTCCTTTCACCGACGTATCCTATTTTTGGATATGCAATGACCATTATACCCCTGCCTTGTTATTATGGAGTAAATTTGTGATTGAGGGAACTAATTTCCCATTAAATTCGAAAATTAATACTAGTCCTTGATTTTCTTGATCTTGTAACTATGATTTGTTCTCTAGTTATTTGGTTAAGGGGCATTTGCCATAGATCACTACTCTATATATATATATATCATCACTGAGTAGATGATTCATTCGGTGTGCATGTTTATCACTAGACCAATTTTGAAGTTTAGTAAATTGGTATAGTGATAAACATGCACGCTGAATGAATCATCTACTCAGTGATGACATGTTCCCAACGATCAGTAGTTATTCCATTTTAGTCATCATATTCATAGTAACGTATTGGATAATGACAAATCGATGATACACACACAATAACACCATTTGCCTTAATAAGATGATGAGGCTGCCACGACTCATGGAGTAGGCCACTTGATAACTGATAGCTAACAAATTAAATCAAATTTTGGTGGACTCGTGATTCTATTTCTTTCTGCTAGTATACGGCTTATATACGACATCTTTTGAAATAAATTAATAATTATATGCGTTACAGCTTTCATAATTTTTGCATGAATGTGATTAGAAATTGCGTCCAAGCTACAATGAGTGAAACTATTGTAATATTAAAGTGTAAAATGTGAAATTAATTAAGTACTATAGCACGATATTCAAAGCAATTTTTTATAAGCTTTTCAAGAGAATATGTTCCAGCTTTATGTCACAATAGACTTGGTTTATGGTATGTTTTGCAGAATCTAGATGAATATAAAAAAGACATGGCATCTTTTTCCTTTTTCTTAGTTTGCCAAAAAGCTCAATACAACAAAAAACATGTCAAAAAGTTGATTCATCTTATCACTGAATATTTGACGTGCACATTTGCGTTATAATTGAATACTCCATGATTTTAGTATGAATTTGGAATTTCGGAGTTACAAATGATAACAGTTTCCACACCACTAAAAATAGCAATATATGTTTGAGAAAGGGCAACAAAGCTTGATTCAATATATGAACTAGGCGGGGAATTAGTTAAGTTCCAAAATTTGAAATGCTATACAGAAAACTGAAATCTGTTGTTTTCCTCAATTGCTTGGGCTGCTGCCCTACTGAATGCGCGCCATCAACCGCAAATCATTAAGTATAGAAGCTTATCGGTAGTATGAGGCTATAATGTAGAGCATCATGATATGCTCCCGAAATTCCCCATTTTACCCTTGATTAATAAGCAATTGGAAGATTTTTTTTTAATTGGGAGGATCAACTATGGTTCTCCATCTACCCCCGAAGTGACTCGGACCCCCGGTCTAACGGTCGGAGGTGAAGCGTCTTACCACCGAGCTGCGCTTCGTTGTCGGGATGGGAAGGAACGAGTCATCCAACCTTTCCCCCAAGCACGGGTCCAGACCAGTTAACTGTATCAACCCAATCAAGGGTACCAAGTTAACCTATCTCCCCCAGTGACTCGGACCCCCGGCCTAACGGTCGGAGGTGAAGCGTCTTACCACCGAGCTGCGCTTCGTTGTCGGGATGGGAAGGAACGAGTCAGCCAACCTTTCCCCCAAGCACGGGTCCAGACCAGTTAACCTATCTCCCCCCAGTGACTGGATCCAGGCCAGGACTCAAGAACTCCCCAGGGGAAATTAATCCCCAAATTGCGCCTCCCAGGGGTCGAACTCGTGACCTCTAGGATGGCGCGGTATCATTACCTCCCTACTCAACCACTTGAGCTAGGGGGCTTGGATATAAGCAATTGGAAGAGTTAACCTTGTAATGTTTATATATAATGGTTTAAGATGTCTTGAGAGACTGAAGTAAAGTAACTGAGAATAAATATGTTGACTTTTACAAGAAAGGGAAATGACTCAACTACTCTGGAACATACCGAAATAGCAAAATAACTCCACTACTATGAGTACAAATCTAGCAACGATTGACTCCACTACTATGGACTCACCACCTCGCCTCCCAGCTCAGCATCCCCCGCTACGTCTTCTCCCCCACGAAGTCATTCAGTTTCCGAAGCTTCCAAATTCCCCGTTTTACCCCTGGTGGCAGCTGAGCCCTCTCTTTATCAGAGCTACATGGAGGGAGACCTAGTTTTGGAATTCATTAAAGATTCCTTCCGAGGTAATACGGTTAGTAGGGATGTCAATGTAGCTCGTAACCCGTGGGCTGGCCTGAATAGCCCGCCAAATTTATAGGGTTAGGGCTGGAAATTTCTAGCCCGATAAAATCAAAACCCGATTAGCCCGCACACGATTAACCTGCAACTCGTTAGGGCCAGACCCGAAAACCCGATGGACTAGCCCAAAAACTCGATAAAATTTCTATTAATCTATTTTTTACTTCTAATTCGACACTTCATTGATTAATTTTAACTAAAAAAATAACTTTCAATTTTATATGAAATATACAAATTTTATATTGAATTTTTATTAATATAATAATTAATAAATTAATTAAAAACTTCAAATTCACTAAAAAAATATTTAAATATCTGAAAATGCATTAAAATTTCACGAAATATCTCAAATATTAGCATTTGATCATGTTTATGATTGAGTTTAAGCATATATCTCAAATATATCATAATTAAATATTTTACATTGTATGAATATTAGTAATTTTAATCATTATTTATTAGATTGATCGCATGTTAATATTATCGGTAGCAACCCGATTAACCCGCCGGCCTAGCCCGAAACCCGAGCTTTTAGGGTCAGGGTTGAACTTTTATAACCAGAAAGAAATCACAACCCGAGTAGTTCGCACCCGACTGACCCGCAACCCGAGTAGGGTTGGCCCGAAATCCGACGGGTCGGCCCGTTTGACATCACTAACGGTTAGTGATGGAGTACGTTTAGTGAGATGGACTATTTGGCTAAGGAATTGGGCCACAGTCAAATATTGCCCATAAATTAATCAGAAAACAGTAATACTCATAAAAATTTAAGAGGAAACTTGAGTGTAATCTGTAATTTTCTCGATCTAGGCTTGATTGCTCCACATTTTCAATCCAATGGAAGGGAAAAATCATTGCTTCTTACGATATCGTTAAAAAGTACAACCCTTAAATCCTTTTATCCCAGTACATTCAACTCAATGATGAAAACAGAAACAGAGAACCCTAGCGTTTCTTCAACTGAGACATCATGATTTTGTTCCAACTACAAATAGGACATGTAACAGCGATAAATACCAAACAATGCCTAGCAGAGAAACACAAAAGAAGGTAATTAGTCATACTTGAGCTGCTGCAGCTTCATCACCTCTCCTATCGGCATCCTTAGCGCGCAGAAATTTAGGGGTTTGTGGGCATTGGATCAACGACAGCGTCACAGGGCCCATTGATTTCATTGGAAACAACAACCATCAATAGATCAGGCACTGATTGATTGAATATAGTCGTACGGTTGTACACTTGAAAACATTAAGTTCGCGTTGCCTAAGAGTGTCCACTGTGAGGCGGACGTCCCCAATAGCCCCGCCTCTTTTTTTATCTACAACCTCAATTTTTTTGTCCGCACCCAAAAAAAAAGTTTCCGCCACTATAGGCGGACACTTCCAATAGCCCCGAAATTTTATAATCAATTTTCATTTTAATTTTTTTCTTTAGTTTTAAAATCATCGGAATTTAAATAATTATAAAACGAGGTAATTGGGACCGAATATTCGTTGTATTGGAAACGGTAAAATTATACAACGAACATTTAAAACAAAATACAAATAAAAACGTCGGTGATTCGTCGTCTTCACCGTGCATTTTTAGAGAGTGAAAATGGTGTAAATCGGAAGGGGGCGCCCGGCGCGCCTATCGCCGTGCACTATAGGCTGGCGATGCGATAGCCAACCGCCCCGTCCTCGCACATTTCTCGTCGAATGCCCATCCGCCCCGTTTTTTTCATCCGCCGCGGGCCGGACGTCCCACGCACTATAGACCGCCCCGCCGTCGCCCCCATCGGGGCTATAGCTGCGCCGGTATTATAGTGGACACTCTAATGCATAAGGCGCTCGCCTCCAGAGCGGGAGATTGTGGGTTCGACTCCCATCGTGAACCGATTATTTCATTTTCCAGAAAATATTTATGTTCTTGTTCAACGTAGGGGTGAGCAAAAAAACCGGAAACCGAATATCCGAACCGAACCAAACCGAAATTTTGAAATTCGGTTCTATTTTTTCGGTTTTTCGGTTCGGCTCGGTTTTAAAAATAAAAAAAATTCGGTTTAAGACAACCGCCCCGTCCTCGCACATTTCTCGCCGAATGCCCATCCGCCCCGTTTTTTTCGCCCATCCGCCCCGTTTTTTTCGCCCGCCGCGGGGCGGACGTCCCACGCACTATAGACCGCCCCGTCGTCGCCCCCGTCGGGGCTATAGCCGCGCAGGTATTATAGTGGACACTCTAATGCATAAGGCGCTCGCCTCCGTCCCACGTTACTTGAGGCGTTTCTTTTCGGCACGGAATTTAAGAAAGTGGTGTTTAGTGAGGTAAATAAAAATAAAATAAAGTAGAGGAGATGATTAAGTAAGAAGGGGTAAAGTAAAAGAATGAATAAAGTAGATAAGATTAAATGTTTTGTTTTTAGCTAAAAAATGAAATGATTCAAGTAACTTGGGACCATCCAAAATGAAATATGATTCAAGTAACTTGGGACGGAAGGAGTATTAGATAGAAAAAATATATAGAGTGTGAGTCCTTACTTTCATATAATTTTACAATAAAATATGAATAAGAAAATGTAGTGGAATATAAATTCATAACAAAAAGTAGTAAAAAGTAGATAATAAATGAGACAGTTGAGGGAGTTAGTTATCAAAATTATAATGTTACTAGTAATTTTTATGGACAACTTAATATAGTAAAAAAGCTATTGATTATGAATACATATAATATTTTGAACTGAGTCAAGCGATTCTAAATTAACTTGTATCATTCCTTGCAGAGGGATGCAAGGTTGGCGACATGTTATGGATCGACAAGGAACTCCTAGTCGAAGTCGAAGTCGAAGTGGATGGAGTCTGTGAAAGTTGTTAGCTCTTGTGTTATGCAGATAGAAAACTGGATACATGGACCGACCATTTGACATTCTACAAACATGATTTGTGACGTCATCGTCCCAACATATTCGTTGTTCAAGGAAGTACTTGCTAGCCTAGTATCATGCATGTGCCCATTATATTAAGCACATTGCATAACATGATTACATTACATTGAATGAAAATACTACACCTTTTACGTAATTGAATTAACAACCAACTCTCCAAAATCAAGCTGCCCGCAATCATCTAAGGCCTTATCCCTGTCATGGATGACGTTTTTTACTTTGAATAAATAATGTATACAATTTTCATTTTAATAAATTTTTATTTTTTTAAATAAAAAATTCAATTTATTATGCGCATACATAATTAATGGTATAAAAATAAGTTATGAATGAAATATATGCATGGAATGTATGGATCAATAATAATGTTATGAATGTCATGAAAATGAGTGAATCATGTGATATGAATATGATCAGCGAATCGGCGACAGAGTGAGATGGATCAGAGAGAGTTGTCGGAAATTCTAAGGTTGAACAAAACACCTTCAGAGTTTTCAGCAACAATGCATTGTTCATCATAATCATTACACATGAGTAAATTCAAATCGTAAGATTTTTTTCCCAAAATTTCCTCAGATCTTCATACCCTGCATCACGAATTCACAAGACTATGATGTCGAGTATGCGGAGATTAGGGTTTATATGTTGGATATTAACTGCATCGAAATTGATTGGAATTGATGGAGCTTTAGGATCTCAGAATTCAGAAGAAGCATACGTCACGCTTTTGTACGGTGAAGAATTCCTGCTCGGCATCCGAGTATTGGGAAAGTCGATTCGGGACTCGGGTTCCACAAAAGATATGGTTGCTTTGGTCTCTGATGGAGTTTCCGATTATGCTAAACAGCTGCTTCAGGTGTGTGTTTCTAAACTAGATTCCGCGATTCGTTTTTCAAGGTGACTTGGGAAGGTTTATTTGTTCGTTAGTTTGATTATAGTGGATTCGAATTTGATCGTGATCAGCTTGGTTTAAAGATGAACTTTCTTTCTTTCCCGTTTAACAATAAGAAGAATTTTTATATTGAGTCTCTCTACTACATTGGGAATTATATCAACAAGTTTCTTGTTTTAGTTAGTTTTGAGATACTTCTCTGACCTGGAGACTGCAGGAATAAGGGCAGACAGCTTCCTGCTCAGTCATTATGTGTGACGATTATATATGGCGAAGAGTATGATTGGGACGATGGTTATTGTTATTTTCTGAGCGTGTATCTTTGTTGAGATGATGGCTACCTAGCATGATGTTGACGGACGAATACTGTTCTGTAACCTTTTCTTACTCTGGATAATCTTATGTGTGATTATTTTTCAATCATGCAGGCTGATGGTTGGATTGTGAAAACAATTAGTTTACTAGAAAATCCCAATCAAATACGCCCAATGAGGTTTTGGGGTGTCTATACGAAGCTTAAAATATTTGATATGATTGACTACAAAAAAGGTGATGTTCTATCTAGCAAGATTGAGTTGAAATTAGTTTGTTGGTGCGGAAATCTGATGCAGTTGTTGTTCATCATGTACATTTTTCTTTTACATCTTGGCAGTGGTGTATCTTGATGCTGACACAATTGTAGTGAAGAACATTGAAGATCTTTTCAAGTGTCAAAAGTTTTGTGCCAATTTAAAGCATTCGGAAAGGTTGAATTCTGGAGTGATGGTGGTTGAACCATCAGAAAAAGTATTCAAGGACATGTCCAGCAAAATAAATACAATGTATTCTTACACTGGAGGTATGAGTCGATTATTTTACATGCTTAATATATTATTATATGATTTGCTCGTACTTTTTTTCTGAAGAATGGGGTTTTTCTTAGTTTGTTTCTTGTTAGGTTGATCTTTTATTCTTCCCCGTTATTCAAATGGAATATCATATGGCAGGTTATGATTGCAAGTTATTGTTGTGCATCCATATGAAAGATGTTGAACATAACCATATACTCCATAATCCAGTTGGATTCCTCAATTAATTAAGAACTTAAGATGACACCTTCTCCATGTTTGGTTTGAGGGTAATGTTTAACTTTGACATTTCTTGCTAATCTTTCTCATCTTTTACTGTGTAGGTGACCAAGGATTTCTGAACTCATATTTCCCGGACTTTGCCAATGCACGCCTTTTTAACCCTCAGGCGTCTCCGGAGGAATTGAAGTCTAGACCTATACCTCAAATGGAGAGACTTTCTACTATATACAACGCAGATGTTGGTCTTTACATGCTTGCTAACAAGGTATCATTCTTTACCTCTAATATGATTCATCATGTGTTTCATTGCTTCTATGTGGCTAACCATATGATTATCACCTGAAAAGTATGATTCTTTTCCTCTTTCTCTCTCTCTCTTGTTTTTTAAATGTCTAAAACAGGGTTAGTAACTTCTAAATACTATAACTGCTTATAACACTACCTGCTGTTCGAGCCCTTGCTTGAGGAGGGTCAACTACCTCTAAGTCATAGATCTTGCCTGCTTTCGTAATCATCTTTATGCTTGTTTAAGTATTACTTTTCCATTTTCTCCTTGGGACTTCCTAACGAACGGATGTCCCATGTTCATTCCCCATTGTTGTCCCCTCCCCCAACTCAAAGAAAGTATGATTTCTATGTTTTCTTATGGGTAGATTGAGAGTTTATCCCATGTTTATATATTCCGGCAGATGATATAAATTTAAAAAAGAGGTTTAATGTGAAGATGGCTAGTTATTTAAAAGCAATGATTCTGTAGTATATGTACTATATTACAATCCCTTACATCCTTTGGATTTGTGTCTATTACACATTGAGAAAATGCAAGTTGGTGGTCACAATCATAATGGATAGCAAATAAAGGTTATTTTGTGTGAGCAAATATTTATGTGTTCTTTGTGACAGTTTTGAATTCCATATATTGTTGAGATATAGTTGTGGACATTTGCAATCTGAGGACAGTTAACTATGCATATTTGGACAAGAAGTGCTAAGGGGACACTACAAGTGTATACCTGAGCAATAGAATAATCTATGAATTTCTTTAATTAAGAGCAGTTATATATGATTGCATGCATGGTTGGGTTGAAGATGTTTTTTCGCCCCAATTGTAGATATTAAACCCAGCTAACTCCATTAAATCAAATCGGGGCAATGTTAAGGCAAAAATGAAAAAATGTTGGTCTGATTTCCTTGGCCCTTCTTTCTTTTTTCTTTTTCAACCTCTACATTTCTTTTATAATGGCAAAATCAATATATTATATTTTCTGGAGTTGCTACATGTTTATACCAGAGAAGACAAAGTGTGGAACATATAGTTAGGCAGGTGACTCATGCTAATTTGCAATTAAAAGAGTCACCCACAAGTGTACGGGATATGTAGCACGTGACAAGTTAAATTATCAAACCATAAGACTAAAATGCTAGAATGAATATTATGATGCAATGTCAAACACTATTTAGACTAATGAAAGGGGTTTTTGGTTTTTGTTATCTAAAGACAATAATAAACTAGGAAACAAAACAATAAAGATCAAACAACCAAAGAAAGCAAACAAAGAAAGGTTTTCAAACAATCTAGAAAAGGTGGGGATATGGATCCGTTGGTATGGATCACGGTTGTCACCTATGGATCATGCTCATCTATTGGGTCTCATGTGCGGTTAGGAAGGTCAGGATGATTGGTTAGACTCCCTCTCAGGTGCATCTAATACGTGGGTTAATCTCTAGTGTAGAAGTCTCCTCCATAGAATTCGAGATTGACTCCCAAAAATAACGGACCCAAGTCCTCTCTCTAGTTCATGCATCTCTCAATCACATGTAATGCATGGAGTTCTTGATTATTCAACCATTCTAATCAAGCATCTCTCAATGACAATAATTAGAACAAGATGCATCAAATTAGTAGCTAAGCAATTAGATAATAAAAGTTCAATAATCAACAAAACCAACACAAAGAGATAGATAAGCATCAATTCAAGGATCAACCCATGGATTCCATACAAACTTCACCAAATCCCTATAGAAATCTAGCTACTCATGATCAAAGTCAAAATAAAATGAAATACACAGGATTCGGAACAAAACATGGATGGAAATAGAACTAGAACTCCCTATAGGTGGAATTGATGTTGGGGAATCTTCTCCTTCAATCTCTTGAAAGTGGAAGTTCCTTGCCTTAAAATCTTCTTCAATCTATTGATTTCTTGCTTAATTTGGTAATGTGGAAGTTGGGGATCAAAATATGTAAATTCCCTTTTATACTTGGAATGAAAAATGGGCAAAACTATGAAGTTGTCAAAAACACCCGACTGGGTGATTTGTAGCTGTCAAAACACTCGATCGGGTGTTTTGTCTGGATCCCGTAATTCACTTCTTGACGGATGAAAAACTCCCGGCCGGGCGAACCTACTGGAATCCTCCTGGAAAATGCCCGAACGGGCGTTTTTTAGTGTGAAAAACACCCGACATAGTGAACCTTCTGCCTCGGCTTGTTCAGTCTATTTTCCGCTCGTTTGAACCTGTTTTCACTACAAAACTTCAACAAACTCATTAATTGACTTAATTAGTGTGTATGTGGTGAAAAACCTATATTAAACACCTTAAATTATCAAAAACGCGACTTAATCACCCATAAAACAATCTTAAACTATGAGTTTGTCAGTTGGATTATGTTTTTCAATTAAAAGAACATTGCTTATGTAGAAGGAATGCTCTGTCGTAAAGTTTTGTGAAGACTATGATAGTTTTCATATTTTAACACGTGCTCTTCTTTCCAGTGGATGGTTGATGAGAAAGAACTCCGTGTTATTCATTATACACTTGGACCTCTTAAACCTTGGGAATGGTGGACTCATTGGCTTGTTAAGCCTGTTGATGTGTGGCAGGTACGGATTATGTTACCGATTTCGTACATCATAAATGGTCTTATATGCTTTTCGTGATGGCTGTCCTTGATGTTATATCTATTCTTTTCGTAATCAGTGATGAGATATTTTTTTTTTTTTGATAATTTAGAATGCTCGAATAGAGCTTGAAGAAACTCTTCCAGGAACTGGAGGGGGTCAAAATCCAAATGAAGATCTTTTAGTCAAATTTCTTATTCTGCTTCCACTTGCGTTCTTTGTTTTCAGTTATTGTCACTCATCCTTACAGGTTAGTCTGTGGTTTTTTTCCGTTGTACGGATCTTCTTTATCAGATTCACTAGGGTTGACATTTTAAGTTATTACTGCAGACACGACCACTGATTGATCATATCAGACACCTATACTATAACTTGAGATCTGGAGGAGTACTTGGTTATCCTTCTGTAACTGCCTCCACCATCAACTCAAACCAACAGGTTCCTTGTGAATGAAATGTTTATTGAGCATATTTCCCTATCAAACATAGTTGACAATTTGACATTCATATTCTCCTTTATACGAATAAAAATACATAAGAGGAATACATATAGAACTCATTAATCATTATACATTAATCTACATGATCAAGCTGCCGGTCATGTGTTTCAGTTTAGATCTAATTCTGGTATATGCTTTTAAGCATGTTATTCAGCCTTACAACTTGGAAAGATCTGATATATTTACTATGATAATGTATGGAAACACAGTTTCCTAACGCAGCTCTGGGCAAACTTCCTACTTTTCTGGGTGCAATATCGGTGGTTGTTTGCTTTATGGCCACTCTAGTTTCCCTTGCACTTTCATTTTCAATTGTGCCTCGACAAGTTATGCCATGGACTGGTTTGCTCCTTGTGTATGAATGGACATTCACAGTGTTCTTCTTATTGTTTGGAAGCTATCTTAACATAATCCATCAATGGGGAATATATGTGGCCCATCAATCATCTTTCCTCTCACATCCCGAATCTTCAGAATATGATTCTGGAAAAGGTATATTCATAGTCGATCTCGTTAGCGTCTTGCATCTTCGGATCATAAAATTTGTTGATGTTTTTTCTTAAAAGGTCATGTGCGACAATTGTCATCTTGCAATGTTGCTACTTGGTATTATGGGTTAGGGATGGCATCTTTTGCTCTGGCAATTCCTCTGTTACCTTGTTTTCTTGGAATTACTGCTCTATTTTTGAGGTATTATATGGTCTCCCCTCACTCCTTTTGATATCTTTGCGATAGATCAAGATATTTTCATCATGCTAGCCAAATAAGTTGTGGAGAAAAAGAGTCTCCACAACTTTTTTTTCCGTTTTGGATGAGTTATGCAGTTGATGATGATAATTTAATAAAAGTGGGAAGTGGGATATTGCTAGAAAGATATGCATCACACTAGAGATCTTTCAGGAGTAATGGACAATTTGAACTGAAGCTACTATTGCATGCTTGCCAAATGCCAAGTGAAGGGTGTCTTGATTTTGTAATACAGGTTAGGTTTGATGGTAGCAGTAGGCATTGTATTGGCATCGGTTATGACCTGTGCTTCACAACACCTTGCAATGAGAGCATTTCTAAGAGGCATTGAAGGCAGGGGGAGGGGGAAATCACCCAATACCACCCTCCATTTTTGTTCCATCTGCTAGTCTGCACTGCACCACTAATTTTGTTGTAAGCTTATTAGCTTGTCTCTTCTTCATATTTTTTATGAGTTTTATTCTCTGTAGTTTATGGCTAAAACGTTCTTTCAGTTTCATTTTGCATTACCCAATTAATTATTGTAGTAATATTTATGTGTTTTTGGTTTTTGGATTACTGTATATAGGGCTGGCAATTTTTGACACGACACGATAACACGACACGAACCGGCACGAAAATAATGGGTTTGGGTCAGAGCTTATTGGGTTCGTGTCCTTATCGGGTCGACCCGTTAATGACACGAAAATTTCGTGTCGTGTTCGTGTCGGGTTCGTGTTATCCGTTAACAATACGTGTCTGTGTCGTGTTCGTGTTATCCGTTAACAAATAATATTTTAATATTATTAATTCTTATTATTTTCATTTTTAATAGGTTTAACCGTTATCAGGTCGTGTTGTTATTGAGTCGTTATCGTGTCATCTCGTGTACGTGTTATTATCGTGTCGTGTAGACCAGAATTGGTTCGTGTCGTTAATGGGTTCGTATCGTGTTCGTGTCGTGTTCGTGTCTGAGGGTTTCGTGTCGTGTTCGTGTTCGTGTTTGAGGTTTTCTTAACGGGTCGTGTTCGTGTTTGTTGTTATCGTGTTCGTGTCGTTATCGTGTCGACACGATAACGACCCGACACGCACGATTTGCCACCCCTAACTGTATATGATTTTGTTTTGTCATCCACACACCTTACTCACTACCTTAGTGATCATCAATGTCTCTATAATTAATATTATGTCTTCTTAAATAGGTATTTCTTGAAACCTGAGTTGAATCAATTTATATCACTTAATCATAGATGAATAGAGGCTAATATTTACCTTAACTTCTAATCGAGTCGGACTTTCAACTACAACGCAATAGTTACTTCCTGCAAAATGTGAGCTAAAAATCCCGTTGTTTGATTGGTCATTTGAAATTTGAATGCACGAAGATGTTGCCCTATTTGTGCTATAGCCACTGCCATATTTGAGGAGAACTTCAATTTGAAAATCAAATAAAAACCCTCTATATGAGGATTAATTTTCCCAAATTCTATATCATTTATTGAGTTATCCATAAAATTTCATCCAATTTGGAACTGGCATAGATATGGCAAAAAACTTATCTTAGTTGGGTATATTCTTTCGTCAAATTTTCAGTTCTTTTGTGTTTTTATTAATTTTTTTGTGTATTGTCTTCTTCGTTTGCTTTGCTATTTTGATTACAAACCACTCGACGTTTTTTGATTGGGGAGGATATGAGTGAGGAACAACCCACCCCTACTAAAATCAAAACCTTATTATGACAGCTGCTGAAATTGAGTGTGGGGAAAGAGATATAATATGGAAAGTCCTACAAAATTCTACATTCTTGTGTGGATTTAATCAAAGATGGTGGTTTTGTCTCTAATTTATGTCATTCGTTTGTATTTTTTTTTGTTAACCGAAGAGAGAAATAGTTTATATTAGGAAAAAAAATTAATTATTAATTTTAGTATGTTTTTTGTATAATATTTTTAAATTGTGATAATTTTTTTCACATAAATGTAAAAACGATTGTGATATTGAACATGGAGTACTAGGATATTGGATATTACATATTTTTCCTACGCCTTGGAGTTTGACAATGATAGTGATGGCCGTGTTTGTTTGACATAGATTATGTATTAGGAAAATAATCTAATTTTGAATTGTAAAATTCCTGTATTTTTTGAAAATGGGAAAATAATATAATTTCTAATTATTAAATTTCTATATTTGGTAAAATTATAAGAAAATAAGAAAAGGAAACTAATTCCTAAAATCAGGGAAAGTTAATGTAGAAATTTAAGGATTCTTTTTCCTCTTCTAAACCTAGATATTCTTTTTCCCGTAATTTGGAAAAGCGGTTTCTTCCACTACTCATCAAATATCTCATTTCTTCCACTACTCCATAACTATTTTATTTCCGACAAATTTTATTAATTCTACTCAGCTATATAGACACGGGATTGATTATGTACAAATGAATTTTATTTCTGCTAAATTTTATTAATTCTAATCATAGCCACGAGTTTGATTATGTAGAAATGAATATTTTATATTAAAAAAAAACCAATTATGCCCCCTTCAAACATTTGAAGATTATTTTGATTTAAGTGTGCTATTTTAGTTTTGTTTAGCTGATTATATAGATTATTTATTGTTCATTTTTATTATTTTAATTTTAATTGTAATGTAAAACAATACTACCTTCGTCCCACATTAAGTGTCATATTTAGTGTGGGCGCAGATTTTAAGAAATGTAAAGAAAAGTGAGTTGAATAAGTTAGTGGACTATGGGTTCCCCCCCCCCACACACACACACACACACACATATATATATATATATATATATATATATATATATATATATATATATATATATATATGTGTGTGTGTGATCAAATACAAATTCTCTATAATACAAGTTATACAAACTGATGTCAACGGAGTGTACAAATTCTGTCAACGGGGGGGCTGATGTCAACGTGTGTACAAATTATGTCAACGGGGCAGATGTCAACATGGTGTACAAATTATGTCAACGGGAGTGTACAAATTCTAATTGTTCGATGTCAACGGAGTGTACAAACTGAGTGTACAAACTGATGTCAACGGAGTGTACAAACTGAATGTACAAACTGATGTTAACGGGGGGCTGATGTCAACGGGGTGTACAAATTCTGTCAACGGGGGCAGATGTCAACGGGGTGTACAAATTATGTCAACGGGGGTGTACAAATTCTGATTGTTCGATGTCAACGGAGTGTACAAACTGATTGTTCGATGTCAACGGAGTGTACAAATTCTGATTATGTCAACGGGGGTGTACAAATTCTGATTGTTCGATGTCAACAGGGTATATATAGAGGTGTGATCAAATACAAACTCTCTATAATACAAACTATACAAACTGATGTCAACGGAGTGTACAAATTCTGTCAACGGGGGGCTGATGTCAACGGAGTGTACAAATTATGTCAACGGGGGCTGATGTCAACAGGGTGTACAAATTCTGTCAACGGGGGTGTACAAATTCTGTCAACGGGGGTGTACAAATTCTGATTGTTCGATGTCAACGGAGTGTACAGATTTGTAGGAAATGTTGACATTAGAAAAATATCTTATATTAACCGTTGATTAATTGTATTAAGTGAGTAGGATTAAAGTTTGTATAGTTTGTATTATACAATCATATATATATATATATAGAGAGAGAGGTGTGATCAAATACAAACCCTCTATAATACAAACTGATGTCAACGGGGGCTTAAGTCAACAGGGGCTTATGTCAACGGAGTGTACAAATTCTGTCAACGAGGGGGAGGGGGGCTGATGTCAACGGAGTGTACAAATTCTGTCAACGGGGGCTGATGTCAACAGGGTGTACAAATTATGTCAACGGAGGTGTACAAATTCTGATTGTTCGATGTCAACGGAGTGTACAGATTTGTAGGAAATGTTGACATTAGAAAAATCTCTTATATTAACCGTTGATTAATTGTATTAAGTGAGTAGGATTAAAGTTTGTTTAGTTTGTATTATAGAGGGTTTTTAGTTTATCACACCCCTATATAGATATATATATATATAATCCCATTATTTAGAAATTTAGTCTTAAAGACCAAACTAGAAACTAAATTAGGGCCCTTAGATCTTGACTTTAATGGATGAGATTAAACCATGTCTCATGAATTTGTTACTTCATTATATAAGCAATATACTTCAAATTAGAGGTATTTCGGTCAAATTACATCTAGGGTAAAAAAAAATCACCCATGCTTCTCCTCATTCACGCCGCTCCTCTTCTTTCTCATCTCTCCCACTCTTTTCTTCTTCAAATCAAAGAATAATTCTCCAAATCGAAGAATTCTTCTACTAATCGACGAATCTTCTTCAACAAAACGACGAATCTTCTTCTACAAAGCGACGCTCAGCTTTTACTCCAAATCGACTCTCATTTCTACTGCAAATCGACACTCAAACGATGATTCTCTGCTAAAATCGACGACTCCATAACTTCCTCATCAAAATGGTTGATACTCGAAAATCTTCGACGGAAAATTCTGACCGCCAGTTGCGTTCCGGCCGAACTTCTGGTGAAGGTAATACAGCTTTGAAGCTTTTCAAAGATCTTACACTTAATTTACTTCATCTAATTCCTAACTTTGATTCTGATTTTTGTAAAAATAGCACAACAATATACTCGCAAGCATCCGACTAAATCAAAGACGGTCAAACAAGCAACTCACAAGCTCGATGCAGATCTTGGAAAAAAAATTCCAGATCCAGAAGGTAAAACCTAGGATTTAAATTTGTAAAATGAAGTAACATACTCTAATTATGAACTACATATTTCCTGTATTGCATAGTTTTAGGATTTTTGGATTAATCTAAACTGCTGTGTTCTTTCGACATTAATATGAACTACATATTCTTTTTAATGAAGTAGTAAATTGATAAGATGAAGTAATAAATTATGATGATGAAGTAATATAAATGCTCTGTTTAAACAGTAGGGTTTATGACTGAAATGAAGTAATAAAACATTATAATGAAGTAAGTGACTCTAAAAATGAAGTAATAACACTTAATAATGAAGTAACATAGTATTCTAAGTGAACAAAATGGATGATATGTTGTATATTAATTTTGTGTTTGTTATGTATATGTAAAACTTCCTCTCCAACTAGGAAGAATCCAAGTAGTTCTCCTCAAATGCCTGGTACCAAAGGTAAAAGTTAACTGCATATTAACTGAATTCAAGTGAAATACATATTCTATTTAGTGAAGTAATAAATTTGTAAAATGAAGTAATAAAACATTATAATGAAGTAACAGACTCTAATTATGAACTACATATTTCCTGTATTGCATAGTTTTAGGATTTTTGGATTAATCTAAACTGCTGTGTTCTTTCGACATTAATATGAACTACATATTCTTTTTAATGAAGTAGTAAATTGATAAGATGAAATAATAAATTATGATGATGAAGTAATATAAATGCTCTGTTTAAACAGTAGGGTTTATGACTGAAATGAAGTAATAAAACATTATAATGAAGTAAGTGACTCTAAAATTGAAGTAATAACAATTAATAATGAAGTAACATAGTATTCCAAGTGAACTAAGTGGATGATATGTTGTACATTAATTTCTGTGTTTGTTGTGTATAGGTAAAACTTCATCTGCACCCAAGAAGAATGCAAGTAGTGCTCCTCAAGTCCCTACTGAAATCCCTGCTACCAAAAGTAAAAAATGAATTTATATTTAATGTGCACTTAATGAAGTAACATAGTATTCCAAGTGAACTATCTATGATTGTGGATGATATGTTGTATATTAATTTGTGTGTTTGTTATGTATAGGTAAAACTTCCTCTGCACCCAAGAAGAATGCAAGTAGTGCTCCTTAAGTCCCTACTGAAATCCCTGCTACCAATGGTAAAAAATGAATTTATATTTAATGTGCACTTAATGAAGTAACATAGTATTCCAAGTGAACTATCCATGATTGTGGATGATATGTTGTGCATTAATTTTTTGTGTTTGTTATGTATAGGTTATAACTTCCTCTGCACCCAAGAAGAATGCAAGTAGTGCTCCTGAAATCCCTCACAAAAGGTAAAAAAGTCTCCTTAAAGCATAGATGCATGAAATATTGAATTGATATGATTAAGTTAACTGCATATTAACTGAATTCAAATGAACTACATATTCTATTTAGTGAAGTAATAAATTTGTAAAATGAATTAATGAAACATTATAATGAAGTAACAGACTCTAATTATGAACTACTTATTTACTGTGTTGTGTGGGTTTAGGGTATTAGGATTGAACTTGACTTCTGTATTGTTTGCACATACAAATGAACTACATATTCTTTTCAATGAAGTAGTAAATTGATAAGATGAAGTAATAAATTATGATGATGAAGTAATATAAAATGCTCTGTTTAAACAGTAGGGTTTATGACTGAAATGAAGTAATAAAACATTATATTGAAGTAACAGACTCTAAAAATGAAGTAATAACACTTAATAATGAAGTAACATAGTATTCCAAGTGAACTATCTATAATTGTGGACGATATGTTGTATATTAATTATGTGTTTGTTATGTATAGGTAAAACTTCCTCTCCAACTAGGAAGAATGCAAGTAGTTCTGAAATCCCTACTGGAAAACCTGTTACCAAAGGTAAAAAATGAAATTAAAGCATAGATGAATGAAGTATTGAATTCATATGATTAAGTTAACTGTGTATTAACTAACAAACCTCATATATAGGTAAAACTTCCTCTCAAAAGAAGATGAATGCAAGTAGTTCTGAAATCCCCACTGAAATCCCTGCTAAGAAAGGTAAAAAATGAAATTAAAGCATAGATGAAGTAAGATCGGTAAAAAATGAAATTAAAGCATAGATGAAGTATTGAATTCATATTGAATTCATATGATTAAGTAAGATCGGTAAAAAATGAAATTAAAGCATAGATGAAGTAAGAAAGGTAAAAAATGAAATTAAAGCATAGATGAAGTATTGAATTCATATTGAATTCATATGATTAAGTAAGATCTTGATCATTATCTAATTTTTAATGTGTTGTATTTTTTTATGTAGCAAAAGGTTCATCTGTATAGAAATTGGATGCAGCTCAAGGGACCAAAAATTCTATTCCGGAAGATAGAAAGTGAAGTCTAAGCTATTTTTATTTTGAAATATTGAATTGACATGGTGTAGTTAACTAGTATGTATTAAGTAATGAAATCTAATACCTATTATATGAAGTATATATAACTGTAGCTCATATAAATGCATATAACTGTGTACATAGCTAAAAAGTGAAGTATAACCTAGATAAAAAGTGAAGTTAACTGGTATGTAAATTGATAGTAATGAAGTTAATGCCCTACTATGTAAACTATGAAGTAGTAAATTGATAAAATGAAGTAAAAAAACATGATGATGAAGTAACAGACTCTAATTATGAACTACCTATTTACTGTGTTGTATGGGTTTAGGGTTTTAGAATTGAACTTGACTGCTGTGTTGTTTGTACATACAAATGAACTATATATTCTTTTTAATGAAGTAGTAAATTGATAAGATGAAGTAATGTAAATAACCTGTTTTCATATAACCTAGTTACTGTGCTTAGACCTTGACCATTATCTAATTTTTGATGTGTTGTATTTTTTATATAGTCAAAAGTTCATCTAAACAGAAATTGGATGCAGCTAAAGGCTCCAAAAGTTATGTTCTAGAATGTAAAAAGTGAAGTTCAAGTTATTTTTGTTTTGAAATATTGAATTGACATGGTGTAGTCAACTAGTATGTATTAAGTAATGAAATCTAATACCTATTATATTAAGTATCTATAATTGTAGCTCATATAAATGCATATAACTGTGCACACAACTAAAATGTGAAGTTAACTAGTATGTAAATATATAGTAATGAAGTTTCATGCCCTACTGTGAAAACCTATGAAGTAGTAAATTGATAAAATGAAGTAATAAAACATGATAATGAAGTAACAGGCTCTAATTATGAACTACCTATTTACTGTGTTGTATGGGTTTAGGGTTTTAGGATTGAACTTGACTGCTGTATTGTTTGCACATACAAATGAACTACATATTCTTTTTAATGAAGTAGTAAATTGATAAGATGAAGTAATGGAAATAACCTGTTTTCATATAACCTAGTTACTGTGCTTAGACCTTGACCGTTGTCTAATTTTTAATGTGTTGTATGTTTTATATATCCAAAGGTTCATCTCTATCGAAATTGGATGCAGCTAAAGGCCTTAAAAATTATGTTCTGGAAGGTAAAAAGTGAATTCTAAGCTATTTTTTAGCTTGAGGGCTAAATATTGTTCGGCGCTGATGTTAGCCGAAAACAGCCACGAAAGCTTCAACAACAAAATTGTTACAACAACATATTACGAAGAGGAAAGCAAACACATTGAAATTGATGTTGAGAAAATAATTGCAACATATTTAAAGAAGAAATGATCATTTTAGTAGATCAAATTTTGTATTCGACATACATCTGTTATGAGCATTGAATAAAGTACCACGCTTTCTAATGTTGTTCATTATTAGCCTATACTACTGCATTTGGTAACAGATTTAGTTCATTTTAGAAATCTTAGTCCATTTCAAAGATCTATTGACAAATGGAAAATATTTCATATAAAGTAAGATTAATAATCTACTCCTACAATATATTTTGTCTATTTTCTTTATGCTTGCAAAAAGTCTAAACAAATTCAAAATGTAAATGAAGTAAGAAACTACATGATTGAAGTACAGAAGTAAGGGAATGAAGAACATACTTATCTGAATGAAGTAAATTTGGAACAGAACTACTTGAACTAAATAGAACAACCAGCCTCAACATCGGATTTCCCTCTTTAAATGTTGTTCAATATTAGCCTGTAATACTGCATTGGGTACCATATTTATGTCATTTCAGAGATCTTAGTTCATTTTTGAGATCTATTGATTATTGATAAGTGAATGACAAATGAAAAATATATCAAAGTAAGACTAAGAAAAACATTATAATAAAGAAAAAAATAAACCATTATAAAAACACTTCAGTATATTCTCTTTAAGCTTACAAAAAGTTTTAACAAATTCAAATTTAAAATGTAAATGAAGTAAGAAATTACAGGACTGAAGTACAGAAGTAAGAGAATGAAGAACAGAAATATCCGAATGAAGTAATAAAACAATCAGCTTCAACATTGGTTTCTCCTCTTTTTCTTGTTCTTCTCCTCCTGTAGCTTGTCACAATTTCTTGAATCATGCTGACCAACCTCGCCACATTTTCCACATTTCCGACCATGCTTGGACATCTCTCTCATTTCCTTCTCAAGCCAGGAAAGACGTCGACCGGAACCTTTGGTTTTGAAGACATCTGGCGGATGAACATCTATTTGACTAGGGACATGTGATCCATAAAACTTCTCAATCATTAGTCTCTTTTCACTAATTGACAACACATTTCTCTCACCAAGTACTTCTTTTCTCCCTTCAGCCATAATTTGTCTAAATGCTCGAATTTTATCACCATCTCCTTCAATAAGCCGTGCAATATCATAAAAATCTCCATGCATATCCCTATACTCCCGCTTCGTCTCATCCACAACAATTGTAACGACCCGCTAAATTGATATTATTAGAAACAATATTATTAGCTTGAATACCTATATAAGTAACTTTTATACGATTAAATCCGAGCTACGATAGATTATCGTTGTTGTTTGTTTTGACGATAGGCAAGTGAATAAAACATGCAAATATATAATATATCTATATGAATATAAAAAAAATATATAAATAAATAAATAAGATCCCAAAAATCAAAAATTTTAATGTCCGATACATACGATAAAAGTCCAACAAAAATTTAAATTAATACATCTTTCGTTCTAAAGAAAATCGGGTAAATCAACAAGAGTAGCTCCGAACTGGAATTGGATTTTCCTGCACCAAATCAAACAAATAAACAAATAAAATTTTCTTTCCAAATGAATAATCGAATGCAATAAATCTGATGCAGATCATTTAAGATAGATATTCTAACATATCATTTATTACAGCATTAAATGTTAGCAGAGAATGCATTAAATGTTCTACAAAAGGAGAATGATTAAGGGGAAGAATGTTGGCAACTTGTTGCCAACAAACTTGCTGCCAACGTCTCATGCAGTTTTTTTTATATATACACATGTATAACAATCATTTTCTTCACCCCACATCACTATTAAACCCCAACTTCTTCCACATAGCAACAACTTGCAAAAACTTTCAGGAGATATCAGACATAACAGTGTGTGTTCCAGATTCAGTCATACCAAACACTTTTTACTTTCTACCTACTAAGGTAATATGTAACTTTCTTAACTTTTAATACAAATACATACATCCATGAAACATAAGACTTTTTAATGATGCATTAGACAACACCAAAAGCATGTGACTCTTATAACAATTATATGTAGATCTCTGAAATAAATATAGGAACTTATCTTAAATCAATCTGTAAATCTGCCGCGAGGAACTTCCGGCAGAGAGCTCGGCACTCCGTCGCCGACGGTGACAGCCCACGCTCCAAAAATTCGTCACTATTTTCGTTCTTTAGAATCTAAAATTTTGAATTTACAAGGTTACAACATCAAAAATATAATCTTTATAAACCACAAATGAAAAGAAAGGAAGTGGATGAACAAAAACAATCACCCTACCTGTCGGGAGTCGGCGTCGGCGGGTGGGGGAGATCTGGAGATGACGGTGGCGTATGTGCTGCGCACGGTGGTGGCGGTGCGTCGTCGCACTCGCTGCGGGGCGGCGGATGGTGGAGTAGTCCGTGAGAGAGGGAGAAGCGGTCACCGAGAGAGAGGGCTGAGGCGGTGCGTAGCAGCGGTGATCGGTGATGGCGGCGAATATCGAGAGAGAGAGGTGGAGGGGCGACGGCGACGGCGCTGGAGGGCGACTGGTCGACGGGAATTTCGAATTAGGGGAGGGATTTCCCTATTTTGTGTAATTGGGGAAGAAGGGGGTTTATAGTGATTGAGAGAGACGATAAGTTAATCTTAGATTTGGGCTTATTCATTGGGCTAGTTCTTTTATTTACTTGGGCCAAGGGAGTGAGGAAATTAAGATGAGCCCAGTTCTTTTAAAATCATAATGGCTGTTTTAATTGGAGGGAGGCCCAATTTTCGGATTTAGTTATTGTGGGTTAAAAATGGGAGAGAGACTCGGCCCAGTTTCGAAAATGGTATCTTTTGGGAGCAAATCTAATATTAAATTTTAGCCTTAGTTTTAGAATAAGATTTAATTAATGATTATATTAATTATTTTTTTTAATGATTTCTTCCAATGATGTAACTAACCTAACATAATTGAGCTTGGGACTTATTTTAGAGTTTTGCGTAAAATTGTAGTAGTGAATGGAATGCCACTTAATCGGAGCCGAAATAGCAAACGAACTAGTAATAAGTAATGTAAGTTCAAATAATGTAAGTTTAGAAATTTCGTAGTAGTAGTAATAATAATATTAATAAAGAAGTGCTATTAATTAAATTTCCCAATTTAATTAATATGCAAGTTTCTAAAATTTTCTAACGGAGAGCAAATGATAAAAGAAATAAAGTAGGGGCATGCATTCCTATAAGTATGTGAATTTCTCGAGTCTTATTAGTACGTTGTTTATTTTCAAAAAGGTTATCTCCTCAAATAAGGTCGGAGTAAGAAATTCAAGTTAAGGAAACTAAGCGATCAAGGTGAGCTTTCCTATACTAAAAAAATACAAATCGTATTTTATGAAAACACGAACACATGTTCGTGATTCTTACAGATGTTGTCTTGCCATAAATGTTTTTGTATGATGCCTATCTATTTGGCTAAGGCCAAAGGAATTATGAATGATGATATAAGTCGAATTCGGGTCCCAGTGAGGGTGGTGTCCCCGCTCGGACTAGTGTACACAAGCTACCTCTGATATGTTGGGCAGAGCAGGTGACCGAGGAAGGTGGCCACCTTCCCGGCACAAGGATACCTCTGACATGATGGGCAGAGAAGGTGACCGTGCGAGAACACCATCTCGACGGCACAATGTGATCAGATATGGCTAAGTACAGGAAAAAGGGATTGCAGTCCAATATGAATATTTTTAGTAAGCTCGGGCCTTTTCAATAAACCCCCGAGTGTTACTGTGATGATGGCTTGACAATATTTTCAAATGTATATGTGTAATTTTCGACAATGTGTTCACTGAGTACTTTTTGTACTCAGCCATGCATATATTTCTAAATGTGCAGGTTGAGCAGCGAAGTGGTGGAGGAAGTGCTATTGAGACAAGACATTTAATTCAGTCAGATCTTGACTCTCGGAGGTTCATGTCTTCATACATGGAACCGCGTTCATTTGCTTCCGTTGTACATCTTAAAAGACTCAGGTCTATTTTGTTCAAAACTCTGATATTTTGAAATTTTTTACAAATAATTACTCGAGTCTTCATGATCGAGTATCTTTCTTCTATGTATCAGCACTTAATTAGTCATGTCTCGCAACCAATATTTGATTTTATTTCCTTTATTTCTTTCCCGCTTCTTATACCCCCGCCCCTAGCCGCGATCAACCGTGTTTTCTATCCTTAGAAAATGCGGTCGTGACAGAGTGGTATCAGAGCATTCTTTCTCGCTCTGAACCCGAGAGTCTTCTTCGAAAATCTTTGGTCTAGACTTGTTCCAGTAGACTGTCTAATCGATGAAAATGCTCTTAGCACTTCCCTCCCATCGCGCTCAACGAGGAAAAAGGTAACTTGTTCTTTTTTCAAAAGAAAGTCAAGATATTTAAAAGTGTGAAATGGAGAAATAGCTCATGCAGTTAATTTGAGTGAACAGATGAAAATATTGAGTTTAAAGAAAGAGTTGATGTTTCTTGATTGGGTAACGTGCTTAAAGAAAGAGTTAATATGTCTTTTCTTGGCTAAAGACTTTGAATGTATGAATAAAAGGAGCAACTTTCCTAAAAAAAAGGTAATGGAATATGAAAGTATAAAGTATATGAGTCTGGTACCAATTGTTGAAATGATGTCTTTTTTTTGAGTTTGTGAAATGATACCTCTTTTTGAGTTAGTCATTGAATCATGTTGCTAGTATGGGGAAATCGAAATTTCCAAGAACTTAGAATACTTAGTTATGCGTTCCTTCTAGAACACAATATGAGCTCGAACTTAGAAGTACAATATGAACATTTCTCGCTTTCCCGAGCGACGAAAAGAAAATGGCGCGATAAGAAAGAAACTTCGATAAAAGCAATCTAACATAGAACAAAACAATGTTTCTGGAAAGATGATAGAAGTTGGATGCCATTTCTACGTCCCAATGACATGAATAATCTGGGTTAGTCATTGTCTTTATTGACAATCCAATCACTCCAAAGGGTCGTACCTTCGATCCAACTAATTGATATATACATATTTAGCAAGAGAATTGACTGCAACGTGACAAAGAATCCAGTCTTGCAAATAATAAGTAAGCAGAAACGACGTGTTACGAGGATGAGCGTTATGACGAATAGAGAGTACCAAAGAGTCGTAATCCCCACATATGGTCATCTGACGTGATCGTAAAGTGAAAGTAGCTTGTGACCAAAGTTTCCCATAACTCCTTTACCATCCTCTATAAAGAATTAAACAAGGGAGTATCACCATTGTAGTTAACCAAGAAGATTCATCAGCAATGCTTACTTGGATTCCCATGAATTCCATTTTTTTTTCTCGCACCCCTCTTGATCAAAATACCTTTTGTTGAATTAAGAACTTAAATGACTCCTTTTGCAAGGTAATGTGCCATTACTTTCCCTCTTCTATGTCAAGGTTGTGAATCACTTTCAGTTTTGAGCTTACTCCCTCATGTTTTCTGATAACCTCTAGTCACTACTGCCCTTCTTTACTCATTCTGTATAAAAGCAATACTTTGACTCTTTGAATTCTTGCCAACAAACTCTTATACTCGGAGCTGCTTTATTTATAGCCTTCAGAATGAACATGTTTCCCTCAACAATTGTCTTTTCAATGATATATTCCTCAAAGATCATTAGTGGACCTTTTTGTTTTCAAAAGTGCTTCTTGACAAGCTCTTTATTTTATATGTGTAATTCCCTCTTATTAATTCAACTACAATTATTCCATCATTCTTTGAGCTCTTCAGCAACTCCAAGTCTAAAGCAATTTGCTCTCTCCCTGAACTAGTTTGCTCTGATTGTCTTCTCTACTAGTCAATTTCCTTGAATTGATTATAAACTTTGTGAATTCGTTAACGTGATATAGTATCACGATATTGTTGACCCAAAAGGGTAGTTGCTTGTTATTCTTCTTCTCAAATCCACTTGAGACCAATCATTTTCAGTCTCATATATTTGAGCAGCCATCTGGTGAGACCTTAAACCTTTTAAATTGACCCTTTGTGTTTCAGACATACTTATTGACAAGCTCTTTGTTTTACATGAGTGCTCTCATCTTCTAAATTCAAAATATGACTATTGGCTCTTGATTTGAGCTTTTCTGCAGCTTCATATTTAAAGTTGGCATATTGCCTCTCCCTTGGCTAGTTTCCTCTTGTTGCCCTCTTCATTAGTTAGTTTCCTTGGACTGCTTATAAACTCTAAAACTTTCGTTGATATGATCTTCTATCACAGTGTTGAGCAAATTGCAATTGTTTATTTTACCTATTCTTTTCAAATCCATTTGTAACCAACCATCTCAGGTCTTACTGTTATCATTTGGGATACTCGAAACCTTCTCTTTATTTGACTGTTCATTTTGATTATATTATTGGCAACCTATTGTTGACATCTACATTCTCTTCAACATACCCTCACTTTCGCAATTTATTCCATCTGGCAAGCTCTTCCCACAATGAAATTCTCAAGTTCTATGGGTATAGCTCAAGCCTTTTGAAGTTGTATCTTTTCTTTTCTGGGAGTGAGCATAATGAGCCCAACTGAGCCTAGTCTTTGCACTTCATGAAACCTTTGTTGCAAGCTACTGGTGAGAGTTTGTGGTGAACCAAACACTCACGTAATTGAAATAATTATAATCATTTTGTTTTCATGGTTACCTTGGAGCCTACCCAAAGCAAGAACGATTAGAATATTTCTCTTGGAGTCCCAAATTCAGTTCCTATCAAAGTTAAAACTGTTAGACCACCTCTAAATTTCCTCGCGTGAGACCTCAAGAAAGCGCAAGACTGGCAAAAATCCTACGCCGATGAGCGTCGAACGGAATTGAAATTTAACATCGGGGAAAAGGTCTTCCTGAATGTATCCCTTCCAAAGGAATAACCAGATTTGGACTCAAGGGAAAGCTGAAACCACGATTTATTGGACCCTATGAAATTCTGGAAGAAGTGGGCCCAGTAGCATATCGCTTGGCATTACCACCCAACTTTGGGAACGTACACAACGTATTCCACATCTCCCAACTTCGAAGGTACGTGTTAGACCCAAAACATGTGATACGTCAAGAAGAAATCGCTCTAGAACCTGACCTGAGTTACGAAGAAAAGCCGGTAGAAATACTAGATCGAAAGGTGCAGTAGCTTCGGAATAAGTCGATTACTACCGTGAAGGTTTTGTGGAAAAACCACGGACAGGAAGAAGCAACATGAGAGCTAGAAGAGAAGATGAAGGAGAAATATCCCGAGCTTTTAGTCTAAACACTTCCTAAATTTCGGGACGAAATTTCTTTTAAGAGGGATAGTATGTAACGACCCGCTAAATCGATATTATTAGAAACAATATTATTAGCTTGAATACCTATATAAGTAACTTTTATACGATTAAATCCGAGCTACGATAGATTATCGTTGTTGTTTGTTTTGACGATAGGCAAGTGAATAAAACATGCAAATATATAATATATCTATATGAATATAAAAAAAATTATATAAATAAATAAATAAGATCCCAAAAATCAAAAATTTTAATGTCCGATACATCCGATAAAAGCCCAACAAAAATTTAAATTAATACATCTTTCGTTCTAAAGAAAATCGGGTACATCAACAAGAGTAGCTCCGAACTGGAATTGGATTTTCCTGCACCAAATCAAACAAATAAACAAATAAAATTTTCTTTCCAAATGAATTATCGAATGCAATAAATCTGATGCAGATTATTTAAGATAGATATTCTAACATATCATTTATTACAGCATTAAATGTTAGCAGAGAATGCATTAAATGTTCTACAAAAGGAGAATGATTAAGGGGAAGAATGTTGGCAACTTGTTGCCAACAAACTTGCTGCCAACGTCTCATGCAGTTTTTTTTATATATACACATGTATAACAATCATTTTCTTCACCCCACGTCACTATCAAACCCCAACTTCTTCCACATAGCAACAACTTGCAACAACTTTCAGGAGATATCAGACATAACAGTGTGTGTTCCAGATTCAGCCATACCAAACACTTTCTACTTTCTACCTACTAAGGTAATATATAACTTTCTTAACTTTTAATACAAATACATACATCCATGAAACATAAGACTTTTTAATGATGCATTAGACAACACCAAAAGCATGTGACTCTTATAACAATTATATGTAGATCTCTGAAACAAAATATAGGAACTTATCTTGAACCAATCTGTAAATCTGCCGCGAGGAACTTCCGGCAGAGAGCTCGGCACTCCGTTGCAGACGGTGACAGCCCACGCTCCAAAAATTCGTCACTATTTTCGTTCTTTAGAATCTGAAATTTTGAATTTACAAGGTTACAACATCAAAAATATAATCTTTATAAACCACAAATGAAAAGAAAGGAAGTGGATGAACAAAAACAACCACCCTACCTGTCGGGCGTCGGCGTCGGCGGGTGGGGGAGATCTGGAGATGACGGTGGCGTATGTGCTGCGCACGGTGGTGGAGGTGCGTCGTCGCACTCGCTGCGGGGCGGCGGATGGTGGAGTAGTCCGTGAGAGAGGGAGAAGCGGTCACCGAGAGAGAGGGCTGAGGCGGTGCGTAGCAGCGGTGATCGGTGATGGCGGCGAATATCGAGAGAGAGAGGTGGAGGGGCGACGGCGACGGCGCTGGAGGGCGGCTGGTCGACGGGAATTTCGAATTGGGGGAGTTATTTCCCTATTTTATGTAATTGGGGAAGAAGAGGGTTAATAGTGATTGAGAGAGAGACGATAAGTTGAGGGGGGGAGTACATGGTTGAATTAATCTTAGATTTGGGCTTATTCATTGGGCTAGTTCTTTTATTTACTTGGGCCAAGGGAGTGAGGAAATTAAGATGGGCCCAGTTCTTTTAAAATCATAATGGCTGTTTTAATTGGAGGGAGGCCCAATTTTCGGATTTAGTTATTGTGGGTTAAAAATGGGAGAGAGACTCGGCCCAGTTTCGAAAATGGTATCTTTTGGGAGCAAATCTAATATTAAATTTTAGCCTAAGTTTTAGAATAAGATTTAATTAATGATTATATTAATTATTTTTTTTAATGATTTCTTCCAATGATGTAACTAAGCTAACATAATTGAGCTTGGGACTTATTTTAGAGTTTTGCGTAAAATTGTAGTAGTGAATGGAATGCCACTTAATCGGAGCCGAAATAGCAAACGAACTAGTAATAAATAATGTAAGTTCAAATAATGTAAGTTTAGAAATTTCGTAGTAGTAGTAATAATAATATTAATAAAGAAGTGCTATTAATTAAATTTCCCAATTTAATTAATATGCAAGTTTCTAATGCGGTCGTGACAACAATATATGTTTCAATATCATCATCAAACCCACAATGCACAGCCTTGACAAATTTAGACTTCAACCAACGTCCTCCATATAACTCATTAGGGATTAATTTCGTTTTTTTGTTTCTCAAGACCCAAAAAATGTGACTGCATACAAGCTCAATCCTCCCAAACATCTTATAACTACATGCACATGAATCAAAAGATGTGGAGTATGACACAGTCCAGTTCTTCGAGAACTTGTCGTTGACTACATAAATCTTATTCTCACCAATGATTGACACTGTCACCATAGTGACATTGTCAACTGCTTCCTCAATCTCACTTTGAATTAGTTTGAATTCACTATCACTATATATTGTCGAAGCATGCTTCTCGAGGGCTGAATTTGTTTTCAAAGTTGGAATTGCGTTAAAATCCAAGTATTCTAGCCTATTGTTGTTGCTCCTTTGGCCATCCAATGCATTGTTGTAATTCATAAGAAATTCAACAAGATTAGAACGAAACTTGGAGTACCTCTTGCAGAATATGTTCTGAGATTCAGATATTGATGTGGTCTTTATTAGTGAACTCATTGGAAAATCCCTAAAGAATGCAGGCACCTGCAATTCATTAGTTAACAAATATGCTTCAGAATAATGACAGAAATACTTCAGCGTATAGAAAATATGTTTCCAAAGAAGGATACATACCCAAAATTTTCGTGAGGCAAACATCGAGGAAAATCACTCATTGTCCTTAAGCCCATATTTTCCATTACTTTATTCCATTCTTCATCAAATTCTTCAGGCTCTATCAACTCAGACCACACACAATTGTTTAACTCCTTTTTCAAGTCTTCATTGCCAAGTAGATTCTTTGGTAACTTTTCCACAACTTTAAACATGATGTGCCACATGCACCATCGATGTCTTGTATCAACAAGGACTCTTTCCACAGCAACCTTCATTCCCAAATCCTGATCAGTAATGATCAATTTTGGTGCAGAACCCATACATTTGACAAAACACCATGAGAAAAATCAGCATTTTCTTTAGATAATAAGCCTACACCAAATGCTACAGGTCTCCCATGGTTGTTTTTTCCTGTGAACGGTGCAAATATCATGCAGTACATGTATTACATCAATTCATCAAAAAGGAGGTTATAAATAGTTCATTCTGTAAGGTATATACTTCAGACATTAAGAGTTTTACTACATCCCAATAAGAATTCTAAATACTACTGCACTCACATCATTCCAGTGGACTATTAATTCATTATTGACTATTACTAGTACATTCTGTTGAGTTATTACATTAATTCAGTAAATGTTTCATGCATATGCAAGTTGATCACATCAATAATCATATCATTATAAACAACATATTGTTCGTACCTATTAGTTGAATAGGTTGTGTCAAACGATACTATATCACCGTAGAGATGGAAATTCTTCTTAGCAATGGGATCACACCAGAAAAGATGAGTGAGCCTATCCTTAGAGTTCACCTCAAAATCATAGGTGAATGCTGGACAATTCTCTTTCTTTCGGCTCATCTCATTAAGTACCATTTGTGCATCTGCCCCAGTAGTATATGCTCTCAAGTCGCGCCTATAGTTTCTAACTTCTACAACCGTGCAACCAACATAATCCAGCCAACCAAGAACCTCATTCGGCAACTTAAAAGTCAATGTAGGGCCTATGTTTGCACTTGCACAATCTAGTACAAATTTCTAATGCAATAGGTCAATGTTGCGATTCAGCCTCATGAATCGCTTATGGCGTAACTCCACCATATCATGATTATGGATTTCATCAAATTGATTGACAACATAACCAATTCCTTTACAAAACTTAAAAGCAATTTTAGCCTTGCAAAAACACTTCCTAGAAGAACGTCTACGTTTTGACTCATGCCCTTCCTCTTACCTTATCTACTGCACACAACATACAACCATGTGACATGATCCCCCTTCTTTTTTGATCCATGTTTACGAGTGTCAAACCCAACATGTCGTGCATACTTATTATATAACTCAGTAGCATCATCAAGTCTAAGAAAAATCTGTCCAATGTAAGGCTTCAGTTGGGATGGACAATCAGGTAAGTATGACACTGTTATAAAACATACAAACTTCTGTTAGTGGAAAATTTAAACAAAACAAAGCATATTCATTCAACAAGCATATAAGTTCATTTGGTAATATTACAACTTCATTTTAACCTGAAATTAGTTCATTATGTGTCGTATTGATCGCATATAAACTATTGTTAGTGGAAAATGAAAACTAAACAAAACATATTCATTCAACAAGCATATAAGTTCATTCGGCTGTATTACTACTTCATTATAATCCCATATTAGTTCATTATGGTTCGTATTGATCGCATACAAACTACTGTTAGTGGAAAATAAAAACAAAACAAAATATATTCATTCAACAAGAATATAAGTTCATTCCTCTATATTACTACTTCATTATAATTAAATATTAGTTCATTATGAGTCGTATTTATCTCATACAATATAGAGCATGTCAGCATATCATATTACGATAAAAAATACTTCATTAGTGTATTTGTTACCGCATTAATTCGACCTTTTACTTCCTTATGAATTTGTTTACACTATAGAATGAAAAAATTAAAAATTACAAACCTTCAACTGAGTTACTTTCTCCTTTTAGCTCTGAATCTGAATCTGAATCTGTATCGAATAGAGTGCCTCCTTGATATTGTAGATCATCCAGAATTGTTCCAATACTAGCTTCTTCATTATTGGTCGATGAAGATCCATCTTCAACCGCATAATTTGTCGGTGTTTTTACTACTCCATCGAGATGCTGATGAATTTCACGTGTGGAATTCTCCATGGATGACAATTGAGGCAGATCGTGAATTGAAGGAATTGCGAAAACTGAGGCAGATCGATTGAGAATTTGATGCAGATCGCGATTGATCGACGATGCAGCAATTGCAAAACGATCGTGATTTGAGGAAGCAAAACACGATGGAGGTAGAACGTGAATTGAAGGAATTGCGGATTGAGACAGATCGCGATTGAGGTAGATCGTGGAGATCGATGCAGATTGAAGAAGATGTTGATGCAGATTATACAACTAACGTAAATTGCGAGAAAATTGATGAAGATTGCGTAAAAATTGATGAAGATTGCGTGAAGATTGTGTGAAGATCGAAGAATTGAGAGAAGGAAAGAGATTCACGTTTTTTATGAAGATTAATAAACTGATTCCCGAAAATACCCCTCAGCATGTTTTTATTGAATAAATAATTAAATTAATTGTAAATTAATCCTAACCACAAGATTAAAAAATGGAGGGCCCTAATTTGGTCTCTAGTTCGGCCCTTAAGAATGGTTCGACATTGATCACAACTCTCTCTCTCTATATATATATATAGGGAAATGATCAAAACAAAAATGCCTTTAAATCAAGAAATACAGGCCGATTTTGGACCATAGGATTAGCTGATCTGATCTTAAGATTAAAAGATCTAATGGATCCATTAATTTCTTAAGTATTATTATTTTAAACATAAAAAAATCGTATAAGGAAAGAAATGATATTTTGTCAAGTGTCTTGTTATGGCAATCCCTACAATCTTGCATTATTCTTCTAGCAATTAAGATTCTTTGTGCGTGATTAATTAGATAACTGATTCAATATCATCAACTTCATCTTCTTCACCACTCCTCCGTTTTCTCCATATCCTCCATCTCCTTCATCGGCAATCCCTTCAATCTTCCATTATACTTATTCAAGAAAAAATATTGAAGATTTGTTCTTTGTGATTTACTTATACGCCAGAATTTTCGTGTGTTTGATATCCTTTAATACTTCGTCGTCTCATTCGTCTCCTTCATCTGCAAAAATGTTGAGATGTGTCATGAGTTCACGTTGGAGCAGAAAAATGACCTAGTTTATATAATGAATGACATGTTTGTATTATTGAATGACCTAGTAGAGTCCCCTCAAGATTGGAGAAGGCTTTGAAGCTTAAGAGCAAGCCTTTGCGTCAATGCAAGATATGTCAGGAGTGGGGTCACCATGATTCAAGGAATTGCGACAAATTCAAAGAGAAAGAAAAGCATCGGTCTAGAAGAAATTCTGAATTTTGATACCATGTATTCTCTTTTTTGAAATAACGTCAGTTTAAGTGTTTTTTTTGGACTCCATTTTATTTGCAATGTCAGGTTGTTTGAAATTACTCAGTTCGTTCAGGTTTGTATGAGGCACTCTAGTACTCAATAGTTTTATGTCATGACTAGAATATTGGATAATTATGACCCAATTTATCAATAAGTTTCCATGACCAAAATATTCGTTTAGTATGTCACAAAATATAGATGATGATTGGGTTATTGTTTGTGTATTCTTCGGTCGTATTAATATTTTTTTTAATATGTCAAAAACATAAGAATAATCTTGCATTTTACTTCAGTTTGTTTGATACGAACATTTCAATCAGAAATATATGAGGCATTCTGGTACTCAGTAGTTTTATGTCATGACTCGAATGTTGGTTTATTATGACACTAATTAACCATGCGATGCTATGACCCAAATATTCATTTATTATGACTCAATGTATCGAGTGATCAGCATCACATGGTATATCGTCTACAAGAAACAAGAGGAAAGCATTACAAGGTCATTGTAAGTGCAGTTTTACTCAAACGACTAATTTTTTATTCAAAAGGCCAACTTTAGGTCATTTTAAGTGCAATTTTCAGTCATAATAATATCGTTAGATGGAGAAAAGATTAGGTGTTGTTTGGGTCATTGTTGTTGTATTTTTCGGTCATATTATCGTGTGGTTAATCTTTAAATTTGTCGATACCAACAGAATAATTATACAGGCGAAGAGCTCTAATTGGTAAATTGCAGCATAAGCTGGATTACTAGTACATATACACTCCAAAAATAAATACAGATGAAATAATATATAGTAACAATAATATCCAGTTGATATATATAAAAAACATGGTCTAAAAAATGAGAATTACCAGGTCTAAACATCGTTTAATTAAAATAGTGGTAATCTATAAAGAAATGAACAAAAAGTGTCAGTAGTTTAAGGTATGACATAACCATTGATTAAGATCTGTAGTTTGCTATCATCTTTTCTACGTTGATCGGTGTTTTCTTGCTCTCCTTTGCATAATGTTTGGATGCCGCCTCTTTATTCAATAATGCGCAATGATTATTTCTTACCACCATAGTTTAGTCGAGTTTTGTGTGAAACTTTGACCTTTTGCTTATGAAAAAAACACAATTAAATACCAGAGTTCCCAAAAAGAATCAAAACTACATTCATTCAAAACCTATAAAATGTAGTCGACATACCTTTTTCTATGCTTTTGGTTTTGGCGGTACCTTCTTCTTCACTGTCGCTCTTTGATATACTACGTTACATCCAACCAATTCTAGTGAAAATTTGGTTAGATTTGGTCAGATTTCAGTCAATCGGTGTACAAAATCTTACTAACCTTTTTTGTTATGCGTCGCCGTTCCAGAAGCTCGCGTGTCGACCATTGTTGAAGAAGGCGTTTGGTTTACCGTCGTCGTCGATTTTAGAATCTTCAAGTAGGATTTCTTCTTCGTTGATTATGTAGATTAGGGTTTATGTTCAAGCACCAATTTTGTGGATTTGATGGAAAGGGGATGGATTTTTGGTGAAATAGAGTGAAATTGAATGGGGAACCCAAACACCAACTTAGCATGTGGAGTAATTACTCCCATTTGTTCTACGTTTAAGAATGGTTCTGCGTTTAAGAATGGTTCTATCTTGATCACAATCCTATCGATGTATTCATTTCTTTTTTTGTATCTTTTGTTCTAATGTTCTTTTTAATCTCAACCCCAAGATTTTGTCATCCGAAGGTTAGATTGATGCCACGTGTCATTTAATAATGCAGATTTTCAGTTGAATAATGCACACCGACTAATAATGCACCATTATAGTGTAATAATGCAGATTTTCAGTTGAATAATGCATACCGACTAATAATGCAAATTTTTCGTCAAATAATGCAGATCATCACAACCATCCAATTCAAGAATCCAAGGGTTGTGATTAAAAAGAACATTGGACTGAAAAGTTGCGAAGGACCTTAACACACTATATATTAGTTTAGGGTTTATTAGGGATGTCAATCGGGTCGGCCCATCGAGTTTCGGGCCAACCCTACCGGGTTACGGGTCAATCGGGTGTGTGCTAATCGTGTTGTGATTTCTTTCGGGTTATAAAAGTTCGGCCCTAACCCTAAAAGCCCGGGTTTCAGGCTAGCCCAACGGCCTAATCGAGTTGCTGCTGATAAGATCAAGATGCGATGAATCCATTAAATCATGATGAAAATTAGTTATATTATAAAATATAAAATATTTAATTATGATAAATTTGAGACATATGCTTAAATTCAATCATAAACATGATCAAATACTAATAGTTGAGATATTTCGTGAAATTTTAATGCATGTTTTAGAAATTTAAATATTCTTTTAGTGATTTTAATTTATTTATAAATTATTATATTAACAAAAATTTAATATATAATTTGTATATTTAATATAAAATTGAAAGTTATTTTTTTAGTTTTTTATATCATAAAATTAGTCAATAAAGTGTCGAATTAGGAGTAATAAAATAGAATAATATAAATTTTATCAGGTTTTCGGGCCAGACCATCGGGTTTTCGGGTCTAGCCCTGACGGGTTGCAGGTTAACCGGGTGCGTGCTTATCGGGTTTTGATTTTATCGGGCTAGAAATTTCCGACCATAACCCTAGAAATTTGGCGGGCTATTCGTACCAGCCCATGGGTTGCGGACTACACTGACACCCCTAAGTTTTATAATAAAATGTGAGTAGAATTGGTTGGTGGAATGTGGTTCTACTTACCATTTATGGTAAATGTGAAATGTGACTCTTATTGTGGGATGGACCAAAATGGTAAATTGTGACACTTAATGTGGGACAAAGGTAGTAGTTCAGTTAATAAGAGTATTTCATTATATACTTTATAATTTCTTTTCATTAAATTATTTCAATAACCGAAAATTATAATTTAAAAATCCTGACCTGTTTCCAAACACAGTAATCATATTCCACTTAATCATTTTCTGACGAATCATAAATCTCAGAAATCATAATTCTAGAAATCAAAATCCTAGTAGTCATTTTCTTTTACAAGTTTACTTTCCCACCAAACAAACTAATGCATTATAAATTATAATATTCCTTTTACATATTATCATACTATCATGTAAACGAATATTAAATTTTTATAGGATAAATTATCTTCAGTTTATTTAGCCAATAAAACTACGGAATGTAGTCATGTACACAGGATGTCTATAAATATACGAGAAATTTCAAAAAAAGGATTAATTTCGTTGGCCTTTCAGAATTTGACATTCAATTCGCTGACCTTTCAGAATATGGGATCGAGGCCTGCGAATTTTTCAGAATAAGAGATTTTTAATTTTATTTTTTATCTTTTTTCTCTTCTTTTTTTCTATTATTTCCCTTTAAACATTTATCAAATGACCAAACTATCCAACTCAAATTTGGGAAAAACAATTGAAATTTCTGCCTCCTCCACTCCAGATGCGTCTCTTTCCCTACTCCACACCCACCTCAACTCTATTAGAAAGAGATATGCAGATTGTGGAGTGGAGTGCTGGAATAATTAATTAATTTCTTTCTTGAAGAATCAAGACAAAACAAAATGCCTAATCCCATTTCCCTCATTCATTAATCTTGCACCAATCACATGTTCGCCACCACTACTTTAAATTCCACATCTTCGTCTTCTTCTCTCATTTTCAAAATTTCCACATTTTCCAGTCCAAGGAGGAGCTTCACAATACTTACAAATTTCTATAATGGGAGCAAAATCATGTGCAAGTTTGAGTCTTGATGAAGTATCTTTGTCTGACTGGTGTAGCTGGTTCCTTATTCTCGTGGGGTTTTCGATTTCAGCAAAATATTAGCTGCTTTTTGATTTTTCCTTCTTCATTCGGTTGTGCTTCGTTACAAAATTATAATCTTGATTGTTCTTGATGTGTGTCTGTCAATTTTTTGAAGCATTTTCAGTAGATTGGCTTTTACATGTTGGATAGTACAAACCTGATTGTAGTCTCTGGTGTATATCCGAATAGTTTTAGATAGTTTGATTTATTATCCATTTTCAACTGTATTTTTTCAAATAAATGTGATGATCGGAGTTTTCTTGGTGACTAGATTTTTGCGGCGGGTCCGAAGCGGAGGCGGTAGCAATTTCGATTGTTTCTTTAAAATTTAAGTCTAAATTTGAGTTGGGTAGTTTGGTAATTTGATCAATGTTGGGAGGGAAATAATAAGAGAAAATGAGATATTTAAAAAATAAAAATAAAAATTTGCGTCACTCAGATCCCATATTCTGAAAGTACAGCGAATTGAATGTCAAATTGTGAGAGATTAGTGCGCCACAATCTCAACCAACTAACGCTGTTCTTAAATCTAATCCCAAACCCCCACCGCCGCCGACTCTTCCTGCTCCGGCGCTAAGCCACAGCCTCAAGGTACTTTGAAAATTAGGTGATGCTTTGTGGTTTCAGGATTCTTTTGAGGATTTCACCATTTTCCATTGAGTGGCTGTGGATTCCTTTTGAAGGTGATTATACATATTATAGTCAATGTTTTTGAGTGGACGCAGTTTAAATCTATTGATTTTGTCATGTTATTTGAGAATATTGTAGAAACTAGGATTAAGCTTAAATGCTTATACATTACCCCCACTCTTTCTTGGATATCCATAGAAGAAAGTCTGACCTGGCGATCTAGTATTAACGATTTTGATGTTGCAGTTTACTCTCCTTTACTATAATCGTGGGATAGATCAATCTTTTCGTTTTCCAGTTGCTACTTCCTTACCCCAGTCCTTGATAGTACGCAAGACCCTTTTTCCCCTGCAATGGCTTTATTGAGTTCATTTACTAGTTGTGGAGATATTGCTTAGGCCACCCGCAACGCGTTACGCGGGTGGCCCGAGTCACGTTACGGAGGGATGAGACAAGCACGGGAAGGCTCGCCACGCGCTCCCGCGATGTGGCGCGCTCCCAGGCCATGCGTGACGCCCACTCGCCGGCCCGCGAGTGGGATTCTTCACGCTGACGCAATAAATAAATTTTTTTTAAAATCAAATTAAATTAAAAAAAAATAAAAAATTGGCAAACGGTAATGTTACCGTTTTTATAGCCGTTTCCAATTTTTTTTTACTCTATAAATACTCCTAATTCATCTTCATTTCACACACAACTACACATCTATTCTTCCCAAATCATCTCCATTTCCTCTCCAATTTTCATCTCAATTCATCTCTCTTTTATTCTTCCCCCAAATTTAATCGATCTCATGGATCCGTATTAGCAAATGCGTCGAATAATGGAAGAATCACTTGAAGAAGATCGACGTCGGGAGGCGGAGGAAGCCGCACCGCCCCAAAGACGCTCCCGGACTTACATCCATCGTAACCGGGAGGAAGCCGCCGCAAGGTTAGTCTGCGACTACTTCTGCGATAACCCGGTGTGGGGAGATACCTACTTCCGTCACCATTTTCGCATGCGGCGACCGCTATTTCTCCACATCGCAAATACATTGGCGGCCCGGGAAGAATTCTTCCAAGAAAGGTTCAACGCCGTCGGCCGTCCCGGCCACACGACGCTACAGAAATGTACTGCAGCAATCCGTCAGCTTGCGACTGGACAAACGGCGGATGTGTTCGACGAATACCTCCACATTGGAGACAACACTGGGAGAATGTGTTTGCTCCAATTCTGCAAAGGCGTCCGGGCAGCCTTCACCGACGAATTTCTCTGGAAGCCAAGCACGACAGATTGCCAGTTTCTGTTGCGCCTTCACGAAGAAGTGCATGGATTCCCCGCGATGCTTGGCAGCATCGACTGCATGCACTGGCAATGGAAGAATTGCCCGGTGGCGTGGAGGGGGTCGTACACGAGCGGCCACAAAGGCACCCACCCCACTGTTATACTCGAGGCCGTTGCCGACTACCGGCTATGGATCTGGCATGCGTACTTCGGGGTCCCCGGCTCGAACATCGACATAAACGTGCTCCACCAATCTGACCTCTTCGCCGAAGTTTAGGATGGTAAAGCGCCGGCCATCAACTTCACCGCTAACAACCGGCGCTATAAAATGGGGTACTATCTTGCCGACGGGATCTATCCGAAGTGGCCAACCTTTGTGAAGACGTGCGCTAGGCCTGTGAACGCAAAGCAGATGCTTTTTGCACAGAAGCAGGAGGCTGCTCAGAAAGATGTGGAGCGGGCGTTCGGGGTTCTCCAAGCGCACTTCAACATTATCAAAGCCACGACTCGTACGTGGTTCATGGAGAGCATGGTCGACATCATGTATACGTGCATAATCTTGCACAACATGATTGTCCAAGACGAAGGACCCGAGGCGGGAAATTGGTTCGACTCCGAAGCCCCCGGAAGCTCAACCGCCAGTAGTCCACCTCGAAGTGGAGTGCATCCGTCTATACAAGAACAGTTGTCTATTCGGGCAAGGACACGTGACTCTTCCGCCCACGCTCAACCCCAAGATGATCTAATGGAGCACATTTGGGCAAACTTTGGTGGAGGAAATTAAATTATGTATTTTGTAATTTTTTTAGGATTTTTAATTATGTTTTTTTTAAGTTTTTATGTTGTAATGTTATTTTATTTTTAATGAAGTGTGTTTTTTATTAATTGAATTTGTTGGAAAAAAAATAAAAAAAAATGAAATTGAATGAATAGTAATTTAATGGACGGTTAAGGGACGGGGGTTGCAGGTTCCGTCCCTTAGTTAAGGGATTGAGTCAAAAAGTACAGTGGGAGCCCGTGAATAGTAATTTAAGGGACGGTATAGTGACAACGTTTTGGATGACCTTAATTGCTATAACTGCAAGTAGCTGCCTATTTACCCAGATCCCGTGTTACTACTTCGCTCGGTTTGGAGAAATACTTGACATTCTAATCAATCATCCTTCCATATTGGTTTCATATTTCAAGACTTTTCACATTAGTTGAACTGTTCGAGCCTGATTGGTTTCATATTTGAAGACTTTTCATCCTCCCATGTCTAAGAGTTTCTTTAGGATGAACACATGATTAAATGTTCCTTGTTTAATTACTAGGCTACTAAGTTGCTCTTGTATATGATGAGTTTTTGTTGCCATGCCCATTCTATTAAAGATTTTGATGGTTAAAATTGCATTATAGTAATTATTTTTGCTCAGTTATTTCAGTTTTATATTTCAGTTCTCAAAGGCAACTGGGAGAATAAAAGAAGCCATATCTGCTCTTCCAGTTGCAACCAAAGAAGATGATATGGAAGAAGCTGCTGCTTTCAAAGATGAAACCGAGGAGGTGAATGCAGACGCACAGCTAAGAAATGGAGGTTGTGTAGAGGAAGAGCCCGATCCATTCGGATTGGATGCTCTTATATCAAATACACCCGCCAAAGAAGAAAAATTGAATGGGAAAAAGGAGCCATTGTAATAGCCGAGACTTAGATTTCTCGGGAGTTATGAAATAAAATACTAGAACTTTTATTGACGAATGAAAGAGTATTTTTATTTCTTGAATAAGGGTACAAGTACAACTTCAGAATTTTCAAAGCTAACACATTACAAGTGTTTGGAATTTATTACATACAAACTACAATGGCTACTACATTGTTGTTAAGACTAACAAAAGGGGTTCACTTTGAGCTACAACAACCGAGAGTTCCTAGTGAACTTCCTCGGCCTTCAACGCGAGCCGTCTTGGCCCCAACATTCCAGAAAGCCCGAGAGGGCGAGACCAAAAAAAGGAAAAGCCCCGCAGCTAGCCGTGCGACGCTGCCCAATCCAGATAAAACAAGATGAAATCAGACCAAGGAAAGGAGCAAGTTTTCCTTATTCTAGTAGGGACTGAAACCTTACCTAAATGAGCAAGAATGAAGGCACCGAGGGACCTGCAACAGCCTGCAGCGACCTGCCCCGCAGCCGGTACCGAAGACTGCAGTGAGGCGGTCCATTCGGCCTCTTCACCCCAACAGCCCTGCCCAGCTCGTACCTGCAAAATAAAGCCAAATGCAGTTAAGATGTACATCAAAAGGGACACCAGAATATAACACCAAATTCAGTAATTTTTCAGAGCATGTCCAGGAACTGTAAGCTCATTTATCTCACGAGTACCCAGCCTGCAAGCTGCAGGGATGGCAGCCAACATAGGGCAGCCTTAAGGCTCCTTTTCCAGTCAGATAACAAACTCTTGCAGCTTTCAGTTACACCCCAACTATAAGTATAGATCAGCCTCGGCCTCTTCCTCCCCATTTATCACAAAGCAACATCCAATTAAAGAAAGAGAGGAGCCGAGGAAGGGGGAGGAGGTGAGGGTGAAACAAGAGCAAAGACAAGGACTAGCAGCACAAGTTCAGTGGAGGTAACCACACTTCCTTTCAACCTCTGTTAACCATATTATAGCATCATGTAGACATCACAAGCATGCTAGAGGAACCCCATAGTTTCAGAGAACATAAGTAAGCCGTAAATAATTAAAGGAACAACACTTTAGCCAACTGTCAAGCTCATCCCAGTAGGTGGACGATTAAGTTCAGACACGAACCAACGAAGTAGAGAAAAACACCTAAATAGCTAAGGTAGAAGACTTAGCCTAGGAGTTTTCTGTTGGAGAAGACGACGCCGACTGCGAAGCAGCGGCGAGCCGGCGGAGATAGCCGAGGAAAGGATCTGCAGCTCGCCGGAGAGGTGACGGCACCGGCAGGAGCGTGTGCTGCCTCAGCGCAACGGGGAGACCCGACGGAGGCGGCTACACAGCCGCGGCGTCGGCTGGAGACGGAGGCGGCATCGGCTTCGCGTCGGTAGGCTGCACCCAACGTGAGACGCAGAGAGGGAAGACGTCGACGGCGCGAGCCCACCAAGCTCCCGTGATGGCGCCGGCGATGGTGGTGCGTGGTGGCTGGTGTGGCGGTGAAATCCGCCGAGGAAGGAGAAGAAGATTAGGGTTTTGCCTTTGTTTTGAGATTGGGGATTTGAGTTTTTGTTGAAGATGAAATGAGGGAGAGTCGACGGAAGGGAGCATGATTAATTGGGCCTCCCCTATTTCAGAAACTTGGGCCTAGAATTTATTTTTTGAGTTGGGCCTTGAGGAAGAGAACTGGGCCGAAAATGCTTAATGAAATAATACCTTGGCCCAGATTAAGTAAACTCCTTACTGGACTTATGAAATTAGTTCTTGGATTAATACTTTTAGTGAAGAGCCTCTTTTCAAGTATAATGGAAATTATTTCCTAAGCCACGGAAGAAAAGAACTTATAAGCCGTGAGTGAAATAAAAGCCAGTAAATAATTAAAGCGGACTTTAATAGTCGCAGAAAGTATTTCTTAAAATACTTAAGATAATCCGAGAATTTTAATACCGAACGGGTCAGCCGGATTCAGAACAAATTAAATCGCCGATTTAATTAAAGATTTAAGACTTCTAATTTTTAGAAGGCAGAAATTAAAATAAAAGAGCACGTTTAGGCATGCATTCATGCAAGATTGAATAATTACTTAAAGCCTAATTTAAGTACATTATTTTTGAAAAGGGACGTCGTCGCTCGACGAGTAAATCTCAAGTCAGACAGTACCCGTTTGAAAGAGTTAAGCAAACGAGGTGGGCTTTTCTATCCTACATTATGTGTGGGCTTTTTTTCTCTTCCTTCTTTTAAAGCATGCTTTATGTGAAAATATGATTATTTGAATGAGTTGTCATGCCATGTTTTGTTTTATGATTGCCTATCTGTTGGCTATGCCAACCCAGTTAAATCGAATTCGGGTCCCAGTAGGTCAGTAAATCCTACTCGGACTAGTGTACACATAGGGACCGTGAGCTAGCGCTAGGTTGGCCGGTCCGTGGGTCGTGAGCTAGCGCCAGGTTGGCCGGCCCAGTGGTCGTGGAATGTGGCCACATTCCCGATTCACGCAGCTGATATGGCATATCATCAGAAGTAAATGACTGCAGTCTATTTTCATAAAGAAATAACAGATTTTAGTGACCGGGATAGATTTTCAGTAAAACCCCGCGTTCACTCAGCTTGGCTGACAACTAAAAGAAAAACAGTTTTCGGCATGAGCCCACTGAGTGCATCAAGTACTCAGCCCTGCATTTTGTTTTCCTTAATGTGCAGGTTGATTGTTGTCGAAGCCGAGGAGGTGTTGGGACAGAAGGCTAAATAAGTAGAAGGATAGCTGGTGTAGTATGTCTTCATACATATTACATCTGTCTTGGTACTCTTCCGTTGCGCATATTTTAGAACTTGCTTTTAGCAAGGACAATTGTTCCATAACTACTCTGATTCAGTATGATTTGTAGCCTCAACACATTTCAGGCAACGTTTCCTTTGATTTAAGCATCTTATGATGAGTTGAGACAGCTTCTGTAAGTTTTAGTCGCGATATAGCTACACTTTCTTTGACTAGAGAGATGTGGTCGTGACAGAGTGGTATCAGAGCACTTTTTCTTTCGCTCTGACCCAAGAACCTTCTTTCTAAGCCTCAGTCCAGAACAGTAGCACTAGGCTAGAAAGTGAACAGAATGATCAGTACAAGATCCCAACACCTCAGCTCGACACGATCAACTGCACCAGAAACAGGGGTCGACGCCCGCTCGTCCAGAAAAGAGAATTTTAAAGAAAGAAAATATTTTTCCATTTTGAGAAGGAAAATGAAATTTTCTAAGTTTTCAGAAAAAAAAAAAAAATAAAATAAAATAAAATCATAGCCCTAAATGGGAACGAAAATGTTTATTTGAAAAGTTTGCAAGACGCAACGTGCTAGCTGATACTTTGCATGAGATATGCTTAATGTATCTGTGATTTATGTTTAAAGAGCTTGACATGAATGTATAGATGTCATGGGGACTATGTATGTGAACCTAGAGTGCTTTAGAAAAGTACCTTAGGTGAGACTTTCAGGATCAAATACTAGCAGAATAAGAATTTGTTACCGCCTTCCAGGGCGACGAGACCAACTAAAACCCATCAGTTTGGGCAAGCTTCAAATTCCAAGGAATTATGAGAAAGAAAAGACGAGCCAAAAAGTACTATTGTACTACTTATAGACAGCAATTAAAGGAAGTCCATTCTTTTAAGCACACAGATAGTATACATATATATATGTATACTAGACGATGAACCAAGAAGTTCCCAATGTCTTTACAAAGACCAAGTTATAACGAAAATAGTTTACTTTCAAGCCTGTTCGGGAGATGCATCCCTACACGGAAAGAGATCGTACCCGTGATCTAGTAAAGTGATCTAATGTGGCGTAACAAGCCCAAGTGGCTACGTGATCCAGAAGCGATACTTATAGCGTGCTACGAAGCACGATGGAGAATGTAATGTTTTACCAGAATCAGCGTTCTAAGTTATCAAGAACGATATGAAAGTATGACCTCCAGCTGCGGTTATCAGTTTAACAGCACGAGGAACCCCATCTTGGAATGTATGGTTTCCCAGAACGCGTTTATCATGTGCGAGCTCCACAAGAAAAACAAGGGAGTGTCACATAACTAGAACCAATGATTATAATCAATAGTACTTACTTGGATTCCCAATGAAATCCCTTCTAAGAGTCCTTCCAAGGACGATACCCTCGTCTATTCAGACTCTAGTTTTGACTCGCAAGTACCATGTCAGTGTTCCTTTTTCTGTGCGAGGTTTGACTCATTTCCAGCTTATGGACTGCAGTCCTTTTGACTCATCGTACATAAAGAGTAAAGTTTTGACTGTTTAAGCTCCAGTCGTAAACCCTAAATTCTACAGTTGTTCATATCTATGATCTTCGGATTGAGCGTATTCCTCAGACATTCTTTGAACCTCCGGGACAACGATGTCCTGTCGGCTATTAAGACCTTTGATTGACTCACGTTCTGCAAGTAGTATGCCACTTTCATTCTCTTCAGGAAAGCGGTGACTCAGTTTCAGTTCCCAAATTTGGGATACTCTTATGTTCCAAGCATCGTTATTTGTTGTTGCCTCCTTTGAGCCACAGTATTGGAGATTTATATCTCGATTTCTTGGACCTATGCAATGAAATTTCATTCTTACGATGCTTACGTTGTGATCCCCAGAGTGATCAAGACAGTTAAACATTTTCCTCAGGGAATTTCATGTGGTGCTGGAACTTTTTACCTCCCTATTTTGAGATCCTACAAAGGTGAAATTTTTCGACCTCGATTCCAGTACATGTATTATTCCTAGTCTCGGAATTTTTCTGCAGCTCGAAGTTAAGGCAAGCATATTGCACCTTTCCCTAACAAGCTTGCCCTAGCTGATTTTTTCTGAATAGTTCATTTCAGTGCATTGCCTTAATGAACCTATGATGTGATTTTGTTATTCCATACCAAGATGCCTTTGAAACATGATCAATGTTCCTTCATTGCAATCGCCTACGTTTATAAATTTTCGTGGTTGATCATCTTAGGCGATGACATGTTTGAACCACTGTCCTTGATGCTCAGATCCTTTCAGTTTAATTGGACAACTGTATTGTCCTATTTTGCAGCTTACTATGGGAATTTACAGTTAATTCATTTCCATCCAGTTTTCATGACCCACCTCATGATTATTTCTAGCTCCCACCAGGGGTGAGCCTCAGCTTCTATGAGTTTACCTGGAAACCAGTTGAGCTACGTAGTTCTTTGAATGAACTCAGTACTTACCTTCAAGGTCGATTATCGACGAAAATTCATAAAAGTTGAACAAGGGATGTTATTCTTGTCCAGTTGGGTATTCAGGAGCCCTTCAGATTTTCAGTCATACTCTCTTGTGTGAATAATAATCCAAGTTAAGACTATTAGATTAATCATTGAGTTATTGATACGAGGCTAGCAGAAAAAGGCATGGTCTCAGTTTCTTTCAGATACGCATAATAAATACGTCCCCATGGAGACACGTGCAGGAAATGATGCACCAACCAGAAGCGTCACATAACCGACAGCAAAGCGTTAAATACTTCGAATCTACGTACCGCTTGTGACCAGCAGGTGGAAGATCGAATATTTTGTTGTATAGAGAAGCAACTAGCCTTGAGTAGAGAAATATCAAGGAATATTTGAGGATTAAATGATGTCCGAAGACGTAAAAGACCTATATGGTAGTTTGAACGATCAAAATGCTTACTCCGAGTAAGATAAGTAAGCCACAAGAACAAAGACTCAATCATGGGCATGTAATGAAAGCCATGGAGAAAGTACGAGTGTATTTGTAGTTTATGTTTGACGGAACAAATCCCATCAGCAAAAGGGATTCGTCTGAGAGGTGGCCAGGAAAGGCTAAAGCTGGAGAGACATTCGGGGAGAGGAACGCGTGATAGCACAGCTACCCTCACCATCACTACTATGAAGGGAAAATCGAAATTTTTCCTTAAAGAGTTATCGCAAGAGAACGGGTTTAGAGCCCTATAATATAGAGCAAGGACAAACGTTGACAACAAAACGCGACGAAGTATTCTACGATATGCCACATCCCAAATTAAGCGGCTCAGAAAGGAGCTGTCGATAGAGTTTTGTGTTAATCTAGACACGAGATCTGGATCACTTTGGAAAGTCATGCTAGATTATTTCACCACGAATCGCTCAGTCGAACCAAAAGAGCATGGAGACAGTAGCGTTGGGAGAAAGAAGCCAACACATCCACATGCACAGATCCAGTATTCAAGGTTTAACGCGAGTAGAATAAAGTCTATGCTAAATCATGACAAAGAATCGCGGTGAACACAAAAGCATCTTGAAACGATGAAAGTAGACTACCTCAACTAAGCGAGAGGTTACGAGGTCATTAGGCTAGCTCAATGACTACGATTACGATCGATACAAGCATTTGAGAACTTAGTATCTGACGATGAAATCTAAAACGAGGAATGGCTTCAACCGCCAGACGAAATGGAACGTCTAATGGATGACTTGAATCAGTCATATTATCTCAGTCACCAGATAGAAGGGCGCTTAAGGAACAACAGAACTTAAGATCTAGATACAAGAACTACTAGATCCGCATTTTTAGACTCAGTGTGTGACCATGTGGTACACCAGAATTCTTCATGAAGAAGGATAGAACGTTGAGAGTTGAGAAAGTTAACACTCAAGAATAAGTATCCTTTACCGAGAATCGACGATCTTTTCGATCAGCTGCAAGGAGCTAGAGTCTTCTCGAAGAACGAGAAGGAACACGAGGAACATTTGAGGGCCACTTTAGAAACGTCAAGAGCCGAGAAACTCTATGTTAAGTTCAGCAAGTGTGAGTTCTGGCTTAATGAAGTGAACTTCCTTGGACACATAGTGACAGCAGAAGGGATCCGAGTAGACCCCGCTAAGGTTGAGGCCGTGCAACGTTGGCAGTCACCAGCGACGCCCAATGAAATTCGAAGTTTCCTAGGTCTGGCAGGATACTATCGAAGATTCATTGAGGGGTTTTCTAAAATAGCGAGGCCGATGACTCAACAGCTCAAGAAAGGAGTTAAAGTCAATTGGACCCCAGAATGTGAAGCAAGTTTCCAGTTGCTAAAGAAAAAGTTGACCACAGCGCCAGTTTTAGTTGTGCCAGAAGCGGGAGTCGACTATGTGGTGTATACAGATGCATCGAAGGTCGGACTCGGGTGCGTGCTGATGCAGAAGGGTAAGGTGATAGCGTACGCTTCACGCCAATTGAGGCCGCACGAGTTGAACTATCCGACGCACGACCTGGAATTAGCAGCAGTGGTCCACGCGTTGAAGATTTGGAGACATCACCTCTATGGAGTTCGATGTGAGATCTTCACAGATCATAAGAGTCTCAAATACTTTTTCGAGCAGAAGGACCTGAATATGAGACAGCGCAGATGGCTGGAACTAGTCAAAGACTACGACTGTGGTATAAATTACCACCCAGGCAAAGCCAATGTGGTAGCAGATGCCTTGAGCAGAAAGACTGCGCCTCAAGTGGCTACTTTCCTCACCCTAGAGGAAGAGCTTATCCGGGAATTCGCCAAGAAGCGACTGGAGATAGTGAGAACCCCGGAGACAGTGGACAGCAGAACATCCACCTTGATCTTAGAACCAGATTTAAGAGCTAGAATCATTGACGCCCAGAGATACGATGAAGCCCTAGAAAAGGTTCGTCTCAGAGTGAGGACCGGAAAAGGGGATTGTTACCGCGAAGAGGTGGATAATGCTCTCACTTTCAAAGGGAGACTATGCGTACCCAAAGAGGAGGCACTTAGGAACGAGGTCATGAGTGAAGCTCATGAGACACCCTACACTGCCCATCCTGGGAGTACAAAGATGTATCAGGACTTGAAGAAGCAATTTTGGTGGGATGGCATGAAGAAAAGCATAGCATCGTTTGTAGAAAGATGCCTGGCTTGCCAGCAAGTGAAGGCTTTACATCAACGACCCTATGGGAAGTTGCAGCCTCTCGAGATCCCAGAATGGAAGTGGGAGCATATAGCAATGGATTTTGTGACAGGATTGCCAAAATCACAGCGAGGAAACACTGCCATCTGGGTGGTTATAGATCGCCTCACCAAAAGTGCTTATTTTATACCAATCCGAATCACATATGGATCCGACAAGTTGGCTCAGATCTATGTGCAAGAGATCATACGCTTACATGGCATACCAGTAACGGTTACTTCGGATCGAGATTCGAAATTTACTTATAGATTTTTGGATAGACCTACAGCGAGAGTAGGGCACTCAACTGAATTCCAGCACAACATTCCATCCACAGACAGACGGACGGTCCGAAAGGACGATTCAGACATTAGAGGATATGTTGAAATCCGTAGTGCTCGACCGTGGAGTAAGCTGGGAGCCAGTACTTCCACTTATAGAGTTTTCCTACAACAACAGTTACCAGACAACCATAATTATGGCCCCATATGAAGCACTCTATGGGAAGAAATGTAGATCACCGCTTTACTGGGATGAAGCAGGTGAGAGAAGAATTCTCGGACCAGACGTTGTAAATGAAATGATAGAAATTGTCCGACAAGTCCGAGGGAGAATCAAAGAAGCTCAAGATAGACAGAAATCCTATGCAGATGCTCGTAGAATGGATTTACAGTTCAAAGCAGGAGACAAGGTCGTTATGAAAGTATCCCCATCGAAAGGGATAACTAGATTTGGCGTCAAGGGCAAGCTAAAACCGCGTTTATCGGACCTTACGAGATCCTAGAAACAGTCGGCCTTGTGGCGTACAGATTAGCGCTCCCGCCAAGTTTCGGGAATGTTCACAATGTGTTTCATGTATCACAGTTGAGGAAGTACGTGTTTGACCCCAAACACATAGTGCACCAGGAAGAAATGGTGTTAGAACCAGATTTGGGCTATGAAGAAAAGCCAGAAGCAATTCTGGACAGGAAAGTTAAAGAGTTGAGAAATAAAAATTTTGTAACTGTGAAGGTCCTATGGAAGCATCACGGCCGCGAGGAGGCGACGTGGGAGCTCGAGGACCAGATGAAAGAGAAGTACCCACAGCTTTTTACCTAACCGAGACGAAATTTCGGGACGAAATTTTTGTTAAGGGGGGTAGAATGTAATAGCCGAGACTTAGATTTCTCGGGAGTTATGAAATAAAATACTAGAACTTTTATTGACGAATGAAAGAGTATTTTTATTTCTTGAATAAGGGTACAAGTACAACTTCAGAATTTTCAAAGCTAACACATTACAAGTGTTTGGAATTTATTACATACAAACTACAATGGCTACTACATTGTTGTTAAGACTAACAAAAGGGGTTCACTTTGAGCTACAACAACCGAGAGTTCCTAGTGAACTTCCTCGGCCTTCAACGCGAGCCGTCTTGGCCCCAACATTCCAGAAAGCCCGAGAGGGCGAGACCAAAAAAAGGAAAAGCCCCGCAGCTAGCCGTGCGACGCTGCCCAATCCAGATAAAACAAGATGAAATCAGACCAAGGAAAGGAGCAAGTTTTCCTTATTCTAGTAGGGACTGAAACCTTACCTAAATGAGCAAGAATGAAGGCACCGAGGGACCTGCAACAGCCTGCAGCGACCTGCCCCGCAGCCGGTACCGAAGACTGCAGTGAGGCGGTCCATTCGGCCTCTTCACCCCAACAGCCCTGCCCAGCTCGTACCTGCAAAATAAAGCCAAATGCAGTTAAGATGTACATCAAAAGGGACACCAGAATATAACACCAAATTCAGTAATTTTTCAGAGCATGTCCAGGAACTGTAAGCTCATTTATCTCACGAGTACCCAGCTTGCAAGCTGCAGGGATGGCAGCCAACATAGGGAAGCCTTAAGGCTCCTTTTCCAGTCAGATAACAAACTCTTGCAGCTTTCAGTTACACCCCAACTATAAGTATAGATCAGCCTCGGCCTCTTCCTCCCCATTTATCACAAAGCAACATCCAATTAAAGAAAGAGAGGAGCCGAGGAAGGGGGAGGAGGCGAGGGTGAAACAAGAGCAAAGACAAGGACTAGCAGCACAAGTTCAGTGGAGGTAACCACACTTCCTTTCAACCTCTGTTAACCATATTATAGCATCATGTAGACATCACAAGCATGCTAGAGGAACCCCATAGTTTCAGAGAACATAAGTAAGCCGTAAATAATTAAAGGAACAACACTTTAGCCAACTGTCAAGCTCATCCCAGTAGGTGGACGATTAAGTTCAGACACGAACCAACGAAGTAGAGAAAAACACCTAAATAGCTAAGGTAGAAGACTTAGCCTAGGAGTTTTCTGTTGGAGAAGACGACGCCGACTGCGAAGCAGCGGCGAGCCGGCGGAGATAGCCGAGGAAAGGATCTGCAGCTCGCCGGAGAGGTGACGGCACCGGCAGGAGCGTGTGCTGCCTCAGCGCAACGGGGAGACCCGACGGAGGCGGCTACACAGCCGCGGCATCGGCTTCGCGTCGGTAGGCTGCACCCAACGTGAGACGCAGAGAGGGAAGACGTCGACGGCGCGAGCCCACCAAGCTCCCGTGATGGCGCCGGCGATGGTGGTGCGTGGTGGCTGGTGTGGCGGTGAAATCCGCCGAGGAAGGAGAAGAAGATTAGGGTTTTGCCTTTGTTTTGAGATTGGGGATTTGAGTTTTTGTTGAAGATGAAATGAGGGAGAGTCGACGGAAGGGAGCATGATTAATTGGGCCTCCCCTATTTCAGAAACTTGGGCCTAGAATTTATTTTTTGAGTTGGGCCTTGAGGAAGAGAACTGGGCCGAAAATGTTTAATGAAATAATACCTTGGCCCAGATTAAGTAAACTCCTTACTGGACTTATGAAATTAGTTCTTGGATTAATACTTTTAGTGAAGAGCCTCTTTTCAAGTATAATGGAAATTATTTCCTAAGCCACGGAAGAAAAGAACTTATAAGCCGTGAGTGAAATAAAAGCCAGTAAATAATTAAAGCGGACTTTAATAGTCGCAGAAAGTATTTCTTAAAATACTTAAGATAATCCGAGAATTTTAATACCGAACGGGTCAGCCGGATTCAGAACAAATTAAATCGCCGATTTAATTAAAGATTTAAGACTTCTAATTTTTAGAAGGCAGAAATTAAAATAAAAGAGCACGTTTAGGCATGCATTCATGCAAGATTGAATAATTACTTAAAGCCTAATTTAAGTACATTATTTTTGAAAAGGGACGTCGTCGCTCGACGAGTAAATCTCAAGTCAGACAGTACCCGTTTGAAAGAGTTAAGCAAACGAGGTGGGCTTTTCTATCCTACATTATGTGTGGGCTTTTTTTCTCTTCCTTCTTTTAAAGCATGCTTTATGTGAAAATATGATTATTTGAATGAGTTGTCATGCCATGTTTTGTTTTATGATTGCCTATCTGTTGGCTATGCCAACCCAGTTAAATCGAATTCGGGTCCCAGTAGGTCAGTAAATCCTACTCGGACTAGTGTACACATAGGGACCGTGAGCTAGCGCTAGGTTGGCCGGTCTGTGGGTCGTGAGCTAGCGCCAGGTTGGCCGGCCCAGTGGTCGTGGAATGTGGCCACATTCCCGATTCACGCAGCTGATATGGCATATCATCAGAAGTAAATGACTGCAGTCTATTTTCAGAAAGAAATAACATATTTTAGTGACCGGGATAGATTTTCAGTAAAACCCCGCGTTCACTCAGCTTGGCTGACAACTAAAAGAAAAACAGTTTTCGGCATGAGCCCACTGAGTGCATCAAGTACTCAGCCCTGCATTTTGTTTTCCTTAATGTGCAGGTTGATTGTTGTCGAAGCCGAGGAGGTGTTGGGACAGAAGGCTAAATAAGTAGAAGGATAGCTGGTGTAGTATGTCTTCATACATATTACATCTGTCTTGGTACTCTTCCGTTGCGCATATTTTAGAACTTGCTTTTAGCAAGGACAATTGTTCCATAACTACTCTGATTCAGTATGATTTGTAGCCTCAACACATTTCAGGCAACGTTTCCTTTGATTTAAGCATCTTATGATGAGTTGAGACAGCTTCTGTAAGTTTTAGTCGCGATATAGCTACACTTTCTTTGACTAGAGAGATGTGGTCGTGACAGCCATCGTCCAATAGTAGAAAAGAAGACGATGAGAAGGAGAGATTCCTCAAATTGCAGAGACAAGCATTGCTTCTGTGTTTAGAGAGTGCTGCAAAGAAATACAAAACATCATGGTAAGATTTGTGATCACTCTCTGTGATACATGTAATAACTTTTGCTTTATTTGAATTTCGTATTCTCTTTTAGGTGCCAAACAGCCATCGACATCCTGGCAAAGCACGCTTTTGATAATATTTCTAGATTCACCACCAGGCAAAGGGATGCTATTGAGAAACTCTGGGGCTCGATCAAGGAGCTTCAAGTGCGCAGGAAGCAAGGGAAGTCCATTTCCGGGAAACTGGATGTGAATGCTTTCGAGTGGCTCCAGCAAAGTATGCATGCGAGAAGATCAACATCTGGCGTGCTGTCGGAGGCAACGGAGACCGGAAATGTCAACAGTGGCTTGGTTGATGCCGTTGCCACCTGTATCAGAAATCGGCAAGAAGTAGTTCAGTTTAGATATGTATTCATGAATGCAAATGTTATATGCCGCGGGAAGGATGGGAATATTATTACGATGGATTACTTTTGCTATATAACGAGGGAGTTATGTATCCATGTTATGCGGATTAAGATCTGTATTCAGTAGTACAATGTGTACCTCCAAAATTATACACATGCTTTTAAACGTTGTTTAAATTCGGATTTTTTCTTAAAATAGGCGAATTCAAGAACTAAATTCTATGATTGAGAGACTTTTTAAGTTAAGTAATAAACAAAAGACTAAAGGTCAAAAGTGGTCCTAAACATATTACCGAAATACGAATTTGGTCCAAAACATTCACTTTTTGAAAATTGGGTCCTAAACAAATGAAATTATGTCAGATTGGTCCTTTTTTCACGATTCCATCAAAAACTAACGGTTAACGTCCAATTAATGATATTTTGACTTAATTAATATATAATTAATTATAAAAAATAAAATTTAAAATTTTCAAAAATTCCACAATAAGAATTTTTCTGCCTTCTTCTTGTTGAAAATACTCACGACTTGGTGAATGAAGAAACGAGCTCGAGCGAAAAACATGGATGTAATGCAGCACGTGTGGATATTGATCATGTAGATAAGGAATCCAGAGCAGTTCTACCTCAGCTCATGAATTAGAAAGATGCTCTGTTGGGCCACTAACAACGTGGGTGAAATGGTGGTTGGAAGAAGGGATGATGGACCATGATCTAGTTAGTTTCAGATTGCACATTCTGTCAGTTACAATAGATGACTATATATATAGCTTATTTTGTAACTTGTTGATCATCCGAAAAAGAAATAAAAAATGCAATTCTGAATTTACACAATGAAGTCCTTTTGTTTACTTTCTTTTATTGCCATTTCGTTTATGGTATCAGAGCAGGTGCCTATGCCCCGACTCTATACCTTTCACCCTTATTTCCTTTCTTTCTTCTTTCTCCTACGATGGCGGAATCAGATTCAAACTCAACCACAACCACACAAGCTTCTGCACAAAATACTCTCCCTCATATCTCTACTGCCATTGTGCGAGGATATCGTTAGGAGTCTCACTTGACAGGAAGCCTACCGATCCCGCCGGAATTCATAGTCGTAAACGAATCAGACCAAATGGAGGTGAATGAAGATTTTCTGGCTTGGCATAGTCAAGACCAGCTACTCTCGACGTGGATACAAGCGTCGTTGTCAGATAGCGCATTGATTTTAGTGGTTGGCCTGAGCAGCGCAAAGGATATTTGGAATGCTCTTGAAACTAATTTTGCAAGCCAATCTAAGGCGAAAGTGATGCATTTTAGGCTGCAGTTGCAGACCTTGAAGAAGGAAGGTCTCTCCATGAAAGATTACCTTAACAAAGTAAAGTCATGTTGTGATCTACTTGGGGCAGCAGGATGCCGAGTCCTTGAGCAAGATCAAATCCTATACATCCTTGCGGGTTTGGGCCACGAGTATGATTTTGTGATGGTGACAATCACTTCAAGAGGTGATATGTGGACTGTGCAAGATGTGACTGCACTCTTGCTTAGTTTCGAATCAAGATTGGATAGTGGAAAGCAATCAACTGTGGGGGCAGATGGATTGCTACCAACTGCAAATTTTGCCCATGTTTCTGGCCAAAGAAGGGACAACAACTATCAAAATAATTGAGGGGGATTCTCTGGAAGAAGTGAAGGAGGTCGAGGACACTTCGGTGGCAGGTCATCGAGGGGAGGTCGTGGAGGAAGAGGCTTTAGTTCCAAAATCATTTGTCAATTGTACCAAAAATCGGGACATGGAGCGGATAAGTGCTGGCACAGGTATGAACAAAGCTTCATTCCACAGCCAATTCAACAAGGCAGGCAACAACAACAATCCAATCCCTCTGCCAACATTGTTCAAACTCGAGTTCATCAGCCACTTCCTCCTTCGTCCACCAGACCTCCATCAGAGTGCAACTTTGAGGGTAGCCAACTGACTTCTTGGTACTCGGATTGAGGAGCCACAAACCACATCTCTAATGACCTTTTGAACCTCAACATTAGCAGTGAGTATCATGGAGGTAAACAACTTATTTTGGGGAATGGTTCTAGTGTTGACATTGATCATGTTGGTGAATCAAGTATTTGTCCAGTTTCTCCACACTGCTCTAAACCTCTTTTTCTCAAAAATTTGCTTCATGTCTCTGCTATCACTAAAAATCTTTTGAGTGTGTCACAATTTGCTAGAGATAATGGTGTATTTTTTTAATTTCACTCTACTCATTGTCTTGTTAAGGACCAGGACAGTCAACAAACAATCCTCAAGGGTTCTCTTGATCAAGGTCTTTATCGCTTCTTTCTGCCTAAGTCTACTGTCATTCCAACACATCCAAATCTAGTTGTTCTTCCTCCTATAGCATGCTCAGCTACCTGGGGTTCCTCTTCCAGCATTGATGTTTCTAGTATAGGCCTATGACATAGGAGATTAGGTCATCCAGCTTTTAGCATTGTAACACATGTTCTGAATGGATGTAATATTCCTTTTGATTCAATGAAAACATATCATCTTTGTCATCCATGTTGTGTCTCAAAAGCGCACAGGCTCCCATATTCTGATTCTAAATCTACATACTCTCATCCTCTTGAACTTGTTCATAGTGATTTGTGGGGTCCTTCCCTGACAACTTCAAGGTGTGGATACTCCTATTATGTTACTTTCATTGATCAATTCAGTAGACATACTTGGATTTACCTCTTGAAGTTGAAAAGTGATGTCTATGCTGCATTTAAGAACTTTAAAGCTTTAGCTGAAAATCTTTTGTCTACCAAAATTAAAGTTCTTCAAAGTGATTGGGAAAGAGAGTTTCAAGGATTATCTGCTTTTCTGAAAGATAGTGGAATTCATCACCATTTTTCGTGCCCACACACACCTCAACAAAACGGTCTAGCTGAAAGGAAGCACCGACATATTGTTGAAACTGGCCTTGCCCTCTTATCTCAGGCTAATTTGCCTCCTAAATTTTGGGATGACGCATTCTTGACTGCGGTTCATCTGATCAACAGTTCATCTAATCAACAGACTGCCCTCAAAGATCATCAACATGAAATCTCCTTTTGAAATGCTCTTCAAGAAACAGCCTGATTACACTATTATGAGAGCATCCCCAACCTCATCCCAAATTCAAGCTCCAAGTCCCCTCCACGTCATCATTCTCCTAAATTTAAGTCTCATGCCACAACTCCTCTAACCCTGTAGACCACAACCCGGGCCACAACTATTAAATTGCAATATTCACAACTCCAACCTATTTTACTCGTAAAATAGAATACATTGAACAATTAAAACCGGGAAAATTCATTGTTCAGTCGAAAAAAAGAAAATTACAAATCCTAGAAAAAGAAAATTACAAATCCTAAAAATAAAAAAAAAAACTACTTCTTCTTCATTTGTAAGCGAAGGTATCCGATCATCTCATGGTGCAACTCGAGCTCGAACTCCGACATTGTCGAGGTATCCCTCGATGTCAACAAGTGTATAAATACACAAACAAAATTAAAAAAAATAAAATCGAGGGGACTTGCGGCCCGTCCGAAGAATCTAACGTCGGGCCGGGACTCGCTCATTGCGGCACGGGTGTAGTTAACCCTGAGCCGGGCCGGACTGCGAGCGCAGCCCCGGGACGCAACTGCGTCCTCGGGGGGTCCCAGGCCACAACTCGTCGACGTTTAACGCAAGGCCCGGGCCGGGACTCGCTCATTGCAGCCCCGTCCCCAGAGTTGGGGATGCTCTGAGAGTGTTTGGGTGTCTTTGCTACCCTCTCACGAGGCCTTACAACACTAATAAGTTGTAGTAAAGATTCTGAACTTACATAATGAAGTCCTTTTGTTTACTTTGCTTTATTGCCATTTTCGTTTACTTCACTCCCACGACCCATCTCTTTCTGTCCTCTCCATCATTCTTCCCCAAATCACTCTCTTTTTTTGTGTCTCTCATCTCCTTCAGTCTACCTACATTCGCCCCACATTACAATACTAGAATCATCCATTCATTTGATAAATGTAAATCAACAAAACCAAGAAAAAAAAAAGTAATTTTCCAGTTATTCAATTGCCAAGAAACAACGATGTTGTCTAAAGTGAAAATTAAAAATTAAATGGAGGAAATTAACTGACCCTTGGCTGAGCAATCGGGGGATCCTCGAAGAGGGAAAGGGAGAGCTGCTTGTGAGCTAGTCTGATATCAAAGAGGTTCAAACGGGAGGTGGGGTCATTGGCGATTATGTCCTTGACGGGGAGCCTGAAGGGTGTGAGTAGTCTTATGAGTTATGCGCTTGCAAAATTCGATCTAAGCAATTGCTAGGTCGAGACACCACGCTTCTCCGAATTAACTGAATCACAGGGTCCAGTAACTCGAGGGATCGAATGGTGCTCCGGTCGTTGGGCACTCACGACTCTCCTTCAACAATTAAATTTCCTCAACCCGAATACTATGGATTAGTATAGGGAAGTGGAGTCGATCCCACAGAGATGGATTCGTAGGCTAGTATTGAGAGAATTTGGACAAAATGGCTGCTGCCACGCAAAAGGGGTTGAGATTTTAACTACTACTAGACCTAGGCACAAAACGTAAATACTAGACCGAAGAACAAAGGACTCTTAAACCAAGTAACAGGCAGAAAAGTTTAAACAATTCCTAGACCGAGTACATAACTACCGATAACCACTAGACAAAGGAAATAAAAAGTGGGGACCATGAAATCCAATCCTGACAACGTACGGTAAAGCTGCAGCTAACAATCTTCATGCACTTTTCTAACTAATTCAGATTCGCAAATGGAGAAAACAGAGGAAATGCCCAGATTCAAACATAATAAACAGATTTGGTCGACGGAAACTTACAATAACTCGAAGATACGACAGATCTACGTAAACTAGGCGAAATGAAATGTAAATACGTAAACTAGGCATGGAAATCAAGTACTCCTTCTCAGATTACGTCGGACGCTTAATCCACTCCGGATCCAAGCCATCCGAACCCAACAAACAGCAAAACCAACGCCATAACTCCGATTTTCACAGATCTACTCCAATCTCAATCAATCATGAACAATCTGCAAACAAATCACAAACTCCAGCAAAACTCAACCTCCGATTCATCCAAAAAGCAGAACCATTCTTCAGATCCAAACAACAAGTATCGGCAATAAATCAGAACCAACTGCAAAAATAACTAACTCCGACAATCCTAACTCGAAATCAATCGAACTCAACCAGCAAACCAGAAATGAACACAATAGACATAAGCGAAAGTAAAATCTGGAATAAAACCGGAAATATTGGTTGTCAAAAGAAAATCGAGCTTCGAACAGCGAAGCTCGGCGGAATCAGTGTAAATAGCAACGGAAATGTAAATTGTTTCTTCGCCCTTGAACTAGGACGGTGTTACAACCCTCGAACCATTGTCGGAAAGCTAAACGTGAACCACCAGCCAAGTGCTAACTGGAATCTCTCGCGAATTCAGAGTCAAGTGTGTGGAAAGGTGAATCGAGCAAGGAGCTGTTAGTGAGGCCTCCAGCCGAGAAGGTCCCTCCAGCCTGCATGCTTCTCCCTTTTATAGATGCGGACATAGCCTTCTAGAGTTTTCGTAGAAATCCCTATTCTACCCTTCAACTCCGAGGCTTCCTCCGTCTAGCAATTTTCTTCCAATTGTTCACCCTTTCGCCAGTTTCCTAGGACCATGCAAGCGTCCTCTTCTTTTCCTGGATCTGGCGAAAAACTTCACATACCTGACTTAATTCAATGCGTTAGACCCAGCAATTTCATGAAATGAACCCCTAGACCGATGCATGAAATTAGCCTTATCAGAGCCATAGAAAGAACTCTTCCTGTGATAGGCTTTGGACGCCGGTAAGGCTGTCGTAGCCTGCAGCTCACTCCCATATAAGGCCATGGTGTCGAATTTGGTGAGACACGGGCCATACATGTATACTTGGGGGAGGCCTGAACCCGAGAAGCTGTAAAATTTGACGTCCTTGGGGAAGAGGCCAGGCGGCAGGCCCATGGATTTAAGGAGGTCGTGGATGGAGGTGGAATGGCAGAGTGGTACACAAACAAGGAGAAGCTTGATTCCGATTTGAGGAAGAAGGAAGGAGAAGAGAGAGATGGGAGAGAAGAAGATATAGAAATTTTGATTTTGGAATTTCATTATTTTTTATAATTAATTATATATGAATTTAGCCAAAATATCATTAATCGGGCGTACGGCAATATATTTAAGACCACTTTGGACCTTTATTCTAAACTAAAACTATGATTTGAAAGAACTGAAGGGGCGATTTGAAAATAAAATAAAGCATGAGGCCAATCTTGTAAAGAAGAAATTCTAAAACCCTAAACCCAATCATCGCAACCATTGCAGTCGCCGCCTCCGTTTATTTATATCACACTTTAGTCTTCACTTGTCCTAGTATTCCTTCCTATTCTTCTCGCAGCTTTCACTAAGGTAAATCAATCCTTCCATTTTCCTTATTTCTTCTTCTTCTATGCTAAGTTTACGCTGTTTTTGTTTCGAAATTGAGAGACGGAAGCACAGATCGAAGGCTTCATGGGTGTAAATTGACAGCCTATGGAGCTCAAAAATTGTGCGACATTAAAATTTGTCCATAAATTTTATAGCTTCTTGATTTGTATCGCTTCACCTGGAGGACCTTTTACTGGACATACACGATCTCTCATTATCTCTGCATTCTAGAGAAGAATGCAATTGATTGAGGGAAGCGGCTGAGATCGTATTAGTTTTATCATAGATTTTTGATGTTTTGTGTTGCTGTATATGTATATGGTTAGTTATGTTATCGTATAATTAGCTGTATACTGAATCAACCAATTCATTTGTAAAATGTTTGTTTCCAGAGCAGAATGAAGAATCCAAAGGTTTTCTTCGACATATTGATCGGGAGAGCGAAAGCTGGGCGCGTTGTGATGGAGCTCTTTGCCGACACCACTCCGAAAACCGCCGAGAACTTCCGAGCTCTGTGCACCGGCGAGAAAGGAATAGGATCTTCCGGGAAGCCACTGCATTTCAAAGGATCTAAATTCCATCGCATCATCCCTAATTTCATGTGTCAAGGCGGTGACTTCACTCGCGGCAACGGTACTGGCGGAGAATCCATCTATGGAGCCAAGTTCGCCGATGAGAATTTCACTCTAAAGCACAAGAAGCCAGGCCTCTTGTCCATGGCAAATGCTGGTAAAAACACCAATGGCTCTCAATTCTTCATCACCACCGCGATTACCTCGTGGCTCGACGGTAAACATGTAGTCTTTGGGGAAGTTGTTGATGGTTACGATGTAGTCAAGCAGATGGAGAAGGTTGGCTCCGACGCCGGAACGCCCTCCTCTACTGTTTTGATTGAGGATTGTGGCCAGATTGTTGAAGATTAGCTTTTGCTTACGATTTGTTTGTGAATCATAATAAGATTTGTTATCTTGTTCATACTTCTTTCAATCATCATTTGTTTTTGCTTTAACAATAATTTTAGCTGCCTTAGGTAAAAGTTCCATTGTATACAAATAGTATGGAATATCTCTGTTATTCTAGTCGTCATCAACCAATTGGTCTGCAACATCATCTCTAGGCGGCCGGACCACCAAGAGCACCATACCGAGGCTCTTATTTATCCCCAACTGCTTCAACGTGACGACGGACGTAATTTTATCAACGGGTTACTGGTGTCGAGGGTGGTAATCACGTAATTGAGTTAAAATCTGATTAAAAAGCTACTAAAATAATCATATGTTTAGAATCAATTTTGGCATATACTTAAGTAAGGAACTTTATAAGTTAACGATAGAGAATAAGTTGAGAAATATTCCAAGCAAAAACCCAAAACCCTACCTGTCAAAAAAATAAAATAGTTAAAAAGTGAAAACCCCGTCCTCCATTTCCCAGCTCTCATACTCATAATCTTGTTAGAGAAGGAAACACAACACAGAGATAGACTGAGCTCCTCATTCACCACTGCCCCTAAAATGACTTATTCAGCTCAATAAAGCTTTGGAACACAACTTATTATGGTAAACAAAAAGGGAAAGAAAATCCGGCAGAAGTGTAATCAGGAATTCGGAAATGGCGAAGGCATTCACAATTCGCGAAGCAGAGCTTCTGATGAGAAGACGAAGAGCAAGCGGAATCAGCATGCATTTATGAATGAGAATGATTGCAGGCACCGGCTTCAAGAGCTTTTGTACAGTCCGGAGGATATTTTCGCCAAAATTTTTAGGAAGGACGGTCCTGCGCTGGGCGATGAATTTGGTCCTCTTCCGTCTAATGCTTTTCCAGGCGGTAAGAATTTAGAATTAAAAGGGTGTTGTAGCGTTCTTTTGCTTACTTTTTGTTGTTCGTGTGCATAATAATGATTGGGTCTGAACTGTTAGCTTGGGTTCATTTCCGATAATTGAGATGTTGAGTGTCCTGGATTTCTGATGATTAGCGCCTCAAGTGGCTGTTATTTGTATTTAAAGCGGAATTATTTGAAAATTAGGGATTATGTTTTGGAGTTAACTCATGACGCAGACATAACTAACCTGTCATTACGATGCAGGAAGTACATTGGAAACGTAGAATACTGGTTAAGACTCTTCACTTCTGAATAAGGGCTAAATTCCTTGACTGAGCTACGAAACTTGAACATAAATATTACTAGTAGTATACACTTTTGCTTGCTTTTAAAAGTGCCGTTTCCGGATGTGGAGATGCACAAGCGGATACTGCAACCTCAAATGGATAAGTTGATCACTTAAGTAGAACTAGTGATTGCTCTGTTAATTAGTATATTGAACCAATATTGCTATTCTAGATTTTCAGGTCACTTGGTCGAATTACGTAGATTTTATCGAATTACTTAGATTTTATACTCAAGCTGCCTTGGACAATTATCCATTCAATATTTGACATAGTAAGCTCATCACTCCATTTTTCCAGTAATAGCTGTCACTATTTAGCCTTTAATTTTTGCAAATAGATGGTAGGACCAAATGACATTACAGATGGTTATGCTGGATTACTGGTATCACAAGATGGAATATCTGAGTTTGTGCGCAGACATATAGCCTTGAGTTGGTATCACACTCTGAATTCCTTAGAGGGCATGCTCCAAATTTAGCTTCTGAATGCTCACCAGTTTGGTTTTTCTAGTGTTTTTGCATCTCCATGTTGGTAAACCAAATTTGTTCCAATATCGCAACTAATTATAAGGAATAAAATGAAGCAACGAACTCATGGAAAATGACTAGAGTGGTATTCCTTCCCAATGTTATGGATGGCGTATGGCGGCTTACGGCGGTGAGCCAAAAAACCGCCACAGGGATATGGCGGTCGATAAATAAATTAATAAAATATTAGTAATATATGTATATATAAATTCAAAAAATTAGAAAATAATAAAAAAATGTAATATATCAAGTTATCAACTATTAAAACAATAAATAAAGCATAAAGTCATAAGCAATTATATAATATGCCTACCATAATAAGTCTTAGTCCAACAATCAAAATATAAAGTCATCATCACAAATTCATAATACATATCAAATCTAAATTAAAACCATCCTCAATCATCACCATCCCCAACATAGTCATCCTCCACAAGATAGTTATCCTCATCCTCATCGATATCATCGTCCTCCAACGAAGTAGATCCTTCTTCTTCATCCCCAACTTCTTCATCTTCCAATTCTTCATCCACAAGCTCTCTTTCTTCAACCACTGTCGCCAATCTGCCTTTCCCTAATTGGTCTTTCCCTTTTCTAGATGTGGTTGTGGTTCTTGAGGCTTTCCTAGAACTTGATAATGTAGAAGCTTCTTTTCTTTTCTTAGACCTAGTATATGTGATAGGCTCTCCAATCGCCGACGACTCGTAGACAGTATCCCAATCAAGTGAATCTCCATCAAAAACTCTATCACTGCCTTCACCATCAGCACCATCCAACTCTCCAACCAACCACTCATTACAGTGATCAATGTAATCGAGTGAAATAGGATCGAGTGTATGTCTTTTGTCGTACCTATCATTCAATTTTTGGTTATATTTTACGTAAACCAAATCATGCATCTTTTGATGCTCGAGCAGCGGGCGGCGGCGACGTGACTAGGGCAGTGGGACTGGGGGGCGGCGGTCGGGGGCGGGCGGCGGCGACGTGACTAGGGCAGTGGGACTGGGGCGCAACAGGTTGGGTTTGTTTGAGAGGGAAAGAGATACTATGAAAAAAACCCTAGATTTTGACTTAATTGGCATTTTATTTCATCATTTGGGCCGGGTTAAGGGTTAAACATCATTTGGGCCGTGTTATTTGGTAATTGGGCTGAGGTTTGGGGCAGCCCAACCAAAAGTGACGCCATAACTGCCATGGCACCGCCATGGCGCCTCACTCATGGCGGCAAATGGCGGTCGCCATAAAAAAGTTTTGTGGCAGCTCGTGGCGATGGCGTTTTTTCTGAAACCCGCCACGCAATGGCGCCACGGCGGCGCCATGGCCGCTTTTTAATAACATTGTTCCTTCCTCACCTTCAATTTCCCCTATCCTTAATATCCTTATCTCATGCCCTACTAAAACAATAAAATGGTAAATAAATATTTTAGAAAAGTGAATTCCAGGAACTTGAAAGAGCTAAACCGTGACAATCAATATGTGCTTTGCATGTCATTATCTCTCCTTTTTGTTAACTAGTACTCTGCACATGCAATTTAACTGTTTAAGATCTTTCTCTTGATAACTTGCACTATGATGGTCAGCTCCGAGAATGTTTCATCTAGAAGAGATCCGGCATCATAAAAGAAGAAAGGTGCGGAGTTCATATATTAGCAGTTTATGTTTCTTTCTTTTCTTCTTGATTTGGACTAAAAGTGTATCACATCAAGTATTTGAAAACATTATGTTTGATGATTTTGTTTTCATGTTAGGTTTTAATGCATGCCATGTCAGACTACGAAACTTGTTGTGAGGGTAGCCCACATGCTCAAAGGTATGGCATGGGGAAAGGCCCAATGACTACACATGGTGGCCCAGGAAAGAAATATGGCATGGGGAAAGGTTTAATGAATAAAGACAGTGTTCGAAGACATAAATATGGAATCGGGAAAGGTTTGGTGATATGTACAAATCCTGGTTCAAGAGATTCTGAATACAGTTCCTGTAGTAGTGGAAGTGTCATTCAGAAGAAAAAGAAACAAGTGCAGCCAAAGGAGTCTATTCTGGTTTGATCCCCAGTCCTCTGTTTCAGTTATTTGGCTAACTGAATGCACACAACTATTACCCCTATCAAATTTGACACTTTCTCTTATTTGTAATTGAAATTTAATCATGCTGTTCCTTGTGTAGAAAAAATTGGCAAACAGAGAAAGGGCTAGGAAGGCTGCATTGAGATGTAGAAAGGTGATGTTTGCCTCAGCTGTTTTAATTATACTTTGGTTCGAGATTTTATGAACGTTTTGCTTGGCACGATATAAATGTAGGTGGTGGAACCCCAGAAAATCCAGAAGCGGAAGAAGCCTCGCAAGGATAAATGTGAACTTGCTCTTGAAGATGTGAAGTGTATAGAGAACACAGAATTTGAGATGTTACTAGATGATGAGGAACTGGAGCTTAGAGAATTACAAGTAGGACCCAATCCGTTATCTTGTTCTACTCATTTTACAACCAGTGGTTCTCATGGTTGTTCCCTTTGCAAAGGTCCATTCCACTCTTTACCTTACTTTCGTAATTCTTTTGTTGTTCCTGTGTGAAATATTGTTTCTGTTTTAGTACATGAACTTACTGGCAGGACTCGTGGGCACTCTAACTAAACCTCTTAATAATGTTCTGTATGTTGACAGACTTGCTTCCCAAATTTCCTCCAAGTTCTGTTGCAATGAAGCTACCTTTGTCAGTACAACCATGGGCTTCCTCCCCAGAATTAGTAAACAAACTCTTTAAGGTATTTGAACAGGTCTTTGTAATATGATAATGCATAGAGCTGCTCTAGATGCAGACTGAGTGGATATTAATTTCAGTTATAAGAAATTTTATTTTCACTCTATATTCCTATATGGGGTCTCATAACATTGTTTCAATGGACCTTGTGCAATAAAAGATACACAAAACTCCCACTTGTTCAACTTCTGCTGAAATCTCTTTCTGGTTCAAATCGACATATATAAACATGATTGAGGAAATATATGTGCTTTTTGTTTCCGATTGTATTGATAGTATCTGTACTTTTACTATCTTCTGATATTTGTACTCCCTTCATCCCATAAAAATATGTGCACTTTCCATTTTCGTCCGTCCCACAAAAATATGTGCATTTCATTTTTAGAAAGTTATCCCAATTTATTACCCCTATACATCAACTTATTTACAACTTATACCACCATTAAACACTACCAATAACGTGGGTCCCACTATCCACTACCACTAATGTAACTACCCTTCTCCTCCTCTCTCTTACTTTACCAATTTTGTCTTAATTTCCGTGCCATATCAATTGTCCATGTTAGGTAGCATATTTTGTGTTCGTTCTTCAAAGTTGTTTTCTAATGGAATTTCCTATACGATGAAGTTCAATCTCGTTCAGGTAATAAAAGAAAAGTTGGAATTTGGGGAGCTTTATAAAATTGATTCTAACCTAGTTCTCAGTATCTACGATTGTTTGATAATAGTCCAATATCCCCATAGTTCAGCTATTTTTAACTACAAACACCTATTACCGGGAAACAACACTGACATTCTTTTCAGACTTTTGCATGCTTCTCTGTAGGATGTCTTTCAGGAGTTTTGTAGATATGCATATATGCGTGCAATTGTATATGCTACAGTTGATGCCTTGAAGGAAACTTTTATAATCTTGATCCACCAGGCTAGTTGTTTAGGTACCTTTAAATTTCATTGATATTCCTTCAAACATGTGCCTTGTCGCGGTTAATATAGCAATGATTACTTTGTCATTGATCACCTAGAAAATGCGTTAACTAAAGGAATTTGTATTTCATGTTGCTGTTTTAACCTTCTAAACTTTGGTGATTTTGCAGCTTGAACATCATGGTGTATAGTTTGGAGTTCTGGCAGAAGTCACTGAACCTACTGACATGGATAGAAATATTATGTCAGGTGTTGACTGCAGCTGGTTTTTGTTCTAAGCTTAATATGACAAGAAAAGCAGCATGCTGTAAGGTATTCAATTTCTTAATAAGCATCATTTTTGTTTCTGTTTTGTAGTCTCTCATGTAAGCTTCAAGTTTTGTTTTATCAAAAGATAACAGCACGAGAATCCCCATTCTTTCTGTGTGAGACAAAACCTATATACAGAATGTGTAATGTGTCCTATAGTTTGTAAGAAGAACTACTGTTCCTTGTGCAATGAATGTCTAGCTTTTGTAGCTTGTGTTTTGTTTTGTAAGCAAGATCCTTGACTGATCCAGTTGGTAAGGGACACATTATGTGATGCAACAAATTTATTGTGTTTGTTTCTTGTTTTCTAGGAAGGCAATGTCATGGATAAGTACGGCTTAAGTCCGCGGACATTGAAGGGAGAATTATTCAGTATTTTGTTGACCCAAGGAAGTAATGGATTGGAAGTCTCTGAGTTGGCAAAATCTTCAAGTGTAAGTCCGTACTATATACAAGAAATTTTACAACATCCTACTGGGAAAAAGAAAGAAATAAATTTACAGCAACTTCAAATATTCATAGGTAGAACTTGGCTGTGAATTTACTTTTTCCATAGATTGTTGATTTAAACCTCACCGATACATTCCAAAACTTGGAGAATTTGATTATCTCAGCTCTCTCCAATGATATAACATTGTTTGAAAGGATTTCCTTGTCTGGATATTGTTTGCGGATACATACTGTTGAAAAGGAATCTGCAGATTTTCCATCTGATTCTGAGGATTTAGGGTGCGGAGATGACGTTTCTGAAGTTACTGGTGGAAATTATGCAAGTGATTCTGACTACGAGTCCAGGGATACAAGTCTCTCCAAAAGTGATGCTAGTAAATCACATACTAACCTTCTGACTGTATACAATGAGATTGATGAGAGCCATCCTGGTGAACTGTGGCTACTAGGACTGATGGAGGGTGAATACTCAGACTTAAGCATCGATGAGAAGCTCAATGCCTTGACAGCATTGATTGATCTAATTGGTGCTGGATTCAGCATCGGAATGGAGGTAGTCCCTGTTATTGTGTAACTATCCTTTTATCCTTTATGAAGTTATCATTAATTATTATGGGCATAGGAAAACTTCCTTTTCCCTCTGCCTTTTATGGTTGCTGTCTCCCTCAAAAGGGCAGGCTTTTGAAACTTATAATAGAAATCACAGGCATTATTACATTAAAGATTTGTACAAAAAATAATCAAGACAGGAAAAAGTTACATGCTTTGTGGTATTCTTGTCAGTTTGTGTTTCCCTGGTGTTATAGATGGTACAGTAATATTTGGCCTCCTGCTTGTTATAAACAAGTCATTCTAGCTTCTTATATGTATACTTATATAATATTGAACTTCACTAGAGATCTATTCAAATTATTGATGTTTCATTTGGATATTATCCAGGTCCCCTTGACCTCAAGTGCAGAATGTCCTCCAAATATCAATCGTTATGGTTGTGGTGCTAAATTAAAGAGATCAATGGTCAAATCTGTGCCACTAGGAAGTTGTGATTTGCAAAGATCTAGTGGACTCGACATAAATACACCAGAACCAATTGATTCCTTGGTTCTCATGTCAAAGATTGATGGCATGGAGAAACAGATGAATATGAAAAACATTGCAGACCAAACGGAAGCAGATGAATTTTTACACCCTATGCAGTCAATATACCTTGGCTCTGATCGCAGGTACAATAGATACTATTCTTGGGCCCTTGTGATGAATTTGATCCTGGACACAGGAGAATTTATTTTGAGTCTTCAGAAGATGGCCACTGGGAGATGATTGACACTAAAGAGGTCCACTGATGACTTCTCTTAAAAACATTTAGTCCACTGTTTGTTGATCATGGTACTCACTACCCTTCTCTTTTGTAGGCTTTGCATTCTTTGCTTGTCTACTTTGGACCAAAGGAGTGCTCGGGAGGCTCGCCTTCTAGCTTCATTGGAACAACGAGAAGCAATTCTGAACCAAATGATGTCCAGTGCACCAACTGGTAGTGAAAATAGTCATCTGCCCCAGCCTGAATATAGCTCCTAACCAGTGTCTGACGTAGACAACCGCTCGAGCTTGGGGGAAATGCAAAATGAACTTCCTGCTTCTATTGACATTGCAGTTGTAGAAGCTGGGATAAAAGGAGAAAAGCTTTTTGAAAACTATGACAATTCCCAAGCTTTTGATGCCCAGATATGGAAGTCATTTTACTCAGAACTCAACAGTGTTAAAAATGGACAGAAGGCATACCTTGACTCACTCAGAAGATGTGATCGATGCCAGGACCTCTACTGGAGAGACGAAAAGCATTGTAGATTCTGTCATATGACATTTGAGCTTGATTTTGATATAGAGGAAAGATATGCTATTCATTCCGTAACTTGCCAGGCAAAGATTAATGTTAGAAGATGCCGAAGGCAGAAAGTTCTACCTTCGCAACTGCAGGCACTCAAAGCTGCAATCTATGCGATTGAGGTTGGTCGTCATGACTAAAATGTTTTCTGCTCATAGCATTGGTACAACGAGAAAATATGTTTTCCTCGAGTTAGTTTTTGTGCCAACTGCTGACAGATATGTTGCAGTTTTTCATATGCATATTTGACTGGTTAACACCTATTCCTTTTTTGGAATGCTTGCATAACTGATCATATTTCCTAATGGAATTTATTATGTTACTTTTTTAGATGGATGAACGATTAAGAAAGGCATAGTGATCCTGTTAATAGATGGAAATTCATGTTTTTTGATTCTTATAACGACTTGTTTAGATTTATATGTGATAGTGTGTTCAACTTCTTACAGTTAGCTATTGATGTGTAATTTTTTGAACTTTTATATTAATGGATTAAGAACACACAAGTTTAATAAATTAGCTCTAAAATTACAACTTTCTGCAAGAGTACAGATGCAGTTGTAGTAAAAGAGTGTCGAACCACAGGGAGGCGTAGATTATTTAATAAGAATTGACAAGATTAATAAACTAAATTTAAGAACTAAAGTGCGAAAACGGAGAAACTCGAGAGAAAAAGACATTGCTCCTAACAACATTCGGATGAATCACTATTATATTGATTTTATATTCACATTCATAAGCTATTGAGAACAATGATCAATTTTACACTCTAAAAGTACTGAACATACTTAAAGAATTATAGTACTAATGCTAGCTGAACACATAGCCAAAAGTACCTACTCGTTAGACTAATATTCATGCGGAAGCGCGGTAAATATTAGACTAACTTCTCAAATCCAACAAAAATTATGGTTAGCTGAACACTTAACACATAACACCTTCACATCAAACTAAACTCCCACGGAAGCGTAGTAAGTATTAATTCAACTTCGAAGACTTTTTTACATCAATATTCACTTGTACATTTATCTCTGAACAAGATAAAATTAACAAGTTCTTCATCTAAGTTTTCATCCAATTTCCAAGTTAAAGAGACATTAGAAAGAGGCAATTAATATACTACATTTGATGCATCAAACATAGCATAAATAAAATCCGAACCATAGACGAAAACCAAAGCAAATGAGTAAATATATAATCTCTACAATAAATTCATCCTACTAGCGTTAGGAGCAATGAAGACAAATTAGCCACACATGCTAAAGAAGAAAAACCGTAGAGTTAATGGTGTTCTTCGATGGCCGGTGATAGTCCTTCTCCGAGGTGATGAAGATTGGATGTGGAATCCTCCTTTCTTCCTTCTTTTTTCCTCTCCAATTTCGTCCCTCCAAAAAAACGTCACACCCCTGACACCTCAACCCCATCTAATTAATTCTGCCACGCCCCACATCACTCTCTCTCTCCCACCTTTTTCTCTCTCCCACAACTGCCTTTTTTCTCCCTGACACCTTTTTTCTTCCTTTTCACTATTTTCTTCCATCATTAATGCTCCCATCAACTGTCGAGAGAACGGCCAAATTGCGGTTGACGCTCCGAAACGCCCGACCGGGCGAAATCAAAAGATAGAAACGCCCGACCGGGCGAACTCTCTGGACTCCTCATGCGTAACTGAAAACGCCCGACCGGGCAAAGTCTCTGGATTCCGAAAGCCTTCTCAGCTGTGCATTTCCGACGAATTTCCAGCTTCTAACTCCCAAAACTACACTCAAAGCACGACTTGGTGAGTTATAATTAACATAGAAATGTTTAGTCTACGGGGGAAAAGTATAGGAAATATGCTTCGCATCAAATACCCCCAAACTTAAGCTCTTGCTCGCCCCGAGTAAGATACACTTTAAGCACAAAAACTCAACCAAGTATAACCCGCAAAGAGATTTTCATCAACAAGAATCATGTAGGGACGTGAGTGACAAGATCTAAACCCCCGACATTTCCAATCGAGATTTCCCACTCTCAAGAACAATCACTCATCCCCCTAGAACTTCAAGTCAAGATGCACTTCAAAGTAAGTCCGAGCATACGATCAAACAACTCAAACCGTCATCATTGACTCATCAAGCACTACTAATCACATAGACTCACAGATTTCAAACCGAACTTCTTTAACTCTACCAAGCTATTTACACACATCCACAAACATCAACGATTAGGTCCAAGGTCTTATTTCAAGGTTGTAATGTGGCTAGGGATGAGGTAGGATAAGTATGGATAGTGAGCTCAAAGGCTACACATTTGAGTGCCAAATTCTTTCCTCCTACAACTTCCTTCCAAAGATCAAACAACAAAAAATTACAACCCAACTCTCACTCCCCCAAACTTGAGATCAATTCTAGACAAGATCACAAATTGCAACAAATAGAAGCTCTCTCTTTATTTCACAAACTCTTTTTTTTAGATAAGACCTCGACTTTTGCAAATATGGAGGTCGTCTTTTTCTTTTTCTCTTTTTTTAAGAACTTCATTCTTTTCACCTGTACATTACATCAAGTCTAAAAAAAGTCTACACTTTACAATTCACCACCCAACACTCAAAACTCAAATCACCAAAGCTCAAACTTGTTTTTAGCACCCAAATAGTAGCAAGGTCTATTGATGAGGCTAAAATGAGGCTTATTTAAGTAGCTAAGTGATTGGCTAAGTGTTTACACAAATTATAGGAAATTAAGCTCAAAGTGGCTTCTAGGGGATCATGTATAGGACTAGGCATGTGATCATTTGGCCATAAAGTTCATCCTAGTGCCTTATCCTCCCATATCGTTGACACAAATGAATACAAGCACGCAACTCGATAAAGCAAATCAATTCAAGATAATTTCCACAAGACATATGACTTTCATACTCTCCTCAACTCAAGAAATCGGATGTAATCACAACATGCTCTTTCAAATAAATTCATGCACAGATTCTATCCATCCTAAGCTTCAAAGATCAAGTAAGATCAAGCAAGATTTCCCAACCAGAAAGTCGAAGATCTAGCATACACCCGTCAATTACATGATTCAAAACACTTTTATCATACAATACACCCAAAAAACATGCATAATGCATAAAAATCATTCACAATCCCCCCACACTTGAATGCTACATTGTCCTCAATGTATGCAAAGAAGAACATATAAAGTAAAGGGAAAGAAGACTCCCCCAAACTTGGCGTGATATCCAAAGTGCATTCGGGTGGGTGGGTGGGTGAGTGTATTTTCCTTTGTAGGTGTGCTTCCCCATAAGCTCGAATGTGAATCCTATCTCCACGTTGCTCCTACAAAAAGAAAAATTAAAACAACAAAAAAAAACAAAATACTCAATTCATAAAAATACATCGAAGGAAAGAATTGAGCGAACAAAACCCTCGATTTATTAAGAGAGAAAAAAAAACTAAAAACTCATTGGGTTGCCTCCCAACTAGCGCCTTTGTTTAAAGTCGTTGGCTCGACTTAGTCTTCTAGCTACAACTCTGAAACAAAAAATAAAATGTTAGAAAACTATACAAAAATAAAAACAAAAAGAATCCTAAATTAAATAACCAGTTGCCTCCCCGGCAACGGCGCCAAAACTTGATGTGTAATTTTTTGAACTTTTATATTAATGGATTAAGAACACACAAGTTTAATAAATTAGCTCTAAAATTACAACTTTCTGCAAGAGTACAGATGCAGTTGTAGTAAAAGAGTGTCGAACCACAGGGAGGCGTAGATTATTTAATAAGAATTGACAAGATTAATAAACTAAATTTAAGAACTAAAGTGCGAAAACGGAGAAACTCGAGAGAAAAAGACATTGCTCCTAACAACATTCGGATGAATCACTATTATATTGATTTTATATTCACATTCATAAGCTATTGAGAACAATGATCAATTTTACACTCTAAAAGTACTGAACATACTTAAAGAATTATAGTACTAATGCTAGCTGAACACATAGCCAAAAGTACCTACTCGTTAGACTAATATTCATGCGGAAGCGCGGTAAATATTAGACTAACTTCTCAAATCCAACAAAAATTATGGTTAGCTGAACACTTAACACATAACACCTTCACATCAAACTAAACTCCCACGGAAGCGTAGTAAGTATTAATTCAACTTCGAAGACTTTTTTACATCAATATTCACTTGTACATTTATCTCTGAACAAGATAAAATTAACAAGTTCTTCATCTAAGTTTTCATCCAATTTCCAAGTTAAAGAGACATTAGAAAGAGGCAATTAATATACTACATTTGATGCATCAAACATAGCATAAATAAAATCCGAACCATAGACGAAAACCAAAGCAAATGAGTAAATATATAATCTCTACAATAAATTCATCCTACTAGCGTTAGGAGCAATGAAGACAAATTAGCCACACATGCTAAAGAAGAAAAACCGTAGAGTTAATGGTGTTCTTCGATGGCCGGTGATAGTCCTTCTCCGAGGTGATGAAGATTGGATGTGGAATCCTCCTTTCTTCCTTCTTTTTTCCTCTCCAATTTCGTCCCTCCAAAAAAACGTCACACCCCTGACACCTCAACCCCATCTAATTAATTCTGCCACGCCCCACATCACTCTCTCTCTCCCACCTTTTTCTCTCTCCCACAACTGCCTTTTTTCTCCCTGACACCTTTTTTCTTCCTTTTCACTATTTTCTTCCATCATTAATGCTCCCATCAACTGTCGAGAGAACGGCCAAATTGCGGTTGACGCTCCGAAACGCCCGACCGGGCGAAATCAAAAGATAGAAACGCCCGACCGGGCGAACTCTCTGGACTCCTCATGCGTAACTGAAAACGCCCGACCGGGCAAAGTCTCTGGATTCCGAAAGCCTTCTCAGCTGTGCATTTCCGACGAATTTCCAGCTTCTAACTCCCAAAACTACACTCAAAGCACGACTTGGTGAGTTATAATTAACATAGAAATGTTTAGTCTACGGGGGAAAAGTATAGGAAATATGCTTCGCATCAAATACCCCCAAACTTAAGCTCTTGCTCGCCCCGAGTAAGATACACTTTAAGCACAAAAACTCAACCAAGTATAACCCGCAAAGAGATTTTCATCAACAAGAATCATGTAGGGACGTGAGTGACAAGATCTAAACCCCCGACATTTCCAATCGAGATTTCCCACTCTCAAGAACAATCACTCATCCCCCTAGAACTTCAAGTCAAGATGCACTTCAAAGTAAGTCCGAGCATACGATCAAACAACTCAAACCGTCATCATTGACTCATCAAGCACTACTAATCACATAGACTCACAGATTTCAAACCGAACTTCTTTAACTCTACCAAGCTATTTACACACATCCACAAACATCAACGATTAGGTCCAAGGTCTTATTTCAAGGTTGTAATGTGGCTAGGGATGAGGTAGGATAAGTATGGATAGTGAGCTCAAAGGCTACACATTTGAGTGCCAAATTCTTTCCTCCTACAACTTCCTTCCAAAGATCAAACAACAAAAAATTACAACCCAACTCTCACTCCCCCAAACTTGAGATCAATTCTAGACAAGATCACAAATTGCAACAAATAGAAGCTCTCTCTTTATTTCACAAACTCTTTTTTTTAGATAAGACCTCGACTTTTGCAAATATGGAGGTCGTCTTTTTCTTTTTCTCTTTTTTTAAGAACTTCATTCTTTTCACCTGTACATTACATCAAGTCTAAAAAAAGTCTACACTTTACAATTCACCACCCAACACTCAAAACTCAAATCACCAAAGCTCAAACTTGTTTTTAGCACCCAAATAGTAGCAAGGTCTATTGATGAGGCTAAAATGAGGCTTATTTAAGTAGCTAAGTGATTGGCTAAGTGTTTACACAAATTATAGGAAATTAAGCTCAAAGTGGCTTCTAGGGGATCATGTATAGGACTAGGCATGTGATCATTTGGCCATAAAGTTCATCCTAGTGCCTTATCCTCCCATATCGTTGACACAAATGAATACAAGCACGCAACTCGATAAAGCAAATCAATTCAAGATAATTTCCACAAGACATATGACTTTCATACTCTCCTCAACTCAAGAAATCGGATGTAATCACAACATGCTCTTTCAAATAAATTCATGCACAGATTCTATCCATCCTAAGCTTCAAAGATCAAGTAAGATCAAGCAAGATTTCCCAACCAGAAAGTCGAAGATCTAGCATACACCCGTCAATTACATGATTCAAAACACTTTTATCATACAATACACCCAAAAAACATGCATAATGCATAAAAATCATTCACAATCCCCCCACACTTGAATGCTACATTGTCCTCAATGTATGCAAAGAAGAACATATAAAGTAAAGGGAAAGAAGACTCCCCCAAACTTGGCGTGATATCCAAAGTGCATTCGGGTGGGTGGGTGGGTGAGTGTATTTTCCTTTGTAGGTGTGCTTCCCCATAAGCTCGAATGTGAATCCTATCTCCACGTTGCTCCTACAAAAAGAAAAATTAAAACAACAAAAAAAAACAAAATACTCAATTCATAAAAATACATCGAAGGAAAGAATTGAGCGAACAAAACCCTCGATTTATTAAGAGAGAAAAAAAAACTAAAAACTCATTGGGTTGCCTCCCAACTAGCGCCTTTGTTTAAAGTCGTTGGCTCGACTTAGTCTTCTAGCTACAACTCTGAAACAAAAAATAAAATGTTAGAAAACTATACAAAAATAAAAACAAAAAGAATCCTAAATTAAATAACCAGTTGCCTCCCCGGCAACGGCGCCAAAACTTGATGTGTAATTTTTTGAACTTTTATATTAATGGATTAAGAACACACAAGTTTAATAAATTAGCTCTAAAATTACAACTTTCTGCAAGAGTACAGATGCAGTTGTAGTAAAAGAGTGTCGAACCACAGGGAGGCGTAGATTATTTAATAAGAATTGACAAGATTAATAAACTAAATTTAAGAACTAAAGTGCGAAAACGGAGAAACTCGAGAGAAAAAGACATTGCTCCTAACAACATTCGGATGAATCACTATTATATTGATTTTATATTCACATTCATAAGCTATTGAGAACAATGATCAATTTTACACTCTAAAAGTACTGAACATACTTAAAGAATTATAGTACTAATGCTAGCTGAACACATAGCCAAAAGTACCTACTCGTTAGACTAATATTCATGCGGAAGCGCGGTAAATATTAGACTAACTTCTCAAATCCAACAAAAATTATGGTTAGCTGAACACTTAACACATAACACCTTCACATCAAACTAAACTCCCACGGAAGCGTAGTAAGTATTAATTCAACTTCGAAGACTTTTTTACATCAATATTCACTTGTACATTTATCTCTGAACAAGATAAAATTAACAAGTTCTTCATCTAAGTTTTCATCCAATTTCCAAGTTAAAGAGACATTAGAAAGAGGCAATTAATATACTACATTTGATGCATCAAACATAGCATAAATAAAATCCGAACCATAGACGAAAACCAAAGCAAATGAGTAAATATATAATCTCTACAATAAATTCATCCTACTAGCGTTAGGAGCAATGAAGACAAATTAGCCACACATGCTAAAGAAGAAAAACCGTAGAGTTAATGGTGTTCTTCGATGGCCGGTGATAGTCCTTCTCCGAGGTGATGAAGATTGGATGTGGAATCCTCCTTTCTTCCTTCTTTTTTCCTCTCCAATTTCGTCCCTCCAAAAAAACGTCACACCCCTGACACCTCAACCCCATCTAATTAATTCTGCCACGCCCCACATCACTCTCTCTCTCCCACCTTTTTCTCTCTCCCACAACTGCCTTTTTTCTCCCTGACACCTTTTTTCTTCCTTTTCACTATTTTCTTCCATCATTAATGCTCCCATCAACTGTCGAGAGAACGGCCAAATTGCGGTTGACGCTCCGAAACGCCCGACCGGGCGAAATCAAAAGATAGAAACGCCCGACCGGGCGAACTCTCTGGACTCCTCATGCGTAACTGAAAACGCCCGACCGGGCAAAGTCTCTGGATTCCGAAAGCCTTCTCAGCTGTGCATTTCCGACGAATTTCCAGCTTCTAACTCCCAAAACTACACTCAAAGCACGACTTGGTGAGTTATAATTAACATAGAAATGTTTAGTCTACGGGGGAAAAGTATAGGAAATATGCTTCGCATCAGCTATCCCAGAACATGCCTTGATAGAGTCTTGGAAAAAGTCTGCCCATAATTTGTGGGTCAATAGGTTGCGACGAGTCTCCAATTTAAGAGAGTTTCTGCAGGTACTGGATGTGGATTCTACCCTTCTTTTATTATATAATGATTGAGATCAATAATCAGATTCTTTGGAGGTCTTAACTTTTCTTTTTCCCATCCTTTAGGTCCTGGCTGACTTTGTAAATGCTATCATTGAGGACTGGTTTTATCAAACCAGTGCTACAGATTCCCATAACTCAGATGACATAATTTGTAACTTTTCAGCCGTGCCGCACACATTTTCTGCAATTGCACGTTGGTTGGTAAGATTGGATTTATTGGTGGCCTCTCGGTCACATGTGGAAACCGGTCATTCTGTGGATAAATCACTAACTGCTAACTGAGTGAAAGGTATATGCAGCCTTCTCAACTTTGACATCAATCTCAATGAATATGCTGTCTTGCATTTCTTCTCACATTATTGTCTATTCCCGATTGGTTATAACTACTTGCAGTGCATATCCCGTTGATTGGCTTGCATATTCACACCCAATTATTATACTTTTTGCAGAACTGTTGACAATGCAACCCGACAGTGAAGGTCGGAGGTCTCTCAGTCCATATTTTGACTAGCAGATCTTTTGCTAATTTGGTAAATATGATTAAATACAAACAAGCTTGACTTCTTTTGACTCTACTTTATATTGGAATCTCGTAGTTGATTATGATGATTTTTGCGTGGTGTCTTTTGATAACGTTATGTGACTTGAATAGGCAAGATATTTATCTTTGCTGACTCTTTGGATGAATTATATGTATATGTATATCTGATAATGGGGAAATTGTTTTTGTAGTGTTCTTAAAATTTTATTTGAGGACTAGGTTAAAGTAAATGGTAATTTTGATTTTCCATTAAAGTTTATTAAATCGTTGTCGCTTCCTATAATTCCTAAATAAAGAAATTAGCATCTAGTAAAGTATATGTAGTACTTTGTTAATGTTCCTTGTTTGTTAGGAATATGGGCATTACATTCCTCGAGAACGTTAGCCCTAGCATGATGAGTTCCATCTGCACCAGGTTGAAGAAGCTGCAGCCATTCTTCTATTCTGAAGAGAAACAGAATGCCTTGTTTGGGGCTGAGGTTGGTTCTCATATTTTCCATCTCTCCCTAATGAGAAGATGGTGGGATCATGTAGATTTTACCCAAATTTTGAGGAAACTTACTGCCTGTTGGTTTCACGGTGTTTTTAGTATTCTCCATTATGCTGTTCCTGTTGGGAAATAAACACAGGCAATCACGAATATGAAAGAGAATGAACACAAGAAGTTGTTTACCCAGTTCGATACAATGTATATCTACGTCTGGGGGCGATGCCAAGCCAGGGATTTCACTATATAATTTCAGGATGATTTAACAATGAGGGAGCACCTCTATTTATAAGTAACTAGAGAGCCATAATTCTAGTCAAACTAGGAAACATATTACATAAGGAAATATCTTTTAAGGAATAAATCTATCACAAGGAAATATACTTCAAGGAAACAAATCCTAAACATGGTAGGAGATATTTTAGGCTCCATAATTAACAATCTCCCACTTGGAGACTAACAACTCCTAAACAACCATTTCCTCGTGATCTCATCCCTTCATCCGCTTAGCATCGCCTAACCTTATCTTCAAGTTCCAAGGCCAATTGAAGCTATGCATAGCTTCAATTTCTCTAAGGTCACCACCTTAGTAAACATGTCTGCAGGATTCTCACTTCCAAGTATCTTCACAAGTTGCAGGATTTTCATCTCCACTAGGTGTCGGATGTAATGATATTTCAACTCTACATGCTTTGTCCTAGAATGAAACGCTGGATTCTTCGCCAAGAAAATAGCACTCTGACTATCATTGTAGAGTATGCTACTCTTGTTCTCCTTCCCAAGTTCATCTAAGAAACTCTGCAACCACACCATCTCCTTGCTTGCCTCTGTCGCAGCTACATATTCAGCCTCCGTAGTAGACAAAGCAACAGTCTTCTGCAACTTAGAAGTCCATGAAATAGCAGTACCACCATAAGTAAATACATACCCGGTTGTGCTTCTTCTCCCATCAAGATCATTGGACGCCAAGTCTGTATCCACATAACCTGCCAGCTCGACATTCTTGCCATTGAAACATAAGACGCTTTCTGTAGTACCTCTCAAGTATCGAAGGATCCATTTAACTGCTTCCCAATGTTGCTTGCCCGGATCACCCATGAACCGGCTCACTACTCCCACTGCTTGTGCAATATCAGGCCTCGTACACACCATTGCATACATAATACTGCCAATTGCTGAAGCATAAGGAATTTTCTTCATTTCAGCACGTTCTTCTTTTGTACTCGGCGACTCCTTCGACAGCTTAAAGTGACTGCCCAAAGGCACACTTACTGGCTTCGAATTATCCATTTTGAATCTTTCCAAAACCTTACCAATGTAAGCAGCTTGCGAAAGATACAATTTTCCTGCCGCCTTGTCACGCTCGATTCTCATGCCCAAAATTTGATTAGCCTCTCCAAGATCTTTCATGGAGAATCGTTCAGACAATTGTCTTTTCAACTTATCCATCTCCTTTTGATCACCTCCTGCGATCAACATATCATCAACATATAATAACAGAATAAGATAGCTCTTGTCAAACCTCTTGTAGTAACAACAATGGTCAGCGTAGCATCTTTTATAGCCAATCTCCATCATGAATCCATCAAACTTCTTGTACCACTGCTTTGGAGCTTGCTTTAAACCATACAAGCTCTTCTTCAACTTGCATACAAGGTTTTCCATTCCTTTTACTATGAATCCTTCAGGCTGTGTCATGTACAACTCATCCTCCAAATCACCATGAAGGAATGCCGTCTTTACATCCATCTGATGTAACAATAGATTTTCTGCAACTACCATACTCAACACTAAACGAATAGTAGTTAGTTTCACAACAGGAGTGAACACATCTGTATAATCAATACCGTATCGTTGCTCAAATCCCTTGACAACCAGCCTAGCCTTGTAGCGCTTGCTACCATCAGCTTCACCTTTGATTCGATAGACCCACTTGCAATGCAATGCCTTTTTCCCTTTAGGAAGTTCCACAAGCTCCCATGTGCCATTTAGGAGAAGAGAGGCAAACTCGTCATCCATGGCAATTTTCCACCTTCGTTTATCAGGGCCTTCTCCTGCCTCTGCATAACACTCGGGCTCACCACCATCAGTAAGTAACAAATAGAAATTAGAGGGCGAGTACCTATCAGGTGCACGTCGCTCTCTAGTCGATTTAGGCAGCGGAATAGTCGGTGGTGGAGTGCTTGGTTCTTCTTCAAGCACCTCTTCAGCATTCTGACTCTCCTTGCTCCCACTCAAGTTTGAGATGTCTAGCTCGACCACTCGTGGCTCAGAACTGCTGGGACTTGACGCCTCCAATCTATCCTTGTACAATACCTGTTCATTGAAGATGACATCTCTACTGCGAATAACCTTACGGTTCTGCTCATCCCAGAGTCTATAACCGAACTCATCGCTTCCATAACCAATGAACGTACACTTAATAGATTTAGCATCCAACTTACTTCTCTCAACGGAACTAACATGAGCATAAGCAACACAACCAAAGATGCGTAGGAAAGATAGATTTACCTCTTTTCCTGTCCAAACCTCCTCGGGTATCCGAAACTCCAAGGGAACTGATGGACCTCTATTAATTAGAAATGTAGCTGTGTTGACTGCATCTGCCCAAAAACTCTTTGGCAATCCACTTTTCAACCTCATGCATCTTGCTCGCTCATTCAACGTTCTGTTCATGCGCTCTGCGATTCCATTCTGCTGTGGAGTTCCTTTCACAGTTTTCTCCATGCGGATTCCATTCTCGGCGCAGAATTCCTTGAACTTTACAAGTTCATACTCCATTATCGGATCTTAGACACTTCACCTTCATCCCGGTTTCAGTTTCAACAAGGGGCTTTCCATTTCCTGAAAGCGTCAAACGCATCGGATTTACTCTTCAGAAAATAAACCCATAGCTTTCGAGTAGAGTCGTCGATGAAAGTCATATAATATTCAGAGCCTCCTAGGGACTTCACAGGTGCTGGTCCCCATAGATCAGTGTGGACCATCTCCAACTTCTGTGTCTTCAATTTTCTGCCTCCTCTTGAGAAACTCACCCTTTTCTGTTTCCCAAACACGCAATCCTCGCACATGCCAACTTCAACAGTTTTCAAGCCAGGCAGTAAACCTCTTGAGCACATTATCTTCATCTCTTTCTCGCTCATGTGGCCAAGACGACAGTGCCACAAATCTGCATTATTTGCCTCACTTGCAATATCAATGCAATCTTTGGAGTTAGTTGTGGTATACAACGTACCCTCCTTCTTACCTCGAGCTACTATCATAGCTCCCTTGGTAATCTTCCAATTGTTGCAGCCAAACGTCACGGTGTACCCTTCTGCATCAAGCTGCCCAATCGAAATCAAACTTCTCTGCAATCCAGGAATGTGTCTGACTCCATTCAGTTTTATTACGGATCCATTGGACGTCACTACCTTCACGTTTCCCTTTCCCACGATATCTAAGGGCTCGTCATCAGCCAGATGTACCTTCCCAAAATCGCCAGAAACGTAGTCTTCCATTATCTCCACATTGCTGCAGGAGTGAAACGACGCCCCAGAATCCAATACCCACGATTCCATCGGACTACTGACGCTCAAGACCAACGCCTCGCCATCGTCATCAGACATGGTAGCGTTTGCTGTCTTCTTGTCCTTCTGATCCTTATTCTTATACTTCTTCGGTGCCTCACATTGATTTCTAAAATGCCCAAACTCATCACAATTCCAGCATTTAACTTTATCCAAATCCTTCTTGGATTGACTCCTTCCTCTGGAATTTGATCTTCCACGATTTTGCTTTCCCTTCGATCTGCCTCTCTGTTCTGTATTCAGTGCTGATCCCGAAGTAGAAGATCCTGATTCTCTCCGGCGAACTTCCTCACCAATCATCAGATCTCTTACTCTGTCAACTGTTAGTTTTGTCTCTGCAGCAGTAACTGCTGTCACTGTGCCAGCCCAACTCTCAGGCAGAGACGATAGCAAAATCAGGGCACGAATTTCATCATCGAATTTTATATTAACCGAGTTCAGTTGCGAAGTAATCATGTTGAACTCGTTGAGATGTTGTTGCACCAGCTTTCCCTCTTGCATTCTAAAATTAAACAATCGTCTAATCAGATGTACATTGTTTGCCGTTGATGGTTTCTGATACATGTCCTCCAAGATCTTTATCATCTCCTTTGTCGACTTTGCTGCAGTCGTGTGATAAGTCACATCCTTGGACAACGATAGCCTAATCGCGCTCATCGCTTTTCTGTCCAGCAGCTCCCAATCCTCATGTTCCATCTTTTCGAGTTTGGTTTTTAAAGGCTTCCAGAGATCTTTACCGTACAGGTAATCCTCAATCTGCATCTTCCAAAATCCGAAATCAGATCCATCGAACTTCTCTACAGCAATTTTCTCGTCGATCCCCATCGTGATTTCTGCCTCTTAAACCCTAGGCTCTTGATACCAGTTGTTGGGAAATAAACACAGGCAATCACGAATATGAAAGAGAATGAACACAAGAAGTTGTTTACCCAGTTCGATACAATGTGTATCTACGTCTGGGGGCGATGCCAAGCCAGGGATTTCACTATATAATTTCAGGATGATTTAACAATGAGGGAGCACCTCTATTTATAAGTAACTAGAGAGCCCTAATTCTAGTCAAACTAGGAAACATATTCCATAAGGAAATATCTTTTAAGGAATAAATCTATCACAAGGAAATATACTTCAAGAAAACAAATCCTAAACATGGTAGGAGATATTTTAGGCTCCATAATTAACAGTTCCTTGGTATTTGCATCATGATATCTAAGTGGCATTCGGTTCATTAGATAAAATAATACTCTTCTACCCACTCAAGATGTCCACATTCTACCCACTCAAGATACAAGTACGTGATATCCCTTCTCAGAAAAAAAAAAAAGAATGCTAGGAAGGAGTAAGACTCCTAGTCCGAGTCTTCTATTTCCACAGCAGGAATCCTGCGGAAACGAGCAAATTGCCGAAAGTAGGATGTCTCACTGTCCTGTGGAATCACCGATCTCTTTCTCTTTTGAGTGAATCCAGGTTCGTAAGTAGCATCAGACAAGATCCCCACACTGCTATCCTTCTTCTTGCAGCTACTCTCTTGAGCAAACCTTAAAAATAAACAGAGCTTTATAATGGTACTGAAACATCATCTGATGTTGGATGATAGGAGTAATACAATCAGATCATTCGTGTACACAGTGCCCCACAACGCAATAGAAACTACAGAAATTTATGGAATGGGCTTATTGATCCTATGCCTGGCCAGCTGGAAAGTCTTATATCTCACCGTGCAGTAGCTTTCCTATACTTGTAACTAACTAAATCCAGCTTGAAGAATGATGAACATTCAAGGAAGACAACAACTTCTATAGGGAAACAAATTACAGGATTCCTTTGGATTTAAAACCAATCAATAGTAAATACTAAACACCATCGTAGTTGTATAACCATTACTGCGTTCAGAATAATATCAGTTGAATAGATGTTTTCCTTACTTCCAAAGTTTGGCCCATGTTTCAGGAAAAAAAGGATAGGTTAAAAGAGGCTACTTTTCTATACACCAAACATAATGAAATTTTGAGAAACAAGAGTAAAAACTTTTACTTCTCTGTCAAACATCACAAAGTTTATCAAGAGAATAATGATAAAGAAAAAATCACACCTTTCACGAATGATCTTGAATGCTTCTTTTGTTGCATAAGGTAAACCAGTCTTTGGATCACGATAACTGCATTACACCAGAAAACAAATTATCTAAACTGTGATATGATGTTGAATCGAAAAAATTACTAGTTGCATTGCGTTGGCTGTAAATTGTATCTGTGATATATTTTCATGTATTCATGAAATCATGATGAGTATTGGAGGGATAGGAAATGATAATGCATATCTCTTGGCTGTTAAACATATCATATTCATTAATGTTTGCAAATCTTGGGATCGACAAATAAAGAAAAACTCATTCTTTTGTAGACATCGATCATCTTAATCAAACCACATAATTGTTTGTGTTTTTACTTTTTGTTTTAAATAGTTGATCGAAACCGAGTACTCTAGTGCAACGGTGGATCTACTTGAAAACAAAGGGATATAAATACCCAAAATATTACTCTGTATTTAATTACATTATTATTTATGATTCTTTCCTAACAAATTCAAGGCAGTGGCGTAGTGATATTGAGTACTTTCTATTGAACGCTGGGAACCAAGTTTGACTCTCCTTCGAATTTGATCACACACTAGCGGGCGGGCTGACGCGCCAGCGCTACATGGCGCCACCTGGAGTTGGGCGTCCGGCCCACTCCTGTGTGGCCGTCATTTTTTACCGTATAAATTTTGATTTTTTTAAAATATTCTTACTTTATTACTATTTTCTCCCTTTTTTCATTTTTTATCCCACAATTGATCCCCAGTAAATATTTCATTCATAGAAAAAAATCACACCAAATCTAAACATTTTCATTCTGTCTCTAATTTTCTCTCCACAGTTTCATTAACAATATGCAAATATGTCCGACCAACAACCATCATCCAACTCGACACTGGGTACTCAAGGATCAAAGATGCCCAACATGTCCAGATCGCGGCCAGATTTCTCTCGACCTTACCCGGTAGGCATGCAGCACACTGACGCACCATTTGGGTGGACTGCCTACTCGAAGACCAACTACGTCCTAACTTAGTCTTTGTCCCAACGTTGAAGCGGACAACGTTCCCGAGTTCAATGTCCTCAAACCGTACTCCCCGGGTGAGACTGATAAATTGTTCTAAGTGTGGGTTGCCACTTCGGAAGATCCGATAGTAGGAACCAAATAAAACGCAAAGAAGTTTTTGGATAGGGTCAATGAAAGCTACAAAGCTGCATGGTCGAATGGAACTGTTGTCCGGCAATCCAAAGATGCTTTGCAATCATTTCAAACGAGCAAACGAAGGTATCCTAAAGTTTAGCGGCATCTACGTCAATGGAATGAGGCGGAGCGGCAGCGGATCGAGCGAAACCAACGTCACGGTTTCGACCATGCTTATCTTCGAAGATGACACCAACAAAGCCTTCAAGTTTGTCACTAATTGGAAGAAGGTTCGAAATCCAGATAAGTGGGCGGGTGACACCCAATCCTCGTCGGGCTCCACCTTGAAACGGTCGAGGTTGCAAGTCAACCTCTGACGAGGACGAGGTCGTAAGCCAGCTCGTTGGAGCGGTTCTGACTCCGGTACAAGTGGGACCAAAGCCGGTTATTGAGGTAATCCAATTGGGACCAAGGAGGCGAAAGCTAGTCGCAGGTGAGGACAGACCCAAGCCCAGGAGGCCCCTAGCTCAACCCCTTCCCCTGCCTTCTAATCTGACTATTTTATTCTGATATTTAACCTAGACAATTGCGGCTGACACTAGCAGGATGAATCCACAATAAGAATGGGTGCATGGCATGCTAATTGAATCCCTCAACATGAATTGGGACTATCGATCATGTCGTGTCCACTGGCTCAACAGTAGTTTTGACTTTTAATTTTTAATTTTAGAATTTTAATTATGTCATTTTAATTTTTAGGATTTAAATTATGTAAGTTTTAATATTTTGAAATTTGTGATATTATTTTTGGATTTTTAATGCAAGTTTTATTGATGAAATATATTTTTATTAATTGTACTTCTAAATTGAAAATGAAATAGTATGACTCATGAATAGTTAAGAAATGAAATGGATTATTGCAAGTGTCGTCCCTCAATCAAGAGATGGAATAAATATTAGTAGTAGTTAAAAGTGGTGTGAAATCTATCAATAATTAAGAGCCAACTCACCACGGAGATGGCTCTTAAAGAACATAACCTTTTGAAAGAGTGAACAATTACGCTATATTGTATCCGGTTTATAATTTATACACGGGTTTCACTTACTTAGTTTCACACATATTTGATGAGAGAACGTGGGAAAATATTTGAATGTCAAATATTAGGTACCGAACGTGTTTGGAATTTAAAGGGTCAAACAATATATAATGCTATTCCATTTTTCATAGTATATAATTGTTTGGATGGCGCGCACTAGCTAGTCTTGACCTTGAATATTTTTGTTTGAAATTTTTGTACAGTGTTAAGAGAATATGATCCAAATAATTTGGTTTCAATGTGGGATAACAATGTGACCGTTTATAAAGACATGCATGCAATAGTATACTAAGTCAAATGTTTGAAAGAGAACATCAAAGTTTTTTACTACTACTATCAAAGCTATTTAAATCCTTTCCAATGGTACTGTAAAACTTATTAAATGTTTGAAAGAGAACATCAAAGTTTTTTACTACTACTATCAAAGCTATTTAAACCATCTCCAACGGTAATGTAAAACTTAAAATATAGTAGAAAAATACTTCAATGGTATTGTAAAACCAATCCTATTACATATTTAAAGAAAGTATAATTATCTTTAAGTTTACACCAAAACTATATCAAAATACTTTTTGGATTTTAATTTATTACATTTAAGTCCAAATCATTTTATATTATCAAAATAGAAAAGATAAGGAAGAGAAATAAAAAATACAGAGAGACAGAAAACTTACATGAAGCGCAGCAGCAATGAGAAGAAGAAGATAACAATAATTTAATTTAATTCTATTAATATTTGATTAGTTATTAATTAGTGGATTGTCCATATTAGTATAATACACATTCCTATTAATTAGTTAAATTAATACTCAATTATACCTAATACTACACGTTTTTTTAAATAACAAATGGAGTATAAATATTGATTAGTTATACCTATTAATATTGATTAGTTATGCTTCAGTAAATTACGACATAATTTGGTAGCCTTTAGTTTTCAATCTTAAGGATTGGATTATTTCACAGTTTAAAAATTGACAGAATCATTAATTTTAAACTAATATTATGCCTAATGCCTAATATCAAACTAAATATGCTATTAAGTATAATAAAACAATAGTTAAATATTAACAATTAAAATTATTACATAACATGAAATTCTAAAATAGAAAAACATAAGCCAAATGCATAAAAAAATAGAAGACTAGTACATATGAAAGTGTTATGAGGTTAGTGTGTAATTTTGATAAAATACAGGTATAATTGAAAAGTGTAAAAAGTAAGTGAGTGGGAAATATTCTTTAGGATTTGAATTTAGCGTGAATGGTTGGAGTAAAAATTAATATTTAGTTTGACATTTACATTAAAATGAGTTTTAGTTTAGTTTAATATGGTTGAAGATGCTTTCTTACTACTAGTTCCTCACCAAAAAATAATTTTGTTTTGCATTTTGTGTCAGTCATAAAAATTACTAACCACTATTTTTTTCACACATCTCTCTCTTAATTTATCAATTTTGTAGTATTAAAATTTATGTCGTCAATAAAATATTTTTATGGACAAAAATAGTACTCTAAGAGCATCTCCAGTGGGCGGACATCCCACTAGGACATCCCAAAAACACATTCTGCTACGTCACTAGGACTTCTCATCCCACTGCCACGTCACTAGGACATCCCCTCCTATGTCCGCCCTTCCCACTAGGACATCACGCAATAAAAAAATCACAATAATTTAATTACGTAAAAACGGAAATATAATTTTGACACGGAACGTCCGTATCCGACCCTAAACGCCACAATGGCGGACGTCCGGGTCGCCCGTCGCGACGTCCGACCGGACGTCCGCCATTGGAGATGCTCTAATAATAAAAAAGAGTGTGAAGAAAAATAAATACTAATCCTATATCATCATTATTTGATTTTGTGAGACATGCAAAATCCAAGAAAGTCCTTGTAATATTCGATACCGGCCTCGCATTGCTGAGAAAAAGGGATTGTGAGAATTGCTTTACAATGTCAACGGCGGCACATTCTGTTTTAATGTCCTTTATTTTATCAAAAAGGAAGGTACGTAAAAAGTTGGTGGATTGATTGGAGGTGAAAAATATCACAAGTCGCAAATTGTTACTGCACTGCAGTATTATGAATGATGCAATTAGATTTGTATTTTTTTTTCTTCTTAATCTTATACTCCAATTAATAATCAAATTTAAATGACGTAGAAAGCAATGCTGGTTTGTGTGTGATATCTCTTTGAATTTAAATGATGCATAAATGAATATAAATATATCATACTTCAATTTGTACATGATTTGATGATTTATGGTCCTAATTTATACTCCCGTTGTCCCCCAAATATTGTCTCACTTTGACCCGTCATGGGTTTTAAAAAATGTACTAGTAAAAAGTGAGTCGAAAAAGTTAGTGAAATGTGTGTCGTACTTTTATATATTAGTTTTATATAGCAATAAATTGTGAGTAAGAATGAGTTAGTAGAATATGGGGTCCACTACAAAAAATGGTAAAAATTAAAATGGGATAAATTCTGTGGGACGGACAGATATGGAAAAATTAGACAACTTTTGGGGACGGAGAGAGTAAGAGGTAAGAAACATAAAATGCTTACATTGGTTACACGTCAGTGGCATTTGATATAAACACTTATAAATAATGTGTAGCATATTACTCTTCAAATTACTAATATTATTAATTAAGATTTTAGACGCATTATTTTGTAAAGGGAGATAACATAACATGGTGTAACATCTAAGTTTAATTAATTATATAGTGAAAATAATTAATAGAGTATAAAATTGCCGACGGTTTGATATAGTCAAACCAAGCGATTCAGCAGTTTAAAACAAAGGAAAGTTTCTTGGAAGTGTTTGGCAACGTGAAATTAGACTTCAATCTCCCGTGTTCCCTATTATTTACTCCACTTGTCAAACTTCCAACCGCGGCGCCCAAGTCAAACAACCTCCTATTTATACATATTCTTCAATTATCATGCACATGTATCATACTCATACAATAACATAGTAGTACTATATTTGCATTTCCACACACAAAATCCTCTGAAATATTGCAATGGCTCGGTGTTGTAAATCTACTCATCTCTCAGTAGTAATTTTTCTTATCGTATTGATATCTATGAAGCCGAGATTCGCGGCGGGGAGGCCGCTGGCGGATAAGAATCTTCTGATCCAATCTCTTCCGAGAGGCCGTGTGCCACCCTCGAGGGCCAACCCGTGCACCTACATTCCCGGTGGCAAAAGCCGCGGACGATGCGTTATTGCCGTTTCCCGGGAAGAGATTTCCCACCTCAACGTGATATTTCCTACTCAAGGAGTTTCTACAATTTCATTGCTTTTGTAAATTAAATAGATTATAGTATTTTCTATATACAATTGAATTATATTTTCCTCAGTTGTAGAAATTGAATATGAATTTGTGTTGTGATGGTCAAAACTTACAATCTAAATAGTATCTAATCAGTTGAATTGAGTTTCTTCGCATTTTATTAAGAGAAGTGCAGTTCAGCAACAACGGAGTTTGTATTGTACTCTCACCGTTCCGCATGATCAAGGTGCTTTTTCCGACACGAATATTAAGAAAGAGATTTTTAGTGAGTTAGGTGGACTTGTTAATAAATAGATAAAGTAAATTGATGATTTCCTTTTATATTTAAATTGTTATTAATAGTATTGGTATGGTGCTATTTCTTTTTTTTTTTTTGAATTTACTAAATTAAATTATGTTGAATTTGAAGTAAGGTTTAAAAAATTAAATGTTGTTTTAAGCATAAACTAAATGATGGATGCAATTAAGAATAAATGCTTGCTACACGAAAATTAAATTCAGATTTAAAGAACTTTTCTGTCACGCCCGCATTTCTAAGGATAGAAAACACGGTTGATCGCGAGTAGGGGAGGATTAAAGAAGTGGGAAAGAAACGGGAAAACAACACAACTCGACCATAGCTCGAAACAAATGGGAATAGCTCGAACAAAATCAGAGTATCTTAACAATCAACAACTCAAAAATGAATATTATCTCAGTGATACAAGAACTCAAAAGAAGGACAACTACTCTGCGGAAGCATTTGAGAGAAGAAATATGTCACGTGTGAAGACATGACATATTCTAAACACTATTCTAAACACTTAGATTTCTTCAACGGTCTTGCTCAACACCCACCGCACCCGTCACGCTTAACCTGCACGTTTTTAAAAAGAAATGCAGGGCTGAGTACATGATGTACCCAGTGGACACATGCCAAAATAATTTTCATAAAATATTGTGTCAGCATTTAAAAGTGAACTCGAGGTTTTATAAAAGACCAAGTCACCAAAACATTTTCTCGCTCAAAAGTATGGCTGCAGCCCATTTTTCTCTCTTCTCATACCATATCTGAACCTCATATGTGAAACGAGAACGTGGCCACATTCTCGATCACTGGACCGGCCAACTCGAAAGATAGCGCACGATCCCCTCTGTGTACACTAGCTTGAATAAGGACTCACTCCCTAGACAAACTCGAATTCGATTTAACTCATAACTTCTAGTAGGGACTCACTCCCCACTAGGGCGATCGGATAGGCACATCCTCAAAAACAAAATATGGCATGAGACAACATAGTTGGAATTTAAGCACATAACTCATACTTGAAAAATATTGCGTAAATTTAGAAGTAGGATAGAAAGCCCAAAGTAAAACTTTAGTTCGAAAGCCCACCTCGTTCGTTTAAAGCTTTAACTTGTGTTTCATTCCATCCTCAAAAAGCGTGCGTGAAAAGCATTCGTCATCATGAGTGTTCCCCTTAGCCTATCTCTTTGTAATTTGTAATCTGGCCCATAAATTCATAAATTCTAACCCATAAATCCTTATTAATTTGTTAACCCAAAGCTTTAACTAAAGACAAGGCCCAATAATAATTTGGTACAGTAGCCCAATTACCAAAAGAATCCACTTATTTTGAAAACTTCTCCCCAAATTTCACGTCACCTCTTTCTCCCTCTGTTCTCAATTTTCACTTCTCATCCCCCCGTCGTCTTCTTTCTCTCTCAATCCCAACTGATCCGCAAGGCACAGCAGGAACCGATCGCGGAACAGAGGCCACAGAGTGACGAGGATAGGCAGACAAAGGGAGTTCAAGAGGAAGCGTCCATCGCGAAGTCAAAGCCGACGAGGAACGCGAAGCCTCCGAGCAGATTCGGCGACTTCGTTGCCAAGTAGTTATTTCCATAATTATCTTTCTTTTATTTTAAGGAGTAGTCGAACAATAGTCTTTTATTTTGAAAATATTTTATTATTTATTTTTGCAATTGAGTCGAGCGTAATTATAAGCTCCGTCGGGTTTTCTTGTTGGTTCTTTCCCGATGTTAGGATTAGGTCGAACCAAACCTAGGGTCCGTAGAATATAAATAGGGCTATTTTGTTCATAACCTAGGGGGAATGAAAATATTGATTGCCCAACATCTCGTTGATATCTTGTGAAATAACCTACGAACTTGATTGCCTGACGGGAAAGTCTTCCGCACACAATCCGTTCGTGCCGCCGCCGACCCTGAAACAGGGCGCCGGGAAGTTTGATTGCCGCCGAGAGGGAGATCGGGGTTGTTGAGGGAGGAAGTCCTTAACACTTGGTCGCTGCTGCCAACACCGAGCTGGCGCCGCCTTCCTCCAGCACGTTGATCAGTAGCCTCGCCGCCGTTGCGTTCGGTTGAACGGGATCCATCACGCTCCTAACGTCGCCAATTTTCTTTCTCATACGTCGCTGCCTCACTCTTTTTCTCTGTCCGAAAGCAGGAATCGCAGCGCCTGTCGCTCACACGCCGCCGTTTCCTTCATCTCCACAACATGCTTACTCAACTTTGAAGGGGGCAAATTCTGCATCTCATTGCCTTCCTCAATTGTCAATTGGATCGCTCGTTTCTCCAACTCCTTTAGCTATCTCCTTTGTTTTTTTTCTTCTAGAATTTGGAAGGAGGGTGAAAATCGTGGGGGATATTACCTATATATCTATACATATAATATGTAGATATAAAACTGATTTGGAGTGGTTGATATATATATATATATAGGGTTTTGATCCATGCAAAACCATTCTTAATACAAAAATGCAGAACCAAGCATACAAAAGTCATTTTAGGTCATTGTAAGCTTATTTTTACGTCATTATAGTAAGGATGACATGAAATGATCTTAACATGACCTCAAACCCAAAGTTTATAATATGACCTGAAACTGCTTTACAATGACCCTCCGTGTTTTTGTTTAATTATATATTGACCATTGGATTGTCAAATCTCATGGTCAGGATTTTGTCTGGATTTTGTATTGAGATCAAGTTTTGTATTGATCATTTTCTTTTATATATATATATATATATATATATATATATATATATATGTATATATATATATATATATATATATATAATAAATTCTGTAGAGATTTGGTTTTTGGAGAGATTTTAGGGAAGATGGAGATATTAATAAAAAATACCCCAAAATGCAAGGAAAAAGGCGGGCTTTACATTTTAATTCATTCGTAAACATTGATTACATTTTGCAAATCCAAAAATCTGGATTTAAACCGAAATTGAATGCTGCCTAAAAAAAGTGGCGCCAACATAGACATTCTAAATCTGACGCCACAATGCTATAAATGTAGGCTTTATAAGATATACCATCCCATGTGTTTTAGGCTATTTTATATTGGTTGATTATATTCATTTCTGAATTAAAATGATTATGTAGCAGATATATTAACTACAAAATAAATAATCATTTTAATTTATAAATGGATATAATTAACCACTAGTATAAAATAGCCTAAAACACAAGAAAATAAAAGTATGTCAATTTAAAAAGAATAATTAACTACAAAACAAATGTAAATGGGACAACAAAAAATAGCTGGGTACAAATATCGTCCATTTTAATTTCTTAGCATGTTAGCTTGTTGCAATTTATGTCCCCCCCCCCCCCCCTCATATTTTTCTAATACGGACGTACTTTGATATTTTTCATATGTTTTGTCAACTTAATTTCGATCCGAGTTATAGTTATTTTTAGCGATAATTCTATTAATGAACTTTTAATTTATTTGCAAGGAACCCTCTATAAATTTGTGTTGTTCCTATAAATTAATTCCGCGTGAAAAGTAATTATTAGGTCTCTCAAAAGTCTACTTTTTCATAATAATTAGACTAAAGTCCATTTTTTGTCCTTAACATATAGCGATTTTTTGATTTTGGTCCAAAACATTATCTTTTGAATTATTCGGTCCCTCACAAATAAAAACGGGTCACATTTGGTCCATTTTGGACGGAACCGTCAAATTTTTTACGGTTTTAATTACCGGGTCACAAATCCGTCACAAATTGAGAGAAATTGATCCGTCACTAATCCGTCACTAATCTCCACCACTAAACTTCTGCCCCTTTCTCCCAATTGCAATATTCCCACTAAATTTCAAAGCACAAAATTTCGGGAAATTCGCCAAAATAGAAGACTAAAAAAATTCTTCAAATTCGTTGAATGTATAGATTCCGAGAGATGGCGGAAATAGACGGCGCTCCGTCGTCGGAGCAGCCGCCGCCGCCGCCGCCGATTTCCGACATGTTCCAGAAATTCGCGCTCGCGTTCAAGACCAAAACCTACGAGCTCTTCGCCGAGGAAGACGACTACACCGCCGTGGACTCCGATTACGACGTCACCCTCCTCCTCGACTCCGCCGAGGAGTTCATCCCCCACTAGAAAGTCGTCGTCATCAAACCGGACTCGGATAATTCGGATGCGGAATTGATTCGGCCTTTAATTCCCTCTCTCTTCGCCACCCTCTCATCGTTTGAAGCTTCATATTTGCAATTTCAAGCGGCGCACGTGTCGGATATCGACCAGGCCGCCCTCGAGGAAGCTGATAAGTCCATCGTTTCGATTCTGCAGAAATTGACCGAGCTGAAGAATTTGTACATGGAATCGAAGAGAAAGGGGTCGGAGTTTAGTGACGGAGATTAGTGATGGATCAGTTTCTCTCAATTAGTGACGGATTAGTGACGGATTTGTGATCCGGTAATTAAAACCGTCAAAAATTTGACGGTTCCGTCCAAAATGGACCAAATGTGCCCCGTTTTTATTTGTGAGGGACCGAATAATTCAAAAGATAATGTTTTAGACCAAAATAAAAAAAAATTGCAATATGTTAAGGACTAAAAAGGGACTTTAGACTAATAATTATGTACTCGTATCGTATGTCCCTTCTATCCCTTCTAAAAACTATCCTTGCCTTATATTAGTCCAATTTCTGATACTACTTAATTGCCTTACAATGATGGGATTGAGAGAAAGATACAAATAAACAAAATTACGGAAACGTACAACGCACATGAAGCCTTCTTCTAGGTAGAAGCATTGATTCAGCATGTAATTAATAAAGAACAAAAAGAATGTTAGTGTTCTTTAAATAGAAGACTGGCACAAATAAAATCAAAATATAATACTACTATTGCGTACAGATCATGCACGGAAGCAGCATGGCTAATCTACACAAGTTCTGGTTGAGTTTCTATATGGAGTATAATTTATTTTTGAATTTCATAGTAATATTCATATATCTCGCAATTGAAGTAACAAGTTGTTTAATTGTCGTTTTTGTGGCGATTAAATACTCAAAATATAGTTTAAGAGATTATAATATATTTCTACTTCAACTTTTCAAGTTTGAGTTATTTAATATCCCATGTACAACAATATGCAAATTAAGTTTTGAGATATAAATATATTTGATTTTAAGGGTATGATCCGTTGCTACCTTTTCTTAAGTTGTTAACTTGTTAACTTATCAACGCGGTGTATTGAAAATGTCAACACAATGATACTGAAATGTCAACATAAACTTAAGTTAATATTTTAATACATTGTGTTGACATTGATATTTAAATGTCTACACAGTTTATTAAAATGTCAACATAAATATGTGTTAACATTTTTAATACACTACATTAATGAGGTGGCAAGTTAGCAATTTAAGAAAAGTTAGCATTTTAACGCACCCTTGGTTTTAAACTAAACATATATTTATAAATAAGTTTATTTAACTTTTGCTAGGTAGGCCCACTTCTCTAGCCCACAGTAGCCTCAGTTTGGGCCAATTGGACTTTCCAATTTTTCTATGCTTCCTTTTATTTTATCAGTGTATTCTGTATACTATGAGTATTATAGAATTTTGAAAGGCTAAGGCTTCATTAGTTAATTTGGAATTATATCTTATAACATGGAATATATACATGTGTGTGTATCTTGTGAAGTACCATGCATATGGTTATAAATTAATGAACCGCGTGGTAACATGCTTTCCTCATAGTTTATGGGACAAGCAACTGGGAAATAAAGGGAGACTTTAATTTGAACAACAGTTTCAATTAAAGAAACATGAATATATACATATAATAGTAAATCATTTTCAAATAATAGGTCAGGAAAATTCAAGGTGCACTCATGATTATAATTACTCTTTTGAATAATTACACAACTTTGAAAAATTCATAGGTCGAAACCTATCTAGCTAGCTACTTCCAAACTGAAAATCTTTTACAGTGACCTTATAATTGGAGAAGGATCATTCTACTCTTTATCTTTGGAGATTTTTTCCCATATGTTACTGAAAGCATAGTAAAGCAAGAAACCATTATAGCTTAAAGAGGAATGGTGAAGAAGATACAATACATATCAGAAATACATCTATATATAGTGGAAAAGCTGCCTCATGGAACATGGGAGAGTGCAGCATTGCATCAAGAATATGGGAGAGTGCTCTCATCCGATTGCTCTCTTCCTTTCAACAGAATATTTTTCCAACTTGGTCTGCTAACGTGGCAAGGATACTCTTGAGCTGATGTAAAGGTCTTATCAAAAATACTCTCAACATGAACATTTTCATTCTCTGTATTGTCAATGATTCGACATAGGTGGTTACCGGTTACAAACCCTAAATGTGTGTATGTCAGTCTCCGATAACGACCATTGAGTTCGTAATGCCACGTGGGATGGCATCAAACAAAAATACTACTGTGTATTTTAAAAGTGTAAAAATCGAAAAGTTAAAATTACATTATTGCATACTATAGTTGAAGAAAAAATGTTCAATTGAAGATGATGGGCGTTGAAAATATTCCGATTCACAGTCTCGTGATACATAAATTTGCAGAGAAAAAGAATATTACGAGAGTCACATAACCACAAAAACAAATGAAAAAAGCTGCATCAAACTGAATCGAAGATATGTATATATATACATGTATGTAAGGGCACCCCCGAGCATTAACACTTGATGTTTGCACAGCTGGGAGCACCACCAAATCTTTTTTCCATGATATGATTGGAATATTAATTATTGACCCACATCACCCCGTTTCTCTTTTTTATATATATATTCTATAAAAAATAGTATTATTTTGTCATTTTAAAATATTTATAAAATATAGTCACATTTTCTTAAATAAAAAATTTCTCTCTCATATTTTTTTCACTTTTTCTTCTATCTTTCATATTTTTTTATAGTACTTTTTTCTCTATATCTCTTACTTAGATTTAGAATTTATTGTGGTGGACCACACCAGAGGTATTATGCACTCCCATCCCAATATTTTATTTATAAATTATAATATTAAAATATTAAACTTTTTTTTAAAAAGAAATTGGTATGTAAGTGCACATCACCACCCATGGTGTGATTCCTCTATAGCACGGGATCGAAGTCCCTCTTGCTTTATCAATTTTTTCTACTTCTCTTTTTTACTTTACCTATTTTTCATTAAAACTCATGTCGTCCACAAATTAAACTATTTTTTTATGAAAGTATGGAGTACTCCCTCCGTCCCAACTAAGTTGATACATAACTTTTGTGCATGGAGATTAAGAAATTGTGTTGAAAAGTAGCAGAGATGAATAAAGTAGGATTGTATGAAAGATAAAGAGAGAGTAAAGTAAGTGATGGAAAAAAGTAAGAGTGATGAGATGTTTTATTTTCAGTCAAGAAATGAAATGACTCAATTTAATTGGCACATCTCAAAAAAGAATACAACTCAACTTAGTTGGGACAGAGGGAGTATTATATTAGGGCTATATATACACTTCCTCCGCCGTATAAAAATATGTGCGCTTTCTATTTTCATCCGTCCCACAAAAATATATGCATTATTGTAAGTCTCTCTATCCACTAATACTACTTTAATTATCATTATTCTCTTCTCTCTTAGTTTACAATATCACTGTTCTCATATATCTTATTTTACTAATTTTATCTTAATTCACGTGTTATACTTATTTTTTATATTTTTATGGGACGTAAAGAGTAGTGTCAAGCAAATTAATGTACATTGATGATAGAGAGAGAGAATGGAAAGTCCAAAAAAGAGGTTCACATCACAATAGTAACATAAGCATGTACCACCCAACCACCGCGCAAAAGCATGTTATTCATCTTTGACCAAAACAAAAATTGAATGGAAAGCTTTTGCTTCCTTCTACACACACCTACAATCTTTGCTGTTTGCAGCTTGCAGGTCCTACATCTATACATACATATTCACACTCTTCTACACTAATAAATTACTAGTAGTAGTATAAGAGTGTCTATTATTATAGGCCGAAAGCCCTAATAGCCCCGCCCATTTTTTATTTACAGCATCAGTTTATTTGTCTGTGCCCATAAAAAAAATTATCTGCAGCTATAAGGTGGAAACTTTCAATAGCCCCAAAATTTTTAGCCACTTATCATTTTATTTTTTTTCGTTTATGTTAAATCAATTAAAATTATTGGAATGTAAATAATTAGAAAACGAGGTAATTGAGACCGAATATTCATTGTATTGGACTCGATCCCCACGGATGGGGAGTTTGACTCCAACCCGACGGCTGGGAAAGATAGCCGCCATATCCCGACGGCTGGGAAGAATAGCTGCTATATCCCTATTCGTCAGTGTCAGGTGATTCGTAGTCTCCATCGTGCATTTTTAGATAGTGAAAGTGTAGAAGTGAATGAATGGAGATTGTTTGAAAATGGTGTAAAATGGGTGGTGGTGGAGTGGTATTTATAGTAGAATTTTCGAAAATAATAAAAAATAAAAAAATAATAATGGGGGCGGCCGGTGCGCCGATCGCCGGCGCGCCTATAGGCGCGGCGATCGGGGACCGGCGCGTCCTCGCACATAACTCACTGGAGTGCCGTTCGCCCCAACATAACTCGCTGGAGTGTCGGCAGACGCTCCCTCCACTATAGGCCAGCGGGGCGGTATCGGAATGGGGGCGGCCGGCGCACCGCTTCTATAGTGGACGCCCTAATATTCACAACTACAACACTCATTCAAAATATCTATGTACAAAAGTAATGGGTTCGCACGAGCTGACAGTCAGGCCATCCGCAACGCTGTCTCTTATCCGTCTCATCTCTTCACTATTCATGGGCCCCATCGTACTTTTCATCCAATGTCTTAACTAAGAGACAACATCTGCAACTCTCCATCACTTAATCATCTCATCCCTTAACTATTCATTCAATTTTATTTTTTATTTTTATTTCTAAACACGGATGAGAGAGTAGATGATTTTGAATTAATTTTGAATTGACGGTATTCGCACGGCTGACAGTAATAAATTAATGTGACTTTAGGGTTTTGATCATATACTCTCTCGTCTGTGTTTTTAGAATGTTTCATTATAATAAATTTATCTTCATTTTTGGCAAATGATGTATACTATACTTTTTCTTTTCCGTTGAGTATTTTATTATATCTATGTTTTATAATCTCTCTACTTAACCACGAGCATCTCTTATTTAATCTCCGCTTCGAAAGAAATTTCCATTATGAAGAGAGTACTATTGCCTTCGGTCATATTTAGTTGTTAGGGATTTTAATAAATAGTTTGATTTTATAAAAAAATAGTGAAAAAAATTAGTAAAGTGTTAATCCTATTTTTATAGTTTTACATAGTAATAATTATTAGTAGAATAAATCAGTAGAACATGAGATTCACTTATAAAAAGTACTAGTATTATAAAAAGAAAGTAAGTTATTTATTGGGATTTATCCAAATAAGAAAATATGAATATTTCGGAGTAATTGTTTAAAAGAGTATAGACAAGACTTTTTTATGGGAAGGATATCTACATTAATATTTAGTGAAATTAAACTATTGCGGTGATGATGAATAAACGCTATTCTAGAAGGGCCTCAGTGGGAATAATGCATAATTGATTTGGGTTCTTTAATGTATTATGACCATCCACAATAACCGCCCAGCGACCGCCCAGCCGAGCGCCGGCGCTGGGCGGTTCGCTGGGCGGTCTATTGCAGCCGCCCAGCCGCTGACTGGAGAGAGAAACCGCGCAGCGCTGGGCGGTGGCGTGGCGCTGGGCGGTCGGCTGGGCGGTCCTTTCGGCGCTATTGCAGCTCCCGGATCGCCCAGCGCACCGCCCAGCGCGAAAATTAATTTTTTTTCCCGTATTATTAAACTTTTCCCGTATATGTCTCGTAAATTAAATTTCGTATATTGTGTGATTGTTAATTATGTCATTTTATATAATTGTTATTAGTGATATGGCTATTGATGTGGCTGAGCTATTTATGATGTAGCTAGGCTATGGCTGGGCTATTTATGATGTGGCAGGAGGATTTTTAGTGCTGATGATGTGGCAGTGGCTGGGCTATGGCTGGGCTATTGCTGGGCTATTCCTATTGTGGATGGCCTCATAGCCTCAATTACAACTTCAATTATATCTACACCATTAAATCATGGGTCTCACATTAGTTTCTACTGCATTTCCATATTTATATTTTATTTTGTATCGGATGTGATACGCAATATATATGTTTAACGCCCGAAAATTATATTACAAAGTTACGTGATATTTGAAAAAATCAAATATGAATTGCTCGGCTTATATAAGTGTATTTAATTTATAATATGCAGCGTCTCAAAAAAAAATGCAACGCCCGTATAGCCTTCTTAATCGATGAGTGAAAATGGTTTATGGGCCATTTGGGAAATTAAAGTATCGTAACTCGAAACACTGATAATGCAGAACTTAATAAGCCTTAATGGTAATGGACTCAAAAGGTAGCACATCTTATTAAAGTTCAACCGATCAAATAATTGGTACTTGAGCCTAATTTGAGGGATTCGTGATTATCTATCTAATTACAAAAAATTAAGAGTAGTACTAAATGGTCATAATGTGGCTGGCCATAAAAATAAAATATTATTACCTTTAATGCTTATTTACTTGGATTTAGTTCATCTTAAAAGTAATAATTATCTAAGACTAATTTACCTCTTGTCCCGAAATAATACACATAAAAGACTAAGTCCTCAAATCATCTTGGAACTTTGAATATGTAGCTCATTTTCGTTTCTTATGTTAGATATCCACTCAGTTTTTTTAAACTTTAATTTATTGTTTTATATTTTATAATTTAATTATTTAATATCTATAACTACTTTTAAATCAGAATATATGAATATCTTTATGATTTTATTAATATATTAATTGTTTTGTATGTATATTGACTAAAATATCCTATTATGGCCGGCCATAATGTGGCCACATAGCATTTCCCAAAAATTAAATACTTTGATAAACTATCACATGAATGGCGAATTTGAATATGGGAGAATTTTTCAAGAATTTGATATGGCTTTGTTAGATTGAAACAACTCTATCCTAAGAGAGGAAAATAGATGGAACAAAATATAGGGGTAAATACAAAACTCATACAAAATGTGTCATCTTTATTTCATATTAGTACAAAAAGTTTGAAGTTGACATAAATTATACAAAAAGTTTCTTTCGTGTTTCAATTTAGTACATTCCACTATATGTGTTTAAACGGTGTTAACTTTTTATTTATATGACGTACTATAAATCATGAAACAATGATAAAAAATTTTGTATCAATATGAAACAATCAAAAAACCTTTTATACTGACATAAAATAATGATGAAACATTTTGTACTTCATATAGACAAATAGTTAACGTTGTTTAAACACATATAACGGAATATACTAAATTGAAACACTTAATAAACTTTTTTATGATTTATGTCTAACTTCAAACTTTTTTTACTAAGAAATAAAGGTGATACATTTTATATCAATTAGCTATTTATCCCACAAATATGAGAAGCTCAATCTATAAGATTTTATTTAAAGTTGTAGACCAACTCCAACTACTAAAAATATTTCACGAACAATCATTTAACGGTGTTGCCATTGGCTACAGACCTACAGTAGCTCTACTTCACTGTCCAAAAAATGCTTATTTTAAACAGAATTAAACTCTATTATACAGACTTAATAATCTTTTACTTTGATATTCATAATCTTTTGTCGGCCAAACTATTTTACTCACTTTTACTTCTAGGATTTTTATATAGAAAGATAAAATAAGCCGATAAAATATAATTTTACTATGAAAAGCGTATTCAATTTATAGATTTGAAATTCACTGACCAAGAGAATATATATAAATGTTAATGAGAGTCATCGAAAGGGTAGAGCTGCTATCCGTGCACCCTACCTTACCTGAAAAAATGGCCAGGCCCCATCGCATTGGATGGTGCGAGGAGGCGAAAATCCCACGCAGAGCCTGATGCCAGCGTGGCGTGGGTCTCTATCGAGGCTTCGGTTGTTTGTGGGTATGTGGACGCGGTGGTTCGGCGCGTGATGGTGTGAGGAATTCCTCGATTGTCTAAAGGGAGAGTGACGTCATAATGCGACCAAGCGACCAATCGGTAATTGTTTGGACCGAGATGGGGCGGCCCAAAACCCAATGCTTATTGTCCTTTCTTCCATTTACCTTGATCTACTCAATATTTATTTTTGTTTTTTTTACTTTTTACTCCCACATCATCCACTTCTTTTCACATGTTTTTTTACTATATTTATCATTAATATAACTCAGACCGTATATAAAATATTTTTAAATATCAAGGGCCCCTCCTTGAACTTGTAAAATTTGGGCAATAAGCCAACTTTTAGAGCATCTGCAGCGGACGTCAGATCGGCGTGCCGAAAGTCTGAGCGGGACGTCTGCTATTAGGCAGCAGGAAGGTGGATGCGGACGTGCGTTGCGGACACCGCAGTTCCACGGCATTCTGGGGATGTTCGTCGTGACGTCCGTCATTGCAGTGCCACGACGGATGTCCCGGCGGACGTCCCGATTTTTAATTTTTCTTAAAAAAAACTCTATATATAAGGTTCATTGAACATCATTTAATTCGCATCACTTGTTTTAACGAGTTTCTCTCCCTCTCTACGTTTCTTTTATATATACAAAATGGCTAGTGATGGTGGTAGTGGTGCGGGTGATAGTGGTGCAGATGCTGATGACGTACGCCGACGAATTAAAGAACAGTTGCGGGTCGTTACGTCCAGGGAGATAAATCGCGCGATACAAGCGGCCTTGCAGCAGCAGCAGCAGCCGGCAGTATCTCGACCCATCCATCGTCGAACTATAGTACCCCGGGACCTAATCGCTACACACCGTCGGTTGTATGAGGACTACTTCGCTCCGGAGCCGCGGTTTGGAGAGAACATGTTCTGGCGACTTAGGATGCATCGTCCGCTATTTCTGCATATCATGGGCTCTTTAGAGCGTCGATACGAGTATTTCAGGATGAGGGAGGATGCGGTTGGTAAACCCCGCCACGCGCCCATACAGAAGTGCACTGCCGCAATCAGGCAGCTAGCATACGGATGTGAGGCCGACATGTTCAATGAGTACCTCCACATCGGCGAGACGACTGCCCGCGAATGTCTGAAGTATTTTTGTGAGGGCGTTAGGGAGATATTCGGGGATATGTATCTTCGGAAGCCTACCCCCGAAGATTTCCAGACTTTGATGGATATACACGGGAGTCAGTACGGGTTTCCGGGAATGTTGGGCAGCATAGATTGTATGCATTGTGAGTGGAAGAACTGCCCCGCCGCCTGGAAAGGGGTGTTCACTAACGGTTTCAAGGGCAATAATCCCACGATGATCCTTGAAGTGGTAGTTGACTACCGACTGTGGATTTGGCATGCGTATTTTGTAGTAGCCGGATCGAACAACGACATCAACGTCCTCCAGTCGTCGCCCCTTTTCAACGACCAGTGCATGGGCGTTGGTACGACCGTCAGTTTCGTCGCCAACGACAACCAGGATAATATGTGCTATTATTTGGCGGATGATATATACCCTATGCGGCCCGTCTTTGTGAAGATGATCAGATGCGCAACAGACGAAAAGAAGATCTATTTTGCAGGTCGTTAGGAGGCAGTGCGCAAGAATCTGGAGCGGGCATCTGGTGTGCTCCAGGCTCTATGGGCGGCAATGAATGGTCCATCACGGCTGTGGTATATTGACAGCATCGCTGATATCATGTACGCATGTATTATCATGTATAACATAATTGTCGAAGATGAAGGTCCAACACTGACTGATTGAGCCAATGATGATGTTGATGCTGCCGGTCCAAGCCACGACGTGGCCACCGCCAATGTACGCATGGGGATACCCCATTAAGAAGCCGATCGAGTCCATGCATTTTCCGACATGCGCCAACGACAAGCCCATTTTCGACTCCAGAACGATATAATTGAAGAGCTATGGACGCGGAGGGGTCATCGTTGATATTTATATTGTAATTTGTTTAGACTTTTTTTTGTTAAAATGTACTTTTTTATTTTTTTATTTAATGAAATTATCATTACACTTTCTCCGTCCGTATTCGTGTCGAAATTTTAATTCCGCAAATTATTTAATTTGGTGAATTTGTAATTTTTTATTATTGTGGATGTCCGTCGGGATGTCTTTGGAAATGCCCGCCATTGTGCAGTGAGATGTCCTTATGATGTGGCAAGACGTGTTTTTGGGTAATCTGTCGGGATGTTCGCCAGGACATTCGTCCCACTGTGGATGCTCTTATTGTTTTGGCTCCTTTCTCTCTCTCTCTTACTCGTAATCCATCCAAAAGTTGAATTGCATGTAGTCTTTTTCTCAATTGCGTGAATTGCTAGTAATTGCCTATCTCAATATACTCCCTCCATATCCTAAATATTAAAGTTTGACAGAGCACAGATTTTAAAAGATGTAATAGAAAGTGGATTGAAAACGTTAGTAAGATGTGGCTCTTACTTTTAGGGGTGTTCGGTTTGCAAGATTGTACCCCAGATTAAATATGTAGTGTGTTTGGTTCATGAAATTCAATCCTCCAACTCAATCCTAGATGAATAATTATAGGATAATTAGTCATAGCTAACCCCCTATGACTAAAATAATCTCACAACTCAATCATACATTATATCTTGGTATTATTTATGTTGGCAACCAAACACCACCTTAAAGTATTAGTTTTACAATAAAAAGTGAGTGTGAATAAGGCCATCCACTACGCTGTCTCTATACCGTCCCTTAAACCGTCTCTTAACTACTATTTGAGCACTATTTGACGGCCTCACTGTCCTTTTTTCCTCCATCCCTTAACTAAGGGACGGAACCTGCAACGCTCCGTCTCTTAACCGTCTCTATATCGTCCCTTAATTACTATTCATTCAATTTCATCTTGAGTTGGTTTATGAAAATTTGAGAGAAAATTTGAGAGAAAATTTAGATGATAGGAAGAATAGATGTGTAGTTGTGTGTGAAATGAGGATGAGTTTAGGAGTATTTATAGAGTAAAAAAATTAATAAAAATTCAAAAAATTATAAAAAAAAAACAAAAAAACGGTATTATTACCGTTACAATTTTTTTTATTTAAATTCGATTTTTTTTTAAAAAAATATTTATTGCGTCAGCACGTGACGACGCCCACTCGCGGGCCGGCGAGTGGGTGTCACGCACGACGCCGGGTTGCTCCACGTCGCCTCGGCGCGTGGCGAGGCAGCCCGTCTCGTGGCTCACCGGGACGAGACGCGGGACGAGATGGAGGTTGCAACGCGTCGCGCCGGCGTCCCGTCTCGCCGAGACGAGACGCGAGACGCCGGCGAGACCCGTAGTGGATGGTCTAAGTTAGTGGAGTGTGGGATCCATTACAAAAAATGATAAAAAGTGAAATGTGACAACTTTTGTGCGACGAACGAAATGGAAAAATGTGATAAAATTTCATGAACGAAGGGAGAAATTAATTTCGCTCAACTAGTGCCATAAATAAAAATTGATGACAAAACGCATGTCAAAATTTCAAATTATGATCATAAGCAGGGGCGGACGCAAAAATCATAACTAACATGGGCTATTTTATAAAAAAAAATTGTTTTAACTACAATGATGTACTATAATTTAGCTAATTAGTAGGGGCTGTTATATAAAAATTTACATAAAATTAATATATATTTAAAAAATTACAAAAGGAAAAACTAAAAAAAATCATGTTTATTAAGGGCTTAAGCCCCTATACCCATCCTAAGTGCGTCGGCCTATGATCATAAGAGCATCCACAACCGTGCTCTTGCCAGCGGCACGGTTGTGGGCCCGGCCCCACTTTTTCTGCCTGCTCTCTGGCAAGAGCACAACACCCACAGCTGTGCTCTTCCGCAAGGACGAGCACAATTCAATTTAAAATTCAATTAAACAAAAATATTTCCATAATATTAAAATTCATTAAAAAATCACAATAAATAATACAAATTACAAATAAAATAAAAAAGACATAATTAAAATCCTAAAAATTAAAAATTACATAATTAAAATACTAAAAATTAAAAATTACATAATTAAACTCCTAAAAATTAAAAATTACATAATTAAAATCCTAAAAATTGAGATTGAGAGAGTTGTTTAGTATAGTGTCATTTTTTGTGTTTGAAATGAGAGTATTTATAGATGAAAGTATGAATTTTGGGGTAAAAATGATGGAAAAAAAATTAAAAGTGTGAAAAAAATGGATATATTTTATTAGGAAGTGAGATAATATTTTTTTAATTAATTTTGAAATTTTCAGATTTTTTCGATTTATTTAAAAAAATAATAAAAAATGATAAATCAACGGGCCAATCAGAGTATGCCACGTCGACGCCTTGTGCTATTGCCGCTGGCACGGCCGTGCTCTTAGCTACGAGCACGTCCGTGCCAGCGGCAAGAGCGCAGCGGCGGCGAGCAGCATTCCACCACCGTTGGGGATGCTCTAAGATTTGTTAATCTAATACTAATATTAACAAAAAATACGAAAGTTCATTATTACTCAGTTTTAAGTTATTTTATAAAATTTGAGTTTGAGGTTATTTATTTTATCATTTTAAGCCATCTTCACTAAAATGGCCTAAATGACCTATAAATAATGTGTATGTTTGTTATGGATTTTATATTAAGATTTAATTTTACATAAATCACAATCCTATATATATATATAGATAGATAGATAGGATAGTGATAAAATGCAAACTCTGTATATTGTACAAATTCCAAACTATGATCAGGACCGTTAGAAAATGTCAACAGGTGATAAAATAACTCAACAAAAAATGTCAACACTGTGCCAACGGTTGATGCTGTGTTGAAATTGTGTTGACACTGTGTTGGAATTGTTGTTGTTATGATTTTGTCATCTGTTAACATTTTCTAATGATGTATATCATAATTTGGAATTTGTACAATATATAAAATTTGTATATTATCACTGCCCCAGATAGATATAATCAATTGCAAATTGCATTTTCACTATAAATCTCAAACTAATATTTGATTATTATACATTCAAATTTAATTAGATGAGAATTAACGTTAATAAAAAAATATCGAAATAATGTCAATTTGTGGATGATTGTAATTACGTACTTAATTGTTACCTTTACTTTTAACAAGTAAAGATTATGTAATTGAAATACTTAAAGATTTAGTAGATGAAGCTGATAAACTTCAATGTCGAATTAAGTGTCTTCTGAGTGATAGACATATCGAGTATGTAGCACTGTTTGCATAATTATGTGTTAATCACCTTAAATCAACAATAACATGTGTTAATCACCAACAAAAACATCATAAACTATGAGTTTGTCCGTTGCTGAGCCTCGTCCTTTTCGACGCGTTCATATCCAACCCCGCTTGGAATTTGGGGATATTCTTCTAAATCTGCTAGGCACCCTAGTGCTTGAATGCGGGAGGGGGCATTGGCGGACACACATAAGCCTAAGGGAGGGCTTAAGCCCTTCTCAAACTATTTTATTTAAATTTTTTTAGTTGTATAATATTACTCCTATAATTTTGTTACTATTTTGTGTGAATTAATGTACAAAAGCCCCTACCAAAATGACAAAGTATAAGAAAATTATTATCTCACACAAAATTTGAATATATAGCACTTATAATGACATTTTTCTGCGTCCGCCCCTGTGAGGGGGGGAGATATTGTAGAGCGAATACTTCTTCATCGTCAACTATTTGACGCCATCCAGGCAGTGTCTGCTGGCCATCGTTCGCAAGTTGTTTTTGTACATACTATGCCATCTATCAATTTCAGCGTTCATGCGCTCCCAATGCTTTCAGAGCTAGTCACGATTGTGGGACTTTGCCCATTTAGGCTTCACTTTGGCATACCTAGTCGTGACACGCCCCTAGAAATCTCTATTAGCCTACCTGTTGGACATGATTGGGTCCTTAGAAATGTTGACCCATCACCCAGTCAGGGTCATTGACTCCTGAAGGGTAACAGTTCACCCTCTTTCCTTCCACATGGGCACAGACTCAAATGACTCTATCCTCTTTCCCATCGGCGGAACAGTGGTATCCTCATTGGGAGGAGATGACTCCATGTCCGAGAGGCTGTACTCAACTTTGTTGATGTCCAGAACAATGTTAGATTCACCCATACCGGGGGTACCGAGCATGCTTGGCCGATAAACATTATCGCCGAAATCAAGGTCATACCCTCGGCCATAGCAAAACTCGTAGTAATTTTGTGATGCATGTGGGATGAAGGGTCTTCCAATACCGACATAGGCATTGTCGGGGTATGGAGGGAAGCTTGTGTATAGGTTACCGCTGATGCACTATTTATTAGCACTAAAAATATCTGCAAGTTTACAGGGTAGATCTAGTATAGCTAAAGGTCAGTACCGGGATATCGAACACAGGAATAAGATTGCAACTGACTATCATATACTAAGCATCATATACTATTTAAAGACACATATGTTTTTTTGTTTGATTTTATTAAACTAGACTGAAAAATAAATAAACAAATAAAAAGAAAGCATATAAACAATGATACAAAGCATGCATAGGAATGTAGAATATTAGGATCCAAAACACAATCGACTTTCTTGAATTACAATCTCTAGAGTTATTAAGTCGGTCACTTAACTGGATTAAACCCTCTCCCGAGGTGAGAAATCTGTAGATTAGGTGTTGAAATCAAAGTCCCCTTTAAATCTCTAACATCTAACTCCTAAAAGATCGTTAAGACCAATGACCTCACGTAAAACCTCAACTCTCCCGAGTTCTATTGAATTAAAGTGTGAATTATTCATTTTTCAAGTCAACTATTTCGTCTCCCGAGTACTCTAATAACTCTAACATGTATTCAAGAGGTAGCTAATCAATTGAATATAGAAAGCGCAAGGATATATCAAATAACTACAAGAGCTAACAAGAAAAATCAATCGAATATCTTCACCAAAAATTCCACAATTGATGTTTAACTCATAGACAAGTAAAAACTACAAATAAAGTACGAGACATGAAAGAAATTGATAAAACCCAAGGTTGAATATTCAATCTTCAGTCTTCTCTTGCCTGGATCTGCAGAACTCCGCTCCAATGGAAGATGGATGAATTTGAGGGTGGAATATGGAATGGAAGAAGTGTAGAGAGGGAGAAGGATTGGAGGCTCTGAGATCCAGATTATGAATTAGGTCCAGAGGTATTTATAGGCTGAAAAAGGTTTATTTTTTATAAATTTCGTGCTCTACAAGAAATATGAGAGATTTGGCTTCACAATATAATAATTTGTTTTCTTCCGTGAATTTCCGCATAAATTCCCGTCAGCTTTGACTGCACTGCGCAACGTTCGTAGAATTGTCATAACTTTCTCCATAGAACTCCGATTGAGACATGCAAGATATCTACGCGAAGATCTTTTGAAGACGAAGAGAATAGCATGTAGTAACCACTGACTGGACTTCAAAATCGCTGGCAGAATGGGCTCGAACAGAGGCTGCTGCACTTTGGCCTTTTTTTCACCTTTTTCTATCTTTTTCTATCATCTATCAACAAACACGTCAAAAATAACAAATGTATAACATATGCAATTTAAGAACATAATTTGCATGATTTACGTTTAAAACAAGTCAAATCTAGTCCTTAAAAACATGCAAAATCTGTGTTTGTCAACCGCCAAGGTACAGAGGGAAGCTGGGGTATGGGGCTCCGTCGGGGTATTGCTTTTCGCCAAAATTAAGAAGACTTCCATCAAGATTCACTGCTAGATAGAGAAGAATATTAGAGGATCAGAATGGAGAGGTGTGATGTAAAAATGAGGTATGGGGTATATATTGAGGCCATTAGCAATGGGGCGCCCTAAGGCGCGCCACGTCATCAGTTTTATCCTCCTACCCCTCACCTGCAATGGGGCGCCCTAAGGCGCGCCCTATATGTTATTAATTTAAATGTTATATTATTGTTTTTTTAATTAATGTAAATGTTTTAAAAAATGTAATGCAAACTAAATTAAAAAACACAACGATTTGAGTTGGCTAAAATCTACGCAATTCCCAACTTCCGGCGCAGCTCATCGATCAACCCTCGGAGATATTCGGCTTCGGCGGGGTCCGTACACTTCTTGAGCATTTTGTGCGTCTGCAACAACGTCCTCGCCATCGAGGTTGTTGCCAACTTCTCGTACGTGGCGGTCGACGGGTGCGGGGTCGGGAGCGGGACCTCGATCGGCGATGGGTCAGCGGCGGTCGAGGATGATGTCGCCACCGCCTTCCCCTTGTCCTTCGCAACCTTGACGCCTATGGGACGCAGGGAGGACATCGGTGTGTCGGAACTCTTAATGTTCTCGCACGGCCGGTTGAGGTCCACCGGAAGAGTTCCGCTTTCACCGCTCGTATAACCACCAGCTTCGGTGTTCTTCGTCCTCTTTGATGCCCCGGTGTGCAGAATCTTGCCTTGGAACTTCTGCTTGTCCCTCAAGAGCGCCCAGATGGCCTCGTGCAAGCTCAAGCTTTGGAGCGTACGTCGCTCAAGCTCTCGCCGCTCCCCTGGTCCCTCGCGCACTTCTCGTACTCCGACGAGAACAGGTTGATTTGCTTCTTCAACTGGTCCCAGTGCTTGCGTAGCTGCTCTCGTTGCCTCTTGTACGCGCTCGGCGGCTTCGCCGCATTGTAGCGCTCGGTGATGCGCTCCCAGTACGCCTGCTGCTTCTAATTGTTCGCGAATATCGGGTCCTCCGATATGTCTACCCAACACCTCGCCAATATGAGGGATTCATCCGGCTGGTAGTTCGTACGGCCGGGGGCGTACTCTTCACAATTTCCCGGAGGTGGCAACTTCTGCGCGCGGTGCCGGGCCCGCTTCTTTTTGGCGGGGGCAGAAGGGGCGGCGGCGGGAGGGGGCAACGGGTCGGTTTGGAGACGGCTCCATGTCATCCAAACCGTACGATTCCGTGCTGAATTCGGGATCGTACTTCTTGTTGTCGTCGAACGGTCGATATTCATCCGGTTCTGTACCCGGCCAACGAGCCTCCCCAAACATCGGACTATTGGGACTTGAATCCATTTCGTAGTAATAATAAAAATTTGAGTTTCGAGAGTGAAATCGTGAAATGAAACGTTAGAAATGAAGGTGGGGTAGGGGTATTTATACAAAAAATCGAAAACGCGTGCCTCGTCCGCGACCATCGTAGGCCGATCCCGCAATGGGGCGCCCGATGGCGCGGACGATGGCCTATCGTCCGCGTCATCGTCCGCCGATCCCACAATAGCGCGGACGATAGGCCATCGTCCGCGACATAGGGCGCGCCCTATGGATCGGCCGCTGACGAAGGGGACGGACGATGGCGGGCATCCATAATGGAGGCATCGTCCGCGCCCGAGGACGATGGAAGCCATAGGGCGTGCCATCGGGCGCCCCATTGCGGGTGCCCTGAGAGTGAAATTGGCATATAACACTGAGGAGACTTCAGCAGTGGGTTAGGCCGCCGATCGACGCCCTAATTATGATTGCTCTTATACACACAATGCTACAACTGTAAAATAAAAGGATTAACAAATAGTAATATGTAGTATTAAATTTTGCATTCTACTTAATCTCATAACATTTGAAATCAGAATATTTTGTAATGAAATTTCATTTTTTTAATTATCTCATTTAAGCATAGTATGTTGTTTTTTAATGATATTCAAAACAATGTGTTTCATTCAAATAAATATTTATTCTCTTTCATTTTCCATGTTCTTATTTCTTTTTTTATTTTATTGAAATTATGCCGTTTTTACATCACTAAAATATGTCGATTTGAATAAGTATGGGATAAATGATATTAAAACTTTGTGAAGTAGTAATATTTAAATTTCAAAGATTGTGGATCTGCCTAGAATTTTAACAAATATAATGAATTTTACCAAAATATAGAAATCACAGTATTGTGTATATTACATAATAAATTGATTTTAGTAGGAATATTTATTTTTGTATGGTAAAATAATGGAATATTATGTGGAAATTCCTTGATGTGGTGTATGGTTCGCAATTAATCTGTAAATTGCAACTAAAACAGGTAGAAAACAAAACATTGAACAGTGCCCTCAACCGTAGTTAGAAGCCTGTTCTTGCAAGAACTTATCCGGACTCGATTATTTAAGGAATAAAGTAAATTATTACTAAAACAGGAAACTTCATTTTTGTTAAAATTTTAGTAGGGACGAAATTTTATTTTAGTTAAAATTTTAGTATTTTCTATGTTCGGAGACATTTTTATATTTTAAAATTTTCAAAATAATTGAGTCGTTCTATTTTTGTTAAAAAGAAACCTTCTCTTTTATTTTATTCTTTATGCCTAACTTATTTTATTATTTCTTACATTATTCATCATCCGCTAACACACCATTCTTAATCTTCATATAGAATAAAACTGTCACAATTACAAGAAATTAAAAAAATAGCATAATATATACTCCATCCGTTCCTAATAATTCATCACCAATTGACCCAACACGGGTTTTAAGAAATGTACTCCCTCCGTCCCTCAAATTTTGTCACAGTTTGACGGGACACGAGTTTTAAGAAATGTAATGAAAAGTGAGTTGAAAAAGTTGGTAGGATATGAGTCCTACTTTTAAAGTATTAGTTTTATAATAAAATGTGAGTAGAAATATGTTAGTGGAATGTGTGGGGTAAACCACTAAAAATTGTAAAAAATGAAATGTGACAAATTTTGTGGGACAGAGGGATATTGAAAAATGTGACAAATTTTCAGGGACGGAGAGAGTAATAGAAAGTGAGTTGAAAAAGTTGGTGAAAGGTGAGTCCTACTTTATATATTAATTTTATAATAAAATGTGAGTGTGAATGAGTTAAGTGGAATATATGGTCCACTATAAGAAAATGGTAAAAATGAAATATAACAAATTTTTAGAGACAAACTTAAATGGAAATAGATGACAAATTTTGAGCGAAGAATTGACTACTATTTTATGAAGTGATTAGTAAAGTAGTAGTACTACTACTATAAGCTGAGCCGCTGAGCACCAAATGAAAAGAGACGCTATGTAGCCATTATTTTAAATAGTACTCCACACTTTTTCTTTGTAGTTAATTGTCTAACTATTTTTTCCTCTCTCTAATTAAATATTTAAATTTAATTCTTTGTGTATTTTAATATTTACATAAATTCTTTATGTATTTTAATATTTACATCAATTCTTTCTATCTCCAATTAAACATATCAAACAATAACTCTTAAGGTCTCATGCCGATTAAAAATGTGGTATTTTAGCCGGGACGGAGGAAGCAGTACTTTTCGCCCCAATAAGTACTTCTCCGTCCTAATAAATATTAGAGGAAATATCTTTTATGGTCCGCGAATTTTATCAAATTATTATTTTAGGTCCGTGAATTTTGAAAATATCATTTGAGGTCCGTCAACTACGAGTTAATATCAATGTAAGTACGTTTTTTTTACTATTTCAAGTTTTTCCGGATAAAAATACCCTTAATGCCTTGAAGGGTATATATTTTTGTAATAAACTTATCACATAGTCACCTCTTTTATAAATATATTTACTATACAATGTATTTTTGACGAATTTTCTAAACATAATTTCACCTTCAATATCATATAATTTTGTGACATGCAAAAAATGTTCCTTCTTCCACTTTTTATTATTAAAAAATTTAAAATTAGTTTTGAGATATGGATACTCGTAAAAATTAATGTCATAGTTAACAGAGGATACTTTAATATTGATATAATATTTTATTATTAAACAATACTCCAATATATCAATATTCAAGTATCGTCTATTGACCGTGACATTAATTTTTACGAATATCCATCTCTTAAAAATATTTTAAATTCTTTAATTTTAAAAAATTGAAGAAGGAACTTTCTTGCATGTCTTAAAATTTAGTGATAATATTAAAGGTCAAATTATATTTAGAAAATTCGTTAATAATATATGGTAAAGATATTTATAAAATATGAGTATGTGATAAGTTTATTAAAAATATATATACCCTTCAAGGTATTAAGAGTATTTTCGTCCAAAAAAACTTGGATGTAGTAAAAATGTACTACGATTGATATTAACTCATAAATGGTGGACCTTAAAAGATATTTTCAAATTCCACGGATCTAAAATGATAATTTAACAAAGTTCATGGACCAAAAAAGATGTTCCATCTAAATATAAAATGTTTGGTTTTCGGCACAAGATATTATGTAGTGTTGTTTTGTGAATTAATGAATAGAGACTAAAGTAAGAAATGAAACAAAGTAGAAAGACTGTTATATTCAATTTTAAAATGTTTTATTTTTAATCGGTCAATTTTAAAAGAAAAATCAATTTAGCAACAAGAGTTTGGAAAATTGAAACGAGGACGCAAAAGTGTGAGCAGCCAAAATTAGTAATTTGACGACTTCACTTACCAAACATAACACTACTCATATTTTAGTAAACAAAAAACTTAGGTATACCAATTAAGCATTTATAGAGGCAACCAATAACCATAAAATAACTAAACTCCGTCCACATAAAACTAGTTGTACAACTAATTACTCTCCTTCCCCTCGAAATATTATCTCAGGTATGAATTTTAAAAAATGTACTACTTTTGTCCCATATGAGATGTTACACTTTCCTTTTTAATATATTTCATAAAAGATGTTATATTTTCATTTTTGGAAAAAGTTTTCTTTCATATTAATATAAATATATTATTTTATCTCTCTACATTAACACATAAAACAAGATCTTATAAAACCCGGTGTCATTTTCCAAATGTGATATCACTTACTAAAAATGATAAAAACTGAAATATAATTTTTTTGTGCAACATGCGAAAATAAAAAAAATGGGATAAACTTTAACCGACGAGTGAGAATTGTTTAGAGCATCCACAATGGATGCTAGCGGATAGGCTAGTCGACCGGCTAGCCGATCATTGCGACAATTTAGACTAGCCGATCGGCGAGCTCTAGCCGATCCGCTAGTCGCCATTGCGACAATTTAGACTAGCCGATCGGTGAGCTCTAGCCGATCCGCGGGCGCTAGGCGATCCGCTAGCCGCCATTGCGGGCTTGGAATCGGCTAGCCGATTTTTTTTTAATTATGTAATTTTTTTTTATAATTTACTTTTTTTAATTTAAATAAAATTATTGCATTTTTCCATATTTGTGTCGTAAATTTAATTCCGTATTTGCGTGATTGTAATTTTTAATTATGTAATTCCGTAATTCGTGTGTGGAAGAGGAGTTTTTTTTAAATTAATGTAATTTTTTTTAATTAATGTACTTTTTTTTTAATTTTAATATTATTATTGAATTTTTCCGTATTTGTGTCGTAAATTTAATTTCGTATTTTGCGTGATTGTAATTTTTAATTATGTAATTCCATAATTCGTGTGTGGAAGAGGATTTTTTCTAAAATTAATGTGCTTTTTTAAATTTAAATAATATTATTGAATTTGTGCGTATCTGTGTCGTAAATTTAATTCCGTATTTTGTGTGATTGTCAATTATTTGTTTTATATAATTAAGAGTGATGTGGCTAGGCTATTGCTAGACTATTTGCTTGTCCTGATGATGTGGCATGAGGATTTTTAATGTTGATGATGTGGCAGGAGGAGTTTGTGGCTGAGCTATTGCTAGGCGAAAGCCACTGTGGATGCCCTTAGAGCATGAATAACCCGTCCCCAGTTCCAGCCCTATGTCCCCTCCACGTCATCATTCCTTTACAGTTGCGGCCCAGGCCCCAACTGCTCTAACCCTGCAGGCCGCAACTAATAAATGACACTATTCACAACTTCAATATATGTAACTCGTAAACGCAATTCGTTGAAAAATTGAAACCGGGAAAATGCATTGTTCATTAGAAATTAACATTACATTACTAGACGAAGCAAATTTAAAAAAATAGAAACCCTGGCCACGACTACTACTTCTTCATTTGGGCGCGAAGGTAGGAGATCATCTCACGGTGCAACTCGAGATCGAACTCCGACATCGTCGAAGTATCCCTCGATGTCAACTCCGTCAGCTGGCTCATCCTCCATGTAACACTCATCTCCTACAAAGATTCGGACATCTTATTCAGAGACGGATTGATCGGCGGTGGCACCATAGCGGAGTTGCTCGCAGTTGCCTTTCCCTTTGCTTTCCTCTTGGCCGCCTTTGTTCCCATCGGGTGGCTCTGAATGCTAGGAGAGGAGCCGAAGACGTCGTCGTCCGTCACGTTGAGGTCGATCGTCGGACCTCCTTCGCTCGAAGAGTAGTTTCCGGAGGCGGAAACTTTAGTTCTCTTCGCTGCCCGAGTTGCCGTCGGCTCGGCACCGCTGGTGTACTTCGGGCTCTTCTCGACGAGCTTCCAAACCTCGAAGTACTTGAAGGCCTTCTTCCCGTCAGTGAAGAACGCACCCTTCGCCTTCTCGATGAGGTCCGCCTCGCTGTGCCCGCTCGGTCACATCCGGACTACGTTGGCCCACTTTCCATTCCACTTGCTCATATCCGCCTAGACCCGGCCCCAATGCTTGCGCAACTTCACGTAGCTACGCTCGATCGACCCTTTAGGACGGCCAGCGTTATACTTCATGGCAATTCGCTCCCAGAAAGCCTTGTCGGTCTGCTGGTTGCCGATGATAGGATCCTCGGCGGCATCGACGTAGTTCCTCGCAAGCCACATTATCTCTTCCGGACTGTACTTCTTCGGCCCATCCTCCTCGCCAACCTTGCCCTTGCCCCGCTCTTGGGTGGCCTCCATCTCACTGAGCTCGAACTCTTCGATGTTGACCCGCGATGTTACGTCGACGTTGCTACCGACTCCCGGACTAGGCATCGGCTGCGATGGTGGCGAACCCGGTATGTACCAATTCTGCGAGTTAACGAACTCGTTCATCTGACGTTCATCGCTGTTGAACCAATCCATTGACGCCGAAACAAATGGTATAATAGAGGATTGAAATGGAATGCACGTAAGAGTGATGCACAAAAGGCTCGTATTTATAGACACAAAATTTCAAATTAAAAAAAGGTTGCGGCCCGGCCCGAACACAAATAACCCTGGGCCGGGCCGCAACGCGTCACATCCCGCGCCGTGTAACGCGGGCCCAGGCCGGGCCATGGGACGGTCACCAGGCCGGGAACTCGGCCCAGGCCGTGCCGCTTCTCCGTGTAATGCGTGGGACGGGCCGGGACTCACGATTTACGGACAGGCCGTCCCGCGCGTTGGAGGAGGAGGCGGCACGGCCTGGGCCGGTCCCCGTGCCGCGATCCCGGCCTGGTGCTCGTCCCGCGGCCCGGCCTGGGACGGCGTTATTCTGGGGACGGGCCGCATCCGCGAGTCTCGGCCCAGCGTTACACGCTTCTCGGGCCGGGCCGCAAGTCTAATTTTTTTTGATTTTGTGTCTATAAATACGAGCATTCCATTTGTGCATCAATCTTACGTGTATTCCATTTCAATCTCTACTATACCCATTATTTCGGCGTCAATGGATTGGTTCAACAGCGATGAACGTGAGATGGAGGACTTCGTTAACTCGAACAATTGGTACATACCGGGGTCGCAACCATCGCAGCTACAGCCTAGTCCGGGAGTCGGTAGCAACGTCGACGTAACATCGTCGGTCAACACCGAAGAGTTCGAGCTCAGTGAGATGGAGCCCGCTCAAGAGCGGGGCAAGGAGAAGGTCGGCGAGGAGGATGTGCCGAAGAAGTACGGTCCACAAGAGACAATGTGGCTTGCGAGGAACTACATCGACGTCGCCGAGGATCCTATCATCGGTAACCAGCAGACCGGTAAGGCTTTCTGAGAGCGGATTGCTCAGAAGTATAACGCTGGCCGTCCTAAAGGGTCGATCGAGCGTAGCTACGTGAAGCTGCGCAAGCATTGGGGCCGGGTCCAGGCGGATATGAGCAAGTGGAACGGAAAGTGGGCCAACGTAGTCCGGATGTGGCAGAGCAGGCACAGCGAGGCGGACCTCGTCGAGAAGGCGAAGGATGCATTCTTCACTGACGGGAAGAAAACCTTCAAGTACTTCGAGGTTTAAAAGCTCGTCGAGAAGAGCCCGAAGTACACCAGCGGTGCCGAGCCGGCGGCAACTGGGGCGGTGAAGAGAACCAAAGTTTCCGCCTCCGGAAACTACTCTTCGAGCGAAGGAGGTCCGACGATCGACCTCAACGTGACGGACGACGACGTCTTCGGCTCCTCTCCTAGCATTCAGAGCCGTTCGACGGGAACAAAGGCGGCCAAGAGGAAAGCAAAGGGGAAGACAACTGCGAGCAACTCCGCTATGGTGCCACCGCCGACCAATCCGTCTCTGGATAAGATGTCCGACACTTTGTCGGAGATGAGTATTACATAGCGGATGAGCCAGCTGACGGAGTTGACATCGAGGGATACATCAAAGATGTCGGACGACGAGCTCGAGTTGCACCGTGAGATGATCGCCTACCTTCGCGCCCAAATGAAGAAGTAGTAGTTGTGGCCTGGGTTTTTAGTGTTTTAAATTTGCTTCGTCTAGTAATGTAATGTTAATTTTTAATGAACAATGCATTTTCCCGGTTTCAATTGTTCAACGAATTGCGTTTACGAGTTAAATATGTTGAAGTTGTGAATATTGTCATTTATTAGTTGCGGCCTGCAGGTTAGAACAGTTGGGGCCTCGGCCGCAACTATAGAGAAATGATGACGTGGAGGGGACTTGGGGCCGGAAATGGGTACGGGGTTATTCATGCCCTAAGGAATGAAGGTGGGACGTGATGTTCTCTTTCCTTGTGTTTCTCTCTCCTGTGCGAACGAGTCTCTATCAGCATCCATCACGTGACCAACTTTTTGATCGACAGAGCAACGGCAGCAGACCAAACCCCAAAGTGAAAACTCCTCTTATTTTTTCAATTCACTCAATAATGCTGCTGCTGCTGCTGCCGCCTGCCTGCCTGCCTCGGTCCCTCCCTCTGTCCTTTGCCAGATTCTTTTCTCTCTCCTACACCTCACACACTGACAGCGACACACCACATAAACAATCCTTTATTTTTCTATTATATTTACAATTACAATCCATCTTTATTTTTAGTCACGTAGTACAAGCAAATATCCTCCGCCACTAGTACCTATGCCACTGTTCCTATTATAATATACACGTTACCCACTGTATATATAAATATATCTTACTCTTGTTAATCGTGTTTATGAGAGAGTTGGGGTTGAGTTCTTGAACTCCAAGTTACAAATATAAAAGCGGGGTTGTGAAGAGATAGAGTGATAGACCCAAAACAGGAGGGGCCATATTTCTCCTTGCAGCTCCAGTCTACCTTGTTAACACAGTCAAACTTACAGAGGGATAGAAAGAGATAGTAGGAATCTTGATATTTTTATAGAGAGAGAGAGAGAGAGAGAGAGAGAGGTCAGTCTGTTGCTGTGTGTTTCCTGTGTGTGTGTTTTTGTGTGGTAGGGTGGATATAAAAGAGAGAGGCATGCAGCAGCACCTGATGCAGATGCAGCCCATGATGGCAGCCTACTATCCCAGCAACGTCACTACTGATCATATTCAACAGGTTTCCCCCCTTCTCCTCTCTTCTCTTCTCTTCTCTTCTTCCCCACCTCCTTCTCTTTCTCTATCTCTGCTCTTATCCTGCTCTTTCTCTTTCACTTTTGTCTGCCTCAATACCTGCTTTGCTCTTGCATCTCTGCCAACTTTTCTGCTCACAAATCTTCAGATCATTGAGTTTTGCACATTATATACATATACATGTTTCTCTCCTTTTTTCGGTTGCCGATTTCTTTAATGTTTTTGATTTTATAAATACTGCGTGTGTTAAATGCCCACCCTTATCCCATTTGTTTGGTGATTTGTTGTTGGTTGTGTACATGATGACTTTCTGCTCTTCCCTTTTCACACTGATATGGATGTTTCTTTCTCATAAACTTTACAAACACCCCTTTTTATTATGCCCCTCATTTTTGAGATTCCTTCGCTTTTTATCTATTTGTTTAAAATTGCAATCTTTGTGGAGGGGTTAATTGCTTATTAATTTCTCTCCGTCTTGTTGAATATGTGCGCCTCCTTGGGGGTTGGAGATTTTTTATTTTGCTTATTTAGGGTTTCTCACTTTTGATCAGATGAATACCCTTTTTTGTCGCCGCCCTTTCTTCATGTTGATAGTGTTATTTTACTTGTTGATCCTGAAAGATGAGTAGTATTTTGTTTCTTGCACAAAGTCCATGGACTCATAAGTTTCTCACTTTTTTGTTGTGTACTTCCATCTCTATCAAGAATCCAGAATCTCAAATTGTGCTTTGATTATTTTGTACTGTGTGTAGTATCTGGATGAGAACAAATCGCTGATTCTGAAGATTGTGGAGAGCCAAAACTCGGGAAAGCTTAGTGAGTGTGCCGAGTAAGCATCTTATCTATGAAAACTCTCTTCAATAGCATGTTTTGCTTAGTAGTTGATGATTTAGGTTTTTATTAAATGGAGAGTTGATTTGGTGTTGCTAGGAACCAAGCGAGGCTTCAAAGAAACTTGATGTATCTCGCCGCCATTGCTGATTCACAGCCCCATCCACCAACCATGCATTCTCAGGTATAGTACTAGTATTAACTTTACTTGCCTTGGCTTTGTTGTATACTGACAAGAATAGGTGCAGTATGCTGCCGGGGGCGGCGGGATGATGCAGGCGGGCGGCGCGCACTACCTGCAGCAGGCACAGCAGCAGTCCCTGATGGCGGCGCGCTCCTCTATGCTGTACGGATCCCAGCCGTACCCGTCGCTGCAGCAGCAGGCCCTGCACAACCAGCTCGGCATGAGCTCTGGGGGGCTCATGCTGCAGGGCGAGCCGCACAGCGCCGCTGCCAGCTCGGGCCTTGGATTCCCGGACTTTGTGCGCGGGGGCAGCAGCGATGGGGGGATGCAGTCGAGGGGCATGGGCAAGCAGGATATGGGGAGCGAGGGCCGCGGCGACGGAGGCGAGACGCTCTACTTAAAAAGCTCCGAAGATGGGAATTGAGGTCAAAGGTAAGCGTGTTTGGGTGCAAGGAAGAGTTGCTACTTGTCAACTTGTAATCTAATTAGCGGAACAAACTTTTATTTGGTATCGGAATCACCAGGATCTTATCTAGACTACTTATGCTACTTATCATATAATGTATATTTCTAGTTTTAATCTTTTTTTTTTTTTCTTTAGTATGTGCTCTTTTATGTTTTGGTTTTCATTTTGTTGTGCTTGCAAAAATCGTCCCTATTCTTAGTTAGGCTCCTGTGTTCGTATATTTTTTTAATGTTGTGAATTTGCTCTATTTCTTGTTAGTTGAAATTCTAGATATGTTCATGAATACTCATGCCTATAATTGACTATTTAGATTCTTGCTTAGGACCAATACGGATTTGAAACTTTAGTTGTAGTCTTAATTAGTTCAATTTTTGTGTGAACAGTGAAGTGACTTTTACCAATGCTGGATGATCTCTGAGTTATTCATTAAGTTGATGCTCAAGATATCAAACAATTACTATGTGTCGCATTACATTGAAATGTTACCTGTATATGCTTTGAGTTGAATGAGATTAGGTTTTCATTTGAGAGTTTGACTGCCTAATTTTGTCACACTCATTAGTCATTATTGTCATTTGAATTGTTATTTGCAATAAAAAATTAAAATTAAATTTAAAATCTAAAATGATTTAATCTCGCATTCTACCTACTCATTTCCTCGAATTTTATTACTCTGTTCCTTTATAGTTGAGACAAAATTTTTTGGCACGGAATTTAAGAAAATGATATTGATTGTGTTAAATAAATAGATTAAAAAAAGTAAGAGAGAAAAAAATAAAGTAAAAAAAATGTTACTACTATATATGGAAGTATTCACCTATGAGAGAATTTTTAAAAATAGAAAAATGACTCAACTCACTATATAGGGAATAGAAGGAATACAATTAAATTTTGTAACCTTTTATTCTTTATTTTTCTTAAGACTTGTGTCTATAACATGCGTGATTCTTATTGTGGGACGGAGAAAGTATATTTTTATGGTAGTACTCCGTTAGAGCACCCGCAACGCGTGCAGTTGCGGTGCCTTATTTCGTTCCGGAGGAACGGAACCGCGGCGGCACGCGTTGCAGCCGCCCGTGTCGTCGCCATTCCGTGCCGGTGCCGTGTCGGGTGCCGTTCCCGCGAGACGCGGCACGACACGTTCCGCCACACTCCGAGACGACGTGGCGGCCTCCCATTCGACGCGTGACGCCCACTCGCTGCCCCGCGAGTGGGCGTCGTCACGGTGACGCAATAATTCGATTTTTTTTTTAAAATTCGAATTTAATAAAAAAAAAAAATTGCAACGGTATTGTTACAGTTTTTTTTTTGCCATTTTTTATTTATTTATTTTTTTTTAAAATTTATTTACTCTATAAATACTCCTATTTCATACTCATTTCACTCACAAACACACATCTATTCCTCTCAAATCCTCTCTATTTCCACCCCAATTTTCATCTCAAATCAACTCTGTTTTTCTTCTCCCAATTCCCCGGAAGCTCAACCGCAAGTAGTCCGCCTCGAAGTGGAGCGCATCCGTCTATACAAGAACGGTTATCTATTCGTGCAAGGACACGCGACTCTAGCGCACACACCCAACTCCAACAGGATCTAATTGAGCACATTTGGGCAAACTTTGGCGGATGAAATTATTAAAATTGTGTACTTTTATTTTTTTAGGATTTTAATTGTGTGCTTTTTATTTTTTTAAGTTTAAGTTGTAACTTTGTTTTAATGTTGTGTGTTTTTTAATAAAGTGTGTTTGTTTTAATTGAAGTGTGTTTGTTTTAATTGAATTGAGTTGGAAATAAAAATGAAATTGAATGAATAGTAATTTAAGGAACGGTTAAGGAACAAAGGGTTGCAGGTTCCGTTCTTTAGTTAAGGAAATGAGTAAAAATGTACAGTGAGGCCCGCAAATAGTAGTTTAAGGAACAGTATAGGAACAGCGTTGTGGATGACCTTAATCAATAAGAGATATAGACTAACTGCATAACGGACATCGATGTGCATGTCATGATTTATTTTTTAAATTGCAATTCGACATTCAACATTTATAACAGGTTTAAAGATTAAAGTACACATGTACATCTTGTAATCGTGTCTTGGATGATTTACAAATGCTCAACAACTCCCAAAACTTAAAAAATTGACAAGTAGGTACTACTCGTCTACTCCATCCAACATGGGAGTATTGTGATTCTACAATAAGAGTATATTTTATTTTTATAATAAATGTTAAACTTATATTTTATTATAAAACTATTAGTAAGTGAAATTCATATTTTATAAACTTATTTTAATTTATTATTATTATTTACATTATGTGACGGATAGAGTAATAATAGGAGTACTTGTTTTTTTTCCGTTTAGCAACAAAATTGCGACTTGGAAAAAAGAAAAGAAACATTGTGAAAAATTACGATAGTCGAGAAAGGAAATGGAGTAGTAGAAAGTAGAAATAGAAATGGGAAAGGGTGCGTTTTTTTGTAAGCCACTAATTTCCAAGGAAGAGCATAAGATCCGAAGTTGCAGGAGCAATGCCATGCAAAAACTATGGGGACAGAGGGAAACCCCTCCTCACTTACAGAATACTCGCATTTGCATGCTGCCTTTTCCTATTCGAAGAAACCGGCAATCTCACGGCGTATTCTTCAGCCGAATACATGCAGACGTTACTAGCGTCTCCGGGCAGTGACATCAGATGATGACAAGGCCACTGATCCGAACGAGGAATTATAAATGGTACGCCATTATGTTTTGTGAAGATTTGCGTTGAATTTCTGAGAATAGATTGCTGTAGTAGATCGTATTGATCTATTTTAATCGAGATGAGAATTAAGGAACCCCTATAGATTGATCGACTCTTCATGAATTGATTCTTGAATACGTCTTTAATTTATAGAGGTCTTTCCGTATGTGATGACTGATTTGTGGTAAGATTGATAGCACCTACCGAGAGTCATGTCAATGCACGATTTAGGCTTTAATATTATGATTTGCTTTTTCGAAATGTCAGCTTCTTGCAATTTCAACACTTGGTTGCAAGTAATCCTGCTCTTATCATGTTATCTAGGTTCTGCTACTTATTATGTCCTATTCGATCGATATAACTTCACTATTCTAAGTGACGAGGATGCTCTTTGAGAAGGTTCGGGTTGAAAAAAGTATTATTTTGGTAAACTGTTCTTTTAGAAGAAACTTGATTGAATTTTGGTCCATATTTACGAGCTTGAGCTTTAACTTGAACTTGAAACTTAACTAAACTAAAGCTCGCTGCTACCCTTGCTCATGAACCTCAAATAACATGGATTCTTGAATAGTTCCATTAGAAAGAAAGCTTCCTTGTTAGGATAGCATGATTACATTTCCTTTTCTACCATGAATAATTTTTTAGTTCCATTTTATTTTTTAATTAAAGTCATAAAAGGGCTGGCATGCTCAAGCCACTTAGCAGATGTTATAATGGGATGTAGTAACATATTATTGGTTGCTGGCTTCTCGAATTCAAAAGGTCTAATAAACTATGGATTTTGTCTGAAACATTGTAACTTTATCGCATTACATGCATCTAAATCTCTAACAAAACTGGTTATCCTCCGAGTGACGAGGCTTATTTGAAGTTTTCTCTTCTTTTTCACTTAATGTCAAATGATTTTCTCCATCTGTGACAAACTTGATCTCTTAAAAAATCCACCAACGAATTGCAATTAGGGGTTGTCCAGTAATGGTGAAGGATCAATAGTCATATGAGCGCTGATATGACTAACTTATGTAAGTTGCAATGTTAGAATATTCAGCTACAAACATTTTTATAAGATCTCTGTTATCTAGTTCAAGCAGTCTCATCTACTCAGATAACCAAACTGATGATGCCAAAATAAGGCAACTCAGTATTGATAGTAATTCTCTTCTCTAGAAGAATGTACATGTTATTTTTAGAATATAGGCTTGGTTAATCTTGTCATATACTCGGATCTATTTTTTTATGTATTAGATATTACAAGATCTTATCATTATTTAAGAATGTAACTTATCACCAGCAACGTTGAACTCCTAACAGGGTACTCCAGTGAACATAATTGTTGGATCCCATGTCTGGGCTGAAGACCCTGCAGTGGCTTGGATTGATGGGCAGGTTACCAAAATCAATGGCCAAGAAGCTGTGATCCAAAAGAGTGATGGGAAGGAGGTATATTTTCGATACCTGGTCTATTTTAAATATGCTTATGCATCCTTCTATGAGTAGTTAATGGTGCAGTATATAGAAGAAATCATATACCGCCACAAGTCATTGCAGGACGTGCAAATTTAATATCCCATTATGACATTATTCTTCATACAATAATCCTATGCAGTGCTTTTATCACATTTTTGTTCTAGACTTGTTATTCTATAACAATTCCTCATCGATCTTGCTATTAGATATGCATCTTGCCTTCAGCCTTGTCACATTAGCTTGTTTTTTATAACATGTGAACTCTTAGTTAAACTGTTGGCATTACTTGTAACTTTCAGTATGCTACTGTAATCCCTGCCACCTCATGTGGTGCATGCTTTATTCTTGAATAAGGCAAGTGTAACATTTAGAGTCCTTTGTTGAATTTGTAGTTATGAATTTAGTGCATTTCTATATATGGATAGAACATTAACTTTGCTTGCTTGCGGTGCTTGTTACAGAAAACAATTTAGGAAGTAACAATTGAATAGACATTTGATAGTTGGACTTAAATGTTGCAGTTGTATATTTAGTCTTGTTCTATCTATTCACGTAAGATTCACAACCCTGCACCTCATGCACATGTACTTTGTTGCTGGATTACAATAGAAATGTTTATTTAGCTTATTTTTCATATCCACGAAGTACGGTGATATGAACTTTAATATATAGTCCAGTTTCAATAACAGACTCATTGATAAGGACTTTCCTTGTTTTTTTACAGGTTGTTGCCAAGTTATCGAAACTTTATCCTAAAGATACGGAAGCTCCTCCTGCAGGTGTCGATGACATGACAAAGCTATCTTACCTGCATGAGCCTGGAGTGCTGGCCAATCTGAGAACTAGATATGAACTCAATGAAATTTATGTATGCTTCCTCAGTTAACCGAGCTATTGAGAACTATATAACTTTTCCCTAGTTTGGTCAAATCATTGGTAATTGTATGTGCAGACCTACACTGGAAATATTCTGATTGCTATAAATCCTTTCCAAAAATTGACTCATTTGTATAATTCACACATGATGCAACAATACAAGGGAGCTCCTTTAGGAGATCTCAGCCCTCATGTCTTTGCAATTGCTGATGTTGCATACAGGTTAAATTTATCAAACTTTGTCAACAGATGAAGCACAATTATGAAAATGTGTTGAATAAAGTACGTAATGATATTTTTACTGGAAACAGGGACATGATAAATGAAGGGAAGAGCAACTCTATTCTGGTTAGTGGTGAAAGTGGAGCGGGTAAAACCGAGACCACAAAAATGCTTATGAGGTATCTAGCCTATTTAGGAGGCCGCGCAGTTACAGAAGGACGCACTGTTGAACAACAAGTCCTTGAAGTATGATACGATACATCTATTTAGTAGTAGTAATTAAAATAGGTGTTAGACTGGTGTCAAAGTCACTTTTGGCTTGCTATATTTTGTCACTGGAGCAAACAAATGCAGCATAATTAACGCTAGGCTTACTATCATGTGAATGCAGTCGAACCCTGTTCTTGAAGCATTTGGCAATGCTAAAACTGTTAGAAATAACAATTCCAGGTGAAACCCTTTTATACTTTTGCACTTGTGGTTTTCTTATTCATCTCCTAATGAAAGTACTGAAATTTTACATAATCAATAATGAAGTCAAGTTCCCTTATGTCATATGTTGTTTACACACTGTAGCCGATTTGGGAAATTTGTGGAGATTCAGTTTGACAAGCATGGGAGAATATCTGGAGCAGCTATCAGAACCTATCTTCTAGAAAGATCTAGAGTTTGCCAAGTTTCTGATCCTGAGCGCAACTATCACTGCTTTTACCTCTTATGTGCTGCACCAAAAGAGGTATTCTAGTTCTTTGTTACTGCTTAATGCTTTTGGTAATGCTTTCCTTCACCATAATTGAAAAGAAGTTCTTATACTTACTGTAAATGCACTCCCTTCCAGGAAATTGACAAGTACAAGTTAGATCATCCTAAATCATATCACTATCTTAACCAATCAAAATGCTATGAGCTGGTTGGTGTAAGTGATGCCAGTGAGTACCTTGAGACTAGACGAGCAATGGATATTGTTGGAATAAGTAAATCGGACCAGGTATGTTGTATGTTGTTTATGTCCATAACCTCCAGCGAAATACTATAAGTATCTATCATCTCACTCACGCACTCATTCCCCTTCTCCCGGTCTTAGGAAGCAATATTCAGGGTGGTTGCTGCTATTCTTCACATTGGTAATATTGAATTTGGAAAGGGAAAAGAAGTCGACTCATCAATCCCTAAAGATGACAAAGCCAAGTTTCACCTGAAAACAACTGCCGAACTTCTAATGTATGTTAGCCTCTAATTTTCATGTTAATCCTCCCATATAGCATTCTAGATGGTGAAATTTTACTACTCTGTCTTAGGTGTGACCCTCTTGCATTGGAAGATGCACTTTGTAAACGTGTGATGATCACTCCTGAAGAGGTTATCAAGAGAAGCCTTGATCTTCTTAGTGCTACATTTAGCAGGGATGGATTAGCTAAGACTTTATATTGTAGACTGTTTGACTGGTATTCAGCTTCTTTGCTTGTCAATTCTTTTCTAATAGTAGATTATGATCTAAAATGAAGTTAATGAAATGCTAAAAATATTTCTTATGGTGATTCATGTGTAGGCTGGTGAATAAGATCAATAACTCAATTGGGCAAGATAAAAACTCAAAATATCTGATTGGGGTCCTTGACATTTATGGTTTCGAGAGCTTCAAACACAACAGGTAGGAACTTTATCTGATCTAGCACTGGTTCCCCTTTGTTGACTACCATAATAACCCAGAACTGCACTGATTTCTTATAACAAAAGCATATCCTATGCAGTTTTGAACAGTTCTGCATCAACTTTACAAATGAGAAGCTGCAGCAACATTTTAATCAGGTAATATTGTTATCAGCTGGTTGTATAGCTATCTCTCCATTATATGCTTGCTAAGTCAGTTATCTACTTGCAGCATGTCTTTAAAATGGAACAAGAAGAATACACGAAGGAGGAAATTGATTGGAGCTACATTGAGTTTGTTGACAACCAAGATGTGTTAGATCTAATTGAAAAGGTACTTCCCAGTGTGATAGGTGTGCACAACATTGAAATATTAATCTGCTAAAGAGAATTTTGTTAGATTTTCCATGTTACTCAGTCCCACTCTAGGTGAACCATTTTCCTTTCCGGGATGTCCCACTCTAAATGACACATTTCTAAAAATAGAAACATCACTCTCTGTACTTTTTCCCTATCTCTTACTTTATATTCTCCACTTAACTCACAAAACAACACTACATAAAATCTCGTGCCGTAATAGAAATGCTCCACTTATAGTGGGACGGAGGGAGTAATATTTAATGTCATTGACAACTTGTTTTCCGAAGAAGACCTTTTCTTTTTTTATGCATATTGTCGCCAGTTCGCACACTGACTTTCTATAATATTAATTTTCTCTCGTTACCTACCCATCTTGATCTTAGCCTATGATCTCCAGAACTAAGAGTAATTGTTTTGCAGAAACCTGGTGGCATTATTGCTCTCCTCGATGAAGCTTGGTAATGCTTTTTAGTTATCCTGCAGTTCTTTTTTCTCCTTCATTATTTTGGCAAGATATTCCTCTCACATTATTTTCCTAGTAAGCACCACAAATCAACTAGACCTTAGATTAAGTTCTTTTTCAATTTGGTTTCATTTATTTCTTTGAACAACTTGTAGGCCTATGAATAATTTTACATTCCATTTTCTAATGTAATATCTTTAACTTTTGCAGTATGTTCCCTAAATCAACTCATGAGACATTCTGTAATAAGCTCTATCAGACTTTTAAAGTTCATAAGCGCTTCATCAAGCCAAAATTATCACGTACCGATTTTACTATTGGACATTATGCTGGGGAGGCATGTTATGTTACACTCACTCTTTACCTCTTTGTGCTTAAAAGCCAAGGCTTTCAATTCCGACATCATATAATTTTCAGGTTCAATACCAGTCTGACCATTTCTTGGACAAAAATAAGGACTACGTTGTACCTGAGCATCAAGATCTTTTAGGTGCTTCCAAATGTCCTTTTGTAGCAGGGCTTTTCCCTCCAATAGCTGAAGAGAGCTCAAAATCCTCGAAGTTTTCTTCTATTGGTTCCCGTTTTAAGGTTAAGGCGCTCATGATTAATTCTAGATGGAATTTTACTTTTATGTGTGTGCACCAACACATAAAAAAGATAGTAGTAAAATTTTGTTTAAGATATATCTCTCATTGTTATGCTCTGGGACAATGAGACATGCAAAAACTATTTTTTTGAATTCATTATCTCATTATGCAGTTGCAACTACAACAATTGATGGAGACTCTAAGTGCTACTGAACCTCACTACGTTAGATGTGTAAAGCCAAATAATCTTCTTAAACCAGCTGTATTTGAGAATCAGAACATTTTGCAGCAGCTACGTTGCGGTGTAAGTTATTTAGAATTTTATTCTATTCTGATCTTATCCTTCCCATTGGCTGCATTAGAACAATCTGGTTGTCGGGTTGTTTATATGTTTGATTACAAACTATTGATTCAGGGTGTTTTAGAGGCAATCAGGATCAGCTGTGCTGGATATCCGACACGCCGTCCTTTTTTTGAATTCTTGAACAGATTCGGGCTTCTTGCAACTGAAGCTTTGCAAGGCAGGTATAGCTTAATGAATCCGAGGCTCTAATCTGTACACAGTTACATACTTAAACAAACGGCTCATTTACTGTCGTTTTATTGCTGATATGAGAAAAGCTATACACCTTTGTTATCTATCCTGGTGCTGAATTGCTGTTATATATAATAGCTTTTTTTCTTGGAAGAATCATATTGTAAAAGCAAAGTTCTTTCTCATGCACAGTTATGACGAAAAATTGGCATGCAAGAAGATTTTGGAAAAGAAAGGGATTAAAGGTTTCCAGGTATAAGGATAATTTTTACAGAAAATATTCCTTGTACTAGTATCCACTGTTTGAGTGTAATGGCTCCTCTGTGTGTGTGTGTATCTATCTCTCACCCAATTAAAAGTAAACCACTAAATGTGTTGCCCTCACCTTACAAACATTTTAAAACAAGGTGTGCATTGATGTTTCTGTGGCATAGAGAGGTTTCTTTCGGATTTAAACTGTATTGCACTGCGAAGTCCAGAATATCCTTGAAAACCATCATCTCTTGAGCTCCCCTCCGCTTCATTACCTCTGCACTACTCTCCCATCTCCCTCTGTGGTCAACCTTCCTTCAATTTGCTCTTACCCCTCATTTCTCTGCTTCATTCAGTCAGACTACTCGTTGCAGTCTCTTTGCTCACCGCCGAATCCTATGTCATTACCACCGACCATTGTGCCTGCATTTCTCCTCCATCTTTGCCATGGTCTTGGAGTTTAAAATGGAAAAACTGATGGTTACACCAGGATAGAATGAATTGATTAATTAAGAAACAAAGAGAGCCACATTTTTTTATTAAGACCTGCTACTTGTGTTTCTAAAATATTATGTGCTTAAAACATGGTCAATAAATTTGAACAAGTTAATTTAGAAACACAGTATTGGTTGTTAGAATGTCCATAAAATTAAACTCAATACCCCCTCCCATTGTATTAAACACCATAAAACCATTTTTACCTTCACAGACATACTGGCTCTCTATATAGGCTAACTGGCACCCCTTGGTATATTACACACCCAATATCAGCTCTACTTCGTGGTAATTCCATGCATTGTGTACTTCTTTTAATGGTACAGGGCATTTTAACTCAATATCTTTGAATCACCATACAGGTAGGAAAAACAAAGGTCTTCCTAAGAGCAGGTCAAATGGCTGAACTGGATGCTCGTCGAACAGAAGTTCTTAGTTCTGCAGCAATAATTATACAACAGCGTAGACGAACACATATTGCTCGTAAAAGATTTATAGCCGTGAGAGAGGCTTCCATACGGCTGCAATCATTTTGCAGAGGTGACACCTAGAACTTTTGAGCTTTTGATAAGTATTATGCATGTAGTAAAAATCTCTTTAAATTACTTTGTATTTTAGAGATGTACATTTGGTGTTTTGCAACTGTATCGCCCCTCCCTTTTTTCTGCTCATTTACTAGTTTGTCTGCTTTGGAATTTTTATGCTGTTCTACTCTTTCAGGCAGATTAGCGTGCGATCGTTTTGTGGGCATGAAAACAGAAGCAGCTGCATTGAAAGTTCAACGGAACACACTCAAATTCCTAGCTAGAAAAGCTTATAACGCACTCCAAAGATCTGTTCTTGTTATACAAACAGGTTTACGTAGTATGGACGCACATAAAAAATTTAGATATCTGAAGCGAACTAAAGCCGCGACTATTATTCAGGTACCAACATATTTTTATGTCACAGAAAATTTTGGTGTGTCCTATGAAACTTCAGCTTACGGCCTTTTTTTAGACTCAATGCCGAAGTCATAGAGCTTCATCTTACTATAAAAAGCTAAAGAAGGGAGCCATAGTTGGACAATGTCAATGGAGAGGAAGAGTAGCCAAAAGAGAACTGCGGAAGCTTAAAATGGTAGGCGTGAAATAGTAATCCTCCTCTTACTTGTATATCTGAAGCATGATATATTGTTGAAACTGCCTTCATAGTCAATCGAAAGCTGATTTTTAATGTTTATAACAGCATTAGCACTAACCTTGGCTTTCATATTTATCGGAAGAACGTCTCATACACAGTCCTGCAATTTTGTCCTTGGGCATAAGAAAAATGCTTTTAATATATTATTCTGTAAGTTATGACTGGTATGGAAAATATGATTTTGATTATATGATATTTTGTTTCATTCCAGCTTATATAACACTTCTTGCAATCCTCTGCAGGCTGCAAGGGATACAGGTGCACTCAAAGAGGCTAAAGATAAACTAGAAAAACAGTTAGAGGACCTCACGTGGCGTTTACAGCTTGAAAAACGATTGAAGGTATGCTATTTTCTTGTGCAATGATTGCCTTCTGGATGTGTGTGTTTGTATAGCATCCATTGCATGACAACTGAAAGAAGCAAACAATGAATACAGCTTGAAAATTGATCGAGGGTATGCTATGTTTACTTTCATATCATTGCATTCATCATGCAGGTTGACTTGGAAGAGGCAAAAAATCACGAGATAGCGAAGTTGCATAGTTCTATGGAAGAATTGCAGAAGAAAGTTGATGAAGCGAATGCTCTGGTTATCAAGGAACGGGAAGCTGCCAAAAAGGCAATTGAAGAAGCACCTCCTGTTATCAAGGAAACCCCAGTTTATGTTGAAGATACTGAGAAAGTTGAATCTTTAAAGGGTGAACTTGACAACATAAAGGTGAGACACTGGTATATATAACTCATATTTACATGCAGATTGGTTGATTCCATATCCTTCCAAGTTTTTTGTTTTGGGATCTACCTGCCATAGCATGCATGTGATTTTTCCAGATCATAGCAATTTATTCTTGCCATTTGCTCAAGTCTCCATCCGAGACCTCTAATAATACATGTAACATCACTCTACTAGAAGCTCCATTTAATCTCACAAACATCTTGATCAGGCTTCACCAGTATGTGCTAAATAACGGAAAATATATTACTGAACCGCATATGTACACTTAGACTTCTAGTCAATACTAGTCTCTTGTAAATGAGTATCTGCTTGAAGTAGTTACCCGTGAATGATCTGCTTACACAGGGATTATGCCAATTTGAATGGATCAAGGAATTAATCTAATTCAAAGGTCGTACTGAATGCATCCTTTTCTAACCTGAGTTAGGATATGCTAGAAAAGCAGCTAAAGATTCAATAGTCTTCTCCCACGGGCTCAAAATATTTATGGTTAAACTATTCTCTTGGCAGGTTTCTTTGCAACATGAACAGGAAACTTCTGAAGAATTGCGAAAGAACTATGCTTTGGAACAGGAATCTAGTGAGGAGAGGCGTGCAAAATTAGAGGAGGCAGAAGAGAAAATTCAACAACTACAGGAGTCATTGAAAGGGTAATCAAATGACAAATAAGTGTTTCCCATTTGTGCTTACATTAGAAGAGCATATTTCATCTTTATTCGCTATTATAATCTATAATCACTCCCCACGGTTTAAAGCTAGAAATAGTCCATTAAACTGGTTATATGGCAAAACAGTGAATTATCTTCGAATAGTATTAGTCGGGGGGAGAGGAATGAGGCATTCACTATTGTATCATGGACATGTGAAGTTCAGCTTTATTTGGATATTCCATGTGCTTTATTCGCTTCCCACTAAATAATAAGGTAATTTACCAGATTTACAATGTGGAATAATCTATCCACCCGTACCATCATCCTCCACTTTTCTGCCATGCCCTTGGCTACCTTATCTTCTGTTGCTTTCTCCTAATTTATTTTCAACCCATTGCAATGGAATGAACCCTCTTCTGTTGTTTGCATCGTCTATCCATCTGTTAGGATTTACGCACACAAGGCTTTCACACACTCAAGAAGATCACACACACACACTCAGTGTTGTATGAGATCACACAATGCAGAAACACACACACTCACACTTTGAGTATTGAAGATGATAATCTTGGAGAGAAACTGGAAAACTCTTTATTGATTAAACTCTACTCTAAACTACATACACGGTGAGCTATTTAAAGCTCTATAATCAAGTAGCAACTGCTACTAACTAACTACAAGAAGAATCAAGAAAGCAAGAAGGATAACCGCTACATCTCAGCTAACTAACTGCTGCTCCAACGGCTAGGTTGCTTCTACCTTCTCGGCTCAAGACCGAACTCCCTTCTCGGCTCAATACCGAACTCCTTCTTCTCGGCTTACAACCGAACTCCTTCTCGGCTTACAACCGAACTCTTCCTTCTCGGCTCATTCCAGCTCAACGCCGAGCTTCCTTACCGAGCTTCCATACCGCTGAGCTTACCGACTTCTGCCTTCTTCTTCTCGGCTAGTTCCAGGCTAGTTCCAGCTCGGTAAGCCGAGCTTACCGAACTCCTTTCTAGCCGAGCTTCTTCCAACTGAAATGAGCACTCCATTATTACAATTCTCCACCTGAGGGCTCATCTCAGTTCTTGCACAAACATTGATCAATTTCTTGCAATGATCAAACTTGTCTCTACCTAGAGACTTTGTTAGCATGTCAGCCGGATTGTGCAAGGTGTTAATCTTAATCACCTTCACTCTCCCCTTTTCAATCTCATTCAGCTTGGATTTGTCCACCAAAATCCAAGTTTTGTTCTTGAGTAAAGACTCTATTTCCTCATTCATGGCTTCAATCCATCTTTCTCTATCTTTACTCTGCATAGCTTCTTTATATGTGAGTGGATCTGCACCATCAATACCTTCAGCTGCACACAGAGCATAATACACAACATCAGAGAACTTTGTTGGTGGCCTTGTTTCTCTTCTAACTCTGTCCCTTGCAAGCTGATAGTCTCTGATAGAGTCTGATATAGACTCACCAGCCTGGTTGCCCTGAGTTGGAGCCTCTTCTTTATCTGAATCAGACTCACTCCCTGAGTCAATAACTCCACCTGCTCCTAGGCCAACCCCCACAGGCTCCACCTTGAAGAAATCACCCTCATCTTCACTGGAGTCCAGCTTATCTTTCAGGTATGGCATCTGATCCTCCAAGAACACCACATCCCTACTCACCAAGACCTTCTGCTTACCGGGCTCAATACACCAGAGCCTATACCCCTTAACACCCCTCTGATACCCCAACATAATACATTTCAGAGCCCTAGCTTCAAGCTTGCTTTGCCTAGCATGAGCATAGGCCACACACCCAAACACCTTGTACTTTGAGTAGTCACTATGAGCTCCATTCCACATGTAATCAGGAGTTTCAGATTTCAGGGCAGTAGATGGGCATTTATTGATGAGATAGGCTGCTGTATACACAGCCTCACCCCAGAATCTGCTGCTCAAACCAGACCCAAGAAGTAGGCACCTCACCCTCTCTAGGATTGTCCTATTCATCCTTTCCACAACACCATTTTGCTGAGGATTACCAGGAACAGTCCTATGCCTCTTCATACCCTTCTCTTTACAAAACAGATCAAACTCCGCAGACAAGAACTCTAGGCCATTGTCTGTTCTTAAGCATTTAACACTTCTACCCTTCTCTAGCTCAACCTCCTTACACCATATCTTGAACTTTGTGAGTGTTTCAGATTTTTCTTTAAGAATATATACCCACAACTTCCTTGTATAGTCATCAATGATAGCTAGATAATACTTTCCTCCACCAATTGAACACACCGGTGAAGGCCCCCAAAGATCACTATGTATGTAGTCTAAAGGGGCTGTAGAAGAGTGAATACCTGTAGGATAGGGTGCCTTCTTAGCTTTTCCAAGTATACACTGCTCACAGGGGTTCATCTTGTTGAAATCTCCCGAGATCAGACCCTTCTTGATGAGTTCTTTCAAGCTTCCTTCAGCTGGGTGGCCCAATCTCTTGTGCCATAGCATTATGGAATCATCTGACACTGCATTGCTTTCTCCATCAACAGCCTTAGCCTTCAGATAATAGAGAATATGCTCTCTGTCAGCCTCCATCATCACTGCATCTCCAGATTTAACAAACAATTTTCCTTGACTCATCAATATGGTGAACCCTTTCTGCTCCAGCATTCCCAATGAGATGAGATTCCTCTTCACTTCTGGAATATACCTCACCCCAGTTAGGATCTTTATAGAGCCATCTTGTAGGCTTAGCTTTACCTTCCCTATTCCTCTGATCTGACAAATGTGATTATTACCCAGCACCACAGTGCCGGCTGCTTCTTGAAGGTCATGAAACCAGCTCCTATTTGGGCACATATGGAAGCTGCACCCTGAGTCCATAATCCACCTATGACTGACCCCACTGTCACTAATATTCATGAGTTGAGCCGGGGGATCAGCACTCTCCACACAATCAGATTGGTTGTGTCCCTCAGAGGCTATCTTTCTCTTCCATGCATGACAATCTTTCTTCAAATGTCCAGGTTTCTTGCACCAATAGCAAGCTCTGGTTTCCTTCTGAGCATCAGAACTTGAGGGTTTAGAGCCCTCAAACTTCTTCTTGAAGTTCTGCTTCTTGAACTTCTTCACATTCAAGGCCTCTGCAGCTTGAACATTGGAGCTTGCAGAGTCTCTGTTGGCTGTCTTCTGGAGTTCTTTGGCCATCAAGGCTGAATAGACTTCTGCATAAGTGATAGGTTTATCTCTTCCATAGATAATTGCATCATTTAGCTGGTCATACGAGCTAGGCAAGGCATTCAATGTGAGAATGACCTTATCCTCATCTGAAATCTTGACATCAACAGATCCCAGGTCATCAATGATCTTGTTGAACTCCTCTAGCTGCTCAATGATGGACCTATCTCCAGAAAAACTATAGGCATACAGCCTCTTCTTGAGATACAGCCGGTTAGCCAAGGATTTGGCCAAGTAAACTTCATCTAACTTGTCCAAGATCTCCACCGCAGTCTTGGCTTCTTGAACTTCCCTCAAGACCTTATCTCCAAGGCACAGAATCACTGCAGAATGTGCCTTGAGCTGCATCTCCTCCATCTTTGCCTGAGCTTTTTCATCAAGCACTGGAGCCTTTCCTTTCTCCTCTGGTTTTGCAAGAACTACCGCCAAGCCTTGTTGAATTAAAACCGCCTTCATCTTCATCTTCCACAGGCCATAATCATTCTTGCCTGTGAACTTTTCTGCATCAAGCCTTGCTGCCATCTCTGAAACCGTTTGATCCTCTGCAAATCAGCTTCAATATCCCTTCCCACAGACGGCGCCACTTGTTAGGATTTACGCACACAAGGCTTTCACACACTCAAGAAGATCACACACACACACTCAGTGTTGTATGAGATCACACAATGCAGAAACACACACACTCACACTTTGAGTATTGAAGATGATAATCTTGGAGAGAAACTGGAAAACTCTTTATTGATTAAACTCTACTCTAAACTACATACACGGTGAGCTATTTAAAGCTCTATAATCAAGTAGCAACTGCTACTAACTAACTACAAGAAGAATCAAGAAAGCAAGAAGAATAACCGCTACATCTCAGCTAACTAACTGCTGCTCCAACGGCTAGTTCGGCTAGGTTGCTTCTACCTTCTCGGCTCAAGACCGAACTCCCTTCTCGGCTCAATACCGAACTCCTTCTTCTCGGCTTACAACCGAACTCCTTCTCGGCTTACAACCGAACTCTTCCTTCTCGGCTCATTCCAGCTCAACGCCGAGCTTCCTTACCGAGCTTCCATACCGCTGAGCTTACCGACTTCTGCCTTCTTCTTATCGGCTAGTTCCAGGCTAGTTCCAGCTCGGTAAGCCGAGCTTACCGAACTCCTTTCTAGCCGAGCTTCTTCCAACTGAAATGAGCACTCCATTATTACACCATCTGTCTCTACATTTTCCTCGGAAGCTGTCTTTCGTTTTATGTAAACGTCACCATGAACGAATCAACAAGGACTAGTTATGATCACGACTTTCAGAATTTTTTATCACCTATTGAGCAGTTGGAATGACCTACAGCATTCTTCGAGGGCAGTGCAATCTAAATTGCTCTTTCTAGGAAGCAATAGGAGAGTAATGGCTACAGGCTTGGCAACCATTTATAGTATCAGTAGCAAATATGACAAATGCTGAAAGCTAAACAATCTTCTCTCTCGCAGGGTGGAAGAGAAGCTGACTAATGTGGAGTCAGAGAATAAAGTTCTTCGTCAACAGGCTGTGTCTATGGCGCCAAATAAGTTTATATCTGGACGCACTAGATCAATCATGCAGGTATTTGCACGACTCCCTTGCGGTTTGTTGGGGACCTTTTGACTATGCAGATATATGAAAGCTAATGGCATTTGCAAATCACAGAGGACTGATAGTAGCCATGGGTTTGGGGATGTTAAGCTGCATGTGGTAATCAATGTTCCTCCATTAAAATTTTTTTCCTTGAAAATGCTACCTTTTTAACTATGCCTTTAACTTTCATGTAATTAAAATTGTATTAGGAGGTACACAGCCCCCGTAGCCCAACATACCCCCGTAGCCCAACATTTTCTGAAGCTGATGACAGACCTCAGAAATCACTTAATGAGAAGCAACAGGAAAATCAGGAGCTGCTCATTCGCTGTATATCCCAGCCCTTGGGCTTTTCTGGAAACAGGCCGATAGCAGCTTGCATCATTTACAAGTGTCTTCTACAATGGAGGTCATTTGAAGTTGAACGGACAAGTGTGTTTGACCGTATCATCCAGACAATAGGTCGTGCTATTGAGGTTTAACCATTCTATCCTTGTTTATACTAACCATATGACTGATATTTCTTGGTTCATTCATTTCCAATTTTCCACTTATAATCTTCATACTGGCTGTTACCTAAGTGTTTTGAATGACTAGGGAATTGGTAGAGATCAATTCTTGAGTGTTTCCATGTGGAATGTGGAGATTTCTATCCCTACTTTTCGTTTTGATCCTTATCTTGTGTTTTCTATTAGAAATTGGCCACTCACCCCTTAGAAGGCCTCATAAGGGGGAGGGTTATCCACACTTATATAGAAGAGATAGGATCATCACCAAGTCGATGTGGGACAGAATTTAGAGAATTTAACATTTTCCTTAATTGAAAAATTTATGTGGAGCTACACTAAAAAGGGTTGGAGCTAAAAGATTTGTTCTTGTGGAAGAATTATATAATTGAATTAGTAGATATGCTGGAATTAAGATCCTGGGGACTCGTGTTTTTCTTCTTTCAGCATCATTTGCTTGGGATTCATGATTGGTTATTGTTACTTCTGTTATCAGTGATCAAGTGAGATTTTTTCTTTCTATTGCCTTTAATACCTTTCACTATATCAAAATTCTTAAACATGCTGCTTTCTCCAATTTCAGAAAATCCAGGACAACAATGATATGTTGTCCTATTGGTTATCAAATGCTTCTACCCTACTATTTCTCCTCCAGAGTACACTGAAAGCGAGTGGTGCAGCTGGAATGGCTCCTCTACGTCGTCGGTCATCCTCAGCTACTCTATTTGGCAGGATGTCAACGTCAAATGTATGGATTCCTTTCCCTTTTTGATTATATTGAAAGGGTGGACCAGGGGCGGATCTAACATGGTTGAAGGTGGGGCAAATGCCCCTCCTCACTCCTTCTTCACCTTTATACATTTATTGCAAATTTTTGAATATATATATAAAATTATACCAATTGCCCCTCTTCAAATATATAAAAATATCCTATATTATAATTTTGCCCCTCTTACAATGAAATCCTGGCTTCACCCTGGGGTGGACAACTTTTATCTGTCTCTTCTTTCAGAGCTTCCGAGGAACTCCGCCAGGAGTAAATCTTTCTGGCCTACCTGGTGGAGTAGATACCTTACGCCAGGTGGAAGCCAAATATCCTGCTTTGCTGTTCAAGCAGCAACTTACAGCATATGTTGAGAAAATCTACGGAATGATACGAGATAATCTAAAGAAGGAGATATCTCCATTGCTTGGTTTATGTATTCAGGTACTGAAATTGATCATCTACCTACTCCAAAGGTACCACTTGTCGAAAAGAAGTCAATGCAGTCCTTTTCTAATCACATTCTACACATTACACATGTCCATTAACAGGCACCAAGAACTTCTAGAGCGAGCATAGTTAAGGGTTCATCTCGTTCAGTTGCAAACACAGCAGCACAGCAAGCTTTGATTGCTCACTGGCAGGGAATAGTGAACAGCCTCGGGAACTTTTTGAACACTTTGAAAGAGAATCATGTCAGTAAAAACTTTTTCTCCTATAAACCATCTTTCTTGTTTAATCTGGATTATTCTTGGATTTTATTTTTATGGTCAAACTGAGCTGGTTTTGCAGGTGCCATTCTTTAAAATTTTCTATGATATTTACTTCATCTGAAAGCCACCTGTTTATTGTCAATATATTCCTTTTACCAGTTTTATTTATTCTCACTTGTCAAATCGTCTTCATCCTGTCAGGTGCCACCTATGTTAGTCCGCAAGGTGTTCACGCAGATATTTGCTTTTATCAATGTTCAACTATTCAACAGGTTTACTACATGTTTGCTTTTCCCTTTCAAGATCTTGAGTGTGCACATTTTATTTAAATGTCTTCCATTAAACTGTTCATGACTGCAGTCTTCTATTAAGACGAGAATGTTGCTCATTTAGCAATGGGGAATATGTTAAAGCTGGACTTGCTGAATTAGAGCAGTGGTGTAGCAAGGCAACTGAAAAGGTCCGTCCAAATATCTTCTAGTTTTTCTTTCAGTCTAGCAAATCCTAAGAGATTAATATCTTTAGACATAATGCAGTATGCAGGTGTAGCTTGGGATGAGCTCAAACATATTAGACAGGCCATTGGATTTCTGGTAATGTAATTAGTATTTTTCCAGATCTGATAAGCATTATTAACTTCCCCTCAGACACCATATAAAATCAATTTTGAACTCCAGGTTGTACACCTAAAACCGAAGAAAACATTGGATGAGATAAGTCATGAACTTTGCCCGGTGAGTAGGATGTTGCATGCTGAAACTCAATGAGAGTTTCATAGTACATTCATTACTTTTGAACATATTCTTCTTATGAATGAACAGGTTCTGAGCATTCAACAATTGTACCGGATCAGTACGATGTATTGGGATGATAAGTATGGCACACATAGTGTGTCTTCAGAAGTAAGTTTCTTTTGATACCAAATTAGGTTTAAATCCACCATGCCGAGAGAGGGACTATGTAAACGTGCATCTTGGTTGCATTAATTAAAAAACAATTTTTTTGGTACTTCAATTAGGTTATATCCAATATGAGAGTGTTGATGACGGAAGATTCAAATAATGCAGTAAGCAGTTCCTTTTTGTTGGATGACGATTCCAGGTTAGCACCAACCATCTGGTATTCTGCATATACTTCAATGAATACAATAAGATCGAAAACATATTTAACTGAACTGAGATGTAAAACTTCAAAGATGTCTTGAGGTTCTTGATTCAAAAGGTGGTATGAGTTTTAAGACTGGAGAGAAGAAGTTTTACGGAGACTGGTGGCATTTGTAATATACTTTAAAGGGAGAATGGAAAAGAATAAAGAACTATGGAGAGATTGAATAACCGTAGACATTGTAGCTTGAATAAATTGGAGCAAAGAACACTCTTCTTCTCTCTTCTATCAATAGAGTATTTAAGTCCAGACGTACCAGCCTTTTACTTGTATTTATGCTCTTTTACGTGGAATTTAAGAGCAAGAATGAGATACTTACAAAATTGAATATATATATAAGAATTCTAAAATCGGTGGTTCGACTCTCCAAATATGACTCGGGGCAAAGAAAACCCAGGTAGATAAACTGAAACTTAAAATCCTAATCTTTGACTCAGGGCAAGATGATATAAATGTATGCTCTATCTTGCTCTTTTGTGATTTCAGTATTATCTTATCTTCTTTCGTTCCATGGCAACTTTTGATGGTGAATTGCAGCATACCTTTCTCCGTGGATGAAATATCAAAGTCAATGGATCAGATAGACATCGCTGATATAGATCCTCCTCCTCAAATGGGTGACAACTCCGGCTTCAGCTTTCTGCTACCACGCATTCGTGAGTAGGATGCTAAACAACATAAATTCTTGGCCTTCTCACAGATGGCTGAATTCCAGTTATAATTGTAATTTAGTGTGTAGCACAACTTGTTTTAGGATCCCATTTTCGAGTAAGAACTAGGATAGTGAGATTTAGTCCAGGGAAAAGCTGTATAACTGCTGAGGTTATAGGTGATCATGTTATTTTTTGTTTTTTAGCACTATATTTTTGTAACACACCGTTCACAGATATTTATTACGGATTAATTCAATTTAATCCGTTATGGTGTCCAGTTTCAACAAATAGATCATCTCCATGCTGTTCACTGCCTAGGAGATTAGTTTGCCATATATTTTATCCATTTCTTTTCTTTTTTAATAAAATACGCATGCATATGCTGTTTTTAATACTTCCAGTTGAACTCTTACTTAGTTCATCTATACTTGAGATGTGCCAATCTTAATAATAATATTGATAATAACTAATAAGTAACAGAGAGGCAATGCCCGTCAGGATCTAGGATTGCAAAATGGAGTCACAAAAACATGCTCCAAATTAATACAAAAAATAATGTCATTTTTTTGATGTACTATATTTTCTTATTTGAGTATCATGCTTATCATAGAAAACAATATTGCTTCAATTATTAAATATCATTAGTGGATAGCGACATAGCGTTTGGTGTAAATATGACATGCTTGACAGATACACTTTCTCCTTATATCGATCAAACACATTTAGGGAAAGAGAGATGTATTAAAGTCGATTACAATTTTTAACCAAATATCTCTAAAATCTATTATTATATTTTTGTATATTGTTTTCCAAAATCATAACCTTTTTTATTAACTGAAGACTCTTAGCTGCATGCATGATAGTATTACTTAAATTTTACCACTATAGTTACAAATATTCATATTATAACTCAAAATTGATTTTAAATATAGTATAAATCTGATTTTAATATGGTAAATTATAATTTAGTTAGAAAAAATGAAGAGAATGTATCACATTTCCCATTTTCTAAACTAAGTTATATAAAATAATTAGAATTAAATAAAAATAAAATGGCATTTCCCACAACGCGACCCTATACTTGACGGTGTGTGATCAAATATGTCTTTGTGTTGATATTTAAATTTAAATATTGTATTGATATAATTATGTCTTTGTGTTGATCATTTTAATACACAAAATTGAAAGTTATTCATTATTACTGTAAATTAGTACTCTCTTCGTCCACAAAAAATAGAACACATTTGTCATTTTTTGTTGTCCAAGAAAAATAGAGTACATTTAAAAAATGAAAGTTTTCAACAACTTCTCTCTTACTTTTTTTCCTTCTTTCTTACTAATAATATGAACTTCACATTCCACTAACACTACTTCTCTCTTACTTTTTTTCCCTTCTCTCTTACTTTACCAATTTCACATTAAAACCCGTGTCATTCACAATGTGTCCTATTTTTTATGGACCGAGGGAGTATTACCCTAACGCGACCCTATACTTACGGTATAAAAATGTGGGATCTAAATGACATTTTGTAATTGAATGGAACATTAAGGCTAAAAATCTAGTTTACCCTTGACAATTCCTACTACATTTGCTGATACATAAATACTCCCTCCGTCCCAAGGTAGTTGAAACCTTTCTTTTGAATATTGAGATTTAAGAATTGATGTGTTAAAGATTAAAATAGAAATAATAAAATAAAAAATAAATAAAAAAGTAAAATAAAAAAAAAGATAAAACTTTGGCAAAAAAATAAAATGACTCAATGAAATAATCCAAAAATGATTAAGTATAAAATAGTCGCATGGATACTCTTTGGAATTCCGAGTGGACATTATTTCTGTCATTCTCTCTCTCTTCTCAAATTCTGGTTTCAACATTTATTTATTTTATTTATTTATTGCTATTTCTCTCTTTTTCGATAGTTATACATTATTATTAAAATTATTATCTATAATAATATCTATGTTGATATAATAATATAATATTGATATTAATAATTATTATTAAAATTTTAATAATATTGATATAATAATTTTAATAATAATATAAATTTTAATAATAATATAAATTATTTAATAATTATTATCAAAATTATTATTATATCAATATTATGAGTAGTATCTATAATTATTATTAAAATTATTTATGTTGATATTAATAACTGTAATAACAATAATAATGAGAGTAATACTTTAAAAATTACGTTAATAATAATAAAAGTGTATTTAGGTTAATAATTCAGTAAAAATTATTTTTATCACCAAATTTATGGAATTGTTTAAAAATATGTCAGCTTCATTCATGCCTATAATGCCAAGAAGGGGTTTTTTCTTCTTTTGTACTAGACAAGAGATCATTCCTCGTTTGTAGTGGAGTTTTTTTTTGTTCCGGGTTTAGGAGAGACGCATTACCCTTATGCGTCTCATTTTAATGAGACGCATGACGATTATGCGTCTTTTATAGAGACGCATGAGGGTCATGCGTCTCTCTTTTTTTTCCGTTTTATTTTAACGACGCATGAGGGTCATGCGTCTTAGAGAGAGACGCATCTCCCTCATGCGTCTTTTATATTTTTTAAATTTCACGGACGACGCATGAGCGTTATGCGTCTTAGGGAGAGACGCATGAGGCTCATGCGTCTCTAACTTGCTTAAATCAGTGCCCCAGGCAGTGATCGATTGTGGGAGGCCCATGAAGGTCGACAATGAGCTGATCACGGCGTTGATTGAGCGTTGGAGGCCGGAGACACACACTTTCCATCTACCAATCGGTGAGACGACGATCACCTTGGAAGATGTGCAAGCCATTTGGGGCTTGAGGGCGGATGGTCACGTTTTCACAGGGCGTGACTATCATGACAACTTTTCAGATTGGACCAGCAAGTGCCGCGATCTGTTGGGATGGATACCAGATACTTCCACAGAGACAAAGCAAGGCGGTTTGCTAATGACCGCGCTGATCAACAAGACAAGGATGCCTCTGGGTGATGACCTACCTACGTACGTATACATCCAAAGGGCCCATATCCATGCCCTAATTTTATTAGGAGGTCTCATTCTACTGGACACAACGGGGTGTAAGGTGCCATTTATGTGGTTGAATGGGCTTGGGGATCCGGAAGAGGTGAAGAATATTAGTTGGGGAAGTGCGGCATTGGCGTACCTTTATCATTATCTGTGCGAGGCTTCCATGGATAAGAGAAAAGAGTTGGGCGGACCTATGATCCCTCCGCAGATATGGGCGTGGGAAAGAATGCCCACATTGAGGCTTGCGTTCATAGGACCAGTTGTGCACGAGCCATATACACCATGTGGCGCCAGGTATATATCTAAATATTTATTTATTAATGCGTATTGGGTTATTTTCTTACATCAATTTTATGTATAGGTGGAAAGGAACAACGCAGATAGGAAATGCTCCTAGACACTCGGTTGAGCATTACCGTGACCAAATATATCTGATTAGACCTGGCCAGGTGAATATTATTTCGGTTTAGACTTCATTTATGAACTTATTATGAAATTAATTTGGCATTTGCATTGCTGTTTTATAGTTTATCTGGACGCCATATGCACCTTGCATACTGCCTGACTACTGCAATGATGTGACTGGATGCTCTTTGTGCGAAACCTACTTGGTATGTTGGGCCTATGTCGAGGCCCATGAGCCTGGAAGAGTGCGCCGACAGTTCAATCGGTATCAGGATATACCTCAGTATGTAGACAGGATGCTAAGGAACGCCGATCATTTGGGCAAAAATGATCGGCGTGGTAAGAAGGGCAACAACTGGGCAAACACGCATCAGTTCTACATTGGGGAGTGGGACATGAGGTACGAAAGGTTCCAAGCTGCCGAATACGCCGCACCGATGTCCATGAATATTCCCATGAACCCGGGGTATATGGCGTGGTATAACAGGATTACCGTGACGTACATGACTCAGCCTGGGACATGGGCCACTGCTGGGATGAACGAGTCGGCTGCTTCGATGAGACTATTTGTAAGTTTGTTATATTAAACTATATGGTTTCATGTGATATAGATTGTTTAGTATTGATATGTGTATCATTTTTTTGTCTAGGTTGAGGGTTTTCAACAGGTTTTCCATTTAACTACGGAAGACGAAATGGACCCACGAGTGCGCCAGATTCGAGAAATTGTTAAGAATGTCCTCGAATCTACGAACAATGCTGATGTCAAGGAGTACCCCGCTTCTCAACATCAGGATGTGGTCATGCCTTATGAACCAGAAGTAGTTCCACGGCGTCGTGGAGTGCATGGTGTTCGGACTGGGGGACACGGCTATACAAAGCAGTTTAGGATGTCCCAGTCGTTGCCCGATTATGTAGCACCAGAGCCGCAGTATCAAGAGCATGACCCACCCCAGTGGTATTCATACCCGGCGCATGAGTCTCAGTCACAGTGGGAGCGTCCCCAGTATTCTACTAGCCAGCCTGAGCCCCGATTGGACTCGTCGACCATATTCACAAAGCCAAGACGTGCAGAAATGGAGTGGAGCCCGAGCGTCGGTCGATTCATTCTTCCAGAATTATCAGGTCGTGCCTCCTGTACAAGCTGAAGAAGAGGATGATGAAGGAGAAGAAGAAACTGACAACGTAGGGGAGGAAAATGAGGAGGAAGACGTTGTTCAAAGCATCCATGTCCAACCTCGACCAGATATGGAGGGTTCATCACGCGGCGGGGTTGGGAAGCTCATGAGTAAAGTTTACAAAAGACTGTCAACGAGGAAGAATAAGGGGATTGAACAGTCTAAATACACTCCGTCGTCGTATAAGTAGCAACTGTTATCCTAAATAGAAGTTACAATTACTGATGGCGAAACTTGGATGATTTGTTGGAGATTGCAATATTTTTGGTGATTTTAGTGTATGATTAAGCTCTGGTATTGAGTAGATTGTTTTGTTCTTTTAATTTATTTTGATTGCAAACTCAATTCACTGAATTTTGACATGTTTCATAAAACTCGCACAAAAATGCCCGACCGGGCGTTTTGAAAAATAAATTCGCTCGGTCGGGCGAATTGTCTGGAGTACGCAAACTTTGTAAAATCACCCATTGAGAGACGCATGACCCTCATGCGTCTTTTTTGGAGAAGCATTACAATTTTTGTCCAACTCTGTCTTCACGAAATTAGAATATAGAATCGCCCGACCGGGCGAACTCTCTGGGGAGGATCCTACATAACACGACCGACTGTGCAATTTCTACGGTCATGCCCCTCTACGCCGCAATTCCTGCACTTGCAGGGAGCTCTCGGTTCATCTTCCCCGCGGACATCCATTTGATTAGGAATCCTCCTTGTCCTGCCTCGTCCGCGCTTTCGAGGAAGCAACTGCTCAGGGGTGATACGCAATTTCCATCCAGGATTTGCCCAATAGTCTTCGTGTCTTGGTGCTTGAAATGAGACACCATAGTACTGTGCTTCCCATGTAGCTTTGTGGTTGTGTTTATCAATGAGTTCAAACATGGAGTTACCTCGATCTCTGGCAACGGTGCAAGCATGGGAACAAGAAACTCTCCACATCTGCCACTTCCCACAACTTCACTTTGAATCCATGAACTCGACGTCTTGTCTATTATTGCCCTTTGCCTGTCCCTTTTCAACACGTGGACGACTTCGAATTTGGTAATGACCTATTTCTCGGTCCAGTACTGAACAGTAATGCATTTGCCCCTTCGCATCATTCGCAGCAAGTTTGTCCCTCGCCCACGGGGTCAACCGACCTTCGGTATGTTGTATTTCCGTCTTTCTATCTGCCCACCATTCCACTGTTCTCCAAAATGTCAGATCAACCAAAGCTCTAATTGGAAGCTCTCTTATACCTCTCAACACGTTGTTGTAGCTCTCTGACATGTTTGTTGAGGGCACCCCCCATCTCAGTTCATCATCGTAACAAAGAGACCAATTCTCTTTTTTGGCTTTGTTGAGATCGTGTATCGCAACAAGACTTTCCTCCCGTAGTGCACGTCGCCTCCGCATGTACTTGCGTACTTGAGTTGTGACACCCAATGCCCATATCATGCCTTTTGCTTTAGCGCCCTTACCCTTAAGTTTTGTCAATATATTTTTCCTCACATGGATCAAACAAAATTTGTGGTGACATATCGGCGCCTTTTTTCATTCATCAGAACGCATAGCCTTAAGGATTCCTTTATGTCTATCCGAAATGATGCACACCTCCCTTTCGTACCTCACCACATGAATTCTGACATGATCCAAAACCACTCCCAGCTGTCGCCAGTTTCTTCATCAACAACAGCATATGCAATAGGCAGACATTTCTTGTTAGCATCAACACCACAAGCAACAAGCAGCTTACCTTTAAATCTTCCTCGAAGGTGAGTCCCGTCTATTGTTAAAACTGGTTGGCACTCCTAGAAAGCATGTATAGCACGCCCAAGTGCCTAGAACACGTAATAAAAGACTTTAGTACGGCCCTGGCTCAACAACTCGTTATGCCTCCACTCAACGATTGTGCCTGGATTCCTATACTGCAGTTCAAGCATGTAGCTTGGCAAATCCCTAAATGACTCCTCCCATCCACCAAATACAATCTCTAAAGCCCTTTTCCGTGCATACCATGCCTTCTTATAACTGATTACCACATGAAATTTGTCATGAACAAAATTTCTTACGGCTGCGGCACTGAACTCGGCATTTTTTAGCAACTGATGGCGAATACACAAAGCAATCATTGGTGATGAAAAGTTAGCATGTCCTCTATCATTACGATGGCCTTCACAACTATGGCGTCCCCGCCACTTCCTAATCTCCCACATATCATCATGGGCCATGTGTGTAACTGAAACTTCCCACCGACATTCATTCGCTTTTTCAGCGTCGGTCTCGCTGATAATAGCTGTCCCATCTTCTGTCCTCCCTGCTGGATATTTGCACACGGCATGCCACCTTCTTAATTTGCTCTCAACCACCCTAAATTGCCGGTGTTGCCTCAGACTCCACATAGTAATAGCAGTCTTCACATGCAGCTTGCTATCAAATTTTGTTCCCGCATTAATCCGATATGGGTGTTCTTCAACCCAGTACATGGTACTGTGTTCATTACCAACTTCCGGTGCCAAACAAGGACCACTCGGCAGTCTGCGAAAATATTTCAACCCAGTGTGAACGTATTCTGGAAGTGGTTGTTCACCTTGCACGACGGGTTTATACACTACCTCCTCATCACTAGAGTCAGCACCGGAATCATCACTTAAAATATCATCAGACGATGATGACGACAATTCCGGATCATCAAGGTCTCCTCGTACAACATGAACATCAGCATGCTCTTGTACATTCTCTTGAGTATTCAATCCAACATCAGCAACATCTGCAACATCTGTTTGCTCATTCATACCGCAATCAATGCTCATAGATTCAAACCTCGTAGATGATCCAACACCATGATCAACAATTGGTGTGATGAAGGTATTTCCAACAGACGAATACTCAACAAATAATTCAATATGCCGAGTAGAATTTAGAGCCGCATTGAACATAAAAAACACACTTTCATCACTGTCAACCCCAGCACATACGTAACTCGTACCGGTACCCAAGAAACAATGCCTCCAAGATATTTCGATGAAGTGTTGGTTTGAATCTATTCTTATCTTAGCACATATCATTGCAATTAATTCAGATAATGAAACACATGAATCCAATACGATGGAAGCTCTCGCACGAGGAGGATCATAGCAAATGCCCACTTAAGGAAGTTGATATATTCTACCACCCCAATATAAACTCACGAATACTTGCTTGATTTCAGCAAAAATATATATACAAACCAACAACAATTAAAGACAATTTTTTTCAAAAAACCCTAATTTAGTAAGTTTACAATAAATTTATCAAAAACCCTAATAATATGCAAATAAACAACAAATAAGGGAGCAATGTTGAAAGATTGAAGGAAACTTACCGAAATATGAAGGGAATCGCCACGAAATCGCCAAGTTTTGTCTTCCTCTCTTTCTCTCGCGGATTCTGTCTATTCTGCCTGGGGCACTGATTTAAGCAAGTTTGAGACGCATGAGCCTCATGCGTCTCTCCCTAAGACGCATGACGCTCATGCGTCGTCCGTGAAATTTTAAAAATATAAAAGGCGCATGAGGGAGATGCGTCTCTTTCTAAGACGCATGACCCTCATGCGTCGTTAAAAAAACGAAAAAAAAAGAGAGACGCATGACCCTCATGATGAAAGACGCATAATCGTCATGCGTCTCCTTTTAATGAGACGCATGAGGGTCATGCGTCTCTCCCAAATCTGGAACAAAAAAAGTCCAGTCAAACGAGGAATGATAACTCTATTCTAGAACAAAAATAGAAAAAACCCTGCCAAGAAGGTTTTTTTTTTTTAATCTCCTTTTCTTTTTTCTGAAGCAGAGAAGCTATGTTTCTGAAAACTGCGACGAATGCGAAGATTGGATTGAAGTTTTTGTGCGTAGGGAAAAGGTTCCTGTCAGTTTTAGGCAGAGAAAGTGTGCGAGATTTGGCTTCCAAAGATGGAGAGCTGAGGGTTTTCATCGTCGCTGGGGAGGTTTCTGGCGACATTATCGCGTCTCGTTTCATGAATTCTTTAAGAAAGCTCTCCCCTTTTCCTGTCCGTTTCACCGGCGTCGGAGGGTAAGAAATTACTCTGTTTTGCTTCACTCAAATAAATTTAAAGCTGATTTGATTAAAATATGTGAATACCTTTAGGTTGATGATGTCGCGGCAAGGGTTAAATACCTTGTTTCCTATGGAGGATATTTCTGTCATGGGCATTTGGGAATTATTGCCGCATCTTACCAAGTTTAGGGTAATTCTAACTTTGAAATTTCCAATGCCTTTTACTTTTACTTAGTAGTATTCACTTATCTTTAATTCCAGCTCAGGCTAAACCAGACGGTTGAATCGGCGCTAACTTTTCAGCCACATGTTGTGCTCACAGTTGACTCCAAGGGCTTTTCCTTCCGCTTTCTCAAGCATTTGCGAGGTGCTTTTGCTATAATTGCCCTTTGCTTTTTTCAAAGGATGCCTTATGTAAATAGAAATGTGTAGGAACATGGGAAAAATGCTTTTTGCAGCTAGATATGGTCCACAGGGACTTGCTACTCCTCAACACTTTCACTATGTAGCTCCATCATTTTGGGCGTGGAGAGGAGGTGAATCTAGACTTAAGGGACTTGTGGGGTTTGTCGATCATTTTTTCTGTATCCTTCCATTTGAGGCACAAATCTGTAGATCGTATGGACTCCATGCTACATTTGTCGGCCATCCAGCATTAGAAGATGTTTTCGACCTCAAGGTGAACTCTCTTGTATGATGCTCAACCGTTGATGGCCATTAATGACCATTGATGCTCGTTTTCTTCCCTGTTCCATTTTAACTAAATAAGAACCGATGCCTCATTTCCGAGTCTGACTGATGGCCTCACGGTGCTCTAATTCAGAAGAAAAGGATTGTTTACTTCAAATTTGTAGGTTTTTCCTGTCTCTTTTTGTTCTAGTTAAATGTTTTTCTTCGCAGAATAACAAATGCGTGGACAGGGAGTGGAAGGTTCAAGGTGATGGTGAGGAATTTAGGAAGAAATATGGGGTGCCCTCAGGTACATTAAGTAATTTAATCTCTAGGTATTATATCTACATTGGTTGGTTGTATTCTTTTGTTTAAAGAATGTATTAATAGTTAGCTTTATAGATTGTTAGTTGTTAGACCTCACTAGCTGCCATTTCTCATGTTATAATGTCAAAACTAGTATTACATCAGGTAGGAAAGCAGTAGTCAATCTTGAAGTGAGTTGATCTGTGTAAAAAATGATAAAAACATAGGGGAGTGGCAGTGGTTATGTGCTCATTAAGCTGCAAACTGATCATTTACTTTCTTTTATTAAGGATCAAAAATCATTTCTGTGCTGCCCGGAAGCCGATTGCAAGAGGTCACCCGCATGCTTCCAATATATGCACGCACTCTGGAACTAATCAAAGATTCCTTCTCGGAGCTGACAGTAGTAATCCATGTGGCACCTAATAAGCATGTGCAAGACTATATAAGTGACACTGTTCACAAGTGGCCTGTACCTGTTGTATTGGTTCCAGGTGGATCGACATGCACGAAGTACAATGCATACAGTGTAAGGGTTCACAGTATTCTCTCTGCATGCTCGATAATGAAAGGTCCCTTCTTCATGTCAAGAAGACCTGATTGATTAAGCATGATTGTAAATTCATTTGTGGTGGCGACACTTTTCAGTATATGTTTGTATTAATAATTTAATAGTCCAATGAACTCTACAAATTTTGTTTGTCCGATATAGTTTCGCCATTTAATAGACCAATGAACTCTACAAATTCTGTTTGTCCAATATAGTTTCGCCATTTATTTGCTCGCTGCTGACGTAGCTTCAGAACTGATTTTCTGAATATGCTTTCCTTATTGCACTTTGCTAGCTGTACATCTCGCCCCCTAGTATATCATACATATAGTAATGGATTCACTCTGAATACTTGCAACTGACTTCAAAAATTGCGCAGGCAAGTCAAATAGCACTATGCACGTCTGGGACCGTGGCAGTGGAAATGCAGCTTGCTCGTTTACCTTGTGTTGTTGCATATCGAGCACATATCCTGACTGAATGGTTCATACGATACAAAGCTAAAATACCTTACATCTCACTTCCAAATATTGTCCTAGATTCACCTATAATCCCTGAAACTCTTTTTGAAGCGTGCACTCCTCCACAGTTAGCACCGGTGCTCCTGTAAGTCCCACTTCCTCTAATTTTACTCGTTTTCATGCTTTCATCCTTTTTCTTGTTAGGGTGTGTTCTATTTGACGGAAAAGTATGGAATACATATATTTTCACTCTTTTAACATGATAGATAGGTATACCCAGGTAGGATGATAAAATTTCTCAGGGACTCCCTTTTCCCTCATTCACTCTTCTTTTCTCTTTTACATAATCTGAAAATTTCAAGAAAGATGGGCAGAGTACCTCTAGATTGATCTTACAACTGAGCAAAACCTAAACACAAAGGGGAAATTTCGATATTTTGTGTGAAGTGAGTAGTGCTTAAAGAGTTGTTATAACGCAGGGAGTTGATGCACGATGAGAGCCTTCGCCAGCAACAGATTACTGCTGCCAATAAGTTTCTGAGTTTGCTGGATCCTCGACAAAAAGTAGATGCCGACTCGATACGTAATCCGTCTTTTGAGTACTCACCAAGTGCAGTGGCTGCATCAGCAGTATTAAGTTCTATGATGGGCACTTCAGTGTAGAGATTATTTTCTTAACAGTGATATGTCTGAATAATTCCCTTCTGAGTTTCTTACATGATGTGATTGTTTTGCTTACTATGAAAATTCTGGGGAAAATATTCACTTCACTTCTGGTAAGATGTAGTACTCCAGAACACAATCTTCAATATTTTGCTATTAAAATTTTCCAATTTTGTTGGCAAACTACTAGCTCAAAGTTTAAAATCTCAGCCTAGTAAGATGTAGTACTCCAGAACACTTTCTCCAATCGCCCTCCTTGATTTCTCAAAGCCTCTTCATGCTCACTTCGTGTAGAAAATCGTTTTGCACTAAAACATAGAGATGAAGGATCTCATGAAAATGGATTAAGATGCATTAAGGGAACTTTGGTGTCAACTCCATGGTGTGTTGTTGGGCAGGGCAGGATGGGGTTAAGACTCGAGAGTCATAGTGTCTAAATCTCTGTTGCTTCTGGCAACAAACTTATTCATCAAAATACAGTCTTGCTCCAATGAAGTAGGGGTCTAGAAGTATAAGTAATTTTGTTCACAAGCAGAATACAAAATAATTTCTAGCTCAGAAGGTAGAATGTCGAATCTTTATTAGTAAAAAAAAGGTGACGAGACAACGAAGGATGTAAATGTGATCATACTGAAATCAGTTGAGAAAAGAAGCGCCACTCCACATCTAATTGAGTGACTTGAACAATTAGTTTCCATGTAAAATCATACATATCTCCAATCAATACTTGTTTCTTCTAGGGTCTACTCAAAATCATATGGTTATAGAACAAACAGGAAATACAAGGGCAAAAATGGAAAAAAAACACAGCTCTATACATCTCCGCTAAAAATCTTACGCATTTCTAATTACAATAAAATCTTTAAGATGGAAATATACCAAGGTAACTCGTAAAACTATGTATAGGTATGGAGGAAGAACCTTGATAGACTGAGGCTATATCAGCTTGTTTCCATAAAACCACAATTTTTTCACTGCTTGTACTTGTGAGTGACGCGCATATAGACATGATATGCCTTTGATCAGCTTGAATTCTATCCCCTCTCCAAGTTCACTCCTTTACACATCCAATGCACAGTTTTTGGGTATGTACTAATTGTAGATTCTGACGGGTTTCTCAAACGTGTGCCGATTCTGCAATGGCAAGGCAAAACAGATTAGGACCAAATATACATGTATCACCAAGGATGGAGAATGCAAGGTTAAATAACATTGTTGATTGAATTCTCTTCACCAAATATTCCTGAATAAAAGCAACTAGTTGACTGTCTAACTTGGCAGAATCTAACAGTTCTCCAACTTGCATCAGAAGCTAGCCATGATGTTGCAATACCACTAGTATATTAAAACAACATAGTGATTTAGGCATATTTTCCTTGTATTGAAAGGGCAATTTTGTCTACAGTACTAGAGAATCATCTTTCGATATACTGACTTACCATACAAAGGGAATATAAAAGGAGGTGGCAAAAGGATGAGTTGCATACCATTTTAAAATGACTGTTTCATTAAGTAATACTCGTACTTAGTAATACTTAGTCTAGAAGTAAAGGAAAGTTTGCCGCATTAAAGTACCAATATGAAACTGCAGTGCAGTGAAAGAATTTTAGCTGCCAAGAAAATCCCTAATAAAAGACACATGCTTTTACAAACGAAATCCATGGCATGTACCACCTAAGAGCAGGAGCTACTTATAAATTGAAAGGATTGAGGTGCCAAGAAAGTATTGAGCTACCACCAGTCATCTTTAAAAAAATTCTAATTCAATGACTGGAAGCAATAAGAAAGTAATCAAGATAATTGTATGGTTTCATTAATATACAGAGAAAGAAGGAAAATTATAGTAGTAATTCCCAACTATACATCTATTTTGAATTAAGAGGACCGAATAATATAAAGTGAAGTGTGAAACAGCTTCAAATAAGTACTAACCTGGTTGGCTGCATATGACCGCCTTGGAGTATTGTCAGAGTGCTCTAGTCCAAGGTATTGTTCCCAAGCACCGTAAACATCTCTTCTCTGCAACACGTAAGTGAAATAAAGGTGAGAAAAACACACACACACACACACACACACACATATATATATATATATATATATGAGGAAAGAATCTTAAAGCAATAAGGAAATCATTACCTGAAAACGACTGGACACGATGTCCGAATCTTGAAGATATTCAGGCCGACCCAAAGATAAAAATGCAAACTTCCACTGGGATGTTCCAAAATTATCAGCACAAAAATAATATCCAAAAAAAGGGAGAAAAAAAACATCACCATTCCACAGGTTTTCTATATTGGGACATTTCAAAAGAGAGATCAACATACCTTGGAGAACTCCTCATCAGGAACATGCAATTTTTTTTGTATGCGCATTTTAATCTCACCCAAAGTCTCGTTATCATTAATGGCCAAGAAAAAGGGGTCTCCAAAATTGTGGATCTGCTGTAAGGAGAACACGAGAAGCAACTTCAATATCAATTTGAAGAAGTAACATTTCACTATGCAGGAATACAAATGTGCATGTCAGACCACATTTTCAGGCATCTAACTTAATTACAACCTGATTTTGAGCAGTATCTTTCATAAAATGGTATACATGGATCAAGCGATAATTAGGACCAAGGTTTTTCTCCTCCTCGGGTATCTGCATCACAAAGATAAATATGAATATTTTCAAGCTCATGTTTAAAAATTATATTCATGATATCATGCGAACAATATTTCCTTGTTTTGTATGTTTCTGAATTCAACGACAGACCCATTAATAGGGAAAAGAGTTACATTAGGTGCACAGGTACACCTTCTCCTAAAGAAACAAGGGCCAGGGACAGAGAGAGAGTACCTCCTCAGCACGCAACGTCCAGTATTGATCATTTATATTTTCAATCTTTTCTTGGAGCGGGAATATCTGAAGACAAACAACAGAAATAATGTTTTTATAATGGAACTGCATTAGGACCTTAGAACATCATAAATTTAGTGGACTGCAAAAAATCAATTGTAATAAACATGCAAAGTTAGTTAAAGCACTTACAAGGATGCAAGTACGTGTGCTAAACTATAGCCAATATTTTTTAACTATGGGTTTTAGCAGCAACTCTGCAACCATAGGGTTAACAAGAGCAAATATAGAGACTCCATTTACATGTATTTGGCGCCTCCAAAAAGTTTGGACCTAAAAAATGTTAAAGAAAACCCAGTACACAAAAAAGCTAGTAACAGCAGGAAAAAAATGTACTCGCATGAAAAAAAGACGGAAAATACGCTAAAAGCAGCTATGTAACACCATGAACAATCATTTATGGATTTAGAACAGAAAACTAAAAGTCAATAATGTAGGATAATATGACTATGTAATACTACTTGAATAAGCTCACTCATTTATCAAATAAGATAAGTAACTATGCAGTTGCATGGACAAGAGATTGTCCGACAAACATGTCTCAAGTCTTGCTGCTAACTGCTATACTATGATAGTAATTAATATAATAAGCAAGCAGAATCAAGTACCTTATAAATCTTATGATAGAAAACCTCCAGCAATCTCAGTTCTGCATCTGGATGAGACAGCTCAACCTGAAATAGGAGTGCAATAAATTAATGTGGGATTCATGCTACTAGAAATCTTTAAAAATTATCTAAACATGACTAGGAGCATGCATTTACTAAAACGACTTTGAATTAATATGTGGAGTAAGTTTAACACATAAATACTTTTATCTTTTACTGATTTACTCTATACATGCATTTTGCAGCAGGATGATTTCCAGGTCTTACCGTGCTCTTGAGATCATTAATGACGTCCCCCACACTACTCTGTTTTGGTAGTCTGATAGTGTGAATAACAACCTGAATTGATTTGGAAATGACATTGAAAGATCCAGGGAAACATTGTACACCCATAAAAAGAACAAGACAAATAAAAAAATCAGAGGACTGGTCCTTGAAGCACTCACTTCATCCTTAGTGGCATGATGGAAAGCAACTTTCAAAGTTTTTAAGCCTTGCAGTTCAGGCAAAGGGATATCCAGCACTTCATAGTATAATATATCTGAAATCTATATATTCAACAGACATAGAAGGGAAAGCTGTTGTCAACAGACAAACTCGGACCAAACAAAAATCAACTGAGAAAGCTACAAGTGTAATATCACAATCATATACCACCTGGTTATAATGAATAAGCATGTCCGTAAGTCGTTCAGCACCTCGATATTTGATCGGTTGTGGCTTTGGTTGCTGTGAATAACAGTTATGGGACGTAAGCCTAATTTTAGATGCATCATCTAAGCCAAGACGCCGGGCCACATATTCAACAACTTCATCATAATTGTTTTGTTTTGACCTGGAATTAATACTTATGTCAAGAAGATAATCCCTTGGAAACAGATAAATGGAACAGCTCAGCCACAAGAATAAACCATTTATAAACCAAGATTCTCACAATTCCAGACAAAATTCATCTTCCTTGGGCTTCTCCAATGAGCGAAAGCGAACCACCTATCAACCATCAAATAAGCTACATAAAACAACGTCCAAAAAATAACTCAATGACATAAGGTTTCAAATGTAAAGCATGAACAGAAATAATACTCCCTCCGTCCATGATTAAATGTCCCATATCTGACTGGTACGGGTTTTAAGAAATTGTTTGACTTTATAGAGTAAAGTGGATAGAAAGTCGGTAGAATGTGGGGCCTACTTTTATATATTGGTTTTATAAGAAAATGTGAGTGGACTGTAGGGTCCACTTACCACATAGTAAAAGTGAAATGTGATATTTATTGGCAGACGGACGAAAAAGGAAAAATGAGACATTTAATGGTGGACGGAGGGAGCAACAGATACTAGGTAAGAAACTTATACTCCATCCGTCCCATAAAAATATGTGCACTCTCCATTTTCGTCCGTCCCACAAAAATATGTGCATTCCATTTTTGGAAAGTTATATCAATTTAATAATGTAGGTCCCACTATCCACTAACTCTACTTTAACTATCATTCTCCTCCTCTCTCTTACCTTACCAACTTTGTCTTAATTCTCGTGCTATCTCATCCGCCCATATTTTTATGGGACGAAGGGAGTATGAGTTATTTCCTAAAGTATAGACAAATTAGATAGCATAATTCCATCCTTCAGTTTTGCACCTAAGGTTAAGCTATATCATCTATAAGTCAAGGTGAATGAGAATCGCAAGGATTGAGTACATACTTCAATGCATTATGTCCTTGAAAATACACGCTCAACTTTATCTTGACAAATAAGCAAAGAAATAACTGAGTGACTCATAAACTGACCACAGATTTATCTTTACCACATACTTCTATTCTAGCATTTCGGTCATTTGAATCAACAAATGACTCTGCTGACTTCAGACAAGAGACAAAGTCAAATAAGTGGAAGAAAGAAACAGTGTCCTCGGGGTTTTTTCTTTTTTTGTTCTAGGCTACGATTATCATTCCTCGAGTGTACTAGGCTTTTTTTAAATTCCGGCTTTGGGAGAGACGCATGACCCTCATGCGTCACCCGTTAATGAAACGCATGACTGTGATGCGTCTATGGTTAAGACGTATGAGGGTCATGCGTTTTTCAATTTTTTCTATTTTAATTGAAAGACGCATGAGGGTCATGCGTCTTAGGGTAAAACGCATGACACTCATGCGTCTCTCTTACAAACATAAATTCGCTCCGTAGCTTAGTGGTAAGAATTATGTGTTGTCATTGTGGAGACCCGGGTTCGAATCCCAGCTGCAACATTGCAATTTTTTTTATTACTAGTACAAAATACTATTTAAAAATTGTAATTAGTAACAATTCAAATTGCAATTTTTTTTATTACTAGTACAAAATACTATTTAAAAATTGTAATTAGTAACAATTCAAAACGGTTACTAAATAAATTATTGGAACTTTTAATTAACATAAATATCTTACATAATTATGTGCTAGAAATTGACATAAAATACTCCTTTTAATTAACTTTTAAATAATTATGTACTAGAAATTAATCAAAAAAATTTTAATTACTAGTACAAAATACTATTTAAAAATTATAATTAGTAACAATTCAAAACGGTTATCAAATAAATTATTGAAACTTTTAATTAACATAAATATGTTAAATAATTATGTACTAGAAATTGACATAAAATACTCCTTTTAATTAACTTTTAAATAAATATGTACTAGAAATTTCCCAAAAAAATTGCAATGTGGCCGCTGGGATTCGAACCCAGGTCTCCACAATGACAACACATAATTCTTACCACTAAGCTAAGGAGCGAATTTATGTTTATAGGAGAGACGCATGAGTGTCATGCGTTTTACCCTAAGACGCATGACCCTCATGCGTCTTTCAATTAAAATAAAAAAAAAATTGAAAAACGCATGACCCTCATGCGTCTTACCCATAGACGCATCACGGTCATGCGTTTCATTAACGGGTGACGCATGAGGGTCATGCGTCTCTCCCAAAGCCGGAATTTAAAAAAAGCCTAGTACACTCGAGGAATGATAATCGTAGTCTAGAACAAAAAAAGAAAAAACCCGTGTCCTCGTGCATGTGCTTTAGAGTATTATTATAGAATATCAGTGCTTTCAGATGAGACAATTACTTAAAGTCTTGCCACAAATACAAATGAGAGTGATCCTATTGTTACGACATAATACCTGCGTCATTTCATTTGATAAAACATATTTCAAAACATAGTTCAAGGCTTCAAGCACCAGAAATGAAGTTTCTGGATGAAAATATGACTGCTTAGTGTTTAAAATACTCTATATTTCTTAATCACAGCTTGTCGACATAAAAGAACAACTAGAATGAACTATGAAGAGTACCAAACAGGTGAAACCACTAAGGAAATGGTTAAGCCATCAAAGAGATACCTGGCGATTGTGCACATAAATCAGAAAAGCAGAGAAAGTAGGATAATTGCATTCTTCACTGCTCAGACCTTGAGGAGACTTTTGGAAGCAAATTATGTCACCATCTTCTAGCTGAGTACAGCAAAGAGAAAAAGGACATCATGTGACACATGGCTTGAGAAATATAGAATTTTTTGGTTTGCCAAATTCAATGAATTTACAATTGATAAACCTGACTGCTACGAAAGCTGAGCTTCTTATCAATGTGCTCACACATGACATTAGGTTCGTACTTGATTTCCTACATAAATCCAATGTAAGGTAAATAAGAAAACTTAAAGCTTAAAGATTTAGAATGATGCAAACTCTGAAATACTCCCTCCGTCCCACTAAATATGAAACATTTTCTTTTTGGCATGGGATTTTATGTAGTGTTCTTTTTTGAGTGGAGAGAGAAAAAGTAGAGATGATGGTATCCATTTTAGGAAATGTGTCATTTTTACTGTGACAACCCAAAAAGGAAAACGTTTCATTTTTAATGGGACAAAGGGAGTAGAACATAGATGAGAAGCTTCGACCTCAAAGAGTTCAATTTCTTCATCAGGAGCAAAGCCAGCCATTTCATTAAGCTTTTTCAATATATCCATTGGCTTGCCATTTCCTTTCACAAACAGCCTTCCGACATATCTAATCACAACAAATAAAAATACACATATCTAATCACCACTAAATATGACCCCAGATGCTAGTGCCAACTTCCAAGAAATTGTCAAGAGATCAATCTATCTAATGCAATTTAGCTATAATGAGAAGAAAATGGACAGCACGACATACTATGAGGTGCCAATATATTTGATGCAAAATTGGCACAAGATGAGACATACCTGAGCTCCTCTTTGATTGGATCATAAAGTTTGAAAAACAAAATAATATCCTCCTTAGTCTTCTCAGGTGGAGGAAGAGGTTGCATATCCTGTATAAATGGTAATGGGGCACAAAAAATAGACATAAAAGTCAGGAGCATAAATAATCATTTAGCATTAGCAAAAAAAGCAAAAAAAAATTTTACCAGACCGACTGCTACTTCCAGAAATAATTTTAGCTCGGCATTATTTGCCTTGTTGGATACTTCTCTTAACTGGCCTACCTAAGGAAAACAATAAGCAGAATGTCATAAATGCATGTAAAAGAAGAGATCCCAATACACAATGCAGAATAACTGAAAAATCTGATTAAAAAAAACTTGAGCAGGTGAATGTCATTGGACTAGCAGTTTCCAACAACAAAGACCGTATTCTTCTTGCTCTCAAATGCCAATCCTAGATTGAAGGTTCATCCCAGTTTAAGCAGTAGAAGAGGGAATCAAGGAATGCCATATCAATCAAGGCCACCATATCAGAAGCAACATGTAAACTACTAACTATCATTGCTTTGCCCCACCTTTCAAATTTCTTCCTTTTAACTAGAATGCTTTCTCTTATTGGATCCACCACATGGTTATTCTACTTAGCTTGAGGTTATTTTCCCCTTTAATATAATTTCTTCTAAGTAGTTTAATACTCCAATTTCTTTTCTCATCAGTCATCACCACACCTAGCATCAAGCTAAACCCTCTACAAGTAGGCATCCAGGATATTGAAGGACAATTGCTTAGAGCCCTTTACGAATTGTTTATGATGGAGCAGGAAGTAAATGAAATGTTAAGATCTTAGCCAGTACTATGACAGAAATTAATTATGATCCAACAATAGTTCCACAATGGCCACTGAACTCTTTTAAAACCAAGCATGCATCCATTGGAAAACCCCAATATTCTATGGTATCAATTATCATGCCTCGATAGACAAAAATCATAGTATTACATTTTATAAGCTATTATAGACATGTAAAAACTTGACCTAATTTTAGGAGTGAGCTTCTAGCCAAATGGATATTTAGCAACAACCAATGTCAACAGGAACATAAGAATTAGGGTGTCGAGCATTTACAGAGAGATGATGTTAACTTGGTTCAACAATACCTACATCAACAATGTCAGCAAAACATAAACAAATAAAAGTACTTACAGATTGAGTTTCCTCTTGAGGTGTGAGTGGGCGGTTTGGGCGGTATGTATGATTTTGGCGTTTGGCCCATAACCAGAAACGTTGAAATTGCACTGGTATCCCAAACTCCTTCGCAACTTCTTCCTGAGAATTGACATGATAATGAGATAAGGTGCCACATTGTAGATAAGTATCTTAAGACCACCAAATCCCCCACCTAGGGAAATCAATATTCAGCTTATAGTGGTAAAGCTATAAATCAAGTTCAAAAAATTAATCTTTGAGAAATTCTGCTACAGACAATGCTCAAGTTGAGAGAAGCCTAATCTTCATCTTGTATTTTGATAATAAATGGAATCGCTAATTTTAAGAGCCAACTCATGCCAAGGTACAATAGTTACAAGCCTTGATGCACCAAGCCTTTCAGTATCCCCAAGAACAATTGAGTTAGGTAATTGGCCCTCAAAAGGTCAACCACCAGTTATTATGGTGTAGGTTGGACAATGATATAGGTTGGAGATGGATTTCATTTCACCTAGTATTCTTTACACATTAATGGAAGGAAGGAATTAAGACGGATTCGACTGATTCTGCGATTATCCTAACCTTGGTCTCTATGATACTCCCTGCATCCCAACTAAGTTGGGGCAAACCTTTTGGACACGGAGATTAAGAAATTGTGAAATAAAATAGGACTATAGGAGAGAGGAATAAAGTAGGTGAGATAAGAGAGAGTAAAGTAGTTAATGATATAAAGTAAGAGTGGTTAGATTTTTTTGTCAAAAAAGAAAACGATTCAACTTAGTTGGGACATCCAAAAAGGAATACGACTCAACTCAACTTAGTTGGGACGGAGGGAGTATCATGTTTCAGACAAGACCAATCAGCCACATCCGTGACCTTAAAATTGATGTAAAGTGATCAACCCAATAGCAGTAACTCAAAACTCCAGTCTAATGTATACATGCAAGTTGTTCAACTCTTTCTACATTTTGTGTGTGTGAGTCCAGAAGCACACATACATTGCATACATAATGCATAGAGGAGAGGACTTCCATCACTCGCACAAACATTTTTTGAGTTTCCTTGGTAGATTTTGATACATAAGCAGTATATCAGTTCCAAAATGATCTTGATGCATAAATACAAATATAACATAATGACAAACATATGTGAAATATTGTTTGAATATGCAATAATATCAAAATACATTAATGCTAAATCAAATAAGATGGAACATTAAGAGGTTCAAGAATATGTAAAGGTGCCTTGAAAGAATAAAAGCTGTCTACGAGATGCAAGAATATGTAAAGGTACCTTGAAAGAATTAAAAGTTAGCTGTTTCTGAATACGGAATTGCCGAACTTTATCATGATCCACAAGATCAAAATATATATCCTTTCCAATCTGATGAACTAGATCCTCATCTTGAGCAACCTACAAAAGCAATAGATAACAGTTGAGAACAACCTTCCATGTAAAACATGTGAAAATGGAGAAGAATAACTACAGAAAATATTAGACCTTAATAATTGTGTAGAGGTGAGCCTCAGCCTTTTCCTTTCTCTTTTGCTCTTTTTCTTCCTGCTCTTTCTTCAAACGTATCTGCAGATAGATCCGATGAAATCAGAGTAATGTACGACTAAGAGCCAAAACTCATAGACTTACCCGTAGATGTTCTGCTATGTCTTTCTCATCCACATTGCAAATGATTTTATCCGTGTCGCTTTCACGTATATAAACAAGCATGTAAGCGTTTGAATATTTGGTGAATTTGAATGGTGAGTTATTAAATCCAGGATTCGTCTGTGGTAGCTGTGTCAGGGAAGAGAAACTGTAATTTGTGGAACATGACCAAAATGCAACCAGCATACAGGTAAACGCCAAAATTAATGCCTTTAAGTAATTCACTAGTAAAAGGAAGCTAGTGTACAGTAAATTGATCTACCTCTTCTTCACCTCCATATTGCTCTTCTAAGGCACGCTTCATGTCTTCTTTGGTCACACGCTCATCATCAAATTTGAACCTAGAAAAACATAGTCTAGGAAATTCATCAACATAAACCAACAACCTAATTTACATAATGACACGGGAGTGGTGATCCCAAACACAATTTGCAGCGATATCAGATTGCTATTAAGGAAGCAGAGCCAAAGAAAAGCTCCATAGCAGTATTGCATAATAATCCTTGGAAAGACAGTGTCTCCAGTAACACATTGATATAATGAATTTCAGCAAGTACTATTACAGCATACCATGAATAAATAATCTCAAAATTAAATTCAGAAAAACAGGGGAAAAGGAAGGAAAGTGAGTGAAGACAATCCAGGATGCATAACATGGCATACCACTGATCAGAAAGTGTTGGCCGTATATAAGCATAATAGTGTCCACCATGCACTCCCCCACTGTGAACCAGGACACTGCAAACAAGGACATTATTCAGTACTCCATCCATCCCACCCTAAGTGGAGCATTTCCTTTTCGGCACGGGATTTTATGTAGTGTTGTGTTGTGAGTTAAGTGGAGAGAGGATAAAGTAAGAGTGAGAAAAGATAGAGAGTGTGATATTTCTATTTTAAGAAATTTGTCATTTAGGGTGGGACATCCCAAAAAGGAATATGTTTTAGGGTGGGATGGAGGGAGTATTAAGAATCAATAATATTAATCTCTGCTAGAAGTTATAAAGGTGCTGATAAGTTGGAGGAAGATGTAGAAGCAGACATGAAAATCATCTCAAGATAAATCAATAGGAGGACATTCACCAACTTGGAAACATTGAAGTGAAGCAGGTGACAGAAACTACACGGCTGTTTAAAAAGCATGCATTGATAGGATTACCTGTGAAGGGTGTATAGGTTGCGGACACTGCTATCTGCCTCAGGAGATAAATATTTTCTGTTCTCTCTATCAAGGTCAAGTTGCAAAGGGAACTCATAACGATCATTTATCTGCTTGGTCATACAAAAGAAAGGTTACAGTTCTAAGCAGCTATTTAAATCAGAAACTTAGATCATGTAATGTTCTAGTACAATGTAATTTATGATGACTCGTGACTGGATTGATCTAATTCCCTGGTTGAAGATGGGACATAATTAATCAAATAATACAGCAAACTATGTAACAAATACTGACAGTCCACAGAGATACTAATGAAGTAATTATGACATGAGGGATCTCCACCATGAAGAACATATGTTTTCCAGAGAGAGTTATAATGTTTTTCAGAGAGAGTTATACTGGAACGAGGAGGTTAGTCCATCCAGAGGCATCAAATTAGTTGAGGATTCAAGTTTCAGGCATTTAATTAGATTTTTGCAAGATACAGCTTTCAGAATTGCATTGGCAGTCTAGGCCAGAGTTTTTTACTTGCAGACTCAACTGATTATTTAGAAACAATGTTGTCAGTTGATCTTAACGTGTAAGTAATCATGTCGAATTAAACTAAATCACCTACGTAAAAACTGTATAATGTCACGAGCACAGATAGGCATGCATTCATATTCTTAAAGACTTAAACTACTAAGTCCAATTTTGCCATTTTGCCATTTTGGGATGTCCACAAAAACTAGTCCCATTTCTAAAAAAAGGAAAGTTTTTCTAAATACTTTATCCACTTTTTCTCCCTATCTCTCTTACTTTACCTACTGTTTCTCCTTCTTTCTTACTTTACCAATTTCTCATTAAAACCCGTGTCATCCACAAATGGGACTATTTTTTTAGGACAGAGGGAGTATAATATTATAGTTTACTCTAGAGGAACAGAATTGCAAATATGACCCACAGCTGACTGCACATAGTGGGATGACAACATAGTTGTGGTAGTTTTGCTTCAAGGAAACAACTGCTAAACTAATCTCTTCCCAAAGCAAATAAGCATTAGCAAATATCTTTGAGACTAAAGGGTAAAAAAGAGAAAACATAAGAAAGGAAAATATGAATCACTAGCAACCTACAAAGTAAGCAGTCAAATGCCAACAGGGGATATTAAGTAAGAATTTACCTTGACCATAGTATCACGAACAAAATCGTACTCGAATCTTTTTAACTGAAGCTGAAGAACAGGAGGGAAATCAATGAAAAGGACACCTTTCCTAGCATCCTGCACAGTAAGCAGTCGCTTAGACATGAAACCAGGGGGGTGAAGGCACATAAATTTTGTTTAGAGGTACATTGTCATTTTATTTTTCAAGAGAGAGAATTCTAAAGCAAAGGTAACGTCTCAAAAGATTAAAAGTTATAATTTTCACATAAGCTTCAGAGATTTTCTCAACAGTTATATTTTCTATTCTCCATTTCCTGTCCTTTGTTTTTCCTTCGCCAATTGTAGGGTGTTATTACCTCTTGACAAATATATCCAGTGAAGTAGCCAAGTTATTTATGCATCAAAGTAGCCTCTCAACATCCTCCTAAATAAAAAGTAAATGATGAATAGAAGAGGCCAACCTGCAATCCATACTGCTCAGCATGATATTTGTTATCACCTTCAAGGCGTTCTACTTCCACATATTTGTCAAAAGAAGCATAAATATCTTTACAACCTTTAACATCAAGCTGCAGATCTGGCACCACAAGTGTAAGTAACATTAGCTATAAATAACAGCTCCAAGTCATTCTAGTCAAACCCTAAGGCATACCATAGAAAGATTCCTTTCTTGTTGATTTGTACTCCACATTAATACATTCTATGTAATTCATATGGTGCCCCTCAAATAACTGCTGTATTGTGCCCTCCACTACAGTTCCCTGAAATAAACATAAATAACAAAATAAGCATCTTATATTAGCAGCATACCTCTAATAGGATGTTTCAATTCTCTTTTCATCAATTCAGCAACCATAAACTCTGAAGTATCGTCATATTACTTTCATTTTGTCTTCAAGTTTTTCACAGAGAACCCTGTTCAATTCTTGTACATCATGCTGCATAAAAGAATCATATGTATCCCAACCAAAAGACTTCGTCAACTCCTTGGTTGCAACACTTGTATCACTGTACTGCAACTTATAGAACAAGCTCTGAAGGGCCAGTGGGATGCTTCCAGATGGGTTATCATTTTCTGTTGTTGGCATGTGGTATACAGCCTGTAGCAGAATCTCAAGTAAGTTCCTTCCCACGTAAAGTTAAAAAAAAAAGACAGCACAACTGAAGATCAAACCTTTCTAAAATAAGGAATATGATACAGTGTCTGGAGAAGAGAGTTCATATAGCAAGTAGCACCCTGATTCTTCAGCCCTACATAACCTGTTTCTTTCTTTGAGTCATGGGACCAGTAATCAACAACTTTACGAACAGCAACATCAGCCTCAATTATACACGTATCATTCACAAGGTAACCACGACCAGGGTCATAAAGGTCACTGAGTGGCATGAATGAGGTGAATCCCCAATCACTTTCTCTGGAATTGAATTGGTGTTGTGTATCTGCAAAATTAGTTAATAATCATCCAGCCAGAAATTATAGCAAATGAGTTATAAAGAACCTGTTAAGAATATTAGTATTATGTCCCACATCGGTGATGTGACATAGCCTAGCTTAGTCTCTTGTACTATATATATGTGGGCTGTGTTGAGTAATAAGATACACCAAATACACTACTACTTTCTCCACTATGTCTATTTACTTTTCCGCTTATATCTATATTTTACTATTCTACATGGTATCAGAGCGGATTCGAATCCGTCTCTAGAAAATTAGGGTTTTCAAAAAAAATAAAAAAATAATAAAAAATAGGGTTTCTGCCGCTGCCCGCTCTACTATCCCCACTCTGCTCTTCTGTCACTACTCTACTCTACCCGAAATTATGTTTTGTTCTGCTCTACTGCGCTATTATGCCCAAACTAGGGTTTACGGTGTTGCTGCTCTACTCTGCCCAAATTTGGGTTTCTACCACTACTATATTGCACAACTGCTCTTCTCTGCCCAAACTAGGGTTTCTGACGTTGCTGCATTCTGCACTATTATGGTTCTGCTATACCACTCTTTCCGAAATTACATTATTATTCTACTCCTACAGTTGTCCTCCTGCTATATGTCACATCACCGATGTGGGACAAAATACTAATATTCTTAACAGAACCTAATCAAAATCCTGAAGAAAGAGCATGCCAGCAGGAAGCTAAAAAGTTCCAAGCATAAGAATCATACATGCACCTGAAGACTAAATTATATTGATAAAGTGACTGCTTTGGATTATTTGCAGTATTAAGAGACTTGCAAAGGCATATTTCGTCAATGCATGTGTAACAGTGTAAAAAACACAGCAAATTGCAGCAATAAAGAGTACAATGTGACATAGTCGTATGAAGCAACTGAAAAGTATTAATAAAAAACAAGAACTATGACCAGGTTTCAGGCATATTTGCCTACTCCCTTTCATATTTTCATGACTAGAACACTTACAATGTCCCTATCTACAGTTCAGTAATTCCTTATATTGATTGCTGAGCACAGAAAATGATCCCTATGATCACCATCCATATAAAGATATTATCCATGTAGGAAATTTAACCTCTGCGTGTACATACAACTTTTTTTTTACAACGAGCAAGACAGGCATTAACCCAAGTGAATTTCTTGTTCAAAGAGTGTTTTGCCAAGCTAGCTTAGCCAGTCAAAGAAAATTTTATAGCACCTAGCCTTATAACATGTTTTTTAGTTTCTAATATGTTAACAAATAAGTTGTTGGTTGACAAAGTTGGGACAAATAAGTAAGATATTTTTTATAAATAAAATTGGAATCCCCTTACTTCTCCAGAACAACTTACAACCTCCCACCATCTTATTTTGGAAGCATATGTATTTCTTTGCATAAGAAACATGAGAGTTTCATTGAAGTTATGGAAATTGTACAAGATAAAAGTTACCTACAGACTAGTAAGAATATAAGTTTTACAAAAACCTGGTAAGTTGTTTTAGAAGCTTAAAAACTTAGTCAAGCAACCTTTAGATCTTATTCAGGAAATCTAAAAACTGTCCAGACAAACTAAACTAACAACCAGAGCGCAAGAGAGAAATTAAATTGGCATCAACCATTTTCTGTTGACACACATAAAATATCAATAGAAGATACTTGGTATACATGATAACTCTCATTATTGTATTTTCTATAAGAGAATTTTAACTACTAATAACTCATTTGACTTATTCGAGATTATGGAACTTATAAGGTTTCTTATTTTCTTATGAATGAACAGATAATTTAAATATCATGTCACAATGGAGTGGAATCGAACCTGAGGCCAAAACCTTTGGCCTCGGGCATTAACCACACTACCACTAGACCCAACACACGCACATGGCAATTGTGAGGTTTAAGTCTTCATTATATACAATTATTCCACCGGTGGGATATATCCCATATAAATAAACAAAATGCCAAGACAACTCTCATTTCCCAAGCCACACATAGCAGTATCATATATGTTCTTGGCCAGTTTGCATGGGCACATCTATCCATTTTTATAGGATTCAAGGGATCTTATCATTGAGAAAAATAAAATTACAGAGGGGATGAGAATCCCCAAATAAATAAATAAATGGTTAGCAAACTAAATGACACTGTTCAAATGTCCAATAGTAGCAAGTACAAGGAATGCTATGAAATCTATGTGGTTTGAAACTGACCAGCCAACCCCTAAATTTAATGCTCTCCCAAACTCATTGATGGATTTCCTCCGAAATTCCAAAATTCCTCCTATTCCTTTCTAACCAAATAGACCATCAGAGCACTGACAAGTATCTGTATATACAAAAAGAAAGAAGATAATTGAGTCTGATAGGCTACAAAGATTCCCCATTACCAAAGAAACAAGGCATTACATCAGCACTTAAGACAACAAGTGGAAATCAAACTCCATAACCTGATGTCAAAAAGATACCTCCAAATAGAAACAAGGAAAAGTAGCATCTTAAACCCCCATATAATGAATCTGACAGCTGAAACTACAGTAAAAAGAATGTAGAAATGTAGTTAAGAAGCCCTTCTAGCAAACACAACCAACAATGCCAGTAAATGAGCATCATTCAGCTGCATGTGTCCAGCAAGACAGGATGCCTAATAACAAAAATGGAGACTCGATCACTAACAATAAAATAAAATACAAGCTTTTTGACTGGTATATAATATAGTCCTTAGAACTTAATACTGAAAAGAGAGGTTGTGATCGATTCTATCATTCAGGGCTAGGCAGCGGCAGGATTTGTACTGCTGATACTAAAGAAAAGTGAAACATAAGAACATCAGCATTGTTCTACATGCACTAGAGGTGAACAGTGAGACTAGAAACTGAAGAGGGGAAGCCAGGAATCAGAAATGAACAGTAAGCATCTGATATGACAAGATGCCTGCAATTTGCTTAAGGTTGTGTGAGGAGTGAGGACTGCTGGAACTAGATGCGAACTCAGGGAGTTTATTTGAAATCCATACTTCCATAGTTAGGTACATTCAACTTATGCAGCAAAAATCTTAAAGCTCAATGAATTTATATAGTTTAAATCACTGAAACTTAGTTCATTCTGGATTAATTTAAAATGTTTGTACTAAAACCTAGTTAATTTATATCCCTCACCACCTCTCACACACTAAAGTCACAAAGTTACCAACACAATCACACACAGAGTTGTGGGAGAGGGCACGCATTCCAGTGTTGTCAAAATGTCGTTCGGGTCGCTCGGGTCGCCCGGGTCGCCTGGGTCGAGACCATCACCGCCCCAACATGGGTGGGTTGATCGAGATACAGGGTCGTCATTGGGTCGAGTGGGTCGCATGGGTCGAGTGGGTCGCATGGGTCGCCCTAAACATATGCTATCTCTGATTTTCTCAAATCTCTCACATGTTTTCTGACTCTCTGATTCACAATTCTCTATATATATGCATGCACCACATCAAACATTTCAAACCTACTTTCTACATTTTAGAATTCGGCCTCTTCACTCCTAAACAAATAAACAATTCAAAGATCTTTTGCTGCCACCCTTCATATATTCCTTTGTTTTGATATTTTTAGACAATGGTATCAATTATTTATTGTGTTATGACTTATGAATTGTTTTGATATTTTGATCATTTCTATTTTCTACTTTATCTCTATTCACATGAATTGCGTCTACATTTATATTATTTGATATATTATAAACATTAGAGCAATATATTTATTTTATTTAATATTAAAAGGCAAAACAATTAGCCTAGATTTGTGGGTCTCTCGACCCAGTCGACTCGTCGACCCGCGACCCGAATTTTTACCTCATCGACCCGATGCGCCCCGCGACCCTAACAACACTGGCGCATTCACACTTCAGCAGACACGCTACAATAAGTATTCTATAATACTATTCGAAATATTATAATAGAAGTTCAATATCACTAGCATATAAATTCACATCAAATTAAGTTCTCCCTGGTTGTGTATTACTCCCTTCGTTCCATGTTAATAGGGTCATTTTTCTATTTTGGGTATTTTGGGAAGTTTCAAGTTAATTGAGTCATTTCTACTTTTCGCAAAAAATAATTCTCCTTTTTACTTTATTCTCTCTTCATCTCTCTTACTTTATTCTCTCTTATTTTTTCCACCATCCATTTAATACACTATTCTTAAACTCCGTGCCGAAAAGAAATGCCTCTATTAACAAGGAACGGAGGGAGTATATAACAACCAAAAAAATGCTTGATCAAACTTGGTGTAAACAATTGATTGTGGATTAGAATTTCTCTAAGCAAATCCACCCTAAACAAATGCTTGGTGAAAACAGAGGATTTTTCCCATTTTCCCACTCCAACTGAGAGCAAACAAGCATGATGTCACATCTTAGAGAGAAGCAAATGGCATCAAAATACCATTATTTCCCCCCTTCAGCATTATTTTTTTTATAATAATATCCGATAAGAATGACTGTGTGATATGTCTAAAGTGTTCGGTTCTCCACTAAAAATGCATCACCAGAGCTTGCACTCATCCTATACTAGTAATTCTTAGAATATCTTTCTATTATGTAGTAAATACTAATTAGTAGGAAGCCATAGGCCGAAGGGGCTAAAGTGGCAGGAGAACGGAATATCCTACAGACTTTTTACTCATATTTAAACTAAAATACTTCTACATAAGGGAGGGTATATTAAAAGTTGCGAAAGTGCTGAAGTTTGTAAACATATGAATATCAAAATGAGAGAAAAAAAAGCTTATTTTTAAGATCATAAATGCTTTCAACTTGGCAGAGAAGATCTAAGATTAATAATTTAGAAAACCACTTTAATTGACTCTCTAGCGAGATCTGGCATCAGAGAGCATTTCAGATGCAGCATAATGATTTAGGGTAGTACCCAGTGCTGAAGCAATACTAAAGTTTTTCTGGAAAAGTTTAGACAGTTGTACTTGTGTTGAATTAGTAAAACTAAGAATGCCAAGAAAATCAGAGAATTTTTCTTTCGCCGCACTACCAAATTATTCCCACATTCTACAATATTTTCGAACTGAATATTCCTAAAGCATCTGCCAATTAATTCTTACCTTTCCTTATTGTGAATTTGCTGTGAATTTGATTAATCACAGACAGGCCAAATTGAGCATATCTGCTCCAACCATAGGGTAAAGCAGAAGAGTCCGCAACATCAAGATACATAGACAGATGATCAACATTGTTCCCTTTTGGGAATGTAAGAATCCGCCTGACCACCAAAAAGTAGCTTGTATCAGCTTGAACATAATACCATCAAACCCAAAAGACATAATATGTGGAAAACACAATGTAAAATACCATTTGAAACCTCCAACGTGAAAAACTTCAGAATACTGTTTCTTCATGTTCACCTTTGAGAAATTCTCGATTTTCCAAGTAAATCGTGCAGATGGTGGTTCATCTATCGCTTGTGCTTCCGCAGCATTTGTTGTTGCTTCAGTAGAAGCAACTAGACAATAGGGTACAACAACCCAATAAGTAGAAGAAAAAACAAATGAAAAACCAGCCAAACCTCCCGAGCACCAACAACCAATGCATGACAATAGATGCCAATTGCTAAATTATGAAAGACTAACCCAACTCAAAGAATCAGAAGTGCGACTGCTGGGATTCCATGATGGTGACAGAATCACAACTAAAGCAGTGGCTAGTCGAAATTAAAACATAATGACACCTTTAATACACAAAGGAAATACCTTCCATAGGTTGAGGGCCTTCTGGAGCAAAATCAGCATGTGGCACAAGCATCTGCTCGCCTTCTGCCTGCTAAATAAATAGACCAAAGCCACATGTCACGAATATGGATCTAATAGACCTACTGTTGTACTCTTAGCCCCGACCCAAACCCTAAAATTTGAGCACTAAGCATAATACGCCACAACAATCTTCAATCTCAATCAATACAAAACTCGTAATTTCCACTCCTCAAAAAACACGCCATCAACAGGAAAATGCCATCTTACTGCTGAATTCGACACAAAAGTGAAAGAAAACTAAAACAATACAAAGCCATTAAGTAAGGCAATCAGGCAAACACGGGTATCTACGCCCACGAACTGCTATTAAAAACATCAAAAAGAAGAAAGAAAAAAAAACGAAAAGATAAGTCACTTACGTCGATTGGGGGAGTTGTTAGGAGAGTCATGGGACAAAACTGGGGGTGCGCGATCGATTGATCGGGATTATTTTGCAGAAATTTCAAGTTTTTGTGTGAAAAGAATAGCAGCAGTGATCGATCTAGAGAAGAATGACTAGGGAGATTGGAGTGGTTCGAATTCCGAGGGTAGTTTCGGGATTCCATTTGCTGGGATTCCCTTTTATTGTGTTGATTTTATAATCGTTAGTAGGCAGCCACTGGTGAGCATTCGGATCTTGCTTCGGTTTTTGCCTAAATTAAATTAAAATTGAAAAATCGATTTTACTCATTTGGTTCAAAATTCAAATAGAACTGAACCCGAGAAACTGAAAATCGAAAATGAAATATCGAAAATCGAACTAAACCGAAAAAATGAAATTATATGAAATAATCAAAAAACCAAAAAAAATATCTAGATTTAAATACAGAAACGCATAATAAAATCGTACGTAGAGCATTTTTAGGTCATTGTTAATCTATTTTAACGTCATTCTAACAAAGCATGACCTAAAATGATCTTTAACATGACATCAAGAACGAATTTTATAATATGACCTAAAACTGATTAATAATGACCCTCCGTGTTTTTTGCTAAGACCAAAATTTGGGCTGCATTTCTGGATTTGTATGCATTCTTGTTTAGATTATTTCCCTATATATAGTATTCTCTCACTCCGCCATTAGGAGTCTCATTCCTTGGTGGCATAGGTTTTAAGAAAGTTAAAAAAAGTGGGTGGAAAAAAATTAGTGGAATATGGGTCTTATTTGTATATATTAGTTTTAATTGAAATGTGAGTGGAATGAGTTAGTGGAATGTGAGACCCTATTACCATTTGTGGTAAAAGTGAACTGAGACTCCTATTCGCATACGGACTAAAATGTAAAAACGGGACTCCTATTCACGGATGGAGGGAGTATTATATTATAGGGATATATTCAGATTCATTAGTTAAATAGTGTACAAAATCAAAACACGTATAGTCCATTGGATCTTGTGATCTAACGTAATGGCACGTGTCATTTAATAATGTAGATTATTAGTTTGATAATATAGTTTTGCTAATAATGTATAGTAAAATAATGTAGCATTTTAGTCTAATAATGTAACATCTTAATCTAATAATGTAACTTATCTCAACCATCCAATTTAATGATCCAAGGGCTGAGATTTGTTTTAAATTTTTAAAGAATTTCACTTACAAACCATAGTGCTCTGATTTCGTATCGCAAATTTCTTAGAACCATATGCCGAGTTGCTTGCATATGTATCACAGATTGCATGTTACGTTGTGTTGTTAAGTTGTCACTTTAAGACTGGAGGCATCCTAATGCACCTCAGTTCCTCAATGTAATAGCATATCCACAATTATCACTCACATTTGTGTGCAATAGAATTTTAACAGTAACACAAATAATATGCCTTTGCATGGATGCACTATGGTCAATAAGAGAAATTCTGTCAAAAATCAAAGCAAATCGCAGCCTCAAGATCCTTAGATTGGATGATTGTGATAATAAAAATTTGAGCTACATTATTAGACTAAAAAGCGTTAAATTATTAGTCGAGCTACATTATATGCAATCCACATTATTAAACCAAAACGGGTTACATTATTAGTCGAGCTATATTATTAGACTACACAATCTACATTATTAGATGACACGTGATATTAATCTAACAGTTACATCACAAGATCCAATGACTGAGATTTGCTTTGATTTTTGACAAAATTTCACTTATTAATTTGATCAGGTACCTTCCCTTTCAGTTCAAAATTGTCAAGATGTGTGTACTTTATTGATTTGATCACGTACCTTCCTTTTCAGTTCAAAATTGTCAAGATGTGTGTACTCAAATGTTAGGACTCTTACTCACGTAAGAACATATTTTATTTACTTAGTATAAATTATAGAATACTTGTAATTCAAAGTATCCTCCGTATATTTATTTTGGAATAAAAATTCTACTCTAATTATATAATTAATTTCAGCTGTACATAGGATCGCACATTCGCAACCACAACAACCTTACACATAATTGAACAAACAAGGTACGATTCGGAAATACCATATGATCGAAGTAATTAAACATCTTAGGATTACTTGTTCAAAAAAGTCACACTAATTACAATATTGCAAAAGATGGGTCGTTACAATATTCCTCTTTATATGTTAACAAAAATGAAATAACATCTTACAAACAAAATAATTTTTAGTTATGAAAGGATATTAACATTCTGTTAGTGAAGTTATGAATATATCGATATATAGTAACTACAATAACATAATTTGGTCCAAAACAAACGATAGCAATTTCCAAATTTGACTTTATATGTTGGGGTGTATTTCCACATTTTCCATTTTACATGCACCCCTCGTCCCTGAAAAGTATGAACATTTGGTTCGACATGAATTTTCATGTATAACTGGTAAAGTAATAGAGGTGGATAAAGTTAAGTAAGAGAGATAGACAAAGGGTAGTGTAAGTAGTATTAGTGCATAATGAGCTCCACATTATTAGTAGTGTAGTGTGTTGATATAAGTTATAAATAAAATGATGTGTAAGGGTAATGTGTTGTTTAACTATTCCAAAATTAGAAAAGGGATGCTTTTCAGGTATGAACTAATAAGGAAACAGTTCATATTTTTAAGGATATGAGAGTATAACGGATTCAAAGTGAATTTTCAATGTTACAACTAGATCAATACATGATCAAATAAACATTTATTTTGTAGTAATAAAGTATGTGCGCAAAAAATAATCATCATAATAAGTCGTTCATTTCATTTTATTCAATTTTCATTAGAAAAGATAAAATTCATTGGGTAGCTTCCCAGTAATACATCCTAGACAAGCCCATCCTGTCTAGCAACCCAATTACAAGTCCCGTCACATAAACTATCGATATTAGAAGTAAATGCATCAAATGCCTTTTGAAATGTATTGCCCCACCATAAATGACAGAAGAAAAGAGTAGTTTCCTAGGAATTTTGGCAGAAACTCCAATGTAAATCATCATGCGTGTGAAGAATATGAAATCCAATATCATCATCACTAATGCACCCGCAGTGGACGAGAGGAGTTCGGAGCACGAGTGTTTGAACGAAGATCATTAATAACATGAATTCTATATTTCGCAGTGATACAACTAAAACTAGTATGACAAATACCAAGATTCAAAATAAGGACCATTTTCATCTTGGTGTATTCCATTAATGCTTAAAATAATGAATAACTAGTATGACTTTGCTATAATTTATCTTGTTAATTTCAGAGGCTTTATAGAGGTTAGGATTTGCATAGATGGTCATGATTTGATGGGATGATTAAATACCGATATAAGTTGATCATAGTATTAAATTATTTCCTCCTTTGTGTAATATGCTACTATATAGATCTTATACGTATTTTCTTGTTTATGTAATATGCTATATAAAATCTGAGGGCAGTGATAGAATGCAAACTGCATCTACCCTATAAACTCTAAACCATGATCTAGACCGTTAGAATTCAAGATTTGATGTCAACAGATGACAAATAATGCTCAACAGAAAATGTCAACACAACGACAAAATTTAGGGTGGGACCCATTTTCCACTTACACTCAATTTTAGGAAAGTTCATTTCTCATTTAATTTACTAATTTTGCATTAAAACTCGCGTCGTTCCAAAAGTTTCTATTTTTAGGAACGACTGGAATACTATGAATTTATAAAATGTTTATGATTATCTCAATTTTATGAAAGATTCAATAGAATTCTACTCTTATGATATGTGATTTATAAGAAGAATATTAGTATAAAATTTATAATATATTTGTGATTGTTGCTATTTTATAAACATGATAACATATGATTCAAGAAAAATATGTCAACTTGCGCATAATATGTTTTTTTGTTAATGGACAAATTGACAATAACTTTGTACTACTGCTAAATTTATTTCTATACACCTCATGCAACTTCAATATACACAACATGCAAACTTAAGAAGAAAGACAAGAAGCAATATATCATGTACATATCTTCTTCGTATTTCTCAGGTCGGTCTTTATTATCATAACCACTATTATCTTCTAACTGCCTGACTACTTTTCATCAACCTCCTCCAGGTCTCTTGTTGTCTTCTGTTTGCTCCCAATTATAACTATAGATCATTTCATATTCATTGAACAGTTACAGTCAGCACTATGAAAACAAATATGTAATTTTTATATACAAATCAATAACTATATGTAACACCCGTAAAAAAAAAAAAAGAAAAAAAAATCAAATAAATCTAATTAAATATTTTCCTAGTTGACTTGGTCAAATATATTTCTCTAAACCATATCACCTAACGATTTCCCCATATCTATACTCCCTAAAATCTCTCCAACCACCAAATCCATCAATATCTATCAGTTTTGCATATATATCCAATCAATCCCACGATCTTTCTACACATAAATTCAATACCAAGAAAAACCAGGAACTAAAATTTAGAGAAAGAACCGAGTTGGAGAAGAGAGTTTTCTGCCGCCTAAGAAGGTAATCACCGATCAATTCCCAGCCTTGATTTCCTTGCATTCATTTAGGAAAACTCGAATTTTGGAGCATGAAATCTGTAGTATTCGGACAGTAGGTTCCGACGCATGTTTGACTGACCAAACGAACTCCTTTTTATACGATTCTTTTTTCTGAGTAAACCTTAAGGTGTCTTCTGTGCGGTGTGTGAATTTCAACCTATTTGGACGAAAGATGTATTTTTGGTGAATTTTTGAAGTTGACTGCGCAGTTCTGCCAGAAATTATTTTTCTCGACCAGGGAGTTACGTTTTCGATTTGACCAACCTAAAAAGATTATTTTGATGTAAAATTTTAATTGAATGATATTTTATGTGTCTACTGTATTGTGGAAAAGTTTCAGCCCCAACGGAGACCGGATGAATTTTAAATGATTTTTACAAACCAACCGCGCAATTCTGCCAGTTTTGTTGTTAGGTGAAAATATCACTTGTTGCTAAGTTTTAATGAATTATATGATGCATGTATGATTTAAGAAGGTATCCTATGGCATGATTATGTGTAACACGTTGAGAAGTATTATGGCATGTGTTTCCTTATGTTGATGAACGTTCGGGAATGGGCAATCTAAGAAAACGATGAAAGGAACGATAGGACATGCATGATAATTGTAATAATGGAAAACCTGATTGTGTGGTGATATTGACAAGGGTTGTTGCACGTACGAGGGTACCAAGAGTAAAAGGTTGCGTAAAGTCGTGATTGTGCGGTATAAGCAAGCGAGGTGGGCTTTCTTTTTAAATAAGGGCAATGCCCAAAGTATATTTTTATGTGAAAATGATATGAATATTTGTCATGCCGTGTTTTGTTTTATTCTATGGAACCTATCTGATGTGGCTTTTGCCATCAATGGATAATCGAATTCGGGTCTGTCTAGGGAGTGAGTCCCTATTCAGGCTAGTGTACACCTATGGAGATCGTGAGCCGTCTTTTGGGTCGGCCGGTCTAGTGACTTGGAATGTGGCCACGTTCCTTGTCATCAATGGATCAGATATGGGAGATAGCTATGGGAAAATGGTTGATCAACCGAATTTTACAATGGAAATGATTTTAGTGTCTCGGGCATTTTCAAAGTTAAACCCGAGGTCACTCAATGGTGGCATGATAAATACTTTTTATAAAATGATTTCGGCATGAGTCCACTGAGTGCATCAAGTACTCAGCCCTGCTTTTCTTTTAAAAAATTGCAGGTTGAGCGTGACGGGTGCGGTGGGTGTTGAGCAAGACCGTTGAAGAAATTAAGTGTTTAGAATGTGTCATGTCTTCACACGTGGCATATTCCTTCTCTCAAATGCTTCCGCTAAGTAGTTGTCTTTCTTTTGAGTTCTCGTATCGTTGAGGTAATATTCATTTTTGAGTTGTTGAAAGTTGATTGTTGAGATACTCTGATTTTATTCGAGTTATTCCCATTTGTTTCGAGCTATGGTCGAGTTGTGTTGTTTTTTCCCTTTCTTCCCCGCTTCTTTAATCCTCCCCTAGTCGCGATCAACCGTGTTTTCTATCCTTAGAAAATGCGGGCGTGACACTATATAAATTGTACAACCAAGATTGAATCAGGAAAATCATAAAACAACAAAATGCAATCACTAACACACTAACCAGCTTCTGATTATTATAAATACAAGTAATAAATCATTACTCAATCACTACAATGCTCAATGTACAACAATCAAATCATACCCAATATTGAATCAAGCAAATTGTATGGCAAAAAATGCAATATGTATCACATTAATAATCTTGAATGTCCATTAAAATCGATTTATAGCTGATGCAACAAAATAGTCTATGTTAACAACAACTAAACTGGCGATTATACTAGCACAAACTCAGGAATAAGCAAGGCACACCTCTAGCACAAAAATGCAAGCAAAAATCGTAACAAATCGACTCCAAAACAAGACATTAATAATCGTTACCAAATAATATCATCTAACAAAAAATGCAATCAATTGACCTGCAGAATGTTGCGACAAAAAACTGCACAAACCAATTCCTTAAGAAGCAAATAATCGAGAGCAACAATACAATAAATTAACCCTAATAATGCAACCGGAAATGTAACAAACCGATTGAACCTATATCATGAATAATCAACACAACAAACTATTATCAAATACAAATTGCAATCAAATAAACTGCACAAAATTTCAACAAAAAAGCACAAAAGAATTCCTTCTCAAGCAAATAATCGATAAAAAAATGCAATCAATTAAACCAAAAATGATGTACGTTGTCAACTTAAAGTACCCATGATATGCAATACATTGTACATGAGCATGCAATTCGAACTCTATTTTTTAAATCCAATCTCATGCGTCCATATAGAGATCGGACGTTCCAAAATGGTGGAATGTTGTCAACTTAAAGTATGTGGCGGTGGCGCCATAGTGCTCCCAATGCATAACTAAGACCAATCCTACACCACTAGATGTTAAATGAGTGGATGCGGTTAAATCTCATGAACTTCAATAAATACTAGTAGACAAAATATCAATAAAGGGCTAAGATCATCAATTTGTTAAGATATGATAATATTCATGGTTTTTCTAATATCAACACGATGTAGTAAAAATATCAACACAATAACATGCATTTCAACATAAGAAAATGAAATATCAACACAATTTTATTGATATTGTATATGCATTATATTGAATTTTTTTTGATGCATTTGTTGATATAAAACTGCTTATCAACATTTACGGAAATGGACATAAAAATTACAAAAGTTTATCATCTGACCATCATCAGAACATATGCAGATCTCGTTGTAATCCTTATAAAATTACCTTTATTTGGTAAATGTATTGCGAAAAAATAATTTTAATCGAAAGATTTATATAAATTTAAAATTTTGAGATAATTCTGAAGGGGGAGGAAGTGGTTAATTTTAACTACTACGTAATAATTAACATTATTATTATTTTATTTAATTTAATTTTCTATCATTTAATATAATTTGAGTTATGGGTACTAGGCCCCATTGTCAACTGAAAAGATTTTTTGTTTCAATATTTATTGGTAGAAATTTGACAACCAAAACCCCCCGTATCGGCGGACGTCCCGGCAGACGTCGGATCGTCATGCCCGGATGTCCGCGCTGGACGTCCGCCATTAGGCGTGGGAGGGACGGATGCGGACGTCCAGCGCAGATCCGCGGCTTTCCGACGACGTCCGTCATGACGTCCGCCATTGCGGGTTCCCGACGGACGTCCCAATTTTTAAATTTTTTTGTTTTTTTAAAAAACTCTATATATACGGCTCGTTGAACTTCATTTCATTCGCACTACTTATTTTAACGAGTTTTTCTCTCTCTCTCTACGTTTCTTTTATATATCCAAAATGGCTAGTGGTAGTGATAGTGGTGCGGGTGCTGATGACGTACGCCGACGAATTAAAGAACAATTGCGGGCCGTTACGTCCAGGGAGTTAAATTGCGCGATACAAGCGGCCTTGCAGCAGCCGGCGGTACCTCGACCCATCCATCGTCGAACTATAGTACCCCGGGACCACATCGCTGCACACCGTCGGTTGTATGAGGACTACTTCGCTCTGGAGTCGCGGTTTGGGGAGAACATGTTCCGGTCACGTTTTAGGATGCATCATCCACTATTTCTGCATATCATGGGCTCTTTAGAGCATCGATACGAGTATTTCAGGATGAGGGAGGATGCGGTTGGTAAACCCGGCCACACGCACATACAGAAGTGCACTGCCGCAATCAGGCAGCTGGCATACGGAGGTGCGGCCGGCATGTTCAATGAGTACCTCCACATCTGCGAGACGACTGCCCGCGAATGTCTGAAGTATTTTTGTGAGGGCGTTAGGGAGATATTCGGGGATAGAGGTATCTTCGGAAGCCTACACCCGAAGATTGCCAGGCTTTGATGGATATGCACGAGAGTCAACACGGGTTTCCGAAAATGTTGGGCAGCATAGATTTTATGTATTGGGAGTGGAAGAACTGCCCTGCCGCCTGGAAAGGGGTGTTCACTACCGGTTTCAAGGGCAAGAATCCCACGACGATCCTTGAAGTGGTAGCTGACTATCGGCTGTGGATTTGACATGCGTATTTTGGAGTAGCCGGGTCGAACAACGACATCAACGTCCTCCAGTCGTCGCCCTTTTTCAACGACCAGTGCATGGGCGTTGGTCCGACCGTCAGTTTCGTCGCCAACGGCAACCAATACAATATGAGCTATTATTTGGCGGATGAGATATACCCTATGTGGCCCGTCTCTGTGAAGACGATCAAATGCGCAACAGACGAAAAGAAGATCTATTTTGCGGGTCGTTAGGAGGCAGCGCGCAAGGATGTGGAGCGGGCATTTAGTGTGCTCCAGGCTCGATGGGCGGTAGTGAATGGTCCATCACGGCTGTGGTATATTGACAGCACCACTGATATCATGTACGCATGTATTATCATGCACAACATGATTGTCGAAGATGAAGGTCCAGCACTGACTGATTGGGCCAATGATGATGTTGATGCTGCCGGTCCAAGCCACGGTGTGGCCACCGCCAATGTACGTATGGGGATACCTGAAGAGAGGATTTTTGCACGTGTGTCGTGTGTACGTGTTCCCCCTTTCAACAAGATTTATAATTTTTCCACTAATGCAACGAATATTACTAAGTATAAGCGGCAAGAGGGGGTCGAACCACAGAGACTAGAGACCTACTCGAGATTGTTTCTACGACACAATCGGAAAAGAGGTCGGCTGCTGCCACGCATTCATTAAGTGGGTTAAGACTCTAATCTACTTGACCTGGCGGAGTTAAACTGGACTCTATCTATCAGACCTAGCGGATTTTTGACAATTTTTACTCATTTTCTGCTCATTTTGCATCTGCTCGGTCAATTTGCAGCATCTACTTGACCCAGCAAATATCTGCACACTTAATCTCAAATTTACGCATTATCTCCCAAAAAAAAACATGTAATATCACCAAAAACCAATGCATGAAACGAGCCTTATCAAACTGCTCACACTTAAACCATATTTGTCCTTGAGTATGAAAGACAAAATAAAATACATAAGGCAAGTTTCAATGCATGGTTATCAACTGACCGACTCTAAAACGAGAAACAAAAGACTCCTAGACCTAGACGCAAAAAGGACTTGGACAAAAAAACAGACACGAACACACATACAAAGACAAAACACATTAACGCATAAACGGGTATTTTTCCTAGCAGCCATTCCCACAAGCTTAAGGTCAATCCAAGTATTTACAGCCTCAGATTCTTCCCCCTCCCTTCTTCTATCTAGTCAAGTTGTCAGTTCGTCAAGATAGCCTCAATTCTTACCATCTGTTGGATTCACTCGATCACGCATTCCTTACCAGGGATGTTAGGATCATTCACTCTTTATTTTGTCATACCACTGATGCCTTAAGATCGGATGTCACAGAATAGTTCCTTAAGGTCTTTCATCGGGTTATAATGGGGCTAGGAGATTACAGTGTATATCGGTGAGAATCCTAGGGGGCTAAGTTAAAAAAGTAATAGTAAAAACATGATGCGGGCATGTGAACTTAGGGACAAAACTTGGTAACAACCTTCCCTCGTAAAATTTCATCTTTCCTAGTATCTGGAGATGTTCCCTGGCTAATTAGCCCCTTTTTTTCCTGCTTTATCTCACCGGGCCATATAATTTTCCTGCCCTTCTCTTTTTTTCCTCTTTTTTTATTATATTTTTTTTCTTGGGTCAGGTGACAACTGTTCCTGCCCAATTTTTTCTTTTCTATTTTTTTTTCTTTTTCCTGGGCCTGATAACATGTATATATATTTTTTCTGCCCATATTCTAACCATTTTTCTCGGGTCAAGTTACAACTTTCCTTGCCCGTTTATTTTTTCCTTACTTTTTCTCATTTTTTCCCTTGTTTCTCAATCTATCTTCTACCCCTACCATCGAGCTACTCCATCCCTGCCCCCTTGTTCACATGGCATGAAGGCTAATGGTTCCAAAAAAAGGAAATTTCAGTATAGGCCCAAAGTGTTCACTAGGGGGTGCCCTTCCAATGAGGCAGGTTCAGCAAGTTCGAAAGAATTGAGCTCAAATGGTTATCCCTATTGCCTTTAGTCCTTACTACCTGTGTCACTTTTTTCTTAGCATCAATGGCAGTCACTCTATTCTTTTATTGTGTTTAGTAGAAAGTATTCTACTCTACGCTTATAACTCCCTTTTTGAGAGGGCTTCACAGTTAGTTTCAAATTAAGGCTTTCTCTATCGTTCTTACTTCATCCAACTGACTTGATTTATTAAGGAAAAGAGTTTCACAAATTGACATGTATTCTCTCTTCAATTATTCTCCCTAAAGGGCTTTTGCTATTTATTTAACCAGTTATGCAAAAACACAGAATCTAAAAAAAACTACAGACTCTTAGACCTAACAGAATACTTACATGCTTGACACTAACTGCTCTCCCCCTCCCACTTCATTCATGCTTGTCCCCAAGCAATTCCGATGAGGTGGAAAACATGGAAGTTAGTGGACACAAAAACAGACAGCAACAATCACAAGAAAAACACAAACTTCTCACACTTAGACCATGAATTGGGCTAAGTGGGAGAAGACACAAACATCAACTAACAGAACGTATATACACAACAATCTTCTCACACTTAGGCCAAGCAATGGGCTAAGTGGGAGAAGATATATACAGAACACACAAATACCAAACACATGCTATATTAACAAAAACTTCTCCCACTTAGACCAAGAATTGGGCTAAGTGGGAGAAGGCACACAAAACATACATATATACAGACACAACGAAGCATGCACGATAACAGAAACACAACATGCATAGCAGACATCTAACAAAATAAAACAAAAACTGAAAATAAAAATTACTTGGTCATTTGGGGTGGGGTCACTTATTCTCCTAGCTCCTTTTGGAGTCAGCCTTCCTGGGGGTGCTGGTGGTGCTGGTGGTGCTGGTAGTGCTTGCCTTCATAGTCCTCTTGCTGGTCATGGGGGTGGCATTCACACTTGCCGGTACATCAACATCGACAGTTCTGGAGTTTGTAGAGCAGGTTTGGCCAACCCCTGCTGGGCGGAATCCTTTGTTTCCCCTGTTTCTGACTTGCCATTGTGCTGGGTCAGGTAGTCGCCTTCCTTATTTCCTGAATTGGGAGCTTCATCATTGGAATTCCTTGTCGGTCCCTTGTACTCTCTTCCTGACCTACGAAACTAAAACTTGAAATTCTTAAGCAAACTGGTCAAGTGGATGTAAGATCCAAATGATTTTTTTTCATTTATAAACTTATTTTCCAGATTTACTTAGAATTTCAAAAATCTTTTTGGGATTAAATTTTTTCTTTGTTTGGATTTTAATAAGGAATTTCAGAAAAGACATATTCACACTATGTACAACTTTTGCTCAAGTATTCTTGGGAGTATACTGATTGAGTCCAAAAATTTTCAAATTCCTTCCTATCTACCTGACCCGGCAGATTCCCAAAGAGTACTTAGCAAACTGACCAGCTAGGTAATAAATTTTTTTCTTCAATTTGGATTTTTTATAGGAAAAATCAAAGAAACATATTCACATTATCTACAAATTCGTGCTTAAGTATTCTTGGGAGTATGCTGGTTCAGTCCACAGATTTTAAAACTTCTTTCCTATCTACCTGACCTAGCAGATTCCCAAAGAGTACTTAGCAAACTAAAAAGGAGGTATTTACAAAAACTTAAAATCTTTTTGTAGTTTCCAAATTTCAAATGTTTTTTTTATGGATTTTCTAAGAGTCCTTTTTTCTTTTTCTTCTTTTATTTATAATAATAATAATAATAATAATAATAATAATTATTATTATTTTTTGTTTAAAAAGAAATTTTTTTGAAATAAACTTAATTAGAAAAAGGGATTTAAAAAAAAACTAAAAATCTTTTTGCAATTTTCTATTTTTTTAAATGTTTTTGGATTTTTCTAAGAAAACTATTTACAAGAATTAAAAGTCGACTAAAAGTATTTACAAAATGAGCTTCTAAAGTATCCAAGGATCATATATGCAACCAATAATCATAAAATTGAAAGAACAAGAAAACTCCCTGGCCCCATAGGCATTCTTTCAGCCACATGTAATCGGAGAGCTTTCATTCTCCACTTCAGCCTTGATTTTTTTTTTCAACCTTGGGAAACACCTTGGATAAGAAGTCATGCATGGACAAAAGAAAACGATCAAAAATAAAAATTAAAGAAAGCCGAAAGCTATTTACAGTGTCATAGAAACAAAATCAAGTAGATAACGCCATAGTCCCCGGCAATGACGCTATTTGAAGAGAGGATTTTTGCACATGTGTCGTGTGCACGTGTTCCCCATTTCAACAAGATTTATAATTTTTCCACTAATGCAACGAATATTACTAAGTATAAGCGGCAAGAGCGGGGTCGAACCACAAAGACTAGTGACCTACTCGAGATTGTTTCTACGACACAATCGGAAAAGGGGTCGGCTGCTGCCACGTATTCATTAAGTGGGTTAATACTCTAATCTACTTGACCTGGCGGAGTTAAACTGGACTCTATCTATTGGACCTAGCGGATTTTTGACAATTTTTACTCATTTTCTGCTCATTTTGCATCTGCTCGGTCAATTTGCAGCATCTACTTGATCTAGCAAATATCTGCACACTTAATCTCAAATTTGCGCATTATCTCCCCCAAAAAAACATGTAATATCACCCAAAACCAATGCATGAAACGAGCCTTATCAATACCCCATGAAGAGGCCGATCGAGTCCGTGCATTTGCCGACTGTCGCCAACGACAAGCTCATATTCGACCCCAGAACGATATAATTGAAGAGCTATGGACGCGGATGGGTCGTCGTTGATATTTATAATGTAATTTGTTTAGACTTTTTTTTATTGAAATGTACTTTTATTATATTTTTTTTATTTAATGAGATTATCATTACACTTTCTCCGTCCATTTTCGTGTCGAAATTTTAATTCTGTAAACTGTTAAATTCCGTAAATTGTTTAACTTGGTGAATTTGTGAATTTTTATTATTGTGGATGTCCGTCGGGATGTCTTTGGGGATGTCCGCCATTGTGCAGTGGGATGTCCTTATGACGTGGCAGTGCAGTAGGATGTCTTTATGACGTGGCAGAAGGTGTTTTTGGAAAGTCTGTCGGGGTGTTATCCGGGACATCCGTCATACTATGGATGCTCTAAGGCTAAGCTCATTCTTCATAGTAGTAGTATATTATAAAATATATTGGTCCCATTATTGTTTTTGGGAACTTCAAGTATCGCTTTCTCTGTCCAGTCTCAAAATAAAACCCTAGCTTTCTCTTTTCTCTCTCTGAACGCTAAATTTCGAAATCGGACGACAATGTCGACGGCGGAAGAAGCCGGAGTGACCGCTAATGCCACCACATCTTCGTACGGCGGTGGAGGAGCCGGAGGGAAGTTCCGGAAGAAGCCTTTTCGTCGACAAGCGACGCCCTACGACCGCCCTCACACCGCCTTTCGTGATAACAACACTAATAGCAACGACAGTAGTAGCAGCTGGTTAACGAAGCTGGTCGTGGAGCCCGCCTCTAAGCTCATATCATATGGTGCCGACCGCTTCTTAGGTTCTGTCTTTCGTAGACGCCTCCCTCCGCTGCCCCCTCCTCAGCCACCAGGTTATATGCTTATTCTGGTTTCTCAAAGTGTGTGATTGGTTTCTTTTTTGCGTTCCATTGGCCAAGTTTGTCGATTTCATGTTACTTTTATGTTCTTTCAATTTAGTATCTGATTTAGGGACGGGATATCGGAAGTTCATATTAATTGGACATCAAATTCCGGAAAATGTTCCAAAATTGGCATTGAATTGTGTACTTTTTGTATCTAATGCTATAAACTGATTTATGGGCTGGAATGGAATGCTTTGTGTGTTGAAGCTGGTTTATTATGTTTGCATCATGATTAATTAATGTACTATTATAACTTAAGATATCTTCTTTGAATCAGCCTCCAGCTCGTAATTGTGCTTGTTTAGTCCATTGTTTGTAGTTTGTACGTTAACATCAGGTGTAAATAGGGCTTGGGAAAAATATCGAAAAAATGATATATCGCTCGTATCGTATTGAAAAATATCGAAAAATTATCGGATTTTCGATATATCGTAATTTTCGATACGAAACGATACCGTATCGTAAGTTTTCGATACGATAACGATATGAATTTCCTTATATCGCGATATATCGTTTTATATCGAATATACGATATATATCGATATTTTCGATATATCGTTTTATATCGAATATACGATATATATCGAATATACGATATATATCGATATTTTCGATATATCGTTTTATATCGAATATACGATATATATCGATATTTTCGATATATCGAATTTCGGTACGATATATCGAATTTCGGTACGATATATCGTTTATACGATATATATAGAATATACGATATATATCGATATTTTTGATATATCGAATTTCGGTACGATATATCGAAATATCGATACGATAACGATATAGATATCATCCATATCGAAAGTTCGATATATCGAAATTCGATATATCGAAACTTTCGATATGATAACGATATGAAATTCTTTCATATCGATATTTTCGATACGATATACGATACAACGTTTTCGATACGATATAGTAAATAGAGTTGCATTATCTCGAGATTCTTTGCCAAGTTTACAGATGAACTTCATTGCAGCTGTTACTGTCTTATAATGTCTACTTTTTGCATTTTGGTCTAATGTGCTAGATATCAAGTGTTCTTGTGGCAATAGCATTTCTTAGCATGACACTGGACCACTTGAGCTGTGATATCTCACAATTTATCTGTTTTCTGAAGTAATTGACTAGTTCTTTGTATGATTTCTTAACATGCTTCGTCTAATGGTTTACCAGAGCCAAATGCTCAAGATGGTTTATCAGAGAATTCCCAAGAGAGTGATGGGGATCAAGGGACATGTCTTAATGTAAGATTTTGCATGAATTTCATTTTCCTTTAGATTTATCTTGTGCCAATATATGTTTGTATACAGAAAAGTTTCAACCTGTAATTGTTAATGAAAATACTGTGGGGTGTAGTGATAGTGTGACTTCAGGAAGAATGAAAAATTTCTAAGTTTAAAATAGTTCGTAAATTTTGTGGATTACTGGATTAGCACTTGTATGTGTACTTTTAGGGACAGTTTGATGTTTTGGTATATTTAGTTGATTAGTTGATGTCTTACTGTTAATAAGGTAGACTGAGAAGTATTCTAAAGTACATTTATGCTTACCAGATTAGATTTCTCTTAAGGCCACTTTTAATTTGGTGTAGATAACTTAATGTTCCTGAGGTATTAGGCCTCATTGGTAAATGTTTATTGAAAGTATACCATGTTACTCAGATCTGCATAAAAATATTGGAAAATTTGGCATACTGGATGTATCCATAATAAACATTTAGAAAATTTTGTTGAATGAATGCTTACTTATCTGTAGGTGTTAACATAACGGTGGCAGCATCAGTTGATTGTTTTTAGTGCTCTGCTGGATAAATTTATAGGGGCAAGATGGTATCTTTCTTTATGTAGTAGATTAAAAAACTAGTATTTTTCATCTCAAATTAAAGTGCCGACTTTCTTAGCAATTTGACCTCAGTGGTGTTTAATAGTGAGGTTAATGAATGCATAGAAATCTCGACTGACGAAGTTCCTCAAAGTTATATACGGAGTACATTTTTATTTAACTTCTGGATAATAACCACTACGATTTTGTTGATAGGTTCAACTGTTCAAGTTTGATCCTTTTGACATCATATAGTATTATAGTCTTTTCCATTTTCCACTTAATACTAGTGGCTGGTGCCTTGCCAAAATCAGCCAAATTTTCCATTTTGAATTAATCCTGTTCTAGAATATCCTATCTAATGCTATTGTCTTTCAAAATGTGCAACAATCGATTGATACTTTTACTTTTTTATTGAAGAGTCATAGAGATGAACAAGAGCCCAGAATTGGTCAGTGCAGCCAGCCAATAAATAATTCTAGCAGCCATGGAATCACAGTCACTGAGCTTGAGCATTTGTTGAAGCAAAAGACCTTCACTAGGTAAAGTCTTGGATGGGTGCCCTCATTTATGCTTATGCGACTCAACATTTGGATACAAGCGCTTTCTATTTTATGGTAGTTCACTACCAATATTTCATTCTAGTATCTTCCAATATGCTCTTGCATACTTGTTTTCCTACATCAATAAATCGAGAGACATATCTTCTGACATGCATTTTGTCTGTTCACTCTTAATGCAAAATTGGTAAAGTATGAGAGAGAAATAGATAGAGTGGGTAAAGTAGGAGAGAGAAAGGGAAAATGTGGACAAAAAAGGAGAGAAAGTAAAAAAGTGTGTAATAAATTGGGAGTAACTTTTCATTTTTAGTACGAGACTAATTTTGGTGGATGGATGGAAATGAAAAGATGAGGCTATTTTTTGTGGACGGAGGGAGTATTATTTTACTGCTCATTTTATGACACCATTACGACACTGTATTCCTTGGACATATTTTGACAATTGAGAGTTGATATCAAGTGCTGTAGTTGAGCAATTGGATGATATTTTTTGTTTGTACATTAATGTGAAACACTCCTTTTGATATCACTATTTTAGCATCCAATTTCTAACGTTCATATTGCCTGATGTGTTACTCTGTTTTGTGTTGATGCTGTGTATGCGTATAATAATTAATCCCAGATGGTGAGTTTCATCAAAGGTTGGACATTATTATTAATGTGTCATTACATTGACCACTTCCTCATTGACTTTGAAGTTGGTTTATGCAGGTCTGAGATTTCCTATCTGGCAGAACTTTTGCAGTCACGAGCTGCAGAAGTTTCTCCTGGGGATGCAAACCAAATCAATGTAGTGTCTGTCTTAGCTTCTAGCAGGCAAAAAGAATTTGGAAGCGGTATATCAAAAGGAAACAAGAATGATGGGATTGAGTCATCGGCTATAATGCTCACTCCTAAAAACAATTCAAAAGTAAGATAAACTGTGTCAAATCTAATCATGCCCACTTTTATTGTGGTCCTCCCCATTTTCAAGAGCTTAATAAATTATCATTACCCATTAAAATGTCATCAGGTGCTTGAGAATGATATTGTTTCTCCAGCTGAACTTGCTAAGTCTTACATGGGAAGTAGGGCGTCACAAGTTTCTCCATCATTGCTGGGAATGTGCAATCAACTTGGTAACTATGGCACATGGTTGCTTGCTGATACACTTAATCCTCCAAAGTCACCTATTGTGTCACGGGCTAGGAGAAGTTCTGTTGGCCTGAGTGCTACAGAATATGTTTATATAACCCCACGATCCGGAGGCAGATCGGCTATCTACCCCATGGCTCGCACTCCATACTCAAGAGTTCATCCAACTTCCATATCGAAGGTTCACCTATACTATTTTATTGCAAAATAATGCTTTTACTTTTCTATGGCTCTCTCTTCCATAATGCTCTATTCGTTTCAGAGAAGTGGAAACAACAGTAGTGGTTTTACTGGGCCATCAACATCAACGTCATCCCTTTCTCCACTGGAGAATGATGGAAAATTTGACTCTCGGCTGGGAGTAAGTGTGGATAATGACTTCTTTTTAATTGGAAGATTGGTCTTTTACTATTCTTGTAAGATGTCTTCAGCTGTTCTCATGGTTCCTATTTTGCTTGCCAGACCTTAAAGCGTAGAAGTTCAGTGTTGGATGCTGAGATTGGCTCTGTTGGTCCTATTCGCAGAATCAGACAGAAATTGGATTTATTGGCATCTAGATTTCATCACACTGCTCATGGAGTGGGAGTTGGCTCGCATGCAAAGCAGAAGCCTCAAATGAATGGGGAAGAAAGGAACAAGACCTTGAAAAATAGTGGAGAAAATGAGAATGAGAGTGTTCCAAGAACCAGTTATGCTCATATTCCTTCCAAGTCTAAAGAAGTTGCTGCCAAAATATTGCAGCAACTTGAAAAGATCAGCCCAAAGGAAAAATCGCCAGGGTCAAAGTTAGTGGCAATGCAGGAGAACTCATCTTTAAAGTTGTTCTCGAGTAAGCTCCCTGGACATGCCCTCTGGAGCATGGAGGATGTAGGCACTTCAAAGTTGCTATTGAATGCCCCGGATGATCTTAAGTCTGGGAATCAGACCAATAACACACTGCCTGATGTTCACGAGTCTTCTCCCCGACAGCAAGGGAAAACAGAAGGGAATAATCCCTATGTTTCCTTTATTCCTTCTGGCAGATGGAACTCTGTTCTGAACAATGATTCTGCAGTGTCCTTGAAGGCTTCTACTCCTGGCCTAGGAGCTGGTGGTTCTGTTGTGAAGTATGGAGCATCCCAGAATGGAGCATCCCTACCTCAAAAGAAGAGAGCTTTAAGGATGAGTGCAGAAGAGGTACACATTGTTTAGTTCTAGTTTTATGGATGCATGCCATATATATCCGTCTTGCCCATATTTAAATTATATTTGTCAATGTTAGCATTTTTTTACAGTACTAAAGCTGGTGCAGTATATTTTATTTTCTGAAGATTGTAATCTGCTGGCTCTATTCAGAGCTGGCTTGTATACATCGTATATTATCTGATTTTCTTACATCTTTTCACTAAATATCTATCAATACAATTAAGTAACTAGTTTAATAGTTCTCTCTTATATATCCATCGCTGTATCTTGCCATTGTATTCATTGTGGTGGAATTTTCTAGGGTTCCTTGGAGCTTGCTGATGCAGAGCGCAATAGACGTGCATCTAGATCTTTATCCGATAATAAAGGGCCTTTTGAGTACTTGCACAACAAACCTGCTGGAGATGCCAAAACCACTTCCCAGTCGGAAGATAACTCATCTATGGGACTTAGTTCGAGGAGTACTAGCGAACTTACCTCTGGGGCAGTCACTTTTGAAAAGGGGACTAGTGTCATTGCCTTCCCTGCATCAGAAGGAAAAAATGCTGCTGATTTACAATCTCAAATTCTTGCTTCATCAGTTCCTGCATATGATAAGCCTAAGGAAGCAAATAGTTCTCATTTGTTCAGCTTCAGCTCTAAAGCTGCTGATAATTCTCCTTCATTTCCTTCTGGATCCACCGAAAGGGCTGAATCCGCTGAAAGATCAAGCAGGTTAGTTGTTTTGTATGATATGCATCACAGTCAAGTTTTTGCGATTGTCTCCCATCTTAATATTTTTTATGCATGTTCAGCTTGGCCAATACTTCGATATCTGTTGGCTCTGAAGTCAGAACTTCTGATTCAGAGACAGGATTTCATATGAAGCCTGGAAAAGTGGTAGATACTAATGGAAAATGTGATGATGGTTCTTCTGCGGCATTAACTGGGCCACTTGTTTCAAGATCTCCTCCACTATCTTTTCCTGCAGCTTCTTTTGGTGATATGCATTCGACATCCACGGGTAGTGCTCCCCCGTTTACCTCTTTGACCAGTTCTGCTAACTTTCTCCCCACTGGTGGCAGTACCAGCACAGCAGTCCCCTCTAGTGGAAGCATTTTTGGAGGTGCAGAAAAATCTCTAGGTTCAGGTGGACTTCTTTTCAAATTTGTTTCTTCTGTAGATCCACCAACTACATTATCAGGAGCACCAGAAGCTAGCGTCTCTGAGACAGCAGATCAGAGAACCAAAATCGACATCAATCCAAATTCTGGCACCTCAAGTAGCTCATATTCTACTGTTGCAGCAGCAACAACTGGCTCTACTAATAGCATTTTTAAGCTTAGTTCTTCTTTAAGTAATTCAACGGGAAGCAGTCTTCAAAATTCCAACTTTGCTATTGCCACTAAATCTCCAGTTTTTGGTGCTAGTACCATCTCACAGGGCACATCATCAGAGTCTGTTCCGTCTGCATTAGTTCCAGCACATAACATGAATACTGACTCTTATCTTGGTTCAGTGCCAACTCCGAGCATCAGTATGGGTTTTAGTTCTTCGACTTCCACATCAAATACCACCTCTCTTGTCTCTGATGTTGGGCCAACACCAAGTTTATTCAGATTCGGTGCAACTTCGGCTGCTGTTTCAGAAGGATCTACTGTTAGCTCCAGTGCTAGTGCAACGTCTAGTGCATTCAGTTTTGGTTCATCTTCTTCGACCACTGCAGTCTGTTCAAACAGTGCTCCCGCCACACCAGTATTCAGTTTTGGTGGTACCACAGTTTCTTCTGAACCGATTAATACAACTAGCTCTTTCAGCAGTTACACATCTGGTATATTTTCTGTTTCCTCCTCGACAGCCCACACAGTTAGCTCCACTAGTATGGCATCTAATGTCTTTGGTTCTGGTTGGCAAAGCAAAAAATCCCCATTATTTGGTTCTCCACTTTCTGCCGCTCCCCAATCCTCGGGATTTTTATTCTCTGATTCTGCTAATGCTGCACCACCCATGGCTTTCAATGCATCCAGTGGTACCTCGTCGGGTCCGATTTTCTCATTCACTAGTGCATCTGCTTCCCCGTCTCCACCTGTGCTTGGTAAGTTGCCAGTTGGTGGTGGTTTTGCAGCCTCTCCTGGGAATAACGATAAGATGAGTGCAGAAGACAGCATGGCTGAGGATCCAGTGTCGTCATCTTCACCTACTCCTGTATTTGGCCAAGCATCTGCTTCCCCTGCCACACCTACCTTTGCATTTGGATCGGTGGGTCCACCACAAAACAATCCGTTCATGTTCAACAGCCAGCAAAATCAAGTACCCCTACAGAGCCCGTCTTCCTTCAACGCTGGAGGCAGCTTTTCACTGGGAAGCACGGGAGGTGACAAGTCAAAGCGGAAGATTGTGAAAGTCAGTAGATTGAAGAATCGGAAGAAGTGAAGATGTACACAATTGAATGAGGTTAGTGGTTGGATTTTATTGTAATAGATTGATTTGTTTTTACTTGTTAGTAGTATAGCAAAATTTTGATAGGCAACTAGTGTTACACAGTTTGTCCGTTGTAGGAATAGTGGTGGTAAACCTCACGTGTTGAGCCTTGTAATTGTGTAATTGACATGGCTTTGTATGTACCATAATGGAAAAATATTCAGTTGTCATAGCCTAAGGCAAACCCTTCCCGTGATCTATATTTGCGGATGTGATGTAAATGCACTCGTTTTGAAAAAAATTACTAATAAATAGTTAAAATAGAGTGAGAGAGAATAATGTAGAATAAAGTCTTTTATGTTTCTTATTTTACTTTTTTACCAATTTAACTATGTATTTATCATCATTTTTTTAAACCGAGAAGAAATGTGCAAACACTACAATAGAAGGTGTACATATTTTCGCAATTTGTGCAGGGTCCTGTTTTAACGTTTTAGGATTAATTTGAAGAGAAGGACGCTGCTTGTTATTGGTGTGATGAACTTCGTCCGTTCCAAAAAAAATTGAGTCGTATTCCTTTTTAATCCGTCCAAACAAGGTTGATTTATTTCATTTTTTAACAAAAGATAAAACATCTAATCACTATTACTTTATTCCATCATTTACTTTATTCTCTTTTATCTTTCCTACTTTTTTCATCTCTCCTATTTATTTAATATAAATTCTTAATCTCCGTGCCTAAAAGTTTTGTCTCAACTTTCTTGGGACGGGGGGCATGTACGATTGGTATACTTCATCTGTGCACAAAAAATAGACTAGTTTTATTATTTTTGGGTGTTCAGCAAAATTAGACTAAGTCTAAAAATGGAAACTTTTCAATCAATACTAAGTTATTAACTATACAAATCATTCTAAATGTGAACCCCACAATCCACTAACACTCATTCCACTATCTTTTTCCTCCATCTATCTTACTTTACCAATTATACATTAAAATTCATGTCATTTACAATCTTGTCTATTTTTCGTGGGAACTTGTCTCTAGTCAATTTCTTTACGAAATAATTATTATTCTTATAATATTAGAAAATAACACGAATTGCTGATTTGGGGATATTTTTTATTTAACTTAGATATGTATACTAACTTAACAAGAGAGCATCCACATCCATGCTCTTGCCAAGAGTATGGATGTGAGCATTGACCCACTTTTATTTATATTTTACTCTCCGCTCTTCGACAAAAGCACAACACTCACATCCATACTCTTCTGCAAGAACATGCTCAAGGGTCCCACCATTCTATTATTCAATTTAAATACTTCAATTACTAAAAACATTTTCACAATATTAAAATGCATTAAAAATATCCGAAATACAATTAGAAATTATTAAAAAAATTAAAATTACATAATTAAATTCATAATAAAAAAATTAAAGTATGAACGAGTGATAATTTGATGTAAAGAATTGATGATGTATGTGGGTATTTATAAATGATTTTGAGATATTTTTTTAAAAAATATATTCAAAAAATATTGAAAAAAACTGTAAAAGACTGCTATATTTTCAGGAATCCAAAAATATTAATTTTTCTTTTTTTGAATTATTTTTATTTTTTATGAATTTAAAAAAAATAAATTTAACGGAATAAAAACGAGCCCAATTAGGAGGCGCCACGTAGGCATGCTCTTCAGCACAGCGGTGCTCTTGCTATCGAGCACGGCCGTGCCATCGGCAAGAGTACAACGACGAGCATGGTACTCGATGCGCCGACGGCTGCTCTTCCCCAAGAGCACCGCTGCCGATGCTCTAAATGATTTAAATTGCTTGAAAGTTTGTTCGAGCACACGGTAGTGTTCATGGGTAAACTTGTTATGTTTATATTATTTCTTAATTTAATTGGAGATAATTTTTAAAAATATCAAACTATAATTATTGTGAATACAAATAGTTTAAACTTTAAAAGAAAATACTAGTACTCCATAATCCATATTCATATATTGAAAATTCGAAGTGAGATACGACGTGGTTCTGAGAACGGTAAGATTTAAAGCAGCAGGGCAGGGCAATTTGTCAGCGATTGAGAGAGAGTAAAAGCGCGATGAGGTGAGGAAGGCTCCGCTCTAGTGTCGCCGCCTTTTTCGTCGTACACTGTCATTTCAATTATTGTACGCTCCCTCAAAGAGGTCTCCAAGATGACTCCACCTCCGGTATCCAATTTTTGATTGAATACGACGAATCATACATTCACTTACAAATTACCTCTACTTAAAGTTTGTTGGCAAGACGAGGTATTGCAGTATGTATTTTGTGTTCCAGTTAATGAACTTTCGGCTGGGATTGGGAACTATCATCTTCAACCTATGAAATAAAGCCAAACATATCCTTATATTTTTCACTTCATTTTTTAATAACTTTATTTACTATATTTCACTTATTCACTATATTTCACTCTTAGGGTTATTCATAAAGCCAAACATATCCTTATTCACTATATTTCACTCTTAGGGTTATCTAGTGCATTGGCATGCATATCCACAAATAGCTTTTCTAAATGCATAATGGATCAGGACATTACAGTTCCACTAAAGCTTTTTTGAACAATTGCTTGCATTTGATCACTCCCCTTGAAAGTAGATAGTAGTACTATCTTTCATGATTGTAAGTCATAATATAATCTGTTGGTGTTACGTTGGATTTGATCACTTTCGTGCCTGGTGTTCCTCAATAGTTGGTCGGACCTTTTTCTATCCTGCTGATATTTGTTTGTGTTTTTCTTAAAATGAGATGGTGTTCACCTGTAGATACCTTTTTTGGATGAAAAGATCCGGGATGCTCTCCATAGCTATATTGAAGAGCGTGGAATAAACGAGAGCCTATTTCCATTTCTGCAAGCTTGGGTTTATGTGAAGGATCACCGCAATCTCCTGCGATGGTTCAAAACTGTTGCCACTTAGCCACCAAGGAACCCTACAGGAATAAAGAATTTCTCAGTGTGGTCTTTCTCAACTTCGGCAAACGATGTTGATGGGAGATTTGCTTCTTCAAACCACACCACATCTGAAAAGAAAATATATTATCTTTTAAACTAGACTTTATAGTATTTCTTTGGTATTAACATCGTTTTGATTTGAAGGTATCATTTCTCAGTGATTGGCACATGGCTTTAGCATATTCATATATAAATGTTCTGATTTCTGTGATAGTGGGTGGTCGATTAACGAGATATTATGTGGTTCATGTGTTGTATATCACATTCTGTTTTTATTGATTGGAACTATTAGCGCTGACTTTTTAAATTTCAATATGTACTAACATTTGTTATCCATTTGCTATTAATGCTGTAAGTGCAGCCAAAATGTTATGGTGTTATTTTATTGTTTCTTTGTGGATATATGATGTTCATTTGATATGAGAATAAAATCATTAACACTTGTCACAGTAATTCCAAAGATCTTAGGGTTAGTTTGGTTTATAGAAATGAAATTGGAATTGGAATTCGAATTAGAATTGAAAAAGTTACTACTATTTCAATTCTAATTCCTTTACTATTTGGTAAAATGAATTAATTAATGAAAATTGAATTTGAGAGAATTGTATGCGCAAGGCATCGTGCTCAAGTCATCCGCTAAGACGCTGGCACTTCACTAGAAGTATGAGGTATACTAATTATTTATAAGGATGTTTAAATTCTATTTGGATTTAATAATTAATAAAGTGCCCGTGAGTTTTTACTGAGGTCATTGCACGATTTTGAAAATAAAATAAAAATAATTTGTATGAATATATACGTTGGGTATATAAATAAATTATGAGAAATTGGTCTCTAAAACTATAAACTTTGCCTAAAATTTGATATTTCTCATGAACTTTAAAACTGGTATATAATATCACAAATTTTGCACTTTGTTTGGTATTTCCCACGACACGTCTATTACTATATTTGACTAATTTACGAGATTTTTTTTATCATACTTGACACAATTAAATCAACGTCGTTTTCAACGTGACTTTTTATTCTACATGTTATGAACTTAAAAAGTGGTTTAAAATGTCATAAAACGTATCAATGTTGCCTATAAAAAAATAAGATTTTGATGAAAATATCTTATTTGAGTGACTATAGGAAATACCAAACAAAATGCAAAGTTTGTAATATTATATACCAATTTCAAAGTTCATGGGAAATACCAAAATTTAGGCAAAGTTTATGATTTTAGAGATCAATATCCCATAAATTATTCTGGGCAAGTGTATTCTCAAAGCACATTAGAATTTAAAATGTCATTTATTATCAGAGTCATGATTAAAATGAGTACGTACCAATTCAACTATATCTTATTATTATTATTATTATTATTATTATTATTATTATTATTATTAAAATTTTATTTTCTTCTAAGAGAAAGTCAACCGTGCAATTACTCTTTCTCAATGCAAAGTGTTTGTGTGAGAGACGCCTCTCTAGTCTCTACTTATGGATAAATTTCATAAAAACACAGATTCTGCCAACACAAAGCTATCGTGGCTCGAAGGAAATAAACCACAGTTTTGAACAGAGGGGAAGCAGAATTTATTCCGGATGCAGATTCACTTTAAATTTAAATTTAAATTTAAAGTTTAAAGATTAATGTTTAAATGATGAAATGCAAATTAAATACTAGTGTCTAGTACTCCCTCCGTCCCGGGCTACTCGCTCATTTCCTTTTCGGCTCGGAGATTAAGGAATGAGTGTATAGGAAAGTCAAAAATGACGGCTGTAGGTGAAATTTTTTACTAAAAATGGAAAGAGTGCAAGTAACTTGGGACGCCCAAAAAAGAAATAAGTGCGAGTAGTGCGGGACGGAGGGAGTATTATACACCTATTTATCACATGTCATTGTCAAAAATTATCAACTACTCCCTAAGAGCATCTCCAATGCCGGCGTCAAAATCGCGACGCCGATTTTTCGCCGACGCCGGTCCTGACGCCGAACCATTGGAACCGGCGTCGGCGAAATCGGCGTCAAAATCGGCGTGGCCATGCCGATTCGCGCGATGACGCCGGTTCCGACGCCGATCCTCACGGCGCCATTGTGGGTCCCGGATCGGCTTCAAACCGGCGTCATATTTTATTTTTTATTTTCTTTTGAAAACACTATATATACGCGCTTTGAACGTCATTTTCATTCGCACCACTTATTTTAACGAGTACTCTCTCTACCTTACTTTCTGTACAAGATCAATTTAAGAAATGAGTAATGCCGGTGGTAGTGGTGGGGATGCGGATGAGTACGAGCGTATGCTGAACGAAGAGCTAGATGCCTATACGAGCCGTGAGGTTGATCGATGGATGCAGAGTTATATGCAGCCGGCGGCACCTCGCCCACGACCAGTTGTCCACCGTCGACAAGTGGTTGATCGTGATCATGAAGCTGCACATCAGCGCCTGTTCACAGATTACTTCGCAGAGGAGCCGCGTTTTAACGCCAACCATTTCAGGCGTCGTTTTAGGAAGAGGCGGGACTTGTTTATGCGTATTGTTAACGCTTTGGAGCAGCGATATCTGTATTTCCGCTTCAGGCACGATGCGGCTGGCAGACCCGGCCACACCCCTATTCAAAAGTGCACTGCGGCAATCAGGCAGTTGGCCTACGGCACCGCGGCAGACATGTGGGACGAATACCTCCACATCGGTGAGACAACTGCCATCGAATGTATAAAGTATTTCTGTCAGGGCGTGATCGAAGTATTCGGTGATCAGCATCTCCGAAAGCCTACCCCGAAGATTGCCGGAATCTGCTGCGGATGCACGGGGATCAGCATGGGTTCCTGGGAATGTTAGGCGTACAACTGACTGATTGGGCCAACGACGATAATGAGGCCGGTCCAAGCCACGGCGTCGCCACCGCCAACGTACGAGGTGGGGTACCTCACGATGAAGAAGCCAACCTCCAAGCACATGCCGACATGCTGAAAATTGTCACGGAGGAGAGCTGAAAATTGTCACTCTTCAAGATAGAGAGGGGGATGAAAATTTTGATAAAAAAATATATCTTTCTGTCTCCTTTATTCTCCTATTTATATTAAGTCACATATTGGGCACAGTCAGAGATCTATGGAAGAATTTGGATATGGCCTCCCTCAATTAGCTTTTTTACTAATTAAATTGAACCCACAATTTAATATAAGCTTATATTGGAATATTACGAGCAGCCACTACAGATGTAATATTGCACTGCCCATCCGAATCCGAAATTACAAGTATTCTGGGTTTCCATTTGTTTGTCATTTATTTCCCGTGCTTAAGATAGAAACATCCATTAATTAATTAATGTCTGCTATGAACTTAATTAATTAATATATTATTAACTCCAAGAGTGGACTTAACAAGAAACAATTATTCATTATTCATGGAGTAATCAAACTCCAACTAGCTAGGTTTCGAATAATAAAACCTTGTTTCGAGCTCCTCTTGTGGATGTTATCAAACGAGACTCACCTCGCGCACGATTCAACATAATAGCAATCCTAGCACCGCTAGATATTAATCACCACTACCCAATATACCAGGATCGTTGGGTTACGAAAAACCCGCACCTATTGGTAAGTCAAAGTAGTGCATGATCAATATCGTATGCTCAATGCTAACGTACATTGATTAAGAAATTAATTATTAAGACCTCGTCTTTCAGTAGATAGCATAAAGACTCGTCTTGCCGTTAGATCCAATTCAGTGCTATACCAATGTCATCTTATTTCAGTAAGACTTAGAAATATGCGGACTGACATTGCAACCTTTCACGATATGAAGTCTAGGCCTATCTAGGTTGTGAAAATTTTATTTTTCTTTGTTCAGAACTGACCGTGTTACCTTAAAGTGGACGACGCCCACAACCGGTCTACTAAAACAAAGACTTAGACTTAGTTACGTTGCTTATATATTTAATTATGCAATAAACATCCATTAAATGTAAAACATAACAACATTATGACAAAAATAATCGGTTGCATTCATTGGAAAATAAAATATAGAGTTTTACAGTATTCAATCACTCGAGAGGTGATTTCTAGTATACAAACCCTAACAGAAGGTCCCAGTCAGGTTATGTATTTACCATGTTTGGGTCAGCCATCAGCTGGAAGTCCAGCCTCCAGAATGTTGTTGCACTGTCAACAACAGAGGCTGAATACCTTGCCTTGATAGCATCAGTTAAAGAAAATTTCTGGATAAAGGGATTAGCTGCAGAGCTTGGAGTTGTCCAGAAATCTATACCTATTGGTTGTGATAATAACAGTGCAATTTTCCTTGCAAAGCACCATGCCTTCCATGAGTGAAACAAGCATATAGATGTACGCTTGCATTTCATCAGAGAGAAGATAGAGGAAGGTGAAGTTGAAGTATTCAAGGTGGATACTGCTATCAACCCAGCTGATATGTTGATTAAAGCATTGCCAAGGGAGAAGGTTGGTCTCTGCAGAAGATTGATTCTTTTGCAGGAAAAAGTTGGAGCTGATTGAGCAAGGTGGAGATTTGTGGAGAATGCTCAAATAGCTCAACACTTAGAAACTAGAGGGAAAGCTTTTAATACATGTTTAAATCCTGACCCTTGATTTGGTTTTAATAGAGAGATTGATTGTTAGCCGTTGGATCAACTGTTAGTTGATAAATCTGTTTTTCCCCTTTCACTTTAATTAGGGCTCGATTTTCAGCTGAGAGAAGTGTGTGATTCAGTTGTAAACTCTCATCTTGTTCAATAAAATTCTCTCCAAGATTTCTCCATTGTTCTTGTTTTTTTCGCATTTCGATTCAACATTTAACCGATTAAGAATATAGTAATAAAAAAATAGGTTAAATGCTAGTAGTAAAAGTTTCAAGAATTTGGGAATCTTTTAAACTTTGGACATGTTTCATAAGTTGTCGGAATAATAACACAAATTTCCAAAATTTGTCGCAAAATTTACCTACATCAATCTCCAGGGTTAAAATATATAGAACAATAAAATTACTTTCTTCCCTTAGTTTTGAATAGATACTATGATTATTAATCTTTTTTTCCTCATTCTTTGCGTCAAAATTATTTAGAGGCAAAAACTAAACTAGTTTTATCGTTCTATTTTACTAATAATTTACCAATACTTTAAAATTTAAAATTTGTTTTTATAAATTTAAATCTGAAAAATAATTAAATATTTTCAAAATATTCGTTTATATTTTTTAAGAGGTGTGTAAACAATCATACTATGATTCGTTAGTATCACTCTATTAAATGTGTATGCAGTGATACAAATATTAATAAAAAAAATGTTGATATTGTAATAATATAAACATATGTGATAAACGAGAATCGAATTTTATGTTTTTTAGCAAGTATCCCTAAAATTCTGAATTCTGAATATTTTGATTTCAATGAGTTATCCAGATACGACTTTAAAATAACTAAAATTTTAATCAAGGATTGGTGATCCTAACATTCATGGATCCTAACAAAAGTTTAGCAGAAAATGAAAAGAAAATCCATTACATTATTATATAAAATAAGGATGGTATAAAGTTGGAAAACTTTGTTCAATACATGTGGTCGGTTTGATATTTGTATATTGCATTAAGTATCGAGTTCGAAAGAACAAAGAACTTTAACATGTGGCTCAAATTTGTTGCTTTAGAGTTGCATCAATGTATGTGCATTTCCTCTGGATTTTTTTGGTTCTCATCGTAATTAATTGAATATCTTAAAATAGTGCAATAGGTCACCCCATTAGATTATTGCACTCTTCTCCAATAGTAGTTTATAAGTATAACATTTTATTTAAATATGAATTTGGGGCCATGAAGAATATTAGGTATGAGTGCATGACATGTACATGTAGGGAAATGAGATATACGCCATGAAACTGATTAGATTGTTCTTGATTGGCACAATTGTCATCTTTAACGAAGATGGCAAAAAAGTTGCTAACAAATAATGAGGTAAATACAAATTGAGAGAATTCTCCTACCTTTTGATACCACATACTTACGTACAACAATGTACTGTAAATGTTATTTTAAGATGATTTTATTGCTAAACTACAAAAGTAATTATGATAAAATAATCCCTAATAATCAATTTACTAACAAATATAAAAAAAAAGTAATGACCTTGATTCGGTTCATTTATTATCCTGTCATGAATCATGATTATTTAAGTCAACGTTCAACGTATTTAAGTTTAAGAGCATGCGCAGCGGTGGCGTCCGTCGCCACCGCCGTCCGCGCCAGCAAATAAGTAATGACCTTGATTCGGTTCATTTATTATCCTGTCATGAATCATGATTATTTAAGTCAACGTTCAACATATTTAAGTTTAAGAGCATGCGCAGCGGTGGCGTCCGTCGCCACCGCCGTCCGCGCCGCTTGCACGGACGCCATCCGCCGCCGCTGCGCTCGTGCCGCTGGCACGGCGCTGCTCGATGTATCGAGCACGTCCGTGTCAGCGGACGCACACGTGGCGGCACGGGATTGGGCAACGGCGTAGCCGTTGCATTCAAACTTTTTTTTAAAAAAAATCGGTATTTAATTATAAATAATGCTAAAAAAAAATTTTCCAAATCCCAAAAATATGGCCGTTTTTTTCCGGTTTTTTCTGAATTTTTTTTATTTTTTTTTCCAAAATCATCTATAAATACACACATTCATCGACGTTCGTGAAGACGCTCCACAACCCGCACGACCCGGGACGGGTTCTTTTTGCGCAGCGTCAAGAGTCAGCGCGGAAGGACGTCGAAAGAGCCTTCGGGGTCCTTCAAGCTCGATTCAACATTGTGAAGGCCCCGGCTCGGCTGTGGTACGTGAATAATATCGCCGACATCATGTTCACGTGTATTATATTACACAACATGATTATAGCCGACGAAGGGCCGAGGGCGGCTAGCTTCTACGACGAGGACGAAGCCGGAAGCTCAACAGCGAGGTCTCCCCCACGCCGAGGCGAGCATACGACGGTTGGCCAGAGGATCGAGACAAGACACACAATGCGCGATACTCGAATCCACAATCAAGTAAAAGAAGACCTAATCAACCACATGTGGGCGAAATTCGGCAACGAGTAGTGGTTTTTTTAATTTTTAGGATTTCAATTATGTAATTTTTAATTTTTAGGATTTTAATTATGTAATTTTTCATTTTTAGGATTTTAATTATGTAATGTTTAATTTTATTTGTCATTTGTAATATTTATTGTGGTTTTTAAATGAATTTTAATATTATGGAAATGTTATTGTTTAATTGAATTTTAAATTAATTATGCTCGTCCTTGCCGCACAGTTGTGGGTGTTGTGCTCTTACCAGAGAGCATGCATGAATAGTACCGCCCGGGCCCACAACCGTGCCGCTGGCAAGAGCACGGTTGTGGATGCTCTAATACTGCTTCCATCCGTCTATATTCTTGAATGACATGAAGTTTTGAAAGAAATTGTTAAATGAAATAAGTAGAGATAAAAAATAGTTGTATATTTTAATAAGAAGAGATAGAGATTTAACAAATATAAAAAATGTGAACATCTTTGATGAGAGAAACTAAAAGAAAATATGGACATCATGAGAGAGACTAGAGGAAGTATTTCTTAATAAAAGAGAATACGTAAGTGTTGCTGATTGGATTTGTCCACTATACCCATTATAAAAATACTTCTAAGTTCACAACAATATTACTTTGCTCTCTGTATTAGCATTTCATTTTAAATTTAATAAGTACGCGTGTGTTTAACAAATTATGTACTGTAGAAGATAATTTTTATTTTCTAACTCGGCCTTTTTTGCATTTGAAAATAAACTTGTTCTTCTTTGCACGTAGTATAAAACAATTAAGTGCACAATGGCACAAATTTTCACCAAATTTTATCTTTTAAAAATTTGGTATAGGGTGGACAAATTAAAAAGATTTGGTTGGATATAGTCCCCATTAAATATGAAATATTTTATTTTCGGCACGAGATTTTATATAATGTTGTTTTTTATTTGATAATCCAAAAATTTCAAACCATAAAGTAATGGTGAGGTAGAGTGTAAAACAACATTAGAACAAAATCGGTCCAACCACAAGAAGAAGAGCAGACAAACAATGTCTACAAAACAAGAGCTAAGTTAACCCAAAGAGAAAAAAAATAGTGTTATTTTATGAGTTAATAAAAAGAGAATAAAGTAAGAGATAGAAAAATATAGAAATAGTGTTGTTTTCATTTTTAGAAACATTTAATTTTTAATAGGACGAAAAGAATAGTAATCAATATCGTTGGCACAATGCCCATGCTACAGCATCAGTCGTCACCATATTTTGCACCACAAAATGTGCACTTTTTGAAAAATAAATTCATTCAATTCTTGATTACAAACATTTTAGAAAAGTAAAATAAATATTAGTAAGTCAGAGGAAATTAATAGAACTCTTAAGAGAATTTGTTACACCACATTTTATTTAAGTCATATACATAAAATACTATTTCTTCCGTTCAACAAAAATAGAGACGCTTTCTTTTTTCGTCCATATCATAAAAATAATTTATTTATATTTATGGAAAGTTCTCATCGACTCATTACATATATATTAAATTATTTACACCTACACCACTAGAACCCATCATTAATTAAATGAGTACTAATAATAATATGAGTCTCATTATTTTCTAACACTATTTTAACCACACTTCTCCTCCCATTTCTTATTTTTACCAATTATGCATTAATTTTCGCATCGTCTCAAATGTCACTGTTTTTATGATCCTATTTTTACCGGGCACAGATTTTAAGAAATCTTTTTATAAAACAGTGTGCATGTTAGTCATAAAGGAACTCGATTTTAGAAGATTTTAACATGCACAATGTTTTGTTTAGCTTTTTATAATTATAAGTTGGTTAGGAATCCCTCCGAAAGATTGACAAAAAAAATATGTATGTCCATATATCGCATTATTATTTAGTCTATTTGGGATATCCACGATAATGTATTTTTCAAGAATTTTAGTCGAATACTGTAAAAGAAAAGACTTTTATGGCATCTTGGTTGGTGAAAGGCTTAAGCTCAAACTTTTCACTCCCACCGAGCTAAATGACTAAGAGCATCTGCATCGGTGCTCTTAGCTAAGAGCAGGCGCCGTGCCGATGGCGCGGCCAACGCCCTGCTCGTCGCTGTGCTCTTGCAGACGGCACGAACCTGCTCGATAGCAAGAGCACCGTCGTGCCGACGACAAGAGCACGAGCAGCCGACGTGACATGCTCTGATTAGCCGTGGGTTATCATTTTTTTGTTTTAAATTCAAAAAAATCTGAAAATTTCAGATTTAATAAAAAAACATTTTCCCACTTCCTAATAAAATATGTCCATTTTCTCCACACTTTTAATTTATTTTTCATTATTTTTACCCCAAAATTCACACTTTCATCTATAAATATCTCCATTTCAACACAAAAAATCACACTACACCAAACAACTCTCTCAATCTCAATTTTTAAAATTTGAATTATGTAATTTTTAATTTTTTAGTACCATGTAATAGTATTTCGGGTATTTGAACGCATTTTAATATTGTGAAAATAATTTTAGTAATTGAAGTATTTAAATTGAATAATAGAATGGTGAGACCCTTGAGCATGCTCTTGCGGAAGATGTGGGTGTTGTGCTCTTGCGGAAAAGCAGAGAGTAAAAAATAAATAAAAATGGGTCTGGGCCTACATCCATGCTCTTGCCTAAGAGCATGGATGTGGATACTCTAATAATCTTTAGCCAAGTCTCCACTTGTGTGATCTTCTGTGCTAGTCGTTTTTGGGTTTCTAGATACGGTGTCTTGCTTGTTGGGTTGTTGGTTATGTTGTTGAGGTGTGGTGGTCGTGTGCCTTCTCCTAGTTCTTTATACGTTGATTGTTGGTTGTTGTCAATTTTGGTTTTTTTAATGAACTTTCTTGTCTGTCATTCTTCGTTGACTTTGTGCACTTTATACTTAAATAAAAAAATAATACTCCATCTCATTTCTAAAAATAGAAACTATTTTCATTTCAGGGAACTCACATACTCTATTTAGAAGGGTTTTTTTCCTATAAAGATTAATATGTTTTCGTTTGAGTTAATATTTACTACTCCCCTCCGTCCCTAAAAGTTTATCACACTTCTTTTCTGCACTCATTTTGTAAAAATAATACTAGTAAATAGTTAGAGTGGAGAGAGTCTAAAGTAAGAGAGAGAATAATTTAGTTAAAACTTTTCTCTATATTATTTCTCTCTTGCTCTACCTTCCCTCCAATTTAAGTATTTATTATTATTTTTACAAAACGAGTGCAGAAAAAAAATGTGACAAACTTTCTGAGAATGAGGGAATAATTTCATAAAAAAAAGCAAATATACATTTCAATCTATACGTTTTACAATCACACTTAGAATATATTTTCTTCATTAGCAATTTCATAGAATAGATTCATCATGACTGTCGAATCAAATTAACCCTGAGAACGACATTGTGTATACCATAATTTCCGGTTTATCATAAAAACAGAAGAAAAATAAAATACTTACCACGATAATTATATTTTGGCACAGGAATAATTTATTTACCATACTGTAATAAAGAATCCAATCAAGATTCTAATTAAACTGACTAGTGATCTTTTTCTGGTCTCTTTCATTAGATTTTGTTGAAATGATTTATGAAATACATTTAATTTGGAGTTCAGATTAAATATACACATATATTCGTTATTATATTTATTCTTTGTAATAGTATTTATTTCATCAACTATACAGAATATTAAATGCTATATATATACAGGGCCGTCCCGACAAAATCAGAGGCCCTGTGCAAAAATCTAAAATGAGGCCTACCACTATAAAAAAAAACAATGCATTTTAAAGCTATATGATAATTAAAGAAAAAAAGACAATGCATTTTAAAGAAATATACTATAGAAAAAAAGACAAATTGATGCGTTTGCGCTGCTCCCAATCGCAATGGCCGACGATGGCAGGCGCTGCAGAAGCGATCAACGATGGCTCTGGTGAGCTGGTCCCTGTTGCGGCGTTTGTCGATGAGGAACACCGAACACGAACAGGCGGCTCCCAGGTCTACGATCGGGAAAAGAAACCGATCAGAATTGGAGTCACGGTGCTAGAAAAAGGCCTGGGCGTTGCTATACAAGAGAAATAGCTTTGTTGGGCTGAAAAAATAGGAATACATGTATATGGGCTAAAATATTTCAGAGGCTCCTGAAAATTGGGGGTCCTATGCGGTCGCACAGGCCGCACGGGCCAAGGGACGGGCTTGTATATATATATATGATGTTAAATATATTCATGCGTTGAATCGCATAATTATTTTTCTTCGAAAGTGGGAAACATGAACTTGGAAGTGTCCCTTTCTTTACAATGAAATGTTATAAAGATAAAATTATGATGTTATATCTTTTGCTACCTCTTTCTTAATTCATTTTATTTTATGCTCTAAGTTTTTACTTGCCATGTTGATTGCAAGAACTTCTGAGATAATAATCATGATTTGTTCTAAAATAATGTTCCGAATTATTATCCCATTTAGTGCTTAAAGTGTATACTTCTCCAGAATATTAAGAGTTGTATTTATACAGTGATTGAATAGTATCGCATCGGATTCTCGACTTATGTTTCAGTATTTTTCATTATTATTAATATATCCCCTGTGAATGTATAATTTCATAGCAACAAGTACATGGAGCATAATATTAACATTGAAATGGATAATTTAATTATTGAAAAAGAATAATGTTGGGATTCCTTTTTAATTTTAAGTTCAAAGCTCTTTCTCTATATTCATTAAATGAATCTATATATATGCATTATACAGTTTCATTTAAAATTATAAATGCACCGTTCGTTCCAACACCTATCATGCTAGTCCCCAAATTGCACCGACAAAATAGCATGTTACTGTAATATTTTTGGAAACGCATCTTATTATTATTTGTATTATTATAATACTATAAGTATTTTATTAGTAGTATATTAAATTTATTCGCAAGTATATATGTTGCCAAAATTAATTGTAAACACACAATGTTTACTTAACTGTCCCTTGATGAATAATTAATGTAGGATTTGGAACATAGTAAAAGAAAACTGGAAATTTGCTGATTGAACAAGCGTTGAGTTTTATGTTAATGATTATCAGCCGGCCTCCACCGTTAACATTAATCATGCTACTCTAATTAACTAAACCCATACTAATATTGACTTTCCTTGCTAATTACCTATCTATTTATCTTCTCAACATCCAGTTGTTCCATGCAGGGACGGACCTAGTGTAGGCCAAGCCGCCGCTCCAGCTGGGGCTTGGCCGGTGCCGGTCCCTGTATCCTCATGGTCATGGCCGCTGCTGTGTATTTCTCTTTTACCATTTTTTACACACAGAAGAAAGGAGGAGAGAGGCGAAGGGCAAAGAAGTGGATTAATTAGAAAGTAATTTTGGTCATTGAATTTACAATGTGGGGTCCACTTTTGGTTAATGAATACTCCACGTTAGTAGTCCTATTAGTTGCAGCAAAAAGGCGATTCCGTCGCCTCGGCGGCCCCCACACTCCGGCCTGATATTATGTGAGGGGGTTTAATCAGGGTACGCAGTAGCCCGTTAAGGGGGAGGCCCTAACCCACTGGCTGCCAGAAGCCCATCTCCCAAGGCCTCATACTTGTGCCTGAGAGATGGAGGCGGCCCCCACACTCCGGCCTGACATTATGTGAGAGTGTTCAATCAGGGTACGCAGTAGCCCGTTAAGGGGGAGGCCCTAACCCACTGGCTGCCAGAAGCCCATCTCCCAAGGCCTCACGCTTGTGCCTGAGAGATGGAAGCAACTACACGACAGCAATGAGATTTGAACCCAGGCTCATTGCAGCAAGATCTGCCCCTTCGTTGCCAAATGCGCTACGCCCCTGCAGGCATTAGTAGTCCTATTAGTGTTTAAAAAGAAATGTGAATTTGAACCGTTTATTTTTGTGGAATAGTAATACTGTATGCTAACTTTTTGGGATTTATAGTTTAATACTGAATTTATGCATAACAGATTATTTTGTACATTTATCGTCATAATATCATAATTTATGTATATCTATTTTAATATAGTATATAAAAATATTGGTAGTCATTTAAATATTAAAATTTTGGTCAAATTCTATTTAATTTAAGTAAAATATTAGTATATCAAGAATTTTAAATTTATATAAAATATATATTTTCTTTTTTTCTTATTTTAATATAACACTATTATTTGAAATTCATTATATTTGTGTTTTCATCACTTTATAGATTTATAAAATAAATAAAGGAGGTAAGAATATTGAAATAATTGTTTTCAATATATATATTATTTTTTTTATAGTTTCAGCACCGGCTTATTCAAATGTCTGGTTCCGTCCCTGGTTCCATGAAAATTAATCAATGCAATTTGCCTTATCGGATATTAATAAAAAATCAAAACCTTATATCTTAATCATTAAATCCAAGTTACAGCTGTAAGAACCTCAATTAAATTCTAAGAAAAGAAAAAACATTAATTTCACTTTTATATAAAGTTAAAATATATGAATCCAATTTTGGTCGAAATCAATTTTACTAAATATGAAAGAATATATATGAAGCTCATATAATGTAATTAGAGAAATAGATAAGTCTGCCCGCACGGGCTTAACTCAGTTGGTTCCTGGGTGGTAGATTGTCCCTAAGCAGACAGGATCGAATGCTGGCAGCCGCAGTGGGTGAGTTTCACCACTGTGGTGGCTCCTTGTGTGCTGGTTACCAGTGTAAGTTCTGGTTACCAGTGTAAGTTCCTCCCACCTAATCCGCTGAGGTACCGTGTTTGAACCCCTCCATAGCGATGTCGGGTCGGGTTATGGGGGCGCCTGGGGTGAGCGAATCACGAGCGAATCACCTTTTGTCCCTAAGAGAAATAGATAAGAAAGAATCAAATATAAATATTTGAGTTGACAACTGCAATCGTGGCCTGTATTGTGATAATTTTCCATCCATCCCATCCGAAGCTGGAAAGTGTAAACTTTCTTTCGTCACTCTGATTTTATATTTCTACGCTTTTATATATAAGCGCTGCGCAGAGCCCTTCCTTAAATTGAAAAAAACTCAACAATGGTGGTGAAGTGAAGATGATGAAGTGGAGGCCGCGGCAATCGAAGAAATTGGAGGCGAGAATCACCGTTCATCGGCTCGAAAGCGGCGGCGGCGTGAAGCGCGACGATTGCTCCGGATATTCGGTTGAGATCAAATGGAAAGGGGCTAAAGGGATCTCTCTCAGGAAGAGCGTTAGAAGGAATTTCACAAAGGAGTTGTTGCTGAACGAGCTCCGAATTGTTCCATGGGACGAAGAATTCCGATGCTTCTGCGCTTTCTCGTCTAATAAGGACGGTCTCTTTCATCCTTGGGACGTCTCCTTCACCCTTTTCAATGTCAGTCCTCTCTCTTTCTCTCTCTCTCTCTCTTTTTTTTTTGTTTTTTCCTTTTTCTGTTAATTGATGTTGACTATGCAGGGGTCGAACAGGGTAGCCTCTGCATCCTTAAATCTAGCAGATTTCGATAAACAAGGGAGACACATCGATATTCCTCTTCATATCAATGCTTCTCTTCATGTGAGCAATTTTCACCCAATTTTTACTCTTTTTTTTTTCAAGGAATATTTGGTGAATTTGGTGTTTCTTCATGTAATGCAGCTCTCAGTCGTTCTAGTTGAATTGGGAAATGTCCAAGATCAATCTGAATCAGGGCCAAAGCCCATTCTCTTGTTTCCTCGATCTCCATGCTACGGAGATATGTTTTCCACAGAGAAACAAGATCTCTCCCTCTCCCCTTTGAAGGCCAGCCCCATGAGAATCAACATCTTAAAGGGGCTCTCCTCGTTCAGGCCTAAAAGAGACGAAGGCAGAGACGGGAGGAGCTCCGACAGGAGCGACCCTCTCGACTCCGATTCAGACGGCCACGCCTCCAGTGAGGAGGATTCTTGCGGCAGGATGTCCTTCAGTTATGGGAATTTGGCTTATGCAAACCATGCCGGAGCAGCAAACACGAGCGGTGGCAGCGACGACGAGGACTGGCTGTACTACACACATCGAACCAGGCCCGCGTCGTCGTCGCCCCCCGATGATCATCATCCGATGCAGGAGCAGAGCGCCAAGCGTCGTATTCTGCCGTGGAGGAAGCGGAAGCTGAGCTTCAAGTCTCCCAAGATGAAGGGGGAGCCGTTGCTGAAGAAGTGCTATGGCGAGGAAGGAGGCGATGACATTGATTTCGATCGAAGGCAGCTTAGCTCCTCCGACGAGTCCACCTTCACGGTATGATGCTTTCGATCATTTGCCTAATGATGGTCATAAATTTGTGCTGAATTCGTGTTTACCCTTGTGCAGAAAGACGGGGAGAGCTCCAGTGCTTGCGCCTCGGCCTTTGGAGACGATGGTTTCGCGGTTGGCGCCTGGGAAGATAAGGAGATCACGAGCCGCGATGGGCACATGAAGCTGAGAACGCAAGTTTTCTTCGCTTCAATCGACCAGAGGCACGAGCGTGCAGGCGGTGAGAGTGCTTGCACGGCTCTGGTTGCTGCGATCGCGGACTGGCTGCAGTCCAACGACAATGAGATACCGATCAAGTCCCAGCTTGACAGACTCATCCTTGACGGATCACTGGAGTGGAGAAATCTCTGTGACGACGAGGCATACATGGAGCGCTTCCCGGACAAGCATTTTGATCTCGATACAGTACTGGAGGCAAAGGCCCGGCCACTTTCTGTGGTGCCAGAGAGATCATTCGTCGGATTCTTCCATCCGGAGGGATTGGATGAGAAAGGGTGTGATTTTCTCCAAGGCGCCATGTCGTTTGACAACATATGGGATGAAATCTCTGCATCTTCCTCGGAGATGCCTACCTCGGCTCGCCCTCTCGTCTACATCATCAGCTGGAACGATCACTTCTTCATATTGAAGGTCGAACGAGATGCATACTACATTATTGACACTTTGGGTGAGAGGCTCTATGAAGGCTGCAATCAGGCCTTCATCTTGAAATTTGATACAGATTCCGCGATTCATCAGCTCACCAATAAGCAGGAAGATAAATCTGAACCAGAGCAAAATGAGGATAAGGAAGGAGGCTCTTCTACTAGTAACCTTGCAGAGGGAAAGAATGTGGAAGAATGGAGCGAGGTGAGCAGGGGCAAAGAGTCGTGCAAAGAGTACATCAAGTGCTTTCTGGCTGCAATCCCGATCAGGGAGTTGCTAGTTGACCTGGAAAAGGGGCTGCTGGCATCGACGCCTCTTCATCATCGCCTGCAAATCGAGTTCCATTACACCGAACACAGAAGGAGCTTCCGGAAGATAATACTACTAAGGAAACCATAACAATGGAAGCATCAGAAACTGAAAATCTGTAGAGATTAAAACCCTTTTCCAGTTATGTCTAATTTGCATGTTTCTACGGGAGAAGGTAAAGTGTGGTAAATGTGCACTAAGCTTAGTTTTGCCTTGCCTAACCTTTGGCATACACATGAATAACCAATTTTGGAAGAAATGGAGCATATGAGTTGAATACATATATTATCCTTGTTTATATACGAAGAAAAGAATTTCATTCCTACATAAAGTAGTATTACTTGTTATTAATGCATCTGAATGAGGCCCTCAGTTTTAGGTTTTGAGCGACAGTACTAAAAAAGAATGAAAGACTGCGATTGTCAATGTCATCCTATAGTATAACCAACCCAATGACTTTAGCAAACACATGTCAGAGTTGATGAGGGATACACGTTTGATAAATTATTCATCATTTTCAAAGATAATAGCAATGCAGTTATATATCTTGTTCATGTTTTAGATTTACAATAGTCAGAAACACTCACTGAAAAGAATTTGTAAAGACATAGATCAAGAGAACACATTATCTGGTTCGAGTGCCGAAACATAACAACTTTCCACCAAAAGAAGACCCCATCAAACACAACATGCATGCTCCATAGTTTCCAGCTTGATTGTCTCTTATATCAATATAGTAGCTCAACAACAAAAAAACAAAACAGCGAATGGAACAAATTTAGGGGTAGTGAAACATAGAGAAATGCGATACACAATTATGCTTAGATGGAGGTGAAAAGAGGTCAATTATCAGGACCTTAAAGCTGTAAAGGGACGAAGCGAATGGGGAGAGATGAATTTCGAGCTAGCTCATCCGGTTTTTAATAAAATACTCCCTCAACCCCTAAAGTTAGCAAATTTTGTTTGATTGGAAGTAAAGTTAGAGACAGAAAATAAATTTTGGGAATATGATTCTTAATAATTTTATTTTTCTATATTTAAAAAATTATCAAAATTTTAATTTTATATTTAATCCAAACACTAAACTAAAAATATAGTAATAATTAAATTTTCATTAATAATATTATTAATAATAATCATACAATCATTCATTTAAATATAAGCATATAGTTTGAATAATCAGATTTCTGTTTTTGTCATATAAATAGTAAATACTCCTAGTAAATAGTAGTACTAGTATAAAAATATGGGTCACATTCTATAAACTTTTTAAAACTGTTTTCTTTATACTTTTAAAGTCATGTCAAGAAATATAAAGTCATGTCAAGTACAAATAGGATAGAATTCACTGGAAGAAAGATAACCCCTTCCTTAGGCGGTACATGATTTTATGTGACTTTATTTTGTTTATTAAGTAAAGAGAATAAAGGAAAACAGATTGAACAAAATGAAATAAAGGGTTTTTATTTCTTATAAAGTGTAATCTTGATTGATATAATAAAAAAGGAAAATTGATCTTTAATGGGACAGAGGGAGTAATAAGTCTTAAATAAAAGTAGTCACTATTAGGCTGTTCTTTTACCACTTTTATACATACAGTACCTCACTAACATCCATAAATTTCATAATCCATAACATTTCAATAAATTGACTTGGTATCTCAACAGAAGTAGGTAGGGAAAGCGATGGAATTAAAATACAGTACACAAATTAGTCAGGTCAGATGAATTAAAAAAAATCAAATTTCAATCAATACATATCTTTTTTTTGTTTTTTCTTTCTTTTTTCTTTTGGAGAGTTGAATGAGGTATAATACACATCCACATTCACCTTGGGCGAATTCCGATGCAATATGAATGTGGAAGTGAGTCAGTCGGCGAAGATGAGGTTAGCGAGACGTAGTAAGGGCTGCAAGCAATCCGGCGAGAATTTGCGGGCAAACATGAATGAATAGGTGGTGGAATTTGATTGGCGCAGCTGGTGGATGAGCAGCGGTGACACCTCCGCCGCTCTGTAGGTGTGGGGATGGCCGCCAACGCTCCCGGTCCAGTTAACCCGGGTCAGCGTATACCCGGTGCACCCATCCGGATCCTCCATCGACAGAAGCGTCGGAAAATAGTGCTCCTCCGGGTAGCACGAGTTCATATTGTAGCACGGCAGCTTAAATTTCCTCCACAGCCTCCGGTCCCTCACCACCACCTCCGCGTGCTGCCGTGTCACCGTGAAGAACTGTGACCCCGCCCGGAACCGGTTGAACGGCACCTCCGGCAGCATCACGTCTTTCCCTCGAGCCGCATACCTAATTTTTCACACATTATGTTAAACATTACAAACAACTTAATTAGGCCCCCTTCCGTTGCTCATGACTAATTTTATCTCTTATTCACATGCATTGGTAATCTATCTTGGTCTATCTTCATAATTGCCATGTAGAATGTACCTTTTCGGCTATAACTAATTTAATTCTAAACAACTTTTATTATGGCTTATCTCATACTGTATCTCATTGTTTAACAAAATTTTAAAATGATCATGTGCAAAATCCAAAAAGAAAAAAAGGAACTCACCTGTCCCATAGCTTGGGCTTGATGGATGAGACTTCGATGAAGCTGCGGTAGAGCGGGAGGGACGAGGGCAGGCGCGCGCCGGGGACAGGGTGGCGGAAGAGGAAATCGTACATGTAGGTGAAGGAGTGCAAGGGGATGCAGTGCTGAGATACAAGAGCGAAATAGGAATTGGCGGGGTCGTCGAGGAGGGCGGTGGCGAGGAGGCGGCGGGCGGCTGAGATGAGAGTCGGGGAGGCGCGCTGGGTCTTCTTGGCAGCGATGAAGCGGCCATCGAAGACGCCGCCGGGAGGGGAGACGGCGGCGGAGGGGTCGGCGTGGACGTAGATGTTGTAGAGGGCACGGCGGTGGCCGCGGAAGAAGACCTCCCAGAGCGGGGCGAAGTGGAGGTCGGTGTTGGTGAGGAAGAGGAAGGCGATCTTGGGGCTGGATTTGGATTTGGCGGAGACGGCGTCGAGGGCGGCGAGCGTGGCGCGGCGGAAGAGGGCCACGTCGTCGAGCTCGTCGGGGAGGGAGATTTGGAGGTGTTTGGGAGAAGGGATGATGAAGAGGAAGGAGAGGAAGAGGAGGAATAGCAAAAGGAATTGAGGGTTAAACATCGATTTTTTTATACTATCAAGAATCAATTGAATCTTGATTCATTCTAAGGCATGCAGAAATCTGCATGCATTGGCGAATCATCAACACACGAATCGCACAAATTAAATCCAAATTATTTACTAATATGTTTATGTTTTGTGATTTCTTTTTGAGATCTGTGGGACAGAGAAACGTGGGGGAGAGGACATACATTTTTCTTCTTCGAACAAATTCATATCTCTTTTTTTTTCTTTTCACGCCGTTTGAATGTTAATCTATACATAGGTAAATTCTACTACTAAAATAGATCTTTCCCAAAATAAAATTTTGGAGTGTAATCCTTGATTAGATACGGATACGTGGCAATGTCTTAATTCTTTTCATGTAGGGTGATTCATTCTTAATTTGTCCCTAAAGAAACCGCTTACAATTTTATGCGTCACATAATAAATCACTATTGCATTTATAATTTTAAGATTAAATAAACACATTTATAATTGATGATTAATAATCCATGCGTATTCTATAAATATAAATTCTTTCCATTTTAGTCTATTTTCCTAAATATAGAAACTTTCTTTTAAGAAATTTCTTTCTCTCTTTGCGGAGAAACTTGTGCCATTTAAGAAACATTTTCCACTAACACTTTTTCTTTCCATCTCTCTTTTACTTTCTCAATTTTGTATTAAAACATGTGTCATTTCGAAAGTTTATATTTTAAAGAAACGGATGGAATAATATATATTCTTGGATTTAAAACTATATTACTAGTTACTACGATCACCGAATAACAAATCATAATAATTGTTGATTAGAATTTGCAAAATTAGTTTTTAAAAAAAAAATTAAAAAAAACCTAAACATTCGAATAGAATTATTTAGTAACACTTATAAATAGTTTTAAAAATGAATCTATAGTTACGATCATTCAGCCCAAATGAGTTTACCAAATTAATGTAGTCTTTTGGCCCATTGAGTATTGGCAACTATATAAACACATTCAATCATGTTTTCTAAACAAAACCACTTGCCAGTTAAGTGTGAATATTTGATTCGATTTTTTGACCAAATAGAAGTATAGAACTGACCCAAAAAATCTAAAAAAAGCTAATTAATATACACAAAAAGCTTTCTATTCTAATAGGTAAATTCTGAACTATTGCTGGATAACTCGAACAGTATCGATCAAGTTATAAGTATTACTACAGAGATTTGTTTATTATTATTATTATTATTATTATTATTATTATTATTATTATTATTATTATTATTATTATTATTATTATTATTATTATTATTATTATTATTATTATTATTATTATTATTATTATTATTATTATTATTATTATTATTATTATTATTATTATTATTATTATTATTATTATTATTATTATTATTATTATTTAATGGCGATGATACAAGAAAAACAACAAGCAATAAACATTATTATCGTCTCAATTCTTACATTTTATATAGATGGTATCACTTCCCGTAAGAAGTTATACACCATAAGGCATAAGCTCATTTTCATCATACACGCTATAAATAGATTTTTCGGAAATTGGTTTGATCAGGAAACTTATGTACAAGTTTTTATAAGGCCATCCACATCCATGTCTCAGTACCGTCTCTTAATCGTCTCATCCCTTAACTATTCATAGGCTCTATTGCACTTTTTACCCCATCTCTTAACTAAGAGACAACACTTGCATCCTTACATCTCTTAACCATCTCATCTCTTAACTATTCATTCAATTTCATTTTTTATTTTTATTTCCAACAAATTCAATTAATAAAAACACACTCCATTATATAAAAGAAAATTATAATTTAAAATCCTAAAAACATAAAAAAATACATAATTAAAATCTAAAAAATAAATAAAAGGACATAATTTAAAATACTAGAAATTAAAACTCGGCCCCTCCCCCTAGCCGCCTTGTTCCCTTGCGGCCAACGTCATGTACCAGAGGAGCCCCCTGCATCGGATGTCGGGAACTCAACCTCTTGTGAGGTGTTGCCTTCCCCGCCATCACTAGGCGAGTATTGGCCACCAGCCGTATGCTTCGTGCGTTTCGAGCTTGAGCTCGTGCTGGAATCGATACCGCCAGCCCACCTATCAAGATGTTTGACCGCCTCCTAAACATCGGGAAATTTGAAATCTTTGCCGGTGTCGGATTTGAAGACTCGCAAAGCCGCTCTCAACATGTCGGATCCACTAGCTCCGCTTTGGTATTGCTCCGCTTCCCTCCTGTAGATTCCACAAAATATTTTGACATCTCTGTCGGCTCGCTCAAAATGAGCGGGAAGCATCTTCAGGTTGCGGCTGAAGGCCTCCGTCGGCTTTTTTGCGTTGTTTACATTGGTGACCTTATCCCAAAAACACTTACGGGTTTGTTGATTTCCGAGGATGGGAGACGTGTTGATCCAAGCGTCGAACAGAGTCGTCGTCTCCGCTTGTGTGTATGGATGACAGCCGCCGTCCTCACGGTCCTCCACCGCCTCCGGAGTGTGTTCTTCCTGAACATCCTCCCTAATTTGGGATAATCCCTGTGTTTGCATGTTCCTCGGACCGGGGGGACGATAGTATGTATCAACTGGAAAAGATGGTGTTTGGTACGCCGGTGTGGACGAGCCTTGGGTGCCCGGCGATGAACCGGAACCGGAAGCACCTAAAACATTGTACATGCTCCCCCAGTCGACAAACGAGTTCAAGTCGTAGCCGCCGCCCTCGCTGCCGAAGTTTCCTTCACCGGACATTTTTGCAGAAATTGGAGTGGAAAGAGATATGATAAAGTGTTTGTGGGAGTGTAGTGTTTGTGTGTGGAAAAAATAATGGGGGGTTGTGTGTGTAGTGTTATTTATAGATGAATGTGGGAAAAAAAACTGTAAAAAAAAGGCCAAAAAAGGTCAATTTTTTTTATTATTCAGATTTTTTTAAATAATTAAAAAATAGCCTAAAATCGACGCCCACTCGCACAACCGACGAGTAGGCGTCACGCCCCAACCGCTGCTCGCCACGTGGCTGACGCTCGTGGCGAGAAAGCCCGCGTCCCACCCCTTATCCCGAGCTAAGCGACGAGACGGAGCACCTGCATCGGCGTCTCGTTGCGGGCTCATCTCGCCGGAACGAGACCGAGCTCGCAGCGAGACGCCGCTGCGGATGCTCTAAGCCTCTATACTCATTCAACACTTTTGAAGCTTATAAACTACTACTCCACTACCTCGTCTTAAACGTAAATTATCAAATTAGTAGACATTATTTTTACAAAAAATCATAAGTTACGTTAATGTCTTGATCTACTACTAAGAAATTCACGAGTATTGTAGTTCCGTTACTTTTTTGTTTTTCCTGACATTCTTAAATTCTTCATCTTTCAATCCAAAAAAAGAGGAAAATGAAAATGAAAAGTTATTGTGTAAATGACAATCCACTATAAACCGGAGTAGAAATCAAATGTAATCAGATTGGGTGGAGTGTATACCGGGATAGAACTACATTTGGCTTAATTCCTAAAAAAAATTATTTGTATAATACTCTATCATTAAATTTTCAATATTTTATATGAACCTCAGCACAATTAAACTTCACGTACATCAACCAATAAAATATGTGATAATTACTATCTTAAAATTCCGAATTAAAATTGTAGAATACTATCTTAAAATTCCGAATTAAAATTATAGAATACTATCTTAAAATTCATTGAAGATAAATTTATGCATTCGACTTGAATGTATAATCATAAAAAATAGAAATAATATCCGGACATATGTGAGCAATCCACTATCAAGTTTGTTACATGACCAATAATTTCAACAAGTTGATCCAACAACTAGTGTCATTAAAATAGAATTCTTAAATAGACCAATCGTAGCAATAAATATCATTACTACTAGTATTTTATTATTTTTTGCAACTTGCATCCTATAAAGTATAAACGGAGATACGATAAAACTGGTACACCTAACCCAGAAATCGACAAAACCGATGGCGCTTTTGCTGCACTATTAATGGGGCATACTTTAGTTTTCTTATCCGAATTGAAATTATAAAGGCCCGTTTGGTAGCTATGTCATGTTTCGACTAGCCATGATAGAATTCATGATACTTATCATAGTTTTAATTAGTTAAGAAATATATTGTGTGTTTGGTAGATTAAGATAATTGTGAGTTATCTTATTTAAGTGTTTGGTTCAACAAGTTACAAATAAGGATTAAAATTATCATTGTCAAAATTATCCTCGTTAATTTTATTTAATTACTTAATAATCCTTTTGTTGCCCCGGCTCCTTTGACGTCAAGGACTGGCTCGATTCGCTCAGTTCAACAGCACAACCCTCTCTCAGAGAGCTCCTCGCCGATGATGAAGATCCTATCGATTGTGTGATCAGCAATGGGATCTTGAGCTTCGTGCTTGAAACTGCGGAGGAAGCTGGAGTTCCTGTTTTTTATATGAGGACTTTGAGTGCTTGTGCATTTTGGGTTTACTTCTGCTTGCCTCATCTCATCTAATTGCAGGAGCTTCCCTTTGATTGTAAGTTTTATGCAGTAGCGGACGCAGGATTTTTATACTGGGGGTCCAAACTCCTGTTAACAATTGTTTCATATTTTTAGTGTCAATATTGGCGGGAACAATCCCGATACGAACAATATAATACATACTATATTTTTATGAGTCTAAATAATACTCCCTCCGTCCATAGTATATGTCACACTTTCCTTTTTAGTTTTTTTTTATTCAACACTTTCCTTTTTAGTTTGTCTCACAAAAGATGTCACATTTTCTTTTTTAGAAAAAACTTTCTCACATTAATATAAATATATAATTTTCGCTCTCCATCTAATACACAAAATAACATCTCCTAAAATCTCGTGTCAATTCCTAAGTGTGACATCTACTTTGGGACGGAGGGAGTATTGAAGAATAATTTTTTAAAATAAAAACATAACTTTAAAATTAAATTTACTAATATGATACTATGATAGTATAATATCTCCGTTCCTTGCTAATTGAGACACTTCTTTTTGACACGGAGATTAAGAGCATCCACAGTGGGATGGATGTCCCGGCAGACATCCCGACGGGCTTCCCAAAAAAACCTTCTGCCACGTCATAAGGACTTCCCACAGCACTGCCACGTCATAAGGACATCACACTGCACAATGGCGGACATCCCCAAGGACATCCCGATGGACATCCACAATAATAAAATTCACAAATTCACCAAATTAAACAATTTACGGAGTTAAAATTTCGATACGAATACAGACGGAGAAAGTGCAATGATAATTTCATTAAATTAAAAAAATAAAAAAAGTGCAGTTCAAATAAAAAAAATTAAACAAATTACATTAAAAATATCAACGTGCACCCCTCCGCGTCCATAGCTCTTCAATTATATCATTCTAGAGTCGAATATGGGCTTGTCGTTGGCACATGTCGGCAAATGCACGGACCCGATTGGCCTCTTCATGGAGTATCCCCTTACGTACATTGGCGGTGGCCACGCCGTGGCTTGGACCGGCAGCATCAACATCATCACTGGCCAATCAGTCAGTGCTAGACCTTCATCTTCGACAATCATGTTGTGCATGATAATACATGCGTACATGACATCAGCGATGCTGTCAATATACCACATCCGTGATGGACCCTTCACTACCGCCCATCGAGCCTGGAACACACCAAATGCCTGCTCCACATCCTTGCACGCTGCCTCCTGACGACCCGCAAAATAGATCTTCTTTTCGTCTGTTGCGCATCTGATCGTCACAAAGACGGGCAACATAGGGTATATCCCATCCGCCAAATAATAGCCCATATTGTGCTGGTTGCCGTTGGCGACGAAACTGACGGCCGGACCAACGCTCATGCACTGCTCGTTGAAAAGGGGCGACGACTGGAGGACGTTGATGTCGTTGTTCGACTCGACTACTCCAAAATACGCATGCCAAATTCACCGCCGGTAGTCAGCTACCGCTTCAAGGACAATCGTGGGATTCTTGCTTTTGAAGCCAGTAGTGTACACCCCTTTCCAGGCGGTGGGACAGTTCTTCCACTTCCAATACATGCAATCTATGCTGCCCAACATTCCTGGAAACCCGTGCTGACTCCCGTGCAGTCTTCGTGGGTAGGCTTCCGAAGATACTCATCCTCGAATATCTCCCTAACGCCCTCACAAAAATACTCCAGGCAATCGCGGGCAGTCGTGTCACCGATATGGAGGTACTCATCAAACATGTCGGCCGCACTTCAGTATGCCAGCTGCCTGATTGAGGCAGTGCACTTCTGTATGGGCGTGTGGCCGGGTTTACCAACCGCATCCTCCCTCATCCTGAAATACTCGTATCGACGCTCTAAAGCGCCCACAATACGTAAAAATAGCGGACGTCGCATCCTAAAACGTCACCGGAACATGTTTTCCCCAAACCGCGGCTCCGGAGCGAAGTAGTCCTCCTACAACCGACGGTGTGCAATGATGTGGTCCCGAGTTACTATAGCTCAATGATGGATGGGTCGAGGTACCACCGGCTGCTGTTGCTGCTGCAAGGCCGCTTCTATCAAGCGATTTATCTTCCTGGATGTAACGGCCCGCACCTCTTCGTTAATTCGCCCGCATAAGTCATCAGCACCCCCACCACTACCACTACCACTAGCCATTTTGGATATACTAAAATAAATGTAGAGAGAGAGAAACTCGTTAAAACAAGTGGTTCGAATGAAATGAAGTTCAACGAGCCGTATATATAGAGTTTTTAAAAAAAATTAAAAAATCGGGACGTCCGTCGGGACACCGCAATGGCGGACGTCCCGACGGATGTCGTCGGAAAGCCGCGGATCTGCAGGACGTCCGCCATTGCTGATGCTCTAAGAATAGTGTGTTAAGTGAATGGTGAATAAAGTAAGAGAGAAGAAAAAAAATAAAGTAAGAAAAATGGAAATTTTTTGCTAAAAATAAAAATGACTTAATTATTTTGGAACTCTTAAAATAGAAAAATCCCTCAATTAATATGGAATTGAGGGAGTATATTTTTATGAGGCTCAATAATTAAAGTCTAGAAAAAGCACAAATATAAACCTATAACAAAAAATGAGAAAAAACTGCTTCTATGTGAAAATCAGAATACAAAATTGAAAATCTATTAAAAGCAAACATAAAGAAGTGACAATATTGAAACTCGGCGCTAGAGTTGAACTCCTGATCTTGGAGATAGAAGAGCAACATTTTAACCAATTGGGCTAGGTCGAATTTAAGTAAACCGAGTATAAATATGTTCTATATAAGAAAATCTAAAATTGTTATGTCCGCCATTGGTTTTATGGCTTAGTTTTGTTGAAAAATATATGAGGTTTTATTTTTTTTCGAATTTTCACCTTGAATCATAAATAGAGTCGCGGAAGAAATGGAGTCGCCGGAAGAAATAGAGTCGCCGGATGTTTGAGTCGCCGGAAAGAATGGAGGGAGGGAGGCAGAATGAGAGAAATGGAGTTTTGGATAGGGCTAGAAAATTTTAAATTATGGGTAAAAATGTATTTTGCAAAATTAACTAGGTATCCTTGATATGTAACATGCCAAAATGGGTGGTTATATATGTGACTGAAACATAGATTTTTTAATGGGCTTTGTGCGGGTCGAATACAGAACACGGGCTATTAAGTTTATTAACATAGCTACCAAATGCACAAATAAATCGGATTAATCCTCTTATCTAATCGTAACATAGCTACCAAATGGGGCATAAATGAAAACTAAGGGCATCCGCCAGTGGTGCGGATGTCCCGTGGACATCCCAAAAACACCTCCTGTCACGTTATAAGGACTTCCCATTGCACTGTCATGTCATAAGGACTTCCCACTGCACAGTGGCGGACATCTCCAAGGACATCCCGACGGACTTCCCACAATAATAAAAATTCACAAATTCACCAAATTAAACAATTTTCGGAATTAAAATTTCGACACAAAAATGGAGAAATTGCAACCACTTTATTTAAAAAAAAAACATACATAATTATTAAAAGTATTTATCTTCGAAAGAAAAGTATTTAGAGAGAGAGATACTGTTGGTTATTTTAGTGTAGTTGGATTAACTTGATTGATCAATATTATCATAATGAGACACCATATAAGTTTGAAAGTGCGGAGTGCACGCTTGTTTGATTTCACTGTGATTAGACGGGGGTTTGGGGGCAGCGCCCCCGAGTTGCGGGGTCCAAGGGGCGGCAGCCCCTGGCTGGGGTTGAGCTGATAGTCGAAGGACTGATTTGCAATTTTCGAAACTCCTTAAAAAACTGTTAAATTCAGTTAAGAAATGGAAGAGACGCAATGTTTCATGAAGAGACGCGATGTTTCGTTTCAGGCTGTATTTATAGAGTTTTCGAAAAAAAATCAAATAATTGGGACGTCCGTGCGGATGTCCGTGGGGTCAACGGAATGGCGGACGTCCGCAAGGTCGTCGCGACGGACGTCCTGGGAATGCCACGGAACTCCGGTGTCCGCAGCGGACGTCCGTATCCGCATCACCCTTGCACAATGGCGGACGTCCCGCGCGGACATCCGGCACGTCGGTGGAACGTCTGCCGGGACGGGCGCCATTGCGGATGCGGTAAGAGTGAATTTGAACTGAATATTTCAGTCCTTAAAAGGCCGTACAATTTGGTATCATAAAAGATTTTAATGGTGACAGCTCAAAACGAAATTATACTGAGCATCTTATTTAAGATCGTAAACTTTGCAAAAATAAGTGCAGCATTCAAGCATTTGACTTCGATGATTGACGTTAATAATCATGTAGGAATTTGAACTCTACGATGAACACTGTATTTGTTGGTTTCTTGAATGTTAATGTTGAACATTGAATTTTTTGGACCTAAAGTGTACTTCACCCAAAATTTAAATATAAACACTAAGTTGATAAAGATAAATTAATTTGATTATCACACGAGTAAAAATAAAGTTTTGATAGTAGACACAAGACAAAGAAGATCATACTACTACTATAATTTTGAGTGACAAAATTAAATTTTTGCGATGTAATCCCGAGACGCTAGCGAGGTTAAACCAACAAGAAGATTAAAATGTTAAATTCTCATGTTTTCCAAAATCTCTATTAGATGCAAACTAATCGTATTCTTCATATAGTATACTACTCCTATATGATATGCTGTATGCATTGTATTATTTTCGTTCCCTCAAATTAGTCAACTTTCATTTTCAGTAAAAAAAAATCTAATAAAATGAGTCCATTTTTCACTAACATTATTTTAATAATTTTTTCTAACTCTCTCTATGTTTACTAATTTCGTATTTAAATGTATGTTGTTCCCAAATTCTCTATTTTTAAGGAAAGGAGTCCGAATGTTAACAGTAACAAGCCTAGTTAGATGATCTCCATATGTTACTTCAAGATTGTCATTCTCTTTGCCTTCAAAAGTGTTTCGTGTGGTACCTTGCACACCATAACTTGAGTTTGGTAGAATAAGACTATTTTACGAACACTTCGTTGTCTAGAAAATTCCATTGAGGCGGGTCACTGTGGGCACATGACACCCGGGCGGTGATAAACTTAAAAATGTGAGGATTCCAGAAACCTTGACACGTTCGGGTGACTTTGGTCAATATTATTCCTTCCGTCCATGCAATATTGTCCAAGCTTGACTGAACATGAGTTTTAAGAAATGTGAAGAAAAGTGAGTTGAAAAAGTTAGTGAAATGAGGGTCCAAGCTTGTTTAAAAAAAATAATGTAGGGTGAGGTGTGTGCACTCTCATTGATCGAGAGAGGTGCCAACACGACAATCACATGTACAGAACGAGCGCGGCATGCGGCCCGATCTCCCCGCCGCAACCCTTTCCGCCCGCAAGTGGTCAAACACCTTTCTGGTGTATGAGTGATCTACTTAAGTAATTTTATTATCGTGTTAGACACATATAACAATAATAACTTAACTCATAAATTGTAAAACCTATCGATGGTTAAGTTTGACGCTAGAGGACAACCTAAAAAAATAGTTTGATACGAGTTAAGATTGATTGTTTCTAATAACAAAGTTTATTAAAATAAATTTTTGGACACAAAATTAATAATTAATTTTTTAAAAGAGCCATGTTTTTTCTTTCAAATCACTAAATTCGATTGTCTCTCTTCAGAAAAGTATTTGCAACTTTTAATGACAAAACTGACTATTTGTGTTAATTAATCTAAACTCAGTACATATTAGTCTTTAACCACCCCAGTTTTTCTAACACACAAAACCAATCTTACGAAGAAATAATTGAATTAAAATTAACCTAAACTCGAATGCAATACTACTAATGCACGATGTAATTAATTAAGGACATTTGCTGCGATTAAGGAAAAAGGAAATTCGTTAGATTTCAGCTCCAAGTTAATAGTAAATCTCCCATTTCAATCGGTTACGTTAAATAAATAGTCGCCTATTGTGTTTCAAAAATTGAGCGATGGTGACACTCAAGAATATGTATAAATATGAGCTGTTCACAACCCCAAACCCTCCTTCTCCGTACATTACGTCGCTTCTCTATAATAATGCCGCTTTTTAATCTTGCTAGCTTAATCGCAAATTTTCTTAATTGTGTCAAAATTTACTCAATCTTTCTGCAGATAAGCTACTGACTGCACCACTCCAAGAACACGTTATTTTCCTTTCTTGTGATCAACAAGTTTTCTAAAGCCTGGAAATTGATAAAAGGTGCGCAAGATTTCGCCTTTTGTTTAGTAGTTTATGTGAATATATGCATTACCGTCGAAATGCTGCATTGAGGTTTCTTTCTATATTTTGTGCTCCTGTTTCATTGCTTCCGTATTTTAAAATTTTTGTTCTGTAATGAATTTTGTTACTTGTGCTGTATTTCAATTATGTTGAAAAGTGACGTTTATTTGAGGAGAAATATGTTTAAAATCTGTACTTAAGTTAAGTTGTAGTCTTTTGGTGTTATGGATTTGTTGAGTTTTAATCGATTGATGCCATCTTTGGGGTAATTCCTGATCTGAAATTCAAAATGTTGACAAGAAGAAATTGTGGGGATGGATTGATTGTTGATAAAAAAAATTACAAGTACAGATTAATCAAGATTCCTACTCTGTTCCATGTTTTATCTCACATATCCCTAGTGAGATTATGGAACTGAATGACTGTTTAATTGTTTATGAAGATGATCTACTACTTGATTAGTTGATTTATTTTCCATTTGTGGCGGTTTTACTTCATAATTCAGAATATACCTTATTCAGTTAGGCGCTCGCCGTGTCGTTAGTAGTTTCTTTCTTACACGTGTTTCATTAAGGAAAAGACCTTAATTTTGTGTTTCTTGCATGCCTCTCTATATATAGTCCTTGACTGAAAGTTCACGAAGACTATAGTTTTCCGATGTTAGAAGATCCTGATCTATCTTTTGCTCAATGCCATCTTGTGTCTTTAGTCTGCTTAACTTTTCTGTTTACACAATTGGCTAATATCAATCACATGCTGTCTACTGTCTATACAATGTTTATCATGTTCTTGATGTTTTAGGGCTAGAGAAACTCACTTTAGGATATAAATCATGATGTGCAGAAAATAAACACAACGCCGTTATGTCAAGGCACACTCAGCTCCCTCCTCGCTGCCCTCTCCAGAAGAAAACTGTAGCACCCGAAGTTAATGCATCCGTTTCCCTGTTCTCGGGAAAAGGTATTGAGTTTCATTCCAAGCAAAACGAACAGTACAAAACCACCTCCGAGAGCCTTATACTCGAGGATCAACCACCTTGGCTGAACGACCTGATAAGTGATTTAGATTTAGATTTGAACACTGATAGTTCATTACCAGATCTAGATCAACTTAATGAGAAGGAAATTACGGAGGAGTCTGATGGACCTAATGATGAATTAGGTTCGTCTTGCACGTACGGCCCTAATTCACCTCGGAAGAGAAACATGTTAGGCTTCCCTGAAAATGAGATCGCATCAACACTTTCCGAATATGCTGTGCAAAATTCTCTGCAGCATTTTGATGGATATAATTCTGTCTCTGGAGTGCAGTCGAACTCATATAGAGATGCACGTGCTTCAGCTGATGAGATCAGTTCCGAAATGAAACAAATGAGGTGGTAGTAGACCCTACTTTCAAACATTTTTTTAAACGTAATTTCTTTTGTCTTATTTGTTGCTTAACGTATTATAACTGTTTGTCTTATTTGTTGCTTAATGTATTATAACTGTTTCGATATAGTTACTAATAACGGCTAGATTTAACATTATTTCGTAGATTTATTAATTTGAAGATGTCAAAGTTTTTTTATTTTTTTCACACTATAATTAAACTTATTCGTATATTTGCTGCAACTTTTGCCAGCATCATGAAAGTTGAAATACCTTGTATTTCTAGAAAGGATAACAACTTTACCAAAGGTCTCATAATTATGGCTGTTACTGCTTTATCAAGTATCAAGTATCAAGTATTTAATGTAGTATCAAATAATCCTTTTTACAGTGGTTTAGACCAAGTCTAGCGGTTGGGGTGGGGGGGGGGGTCTAACCAACCAAGTCAAGAAAATCATTGAACGTCTGTTGTTACATTCGGAAATCTTTGGCAATAATTTTATTGGGGAATACATATAGTACTGTATTTGATTTTACTTTGGAGATTGGAAATAATTTTGAAGTAGTATTGAGCAAAATCTGGATTTTTCCATGTACTGTTGCATCTGGTGAACAATTCAAGGATGGGGTGAAGTAGGTCGTAAGTGTAATCACTTGAAAGATCTTGAGTGGCTATCATGGCCAGTTTTTTGTTCAAATTGCTGAAACTACATAGAGATTCTGTATGCTAGTACTAGCATTTATTTTTAATTTCCATCTTATTGTTAAATATTACTCCTATATCTTCTCTTATTCCATTTAATATGTGTTGGTGTAATTTTCACAAAAAAAAAAATCAAAGGTGCGAACATTTTCTTTATATGCAAGCCTTTTCCTTGTGATATACATTGTCATTTTATATGCAGTCGCCCTGGGCAGAGGTCTAGAGCTCGAAAACTTCAGTATATTTCTGAGCTGGAAGGGTCTGCTAATGCTCTTCAGGTATGGACTCACCAAGAGGATTTTTTTCCTAGCTAAGCATAGAATAATCTATGTGCAATGTTTTGTTACAGAGGCCTAATTGGCTTAATGCATATACCTTATGACATAGAATCGAGACACATATTTTAAATAATTGTTAAAATATTTCAAATAATTTTGTATATCTTGTGATACTACATTTACTTTATGATGTCTACAAAGGTACTTAATTTGAAACAGTACTATCACGATATCTAGCTGGGGTATTATAACCAGTAATTCCCCGATGGCTGTATGCATATTTTGAAACCGGTAGTTTTTACCAGTGGCTATATGCATATTTTGTTATAACTGTATGTGTCCATATTTGTCTATATGTAGCTTTACTTCTAGCGGCTTGTAAGTATTTTCTTGCTCTTTTTTCTGCGATTTGAATCTCGGATTCATGTTTCAGAATATTGGGTCCCAGCTGGCTGTCAGAGTTGCTTCCCTTATCCAGCAGCATGCTGTTTTGTCCTTGGAGAATGCCTCATTGAAGCAGCAACTTTTAAGAGTGAATCAGAAGAAATTCATCGTAGATAGTAAGTAAATTATACTAATGATTTCCAAGATTTACATAATATCTAGATAAAATATGTATTTCGTTCCGTTGCAGCTATTATATTTCGATGAAAAGACACCTATTACACCCTTCAAATTACTGCTGAAAACCTATTATGTGTCTGTGCTTTGCCAATCATCATAATTTGATCTAAGACTCTTACTTTTCTAAGCTCCAGTGAAAATCTTAAGCGCATTAAATTAGATATATTATCACATTCGCGTGCAGGAAATGGTGGTGTCATGTTTTTATTTGAGGTATATACTATTTATTCATTGCAAACCACAAGGTTAAGAGATTTGTTAGTGATATACACCAAATACTTGGACTAGTTTGGAAGTTTTGGTTTAAGATGCAATGAATAAGATTTTGTTGATATATGCCGTGTGGTTTCCTGCTGTGCTTGGCTATCATTTCAGTTAAATACATATGCTCGTATCTTCATTTCCGTTGGCTGTGAGCTTATCTAAGCTAGATATATTGCCTCAACAACTTTGTATTTCTGGTTTGTGCAGATGAATACGAGACCCTAAAGATAGAATTAGAGAGGCTGAGGGCCGTTTCCACCGCTACCAACAAGTTCCACAGCAGGTCACGCGCAGTTGATAGCGCCATCTGGGACATGTTAGATATGCAAAAACTTAATCTAAACTAAAGAAACGACGACATCCTCACGAGCGAAGCTCTCCAGTTTGGTTTTGAACTCTGCAGCAGCTGAGATGACATCTACGGTTTTAGGTAGGACTAGCTTTGATGGTTAGCAAAGAATATCGACTCTAATGGACTCAATATGTGTACCCTTCTCACTTTAGTTATTGTTTACTTTTATCATCATAATATCCATAAGTTATCTTTTAATTTGATGAATCTATTAAATTATTTTCCTAAAAAAGTTCAAAATTGACTATCCTTAAAAGAATAGGAGGTGTCGGGTAAATAGATCGTGTGTTCACTTAACTTTCCAAAGACATGCTTACAGGAACAGGAATAGTTACGGGCTATTTGAGAATTAAAACAAGTAGACTGTTGAACGAAGCCCGTAACCAACAAGAGAATCTATACAAAAATCCAACTTTGGGTTCGGGTTTGGGTTCAGGCACCACAAGGAGGATAAAGAATCACATGGCTATCGACATCATATGCACCCAACGTTCAACTACTTTTTACCCAGTCAGAGATACAAGAAGACACCACAGACTAATAGTGTATTCTTTACAATAAACTTTTGGTCCATGAATTGCACCGTTACTCCCTCTTAACCTCGGAGAGTAGCTCGAGGAACTGCTGGCAAACCTAGTTCATCCTCACCCTGTCAACATCAAATCATTTTATCAGATATAGTTAGCCAGAACAAGCACCGCAAATACATGAATAGTAATAAATCCAATGGGGAAGCTGTAATTTTCACCATAGTCCAAAATACTAATCTATGGTTGAGCAGTCAGTTTCATTAGCAAGATTAAATGCAGATAGCTGCATATGCAAACAAACATACAATATGCCCTAATTGGGAGTGAAAACCCACAAAACGATCAAGCTCAAGATTCTGCAATTGTTCATGAAGAGCATTTTGCAAACCTACTTTCCACACATAACACATAATTTTTTAACTTTCCTCATCTAACTAGATAAATGGGACACATCTCAATCAAATAGTTAACATACTCAGTTCATAGAAAGGAAACTACGACAGCCAAGAAGACAGATCAAGTTTTAGTGTTCCAGTCAAAAGATAGGATATAAAATTATATACAGCCTTTACACTATATGTCCTAGAAGAAGTAAATTACCTGCATATTTGCTCTGCCTGCTGGATTTGCAGCATGCCCACTTGGTGCTGATGGCAAGTTCAGTTCTGAATCAAGATCAGAATCCTTATCAGGCTGAAGATAAGAAGGTACTCCATCACTCTCAGTTTCAAATCCCATGTCTGCTTCGAGCGCATCAAGCTCTGTGTCATGAGATAAAAGAGTCTCAACAGAGTAGTATATGGAACTACTAAAAAAATAGTAAAAAAATTCCATAGTAGCCAAACCAAAGTGTAGCATGAACATTCAAGAATAAAAGTAAGAAAGTTAGTTCCTATGCTGGCAAAACATTATTTTGACTAGTAAACAACTTATTTAGTAACAGAAAGTATGCATTAGCTTCCGTGATACAATACACACTAGGAGCAGGCTTCTACCAGTATTTCTCAGCACCAGGAAATGTGATAAAAAAAACTCTTTACTCTTAATATCAGGAGGAAGTTGGACAAATGTAGTTGGTTTTAAGTGAATCTAATTATTACCACCCATTAGATCGTCCTCATCGATATCATCAGGTACATTATAGCTTCTACCCAGAGACTCTTGGATTTCATTGCTCACATCCATAAGATCCATCATCTCATCTTGTAAGTTCTGTATACATAAAATCCACTGATTAATTTAAGATCATCATCAACATATATACATAGGCAAAAAAGTGTCAAGAGTTAAAGAAACAAACATCTATGTCTTGGATTTTCACAGTCTTCATCATTCCCTTGAGATCTTTGTTTGCTGACTTCAAAGCTGACATCTGCAATGAATGTGAAAAAATTACACAGGCCAACTCAATCTATGTGCAGTTCCTTAATGAGACAACCAGATAGAAATGTACAATAGATGGGCAGCGAAGAAGCATATCAAACTTAAGCCGACATATAGAGCTCTACGCAAGTATCAGGGCATAAATTAGCCACAAGACATCACACATCAGAAATAGGCACTAGGTTTCATGATCTCATCTGTATTAGCCTATTATACAATATACATAGTGTAAAAACATTTGAAATTTCTTGATGGGGCCAATACCAATTAGGCACATTTTAAATTTAATCTTATTGTGATGAACATAAATAGAAGCAAATCTCATTCACATGCATGTTAGTGGAAATCTCAAAGTGCACATCATATTTGACAACAATATGAAACACTATCAGAATTATAAATTTCTAGTTTACAAGAATCTCCAAAGTGCAGCCTACAAAATAATAACGAGTCAAAAATCCCACAATCATGCAAGAAATCATCAATATATAAAATCAAGGTACCCCTAAGATGCTCTCATCTATGTCCAGTCAAATAATCAAAACAAAAGGAGATGGCGAGTTCGTGACAAGAAACTGAGAAAGCAGCATCTAAAGCACGTACTGTTTGTTGAGCATCTTTGATTCCTTCAGCAGCAAATGAAACTTGATCAAGGTTGAATGTCTGATTGTATAGCATATCACGCTGACCTTCATACCTGCTCAATTTGAGAAAAGATGCTCATGGTAACATTCCAACCCTTGAATACATCAAAACTAAACTTGTAAAACCTCGACACCCCCCCCCCCCAAGTTAATATGCAAAAAAGAACTCCATGACTCAGAGGGTTGGCACGTAAAAAAACCACTCATGCGGCCACCACCATGGGGAAACATAATAAAAATTTACCAAGATTTCCATGCAGTACCAACTTGAATTAAGATTCAAGCACAACACTGATGCAACTTACATCTTTTTTTGCTTGAGAACCCTCATGGCTCTAGCCTTAACAGCTTCTTGTGCTGGACCTGGTCGCGTCTTCTTAATCTGCTCTTTATATCTCACTAATTCAGCATCAAGTTTTTGTATCTTTTCATCAACATTTTCACCTCTTTTATTTATCTGAAAAAAAAGTGTAAATTTTGCATCCAGTTTAACAACTCAAATGATGTACATAAAAGTGACAAGGACAGCAAGAGGCCTCTAAAATACACATATATAAGAAACAAAAAAAAAACAAAATGAAGAACATAAAGGTATTAACAACCTACAAGTGGTCACATTCTCAGAGATTCAGCAAAGATGATCTAGATTATAGGAAGTGAAGGGCACGGGAACAAACCAGACCAAAACCGATTATCGGAGATGCCAAATCAGCAAACAACATAACTCATTTCACTTCTATTTATGCCGAATGAGGCAGAGTTCAATCTATTGCAAACCTGGATGATACCCAAACCTGTGGTAGTTGTTTATTCCACCTATACCTAACATCTGAACCCCCTCCCATCCCTAATCACAATCTATATCTGTCTCTCCAGCATATGCAACATTTCTAATCCAATGACACAAAAACAAAATGTATATTGAATCAGTAGAATTCCAAACCCGGTCAGATGCATCTTGAACGGAGGGCGGCGGTTCCTTATCCTTCTTCACTCCAAACACCCTCCTCATGGTGCTGATTTATTATGTGATTGCAATTTGCGAGGATGAGACTTAGGGTTCCAAAATTGATCTAAAAGTAAAATGTATGTGACGTGTAGATGAAATTTACAACAAACAATATAGTTGAAATTGAGAAGGAAGGAAGAATGAAGGTTGAGGAAGTAAAAGGGAGAAATTTAAAATCAACGTATTTGCAGCGAAGTTTCCAGGTGAATACAGGAATTTTATCGAGAAACTCCATGGAAGGCCGTGCAGTGCATGTGATCAGCACAAGGTGGGTGGGTCCCCCAACGTGTTTCAATCAATTTTGGACAAGTCTGATTTACTTGGCCCATACTTCTTGTTGGGCTTCGTCTTTTATAGAAGCCTATTTAAAAGGCCTGGCCCATTAACAGTTAACTCCCGCCGTTGGTCTTATCTCTACACACGCCTATCTGTATTTTATTATCAATACAACATTTTTAATAGGAAAACAAACGCTAAAATTACAATTTCCGATTAAATTATGCCTCGTCTTACATTTTATTAAATTTTGAATGAGAAAATAAGAAATTGTAATAAGAAAAGGGGGAAGAGCATGCTTTAGTTTAGAGAAAATTTTAAAAAGCAAAATAATATATATAAAAAAAGAATTGGGAGATTTGCATACATAACTATGATTTTGTGTTGTTATATGAATATTAATTTGTAGGAAATATTTAAAAGGACATATGAAAAAGATTCAAGAGATTTGTATTTATATCGATATATGAAAAAGTTAGGAGATTTGATAAGATTGGTGCTGTGAATTTCACAATATCTTCTTCGATTTTATATTTTAGAAGATATTCCAACTAAGCTCGGTCATATTTATTTTTAAGATATCCTAACTAAGTTAAGTCATTTCATTTTTTTAATAAAAAATAAAACATTTAATCACTCTTAGTTTATTTATTCCATCACCTACTTACTCTCTCTTACATTTCATATTTTATTCATCTCTCTTATTTTATTTTTATTTAATCCATTTAAAATAATTTCTTAATGTCCAAAAGTTTTACCCCAACATACATATCATAAAAATCAAATTCTAATATTATATGGATAGAGTTGCGTTAGTGTGCTAACTAATTTACAGTAATAACTAATAACTTTTAATTCTGTGTATTAAAATTATCAACACAAAGATATAATTATATCAATACAATATGTAACTTTAAATATCAACACAAATACATAAGTTTATCAATACAAGAAGATTGATAAATTTATATTTTTGTGTTAATATTTTTAACATACAAAATTGATATTTAGTTATTAATTATTACTATAAAAAGTTAGTATTTGATCACACCCCTATATATAAATATCACCAAATCAAATCCTAAGGGCTCATTTGATAAGTCAGGTAGGATATACCTAGGTTAGTTAGTGACCAAGATTTAGGACCAAGTTAGGGAGAGATATGATTATAATATCTCAGTGTTTGATATTCTAGTTAATTTTTTTCTAATTAGTCCACTTTGTTTGATAGGGAAGTTATGAAGCCATAAATAAATATGCAATGACAAATTTGACCTAATTAAATTGATTTAATTCTTTAATTGTCCTTGTGTCCTAATCAAATATTTTTATTTCGGGGGGTTTGTGCGAAGGACATAATGGATGAGTAAACAACATATGTTTACAAGAGAACCTCGGGGGGTTTGGCGTGGACAATAATTATAACGTGGGCTTCGGAGATTTCTTCATGCCGAACGAAGTGCCTGACCAGCAATCTCCTAACGGAGACTCAGATGGTAGTGCACGTGAAACAACGACGCAGAATACATCAGCAAAGAAGCGCAAGGCCTCAGCTGCGGGAGGAATGGATGATGGTCTGGTTGATATGCTTGGGAAAATGCATGATGCTACCAATGATCATCTTCAGTGCTTGGCTTCCCGTATTGGATATGAGTTTGACCTCACTAAAGCCCGTAAAGAAGTGTTTGATCTCGTCGAAGTTGTGCCGGGGCTATCAATTAGGCAACAATTTGCTGTGTGTGGATTTATATTAGATAAGGTGGAACGTCCCGACTTCTTCATGGGACTGCGTGAGATAGTAAAGGAGGAGTATGTGCTGATGGTGTTGGAGCAGCTCTCGCCAAAATGATGCTTTTTATTGGAGTATAAGCCTTTTTTTAAAGATGTTTTGAATTTAGTAATGTGTTTTGAACCAATTTCAGTTTTTGCATATGGTGAACCTTTTTTTGTGATGGTTTTTTGAACTTGGAAACGTATTTTGAATCATTATCTATTTTTTGTTTGCTTATTTTTTCTTATCATCCATACATTCCTCTTTGAATCAAGGTTTTTGATTCTAAGTAAAACAAAAATTTCTCTGAGAGTAGAGCTCTTAGGTAAAACTCACCTAGCATTTAAGGTAAAACTCACCCTACCATCAGGCAACCACCATTCATTAAAAGCAAAAATAATCATAAACTACACAACCAAAAAAGTTTTCTGATTTTCCAGTCTTTAACATGCCTGAGAAAATACTACATAACCCAGGTGACAGATCCTTCCCTGATGGAGCACATATATTTGCAATATGTAATGACATGTATTGGAGAAGTAGTTTGCAAGTATTTCAAAAGATAGCTAACAAAACATGCACAACTTGTTCACCAAAACATAAATATAAAAAAGGAGTAATAATAATATTACATACTAGTTCCACTACCTATTGCAAATCTAAATAATTCAAGCACAATAGCTATGAAAATTAGAACTAGTTGGAATTCAAATTTTTTTCTGGAGTCATTGCACCATGATTGTGCAGCCTTGCTCACACACTAAAGACATTTTCCCCTCCACAGCTGCAATCCAGCACCAACATCGTGTTATCATGCCCCGACACCATGTCTCTACATATGAAATGAAACATATTTTAAAAGAAAGACATATCAAAAAATAAAACAGAAACATAATTTTTCTAGAATTGTGGCCAGAAAAATTCAATCGCATGATTTATATCTATTCAATTGGGGATATAAAAATTCAATCACAATAGGCTACAAATATAGTTGAAACTCATCAATTACATTGAATTGGGAGTAGAAAAATTCAATCGTAATAGACAACAAATTGATAACTCACAAAGAATGTCATGGTGAAAAAGATAATAGAGAAATAGAGAAAGAACGACAAATGAAGAACTGACCAGATGAAATTCTAATCGAATCGATGCCCTAGCGTCAACGATGGAGGATTGTTGTGAATGCGGCAAAAGGGTAAGAAAAGGGTATGAAGGAGATTTTTTTATTTTATCTGGATCCATAAATTGAAGTAGGATTAGTATCCCACCAAATTGGTAAGATACGTATCTGCACATTTTGAGGCATTATCTGCTGGCCCAAGATGAGCCATAGTGAATTACACGGGCTTCATGATAGTGTATATAGGGATGTATTCATTTCATTTTTGTATCTTTTGTTCTTTGTTCTTTTTAATCCCAGCCCCACGATTTTGTCATCCGACGGTTAGATTGATGTCACGTGTCATTTAATAATGCAGATTTTCAGTTGAATAATGCCGACTAATAATGCACCATTATAGCGTAATAATGCAGATTTTCAGTTGAATAATGCACACCGACTAATAATGCACCATTATAGTGTAATAATGCAGATCATCTGGACCGTTGATGAATGAGATCTAACGGCCCATATTAAGAAGAATAAAGGATCTAAGGGATGAATAGGAGAATAACGCTCCCCTATTCATCCCTTAGATCCTTTATTCTTCTTAATATGGGCCGTTAGATCTCATTCATCAACGGTCCAGATGATCTGCATTATATATATATATATATATATATATATATATATATAGGATTGTGTTCAAATCCTTTTCACCTATTAAATCCAATCTCCTTCTTAATCTCCACCCTTTATTTGAGCCGATCCAATGGACTAAATAATTGATTCTAATTATCAGATTGCATGCATTATTTACGTGAGAAGGGTATAATTGAAATTTTGTGTTGTAGTTAGTTATGGAAAGTGGCGTGAATACCTCCCTCAATGCTTATTGCAGTTTTGCAGCAAATCTTTTCCAGATTTAGTCCACTGCGTGCTCCATATTCCAGCGTTTAGCCGAGTGCTTACTGCTAATCGACGATCAATCTTTGTTGAATCGATTTTTTGAATCCAAATCTTACGAATACGGTTCATCCCCGGTATTTCAAGTATCAATGGAAGAAGGTAATATTGCAATTTTCGCCCATGTGAACTGAATTGGTTGCTGTCAATTGTTATAATCTGGGAAAAAATTGTTGGACCATGATTTGGTTGCTGATTTGTTGTTTAATATTGCAGTTTCTAACAACTGTTATGTGTAATTCAGCCGCACGACCCAATATGTTTAACTCAGCGAATTATTGTTTCATGTTTGTGTGCTTGGGTGTTGGTTTATTGAATAAATTTAGACGTTTAACGGTTTTGTTGTTGCTACGGTTTATTCAAGTTTATAGTTTTTGTTATTTCACGTGACATTGGCTTTCAATCTTCCCCGTAGGGTTGCCGATTTCTGGGCCCAGGTTGTGGTATAATATGCGATTCAAAACATATACGTTGGTTTAACATCGAATGATTAGTTATGAAAAATTATACATGTAATGTATAATTATGCTTATGTAATGCACTGTTTTATGTTATATAATGTATAGTATATTTCATATAATGCATCTATAGCTTAACACGTATACTGTTTCGTGTTTGTAAACAGGACGCGTTGTGCCTGCATGTTCTGAGCAGATAAAGCCTGTAGTTGGTCAGAGGTTCGAATCATTAGAGTTTGCTCTCGCGTTTTATGATGTGTATGCTAGGGCCGTTGGGTTTGACACGCGCAAACAAGGTGTGAGGAAGGTGGACGAAGTTTCATTGTTGCATTGCTGGAGTAATTTACCTCTGATTGTTGCATTGTTGGATTGTCTGTGCATTATGTGGTTGTTTATGATTCAGATTTGGTGTATTGGAGCATATGGATGCTGTCTATGTTTGGTTCCCGAATTTATTTGCACGCCAGTTATTCTCTTTCCTTAATTACTTCTCATTGCATACGAGTAATGGGTATAATTTACCATATAATGCACAATATGTGAAATGCAATACATACGAACAAGATGTACCGTGTTACGATGTTTGGCTCACGTTTCTTGTTTCCCCTAAGGGTTTAATAAGTCTAGGGGTTAGGGTATAGTACGTACACATTAATAACAACGTTTAAACTGATACGAATAATGCGCCGAATGGTAACGAATAATTGATAGTATTGACTATATAATGCACCATATGTGAACTGCAATGTATACGAGTAACATGTGTCGTGTTTCGATGATTGATACACGTTTCTTGTTTCCCCTAAGGGTTTAATAAGCCTAGGGGCTAGGGTATAGTACGTACTCATTAATAACAATGTTCAAACTGATACAAATAATGCACCGAATGGTAACGAATAATGGATAGTATTGACTATATAATGCACCATATGTGAACTGCAATGTATACGATTAACATGTGTCGTGTTTCGATGATTGATACACGTTTCTTGTTTCTCCTAAGGGTTTAATAAGCCTAGGGGCTAGGGTATAGTACGTACTCATTAATAACAATGTTCAAACCGATACGAATAATGCACCGAATGGTTACGAATAATGGATATTATTTACTCCCTCCGTCCCCGAATAAGAGTCGCTAATTTCCATTTTGGGTCGTCCCCCATTAAGAGTCACTCTTCATTTTTACCATAAATGGTAGTAGGCCCCACATTCCACTAACTCACTCCACTCACATTTTATTATAAAACCAATATAAAAAAGTGGATCCCACATTCCACTAACTTTTTCAACCAATTTTTCTACCCTTTTTTTCTACCCTTTTTTATTTTGTCCGTGGAAGAACGTTGAATATTTAACTCGATTTTATACCTTTATTTCTTTCGATAGTTAATGGAATGAATTGAAGCTCTTAACGGAAATTGGGCCAGGATCTATTCGTTCTTCTATCAAGAAGTTCTTTCCTTGAGGGAGCCAATTATTAAAAGCCCCTTTCAGTTCACAAAACCCATACCTCACCACGTACTACATTCACAAAATCAGTTACCACTCTTCCATTAATATAGCAACAAGAATAATGGATATAGAGAAGATCTCTATCGAAATCCCAACAAATGCAGTGCACGGATCACTATCACAATCCTTTTCACCACTTCCATAATTCCAGAGAAAAAGAAAAAAAATTGAGAGTGCAAAGAAGATTTTACCAAATGCAGTTTTACATATTAGAGATTAGAAAGACTACAAACTTCCAAGTCGAGATGGCAAATTCTCACTATCCGAGCAGCAGTGACAAATCGGCGGTGAACCGGCGAACCGGCGGAGAAGCCGACAGCGATGGCGACGGCTCTGTGCAGCGACGGAGAAACAGCAGAGGCCGCCGGCGTGAGATGGTCTGACGGTGGCTGACCGCAGCTGCTGTGACCGAAACCGACGGCGACGGCAGCAGTGGCGTCGGGTACAGCGGCTCCGAGCGACGGCGTGGACGGGGCCAGCAGCAGCACTCCCCAGCAGAGACGGCAGAACCAGCGACGGAGGGAGTCGGACGATGCCATGTCGCCGGAGTGCAGCGAGCGTCGGAGGAGGAATGGCCGACGGCTCTGGTATGGAGTGTTGGTGGAGCGACGGAGAGAGAGACGACGGGGTGAGGGATTTCTCAATTTGGGAGGATTTCTCAATTTGGGGATTTGTGTGAATTGGAGAAGAAATAGAGAGATGGGTGTTGTTTCTAGAGAAGAAGATGAATGTAAGATTGAGGGAGAGTGAAATATGTGATGTGATTTTAGGAAGGAGTAAAGAGAGGAGTTTGGGGAAGAGAGATGGGAGATAGAGATGCTGCCGTACAGATCATGTGTAGAAGAAGAAGAATGATGTTAGGGAGTATAGGTTTGGGCTGCTTGTTGGGCCAAGGATTTATTTTAAATATTGGGCCTTAGATTATTTTGAGATGTGGTTATTATTATGGAATTTGATTACACATTGCCCAGCCTTTTCTATTTTAAATTTGGGACGGAAGAGTGGGGTATGTGTAGTGATGGGTTAGTAAATCTAATGGGAAATTGCTTATCTTGGCAGAGGGTTTTGATAAAGGATTTGGATTGGAGTTAATTTGAGTTCGGGCTAAACTAATTAAGTGGAAGATTTGGGCCAGTAGCTAGGAGCTTCACGGATTGAATTAAAGAATCATATTGTTGTGATAGAGTCGGCTGACCTTATGATTAATGTACGAGGATTTCAGAATTTTCTATGTAATGTCGAAGGGTAAGATCTAATATCACAAGGATACATGCATTATTTTAATTAAATGTTTTGTTCTCTAAAGTCTAATTTTTGCATATTATGTTCTTCCATAAAAAGGGTGAATTTTTGGCAAGCTATTTGAAAACAAAACGGCGGAAAGACGAGTTGAGGAGTTAAGAGAATGAGGTGGGCTTTCTTTTTAAATAAGGACTGTGTCCTAAGTATATTTATTTTTGCGAAATATGTTTGTCATGCCATATTTTTGTGTTGCTATGGGACCTATCTGAAGTGGCTTTTGCCATGTATGGTTAATCGAATTCGGGTCTGACTAGGGAGCGAGTCCCTACTCAGGCTAGTGTACACCCCGTAGATCGTGCGCTATCTCTTTGAGTTGGCCGGTCTAGTGGCTTGGAATGTGGCCACATTCCTTGTCATGTATGTTCAGATATGGTATGGTGAGGTTGATGATATTGAGGTTGATGGTGATGATGATGTTAGTGAAATGATTTAGTGACTCGGGCTCTTTCAAAGTTAAAACCCCGAGGTCACTCGTTAATGGCATGATAAATATTTTTATTGAAAATGTTTTCGGCATGAGTCCACTGAGCGCATCAAGTACTCAGCCCTGCATTTCTTTTTAAAAATGTGCAGGTTGAGCTGTGACAAGCGCGGTGGGTGTTGAGCAGAGTTGGTGAAGATTTGTGTTTGTTTTAAATGTTCCGAATATATTGTGTCTTCATACATAATATTATTCTTCTCTCGAATGCTTCCGCTGAATGTTGTTTCTTTTGAGTTTACGTATTGTTGACATATAATCCTTTTGAGTTCTCAATTGTTGAAATGATACTCTGATTTTATTTGAGTTATTCTAACTCATTTTGAGCTATGGTCGAGTTGTGTTATTTTCCCCTTTCTTCCCCGCTTCTTTAACCCTCCTCTAGTCGCGATCAACTGTGTTTTCTATCCTTAGAATATGCGGGCGTGACAATACGATTAACATGTGTCGTGTTTCGATGATTGATACACGTTTCTTGTTTCTCCTAAGGGTTTAATAAGCCTAGGGGCTAGGGTATAGTACGTACTCATTAATAACAATGTTCAAACCGATACGAATAATGCACCGAATGGTTACGAATAATGGATATTATTTACTCCCTCCGTCCCCGAATAAGAGTCGCTAATTTCCATTTTTGGCCGTCCCCCATTAAGAGTCACTCTTCATTTTTACCATAAATGGTAGTAGGCCCCACATTCCACTAACTCACTCCACTCACATTTTATTATAAAACCAATATAAAAAAGTGGATCCCACATTCCACTAACTTTTTCAACCAATTTTTCTCTACATTTCTTAAAACTCGTGCCCGGTCAAACAACGACTCCTATTAGGGGACGGAGGGAGTACTATATAATGCACCATATGTGAACTGCAATGTATACGAATAAGATGTGTCATGTTTCGATGTTTGGCACACGTTTCTTGTTTCCCCTAAGGGTTTAATAAGCATAGGGGCTAGGGTATAGTACGTACTCATTAATACCAACGTTTAAAAATAGCGCGTGTTGAAGTTATACATAATTAACGTATTATGAAATGTACATATTATAAATAGTAAAGTAATTCTTAGGTGCATAATTAACTCGGTGAAGTACCCATTAGCCCATTGATAGTTCGTATTCCCTACAACATTCAAAATAATGACAAGTTCTCGCTACATAATGCAACGTTTTACTCAAATAATGCATATATCTGTCTACCGATGAATTTATATCCACTTTTAATATACCATGCATCCCTGAACATAGATAATGTACAAGTTTGTTTGACTGATGCTCAAAGTGGTAGTTAACTAATTTGAGCTGAACTAGTTATTGCTTCTGACAGTCGTTTGCGGAATTTCTGGGCGATTCCCATAGGCAGGATATCATCGACTGCGTCTCCGATGTCAATCCTTAACTGCTTCGTCCCTGTCCAACAACAGTAAAATGCATCATGAAACATGCAATATAATGCATAGAAAATAGATATATACTGTACAGATACTTCAAAGTAATGAACATCAAACTTGCATTCACTACTTTACCAATGTCCAACAGCAGTCGTACTGCATTCATATAGTTACGTAATGCAGTCGTATATGCATATAATGCAGAGATTATAACAAGTAATGCACATACACATATTTCATTTACTCTTTGACAATATAAAACAACAGCAAACATAATGCATGCATATAGACAAATAATGCAATCAAATAGGCAAATAATGCAAAGATTATATCAGGTAATGAACAAACAAATATTCCATATACTCTTTGACTAATATAACACAGCATTGACATGATGCAAGATACATGATATATAATGAATAAAAAAAGACACATAATGCACAGACTCATTCAATTAATGAGCATAAAACTATTGCATTCACTATTTCACCAATGACCAACGGCAGTTGATTGAAGGTTGTAGCACTGAATATAATGGCATTCATATAGGTACATAATGCAGTCGTATATGCATATAATGCAGAAATTATAACAAGTAATGCACATACACATATTCCATTTACTCTTTGACACTATAAAACAGCAGTAAACATAATGCATGCATATAGGCAAATAATGCAATCATATAGGAAAATAATGCATAGATTATATCAGGTAATGAACAAACAGTAGTAAACATAATGCATTATGCGCTATGAACATATAATCTACAAACTCGACTACATCTTTAAAGAATTAAATTTAAAATATGTCAAGCACAGAAACAGAGCAACGGCTGAACAGAATCTCACCCTCTTTCTGGGATTGTTGGGGATTTGAAGGTCTTCCTCTTTTAGTCATTACATAATCTGTGCTTAACATCAAACAATGAAAAACCTACAAAATTTTGGCAACAAATACTCGCGGTTTAATTGAAATCGTTTGAATCGTGAACGCTTGTTAAAAAATGTAAAATAAACGACCAAACCCTACCTGCTGTTGTAGTGCAGTGAAATCTTGTTCAAACCGGGAAGGGATATTGGAAAGCAAGGGAACCAGCGGTGAATCTCCGAGAAATCGTCGCGATTTTGACTGGGCGGCGGCTAGGGTTTTTGCTAAATTTGGAAAATGAGAAGACGCTTATTGAGAGAGAATCGGGAGCGAGATTGTGAGTAAATGCGTGTGATGATGGAAAGTAGTGGAAGATCCCGCTTAATTTTCGCCAAATACGTTTTCAGCGGTTTTGATTACACAAAATGACTAAATCACCCCCATGATGCACTGAAGCGCGGAATGATAAATATGCTATTAATCTAGAACGTCCATTCTCCAGATCCAACGACCGAGATTGCGAAGAAACTTAAATCTAAGGGGAGAAAAGGAGTTTAACACTACCCTATATATATATATATATATATATATATATATATATATATATATATATATATATATATATATGGAGATGATCAAAATAAGTATGTGTTTAAATCCAGAAATGCAGACCAAATCTTGGCCCTAGGATTAGATGATCTAATGGTCAATAATTAACCAAAAACACGGAAGGTCATAATTAAGCAATTGTAGGTCATATTATAATATTTGGGTTTAATGTCATGCTAAGATCGTTTTAGGTCATGCTTTGTTAGCATGACCTAAAAATTACCTAATTATGACCTAAAAGTGACCTAATTATGATATTGTTCTGCGTTTCTGTATTTAAATCTAGTTTTGCATAGATCAAAACACTATATATATATATATATATATATATATATATATATAGAGTAGTAATCTAGGGCAAGTGCCCATTAACTACATAACTAGAGAACAAATCAGAGCCACAAGATCAAGAAAATCAAGGGCTATTATTAATACATGTAATTTTTGAATTTAAGGATAAATTAGTTCCCTCACTCACAAATTTACTCCACAATAACAAGGTGGGGTATAATAGTCATTGCATAGCCAAAATTAGATTATGTCGGCAATTTGAATTCATTTGAAGAAGAACCGCGATTATTCTTCTCTCTTCTCCTCTTCTCAGCTCTGGAAATTCACCAGAAATTAAGCTCAGTTGCTTGATTGAAATGAAATTTCTTTAGAAATTCATGAAATTGATGCGAAATAGCTCGCTCGAGCTGAAGGTATTTATGAAATTGGTGCGGAATTGCTGCACGTGACGGTAGAGGAGGAAAACACTATGGTGATAAAGAGGAACGGGAAGAGGAAGAGAGAGGAAGGGGAGGAGGAGGAAGGTTGCAAGTATATACGGCTGGAGAGGAGGTCGCCGTAGAAGCTTACTAGGAAGTTCCGGCTGCCGGATAACTGCAACGTGTCGGCGATCAGCGCAATCCACCTTCAAAATCAGCATCAAACACCATATCCACAAAGGCGCACAGTAATCACACAGTGAGAGTGGAAACTAGCAGAAGCAATGCTTACAGTATGATTAAATGTGAGAACTCGTCACACTTCAACGCAATTTGGTGATTTCATAGCTACGAATTTCAACGCAATTTGGTGATTTCAAGAGTGAAGTAAAATCATAATAAGAATGACGTGTTTTGTGAACAAAAGTGAAGTAAAATCAGAATAAGAGTGATGTGTTTTGTGAACAAGAGTGAAGTAAAATCAGAATAAGAGTGATGTGTTTTGTGAACAAGAGTGAAGTAAAATCAGAATAAGAGTGATGTGTTTTGTAAACAAGAGTGAAGTAAAATCAGAGTAAGAGTGACGTGTTTTTTGAACAAGAGTGAAGTAAAATCAGATTAAGAGTGATGTGTTTTGTGAACAAGAGTGAAGTAAAATCAGAGTAAGAGTGATGTGTTTTGTGAACAAAAGTGAAGTAAAATCAGAGTAAGAGTGATGTGTTTTGTGAACAAGAGTGAAGTAAAATCAGAGTAAGAGTGATGTGTTTTGTGAACAAGAGTGAAGTAAAATCAAATTAAGAGTGATGTGTTTTGTGAACAAGAGTGAAGTAAAATCAGAGTAACAGTGATGTGTTTTGTGAACAAGAGTGAAGTAAAATCAGAATAAGAATGATCTGTTTTGTGAACAAGAGTGAAGTAAAATCACAGTAAGAGTGATGTGTTTTGTGAACAAGAGCGAAGTAAAATCAGAATAAGAGTGATGTGTTTTGTGAACAAGGGTGAAGTAAAATCAGAGTAAGAGTGATGTGTTTTGTGAACAAGAGTGAAGTAAAATCAGAGTAAGAGTGATGTGTTTTGTGAACAAGAGTGAAGTAAAATCAGAATAAGAGTGATGCGTTTTGTGAACAAGAGTGAAGTAAAATCAGATTAAGAGTGATGCGTTTTGTGAACAAGAGTGAAGTAAAATCAGAGTAAGAGTGATGCGCTTTGTGAACAAGAGTGAAGTAAAATCATAATAAGAGTGATGTGTTTTGTGAACAAGAGTGAAGTAAAATCAGAATAAGAGTGATGCGTTTTGTGAACAAGAGTGAAGTAAAATCAGAGTAAGAGTGATGTGTTTTGTGAACAAGAGTGAAGTAAAATCAGAGTAAGAGTGATGTGTTTTGTGAACAAGAGTGACGTAAAATCAGAATAAGAGTGATGCGTTTTGTGAACAAGAGTGAAGTAAAATCAGATTAAGAGTGATGTGTTTTGTGAACAAGAGTGAAGTAAAATCAGAATAAGAGTGATGTGTATTGTTTTTGTATTCAACCTCTATTAAATTTGTACATATTTAACCTTATCCCCATGTGATAAGTTTATAGTGTTTGTATTCAACCTCTATTAAATTTGTACATATTTAACCTTAAAATTAAAGAAATTGTTGGCATTTCCACATAATTATCGTCAAAATATTTGTGTAGTCCTATTTGAGAAAGCTCACGGCCACCATTTCCATCTAGATTCAACATGTAGAAAGCTTCGGAGTCACGGCTGCCAACCACCCTCTCGAAGAGGGCCCTCATATAGAGCAGCTCCCTCTCCGCCGCGCACCCGTCGTCCTCCACCGGAATCACTCCGGCTCCCACCGACACACTCTGCACCGTCCGCAGCAAACATCGTCTCCACCCTGCCGAAGCTTTCCGACGCCAACTCGATTGACACCGAGGCAGAATCCATTGCGGAGAAGCGCCTCGCCGAGAAAATCTCTGCCGCCCTTGACGGTCGCGATAACCCGCTCAAGGAGACCCCCCTCCACATTGCCGTCCGCCTCAACGACGTCGAAGCCGCCAGCATCCTCGCTGCAGCGGGGGCCAACATCTACCTCCAGAATGCTGTCGGGTGGAATGCCCTCCAGGAGGCCCTCCTCCGCCGCTGCAAGGAGATCGCCCCCATTCTCATCCATCATGGCCACCTCAACACCTGGTCCAAGTGGCGGCGACGCCTCCCACGCCTCGTCGGCGCCCTCCGCCGCATGCGGGACTTCTACACGGTGATCCCCTTCCACTTTGAGAGCTCCATCATATCCTTCATCGACGTGGCGGTTGGAGTCCGTCCAGTCATTTGCCGCCGCGTATAGCCGCACTTTCTCCCGTTGCAATACATCGTCCATGCCGCTTCCGCGAAGAGGCGCTGCGAGCTCCCTCGCCCCAACGATCTAATTTCCAAAAATACCCTTGGCCTATTTTACATTATTAAAATAATTAATATTTATTTCATTAAGATGTGTGGCTGAGATTTGTTCTCTATATGTATATAGGATAGTGATCAAGGTATAACTAATCTTAAGTGTATAACTAGAGAACAAATCTCAGCCACACATCTTAATGAAATAAATATTAATTATTTTAATAATGTAAAATAGGCCAAGGGTATTTTTGGAAATTAAATTATCAAATTTAAATGAATTACGCAGATTCCTTTCATTCTCATTATGAAAATGGTCTTCTCCCCCGGCGACTCGCTGTTCTTCACCGATGAAGGCGGCGACGATGTAGGCTCCGCCGCCGAACTCATCATCCGCCTCCACCCTACCAACACCACGCTCAAACCTTCAACCTGTGCAGCGGGCGCAGGGCTCCCCGGCGCATTCGCCACGTTACAGCGGCAGTTAGCAATTGCAATTCATCCATATTTCGTCAATTATTTGATCGCATCTGCAAGATCTGATCTCAATAAGAAAGAACTATGGTGGATTCATGCGATTTATGCTATTCAAATTAAGATTACTATGAAATTGATCATTTGCACTGTTCATAGAATCGAACATTTTGATCGATTCTAGTTTGTGATAGCACCTCGTTAATGGCGATTCTAGTTTGTGATACATGGCTATAATTTCATTGGATGATTATTGTAAATTGTAAGTATGAACTATTTTGGTATTGTTTGATCTACGCAGCTGGAAATTGTATGTTGTGATTGGAATACAAGTAGGAATTTGTGTGCGTGTGAATTGTATGATTTGCAAGATTTGCAGTTTGTTAAGCACTTGTGAATTGCATATTTGCAAGATTATGAAGATGAAACTAAAAAAAATTGCACATCACTCTTAGCATGATTTTACTTCACTCTTGTTAACAAAACACATCACTCTTATTCTGATTTTACTTCACTCTTGTTTACAAAATACATCACTCTTAGCATGATTTTACATCACTCTTGTTAACAAAACACATCACTCTTATTTTGATTTTACTTCACTCTTGTTAACAAAACACATCACTCTTATTCTGATTTTACATCACTCTTGTTAACAAAACACATCACTCTTATTCTGATTTTACTTCACTCTTGTTAACAAAACGCATCACTCTTATTCTGATTTTACTTCACTCTTGTTTACAAAACGCATCACTCTTATTGTGATTTTACTTCACTCTTGTTAACAAAACACATCACTCTTATTTTGATTTTACTTCACTCTTGTTAACAAAACACATCACTCTTATTCTGATTTTACATCACTCTTGTTAACAAAACACATTACTCTTATTCTGATTTTACTTCACTCTTGTTAACAAAACGCATCACTCTTATTCTGATTTTACTTCACTCTTGTTTACAAAACGCATCACTCTTATTGTGATTTTACTTCACTCTTGTTTACAAAACACATCACTCTTATTTTGATTTTACTTCACTCTTGTTTACAAAACACATCACTCTTTGCATTAAAATTTACAAAACACATCACTCTTTGGCGGGATTATTGGAAGTGTCCGCCTTATAGTGGATGCTCTAACAACGTCGGCCTCGAAATAATTAAGAAATACATTTATTTTCAAATAAGAAACAAAATTTCCAAATCAGCTGTTGTATGCCACCACCTGTGACCTCCAGTAACAATTTCAGGCTGGCAACTAACTCTGCTACGTCATGTGTTGTATTGTGCTCTATGAATATAGTGTACAAGAGATTGTTGATTTAGAATTCGATTTCTATAAATTCATAGAATTCAAATTCCAATTTTGTGTACCTATTAGTAACTAGTAATTAAAAGTTGACAGTTAATTAGAGGTAATTAATACATAGAGCATTCGGATTTCAGGTTGGATTTTTGCCTGATACCATCCGATTTGAAAATATAAAAATATTATGAAAAATGAATCTGATACGAACTGTCTATAAAGAGAATCTGATACCAATCGATAGTGTACATCACTCTTCAATACCAAATAATTAATTCACTCTTATTCTGATTTTACATCACTCTTGTTAACAAAACACATCACTCTTATTCTGATTTTACTTCACTCTTGTTAACAAAACACATCACTCTTATTCTGATTTTACTTCACTCTTGTTTACAAAACGCATTACTCTTATTGTGATTTTACTTCACTCTTGTTTACAAAACACATCACTCTTATTCTGATTTTACATCACTCTTGTTAACAAAACACATCACTCTTATTCTGATTTTACTTCACTCTTGTTAACAAAACACATCACTCTTATTCTGATTTTACTTCACTCTTGTTTACAAAACGCATCACTCTTATTGTGATTTTACTTCACTCTTGTTTACAAAACACATCACTCTTATTCTGATTTTACATCACTCTTGTTAACAAAACACATCACTCTTATTCTGATTTTACTTCACTCTTGTTAACAAAACACATCACTCTTATTCTGATTTTACTTCACTCTTGTTTACAAAACGCATCACTCTTATTGTGATTTTACTTCACTCTTGTTTACAAAACACATCTCTCTTATTTTGATTTTACTTCACTCTTGTTTACAAAACACATCACTCTTTGCATTAAAATTTATAAAGTGATATGAGTATTTGACTTCAATACCAAATACTCATATTGTACATCTTGATTTTATATTAAGTGAACCTATATAGCTCTTAGTACATCTTCTGAGGTGATTTTAGCGAAGAGATTCGATAGTGTACCAATCGATAGTGTACCAATCGATAGTGTACATCACTATTTATTTTATAATACGACCTTTTTGTTGCATATCAATAATTAATCTTCCGATTTTCCAATCGATATGAGTACTCCCAATACCAAAAGCAATTCACACAAATCAGAAAATGGCAGAGAGGGCTGGAGAAGAGATTTCAATCGAAGAGCAATACGCAAATCCTGATTTCGAGATTGCATATTTTAGCGAGAGAGATGGGGGCAGTGACAACGGCCTTGATAGCCATAGCGGCGGTGGCGCTGGGATGGTGTACGATCGAGATCGCGTGCAAGCCCTGTCTCGAGAAAGGTCGCGAAGCCATAGATCGCAACCTCAACCCCAATTACGATCCAGACGACGATATCGACACCGCCGCCACCGTTCGCGCCCCTCTCAATCCCGATTACTCTGAAGCTGCCGCCGCTCTCTCCACCGTCGTCAAGGCCGTCTGATTCTGCCAGAAATCGAGCGATCTCGTCCTCGAGGAATACTATTGTGCGTTAATACGGCGACGTCGTTGTGCAACTGGATACCGACGGCTACGGCGACGGCTACGACGATGGCAATTGCTTGAACGCGGTTTAATTTTCCAGAACAGAGAAGAGGAGAAGAGAGAAGAAGAAATCATGGTTGTTTTTCAAATGAAATCAATTTGGCGTGATTTTGGTATCAAGCTTTTACAAAATTACCATAATACCCCCGCCTTGTTATTATGGAGTAAATTTGTGATTGAGGGAACTAATTCATTTTTAAATTAGAAAATTACATGTATTAATACTAGCCCTTGATTTTCTTGATCTTGTGGCTGTGATTTGTTCTCTAGTTATTTGGTTAAGGGGTGTTTGCCATAGATCACTACCCTATATATATATATATCTTGGTTTTATTAGCTTATCAAACGAGCCCTAATAGTATATGGCCTTCAAGAATAAAAAAAAATCGAGTAACATTTTAAAACTCACGGTCCAATTAAAATAAATCTCTTAAATCTTTTTTATACCACTCGTATCTTTTTAAATACTTTGTACAAATAATATTCATATTCCAACAAAAAATCACAGATAAATCTTCTAAATCTTTTTCGTACATTCTACTTTGTTAAGCTTTTTTTAGAATGTGTAGAGGCTCATAAATAATAGTAGTAAAAGTGTATCAGTGTATGTAACACATGGATGAACGCCTCTTTCAAGAATTTTGCCAACTATTATTATCTAGACATGGCTCAACTTCTGTACATTGTCGTATGATGTATTATAAGTTTTTTTTCTGATAAACCTGCTATATATAAATGTGTATCAATAACATAATTGTAGCATTACATACACTGATACACTTAATTCCACCTAATAACTGCTCAAATAAAATTTTAAGATAATCTTTACAACCACAATTTCAATTTAGACAAATGACCAAAATAAATGCAAATATTTGTTTTGTTGTATAGTAACTTACATAACCATGTGATAATAACTCAATCAAAGACGCTAAAAGCAGAACACAAACACACCATACATTGAATGGAATACATCAAATACAGACTCAAAAATATATATGAAGACAGAAAAACACAAAAATGATTTTGAAGAATTTCAGATTTATGAACCAGAACTCACAACACAACTCTCCCCAACTCATTCCACCCTAATTCGGTTTCAAGCCAAGATTCTTCCGGGCAGGCCCAACGAACAAATCCCCAGATTTTAGCATGCCAGGAATGCGCCCGCTCAAAGTTAAACACATCACCTTTGCCACTCCCTCCTTTTTCCCGAGTGATACCAGCGCAAATGCTGAAGCTGGCTTGTACGTGGCAAGCTTGTTCTCGCTTTGCCCCTTCATGAGCAGCTTCACGTTCTTAGCAACAACTGCAGCATGCCCCTGAGCTAAGTATCCTTGCTTGATTTCCTATATTTTACATGATTAGCATAAATCAGTATTAATCAAGCCACCCGTTCATCATTTCAAGGATTACTAAATCAATAACCAGTCTCTCTACAACTAAATGATTGAGTGCGAGTCCATTGCTACATTTAGACCCTTCACTATTTTCTCAGTCAAATATAATCTAATATTTTGCTGTTCTTGATCCTAGGATCGAAAGAGATGCAAGAAAGAAGATGGACTTACAGGAACATCAGTGATATCTCCAATAGCAAAAATGTTATTGTGACCCTTAACCCTGAACTTGTTGTCGACCATTAGCCTTCCATGAGCATCTAAGCTATCTCTCACACAAGTCTCCCTTAGCCATGACGAAGCAAGTGGCTTTCCGATGCAAAGGTAATGACAATCAGCATGGATTGTCTCTCCACCTGATGTATGATAAACACCATTTGATCCAGACTCCAAGTCAACAGATTGACCCAAGATGACTTCCACCTTCTTGGAAATGAGCCAATTCAGTGCCTTTTTTCCAGCCTTTTCTCCAATGAATTCCACCAACCTCGGCCCTTTGTGCACCAAGGTTACCTTTTTGTCGGGGAAGGCAAAAACGATCTCAGATGCTAGTTCTACACCACTTGGTCCGCCTCCAACGACCAAAACTGATTTCGCTGCCTTTATCTTGTTATGTTCTGCGGAGAAATAAGATTAGTTCAGAGCATAGTATATAACCCAGCAGTATTTATATTTCTTTTACTTATATAGCATTCTTTAGTGTGAAAAGTGTTCAGTAAATTCAAATTCCACCAAGGGAATCACACCTCAAATACTTTACAAGACAAACACATCTGACATTTATCATAAGACAATAAACACGGTCCAAGCATGCAATATTAAAGGTGGATCACACAACAGAGGTATTTGGAGATGCTGGAATCTATTAATATCATGTTAGTTGACAGTCAGAACTCTATAATATAATTCAAACATGCAAATTGTTAAAAGACAATATTAACATAGGAAAAGATGGAAAGTCACAGACAGATGGGAGTATTCAATGAAGACCTACCCACACAACAGAGAGTAACAAAACAAAGAAATCATATCTAAAGGTAGTGCAGCATGTATCGGTCATATACTAGTACAAATACGAAGCTCCTATATATATTGTCGAGTTAAACTACTTCTTTACCTCCTTGGTACTTATGGAGCTTCTCAGCTCTTGTAAATTCAGGACCACCTGCATGACCAGTGGCAATCACAAGATAATCGTACACAATGCAACGGCCATCTGCAGTTGTAACTTCACTTTCTGTGATGTTAGTTGCAGCAGATGTAATAATATGAGCCTTGGAAAGGTACTCTGAATGATTAATCAATGTTCTTTCTGCAAATGATGGTTCAACAGTGGCTCTCATCTCTGTCCAAGCAATCTCAAAATATTCCTTCCTGAAATAAGTTTTAGCAATCAAATAAACCAAAAACAGAAGTATTGTTGATTCAGAAATCAAACTTTCAGTAGAAAAAGCAAAACATTCTAAGAAACTACAGATGGTGCCATCTATTATCCGACACCAACTATCCAGTTTGTTGATAGATCTGAATCATAAGAGGAACTTTTGATGCGAGTCATCCTAACTTTATATATTTGTGTTCCTTCCAGTAAGATATGTTTTGCACTCCTCAATCTAAACACAGGTACAATAAATGACCATCTAACTTGTCCATTTTCTGTTTGGGGTAAATATCAAGTCTCAGCCATGCTTAAGAATTAAATTCTTACTGAGTTTCTAAAATTAGACATGCTCGTGTTTCATACTTTCACCAATGATAAGCATATAAGCTAGGGAAACCTAACACCCCTTTGGCAACACCTTCGGGTAGCCCCTTTCCATAGGCCGTCCAGATAACCCAAAACCATGTTCAAAGGAAAAGGGTTGGCTCCCACTTATATGCTATTCCGCTCTCACGTGGAACCGATGTAGGATCCGTATCACCCAAAGTTTAAACAAATTAGTAACAAACAATGTTTTTGCTGTGATACTATCTAGTCTTTGCTGCAAATCATTCACAAGTGAGAAGACAGCTGAAACTACATTTCCTTATTCAGCTAAAATATCACTAAAAAATTTGTCAAACAGAGATATTTTTATTTCATGAATATGTAACTATATTGATTCCTCTCCATCATATTCAAACCGATTGAAGACATAGGGCTGGAATCAACAAATGATAAAACAACGAGTTCACAAATGATAAATGATTCGGAAGCAAATGATAAAACACACAAAGCAAAATCAAAATTAAATTAAGCAAAATCAAATCTAAACTATGAAACAACATGAAGTTGAGGTAGAACTTACGGATCAATAAGATAGACATCGCAGTGATCCTGAAGGCCCTTCGCCATCATACAGCCGGCCACTCCGCCGCCGACAACCACCACTCTCGTTTTCTCCATTTCAAACAAATTTTATAAACCTTGTGTTTCCTTCCACAAATCTTCAAAAAAACAGCAAAATCGAATTCTCGAACCAAATACCGTAGCTTCCAAGCAAGCAAATCGTGTAGAAATCAAATTATCTCACAGCAGCGCAAGAAGAGAAGCGGCCAATGATCCTCTTAAATAGAAACGCGGAGTCTACCTGTAAAGTGGACGAAAAAAGCAGTATGCGTTTGCAAATATTCAAATGCAATAAAAAATTAAAAGTTGAATTAACTGAGGAAGAAGACAAGAATCGAGGAGAGGTAAATGGGCAATTAACAGTATCAAACGGCCGCCATCAACGACGTCACCTAGTCGTTAGATTAAATGGAAATCAATTTGTTTTCAATTATATTTTAGAGGTGATTGTTTGAACAATTTGTTTTCAATAATATTTTATAGATGATTGTTTTGACTGAAATTTTCCAATAAATTGCTGAGCTACATTGTGATATGACAGAGCAGCGGGCAAATAATGCATAATAGTGGTAATAAAATATTTGAGAATTCTTGACTTTAATGTGGAGTGATGTTTTTGTTTTATATATATTTTTTTGCTTTTTTATATGGAGTAGTAAGGGGTGCATTTACTAATTTTTCGTACTGACTTACTAACTCATCAATGGAGTATATTAAAAATATCAATACGATCACATTAAAATGTCAACATATATTTATGTTGACATTTTAATAAACTGTGTTACATTTAAATATTAATATTAACACAATGTATTAAAATATCAACTTAATTTTATATTGACATTTTATTATTATTATTATATTGATATTTTTAATATATTATATTAATGAGTTAGTAAATTAGTAATTTAACAAAAGTTAGTAACGGATCACCCTGAAATAGTATAAATATATACACACGTATTAATAAGTACTCCCTCCGTCCCATATAATTTGACCCAGTTTTCCATTTTGGGTCGTCCCACATAATTTGACCCATTTCACTTTTACCGTTTTTGGTAGTGGACCTCACATTCCACTAACTCATTCCTACTCACATTTAATTATAAAACTAATATATAAAAGTAGGACCCACATTCCACTAACTTTTTCAACTCATTTTTCATTATATTTCTTAAAACTCGTGCCCGGTTAAAGTGTCCCAAATTATGTGGGACGGAGGGAGTATTGACCATTGGCCGCCGCGAATAAGAGTATCTACAAATGAAATAGGTTAATTGAGAAGGGTACGTAGGCAGGCAGAACTAGCTAAATTCAAGTCGTTTGGTTGTACTGATAGGCCTTGATAAGACCGCCTATCGGAGGTATATCAGGTGTTTGGTTGCCATGATACTACTATCTCTAAGCCCGAAAATTTACTAAAAGCCCGCCTTGGCCCGGTGGACTATCCATAAATGTGTGAATACACTATACCACCCAAAAGCAGTGATAGTGTACTGTTCCTCTATGATAGTCAATATTGCCCTCTCTCTCCCACTTTTACTCTCTCTCTCCTGCAACTCTTCTCTCACCCCCATAAATGTGTGAATACTATCAGACGCTATCTCATTTTCGGCCCGAAAATGCTATCTTAAGATAACTATCTTGCTATTTTCTATCATGGCAATCAAACGAGCCCTATTATTAGTCATCAACACTGAATTTTCTATTCGATTATACGTCTAGCTGTCAAATGAGTGACTTTTAAGGTTGTTTTTTTTAAAAAAAATTTAAAGAAGATTAAAAATAGTTTCATAATAACTCTCATCTATTATTGCTAGTCTCATCTATTATTAGTTGGAAGAAAAACGTTTTACAAACTAAATTGTGTTTTATTATTACCTGTTGGATTTTTAATTTTTAAGGTTCTCATAGTTTGTTTTACGCAAACACCATTTTTAAATCGATTTACTAACAACCAAATCATGATTTGGATAATCTTGCCCGCCTCTTCTTTTCAACAAAAAAAAAATGAAAATATTAGTAAATGGAACAAAGTGACACTTCGATGAATAAGTGTCGCTGTAAATATATATCAAGCTTTGACATATTTAATTGTAAAAAATCTGATAATGTAAATTTGAAGCAAATAATTAACTACTGGCTTTGAGTCAATCTCGACTGGAAAAGTTTGCTGCTCAATTTCTCTGTCTAAGAGTACATCTAAAATGTAAATGCGTCAAATAATACAATCACGTAAATTCGAAATTTATAGATTTGCTTATAAAAGTAATTACTGTGATTTTCGTTGTAGCAATTGCACGAGTTTTGGGTGTAAATTAGTGGTGTCAATGTTCACGATCTATTTACCTGAAGTTGAATAATACTTAGATAAGATTTATGTTAATAGTATGCTAGTATTTCATTAGTTTTATCCTTTGGATGAAGCTTGCAAGTGACAAAAAAGGGGTAGGCCACATCTTGTTAATACCTCGTCCCTTATAATTCGTCGCCATTTAATCCGACACATATTCTAAAAAATGTAATAGAAAGTGAGTTGAAAAAGTTAGTGGCATGTGAGTCGTACTTTTTTATATTAGTTTTATAAGTAATAAAATGTGAATGAGATTGAGTTAGTAGAATATGAGATCTACTACAGAAAATGGTAAAAGTTAAATGTGACAAATTTTTAGGGATAGACGAAAATAGAAATAAATGACAAATTTTCAGAGACGAAGGAAATAGTATACTTAGACCATATTTATGAAATTTTGATTGACAAACCTAAATCTGTGTTGGTAAAGTTAAGCTATTTTGATATTCAACATATTACTCCCTCCCTTCCTTTTTGAAATGTCCAAACTAAGTTGAGTCATATTCATTTTTGAGATGTCCAAATTAAGTTGAGTCATTTTATTTTTTTTGACAAAAAACAAAATATTCAATCACTCTTACTTTATTACATACCTACTTTACTCTCTTTTATTTTTCCAACTTTATTCATATATTTTATTTTTCAATATAATTTTTTAATCTTTGTGTCCAAAAGTTTTGAATCGAGTTAATTTGGAAGGAGTGAGTGTTACACAAAAATGGTATGAACAAAGGATTAGATCCTTCCTTCGCTTGTGGAACCATCTGGTAGTGCATAACGGAATTTAATATTGAGAATGGTCAAAAGAGTAGTAGAAGATAAACATAAGACGAAGAATATTATAAAATTGTAGGTCCCACTCATCGTCTAGAAGACGTGTGATTTAACGGAGAAGAGTCATCCGTAAAAGCTGGGAACGCAAATTTCTATGACTTGCTTATAACGGCAATACAATAGTCAAACTTCATCAATTGTGATATCATTCGCTACATCACCAATCGCCGTTATATTTGTTTACTTATTTTCCGCCATTTTTTAGCTTTGATTTTTTCCCACTTCCATATCGTATCTAATTAACACGGATATATTTGTCAAAACTCAGTTATTTTTAAAATGAATTCGATTAGCTTTTGCACGACTTTAAGTTTTTGAGTGTACTTTTTAAAATGAATTCGATTAGCTTTTGCACGACTTTAAGTTTTTGAGTGTACTTGTGAAGATGTTCGGTTCAAGATTATATTTTATGATTAAATTTGTACTTATGTTTGATTCATTAGATTAAATCTTATAACTTAATTATAATTGTATAGTCATATGATAATCAGTTATTACCAATCCCCTATTAAATAATTACACAACCTAATCATATATTATATCTTACTACTAGATATTTTATCTAAGTAAACTAAACACCACCATTATATTTGATAAAAGTGTCAATACAACGTATTTCAGGGGCGGATGTAGGAATTTTTGTTAGTAAGGGCTTCACTATATACTCTCATTATCTATGAAAACTTGTCTTATGGACGAAACAAGTTTTAATGCTTATTGATATTGTAAAAAGATAAAGAGAAGCAGTGATAAAGTACAATGGAATTTGAGAAAAATTGGTGCAAATCTTTCTATGAACAGAAACACTATTAATTTTGGTGAATATACAAAAAAAAAAGTATTTTTGTAAATGGGCATATAGTATTTTTTATGATAAAAAATACAGTAAAAATACAAGAAGTTTTTGCATAATTAGGTTAAAAGATAAAAGTCTAAAAATTTAATTTATGGATTAAAGTCCCTAAGAAAATAAAAATTGAGTTTACATCGATTATTTAGAAAAAAAATTAAAATAATACTTTATAAATTATGATTCTGGAAAAAGTTATAAAGGAGACGAAAAATTAGAATTCACTAATTGAAAACTAAGTTATTAAATTAAAATTTAGTTTACTCTCCCCAAGTCCAAATAAAGTTTAACCAAACACATACTTAAAGAAATCCAAATATTTCCATCAAAACGATTAGACTTTTAAGAGTTGTTGTAATTTTAATTCAATTTATTAGCCAATAAAAGAATCGGTAATTTTTAGAAAAGCACACCATCTTGAAACATTTTACTAGAAATTTTATAATATTAATTGTAATCAAGTATTCAAGTCATGTTATGCCTCAAACTCATCTAAGTAAATCACTGTTCTTCATTTTATTCTCCGTAATGTTTGCCTTCTTGATTCATTTCAGCCCCTCTTAATATTCAATTGTTGATGATTTAGTCTTCAATATCGTTAACTTGGTGAGAGCTAGAGCTAAATTTAAAAAAATTTAATCATTTTTGAAATAGAAAATATCCCAAAAAATATTTTGGGTAGGGGCTTAAGCCCTCCCCCATTTGTATGTGTGTCCGCCAGTGGCGTATTTCGTAAAAAAATGTAACGCACCATTGAGCCATTATTATGTAGCGCTTTCAAGTATTCAAGTCATCTTCTTTCTCAAACTCATCTAAGTAAATCATTATTCTTCATTTTATTCTCTGTAATGTTTGTCTTCTTGATTCATTTCAGCCCCTCTTAATATTCAATTGTTGATGATTTAGTCTTCAATATCGTTAATTTGGTGAGAGCTAGAGATAAATTTTAAAAAATTTAATCATTTTTAAAATAGAAAAAATCCCAAAAAATATTTTGGGCAGGGGCTTAAGCCCTCCCCCATTTGTATGTGTGCCCGTCAGTGGCGTATTTCATAAAAAATGTAACGCACCATTGAGCCATTATTATGTAGCGCTTTCAAGTATTCAAGTCATCTTATTCCTCAAACTCAAAATCATTGTTCTTCATTTTATTCTCTGTAATGTTTGTCTTCTTGATTCATTTAAGCCCCTCTTAATATTCAATTGTTGATGATTTAGTCTTTAATATCGTTAATTTGGTGAGGGCTAGAGATAAATTTAAAAAAATTTAATCATTTTTGAAATAGAAAAAATCCCAAAAAATATTTTGGGTAGGAGCTTAAGCCCTCCCCCATTTGTATGTGTGTCCGTCAGTGACGTATTTCATAAAAAATGTAACGCACCATTGAGCCATTATTATGTAGCGCTTTCAAGTATTCAAGTCATCTTCTTCCTCAAACTCATCTAAGTAAATCATTGTTCTTCATTTTACTCTCTGTAATGTTTGTCTTCTTGATTCATTTCAGCCCCTCTTAATATTCAATTGTTGATGATTTAGTCTTTAATATGGTTAATTTGGTGAGGGCTAGAGATAAATTTAAAAAAATTTAATCATTTTTGAAATAGAAAAAATCCCAAAAAATATTTTGGGTAAGGGCTTAAGCCCTCCCCATTTGTATGTGTGTCTGCCAGTGGCGTATTTCATAAAAAATGTAACGCACCATTGGACCATTATTATGTAGCGCTTTCAAGTATTCAAATCATCTTCTTCCTCAAACTCATCTAAGTAAATCATTGTTCTTCATTTTATTCTCTGTAATGTTGTCTTCTTGATTCATTTCAACCCATTTTAATATTCAATTATTGATGATTTAGTCTTCAATATGGTTAATTTGGTGAGGGCTATAGTTAAATTTTAAAAAATTTAATCATTTTTGAAATAGAAAAATCCCAAAAAATATTTTGGGTAGAAGCTTAAGCCCTCCCCCATTTGTATGTGTGTCCGCCAATGGCGTATTTCATAAAAACTGTAACCCACCATTGGGCCATTATTATGTAGCGGTTTTTCATATAATGCCAAGTGGATTATATTTTAAATTTAAATAATTATTAAATAAAATTAAAGGGTATTAATGTCAATTCTCCCTTATTAAAATTATCTTAAAACTTTAAATTTACAACTCTCTCGATTTAAATTATTTTTTTACAAAAAATATATCAAATTTAAGGTAATTTTATAAGGATTCTAACGAGATGTCAATTGCATATGTTCCGACGACGTACGGATGATGAAATTTGATTGTTTTTATTTCAGCTTTCATATATGTTAATAAGCAGATTTTTTATCAACTAAATACACCAAAAAATTTCAATATTATGCATGTAAAATCTCAATATAATGCATGTAAAATCTCAATAAAACTTTGTTGTTATTTTCGTGTACTTGTGTGGAAATACTCATGTCATTGTGTTGATATTTGTAATACACTATGTTGATATAAAAAAGCACGAAAATTATGATATGATAAGAGAATGACAATCTTATCATTTTGTTGATATTTTCTCTACTATTTATTGAAATTTGTAAGATTTAATCTTATCCACTCATTTTAAAATTTAAGGGTAAAAATTTGGTCTTGATTTTAGATTATGATGCTATAAGCTATATAAAAGGATCCTGTGGTTGGAATATAATTATGTGTCAAAGTTCTATACTTCTATTATGTCACCAAGATCAAAATTTGATTTCAGTTTCATTGGGCCCGCTTTTTCTATTCTATTTTGGATGTGTGGATACTTTGAATAAGATTTGAGTCAATAAATCAGATACTCAGATATAAAATCAGACTGGGTATCTAAGCTTTTTGGAAAATTTGGGGATTGAATACTGATGGGGTACGTACTAAACAAGCCCAATAGCAGTGACGGCCCATCAGCCCAAAGCCCAAGGAAGAGTATCAGTTCGGCATTACCAAAGAGTTCGGCCCCAGCCTACAGCTCGGTAAAAGCCAACCAATCAGTTCGGCATTACCAAAGAGTTCGGCTCCAGCCTACAGCTCGGTAAAAGCCGACCAATAAGGCTCTACTCTCAGATCGGCAAAAGCTGCTCGGCAACAGTTCAGAAGTTCGGTCTCAGTATTCGACCGAACTGGGAGATAGTGGACTCATGCAGAACCTCCACGACCTCCACTACACGATCTATTTAGTGGTGTCAACTCATGCAGGATAGCGGACCAAACAAAGAGATAGTGGACCCATGCAGGATCTCATGACCTCCACGACATCCACTACTTAGTTAGTGGTGATGCAAGCCACGACCTAGTTAGTGGTGATGCAAGCCACGATCTTAGTTCAATGTATAAATAGAACTTAGATCAGATAGAAGAGGCCTCTCGAGAGATCAAATATCAAATAGCAAGTCTGTATTGTAAGCTGTAGAAAACAGATCAAGCAATACAACTCTGCCCTCTTTTCTTCCCGTGGACGTAGATTTACCTCAGTAAATCGAACCACGTAAATCTCTGTGTCGTGATCTGTATTTTCCAGCATTCATCACCATCAAAAATTCGCCAAACCATCAAATACCTTATTTTTAGGGTCAGTACCCATAACTCACAAGTATCCGATTGGACAGCCTTCATGTTTGATACTCTCTATCCGTCCTTGAAAAATATAATTTTTGAAATGATAAAAATTTTAATGCATAATTAATAAAGTAATAATAATAAAAAAATGATTGAAGCATTGTTAGTGGAGAATATATCCAAAAGAAAAGGCTTCTATTATTAATATATGAAATGAAAATAGTTTTTTGTTTTTAAAAAGTGGATGGAGTATTTTATTTTACTTATTTCATGCTTATGGAATATACATAGTCTAGGAGGTTGTTTAACAAAATTTGCTAATACTTGATAAAATTAAATTAAAAACAAATAAAAGAATATAAATCTTTAGAGATCACACGCTATATGCGTGATGGTATTTGATAAAAGAAAATATATTCTTTCTTACCCGGAGCTGGAGCGACTCATTGATATATTGTGGGTAGGGCTGGAAGTTCGGTCGGTTCGAATATAGGAACCGTGGAATTGAACCGAACCGAATTGTCGTTTAACCAACTAATAAAACTACCAAACAAGGAAGCGGGACTAGGACTGCTAATAATTCGATTAGACCAATAACCGGCCGATTAATAGGTTCTTTCATGAACCGAATTGCAAGACTTTTGATGTAGCCTCTTCTGGCATTTATTTGAGAGAGAAGAATAACACAAAAAAAAAACATTCTTCGTTCTCTCCAATAAGTGTACATGTTAGGAGCATAGTATTGTTCATTTCCCGAAACTCCATTAAGTTGTTGGTGTCATATTTTCTTTTCATTATAGCTTTTCCTTTTAATTTCTCTTTCCTCAAAATTAATCAATCTTTAACAAGAAGTTGCATATAGACACTTTAGAGAAAGTTGAGTTGCAAAGATCTTGTTATCGATGGACGATGATGACATCTTTAAGCCGTGGAGCACGAAATTTGGGTGGAAAGCGATCACGCACCGGAAAACTGCCACACCAATTGGCATATGGACTATTGGAACAGATATATATTTTTTAGAGTGAGCTACATAAATGGTACTATCTGATCTTTCACTTTCGCACATAAATGGTATCTGATCCTTATTTTATATCGTTTATGGTACCTATTAATCACAATTTCAGTACCCGACATACATTTGGCCCCAAATTACCCTGTAAGGACAAATTAGGTAGGTGGGGGTAATTTTGGAAATCAAAATGTCTGATTTTTGCACATATGCAGGGTGTTAGGAGCGAATTTCGGGTGATTTGATCTTAAGCACACATGCATAGGGTTAGGAGCGAATTTTCTGATGATTTGATCTTATGAACAATAACATATTTTTTTTTCTTATGTCTTATTTGAATGGGAGGAGGACACCTCAACAATTTCATTTCACTCTCTCTCACTCAGATTCCTTCCACCACGCCACTTCATCTTCCACTCTCACTCTCTCACTTAAATTTCCTCCACCGTTTCATCTACCACTCCCACTCTCCCGCCCGTCCATTCAATCTGTCGTCCGCAGGCTGAAGAAATCGACCGTTGGCGACGCGACAACCACATGTTGTTGAGGATGATGTGGCTGCCTCAAGCAAGCTTCCATCTGTACAGAGTGATGCCGTTAGTGATGAGGTACTAATTGTGATAATATTATTGTACTAAAATTGATGTTTCTTCCATTAGGGTTTAACATTGGGTAGCTACTGTGTTGTTACGTTTTGTGGTATAGCATGTTGAAGTATCATTAGATGCACCTAGGGGTGGCAAAACGGGTTACCAGCGGGTACTTGCACCCGACAAGTCGGGTACCCGTACCCGATCCGAAACCCGTATGCTGAGTATGACCCTTCAATCGTGCAAAAAGTGCTTCAAACCAAAGGCTGAGTTCATGAAACCAATTAATATTTATGCTTTGAGTTTTTTTTATGGAGTAGTACTTATCATCAATGCCAGTCATCTACTCTTGTATTTTATACAAGTCTGTAATGCCAGAATGAATTTTGAGATTATTGACGCAAATCATATTTTGGTTTTTTAATTTGCTCTCAATCTTCATGCAAAAACTCCAACTATCAACTATACACATATGTGGTGATTTCTAGTCTCACTTAATATAATTTGCACATTTCCAAATTTCAAATTCAAAATAACAATGCAAATCAAAATTTACCGTATTAATTTTGATTGTAAGCTTTGAATAGATTGATGATAAAAGTGAGTAGACAATCTAGTTCTGGTGAGTTTTTCAAATGTATGTTCGTTGGAATATAAAAATATTTCAAAAAACTCTTAGAAATTTTAGATTCTATAAAGTATTAAAAGATTGTATATAGCTAATACTAATAATATCAGGTATTATTGGGACTAACGAGTATACCCGCGCGGACAGCGGGTATACCCATTACCCGCATAACTCTAAAACACACTACCCGATCCCGCCCCATTTCCCATTATCAGTCGGGTAGCGGGTACCCAAAACCCGGCGAATATCGGATCAAAATTGGAATTACCCACTACCCGCTACCCATTTTGCCACCCCTAGTCACGCACCAGGCATTGGAGTGGGAAGTGGCATGAGAACTGAGAATGAACTGTATAGACCCTATTTGAATAATTTGTGTGAACCACATGATTATTCGTTCATTAACAACTTGGCAGAAAATTTGGAAATTTGGGAGCAGTACCTTGAAAATTGGGTTGAAGGTGGAGCAGGGCAATAGATGGAGGAGAATGTAGGCGGAGTTGATGTTCAGGCTTTGCAAAACTTGGCCGATGCAGCTCCTCTAGATGATAACTTGGGCGGGGGAGGACGAAAATCTGGCTGCAGCAAGGAAGAACATCGTTGGATCAGCTGTCAATCAAGGTGAAGAGAACTTGGCCGGAGCAACAAAAGCCACACCCAGACACCTCAAAGCTGGGAAGATTGTTCTATACATAATGAGGGTAATGATGAAGATTCAGACGATGATGCTGGCCAGGTCATATCCGTCAACAACATGTGCCGGGACGAGCAACTCTTTTCTTCGTACTTTGGGGAGCTGGTTCGGGAATGTACGGATGGTGTTGAAGTAGATACTTCTGCGAACCCGAGAGGGAGCTTGATAGCATCTTGTTCAAATGCCTCCAAAACCACGAGGAGGAGAACATTCTTAGCAAAATTTTCTAAAAAGAAGGATGATGGGTTGCAACTGGCGGAAGAAGCCGACATGCTTCATGATTTGGTAAATACTGATATACATGACGCAACGAAGAAGCCGACATGCTTCATGATTTGGCGAATACCGAGATACATGACACAATTGATCTTGAAGAAGGTAGGCGTAGGACCAATATTCTTTGTCGCACGTTCACTCTCACTGATGATCTGTTAGACTAGAGTGTTGGGGATGTGTTCGGTGACCGGGAGTACATTAGGGAGACACTCCGACAGTATGCAGTGTTGTCGAAGAGGGATATCCACATCAAGGTCAATAACGACAAAAGGTTAAGAGTCATGTGCCTTGGAGGTGGCTGTAATTAGTTCGTTTACTTCAAGAAGAATCCCATTCATAACACAACATACTATGTTGTGCAAACGATGAACGATGAACAGAAGGCATTCGCACACTTGATCGAGGGTATATGAAAATCGATTGATCACGTTGAAGTGGTTAGGGAAATGGTTCACAGAAAATATCAAAGCGAACCCTCACATTCCACTGACAGCTATTCGATAATGTGTAGATGAGCAATTCGGATCAACTATCAGCAGAATGAAGGCAGCTCAGGCTAAAGAAACGGCACTCGAAGGCATTTATGGAAAGACCGGGGATCAGTACAAGATGCTTTTTTACTACAAGGAGGAATTGTTGAGGACGCATCCTGAATCAACTGTGCACATACACTACGATGCAGAAAGAATGAGATCGAGCTCTGGCCCTCGGTTTCACAGGATTTATATCTTTTTAGAGCCATTGAAGGTTGGATGGAAATGCTTTTGTCGACCAATAATCTTGCTTGACGCATGTTTCTTGCGTGGGATGTACAAGGATCAGCTCTTCACTGCAATCGACATCGATCCCAACAATGGATGGTGGCCAATAGCTTGGGCAGTTGCTGAGACCGAAAGCTACGAGCAGTGGCAGTGGCTTCTGGAGTTCCTAGATGAGGATCTGGATATATTGACTAATGCTCCTAGATATATTTTCATGTCGGACCAAAAAAAAGGTACAACATTTTCGATTGTACATTGTATATATTTTGTATTTATTTCAATTTAATTTTTAGGTGGCTTGATTAACCATCAATTTATGCAGGGTTTGGGTATGGTAATTGATGAAAAATATCCACAAAGCGAGCACCAGTATTTTGCGTACAACATATGTACAACAACTACAAGAAGCGCTTCTCCGGAGACATATTGAAGAAGAGGATGTGGGGGATTTCATCTAGCACAACGGTCGTGGAGTTCGACCAAAATATGGATGCAATGCAAGTGTTCAACGCAAATGCACACCGGTATCTGACTAGAGTCGTCCCGACGGAGAAATGGATTAAGGCCTTCTTACACAGGTAACCTACTAGCTGCAAGTACAGTAGAAGGTATTCTCTTATATTGACTTCACATTGTCAATGATTTTAATACGTGACACGTCGTGTAGCTCAACAACATGTGTGAGACGTTTAACTCAAAGATTGTTGTTTAGGGTTGAGCATTCAGGTTTCGGTTCGGTTTTTGCCAAAATCGAACCAAAATTGAAAAACCATATATAGTTTAAAACCGAAACCGAACCGAACCCAAAAAATCGAAACCGAAAAACTGAACTTAAAAAACCGAACAGACTAAAAAACTTGAAAACCGGAAAAAAATATATATATATATAATTTAATTTAATTTATATATACTAATAGAATATATAATATATAATATAAAATTAATAATATATAATATGGCAGAATATATATTATATATTATATATTAAATTAATAGTATATATATATATAGAGATGTATAATATTATTTAAAATATAGTAATTCGTTTTTTCTGTTCTTTTTTGGCCGAATTGAACCTAACCGAAAATTCAAAATTTTTGTATTTTCAAAACCGAACTTAACTGAAAAATCAAAAAAATCGAACCGAATTTCAAATTTTCAGTTTGGTTTGGTTCGGATATTCGGTTTCCGATTTTTTTGCTCAGCCCTATTGTTGTTGCTCGTGAGAAGCCAATAATAACCATGTTGCAGGAGATTCGAACACAGCAGCTGGAGCGTATACATATCAGAGGTAAGTGGGTGAAGAACTATGACTTCCTGGTACCTCCTGTGATAAAGGAGATTATTGATAAAGCAGCCGCAGAGTCGACCTTGTGGAGATTGTTGTGGAACGGTGAGCACGAATACCAAGTCACAAGTCTTTATGGTCAGTTTATGGTGAATTTGCAAACAAAGAAATGCACGTGTAGGCTTTGGCAACTCAGCCCATGTGTGCATGTGGCAGCCTCCATCTTGAAGATCGGCGATTCCATCACAGATTATGTGCCTGACCATTACTCACAAATCCGCATGGCCGCCCTCTACGAGCCTGTCTTGTATCCTATTAACGGCATGGACAATTGGCCTAGATCGTCGGAAGTTGGTTTCGAGTTGGATCCCGCTACGTGTCCGCCCACGCAAGGTTAAAAGAGAACAAAATCAGGTATGACCACTAAGTTGCCAAAGTTCCAACATGAAATTTAATTTCTTCGAAAAATGAAAGATTCTGTGTTATTGTTTACCAATTTTCATAAAGATCATTTTCACAATCTTGATGAAGTCATAATACAGATACATCTTTGTAACAAATAAAATTAATTATTTAAATAATTAGAAATGAAGTGCATGCTTTCTATCCTCATGCAAATAAGTGCAATATTATACTCATGTAGCCTTTAACTGATGCCACTTCGTTGATATATTCTCACATCTGTTTCCACTTTTTTCAATTTTGGAAATTGAAAGCAAAAACAGTTGATACATTTAATTTGATAACTAGGTACTTATGTTATGTGACAAAAATCAGGTACTGCCACTTAGTTACCATAATTTTGTTTGTTAGGAAACACAGGTACAATATCGTGAGAACGGGGTCAAAGAACTTATGTGGTCAACCTTGATCACGTGCAGCCGATGCAGTCAGACAGGGCACAATAGGAGAACCTGTCAAAACGACCCTCGACCACCGACCAGTCAAAGGAGTGGAGCATCTTCTAGCCAACCGCAATCTAGTGAGGGGCCATCTTCAAGTCGATCAACTGCCGCACCGCGGGCTGTTCCCGCCGGACAAGCGCCAGCAGCAGGGACAGTCTGATCGGGGGACAGTGGGAGCTGCAGGTTCACCTCGTCCACTAAGCAACACTAGGAGGGCTCAAAGGGGTGGCCGTCGCAGAACGCCAATCAAACTTGTGGGTGCCATTGTGGGATTTTGTTGTGGTGTTGTGTTTCGTTTTGTGAAAATCACGTACAGTCTGCCTTTTTTTTGTCTTGAACTTTGAACTTTACGGACTTTGATTGAAGCCTAGCATTTCAGGTGGTTTTTGATTTTTTTTGGACATGGTATCCCCATGGGGATGGCAGACTGGTGATGATTTTTTTCAGGTTGATAGTGTGCATCTACGACCCGGCTTTCGCTTGTTGTAAGCATAGTAATCTATAGTTTATGGTTGAACTTTGCATATATTTTTTTGGCTTTCATGTTTGATATGCCTTACTTTTCGAAATCATTTTCAGGTGTTGAATATAAAATTTGCGAGGATTATATGTGTATCAGTAATGATATATAATGCGCATTTTATTATCACCATTATTACCAAAATAATAACAAATGTAGTACCAAAATAATAACACACCAATAGTACAAATGTAATTCGCATTTTATTATCACCATTAGTAACAAAATAATAACAGATGTAGTACAAATGTAGTACCAAAGCCCACGTAGTTCTCTTACCTTACTTGCCTATTTGGCTTGGCCGGCAGTTGACGGTTGGCCTACGATTCATCCCCGGTGAATTCTTCTTGTGATCCCTCCTGACGATCATCCTAATTATTTTCTTGTTCTCTTACGTCAGCTTTGGCCCAATCATCAAGTAACATCACAGCTTCCATATTTTTCGCGGAGAGCTTACTTCTTGATTCATCCAACACACGCGAGCCAACACTAAAAGCGGACTCGACGACGACAGTGGAAGTCGGAACAGAAAAAATCTCCTTGGCCATTGACGCAAGTATAGGAAAATCTTTCTCGTGTGTTCCCCACCAATCGAGGACGTCGATTTGGGCGGGAGGAGTAGGACCTTCATCACCAAAGGAAAAGAGTGAATCGAAATATAAATCCAACTCACTTACCATACCTGAGGATCTTCCGCCGGTGCTGTAGCTGTATAGGTCGGCTAATTGGGATTGCGCGTCGGGGGTCATCATAATCGGCTTGAAATGCAAAGCCAATGTCATCTTGTTGAGGAGGGGGAGGTCTTCTGACTTGGTGGGTACTATTATACTTGGTTTCATATTCGGTGTAGAGAGCAAGCAAGTTAAACTCGAAGGTTTGTTGGATAATTGACCGGTTCAAGAGGTTTATTTGAAATGTTTCTGAGAGGTCTACTCCGAATTCGTCACTGGTATCCGATTGCAATGCTTTAAGTGGACCAAGATCAATAGAACTCAAATTGTTATAATAAAAATATAAAATCTTGGAGGTACCGGCTAATTTTCATTTTGGATCCAAGACCTTTGCAATCAAAAACAACGTTGGAATCTCACTGAAATACTTAAGCCATTTCTCAATCATATAATATAAAACACACATCAATTCAGATGAAGAATAAGCGTTTTTCATTGCAGTTTTAAAACTAAGTGATATATACATGCAATGCTCTAAAACACGAACAACACTGCAATAATAAACACCCGATAATTCAACAGTTGCATTTTTAAAATATTTGAACAATTTAAATAAAGCCACGCTATGTTCCCAACAACTATGCGAAAGATATAAATCATGAACGGGATAGGTTCTAAAAAAATCACATAAAGAATCTTTATGCGTCAAAGTAGAATTCAGACAATCATATGTCGAATTCCATCTATGAGACACATCCATAGTAAAATTCGTATATCTTACATTCTTTTGATGGAAATATTTCTTCCAAGTTTTGCCAATAGCTGGCTTTTGATGGATTAATCTAACTGCAGTTCTAATAGGACTAACATGCATTTGCCACAATTCAAGCGCATCTTGTACATATAAATTTAAAATATGACATATGCATCTTTGATGGAAAATACTTACCTCTAATAACCGGAGCACAAGCCGCAATCAAATCACTAATACTTGCACTGTTAGCAGTTGTATTATCAAAACCAATAGAAAATATCTTATTGCATAATTGGAACTCATTCAAAGCTTGAATAATTAAAGAAGCAATTTCGAGTGCAGTGTGTGATGTCTAAAATTCTCTAAAACCAATTGTCCAGAGCCTTTGTCCTAGCGGCAATGAGCTTAGACATTATTGCATGAGGTGCCGAGTTCGAGCCCTCTTGACATCAGTTGTAATTTCCTCCTATCCATAGTATATGAGTTTATTTTTAATTTCCTCCCTTATATAGGAGTTAATTTTTTTTAAAAAAATCTCTAAAACCAATTAAACGCTTGTTCAAAGTCCAACTATTGTCCACAAAGTGAACCGTAATTCCCATGTATGAATATCGGTTAAAACAATCAGTCCATACATCTGAGCAAATGTTCACTTTGTGGTCCAAGTTAAGTAAATAACGTGATAATTCAACTTTTTTCTCTAAACATTATCTAACGGTAGATCGTTGAATGGTCATTCGACCTACTCTTTTGATAGCTACGTTTAATCCACTTTGCATAGTAACCTCAAATTTTTTAATCATCATAAACATTAAAAGGAAAATGCTTCATTGCAGCCCATCTAGTCATAATGTCAGCAAAATTTTTTTGATCATATTTAAAAAGAGGCGTACCTACGAACCTGAGCCACCGGGTTGGAAGTTTAGTTGGGTTTGGGTAGAGGTAGTGCCACATTCTACCGGATGCTTTGTCACCAAATGACGACGGAGGGTGTCATATCCCCCACCACTCGCAAATTTGTAGACTTTATCACAATAGTTACAATATGCATGAAACACCGATGTCTCTTCTTGAGAGTGCGGATCATGAGGACTTGGAATCACCACTGGGACCTTCTTGTAGTGTTTAACAAAAATATCAGATTTCAAAGCTTTTATAGTGTTAGTGGGTGGAGGGGGAGAAGACATCTCCTCATTTCCGCCGGTGCTAGACGGAATACGAGAATGAGATCTATCATCATTGTTGTCCGAGTCCGACGATATAGACACGTCGTACTCGTCATCTTGTTGTTGGGAACCACCGCCCCCGCCCCCACCTTGATGCATTTCAGCGAGTAGCATGGACATCCTATAATCTTCTTCTATCTATAAATATTATATAAGTTGAAGTTATAATAAGTAGGAACACCAAAAAATTTAAAAACTCAATCTTATGAAATTATGAATTGTAAAAATAATTTTTTAGAACTTACTTGCATGCGTTCAGCCGCCACTCGGGAAACCTCTTCCATAACTTCTCGACGACTTGGTCGCCTTGATTTTGAGGGACAACTACTTTGATCTTGGCAATTCTTTTGCCTCGATCACCACATCCCGGTCCACCACGAGAAGAAGACATAGTGATAAATGAAAGTAGTATGGATGGAATATGGAGTATTGAATAAATGGTAAATTACGAACACAACAACAAATATAGTAGTAAGTAGTAACTAGTAAACAACTTGAGCAATTAGAGAGAATGAGGAGAGAATAAAGAAATGAAGATTGAGAAGGAAATCCTTGTTAACACAAGAATGGGGTGAGTAAAAATGATGGGGGAAGTGAGGTATTTATAGGAGTAAAATTGGAAGAAAAAAAATTTCAAATTTCAAATTCGGTCGGTTTACCGTCTGAACCGGCGGTTCAGTCCACGGTTTCTGATGGAAACCGGTGGTTTCTGGCCGAAAACCGGCAGTTTCTGACCGGTTTTCAGGCCTATACACTGCCACCTACGCTCTGCCACCTGAAAAAGCACCGAAAACGTCAGAACTGGCGGTTCAAACCGGCGGTTTACGTCAGAAACTTCCGGTTTTTCTGCACACCTCTCCTGCAACCCTACGCCCTAGCCGGAATCTGCCCGTTGGGACAGTTGACCGCCGGTTACGGTTCGTCATATTCTCGAACCTGAACCGGCCCGCTTGAACCGCCGAACTGCCGGTTCCGGTTCATGAACCGGCGGTTCTAAACCGCCGGGCCGGTTCGGTTTGTGCATGCTTACCCACAGATAGCAAAGGGGCATATCTGTATTATGACATTAATTGGAATTCCAAAACTACACTCTGGGACATGGATGTCATTCAGAACTTGAAAGGGGTATTTTAGTGACTAGGTACAATAAATGAGTATAAAATAAAGATCAGGTATCATTTATGTGCGAAATTGAATAATCAAGTACCATTTACGTAGTTCATTCTATTTGTTTATGTTATTTAATAAAACAACGTTGTTTTAATTCGTAGATTTCTCTACTTCAGTTCTATGTCTCCTCATATCATTTAATATTGTCACATAATCTTCCGTGTCATTTAGAGTGTCCACTATAGGGGCGGCGGGCCGGCCGCCCCCTTCCCGCCGCCGCCGCGCCTTGCTATAGTGTGGAGGATGTCCGCCCCGATGCGGACGAAATTTTCGGGGTGGAAGGTCCTCCGACGTTTTTTGTGCGAGGACGCGCCGATGCCTTTTCGCCGACCCTATAGGCGCGCCGACCTATAGTGCACAGGCGATCGGCGCGCAGGCCGCCCCCTTCCAAATTAAATTTTTTTTTTCCAAAAATTATACCTATAAATACCACTCCTCCACCCCCCATTTTACACCCTTTTCACACACTCTCCATTCATTCACTATCTACACTTTCACTCTCTAAAAATGCACGGTGGACACGACGACTCACCCAGCTCGGACGAATCGAGATATGGCGGCAATCCTTCCCAGCCGTCGGGATATGGCGGCTATCCTTCTCAGCCGTCGGGATATGGCGGCAATACTTCCCAGCCGTCGGGATATGGTGGATATCCTTCTCAGCCGTCGGGATATGGCGGCTCTCCGTCCCAGCCGTCGAGTTGGAGTCAATCTCCACCTCCGTGGGGATCGAGTCCAACTCCTCCTCCATCTCAGCTGTGGAGGTCTTCTCCCACGCCCCAACCTTTTTAGAGGAATCTGAGTCGCTCGGCGTTTGGAGATTACAGACCCAACCTCGACGTGCTTAACCATCCCCATCCGGAGATCCCTTTCCAATCCAGCCAATCTCCTTTCACCGATGCTGATCAAGACCCCTTGGATACGATGATGGGTCTTCTCAGTTCCGGCGTACCGGATACACCCGTTCCGACGAGACTCGGCGGGACCGAAGGGGCGGGTGGAAGCAGTGGCGGTGGTGGCGGCGGAAGACGCGGCGGCCGCAGTGGTGGCTCGGGCAGCGGCGGTGGCAGCGATGCAGCGGCGCCGGAAGTCAGACACAAACGGGGCACGCACTACACAAAAGCGGAGTCCATTGCTGTGGTGAGGGCGTGGGATACCGTCACATCAGACCCCATAGTGGGCACCGATCAGACCGAGGGGAGCTTTTGGAAGCGCGTCCTGTTGGCATACAACGAGTTCAAACCTCAAGACGCCAGACCGTGTGACGGAGAACAGCTCCGCAAAAAGTGGTTTAGGATTCTGCCGGCCAGCAAGCGGTTCGCGGGCATATACCAGAACAACCTGCTCAATGCTGAGAGTGGCCGGAGCGAAGCCGACGTGAAGGCACTGTCTATGGGCCAATACAACACGGAGGGCTGGCCGAAGTTCACAATGTGGGAGGAGTATCAAGTTCTTGAGCACTGTCCGAAATTCAAGGCCATCTGTGCGCAAGAGCAGGCTAGAGCTCCTGGGCCGAAGCGTACTAGACACAACATAGCCGGGGATTACAACAGCGGCAGCGGCTCGCAATCATTCGACCTGAACTACGAGCAAGCGGAAGAGCCCACCTTTACACACCCCTCCGGGACAGCAGGCTTCTATCCGACGCGCTAGAGAGGCTAGAATTTCTTCACGCCGATCGTCGGCCTCATCTGGATCGCTCACCCCGCAGCCCGCCCCAGCACCGCCGCACAGGGTCCCTGGTTCCCGCGAGGTCTTAAGGGAGAACCTAGATGTGCAGTTGATGCAACAACTACAGTACGTCTGCAGCAAATACGAGGCCGCAACCGTCCCGTTCATCAAGGATATATACTTGAAACTCATAAGTCGGATCTAGCGCCGTCTAGGCTTGGCTGATGAGGCTCCTGGGGCAGGGGCGGCCGATGGCAGCGATGGAGACGGAGAAGAAGAGGAGGATTCCGACTCCGCCACCAATTAGACGGTGGCGACATTTTTTTTTATATTTTGTTTTAAATGTTCGTTGTATAATTTTACCGTTTCCAATACAACGAATATTCGGTCTCAATTACCTCATTTTCTAATTATTTAAATTCCGATGATTTTAACTATAATTGATTGAAACTAAAGGACAAAATTAAAATGAAAATTAGCTATAAAATTTCGGGGCTATTGGAAGTGTCCGCCTATAGTGGGAGAATTTTTTTTTTTTTTGCGCGGACAAAAAAATTGGGGCTGTGGACAAAAAAGAGGGCGGGGCTATTAGGGACGTCCGCCTTATAGTGGACACACTTGGTTTAAGTTAGAATCCATAGCCAAAATTTATTTGACAACCTTAATAGTGGTATACATTACTATTTACAACTCTAAAGTTTATGATAAAAATTAATATTCTGATTGTGGTACATACTATTACTATAAAAAAATTTCAAATACCAAAAAGTCCCAAATACAATATAGTACGGCTGTGGAATTAGGATTGGAGCCTTCGATTCCGAATTTGATATTTGGAATCGCATATTATCTGGATTTGGAATTGAATTACAATTCCAATTCCTCTTAATTCCACAATTTGAATTCCATATCAAAAGTAGAAAATTGAGATTCTAAATAGTTAAAATTGGACACTTTCACACACAACACACTCAATCACACACACAACACACTCAATCACACACACAGTTACTCTCACACACACACATATACACAATTACACACACACACACATATACACAATTACACACTTAAACACACACAGACACAGTTACTCACACACACATACACATATTACACACACATATTACACACTCATGTGAGTGTGTGTGCATAATTTCTATGATTTAATTTCCTATCATTTTTATCAAACAAAGGATCGGAATTGAATTATAATTCAATTCAGTTAAATTCAATTCCGTAGAATTTTAATTCTAATTGAATTCTAATTTCGTGTACCGAAACGAACCTACATTAAATAGAAACCAATTATAAATAAGCATTTAACTAAAAAAACCAAATATAAATAACTAAATACTTATAAATCTAATCTAATTATTGTCTTAGTTGCACAAAATTTGGGATCAACTTTGCAGATCAATGTAAATAATTGAGGAACGATTTGAGTAGCAAGAACAATCGGTTGAAGATTGGAATGAAATTGTAAAGGAAATTTTATTCACTGGAATGAGAAAAATGAGAGAGAGAAGATGAGCTACAGTGTAAAACTAACTAATGAATTAGCTATTTAACAGAAACTAACGGCTAGTTTCAATCCTACGGCTAGGATTAAAACTTGACTAACAAACAGATCTAACGGCTGCTGAAACGAGTTGTCATAACAGCCGAGCTGCCGAGCTGCCGAGCTGCCGAGCTTGCCGAGCTTGCCGAGCTTGGTGCTTGAGCCATCACAATCTACCAACAAACTCCACCTTGATTGCTCAATCACCAACCAAACTCTTCCTTTCCAGTCCCACTAGTTTCAAACATAGCAGAAACTTTTCCTTAGGCAATGGTTTAGTCAACATGTCTGCCGGGTTCTCTGAAGTATGAACTTTGAAGACTTTCACATTGCCTCTTTCAATCTCCTCCCTGATGAAGTGACACCGCACATCAATGTGCTTTGATCTCTCGTGATAAGCTTGATGCTTGGCCAGAAATAGGGCACTATTATTGTCACAGCCAACTGCTATCGCCCCTTGCTCAATCCCAAGATCAGACAACATTCCTTTCAACCAGAAACTCTCTTTGATTGCAGCAGCAAGTGAGATAAATTCTGCTTCCGTTGTGGAAAGTGCCACCACACTTTGGAGACTTGATTTCCAGCTAATAGCAGACCCAAACATTGTGAATATGTATGCCGACTGAGACTTTCTGTTGTCTAAGTTCCCAGCAAAGTCCGAGTCACAATATCCCACAATAGCATCAGCTCCACCTCCATCATTCACTCCATATAGAATGCCTACATCCCCAGCACCCCTTAGATACCTCATCAACCATTTGAGAGCAATCCAATGTTCTCTTCCATGATTTGCCATAAACCGGCTGACAACACTTGTGGCTTGTGCTATATCTGCTCTGGTGCTGATCATATCATACATAATGCTCCCTACTATATTAGCATAGGGTATCTTCATCATTTCTCTGGACTCAGCCTCACTGTTGGGCCTCTGATCAGCCTTGAGCTTGAAGTGCATTGCTAGTGGAGTAGCCACTGCCTTCATATTCTCCACCTTGAACCTTCTCAGCAACTTTGATATATAATCAGATTGTGTGAGCCACAATTGCCTTTTAGCTCTATCTCTGATAATGTTCATGCCTAAGATTCTCCTTGCTGGCCCGAGGTCTTTCATTTCAAACGCAGCATTGAGTTCATCCTTCACTTCTTGCACTGCCTTCCTGCTAGCTCCAGCAACAAGCATGTCATCTACATAAAGTAGAAGATATGTAGGATGTATGCCCCCTTTTCTGACATATACACAGGAGTCATAACTTGATCTCTGAAAACCAATCTTGATCATATAATCATCAAAAGTCTTATTCCACTGTCTACTAGCCTGCTTCAAACCATATATACTTCTTCTCAGCAAGCATACTTTATTTTCATTCCCTGGTTTGATGAAGCCCTCAGGCTGGGCCATGTAGATTGTTTCCTCTAGTCCTCCATGTAAGAAGGCCGTTTTCACATCAAGCTGCTCCAATTCCAGATCCAACTTAGCAACCAAAGCCAGCAACATTCGAATGGAAGAATGCTTTACAACCGGTGAGAAGACCTCATTGAAATCAACTCCATGCTCTTGAGTGAATCCTCTAGCCACTAACCGGGCTTTAAATCTGATCTGATCACCCTCAGCACCTTCCAGCTTCTTTTTGAATATCCATTTACAGCTGATAACCTTCCTTCCATCAGGTTTCTCAACCAATATCCAAGTGCCATTTTTCAGTAGAGAATCAATTTCATCCACCATTGCTTTCATCCACTTTTCCCATTCTTTGCTCTCCATTGCTTCCTTATATGAGGATGGCTCTATATACTCAACATCTTCAGCCACACATAATGCATAAAATAGCATCTCAGAATCATCAAATCTTGATGGCAGCTTGATCTTTCTTCTGACTCAATCCCTAGCCAGCTGGTAGTTTTCCAGATTATCTTGAGGCTGTGTTTGTGTCTCATTCTGAGCACTCTGAGGCTCAGTGACTTCTTCACTCTCCCCATGTTTCTCATGCCTCCCATGCTCCACCTCAAAGTCAGCTTTATCAACAGAATCAGTCACAGAATCAGGCTTCTCAACTATCACTTTGTTCTTATCCAGAAAAGGCATTTCAGTTTCAGAGAATACAACATCTCTACTAATCACAATCTTGTGATTCCCTGGCTCTACACACCACAAACGATATCCCTTCACCCCAGGTTGATATCCCAACATCACACACCTAATAGCCCGAGCATCCAACTTCCCTTGTTTGAGATGAGCATATGTCTTGCAGCCAAACACTCTCAATGTGGTGTAATCTCCATGGCTGCCATACCATCTAAAATCAGGTGTGTCTCCCTCTATACTTGATGAGGGACATTTGTTGATAAGTTTCACAGCCGTGGATGCAGCCTCGGCCCAAAACTTCTTCTCAAGTCCAGATGAGAGGAGCATACACCTCACCCTCTCTAATATGGTTCTATTTGCCCTTTCTGCTATGCCATTCTGCTGAGGATTCAGAGGTACAGTCCGGTGCCTTTTAATTCCCCTCTCCTTACAAAAGTTATCAAACTCTTTGGAGAGATACTCCAAGCCGTTATCAGTCCTCAAACATTTAAGAACCACTGACTTCTCCTTCTCCACTTCCAGGCACCATTGCTTGAACTTACTAAAAGCCTCTGATTTCTCTCTCAAAATGTATATCCACATTTTTCTAGAGTAGTCATCTATGATACTCATATAATACTTCCCTCCACCTACTGACACCACAGATGCAGGACCCCACAAGTCACTATGGGCATAATCAAGAGTGGATGTGGAAGTGTGCTTGCCTTTGGGATAGGGTTGTTTCTTGGACTTACCCAAAATGCATTCCTCACATGGAGTAGTGTCCATCTGCCCAGAACTTTGTATAATCCCCTTCTTGGCCAGCTCCTTAATGCTTCCCTCAGCTGCATGAGCAAGCCGCATATGCCAGATTTTGAAGTCATCAGCCTTCACAATATTTGCCTGTGCAGTAGGGATCTCAACACTAGCCAGTAGATAGTACAAGCTTCCCCTCCTTTCAGCTTCCATCACCACTCTTTGATCCTTGGAAACTGTCATTTTTCCCCCAGTAGAGCAGAATGTATATCCCTTGCGTTCAAGAAGCCCAAGTGAAATGAGATTCCTCTTGATATCAGGTATATATCTCACTTCACTTATAATCTTCACAGATCCATCTTGCATTCTCAGCCTGATCTTGCCTATACCTTGGATGGTACAAACTTGGTTGTTGCCCAATATAACCGATCCAGTCATCTCTTGGATCTCCTCAAACCAGCCAAGATTCGGACTCATATGCAGACTACACCCCGAGTCCATGATCCAAGATCCTCCCAGACCACCCTCCATCACATTCAGAATTTCTGGCACATCAGTTTCCTCAACACAGTCAGTGGATGGAACACGGTTTCCACCACCATTTGCTTGCCTTCTTTTCCATGCGAAGCAATCCTTTTTGAGGTGACCCGGCTTCTTGCACCAATGACATGAGCGGGTTTCCTTTTGATCATTTGATGGAGTTTTCTGATTTTCTTGGCTCGGCTTCTGAAACCTCTTGACTCCCTTGAACTTCTTGACATTTAGGCTCTCAGCCATAGCCTCTGGATTCTTAGAGCCTGACTTCTGAATTTCTTTTGCTCTTATGGCCGACTGAACTTCAACAAGGGTGATAGTACCCTCTCGGCCATACAATATAGCATCTCGTAGCTGATCAAATGACTTCGGCAGAGCATTCAAAAGTAATATTGCCTTATCTTCATCCCCTATCGAGGCGTCGATATTTTCAAGATCATCGACCGCCTTATTGAAGTCTTCAAGTTGCTCCAATATCCCTTTATCATCCAAGAATCGATAGGAGTATAACCGCTGCTTCATGAGCAGCCTATTGGCCAAGGACTTAGCCATGTACAAGTCTTCGAGCTTCGCGATTATTCCGGCTGCAGTCTTTTCTTTTGCAACCTCTCGAAGAACTTTATCCCCGAGGCATAGCACAATTGCACTATGAGCTTTCGCCTCGATCTCAGCTCGTTTAAGGATCTCCTTTTCGTCAAGATCCACCTTCTCCCCTTCCTCCGACTTGTCCTCCTTTCCGCCCGCCTCCAACGCCGAAGCAAGGCCTTGATGAATCAGCATAGCCCGCATCTTCATCCGCCATAAGCCGAAATCATTCCTACCCGTGAATTTCTCGGCCTCAAACCTAGAAGCCATAACACCCTCCAATCTCACCACCGAAAGAACAAATCAGAAATCAATCGCGCCTCCCGATTCCCACAGACGGCGCCAATTTGTAAACAATTGAGGAACGATTTGAGTAGCAAGAACAATCGGTTGAAGATTGGAATGAAATTGTAAAGGAAATTTTATTCACTGGAATGAGAAAAACGAGAGAGAGAAGATGAGCTACAGTGTAAAACTAACTAATGAATTAGCTATTTAACAGAAACTAACGGCTAGTTTCAATCCTACGGCTAGGATTAAAACTTGACTAACAAACAGATCTAACGACTGCTGAAACGAGTTGTCATAACAGCCGAGCTGCCGAGCTTGCCGAGCTTGCCGAGCTTGGTGCTTGAGCCATCACAATCTACCAACAATCAAATTTTGGAGTAGTATTTTATTTTTTTACTTCATTTCTTTTGATGATCATTGAACCATTTTGCAGTTGCTTGCTCAACAATAGATATCTTGAGATGATTCTTGTTTTAGAGATGTAAAACATGAATTCAGATTAACCCCAAAACCCACACCCTCCTCAAATCCGCCTCTCAACCAAACCCATTTCTCTTATCTCGATCTTCATACTCTTCCTCGCGATTTCCTTCACCATCTTATCCCCCTCCTTACAATCCCTCAAATCAACCCACCTCAAAATTTTCCCTCCAACAATTACGAAATCAGACGTTAGCGAACCCCCTTATTGCCTGCTATGGATGGCCCATTTCCTCTCCAGCGGCGGATACAGCTCCGAAGCCTGGTCCTACATTCTCGCACTCAACGCCTTCATCAGCAATCAGAAATCCCCATTATTTAAATTGAGCATCGAGCATTATGCTGATCTTCAAGAAATAGAATTCTGGGTGGGTTTGCCCTTGGAAATCCGATATCTCGCATCCAATCTCTATCAAACCAAATGCAAATCGAATCGCACCATAGTAATTTGCCACAGCGAGCCTGGGGCTTGGTATCCGGCTCTCTACCAAACCCTACCCTGCCCACCCACGGGCTATGGTCAGTTTAAGGCTGTTGTGGGCAGGACTATGTTTGAGACTGTTAAGGAAAAACTCCCTAACGTGACGCCGCGAACAAGATTAGGAGTCCCGGGAGGCGAAATCCCGTCGACCACTAGGGTTTTGCAAAAGAAACGAAATAAACAAGAAGAAGTAGGCGAAATTTTTCATGCTCATTTATTAATTTCACGCCTATTTATATTCTAAGGACCCTAGGGTTGATTCGACTTACGGGCCGGGAAAGACCAACAAAGAAAACCCGGACCGGAGCTTATAAATTGCTCGACCCAATAGTTCAACCAAAAACAATAAAAATAAATAACCGAATTAAAAGATGAGCAAAACAGATCCTACTCTACGCGTCTTCTCCTCGCGCCTTATTTAGAAACGTACTCCCCCAACCTTAAAGGCGGTTTGATTCTTCTCGCTGACTTCCTCTGCTCCCTTCTCTCTCTCGGCGACGACCTTCCTCTTTCCCTCGTCTCATAAGTCATCGCCGACGCATGTATATCCCCTACCTCCTCCTCCTCTGTGGGGCCGTTGTCTGGTTCCGTCGGAATGTGGGGATTAACCGTATCAACTCCCCACCGATAAGATCAGCCTTGACCTCAAGGCTGAGGTCTGGAAAGAGTCGACGAACGACTCCCATCGGCTCCCACGTCGGATTTTCTCCCCCATCATCATCCCACTGGATCAACGCTTCCTCGACTGCTGCTCCGTCCCTCCAAACCGTGCGGCTCTCAACCCATTTCAGTGGTCTCGACACCGGCCGACCGCGAGCGAACAAGGGGGGTAAACTCACCGCCCTCGAAGACCCTCCGTGCACAAACGAGCGAAGCAGACTAACGTGGAACACGTCGTGTACTCGACTGCCCTCCGGCAACCGCAGACAGTAAGCGACCTGCCCAATTCGCTCCAGAATCTCAAACGGTCCAAAGAACCTGCGTGCCAACTTAGAAGATGGAGGCTTGGCGACAGAATATTGACGGTACTGCTGTAACTTCAGTAAAACCTGATCCCCAACCTCAAACTCTACATGCCTTCGATGCTTATTCGCTGCTGCCCGCATCCGCTGTTGTGCTCTCTCCAGATTCGCACGCAGCCACACGATCAATTCGCCCCTCTGCCGAATCAAGGACGCCACATCGGTAGGGGTGAAATGCGACGGTTCCGCTGCCACCAACGGGGGCGGTTCTCGACCATACAAGGCCTTGAAAGGCGACGTGCCGAGCCCCTCGTGAAAGAAACAATTCAATGATAATTCCGCCCAAGGCAAGAAATTGACCCACTTGTTCGGCTTATCCGCCACGAATGCGCATAAATACTGCTCTAGACCACGATTTCTGACCTCTGTTTGTCCATCCGATTGAGGATGATACTCCGTCGTGAAATGGAGCTTAGTACCACTCAAACGCATCATCTCTTCCCACACATCATTCAAGAACACCGAATCCCTATCCGACACCAAGGTTTTTGGAAACCCGTGGTGCTTCACCATCGTTTCAATGAAAAGGTTCGCCACTCGCAGAGCATTGAAATGTGGCGGTAACGGCGCGAAGTGCGCATACTTGGACAACCTATCGACCACCACCATGATTGTAGTAAAACCTCGGGATTGGGGTAGACACGTCACAAAGTCCATCGAGACATCGTCCCAAACCTGCGAAGGGATAGGTAACGGTTGCAGTAACCCCGCCGGCTTTTGGGTCGAATACTTAGTCGTCTGACACTCCACACAAGCCTCCACAAACGTCTTCACCTCCTTCCGCATTCCCTTCCAATAAAATTGAGCGGCAAGGCGACGGAAGGTTCTGTCAACTCCCGGGTAGCCCGCCTGCGGAGTGGAGTGATGTTCCGCAATTAAAGGCAGCTTCGCCGCTGACTGCTCGGCTACATAAATTCGGCGATCATGATAGATGAGGCCGCCCACAAATGACAGATGACCGGGCGCTTCCCCTTTCTTGATTAACGCCCGCAACTCCCTCAAATCCGCCAAGGAGTCGACTTCCATTTGTAACAATTCCAGAATATCCGGGACCGGGTGGGCTGCCAGGGCTAGCAGGACCGACTCCGCCTGCACCCGATCCACCTCGCCGTCGTTGGGCTCCATATCGCGACGAGATAGTGCGTCCGCGACCCTGTTGCAGGCTCCCGTCTTGTATTCGATCTGAAATTTATAACCCATCAATTTCCGTGCATAGAATTGTTGAACCGGAGTCTGAATGATCTGCTGCAATAATTCCTTTAGACTCCTCTGATCGCTCCGTATCATGAACTCGCGCCCCAACAAGTACTGGCGCCACTTCTGGACCGCCTCGACAATGGCGTACAACTCTTTATGATATGTCGACGACACCCGCCGCCGTGGCCCCAATTTCTTACTAAAGTAGGCCAAAGGATGTCCGTCTTGCAGAAGGACCGCGCCCACCCCGAAATCCGACGCGTCCGTCTCAATATAAAACACCTTAGAAAAGTCCGGTAGGTGCAGCACCGGGGCCGATGTCATAGCTGTTTTGAGGGCGATAAAACTTTCTTCCGCCGCGGGGGTCCATACGAAGGCGTCCTTTTTTAGTAACTCCGTTAAGGGGCCAGCCAGAGTCGCGTAATGCGCTATAAATCTCCGATAATAACCCGTAAGTCCCAAAAAACCGCGCAGTTGTTTAATGGAAGCTGGCACCGACCACACGACCATTGCCTTGATCTTCTTTGGGTCGGCCATCAAATGTCCCTCCGTAATTAAATGGCCTAAATACTCCACTGTTGTACTGCAGAAAGCACACTTTGACAGCTTAACAATAAAATGATTAGCTTTCAGAATGGTGAGTACCTCGTGCAGGTGTCGCACATGTGATTCCAGCGTCGGACTATAGACCAATATGTCGTCAAAGAAAATGATCACAAACGTGCGCAGGAGTGGTCTAAAAATAGCATTCATGGCCGACTGGAATGTGGACGGCTCATTCGTCAATCCGAATGGCATGACAAGGAATTCAAAGTGGCCGTCGTGGGTTCGAAAGGTCGTCTTGAAAATATCATCCGTGTGCATCCGAATCTGATGATATCCTGACCGAAGGTTGAGTTTGGTGAAAAACCGAGCCGCCCCTAGCTCGTCAAACAACTCGTCCGAAGTCGGTATAGGAAAGTGATCGGGCACCGTCGCGGTATTCAGGGCCCTATAGTCAATGCAGAACAGAAACGTTCCATCCTTTTTTCGGATAAGCAACACTGGAGATGAGAACGGGCTCTGACTAGGCCAGATGACTCCCGAAGCTAGCATTTCCTTAACCTGGCGTTCGATTTCATTCTTCTGGAAATATGGGTATCGGTATGGACGCACATTGACCGGTTTCGCATTCGGCAGGAGGTGAATGCGGTGATCGAAGGGTCGGGCCGGGGGAACTCCCGTTTGGGTGTGAAAAACCGCCTCATGTGATCGCAACACTGCCAGAATTATAGGGTCCAATTCAGCTGGAAATTGGGGGTTATCGTTGTCCGCCTCCGGCTCGGCAGTGCCGGGAAGCGCCACCAACTCGAACATCTCGGCCTCTCCGCTAAATGACAGTAAGGTTGCGACAGTTTTGAGCGAAACCTCCTGCGCCATTGGTGGAGAAATCTTCAAACAGATCGGCACCCCATTGCGTACAAATTCCAACGTTCCATCTACAAAATCATTAGTGACGCGTCGCATAGATTTCAGCCATGCTAAGCCGAGAATAACATCCAGACCGTGCATCGGTAGGATATGCAGATTGATCAAGAACACGTGCGACTGAATCACCACCCTGGTTTGCAAGCTAGCGTGCGTACATACCAATGAAGCACCGTTTCCCACATACACACGGAAGGGCTTAATCGGTGTCAGCGGGAGCGCGAGCCTCTGCGCCACTCTGGGATGCAAGAAATCATGCTAGCTGCCTGTATCGACTAGAATGACCACCGGATCAGCTCCAATTGTCCCCCTCAGCTCTAGCGCATCCGGTCGCTGCCTGCCGTCTAGTGCATAAATGTGTGAGAGGTCTGCCGTTATCACCTCTGGAGGTTCCTGATGATCAGCCGATATATCCAACTCCTCAACTTCCTCGTCCATATCGACACCCATATAGGCCAAGAACGGTCGCTTACAGGCATGAGATGGACCCCACTTCTCCTCGCAATAGATACACACGCATCGGCGGGTGCGATCATCCCGTTGAGCAGTTGTCAAGTGAATGACCGGAAGCTTCTAATATTCCGGGCCCCTGGCATACACAGGTTTAGTCGCCGGCTGGGATTGAATCTGATGTTGCGGGGCAGCCAACACCGGGCCCTTCTGATCCCTGGGTGACCACGTACGGCGCTGGGGGGCTGGCTGAGGTGCGGGCGTCATACTGCTGCTATCGAACTCGATAGCAAGTGCCATCGCGGCCGCTACTGTTCTCAAATGTGGGTGCTTGACCTGGCTGCGCACCGGTTGTTGAAGACCCGCCACGTAGATAGGTAAGAATGTTGATTCCGGGAAATTAGGAATCTGATTCCGCATTGATTCAAAGGTCGCATTGTACTCCGCGAGCGAGCCCGTCTGAACCAGTTTTGCAATCAAACCAAGGTAATCTTCGAAACACTGTGGATCAAAACGTCGTCGCACATCCTCCAAAAAATCGCTCCAGAGAACAACCGGGTTGCTTGCACGATAGTTAAAAACCCACTCTGCTGCCTTATTGTCAAAGAGCATGACGACATAGTGCAGACGATACGCCTCTGACATCATAAGATGATCGAAATAGTACTGAATTCGGGCAATCCAATTCACCGCATCGAACCCATTAAACGGGGGGGTTTCATCTTCACATCCCGCGGTTCTTCCCACGCACGATGACCCCTGATATTATTCCATGCTGGATTATCCCACGACGTAGGCTGACGATACGCCGGCATGGCTAACCCTTAGTGATTCCCTGGGGGCTCCCACGAGGTCAACCCACCCGACCCCACCTGCAGGCCGGCCCCCAATCCTCCCAGTAGTCCAGGCATCGAGCTAGGGTTAGGAAACGAACTGACTGGTGGCAAACCCCCACTCATCCCCACTGGAAGTCGTGGCTGATCTCTTGTGCCGAAGCCCAGCGTAAAGGGGATGGTAGTTGCGACCGATTGGGTCGAAATCGACAGCGGTATCGAACGCGGCATGGAATCGGTAAACCAATGAGAGAGAAGTCCAAAGTTCTGCGCTTTGTCCGCCCTTGGTGGCACCAATCTGCGATCAAAATCATCCATGCGAGTTTCAAAACGTGCTAAAGAGGCCAGGACATGCTCAAACATCGTGGCTACTGGATCAGGTCCCTGAGCGAGCGATCCAGACGAAAATCCTCCGCTGATCGGTGGCGCGGAGAATCGATTGACCGGGAACCCCTCGGATCGTCCGGCGTCAGACGCTGCATGATCCATGAGTTCAGTGAAAGCACCAATTTGTTAAGGAAAAACTCCCTAACGTGACGCCGCGAACAAGATTAGGAGTCCCGGGAGGTGAAATCCCGTCGTCCACTAGGGTTTTGCAAAAGAAACGAAATAAACAAGAAGAAGTAGGCGAAATTTTTTATGCTCATTTATTAATTTCACGCCTATTTATATTCTAAGGACCCTAGGGTTGGTTCGACTTACGGGCCGGGAAAGAACCAACAAAGAAAACCCGGACCGGAGCTTATAAATTGCTCGACCCAATAGTTCAACCAAAAACAATAAAAATAAATAACCGAATTAAAAGATTAGCAAAACAGATCCTACTCTACGCGTCTTCTCCTCGCGCCTTATTTAGAAACGTACTCCCCCAACCTTAAATGCGGCTTGATTCTTCTCGCCGACTTCCTCTGCTCCCTTCTCTCTCTCGGCGACGGCCTCCCTCTTTCCCTCGTCTCATAAGTCATCGCCGGCGCATGTATATCCCCTACCTCCTCCTCCTCCTCTGTGGGGCCGTTGTCTGGCTCCGTCGGAATGTGGGGATTAACCGTATCAGAGACTGACAGGGTGAATGAGGAGCATGCTGGGAGGTGTAATTGGATGGATTATGTGTGGGTTCCTACTGATTTCCATGTTGCTACATTTACTCAAAGTGGGGTTGATCCATTGAAGGTGAGGAAGATCATCCAGCCAGTCGATTCTTCTTTCTTCGACCCGTTAAAGGTCGAGCCTTTGAGCTTGGATTCCGTGAGCCGGGTTGTGTTAGGATCACAAACGTTTATCTCAAAAGCCCGGGGTAATTCTTTTGTTGTTCTAGAGTATAATTAACATTCCATAAGTGTACTGGACTTTTTTTATATTCCGGCTTTGGGAGAGACGCATGAGGGCCATGCGTCTCCTTTTAATGAAACGCATGATGGAGATGCGTCTTTTAGAAAGACGCATGACTCTCATGCGTCTTTCAATTTTTTCGGTTTTTTTAAAGACGCATGAGCGCAGGGACGGACCCAGCATGTATCAAGAAGGGGCAAATGCCCCTCCTCCATTTTCTTCGCATATATATAATTTATATAATATAAAATTTATTTAGTTTAATTTCTCATTAATTGCCCCATCTAAAATACTTGAATTTTGCTATGTATATTTTTGCCCCTCATAGTATAAATTCCTGGCTCCGTCCATGCATGAGCGTCATGGTTCACTAGTGAACAGTCAATGTTTTCTAAAAGACGCATCTCCATTATGCGTTTCATTAAAAGGAGACGCATGACCCTCATGCGTCTCTCCCAAAGCCGGAATAAAAAAAAAGTCCAGTACACTTGGGGAATGTTAATTATACTCTAGAACAACAAAAGAATTACCCCAAAAGCCCATTTTGTTTTCTTGAGTGTGTTCAAATGGGAGCATAGAAAGGGGTGGGATGTTTTATTGAGGGCATATTTGGAGGAGTTTGGTGAAGAAGAAGATGGTGTTGCTCTGTGTTTGCTGACAAATGCCTATCACACAGAGAGTGATTTTGATAGGAAGATTGTTAGTTATGTGAAGGGATTGAGTTTGGATGATAGATTGGCACCTGTTTATGTGATTGATGGCCACATAGCTCAGGTTAATCTGCCGAGGTTGTATAAGGTGGCTGATGCATTCGTGCTGCCATCTAGAGGTGAGGGGTGGGGCCGGCCAGTGGTGGAGGCGATGGCAATGGAATTGCCTGTGATTGCCACCAACTGGTCTGGCCTGACTGAGTACTTGACGGAGCAGAATAGCTATCCGTTGCCCTTTGATAGGATGAGTGAGGTCCAGGATGGACCCTTCAAGGGGCATTTGTGGGTGGAGCCATCCGTTGATCAGCTGCGATTCTTGATGAGGCGTGTTGTGAGCAACAGTGATGAGGCTAAGGCTAAAGGAGTGCAAGCTAGGGTCGACATGAAGGGGAGATTCTCCCCTGAGATTGTTGCAGAGGAAGTTGTGACTCATTTGCAGGAAATTGTCCAAAATTTTGGTTGAGATTTGAATATCTGGATAGTGGAAAAAGGAATGAGGATTTGGTAAATTGATGTTTGCCTATTTGAATTCTTTTTTACTACTATTGGCTATGTAGAATGTCTTTTAGATGGTAGCATTGAGGGTATATTGATTTATGCAGACTATTGTTTGAAATGAGCTGATTTTATAGGGATTAACTGTACATCTGGACTTGGTCTATTCATATGTAGTGAGAATCTCAAGTAAAGAGGGTTTAGCCTTTCTTGAGCTGTATGTTTCAGAGAATCTACATAGTTTGTTCACTGTTTCTACTGCAAATATGATCTCTACAGCAAGTCTGGGGACAAGGTCAAGCCATGGTGAAGAACTGATGCTGTTAAAAGTTAAAAAAGGTTAACACTAACGAAAGTTTATGTCTGTTATCATATGTTTCTTTTCATTTTCGTATTATTCTATATGACATGTGAATCTGTAGTGATGAGAATATCCTGAATTTTCTTCCATCATTTTTGTGCTGCAAATTCTTCTCCTTGAATAAATCAGAGCAATATGAAAGAGAGAAGGTATAACAGTTTCAACAACTGATAGCAATGTAGATTCAAGAACCAAAAAGTGCAATTTCCATAGAATTATGACAATACACATCTAGAGATCCTTACACTAATACATTTAATTTTATTAAATTCTATAAATTTTTGGTTCAGTAGGTCCTTCTACTAACGGATTTTGTTTCATTTGGTCATTTTTACAATTTTTCGTTTCATTAAATTCTTATACACAAAGTATACTAAGATTTTGTTTTTATTCAATTTCATTTTTTGTCAAAACACATAGTATTAATTTTTTTTAAAATTTGGAAAGAGTCAATAATCTTGCTATCTTCTTCATTTCTTTTTTAACTTTGCCATTTCGCATTGAGTTTCCCAGTATAGTGAATGCAATTCGGTCGTTGTCTTCCTTTCCTTTGTTCTCAAGTTTTAAACTTTTAAGGTAGATATGGATTTTACGCAAATGTCTTGGAGGTTCAATTTTCAAATATAACCTTGAATTCTACGAATACAAATTTGATGTTCCCTTTTATAAACGATTTTTTATTTAGTTCTTGTATATCTCTACGTATTTTAAAAATCGATAAAGTTTGGTTAAACATTTTTGTTTGGCTCTCCTGTTATGAAAAAATGAATGACGCACAAATATAACAAAATATATGGAATTCAGTTAGTGTTTTGGCTGAGCAAACGCAGCTCGAAGCCAAGGCTTGAGTATATGACCGTTGGAATAGCTCAAGATAGTTCAAGGCTGAGTGAGGTAGCCGTTGGTGGTTAGTAACTAACCCGGAGATGGGAGTTATATGTTATGGATCACTCAACTGTGTACAACACGCATATAAAGTGCTCAATGAAACACAACACAACAGATTAGAGATGAAAAAGAGAGTTCTTCAACCGTGTGAAACATGAGAGCGTCCTGAATCGCGTTTTTCATAGTCTCTGTTCTTAGAGAGTTGAGTGAATCATTCTATAATCGATAGTGAGCGTGAGTGCTTGTATTCATCTTCGTTTTCAGATCAAATCAGTAACGGAGTCGCAACGTTTTGCCCGTGGATGTAAGCGTAAGCTGAACCACATAAAATACCGTGTCCTTTGCTTCTCGATTTCCCGTTCTTGTTCGTTCTTGTTCGTGATCTTCACAACGTGGCGCCGTCTGTGGAAACAGACATTTGAGGATGGCGATTTCGAGATATGAGGCCGAGAAGTTTTCGGGCAAAAACGATTTTGGGTTGTGGCGATTGAAGATGAGGGCAATGCTTGTTCAGCAAGGTCTCGCGGAGGCATTGAAGGATCAGAAATCGAAGGAGGAGATTACTGATCCGGTGGAGAAAGCCAAGAGGGATGAGATGTACGAGAGAGCTCACAGCGCTATAATCTTGAATCTTGGTGACAAGGTTCTTAGAGGTTATACTCATTCAAGGTTAGTGGAGAAACAACTGCGGCTGGCGTTTGGATGAAGTTGGAGTCTCTGTACATGACAAAGTGTTGGCAAACCGCCTCTACATGAAGCAGCAGAGGTTATACTCATTCAAGGTTAGTGAAGAAAAGAGCATTGATGAACAGCTTGAATTGTTTAACAAAGCTATAGACGATCTTGAGAATATATATGTCAAAATTGAGGATGAGGACAAGGCAATCATATTACTAAATGCCTTGCCTAAGTCCTATGAGCAGCTGAAGGATGCGATGCTCTATGGGAGAGAAGCTACTATATCTCTTGAGGAGGTTCAGTCTGCTCTTAAGTGCAAGGAGCTGCAGAAGTAAGGGGTCAAGGCAGTAGATCCTATGGCAGAAAGCTTAAATGTTAAAGGCTTCAAAGGGAAGAAGCAATTCAAGAAGAGGTTCAATGGGTCAAAGCAACCTCAACATTAGAAAAGAGGCCAAGAAACCAAAAAGGAAACTAGATCTTGTCATTATTGCAAGAAGCGTGGCCACTTGAAAAAGAATTATTTCTCATGGAAGAGGAAACAAGCAAAGGAGGCAGGAGCCAAGGTGACTACAAATTGTATTGAGGATCTTGAGATTCCTCAAGCTCTGAATGTAGCCGGGACTGATGAGGAGGGTCCATGGATTATGGATTCAGGATGCAGTCTGCATATGTGTCATGTTAGGAAACAACCAAATCTGATCAGATAGCAAGGGTTCAGTACTGCTAGGAAACAACCAAATCTGTGGCATTGAAGGGATTGGGAACATCATGTTCAAGATGCATGATGGCTCAAGGAGACTGCTCACTGGAGTAAGATACATTCCAGAAATAAAAAAGGAATTTGTTTCTCTTGGAATATTGGAGAAGAAGGAGTGCTCTTTTGTTTCTGCTTGGTGGAATAATGAAAGTCATGAAGAATGGAGAAGTAGTTATGATGGCAGAAAGAAAGAGCAGCAGCCTATATTATCTTGTGGCGGAGGTGATCTCTGGTAGTGTGAATGTTGTGCAGAAAGCTGATCTTAGAAAATGGCATTTGAGGCTGGGGCATCTTGGTGAAAATGGGATGAAAGAGTTAATCAAGAAACAACTGATTCAACCTAAAGATGAGTCAGGAAAATTGGGTGTTTGAGAAGAGTGTATTCTATAAAAGCAAGAAATTGGTATAATCCTAAAGGAGTTCACACTTCATCATCAGCTCCACTAGAGTATGTTCATAGTAACCTATGGGGGCCAGCTACACCATTGACTATTGGAGGAGGTAAATATTTTCTCTCCATTATTGATGACTATTCAAGGAGACTGTGGGTTTACATTCTGAAAGAGAAATCATAGACTTTCTCAAAGTTTAGAGATTGGTGCAAGGAAGTTGAGGTTGAGAAGGGAAGTTCAGTAAAGTATTTGAGAACTGATAACGGCCTTAAGTTTCTGAGCCAAGAATTTGATCTGTACTACAGAGAGAAATGGATAAGAAGGCATAGAACCGTGCCATGTAATCCACAGCATAACGGGGTGGCTGAGAGAATGAACATGAGCATCTTGGAGAGGGTAAGATGTATGCTTTTCAGCTCTGGATTGCCTAAAAGGTTATGAGGAGAGGCTGTAGCAATGGCTGCCGTTTTGATCAACAGGAGTCCTTCATCTGCTAGGTTTTGAGACTCCTGACAGCAAGTGGTATGGAAGAAATGGAGACTACTCAAACTTGAGAGTTTTCGGGTGCATGGCTTATGCTCACATCAGGCAAAGTAAGCTAGAAGCTAGAGCTCTCAGATGTGTCATAGTTGGCTATTAGAAGGGGATGAAGGGCTATAGATTGTGGTGCATAGAGCCAAATAGGCAGAAGATTGTTATTAGCTGAGATGTTCAGTTTGAAGAAAATAGGATGCCTTTTCTTGAGGCTGGCTCTAAGTAGAAAGAAAAGGAATAAGAGAAATTGGTTCAGGTGGAGGTAGAGAGTGGAGTCGGAGAAGATTCTGCTGAGATTGCAGTGCCATCTGAAGATGAAGAAGTAAGAGCAGCTGCAGAGAGTGTTCCTGAGCATGAAGGCTCAAGCTCAGAGAATGTTTTGAGGGACTATATGTTGGCCAGAGACAGGGCTAGAAGAAATGTGAAGCCCTCATCAAAGTACAGTGATGCTGAGTATGTTTTATATGCTTTGTGCATTGCAAAAAAAATTAAGTATTCGGAGCCCTCAAACTTCAAGGAAGCTATGGACTCAAATGAGAGCAAACAATGGATGAAGGCCACAGTGGAGGAAATAGAAGAACCTGGATATTGGTAGATAGACCAGCTACACAGAAGCCACTTAGCTGCAAATGAGTGTACAAGAAGAAGGTGGAGGCTGGAAATAAGATCAAGTTTAAAGCTAGACTTGTGGCAAGGGGTTTCACACAGGAAGAGGGCATTGATTACAATGAGGTCTTCTCACCTATGGTGAAGCATGCCTCAATCGGGATCTTGCTTGCAGTAGCTGCTCAAAACAATTGGGAGTTATAGCAAATTGATGTAAAAACAGTCTTCTTGCATGGAGATCTAGATGATACTATATATATGGATCAACCAGAGGGATTTCTAATGCATGGAAATGAGAGTAAAGTTTGTTTACTGAAGAAAAGCTTGTATGGGTTGAAGCAGGCAAACATACAGTGGCATCTAAAATTTGATGAACATATGGAAAAGATAGGTTTCCAGAAGTCTGAGTATGACATCTGCGTATATTTTAGAGGAGGTAATGGAACGTCCATGACATATCTATTGTTGTATGTTGATGATATTCTCATTTCTGGGCCTGACATGAAAGAATTGGAGAAGGTGAAGAAGCTACTGGTTGAGGGTTTTGGGATAAAAGATCTGGGTAAAGCTCAAAGAATATTGGGGATGGATATAGTTAGAGACAGGAAGAATAGAACATTGTGGTTGTCTCAAGAGAACTACATCAGCAATGTAGTAAAGAAGTTTCAAACAGAAAACAGCAAGGCAGTTTTTGTTCCCATATCACAGCAGGTGAAGTTGTGCAAAGATCAGAGTCCAAAAAGTGAGGCTGAGGAAATGGAAATGAGTCAGATCCCTTATGCTAATATTGTGGGTAGTATTATGTACACCATGGTCTATACCAGACCCGACATTGCTCATGCAATCAGTGTAGCAAGTAGGTACATGGCCCGCCCGGGGAAGCAGCACTGGTTGGCTTTGAAGGGAATTTTGAAGTATTTGAAGGCTCACAATGATCTTGGGATCTTATTCAAAGCAAGAAGTGGAGTCAATGAGGATGCACTAGTTGGGTTTTGTGACTCGTACTATGCAGCAAAAGTAGACAATACTCGGACTACGCAGCAAATGTAGGCAATAGGAGGTCACAGTTTGGCTATGTCTTCATTCTTTTTGGTGAAGCAGTGAGTTGGAAGTCAGGGCTTCAGTCTGTGGTAGCCTTGTCGACCACCGAGGCTGAGTATATGGCGCTTACTGAGGCTGCGAAGGAAAGTTTTTGGCTCAAAGGGATCATTGGAGACTTTGGCTTGAAGCAGGGAAGTGATGCTATTGTGTGATAGTAGTAGCGCAATTTGCCTATTAAAGCATCAGACATTCCATGAGCGAAGTAAGCACATGGATGTGAGACTTCATTTCATACTAGATGAGGTGGAGAAAGGGAAAGTAAGGATAGAGAAGGTGAGTATTGATCACAATGCAGCAGATGCACTCACAAAGGCATTGCCAACATCCAAGTTCAGATATTGCTTGGATTTGGTGGGTCTTGTCCGAAAGTTCTAAAGGAGGAATATGAATGGTGAGGTGTTGGTGACTGCGAGCTGGTTTGATCAACCAGGTGGAGGATTTGTTAGTGTTTTGGCTGAGCAAATGCACGGAGCCAAGGCTTAAGTATATGACCGTTAGAATAGCTCAAGATAGTTCAAGGCTGAGTGAGGTAGCCGTTGGTGGTTAGTAACTAACTCGGAGATGGGAGTTATTTGTTATGGATCACTCAGTTGTGTACAACACGCATATAAAGTGCTCGATGAAACGCAACGCAATAGATTAGAGATGAAAAAAAGAGTTCTTCAACCTTGTGAAACAGAGAGCGTCTTGAATCGCGTTTTTCATAGTCTTTGTTCTTAGAGAGTTGAGTGAATCATCTTGTAATCGATAGTGAGCACGAGTGCTTGTATTCATCTTCGTTTTCAGATCAAATCAGTAAAGGAGTCACAACGTTTTGCCCGTGGATGTAAGCGTAAGCTGGACCATGTAAAATACCATGTTCTTTGCTTCTCTATTTCCCGTTCTTGTTCGTTCTTGTTCGTGATCTTTACAAATTCAACATCTGGATGATTAAAATTTTCAGCTTTATTCACAATAATGGTAGCTTACAACTAATTGTTCTGTTATATACTGAGAGAATTTTTAAGGCACTTACCTCAATGTAATACAAATATTTGTTTTAATTTAGAGATAAAAATTAACACTCTTTTATCAAATATTCCATCTGTCCCAGTACAAAGTGAGACGTTTCTTTCTAGCCGTTGTTTTGCAAAGATGATAATAAATAATTCAAGTGAGAGAAAGTAAAGTAATAGAGATAATAATATAAAAGAAAGTCATACATACATTATTATCTTACTTATTTTATTTTATCTCTACTCTGATTATTTATTAGTATTATTTTTGCAAAATAAGTCCGAATAGAAACGCCTCACTTGATTCTTTTCCTTTAGTATTTGCTTCTTATATGATTTTGGAATAATTTTCGAGATTTCTGAGAAAAAGATATTGGTCTAATTCTTATGCTAATAGATTGATTATTGCCGTTATGATTAGAGTAAAATAATTAAATTCGGCCACCCTGTCCGGGAAATGACTTGTTACCTGTCCAAACCAAATCAACTAACTGTAGGCCACCTCATCATTAACAACTATGTTGTATTGTCATCCTGCCCCTTCAACTTCACATTTATTTATTTCTGCTCCTTTTATTTTGAAATATATCTATATAAATAGGTTTTGTAAAATAATCTGAGAAATAGCTTTGAAAATCGATACAAATCATCAACCTGAATATGAGAAATTAAAAAATTAGTAGTAATTCATAAATATTATAGTGTCTGAATTTCAGGAAAAATACCATAGGTCTACTTTTCTTATTGAATTGAATGACTAAAAATACAACTTGTAGTATCAATTTTATATCTATATTTAACAGTTTTTCATAAATTCATGAATGTTTTAGCAATTAATTTTAATGTTTTACAGCAGTCACTAATCAATGTCTCATGCGACATTTCAATTTAAAATTTTGAACTGTAATAGGAACCTTCCTTAATTGTATGTTTATGCTAGGGCTGGCAAATCGTGCGGATTGGGTCGTTATCGGGTCAACCTGATAATGACCCAACCCAATAAGGCCTAACCTGAACCCGACCTGTTAAGAAAACTGTAAATCCGAACACGAACCCGACCTGTTACCTTCAAATCTGAACACGACCCGCACCCGACACGAACCCGTTATCGACACGATATAATATGGGTTGACAAGACACGATAACAACCTAAACCTGATATTACACGATTAAAACCTAATATTACACGATTAAACCTTAATTTTTAACCTAATTTACACAATTAAAATTCATTTTATACTATTTAAACCTAATTTATAAGAAATTAAAAAATTAAAGTAATATATATATTTTTAAATAATAATAAAAATAATAATATTATTTCTTAATGGGTTACCCGTATCCGACCCGAATCCAACCCGAAATTATCGGGTTCTTAATGGGTCAACCCGATAAAGACACGGATCCAATAAGACTTGACCCCAACCCAATAATTTCGTGTGGATTCGTGTCAGATTATCGTGTCGTGTCGAAAATTGCCAGCCCTAGTTTATGCAACCGCTCAACTCAATTGTTTTTCTTTTATTTTACTTATTCATTTGTTCAATATATCCACTCTTAACTATATACATATAATTTGACATTGAAGCTTTTTTATCTCTGAATATCTCTTAAACGTAAATAAAATTTTGGGAGACATTGCATCGCATACATGATAATAGTTTACATGTAATCGATACTTTCAAACTTCACTTAAACCATAACCAAATTTTACGTACAACAAATTTATATGTGCGGCAACTGTGGCCTTGCAATCGCAGATTGAGTCTGTTGGAGTTCCAATCCAGAGTTGGACTCTTCCTCGGAAGCGACCTCATCGTCTTCTTCTCTAGAATCGGACATAGTCTCAAGATTTCTTGACATTTTTTTTTCAAAGGAAGAGTTACTAGGGTTCGTGGGTTGTGAGTGGTTGAGACAATTATGTTACTTTATGTAGACCTATTAGCGCGCGTCGTTCCTGCTTCTGAGACCTTCAAAAATTCGTTTGCCGCTTTCTTCTACCCTAATTTAATTCACGTCGAATCAAATTTGGATGATATTTTCACATATGACAATGATTTAGGTTGATTATCTTTTCCGTAATACAATTTGGATGGTAATTTCATAGTAAAACTTTTTATTTTTAATTATGTATCCTTTTATATGTCGCTATTTGAAGTTAAAGATTGCAAGAAGATAATTAAACCATACACAATTTTATAATGATCAAAATAGCATCTATTCTTGGTTTTTTGTACTCATATTTATTCATAACAAAGCTTCCACAAAGATAAATACACACAAATACGAGGTCCCGTATGCAATATGTCAAAACAAATTTTCCCAAACAGAAAAATCTCACCCTTTTGAACACTACTGCGTGTTTCTCTCTCTAGACTTCTCCCCAACTGAACAGAACAGGAATTCAGGCTGACAAAAAGAAGAAATGGGGATTCCGACGAGAAGAAGCGGGGCAGGAGGCGGCGGAGGAGTTGTGGCAGTGGGAGCGGATACACTGAGTGACAGAGCAGCACAGATGAGGGAAGCTCTGCTGAAGAGTCAGTCCATCACAGATAATATGGTCTCTATTTTGGGATCTTTTGACCACCGCCTTTCCGCTCTCGAAACCGCCATGCGTCCAACTCAAGTACAACTCACTTTTTCTCTAATTCTTCTCATCTTTTGCGCTATTAATGATTGCCAATGCGTTCCATTCGTGATTCGGCAAGTTAATTTCTGAGTGGAAGTTTTGAATTTTAATCCTTCTAATTGGTTGGAAATGATGAGTGCGCAATGAACTAGAAAGAAGATCCAATTTCTCGCTTCCCAGATACTTTTGTAATGATTTAAACTGATCAACTAATATGAGATCTTTAGCAAATTGTATCGTGTATTTGAAGTTAGTATTCGAATTCCGAACATAATTACCTTTGACAGTTAAAGGTTTTCATGCTTATTTAAACAGTAGGACCTTAACTGCTTAAGTTTTAGAAATCTATGCTTGTCGGGTTTAGCAATGTCAATGTGCTCAGTTTCTTTGTAGGCTAAGATTAGTTTTTTTCTTTGTTTTGAGCCAGAAACTGTAGAATCTTCACCTTAATGAAAATTCAATAATCTTAAACTTGGTTTCTTGTTATTCAGTGTTATCTTGTCTTCTCTTGCATTAGATATTTGAATGTTTCTACTTGCCGATTGGAATATCTGTAAATACATTACTATGTCATCTTCACTTCCAGCATTTTTTTAATTACTCATATGGAACCCTAACTCATTTGGAAATGAGTTCAATTAGGAGTCAGGACTTGTCAGTGTTTTAATTGCCATTTATTTGTAATAAGAAAGAACAATTGAGCGCAAAAGATTAAATTTGCAGCCTTGCTTAAATGACTTAATTTCAACCTAAACTTGAAGAATATTGTTGAGTGGGAACATCATGCAAATTTTAGTACATACCGTTGCATTTTGATTTATTTTCAAAATTCACGAGGAAACATATTTACTTGAATTTAGTGAACCTCTGCTATTTTGTGGACGACTTGGCATTTGGTAATATAAATATGAGGATTTCTTGGTGCATGTGTCACAAATCTTCCTGAAATTTTGATACAACATTTTATTTCAATGCTGTTTCCAAATATCTTCCAGGACATTTTGATCACATTTTGCATTGATATAATGTTCACTTATGTTTGTTGTTGGCTCTTTTACTGTTTGTAATAGTTAAACAAAACTTATTTTGGGAAACACTTTTTTCCCCTTATAAATATTTGGAATGTGTAAGTGATATGCATGTTATAAATTTATGTTATTTACTAGTTTCTTTCACTACTTTTCTGTAGCTTAGAACACATGCTATTCGGAGAGCTCATGAGAATATTGATAAAACCTTGAAGGCTGCTGAGGTCATCTTGTCACAGTTTGATCTTTCTCGCCAGGTAAGACTCCGTATTTGAGGAGACATATGCATCATCTCCGGAATAGCCTTTATATCCTTTCACAACTAACGATACCATCATAATTTATTACCGAGTTCAATATTATTAAAATGTTAAGGATACAAGGATAAAGGGCATTAGTTTCTTACACTTGCTATTATTTTGATGTTCATTATTATTGTTATTATTACATATCACTTGCTGAATTGAAGCTAAGAGGTGGAGCAGCAAATCAAGTTGATATCATATGGAATGGATATGGCAGTCTGATGGTTGAAAATGTGTTACCTTAGTGTCTGTAGGAATATTAGAGGAAAATGGTTTGAAAAATTAATAGTCATACTTATCTTTGATTCCCTGACTGACTAATGGTGAATATTATAGAATGCATTGTTATGCTATATTATACGAAAGGATTGCATGCTCGACACTGAAGTGTGAGTAGCTTGTGAATTTTATAGCAATATTGTTTTGACTAAGCAGCATCTGATAAAAACCTACACAAAATCAGTTATCAGGAGTATTTTCTTGAGGGAAAGTTATCCAGATTTTGTTTCACCAATGTATTAGAAGATCACCTAGTAGAGCTTTTTGCTATGAAAATCCAACAGGGTTTACAGTATACCCTTTTTAACTTTGGATATATCTTTTTCTGCTATGTTCAACCTCAGTTATTATTTGCGGACACTGGTTTTTATGCTTCTGTAAAGTTATTTTTTCTGTGTGTCTGTCTACAGGCTGAGGCTAAAATATTGAAGGGCCCACATGAGGACCTAGAAAGTTATCTTCAAGCAATTGAGCAGTTAAGGAACAATGTCCAGTTTTTCAGCAACAACAGAAGTTTTAAGAGTAGTGATGGAGTCCTCAACCACACAAATAATTTACTTGCCAAGGCTATATCAAAGCTAGAAGAGGAGTTCAAACAACTGTTATTGTCTTACAGGTTAGTTCTTCCTTTTATGTCTCTAAACACTTAGTATCAATGTTTTAATGTTCTTTTTTTCCTTTGCTTGATGCATACTTTGGGTTCACTAAAACCACAGAATCACAGAAATATTATTGTGGTAATTGCATTTGACTTAGTGTGTACCAAAACTGTGGGAAATAAAATGATCAATATGTAATATTTGCTTGATTGTAATAAACATAAGACTTAAGTTTAGTCCGCATTAATTAGGATATAATAGAATTGATGGCATCAGGCCCACAACTCTGTAGCAAATCTAAATTAATTATATAGTAGTACTACCCAACATAGATATCTTCAAGAGAAATGGACAGGTATGATATAATCCCAAAGTAGACAAATAAGTTGATCATCTGGAAGAAACATATCACTAATCAATAAACGTCAGTTTTCTGCCAGCCTTTTATGTATGATCTTTATTAAAGCATGCTTTTCTGCACTAATTCATTTTCACGATTGAGAGTATATATTTCACTGATATAGCTCATCAGGTGGACCCTTGTCATTAGCTTATGCTCCAGTTTCATTGTTTTTTTGTTTTGCTGCCCATTTGTGAGCACTTGTTATATTATTTTACACAAATATATTTGACTGTTCATTTGCATGTTATATGTGTTCTATCTAAGAAATTTTAAATTTTCCAGCAAACCTGTTGAACCTGAAAGACTTTTTGAGTGCCTTCCCAATTCTATGCGACCATCAGAATCACCTGGACATTCTACTGGCAAGATTCCATCATCAAATAGCCACCACGATCATCAGAATAATACATCCGAAAATTCTGCATACACTACACCAGCTTTAATTCCACCTCGAATTTTACCTCTGTTGCATGATTTAGCATTGCAGATGGTACAAGCTGGGAATCAACAGCAGTTACAAAAAACATATAGGTAAAAGTCTCATTTTCTGCCTTGTAGCTAGTGTGGTGGTAATTTTTGTTTGTCTTTTCTTATTAAGTTTTCATTGAGATAAATTTTCCAGTAAACTGAACTTCAGAGATATTAATTGTATTAAGGATCCCACACATTTGATATTGTAGGATGCTGTACAACTTTATATTGGCAGTAAGTTTTTCCATCAACTCAGTCTGCTAACTTTTTTGGATAACGAAAACAGCTTCACATACATGCATAGAGTTGTATCAGCTTAGATTTATCTGTATCTAACTCATGTTTCCCTCCGTATAATAAATTTGCATTATATTATGTAGGGATATCCGTGCTGTTGTTTTAGAAGAAAGCCTACGCAAACTGGGAGTGGAAAAGCTCAGCAAAGATGATGTGCAAAAGATGCAATGGGAAATTTTAGAAGCTAAGATTGGGAATTGGATACATTTTATGCGAATAGCTGTAAGCCATTTTGTTCATGATGCTTTTTTCTAGTGAAATATGCTTATGTGCATATCATTGGATCTAACTGAAACAACTAATACAATCATCCTCATACAGGTTAAGTTGCTGTTTGCTGGAGAGCGTAAAGTTTGCGATCAAATTTTTGAAGGATTTGATCCCCTCATGGATCAGTGCTTTGCTGAAGTTACTGCTGGGAGTGTTGCTGTACTACTTAGTTTTGGAGATGCAATTGCCAAAAGCAAGCGATCCCCTGAAAAGTTATTTGTTCTCTTAGATATGTATGAAATTATGAGAGAGCTTCACTCAGAGGTAAGGATAAATTTCAATAGAACAACAACTGTATAACATCTATGTCTTGATTTTGGCAAATGATGAATCGTTTTGACAGATTGAAGCACTTTTTAGAGGCAAAGCTTGCACTGAAATCAGGGACTCTGCCTTAGGATTGACAAAAAGGCTTGCTCAAACAGCACAAGAGACCTTTGGCGACTTTGAAGAAGCAGTGGAAAAGGATGCTACTAAAACTGCTGTTGCTGATGGGACTGTCCACCCTCTGACAAGCTATGTCATAAACTATGTGAAGTTCTTGTTTGAGTAAGTTATTCCAAAGTATGCCTATTGTATCTACCAAGACTACAGTTTTTTGGCTTTTAAATAGATAATGGGCACCCGATGATTTTGAGTGTACTTATTTTTACCATGTTCAGCTACCAATCAACACTGAAGCAACTTTTCCAAGAATTTGAAAATAAAGATGACTCAAATTCTCAGCTTGCTGCTGTCACAATGCGAATCATGCAGGCTCTCCAAACCAATTTGGATGGGAAATCCAAGCAATATAGAGACACCTCTCTGACTCATTTGTTTCTGATGAACAACATCCATTATATGGTCAGATCTGTACGCAGGTTTGTAAATATGAGACTTGTATTTAGATATAACCATGCTATTAGCTGGTTCTTGTGATTGGTAAAATTGTTGCTTGTTTCTGGTTACTGTAGGTCTGAAGCCAAAGATTTGTTAGGGGATGATTGGGTTCAGAGACATAGGAGAGTTGTCCAACAACATGCAAACCAATATAAGCGGATTGCATGGGCAAAGGTTGAGCTCTTTCTTTTTCTTTCTCCCCCATGTGAGAGACAAGTTAGCTAAGACTGGTGAAATTGCTCAAATTTTTTTAGCATATTTAAGTATAATACTTCCTCCGTCCCATGCTACTTGCACATTTCATTTTCGGATTGTCCTAAACTATTTGCACTATTTCTATTTTAGATAAAAATTATGGTATTTAATTAAGATATTAGAGTCAGTTCGTGTTTCCTTTATAAGTGTTGCCTTATTGTACTTAAAATTTTAATTTAATTACACTAATTACTCATGTTCAAATTTACGAGCATGGGACGGATGGAGTATCTGCTGGGATGTGTTGCTAAAAGTTTACTTGTCGTGATCCCTCCTTCCCATAGAAATAGACCATTTGGGATGACATGGGATTTAATGCGTAATTGGTAAAGTAAGAGAGAAGGAGAAAAAGTAGTTGAAATAGTATAGTGGATGGTGGGGCCCATAAATGATAAAGTAAAAGAGAAGGAGAAAAGGTTTCCATAAATAGATATGGACTATTTCCATGGGAGAGACAAAAAAGAAAATTCAGCCTATTTCTACTGGGACGGAGGGAATATTATTTATGGGAGTATTAATAACTACTTGATGAACAATGATCCATTTAAAATTCACAAATTTTTCCACAGAAGCGTCCATCTGAAATTACAACTTAATGTGTTCCACAGATTCTGCAGTGTCTCTCTGTTCAAGGCCTGACATCATCAGGAGGTGGTAGTTCGGTTGGTGCCGATGGAGGAAATAGTAGTGGAGTCTCTAGAGCAATTGTCAAGGACAGGTGCTTTTAGTTTGATGTTTTGTTATAGTTGACTGGTTTGACTAATCACTGTTGTACGTCCCTCTAGATTAAAGACATTCAACGTGCAATTTGAAGAGCTTCATCAAAGACAATCTCAATGGACAGTTCCAGACACTGAGCTTCGAGAATCTTTGAGGCTTGCTGTTGCTGAAGTGTTGCTTCCTGCTTACCGATCTTTCATTAAACGGTTTGGGTGGGTTCTTGGCTTTCTTTCAATAAAATTGCAACGTGATTTTTCTCTCTAATCAATCTATAATTTCCTCAGCATCAAAACTAGAGTTAATTTCAAAATTACATTAGCTATGAGTCTTGTGTTACTGAGATGCCCTTTTGATATTGAACAGGCCTTTGGTTGAGAATGGTAAGAATCCCCAGAAATACATCAGATACACACCTGAGGATCTTGAACACATGCTGGGTGAATTTTTCGAGGGCAAAACCTTGAACGAACCTAAGCGTTAGATCATATGTGAACTCTACTCTTCCACAATGGGCTCTATTGATGCCTCCTTCAGATAAGGTGTATTGTTGCTGATGTAGGATATATGAAAGCATTTGTTTTGTAAAGTGTCAATAATATGTATTATTGTTTATCATTATTAACCAGAATTGGCAACTATTTGTGTTGTAATTTTGTATAGCCAAGTAATTTGATAGATCATTTGTCTTTGGTGGATAATTTTCTTGTAAGGTGTATGCATAGCATACCTTTTCGAATGTAATTTTCCTATTTCTTAATTTTCTTAACTCGAAGCTTGATGCCTGCGATTATTTTCCTATTTTTTTTGTTCTATAGGTTGATCAATGCTTTCAAGTTAGTTAAAGATGGGTGTTATTCTAATGTCAAATTGCTGTTTCTTTTTAGTTTCCGCATGAGATGAATTAGTTCCTTATATTTGTGTTGTGTATATATATATATGATAGACTAAAGTCTCAAAATGGTCCCTAACATTTGGTCATTTTATCTTTTTGGTCCAAAACTTTATCTTTTGGATGTTTTGGTCATGCACATATGAAAATTTGATCATTTTGGTCATAAACTAACAGATTCGTTTAAAGATGACGGTCAACGGCAGTTTAAACAATTTTGACTAAATTAGAGATTTAAATTAGAATAATTAATATTTTTCTTATTTTAAACACAAATTTTATCCTTAATCAAAATCCCTAAACCCTAAATCTCCACCAAAGCTCTTCACCAAGCTAACAAATTCCTCTTTCAAGTTCCTACTTTCTCCCTCTAATCCCTAAATCTCCACCCAAATTCTATCGCTTGTCTCCGTAGTTCAGCCATGGCGGAGATAAAGCTCTTAGAGACGCGAGACCTAACCCGAATTGAACGAATCGGCGCCCACTCCCACATCCGGGGCCTCGGCCTCGACTCCGCCCTCGAGGCCAGCTCCTCCTCCGAGGGCATGGTCGGCCAAGACTTCAGCCCGGAAAGCCGCCGGCGTCATCGTCAAAATGGTCCAGGAAGGAAAAATCGCCGGCCGCGCAGTCCTCCTCGCCGGCCAGCCCGGGACCGGCAAAACCGCCATCGCCATGGGCATGGCTAAATCCATCGCCCAAGAGACCCCCTTCGCTATGCTCGCAGGGAGCAGTTTAAAAAATCTACATCCCAATTTTCTGTTATCCTTCATCATCATAACCACTCATTCCCATTTCCCACCTCCTTCCCATAAAATGCCCTCCATTGCTTTAACTAGAACAGCGACGCCAAGGCCGCCGTGCGTCAGCCTCTCCTCTTCCACCTCTCCATCCGCCTCCATCGCAGCTCCTCGAAAAGACCCAATTTTTGCTTCTCTCTATTGGGTTTCAAGCCGAAACGCTTCCATTTTCTGAAGCCATGTTCTTCACTAAGAGAAACCAAGAAATCACAGCAGCAAACACTCCCCAAGACTCCCAACACAGCTCCACAGCTCATTTTGTGTTTTAATATAGAGTGAACTGCATAAAATAACCCTGACCTTTTCAAAAGTTTCACTCCAGACCTCTGACTAAAAAAAATATCGCCACATGCCTCTGACCTAAACCATAATCACAAATGAGATATTTGTAGTAATTTTTCGGACTAAAAGGCCCTTATGCCTTGAAGGGCATTTCAGTCAATTTCAGTCAATTTGCAGGCCTACTCTGCCGTCATGGTCACTTTTGCAGACAATAGGCTGCAAAAGTGACAACTCAAATGTGATGTTCCACATACTGCGGTGTTCATTATAGTTTGAATGAATTTATCTTGTTCACTTCTCCCACTTTATTTCTCTCACTTCATTTCATTCTCTCACATTAGGCGACATTCAGTTTCTTCGTCGTTTTTGGTTGTTTGGCTGGGTCGAGGTTTGTAATTTCCTCTACATTTTAAGGATATGAAATTATGTTATATTCTCTGACCTCAATTCATTCATCCCCCATTTTATTTCGTCTGATGCGTGTTCGGCTTATGTCAGTTCATTTTCAATTTAAGGGTTATGTGTGTTCGGCTTTGGGGTGCAATTTTTTGTGGAAAGTAATTTCATAAATAATGACATTTTGTTTGGGTTTGAATTTCCAATTCAGGTGGCTATTGAATGTCGTCTTCAAGTTCGCAGTCGTTCGGCTCAAGTTGGAATTGGGAATGGCCTCGTCCACCTGTTGTTCTCTGTAGTCACGATGTCGCGGCTGAGCTTGTGACGTCAAGGACGACGGCCAATCCTGGCCGCCGTTACTATCGGTGTCCATTCTGGAAGGACGATGATTGCCGTTTCTTCCGTTGGTTAGATGCGGGTCTATCGCCAAGCCAAGACTCTTACTTTCAACGAATCAAGCTCGAACGAGACAGGTTTGAAGAACAGCTCCGATGCAAGAGTGTTGCTCATGGTGAGCTTGAAGACAAACTCCGGTTGAAAAGTGACGAATGTGAAGATCTGAAGGGAAAATTGAGCTTGAAGACCGAGGAGTGTGCAGGTCTTCATTTAGAAATTTTTAGAACCAAAAAAACGCCCCGAATGCTGAAAATTGTAATATTGTTTTTATGCTTTGTAATTATTTTTCTAATGTGATGGCAACACTTTTTTCTTCCAATATGATGGGAATTTTAGTTCTAAACATTTGAATTTCTAATGTAAGTATATCCCAACAATAAGTTTCACACAGTCGAATGGGGTTCCCGCCTAGGTAGATACTAAACATTTGAATTTTGTAGCTAAACATTTCAAGTTTTAGTTATAGTTTTAGTTAATCACCAATGAAGTACGCATCTTATGATGAAATACCACAATGCGTACAACACTTTAGTTGAAATAACACACCACGTTGAAAACTTTCTCCGAAATACCACCATACGTACATAGTTGACATATGCAGTACAAAGGCCTTCTCCTTTAGCATATCCCAAAAAAAATCGGTCATAATGTTGGATCCATAACATGCATTGCAAATACAAGTGCATTATGCGGATGATCTATAACAACCACCGTAGGTGAAATCTGAGTAATGTTTGACAAAAAAGCCTTGAAGATACCACATGCGTAGCAAATACAAGATACCAGATACCATTGTTTACAAAACACCGACAAAAACCAACACCATTTTCTCCCATTTTAAGGTTCCCAAACTAGACAAGATCGCGTATTCAATCCCGATCCCCTCGACGGCCACAGCGCTGCGGTTGTGTCCTGGTCCGGCGTGTGCTAGGCCTTGGAACAGTCGTATTGGTCTACAACAAACAACAAACAGTTCAAATTGTCCTGATTTTAGGGTTCTAAAAGTGTAAGGTTGCTCTTGAATACTACTTGCAATGTTTATGAAATGAAAAGAGATCTAGACAAATACCTCCAGGTTGGACGCCGCAGGCCTGTCACCGCCGTCCGTCGTGGTTGGCGTATTGGTCTCACTGGGCTGTGAACTCTGGCCAACCTCGGTTCGGGCATCTACGCGGGGATCATTAGTGCATGTTCTTCGGTTATGCCCATCTTGTCCGCACCGACGACACCTGACTACATAGATTTGTCTCAGAGACTCTGATCCATTCGCATGTTGACGAACCTGGGGTTCTTCACGCCTCAGTTTCTTTGGCCGTCCACATTGTCGCTTTGTCCTCGGGGGTGCCAGTTCAAATCCAACATCTGAAGACTTCGGCCAATTACCCATCCCATTGATTGGGTAGAGGACATTCTCGTACAGAAGCGTCATAGTGGACCGTAAATAGTAGCGGGATATATAGTCTGCTACATTCTTCCCATTCTTGTTGATTGTTGCGATGGCGTGAGTGCATGGGATCCCAGTCAGCTGCCATAATCTGCAAGAGCAAGTAAAGTCACGCATGTTGACTACATACTGACCTGACGGTCCCGACACTTGGTACGAAGCCTCTCCGTTCCAAGTTTATCTCCAAGAAGAAGCCCTCGTCAAATACTTATCCACTATCTCTTTGATAACGGGCGGCAGTGGGTGATCGTATGTGTTGATCCATTGGCCTCTAATCTGTATCCTCTCCATCTGACTTGTCCGGATCTCCTCCAGCATGGTCACAATGGCCAGCTCCCGAGCAATTGCTATCTTCGAATTAAAGGTTTCACATATATTGTTCAGGATTATATCACAACAAACATGCGGCGAGAAAAAAGCCTTCACCCATTTTTCTTTAGGAGCAACACCGAGTAGGTATTGATGTGCCTGGGGATATATAATCCGCAGTGCATCCATTCGCTCCACATACTCTTCGGGGGTTGTACTCGACGCAAGCTCCCACAGCATCTCCTTAAAATTCTCCCCAATGAATCTCTTCTTGAAGTTGTTGTATATGTGTTGTACACAGAAGCGATGCTCACTCTGTGGGAAATCCTCGAGGATTGCTTTTGCAAGACCCTATCAAATGTGGCTTCCAACAAATTAGTACAAGCCCTAGAAAATCGCTTTATCACACTCAAACTACTACTGCATAGGCCAAATCACAACTATAATACTATTACTTTGAAATCACATTTGAAGTATACACGTTTTAATGAAATCACATTAGTCGTACCTTCTGCTGGTCAGACATGAATACAAATCTTGGGGCATTCTCGTGTATTTGGAGGTCATCTGCCAGATAGGTGAGGAACCATTTCCACTGTTCGTAGCTCTCAGCCTCCGTCACAGCCCACGCAATAGGCCACCAACCGTTATTTGGATCAATTCCCATAGCCGTCATAAGTTGCCCTCTGTACATGCCTCGCAAGAAACAGGCATCCAAGAATATAATTGGACGACAAAAATGCATCCAACCTTTTTTCAGCGGTTCAAGACAACAATAAAATCTCAAGAATCGCGGGCCCACAACTTCAGGATCCCTGAAGTTCTCGTAGTGTATATGCACACTAGAGTCAGCGTGTGTCCGTTCCAATTATGCTTTGTAGTCAAATAGTCTCCGATACTGTAGTCCTGCCTTGCCAAAAATGCCTTCCAGTGCACTATCTCTTGCGCGGTACGCCTTCATCCTGCCAACTTTGAGTCCGAATTCCTCATCAACACACTGCCGTACAGCCGCCAACGGGATGTGGGGATTTGCCTTGATTTTCTCCATGTATCGCTCGGCTAGCCACTTGGACGTCAGCCATCGCTGATCCAACACTTGAGAGCATGTGTGAGCATGGTCTCTCTGCATATTCACTACCACAAAATCAGTATTGTTGTGGGCTTCGATCTTCCTTGCATAAACATACCACTCACATGACTTTCCCTTACAAATGGCACGAAGCCTTTTGCCATCATTCTTCGCTACGTGTACAGGTCGTCTGGTCATTATCGCGTACTGGCGAATGACCTGATAGAAATAATCTCTATCCTTAAAGAAATCACCGGGCTTCCAATTTGGAACCTCATTTGTCAGCTTGAAGGGGGTGTACTTGATACCTTTTTTACGCAAGCCTTCCAAGTCCTCTAGATCTTGGATATCTTGTAGCTCATCTACTGCATCTGGCTCGTATAGGGGGTTTGTATATGACAAGTTCCCTTTCTCAACAACAGGGGAGAACTTTCGCTTTTTCCTAGACCCTCCGCTGCCTTCACCAGACTGCTGGGCAGAGCCGTGTGCTTCGGTGTGTGGCTCTGCACTTCCTTGTTGTTGCTGACATAACGACTCGTAGTATGAAGTAAACATTTGTTCATCACGACACATGTTGGCCAAAGAGATAAAATGGTCAACCTCATCAGCATCATCATCGTCATTAATTCCCTCGTTATGAAGATGACATCCATCAGGAACATAATCGAACAACGGACAATACACATCGGGTACATCTCCTGCCGCGGGTATGGGTTCTGCACAAGCCTCATCTGGAGCTTGAGCTGGAGCTGGGTCTGGAACTGGATCTGGAGCTGAAGCTGGAGCTGACTCTTGCAATTGGGTGTCGGTGTCAGCGGCGGCCATGAACAATTCATGGGTAATGTCCTCAATGATTGGCATGAAATCATTGTCTACCCGTATGTCTGGCTGTGGCTGACTACCACGGTCCAAAACTGGTCGGTACACATCTTCATTTGCAAATGATCCTGGCCCGGCCGAATCTGGTTGGTGTACTACAGATTCAGCCTCAGTCGTCGGTCCAGCGACATCGACAGTCGGATTGGAAGGGTCAGCAGGTGGAGATCTAACTACATCCTCAGTCTCAGTCATCGGTTCAGCGACGTCGACAATCGGATTGGAATGGTCAGTAGGTGGAGATCTAACTACATCCTGCAAAGTGCATTATCACAAATGCAGGACTAAATTACAAACGACAATAAAAATCACAAACGAGGTACTAAATCATTATGTAAATCACACATGTCAATACCTCTTGTACGTGTGCATGAGAGTCTCCACCTCCAACTTCTGCTTCTCCGACAGAGCCAACTAGACATATTTTTTCTGCAACAAATTCCATGTCGTGTATTGATACTTCTCCAACCTCAGAAACCGGTGCTTCAGGGGATACGGCTTCAAATGCTTTAGCCAAATTTTGCCTGGCTACCTCGTCGGCCATCTTTCTCTGAGCACGATCATCTTCTAAACTTTTCGTCAGATATTCCTCGAACTCAACATCCCTAGCATACCAGCAAATCATTAAAGGCTCATGTCGTTGCCCTTGAAACTGAGACCGTTGCCTCCTCTTCGGTATAGGCTTTTGCCTTTGCACATTCGGTGTGGCTTCCTCAATCTTTTCAATGATGACTCCGGGGGGTTTACAAGCCCTTAAATTAAGAAGCTCTTGCGCCTCATCCTTCATTTTTTTCAGTATGGCTTGAGCCCGGGTTATCTCCACAACGTAGATGTGAACTAACTTTGTCGTTGTAGACGCCACTTTGAGGAAATCCTGCAGATGTGTTTCCTCGACAATGGGCAACAACGGGCCTCCGATTAAAACCCCTGTGCACTCATGACTGTACTTCGGATCACAGTAATAGAACTCACATATAATCTTCCTATCATACTTCAGCTTTAGTACCATGCTCGAGAGGTCTATAAGCTGGAATTTTTCTATGTTACAGAGATCGAAGTACGTCAATTGCCCACCAACATACTTTTTCGCATCATTCATACTGAAGAATGAACCTCCATGATGGAAAGCAATTGAAAATCTTCCAGGTGCATCCCCTATTAAGGCGGACAATAAGCGCACAGAACAAATCACTCAAAAATAAATACACAACGAAAATACATTTGTGGAGCCTGAATAACAAAATCAGTATCCGGATGAGCAAAAATATATTCACACAAAATCGATTTTGTAAGAGTAAATCACAACCAGAGTATTAAAAGTTCACTTACTGTATTCATCCTCTGGGACGAAAAACTCCAGGTCAGGATCTCGGATATCCCAGGTTTCTTCTTCCACATCTATGACCACTGGTGGTGGTCGGCGGTATGGTGGCGGTGGCGGGGGTGTGGGTTTGCTTCGACGGCGTGACGACGATTCACCGCGCTTCCGTTTAGGCGCCATTCATGCAAGATAGTTTTCACAGCGGGGAGAGTGCAGATACAATGAAGATGAAAACAATGTTGAGAATTGTTGGGTTTCACAATGGTTATAATTTTAGGCGGGAGTGGGAAAACTTGCTATTTTGTTAGACTTTTAGGCGGGTAGACGATGGAAGGCCGAAAAAATGGTATGTGAAATTTTTGAAACTTATTTCATAATTCACACAGGGTGTCCTGAATACGTGGCCGCCATCGTGTGGAATGGTCGTTTGAACTGCCACTGTAGCACCATCATTACTGAGACACATCTGACGTGCGGCCCGTCAAATCAGGCAGTGTGGCAGGTGGGATACAGGGCCGCCAATGCAGACCCATGGTGATATGACAATAAAGCCCTTTTAGGGCTGAAGGGCATTTTGGTCCGAAAAAACCTTATTTGTGATTATGGTTTAGGTCAGAGGCATGTGGCGATATTTTTTTTAGTCAGAGGTCTGGAGTGAAACTTTTGAAAAGGTCAGGGTTATTTTATGCAGTTCACTCTTTAATATATTTGTTTTGTATTTTAAAATGATAATGTCTAATATAATAATTAAAGATATAATTTGAGAGTTAATAATCATACTTAAAGATGGTAAATGGGTCAAAATCAGACTTAAACATGTTGACCGTTAAATATTTGAAGGATCTGTTAGTTTAGGACCAAAATGATCAAATTTTCATATGTGCAGGACCAAAACATCCAAAAGATAAAGTTTTGGACCAAAAAGATAAAATGGTCAAATGTTAGGGATCATTTTGGGACTTTAGTCTATATGATATGGGGTGCACATGCACATCACATCACATCACATCACATCACATCCTCTCCTGCTGGACAAGCTAGAATGACCAAACAATCATTGTGAACAGTATCATCAAACCATATCCTAATTCCCACAAAACAAAAGGGAAAAAATAAGAAAAAAAATGGGGAAAACAACTTTTTATTGTATTTGAAATGCTCTTTTTTACCAGCCAGTCATGAGACCTACCTTGATCAGGAATATATATATATATAGGAGAGCGTTATTCTCTTATTCATCCCTTAGATCTTTTATTCTTCTTAATATGGGCCGTTAGATCTCATTCATCAACGGTTCAGATGATCTGCATTATTACACTATAATGATGCATTATTAGTCGGTGTGCATTATTCAACTGAAAATCTGCATTATTACACTATATATATATATATATGGATGTATTCATTTCCTTTTTCTATATTTCCTCATTTTTCCTTCTTAATCTCTACCGTCAATTACATCAATCCGATGGATGCAAAATTTCGCAGATCACATTAAATTATAATCAATTAAATATCTAAAAAGGGCAGATTTGGTAAATTATTATGTTGCAGTTATGGAAATTCCATGATTCTCTCCTTGAAGATATTCACGTTCTTTTTTCACATCTCACGTCGAAGAAGGAAGGGTTTTAGTCAGGCGTACAGGTTTTTTATTCCGATTATTAGCAACAAGGTTTCAATTCTCACATTTCTCAATTTTGACGTGAATCAATAAGTGGTCTTTCAAGCTTGTCTAATTGGCGTTGTAGCAATCGTTTTTGGCAATAATAATGGAAGAAGGTAATTCTGAATTAGCCGTATTGTTTTTTTGTTTCGGATGTTAGGGTACTAGTTGTAGCAGTCTGATTATTTGATAGTTAATCAGCAAGTAATTCGTGTAGTGTGTTGTCATGGTATTATATGATCGCTTGCTGTGATCATTTGATCGCTCGCTGTGATTTTTTAAGAACAGCAATGTTCAGGATAGAGTAATTAATCAGCGATGAATTTGACGCCTTCCTTCAGGGTTTCGCTCTCGGTATATCTACAGCAGTTGGTTAAAACGATGCATGTAATGCACAAATTGATCACGTATAATGAATATTTCAGCATATATAATGCATAATTCCTGAGCAGCAATGTATAGGGTCTAAATTTTTTGTCTGTGTTTCGATGTTTGGCGCACATTTCTTGGTTTCCATAAGAGTTTAATAATCCTAGGGGCTAGGGTATAGTACGTAAACATTACTAACAACGTGTAAGAGTAGTTTGTGTTTGACCTTTAAATAAATCACGTAAGTTTCCAATGCACATAGTATACCGAATAAAGTTCGTACAATTAATGCACCAAATCAATATGCGTAATGGATTATATTTTCTGTATAATGCATAACATCTTATTTGCAATGTGTATGTTGTACCAATTAAGATAGGACCGCTAGTATGTCTCGTTTGTCTAGGGATTAGTTATCGGTTATTAGTTTTGATGTTTGGCGCACGTTTATTGTTTCCCCTAAGGGTTTAATAAGCCTAGGGGCTAGGGTATAGTACGTAAACATTAATAACAACTTTTAAGCATAGTTTGTGTTTGACCTATACATAAATCACGTAAGTGTCCAATGCACATTGTATGCTGAATAATGTTCGTACAAATAATGCACCAAATGAATATGCGTAATGGATTATATTTGCAATGTGTATGTTGTACCAATTAAGATAGGACCGCTAGTATGTGTCGTTTGTATAGGGCTTAAATATCAGTTATTATTTTTTATTTTTTGCACACGTTTCTTGTTTTCCCCTAAGGGTTTAATAAGGCTAGGGGGTAGGGTATAGTACGTACACATTACAAACAACGTTTAATAATATCATGCATTTTACGTATACAAAAATCACGTAATTGTCCAATTTAAATATCTTACACATTAAATTAATGAAAATTGTGCATTAATTGTCTGCTTACTACATTGCAAAGTGGTACTTTTATGCTGACCCCTTTTTTAATTATGTACAGTGGTCGTTGTACCTGAATGTTCTCCCGATCTGAAGCCTGTTGTAGGTCAGAAATTCCAATCCTTGGAATTCGCTTTCGCTTGCTACGAGGTATATGCCCGCGCTGTTGGCTTTGATACGCGCAAACAAGCTATGAGGAAGGTTGATGATGTCACGACGTGGTATCGTGTTGTATGCAATAGGGAAGGAAGGAAGAAGGGTGATGAAGATGACCAGTTGAATGCACGTTCTGGTTTCACTATCAAGCGTAGGAAGTTATCTAAGCGGTGTGGTTGTACGGCTAGTATATCGTTTAGGTATTTCTCGAAAGATTGCTTGTCAGGTTACATAATTGAGGAGTTCAACGAGATTCATAACCATCACATGGTTGAAACGGAACATCAACAATTCATGTCAAGTAATCGGAAGTTGGATGATGTACATCATAAATTCATCCTCGACTGTTCCAAGGCTAATATAGGACTCACGCTCACATTTAAGTTATTGAAGGAAATTCTTGGTGGGTTTGACCTAGTTGGTTGCACTGTTGGGGATATCAGGAATGTCTCACGGGACATCAAAGCATACGCACAAGGATTTGATGTACAAATGGTGTTGGATGATATGGCTAAGAAGAAGGACATGTCCGAGGCGTTCACCTATCACTACGAAGTTAACGAATTCGATCAGTTGGTTGCTCTGTTTTGGTGCGACGGTTTGATGAAGCAGAATTACCACATGTTTGGTGATATTGTGTCCTTCGACTCCACGTACAACACAAACAGGTTGAAACTAACTAATGTGTTGGTTACCTTGTAGTTTATATCACTGTTCTATACCGTGTGCATTATTACTGTACGTCACTGCATTATGCAATTCCGCACATTGCATTATGATATGTTTACATCTCTGATGCCACGTTAATATGATTTACTCAGTTACTGAATGATCTTCACCCCTTTCACTGGAAAGGATAATCATGGTAGTCCTGTGACATTTGCAGCCGGATTGGTGTGCAGCGAGAAAACGGGGGCTTTTGCTTGGTTGTTCATACATTTTGTAGATTGGATGGGTGTAGCACCCAGGATGATTGTGACCGATCAAGATTTGGGTATGAGATCAGCGATTGAAGAGGTCCTAGTTGGCACACGTCACCGTTGGTGTATGTGGCATATAATGCATAAGCTGGCTGTCAAGGTACCAAACAGATTGTTGCGGGATGAAGATTTCAAAAAGGAATTTAACGCTTGTGTTTGGTCGGACCTAGTTGAGCCGGACGAATTCGAGGAGGAGTGGAATAGATTGGTCGAACATCATCAGCTAGAGGACATCGACTGGTTCAACACATTGTATGCGTATAGGAAGTACTGGATACCGGCGTATTTCAGAGATTTTCCTATGGGATCGATGATTAGGACTACGTCCATATCTGAATCAGAGAACAGTTTTTACAAAAATTTTCTGAAGCCCCGAGCTAACATAGCCGAATTCTACTTGAATTTCAACCACGCCATAGAATTCCAGCGGAACAGTAGAACAGCTTTGGACTACCACGATGCCACTGCCATACCCATACTAGCAACTAATCTGCCGTTCGAGAAACATGCTTCCACATTGTTTACCGATAGTATGTTCAAGAAAATACAACAAGAAATTGTAGAGGGTAATGACAGATGTCGTGTGCTGGGTTTTATGTCCGGAGAAACGGTTGACACATACAAGCTTGGCGATAGCAAGCGTAATGCATACTTCGTTCGTCATGACAAGACTGATGATACTTACTCGTGCGAATGCAAACTATTTGGTCGGCATGGTTATTTGTGCAGCCATATATTTTTCTTGTTTCAGAACAATGAGGTGAAAAAAATCCCGGATAAATACTGTGACAACCGATGGATGAAGACTCCCTTAGCCAAGGCTGTACATGGGGAGTTGCAGGATCCCGTGCATACCCATTCCTCCTCTGACGATAGGCAAACTATGTCTAAGCAGGCTAGGGCTGGCAATTTTTGACACGACACGATAACACGACACGAACCGGCACGAAAATAATGGGTTTGGGTCAGAGCTTATTGGGTTCGTGTCCTTATCGGGTCGACCCGTTAAGGACATGAAAATTTCGTGTCGTGTTCGTGTCGTCGTGTTATCCGTTAACAATACGTGTCCGTGTCGTGTTCGTGTCGTGTTCGTGTTATCCGTTAACAAATAATATTTTAATATTATTAATTCTTATTATTTTCATTTTTAATAGGTTTAACCGTTATCAGGTCGTGTTGTTATCGAGTCGTTATCGTGTAATCTCGTGTACGTGTTGTTATCGTGTCGTGTTGACCCAAATTGGTTCGTGTCGTTAATGGGTTCATGTCGTGTTCGTGTCGTGTTCGTGTCTGAAGGTTTCGTGTCGTGTTCGTGTTCGTGTTTGAGGTTTTCTTAACGGGTCGTGTTCGTGTTTGTTGTTATCGTGTTCGTGTCGTTATCGTGTCGACACGATAACGACCCGACACGCACGATTTGCCACCCCTAAAGCAGGCGATTTTAATGTTTTATGGTTTTCTTAGACGGTTTGAGACCGACATCGATGTATCACGTGCATTTGTAGGTGGCGTTGAAGAACTTGGTAACTCTCTTCAAACTGGTACTCCGGCAACCTCAGCTGCTGAGAAGAGGCGTATGGTTGAAGAGTTTTATGGAATGGTAAGGCCTGAATCTGTTGCGGTTTATCATCCGGATGTCATGAAGACGAAGGGCCATGCCAGCAGCTCTGCGAGTCGTCTGATTTCGAAGAGAGAGAAGGCTATAAAGGATGCGACAAGGCCTCTTAGACGGTGTAAGGCGTGCGATGAGATGGGTCATCATGACTCCAGGAACTGTCCACTGCTTAAAGAGATGACGATGGAGAAAGATGCGCGCAAGGGTAAAAGAACAACTTGAGTTATGTTATTTAAACAGCGCATCACAGCTTTTGTTTGGCCTTTATTAGTATTGTTGTTCAAATTTGTTGACGTACTGTTATAAGTTGAAACAAGTGGTTGTTGCATTAGTAGAATTTTTTGGTTAATTATTGGATTATATATAAGTCGAGTACTGTATATATGTGTGTAGTTAACTCAATGATGCCATGGATACTTGTGTTACCTACTGCATGCAAAATAATGAACATTTGTTGATGCATAGTGCACACTTTTAGTTCAATAATGCACACATAACCAGGATAAATGTAATCTACCAAATACAAAAGTACGTAAGACACTAAACAATTACTCGCCTGTAAAGGACTACACAAAACCAACTTACGCATATAAATGGGATAAATCTCATAATGCATAATATATTGTAAATAATGGTTTAATAAGTATTCGTAATGCACTACATAAACAAACGTACTACACATAATACATTTCTGAATAAGTGCATTATTTGTGTTATACCGTGCATTATATACTGTGTTATTTTGCATAACTTGGAATACATTAAGGATCCTTTAAGTAAATGCACAACATCAAAACAATAAGGCACGCAACATTTGTTGATGCATAATGCACTCTTTTGAATAAATAATGTACATATCTACTCTCCGTAACTATATCCACTTTTCCAAAAACAATGCATCACATAACATAAGTAATGCCAAATTTTTTGTGGCTGATATGGACGGTGATGCTTCACTAATGTAATATACCAATTACAAAAGTACGCAAAAAACTAAACAAGTACACGCCTGTTAAGGACAACCAAAAAACCAACTTACGCATATAACCAGGATAACTCTCATAATGCATAATATATTGTAAATAATGCCTTTGTATGATACATAATGCACTGCATAAATACACGTACTGCACAGAACACATTTCTGATTAAGTGCATTATTTGTGTTATGCCGTGCATTAGTTACTGTGTAATTTACATTACGTGGAATACGATGAGGATTTTTTAAATAAAATTAGACAACATCAAAAACGTTAGGCACACAGTATACGGATGAATAATGGCATGTACTCCATTCATAATCCATCTTCCCAAAATCATTGTCCAATATCAAAAAGCTACTACAAAGTTGGGAAAGCTGTTAGTTCCAACGTAAAAAGTCAACCAAGCAATCAAGGAAGTCAATAACATCCATCACTCTATAGTCGAACCATCAATCCCTACAGTCCATAATTCTCGACCCACTGTTCAAAGTTGAACTTGGCCGGTCTCTCGGCTAATCTATGCCTAAATTTCTTTGCAAGCGCCACGGGAATAATGTCATCGACCGCATCTTCTATGTCTACTCTAAGCTGCTTATCTGAAATGGCCCAAACAACACATCATGAACAGAGTTTACAGAATGAGTAATGCATATATAACAACATATTATGCTTAAGTCATAACAAATAATGACTTAAGTATGTTTCTTAACCACCACAGCTAATACCAATACTAATGTTTAATATTCCGACTATAATGCATATATGATGGTACATAATGCACAGTTTAAGTTCAATAATGCACATAAAAATTTGTCTTGAAACCAATTGTATAACACACAATATACACTATATACACCTCTGAAATGTACCATATACTGCAACATATGCTATTATTATTTTACATAATGCACCTTATATCTAGAAAAACAACATCAGCTGAGATAAATCGGGATAAATACGTACAGCAAGACACACATGATGCATTACGAACAATTAATGAATAAAACCATACCCATAACAAACACGATGCATTAAGTCATAACAAATAATGACTTAGGTGTTTTTCTTAACCACCACAGCTAATACCAATAGTAATGCTTAATATTCAGACTTTAATGCATATATCCTGGTAAATAATGCAGAGGCTAAGTTCAATAATGCACATAACTATTTGTCTTAAAACTAATTTGTAAAACACACAATACACTACACACACCTCTAAAATACACCATATACTGCAACGTATGCTATTATTCTCTTACATAATGCACTACATATTTAAAAAGACAATATCAAAAGAAATAAGTCGGGATAATTACTTACAGCAAGACAAACATGATGCATTAGGAACAAATAATGAATAAAACCCTACCCATAATGCATAAGATAAAGCAAATAATGATCATTGTGGATGCACGTTTAATCATTTTATATCTAATCATCAAACAGATTCCTCTGCAACAATCTGAGGCAACAAACCAATACAACCAATGACCAATGTTAAAAGCAACATAATGCATACATCATGATACATAATGCACTGTCTAGCGTAAAAAATGCACACAGAATTCTTACATACTGTATTCTGCAGCACACTATCTACTCTACATAATGCACAATTTAAAACACACAATGAATCTCCAAACATATACATAATGCACTAATCCGAACAACCAATATATGCATATACTCTTAAGCACTACACATCCAAATACCCCTAAAATGCATTCTTTACTGCAAGTCATGAAACTAGACATCTAAATAATGCTATGCATATTCATAAACAGTGAAAACACAGACAAAATTTTAACGAAGCAATTGACCTCAACACATTTACATAACATGGTCCAGTAATCCCCTTTTTACAATGTATAATGAGAAACAAATAGACATGCAAGTAGCAATCCTCACAAACAACAGATACGATATTGAAAAGCACAACCAACGAGTGAAATATACCTGCATCCTGTGATGCTTGAGAGCGCGGACGACCTCTTTTTGGCATATTTGATCTGGCATAAACCAAAAAATATAAGATACCTGAATCGAGTCGTGGTTAACCCAACACAATGTCCAGCACTGATAATCAAAGACAACCCTAGACGAATAAGTGGGTAATTCCGATTTGCAACAGCCTAGGCATATGCAAAGTTGAATGTTTTACATTTACATACATGCAAGATTTGTTGAAATCTGGCATAAACCAAAAAATATAAGATACCTGAATCGAGTCGTGGTTAACCCAACACAATGTCCAGCACTAATAATCAGAGACAACCCTAGACGAATAAGTGGGTAATTCCGATTTGCAACAGCCTAGGCATATGCAAAGTTGAACGTTTTACATTTACATACCTGCGAGATTTGTAGAATATTCGACGAAACGCGTCAACGCCTGTGGATTTGTGGCAGATGTAACCACCGGTGGAGTGTAATCACCGAAATCTGGGGCGGAGGCTGTCAATTCCTCAGCTTTGGCGAACGACTAGGGTTTTAGAGAGTGGAGGGAGTGGGGAGAGTCGAATCGGCTGCTGGAGTAAAGAAGGAGAAAAATGAAGAGTCGGGTGATAGAAAATCGCTTAAAATTCGCGATTGCCAAAAATATGGCGGTTCCATTTTCCCAACTTTACTATATTACCCCCGTAATGCACAACGAAAGGTTCTATAATGCAACGCGGAAATAATTATTAAGGATTAACGTGGTCCGTTGATTGAAAGGATCTAACGGTTATTAGCAAGAAGAGAAAAGGATCTTAGAGTGGAAAAGGAGAATAGTGCTCCCATATATATATATATATATATATATATATAGAGAGAGAGAGAGAGAGAGAGAGAGAGAGATAGGGATGTATTCATTTCCTTTTTGTATCTTTTGTTCTTTATTCTTTTTAATATCAGCCCCACGATTTTGTCATCCGATGGTTAGATTGGTGCCACGTGTCATTTAATAATGCAGATTTTCAGTTGAATATTGCACACCGACTAATAATGCACCATTATAGTGTAATAATGCAGACTTTCAATTGAATAATGCACACCGACTAATAATGCACCATTATAGTGTAATAATGCAGATCATTTGTACCGTTGATGAATGAGATCTAACGGCCCATATTAAGAAGAATAAATTATCTAGGGGATGAATAGGAGAATAACGCTCCCCATATATATATATAGGGGCACGTTATAATGATAACTCCAATTTGTGTGATAACCCTATAACTAAATCTCCACCACACATTTTAAAAATATGTGGTCTGGATTTAATCTAACAAAACTATCATTTTATCAAATAAAACTATCATATTTCGGATATATTAAGGGTAAAATTATCATTTCGTTATAAAATTGGGCAGGTAAGAAGAAAACGTGAATCAAACGGTGCATTCAATTTCTCTCACACTCAAACCCTCCGAATCGCATTTCAAACCCTTGCTTCTTCAGTTTCGAAGGAAAAATCATCCAAATTCAGGAATATGTTGAGGGAAAACGCTCAAGCATCATCGAAGGAAGGCTGGATGAAGTTTATTACTCATTTCACTTTTGTTTTTGCTCGATTTTATCATTTTGCCAGAGATTCTCATTTTTTTAGATTCTATAGTTTTTTAGTGTAGATTTAGAGTTACATATGACAACATGATGAATTTACTTTGAATTTACTTCATACTTGGTTTTGTATCATCAATTCATACCTTATTCCATGATGAATTATTGTTTTAAATTATAAAATGATAATTTCAGGGGATAAAATGATAGTTTTAAATAATAAAATGATAACAGGGATAGAAATCAGCTGCTTCTACTAATGTATTGAATTTCATACCAATCATTGGCTTCAAAGCATCATCACAAACAGGAATGTACATACCTACAAATCAGTAAAACTATCATTTTATCAACTCAGAGTATCATTCTATCCGGCAAAACTATCATTTTATCAACTCAGAGTATCATTAAATCCTACAAAACTATCATTTTATAAACTCAAAGTATCATTCTATCCGGCAAAACTATCATTTTATCAACTCAGAGTATCATTCTATCCGGCAAAACTATCATTTTATAAACTCAGAGTATCATTCTATCCGGCAAAACAATCATTTTATCAACTCAGAGTATCATTCTATCCGACAAAACTATCATTTAATCAAATAAAACTATCATATTTCGGATATATTAAGGCAAAATTGTCATTTCGTTATAAAATTGGGCGCGTAAGAAGAAAACATCAATTAAACGCTACTTTCAATTTCTCTCACACTCAAACCCTCCGAAACGCATTTCAAACCCTTGCTTCTTCAGTTTCGAAGGAAAATCATCCAAATTCTGCAATATGTCGAAGGGAAACGCTCAAGCATCATCAAAGAAAGGTTGGATGAAGTTTATTACTTATTTCACTTTTATTTTTGCTCGATTTTATCATTTTGCCAAAGATTCTCGTAAAATGCTTTGGTTTAGAAGCAGTTTTTTTAGTGCTGATTTTGTGAGTAGTGTTTTGTTCTACTTAAGTGACAAGTTATGCTCTCTCTGCTTTATATAATGACATAAACCGTTTAACACACTGAAATCTTTTGTTTATTAGGAAAGAACATTCGTGATAATGATGATAGACTATTAGCAGATGAAATAGAAAATATAAGAAATAAGAAGAAGAGAAAGAATGATGATGCAACTAATGGTAAGGAAGCTTCAAAGAAGGGCATGGAAATAGTTGTTCAAGATTATCGGTCATTAAGAGTTTGGCGGGAAGAAGGAATACTGACTTCTTCGTTGACATGCTTGAATCTCTAAACAAGAATCAAAGAAGAGCTGTTCGAGAGATTGGGTTTGGTGCACTCCTAAACTTCAATATAAGAAGTTTCCCAAGAGCATTGACATATTATTTAATTTACAACTTTATCCCTAAAAGTTCATCAATTAAATTGAACAGCAGGGAATCACTGTTTTTAGATGATGAAGATGTTCACATAACTCTTGAGTTCCGGATCGGATCTTTACCTATGAAGAGGATCAAATTTCAGAAAAATATCAACATCAAAACTCAAATTGCTAGATTCTGTAAAGGTGGAGAGAAAAAAATGGTGCCAAAGTATGTTGTAGAGCAGATGGAGAGAGACAAAGAAGGTGGTGAGTGGTTCAAATGGAATTTTATGGTTCTCGTGGAGTATGCCTTGATTAACACTCCTGTTGATAGAAATGTGAGCCCACAAATTTTAGATTACATAGCTGATGTTGAGAAGATCAAACAATACAATTGATGTAGCTATGTCATATCTAAATTGCATGAAGCACAAAAGAGATGGAAAAACAACACAGCAAAGATATTTACCGGACAAGTTATCTTTGTAGTGGTAAGAATATATTTATTTTCCATTGTCTATGAATCTATTTACAGAAAAACTAATATTTAGTTTTTGTTAATGTAGGCTTGTTACGCGGACAGAATTGTCTATGAAAAAAAAATGGTGCCAAGATGTTATCCAACAGTTAAAGGATGGACTGCCGAACTGTTGAAAGAAAGACAAAGAGTAGAACTGAATGATTCAGATTTTGGTCTGGGTCATAAGCATGACCGATATAAAAAGCAACCACATGAAGAGAATGATGAAGATGATGAATCTGAAGATGAAGATGATGAACCTGAAGATGTAGAAGCTTTGAAGATGAATGATCATGATGAAGAGGGGACAACCAGTGGAAGTCAAGAAAAGACTTTCATAGATAAATGGAAGGAAGCTGCCAGGGATTGTAAAGCCTCAATGTTGAAGATGGTTGATGTCCTTGAAGCAGCGCCGGATGAACTCAGGAACTTTAATAGCTTTAAGATAATCTGTGATACAACAAGAAATGCAATGGTATTGAGAGAGGAAGGTGTGCAGAATGTTATAGAAAGTCAGAAAACAATGACACATGCTATGAGCAATGATGAAATTGATGATCCTGAATGGATCGATATCATGATTGAGCTAACTAAAGCTGCTGAGAGGACATGTATACTGAAAAATAGGAATGCGTTCCCTACCTTCACTCTGATATCGGAATATGACTACACTCCTGATGAGAATCAAAATTTGAATCGGGAAAAGGATATGGAGAAGGAAAAAGATGATGATGAGGAAAACGAGCAAGAGAAACAGAATGAAAGCGAAAAGGAAATGGCTAATAAAGCAGCTCGAGAAGAGAAGGAAAAAGTTCTAGAGAAAGAAGTTCAATTCTTTCTCAATGATGAATATGAGGTAACTTTTAAAAATGATAGTTTAAGTACATAAAATGATTGTTTTTAGGTTTGATGATATTTTTTGGTTGTTTTGTTTTTGTAGCACCCCGGAAAATTTTTGACTTTTTTTATTTGATGGCTTATTTTCGTTTTATTAATGTGGATGTTGATTTGGAAATGCATTTTTGGAAATTGATTTCTATGAGGTTGTGTTAACGATGTGAAATTAATGGTTGAGAGTTATGTGGAATAACATGATACGTTTTCCAATTGGTGGGATTTAATTAAATAGGATCACGCATATTTGTGCCAGTTACCTTATTCAAATTCTTTTCGGCATTTCTATTTATTGGAAGTAATATCTTCTTTCTTGGATTTATTTAATTATTTTGGGATATTCATCTAAATTAAATCCTAAATCAAAATATTCTTATTTATTTTTCCATGATTTTTGAAATCTCCTATTTTTGGGAGAGGAGAAATTAAGTATTCTATAATTGATTTCTTACTTATTTCTTTCCATGAATGAATTGGAATATTCTAGCCAATCTTGCCTTACTTTATTCTATTAAAGATTTGGAAATTTTTCTGGTGGGAGGAACCTTAAACCACACGCCCACTTCTCATTATTTTTGGAGGATTTTACAAATTTCTCTACTCCGTATTATTTTATTCTACTCCGTGAAATACCAAATTAAATCATAAGCTAATTAAATAGCTATGATTTTCAAAAATCCTCCCCTTATTTCTCCCCATAATTCACGCCTCCCTCTCCCCCCCAAATCTCTCAAATCTTTATTTGATTTATTTTCCTAAATCTTCAATTAATTGTGGGATATATTATTTCCTAACTCTATAAATAAAACCAAAAACCTAACCCTAAACCCATCTCACACGCCTCCCTCTCAAATCACACGCCCCTCCCCTTGCTCCATCTTCTCCCACACTTGTTTTTCTACTCTACTCAAGATCCTTTCGATTCGCCAAGAGTTTGTTGAAGAATCAAGAGTTATATTCGTTTCTACCGATTGTTTCGTTCAAGAAAGGTACAATCAAACCTCTATTCTTCATTCCTCTCCATCCAAACATTCTTTCGACTCCCTCATGCATCTAGTGAGTGTAGGGATTTCAAATCTAAGGATTTAATCGGTGGGGAATTTGTGTTTGCATTTATGTATGCGTTTTGAATGCAATTTTGTGAAGTTTGATTTGAATCTTTGGTGAATGATGTGAGTTTATGGGCAAACATGATTATGAGAACCTTTTAAGCATGATTATGTGTTTTCCAGCATGAAAAGTTGGGGTTTGTTTGATGGAAGATGAAAACCCTATTTTCGAAACTATGAACCTGAAATCTGTGGTGCACGACCAGTAGCTTCTGATCTGTAATTGACTCATCAAACGAACGAATTTTGATATGAAATTTTTACTGAGTAAACTTCAAGGTGTTTTCCGTGTCTCGTGTGAATTTCAGCCCTTTTTATCGAAAAATGAATTTTTAATAATTTTTTGAAGTTGACTGCGCAAATCTGCCAGAAACCTGTGTTCTCGCCAAGAATGTTTCGTTTCCTTTTTGACTGACCAAATGACCTCCGATTGATGTGATTCTTGAACTAAGTCGTGTAAAATTTGAAGTGTCTTCTAAGTCGTGTAAAATTTTCAGCCTTTTTACGCATTGGATGAATTTATGGTAAAATTTTCAAATGAACTGCGCAGTGCTGTTAGAAATTTTATGTTCCGACCAAAGAGTTTAATTATTGATTTGACTGACTAAACGACGTGATTTCAGTGTGAAAATTTGTCAGGATGAACTTGAATGTGTATTCTGTGTTGTGACCAAAATTTAGCTTCATATGAGGTCGGGTGAATATTTAGTGATTTTTATAAAATGGTCGCGCAGTTCTGCCAGTTTTCCGCTTTGATAAAAGGATATTTATTTTCAAGTTTAAAAGTATTATATGATGCATGTATATCCAAGGAACGTGTTTAATGATGTGATCGCGTGAGATACGTCGAAATATACTATGGTGTGTTTTTCCATCTTTGTGACGAACGTTGGGTTGGGTAATTTTGAGAGAACGGTGAAAGAAACGATAGGACATGCATGGTAATATGTTTTTGTGGAAGGCTGACTTGTGTTGTCGTTGACAAGGGTGATTGTGTATTCGTGAACTCGAGGAACGAGAGTTGCCATAAGTTGGATTGTGAATTGTTAAGCGAACGAGGTGGACTTTCTTTAACTAAACTCTTTTATTTTTCCAAAGTATGATTGTGGAGCTATAAGGGTGGTTTAAAGTGTTATGTCATGCCGTGATTGTTTTGATGTTGAGATTGTTGCCTGATGCCTAGTTCGTTTGAGCTTGCTCCATTAGGCTATAGGGCTATGTTGAGATTGTGCTTGATGCCTAGTTTGTGAGTTCGCTCCATTAGGCTATAGGGCTATGATAAATGAATTCGGGTCTGAGTAGGGCCGCAAACCCTATCAGTCTGTGTACACAGAGGGGATCGTGAGCCGTCCTTGCTAGTCGGCCGGTCTCGTGGGTGAATAGTGTGGCCACACTTTCGTCGCACTATGGTAAAAGGATGTGATTGATTGATTGATGAGAAAGTGGGGAGATTGTTTTGACCGGCCGGTCTGTGAAAAGTGTTTTTGTGATACTCGTGATATTTCTTAAATAAACGTAAAAACTCGAGTTCACAGGTATGGATGACATAACTGTTATAAAATATTTTCGGCATGAGCCCATTGAGTACAACAAGTACTCAGCCCTGCATATCCTTTTTCTTTATGTGCAGGTTGAGGGGTGATGTTGCGGCGGATGTTGAGTGAGCTTTAGGAATTCTCGAATGCGTCGTGTCTTCAAACATGGGCGTCATCCTTTGACTCTCCTCTGATACTTGTTTTTCCGCTGCCGTGTTTCGAATCGTTCTTGTTAAAGTCTTTCATTTTGCCCCACACTACTTTTTAACATTATTTACCTTAAGATATTAACCCGCTCCTTAATTGTTTAATCGATTAAAACTCTTCTTTTGAAGCTTTGTTTAAGATGTTGTCTCTTATTGTTTTCCCCTTTTTCTTCCCTGCTCCTTCGTCCCTTCCCTAGTCACGATTTCCCCGTCTTTACTATCCTTAGTGAGGGCGGTCGTGACAGTTTTATTTGAAAAATGATACTTTTGCATCATAAAATGATAGTGTAAGGGGATAAATGATAGTTTCAAATGATAAAATGATACTTTTGCATAAAATGATAAAATAATAGTTTCGGTGAATAAAATGATAGTTTCAATGGGTAAAATGATAGGTTCAGTGATAAAATGATTCTTTTGCATCATAAAATGATAGTTTCAAATGATAAAACGATACTTTTGCATAAAATGATAAAATGATAGTTTCGGAGAATAAAATGATAGTTCTAGTGGGTAAAATGATAGGTTCAGTGATAAAATGAAATTTTTGTTTCATAATGATAGTTTTAGATTTTTGGCTGATAAAATGATACTGTTGGCTGATAATATGAGTTCCATTGAGTAAAATAATATCCCTTATGTCAATAAAAATTTATATTTTTGAAATAGGAGATACATTGTGAAATAGGAGATGATGAAGTTTTAAAAGAGAGAGAAGAAATTTTGAAAAAGGCTAAAGGGAAGAAGATGGTTTCCTAAGAACCTTCAGTTGAAAAGGAGAAAGTGGTCAGAACAACAAAGAAAATTGTTGAAGCATTGTGCTCTCCCTACAATGTCAGAGCAGTAAATCTAAAAGGAAAACTGAATAAAGAAGATAAAGAAATAGTGTACTAGTTGATAACACATGAAGAAAGCGAATAGTAAGTTTTGAATTACATAATTATATTCTTATTAAGTTCTTTTAACTAACATTAAATATGAATTTGAAATCAGTTATGAGATAGTTTATGAGAACAACATGATGAGCATGTTCAAGATTGATTTCCACAGCCTTGCTCCACGTACACACTTCAGTATCAACATCATAGACGCATGGGTTGTGTACCTCAACTACCATGAAAAATTCAAATCAAAGGCATCACCGAGTCGTCTTTTCATCAACACCACACCTACGGTACAATAAACGAGTAAATAAATAATAGTGTTACATTAAAAGTTAAATTTTTTACAAAAATGTAAACATGACAGGTATACAATATTACTGCAAGGAAATCTGATTGGACTGAAGCCGAGGCTCAAGAAAGATTCTGCTCAACGTTAAATGAATTTGTGTCAAAGATTGAAAATTTCAAATGGGAAAATTATGACATGGTAAGTCATAATGAGATATACATTACAGAACAATATATCTATATTTTTGAAAATGACATTTGTATATAATGTTTTGAAAATTAGATATTCTTTCCGATCTGGGTGTACGAACATTTTTATATCATGTGCTTCAATCTCAAAATGCAAATGATGGATGTGATTGACAATGCTCTGATTAGTGAAGAGTTGATTAAGAAGAAATATGGAGATGCACCAAGTATTCTGGTATGTTTAGTTAAATGCATTCAATATTTATTAGTTAAAATGCATTGAATTTCATTTAGTACGGAACATAATATCATTTTTACCAGTAATAAATATCATTTTTAATCAACCTCAAGTATGTTTTGTGTTATTTGAATAGAAACATTTCTTCTGAATTTATCTTGGAAATGGAGTTAATTCATCAATGGGGAGAATTGTCAAACAGTCAAAAATCAGACACATGAAAATGTCATGGCAGAACGATACAAATAAAGTTGACTGTGGAGTTTATGTTCTGCGCCATATGGAGACTTACATGGGTGGTCATGTTCGTAATTGGATTCGGGTTTAACGAAGAAGGGGACAGAGTCTTTCACAAAACTCCGTGCCAAATATACTGAAGCATTGCTTATTGGAGATACTAACAAGATGGCTTTGGAGACATTTACAATGATACAAAAGAAGTTTCAGAATGATAGCAAAAAAGGGGACATCGATGTTGAAAAGATGATTAGAGAATTTGCACCCCCTAAAGAGAGCTAGTAGTTGTAATAGTAACTTGTATGACTTGATACTAGTGTTTTGTAATAGTGGTTTCGAATATAATCACCCAAGATTATCATTTTATCAGGCAGAAGTATCATTTTATCTGCTGCAAGTATCATTTTGTCATTTTATAGGTCAGACGTATCATTTTATCTGCTGCGAATATCATTTTATCATTTTATTAGGTTATTGGCATATTATCTACTGCGAGTATCATTTTATCAGCTTATATATCACTTTTTCATGTTACAGTATCACTTTATCAGTTTATATGTCATTTTGTCAGGTTTAAGTATCATTTTATCAGCTTATATGCCATTTCTTCAGCTTATATATCATTTTATAAGGTTACTGTCATTTTATCTGCTTAGAGTATCATTTTATTAGGTTAAAGTGTCATTTTATCAACAATGTATCATTTCTATGAAAGCATCATCACAAACAGGAATGTACATACCTACAAATCAGTAAAACTATTATTTTATCAACTCAGAGTATCATTCTATCCGACAAAACTATCATTTTATCAACTCAGAGTATCATTCTATCCGGCAAAACTATCATTTTATCAATTCAGAGTATCATTCTATCTGGCAAAACTATCATTTTATCAACTCAGAGTATCATTCTATCCTGTAAAACTATCATTTTATGCGCTGAAAGTAACATTTTGTTAACAAAAAGAGTATCATGTTATCAGCAAAAGTGTCATTTTATAAGCCCAATGTATCATTTTATTAAACAAACCGAGCATCATTTTATGAGCTGAAAGGTATCATTTTATCATCTGAAAGTGTCATTTTATATAAAATAAAATGGCTTCAATCTGTCTTCTCATTGACTCTACCACAATTTCTTGAATCATGACGACCCATCTCATGACATTTACCACACCGTCGTAGAGGCTTATTTGTTTTCCTTATTGCACTCTCCCTCTTTGATACCCTGTCACTAGCTGATCCTTTGGTTCTAACAACGTCTAGAGGATGTACATCAATTACATCAGGTACTGTCATTCCATAAAATTCCTCAACCTTCTCTTTCTTATCAATGGCTGAAGGTATTGCACAATTTCCAAATATATGCTCTTCCAAATCATCAAGACCAGCACATAACAAAGACAGATGATCCATACTTCCCTCAGACTTTTGGACTAATCGATAAAAGTTGGAGAACAACTTTTTCATAACTTCTTGCTTTTCATCCAAATCTGCAAGGTAAAAGATAACATTATTACAATAAATACTATCATTTCTCTGACTGAAAAATAGAGTTTTTACAAATAAAGTTACAAATGGAGCACACGTTCAAATGGTTGTTGCTCCTTAGATGGTAGACCATGGGTTGTCTTTAGTAAAGAGCTCTTCAACCACCTTCGACCAAAATATTTCTCAGGAATGAGATTAGCAGACTTATTCTTCAACAAACAAAATATATGACAACATAACAAACCAATTCTGAAAAACTTCTTACAACTACAGTCAAATGTGTCTGGCTTACAATCATACTTAACATCCCATGTTCTACCATATTGGTCCTTGACCTTATGCATCTTGATGTTATCCTCAACAGTTATAGAAACAATCTCACATACCATACTTATTTCCTGTTGTACATGTTTGAAAATAGAATCAGTGTAGATTGTAGATGCATGCTTCTCAATAGTCAATTGGGTTGACAAATCAGGAATAGTTGAGTAATCCAAGTAGTTCAATCGTGAATTGGCATTCCTTTGATCTCCCACAGCACAGTTAAAGAAATTGATGAACTGTACAAGATTTGCACGAGGCTTTGTGTAGTTTTTAAAAAAACTATTCTCTGATTCAGACATCGATGTAGTCCTAAGAAGCGACCCCATGGGAAAATCTCGAAAATAAGCAGGAACCCAGAATTCTCTATCTTCAAACATCGATCCAAACCAGTGCACGTCTTCTAATCCGTACCGTTCCATTATATCATTCCATATTATATCAAACTCATCAGGCTCTAACAAATCAGACCAAACACATGCATTCAACTCTTTTTTGAAATCTTCATTGCCAAGCAAGGATTTGGGCAACTTATCTGACACCTTAACCATAATATGCCACATGCACCATTGGTGCCTTGTTTGTAAAAGTACTTGTTGAACATCAAGTTTCATCCCCCAATCTTGATCAGTGATAATCAATTTGGGTGCTACCCCCATACATCGAACAAAACAGCCAAACAACCAAGAATATGAGTCTCTACCTTCACTTGATAACAAGCCAGCTCCAAATGTAACTGCTCTGGAATGGTTATCTTTTCCAGTGAATGGAGCAAAAATCATGCAATACCTTCAGAACATAACATAAAAATGAATTATATTTTCATACATACAGAAAAGTATCACTTTATCAGCTATGACTATCATTTTATCAGCCAAAAGTATCATTTTATCCACTGAAATATAATTTAATCAGCAAAAAGTATCATTTTATGTCTTTTAGCAACAAAAGTAATATACATGTTAGTGTTGTATGTTGAGTCAAATGAAATTACATCTCCAAACATATGATAATTTCGTCTTGAAATAGCATCAGCCCAGAAGAGTTTAGTTAACTTTCCATGAGATCCTATCTCAATTTCATAATAGAAGGCATCAGATGATTCCTTTTGAGAACGCATATAATCAAAAATCATTTGAGCATCTGAACCATCAATATTGGACATAATATCACGATAACCATTTCTAATATCAATAATATCACATCCAACATTTTCAGGTCCACCCATTATCTCCTTCAAAAGTTTGAATGTGAGAGTGAGACCAATATTACACCTGCCACAATCCTCCATAAACCTCCGATGGATAGGATCCAGACTGCGATTGGCCGTCATAAAATGCCTATGCTCATCCGCAACCATTAAGTGATTATGATACTCAACAAACTGATAAACCTCATACCCTTTGCTCATGCCATCTGAAAAATATCTCAAGTTGAGCTTAGCAAGACATTCACACCTAAATGACCGACACCTACGCTTCTTAACAGACACTTCAGTTGATTGGGATGGATGACCAGGTATAAAATTCTTAGAGCCTTGTCTGCTGCAAGCCAAATACTGCCACTTGAGAATACCATGAACTGATTTGTTGCCCAGTTTACGAATGCAAAAACCAACTGAACGAGCATAATGTTCATAGAAATCAGCTGCTTCGACTAATGTATTGAATTTCATACCAATCATTGGCTTCAAAGCATCATCACAAACAGGAATGTACATACCTACAAATCAGTAAAACTATCATTTTATCAACTCAAAGTATCATTCTATCCGGCAAAACTATTATTTTATCAACTCAGAGTATCATTCTATTCGGCAAAACTATCATTTTATCAACTCAGAGTATCATTCTATCCGGCAAAACTATCATTTTATCAGACAGAAGTATCATTTTATCTGCTGCAACTATCATTTTGTCATTTTATAGGTCAGAAGTATCATTTCATCTGCTGCGAGTATCATTTTATCATTTTATCAGGGTATTGGCATATTATATGCTGCGAGTATCATTTTATCAGTTTATATGTCATTTTGTCAGGTTTAAGTAAAACTATCATTTTATTAACTCAGAGTATCATTCTATCCGGCAAAACTATCATTTTATCAACTCAGAGTATCATTCTATCCGGCAAAACTATCATTTTATCATCTCAGAGTATCATTCTATCTGGCAAAGCTATCATTTTATGCAGTAAACCTAACATTTATAAGCCAAAAGTATCATCTTAACACATAATCTCCAATACATAATATAATTAAATAAGAAGTTCAGTACATCAGAAACATAAACCAATCGACAGCTAATATTAATCTAAAATCAAATTCAATACATGAAGCAAAACAATCAATAAATTAAAATATGAACACAATCAATAAGCTAAATAATAGATAATGATTGTTACCTTCGTTATTTGCTATAGACTCCATCGAAGCAAATTCTGACAGCAATTGAACAGGTAATCAATGAAAATAAGAAAGAAAAATTGAAAACATCTTCCCGGTCACATTTAAGCGAGAAATATGGAAACAAAATCTAGAGATTATGGAATGATGAACCAAATCGGAAGAAAATATGGAAACAAAATCGCTGAGAAGATGAGAGAATCGAACTGAGAGAGAGTGAAAGAATGGAGCGAAATTCAGAAATTAAATGAGGGAAATGACATATTTACCCTCTGCGCTTTTTTTATGAAATAAATCTAAATTTGAATCTCAGCCACAAGATTAGAAAATATGTGTGGTTCGGATTTGGTTATAGAGTTATTACGTGATTTGGAGGTTATCATATGATCACAACTCTATATATATATATATGGATGAATATATAGAGATGACTATATATATATATATATATATATATATATATATATATATATATATATATATATATATATATATATATATATATATATATAGTCGTGATCATATGATAACCCCTAAATATCGTAATAACCCTATAACCAAATCTGGACCACACATATTTCTAATCATGCAGTTGAGATTCAAACTTAGATTTACTTCATAAAAAAAAGCGCGGGGGTAAAACTGTCATTTCCCTCATTTAATTTCTGAATTTTGCCAAATATCACGTAAAATGATAAAATGATAGGTTTATTGCATAGAATGATATTTTTGAGATTCAAACTTAGATTTACTACATAAAAAAAAGCGCGGGAGTAAAACTGTCATTTCCCTTATTTAATTTCTGAATTTCGCCAAATATCACGTAACATGATAAAATGATAAAAAGATATGTTTATTGCATAGAATGATAGTTTTGCCGGATAGAATGATACTCTGAGTTGATAAAATGATACTTTTGACTGACTGATAAAATGATAGGTTTATTGCATAGAATGATAGTTTTGCCGGATAGAATGATACTCTGAGTTGATAAGATGATGCTTTTGACTAACTAATAAAATGATAAAATAATAAAATGATAGGTTTATTGCATAGAATGATAGTTTTGCCGGATAGAATGATACTCTGAGTGATAAAATGATATTTTTGACTGACTGATAAAATGATAGGTTTATTGCATAGAATGATAGTTTTGCCGGATAGAATGATATTCTGAGTTGATAAAATGATAGTTTTGACTGACTGATAAAATGATAAAATGATATATGTTAGGTTTATTGCATAGAATGATAGTTTTTCCGGATAGAATGATACTATGAGTTGATAAAATGATACTTTTAACTTATAAATGTTAGGTTTACTGCATAAAATGATAGTTTTGCCGGATAGAATGATACTTTCAGCCGATAGAATGATAGTTTTGCCAGGTAGAATGATACTTTCAGCCGATAGAATGATAGGTATTTTTGGTGTATAAAATGACATTTTTGTTTAATAAAATGATACTTTTACCTGATAAAATGATAATCTAAGCGGATAAAATGACAGTAACCTTATAAAAATGATACTCTGAGTTGATAAAATGACACGTTTACTGCTTTGTAGGTTTGTATATTATGTATTGTGCCGATTATATTAGGTTTATTACATAGAATGATAGTTTTGTCGGATAGAATGATACTCTGAGTTGATAAAATGATACTTTTGACTGACTGATAAAATGATAAAATGATATATGTTAGGTTTATTGCATAGAATGATAGCTTTGCCGGATAGAATGATACTCTGAGTTGATAAAATGATACTTTTGACTGACTGATAAAATGATAAAATGATAAAATGATAGGTTTATTGCATAGAATGATAGTTTTGCCGGATAGAATGATACTCTGAGTTGATAAAATGATACTTTTGACTGACTGATAAAATGATATATGTTAGGTTTATTGCATAGAATGATAGTTTTTCCGGATAGAATGATACTATGAGTTGATAAAATGATACTTTTAGCTTATAAATGTTACGTTTACTGCATAAAATGATAGTTTTGCCGGATAGAATGATACTTTCAGCCGATAGAATGATAGTTTTGCCAGGTAGAATGATACTTCAGCCGATAGAATGATAGGTATTTTTGGTGTATAAAATGACATTTTTGTTTAATAAAATGATACTTTTACCTGATAAAATGATATTCTAAGCGGATAAAATGACAGTAACCTTATAAAAATGATACTCTGAGTTAATAAAATGACACGTTTACTGCTTTGTAGGTTTGTATATTATGTATTGTGCCGATTATATTAGGTTTATTGCATAGAATGATAATTTTGCCGGATAGAATGATACTCTGAGTTGATAAAATGATACTTTTGACTGACTGATAAAATGATATATGTTAGGTTTATTGTATAGAATGATAGTTTTGCCGGATAGAATGATTCTCTGAGTTGATAAAATGATACTTTTGACTGACTGATAAAATGATAGGTTTATTGCGTAGAATAATAGTTTTGCCGGATAGAATGATACTCTGAGTTGATAAAATGATACTTTTGACTGACTGATAAAATGATATATGTTAGGTTTATTGCATAGAATGATAGTTTTGCCGGATAGAATGATACTCTGAGTTGATAAAATGATACTTTTGACTGACTGATAAAATGGTAAAATGAGCGAAATTCAGAAATTAAATGAGCGAAATTTGGATACGTAAATTTTATCATAAGCGAAATGACATATTTACCCCCGCGCTTTTTTTATGAAGTAAATCTAAGTTTGAATCTAGACCGCGTGATTTTAAAAATGTGTGGTCCAGATTTAGTTTTAGGGTTATTACGGAAATTGGGGTTATCATTATAATGCACCCCTATATAGGGGTGTGATAAAATACAAACTCTCTAAAATACAAACTATACAAACTTTAATCATACTCACTTAATACAATTAATCAACGGTTAATATAAGAGATTTTTCTAATGTCAACATTTTGACATCGAAAAATCAGAATTTGGACACCCCCGTCGACAGAATTTGTACACTCCGTACATCCCCCCGGTGACATAATTTGTACATTCCATTGACATCGACCCCCGGTGACAGAATTTGTACAGTCCGTTGACATAATTTGTACACTCCGGTGACAGAGTTTGTACACTCCGGTGACATAGTTTGTATAGTTTGTATTTGATCACACCTATATATATATATATATATATATATATATATATATATATATATATATATATATATATATATATATAGGGGTGCGTTATATTGATAACCCCTAAATATCGTAATAACCCTATAACTAAATCTGGACCGCACATTTGTAAAATCATGCGGTTGAGATTCAAACTTAGATTTACTTCATAAAAAAAAGAGGAGGGGTAAAACTGTCATTTCGCTCATTTAATTTCGTAGCCGATAAAATGATACTTCAACCTAAAAAATGACGAAACTATCATTATAAGCCAAAAGTATCATTTTATCAACTTAGAGTATCATTCTATCCGGCAAAACTATCATTCTATCCGACAAAGGTATCATTTTATCAACTCAAAGTATCATTCTATCTGCTGTGAGTATCATTTTATCATTTTATCAGTCAAAAGTATCATTTTATCAACTCAGAGTATCATTCTATCCGACAAAACTATCATTGTATGTTGTAAACCTAACATATACTATTATTCTATCCGGCAAAAACTATCATTCTATCCGGCTAAACTATCATTCTATCCGGCTAAAACTATCATTCTATCCGGCAAAAACTATCATTCTATCCGGCAAAACTATCATTCTATGCAATAAACCTATCATTTTATCATTTTATCAGTCAGTCAAAAGTATCATTTTATCAACTCAGAGTATCATTCTATCCGGCAAAACTATCATTTTATGCAATAAACCTATCATTTTATCATTTTACGTGATATTTGGCGAAATTCAGAGTATCATTTTATCAGTCAAAAGTATCATTTTATCAACTCAGAGTATCATTCTATCCGGCAAAACTATCATTCTATGCAATAAACCTATCATTTTATCATTTTACGTGATATTTGGCGAAATTCAGAGTATCATTTTATCATTCAGAGTATCATTTTATCAACTCAAAGTATCATTCTATCCGGCAAAACTATCATTCTATGCAATAAGCCTATCATTTTATCATTTTACCAGTCAGTCAAAAGTATCATTTTATCAACTCAGAGTATCATTCTATCCGGCAAAACTATCATTCTATGCAATAAACCTATCATTTTATCATTTTACGTGATATTTGGAAAAATTCAGAGTATCATTTTATCAACTCAGAGTATCATTCTATCCGGCAAAACTATCATTCTATGCAATAAACCTAACATATACCATTTTACGTGATATTTGGCGAAATTCAGAAATTAAATGAGCGAAATGACATATTTACCCCTCCGCCTTTTTTTATGAAGTAGAGTATCATTCTATCCGGCGAAACTATCATTCTATGCAATAAACCTAACATATATCATTTTATCAATTTATGTGATATTTGGCGAAATTCAGAAATTAAATGAGGGAAATGACATATTTACCCCTCCGCCTTTTTTTTATGATGTAAATCTAACTTTGAATCTCAGCCACAAGATTAGAAATATGTGTGGTCCAGATTTAGTTATAGGGTTATTACGATATTTAGGGGTTATCATATGATCACAACTATATATATATATATATATATATATATATATATATATATATATATATATATATATATTCAACCCTATATATATGATTTGGAGGTTATCATATGATCACAACTCCATCCCTATATATGTATATATAGGGATGAATATATATAGGGATGAATATATAGGAATGAATATAGGGATGAATATATATATATATATATATATATAGAGTTGTGATCATATGATAACCTCCAAATCATATATATAGGGATGAATATATATATATATATAGGGATGAATATATATATGGATGAATATATATATGGACGAATATATAGGGGTGCATTATAATGATAACCCCAATTTCCGTAATAACCCTATAACTAAATTTGGACCACACATTTTTAAAATCACGCGGTCTAGATTCAAACTTAGATTTACTTCATAAAAAAAGCGTGGGGGTAAATATGTCATTTCGCTCATGATAAAATTTACGTATCCAAATTTCGCTCATTTAATTTCTGAATTTCGCTCATTTTATCATTTTATCAGTCAGTCAAAAGTATCATTTATCAACTCAGAGTATCATTCTATCCGGTAAAACTATCATTCTATGCAATAAACCTAACATATATCATATTATCATTTTATCAGTCAGTTAAAAGTATCATTTTATCAACTCAGAGTATCATTCTATCCGGCAAAACTATCATTCTATGCAATAAACCTAACATATATCATTTTATCATTTTATTATTTTATCAGTCAGTCAAAAGTATTATTTTATCAACAGAGTATCATTCTATCCGGCAAAACTATCATTCTATGCTATAAACCTAACATATATCATTTTATCAACTCAGAGTATCATTCTATTCGGCAAAACTATCATTCTATGCAATAAACCTATCATTTTATCAGTTAATCAAAAGTATCATTTTATCAACTCAGAGTATCATTCTATCCGACAAAACTATCATTCTATGCAATAAACCTAACATATATCATTTTATCATTTTATCAGTCAGTCAAAAGTATCATTTTATCAACTCAGAGTATCATTCTATCCGGCAAAACTATCATTCTATGCAATAAACCTAATATAATCGGCACAATACATAATATACAAACCTACAAAGCAGTAAACGTATCATTTTATCAACTTAGAGTATCATTTTTATAAGGTTACTGTCATTTTATCTGCTTAGATTATCATTTTATCAGGTAAAAGTATCATTTTATTAAACAAAAATGTCATTTTATACACCAAAAATACCTATCATTCTATCGGCTGAAAGTATCATTCTACCCTGCAAAACTATCATTCTATCGGCTGAAAGTATCATTTTATCCGGCAAAACTATCATTTTATGCAGTAAACCTAACATTTATAAGCTAAAAGTATCATTTTATCAACTCATAGTATCATTCTATCCGGAAAAACTATCATTCTATGCAATAAACCTAACATATATCATTTTATCATTTTATCAGTCAGTCAAAAGTATCATTTTATCAAAAGTATCACTCAGAGTATCATATATGTGTGGTCCAGATTTGGTTATAGGGTTATTACGATATTTAGAGGTTATCATATGATCACGACTATATATATATATATAGGAAAATGATCAATACAAAACTTGATCTCAATACAAAATCCAGACCAAATCCTGACCATGAGATTTGACAATCCAATGGTCAATAATTAAACAAAAACACGGAGGGTCATTGTAAAGCAGTTTTAGGTCATATTATAAACTTTGGGTTTGAGGTCATGTTAAGATCATTTCATGTCATCCTTACTATAATGACGTAAAAATAAGCTTACAATGACCTAAAAATGACTTTTGTATGCTTGGTTCTGCATTTTTGTATTAAGAATGGTTTTGCATGGATCAAAACCCTATATATATATATATATATATATATATATATATATATATATATATATATATATATATATCCCTATATATATGATTTGGAGGTTATCATATGATCACAACTCTATATATATATATATATAGGAGAGCGTTATTCTCCTATTAATCCCTTACATCATTTATTCTTCTTAATATGGGCCGTTAGATCTCATTCATCAACGGTCCAGATGATTTACATTATTACACTATAATGGTGCATTATTAGTCGGTGTGCATTATTCAACTGAAAATCTGCATTATTACACTATAATGGTGCATTATTAGTCGGTGTGCATTATTCAACTGAAAATCTGCATTATTAAATGACACGTGGCACCAATCTAACCGTCGGATGCCAAAATCGTGGGGCTGAGATAAAAAAATAAAGAACAAAAGATACAAAAAGGAAATGAATACGTCTATATATATATATATATATATATATATATATATATGGTTGCGTTAAAGATAGAACCATTCTTAAGTGTAGAACCTAGAACTCTACATATTTTATTCATTGGATGAGGAAAAAATGACGGTCAAGATTAAAAATCATACATATTAGACTATGTTTTCACGACATTCCGGACTCAACATGTGAAAAAACTCACATGTTGATGGAAGAATGAATGAAACGAAGAAGAGTCCATGCATGCTTTATTTTTTCACTTATCTGCATTCACCCATTAATAATAGTTTTGGTTATAATGGGAAATTGTTGTGCAAATCAACACCATTGGATTAAAAGATCTAACGACCTCCGTTTGGCATTTGTTCTACGTTTAAGAATGGTTCAAGGCATTCATCATTATTTGTGTGATTATACATAGGAGTACTAGAGAGAGAGGGGGTTGGAGATCCGAGGCAACCCTTACTTTCATGCATAAATCACTTGCAATACAAAATAAAAGGAATAAGCTTTATGAAAGGCAACCATTTTTGAAAGACTCATTTCTCACTTGTCTTTTCCTAAACAAAGACTGCAAAAGATCAATGTGTGGAAACTTTTTCTCCATGCCAATGCTTATGCTCACTAAAGCAACACACACATAGACAGTCATATGATGTCTGTGTATAGAGAGAAGGCAGAAATTGGAAGTGTAACATGAATAGTGAGAAAAGTTGAACTGCCTTAACAAAGTTGTAAGGTTTAAACAAAATATTAATATAAGTATCTTCGAAAGGGAAGACACTCAGTGGCACCTTTTGCTTTTCTAGGGGCCTTTAATTTGGGACTTTCTATATTCGTAATCATTTATAGATTATATTAGCTGATCGTTGCCTTTTCTATTTGAATGGCTACTTGTCATTATAATTTAATCATATTTCCAAAAAGATCATATTTCAATCATTGTTTTTAGATGCCAAATGTGTATACACACCCCTCACATGCTCTTTTATGTATACAAATTAAACACTTCCATTTCTTACTATTCCTAAACTGTGTCGTATTAGTATACAACTTTTAAATTTTTATTTTCTTTTTTACTACTTTTAACTTTCTCCAAATATAATGTATCATGTACAGATCAGGAAATATTGTTTATATAATCTCTTATTGTTTTTTGTTTATATTCGCTTTTGCCTTTTAATGGCATTAATTAAATCCCATCATATTGGCATTACTAGAGAAGCCGATCGCCGAAAGGAAAACATTTAATACATTTGTTAGAAAATTGGGTGGCAACACAATGCCATGTACAAAAATATTGTATCTATTGCAATGAAAAAAGGAGCTAAAACAAAAGAAAATTACAATGTAAAAAACAAAAAGTAAACTAATTGAATCATTTATCCACAATAAGAATTACGGTCTGACTGAAATTTGAAAGATTAAATGCTGATTAACAATTAAATCATTAATATAAAAAATGTATATCTTGATTTATATCATAAGCACAATTGTTGATGATATGATTGAGTCGAGTCCATAACAAATAATGGGAACAAAGCTCGAGGTCATGTCTGCTGTTGACAAAGACAAGCGCCATTAATCATCCGATCGCTTCCAATAATTTATGAAAGTTGGAGGATTCCAGTTGATTCATTTTCTTTTAATTATTGTTTGATTATTTTGATTATGATATTTAAGCACACTCTCTTGGAAAGAGTGCAACCATATACCACTACTTTTATCGAATTTTTTGGGATCTTATTGTATTGAGACTGGTTTCGACAAATATTCTATTTTACCCTCGCATATAGGCTACATGTCATTCTTAAAATGTTAACATTTCTTTTGTTGGTTCTAGAATCCAAGTTTAGGCTTCATTGTCTTCTTTAATTTTGTTGACTCCAAAGTAATTAGAGGTCCTCTTTGATTTTTGTGACTCAAATATCGAATACTAGCTCTTATTTCGATATTAGCCTCAGTTTAAGTGTCTCATCCACTATCTTATTAATTTTTATAAAGAAAAATTCAAGTTTTCCTATCCAAGGAAAGCAATAAATTAAACGGCAACTTTCTTTTTCTTTTCCTTCTTTTTTTTTTTTACAAAAAGGAAGGAAGTCGTTACTTTTTATTTGCTGCATTACGCAAATTATGGCGCGTTTTAACTTGAATTTTACTTGTAAAATAAAGTGAGGTTTCGATAGATATTTTTACCAATGTTGAGGTAATAATTGAAAGTTTATGTTTGGATTCTCAACAATGATGGACAAGATTTTTGAAGATTTGTGACTACAAAAAAAGATCATAACTCAATAAAATTATGACATTTTATGATGAGTATACAATTATTAACTTATTATGAATGTCACGTAACAAATTCACTAAGCACACAATACTATAGTACGCATAACACGAATTTGTTTCATGATTGATCGCTTGTGATACATATAACACATGTGCAAAGAATTTGTGGGGAAACAAACCATATCCCACATTGGAGAATGAACAAGAGTTGTAAATATATAAATGGGTTACCCCAACTCCATTAGTATGAGGCCTTTTAGGAAGTACCTAAAGAGCAAACTGTGAGGGCTTTGCCAAAAGCGGACAATATCATACTAATGTGGAGTTCGGACATCACCGATCCCCAACAGAAATCAAGAGTAGTACAATATAGTATTTTACTAATTCATAGTTAATCAACATTACATTTGAACTTACATGTCAACAAACCCTACCAAGTGTAAACATTTAGTAAGAAATACAACAAAAATATCTAATTTACAATACTTGGATTCCAAAAATCACTTTCATGTCTACTGAATCCATAATCCTAATCCCACTCCCCTCTTCCGTCGCAACGTTCAAATCCAACGATACACAATGCTCCTCTTCTTCTCTTTCTCCATTATCAACCGCACTACAGCTGAATACCACAATGACATCCTTGAGCGGCAAACACTCATCCCCGATCGAAACGCCGCCGTTTCTCATGGCTCTCTCGAACCTTTTCACGCCGCCGTAGTCCATCTGATCAACATCTTCAACGTAGAACAACCGCCTCGGGTTATCTCGAACCGCTTCAGCAAATCTATCGTAAATCTCTCCTCCATGCTCATTTCTCGCCCTCTTCCTTCCGCTCGCCACTTCCTCCGCCGAATTATCTCTCCATCGGCTGAGGCCGATGGTGACGAAGTCGTGTTCGGATCCGAACACGACCTTAGCAACCTCCTTGGCCATCAATACCTTGCCGTTATCGTCACCGCCTAGGAACGCCAACCAGCTATCTCTCCCCCTCCTGGACCGGCATCGGAGGATTGCGGTTGCGATGTCCGGAGCGATGTGCTTCTGCCATTGGACTTTCTCCTCCAGTGCAGCTGTGAGAATCCTCAGATTTTCCGAATTGAGCTCGTTGAATTTTTAAGGGAGCTTCATGTCTTGGCTTGCTTCACTTGAGGAAGCTGAATTGGGGCTTGAATTAGGGTTTGATAGGAGTTCCGGTTTGGAAACTTTGGCGATCACCGGCCAGTTGAGAAGAATTTGAGACTTGGTGCGTTCGTCCGATGTGGATGGAGACGATGGCGAGGATGATAGATTCCATCTAAGATCCTTTATTTTGTCAGATTCCTATGTATACCAAATTAAAGTAGTATCACTATATGTTAGAATAAATGGAAAGCTACATGACATACATAGTTGAAAATTAAAAAAGTTGAAATCTAACCTGATTGCTACTAATTAGTTGCTTTTTCATGCCATCCTTGTACTGCTGCAGCCATGACGGCAGCAGCATTGCGCCGGATGAACCGCTCGTTACAGCTAATTCGGCCTCTTTCTCGAAACTTTGTGTACAATCACAACAGCAAGCCATCTGCTTCTTCTCATCATGCATGCCACTGGAATTTATATAAAAAACATTAGAAAGTCAAATTAATCAACAAAAGTATAGAAAAATGGAAAAAATGATTGAGAAGTAGAATTAAAAACCTGTGGAGGGTGAGATCGAGAGGAGGAAGGGCCTTGTGGCGGCCGACATTGGACTTGACCTGAGTGCTGGAGAAGCCGGCCTCGCGCATGACTCTGCTGACGCTGGGATCGTCCAAGATGGAGATGAGGAGCTGCTGGACCTCCACTTTGAGGGCAAGGATGGACTGCTGCTCCTGCTGGCTCTCGATGGAGCCGCGCCTCTGGTGGGCCTGGGCCCGCTTGAAGGCAGCCACGAGGGCGTTGGAAAGGGAAGGGAGATGAGAGTGTGGGCCCAGCAAGGGGGCCGGGGATGAGGTGGGGAGCCGGTTGAGGGCCACGTTGAAGCAGAGCTCGAGGGCTTTGCACTGCAATGGATGGGAATGGGATTGGAGGCATGCCCGCTTCAGCAGGCCGGCCGGGGATGCCAGCATGGCGCTCGCCACGTGGAGGGGGCTCACTTGCGCGTGCCCGCGCCGCCTTGCCAGGCCCACCGCCTGCTTCACGATGGCCGTGGCTTCCACTGTTAGTGAATGGTGAAGGCTGTAACCTCCTCCGCTTCTCATTTTTTTAATTTTATTATTATTATTATTATTATTATTATTAATCTTTAAAAACAAGATGATTTTATTGTGTGTGGGGAAAGAGGGAGAAGGAGAATATTGTGGTTTTGAAATGGGAGGAATTGATGATGATTGTTGTTCCAACTCTATATAAGGGGTGAATTGGTATTGGGTTTGTGCCTTTTTTGTTATAGTTGGTTTTGTGTGAATGCTAAAGTTTTTTTTTAAAGAGAAAATAAATGTTAAGAGTGTAAAAAGTGGATGCCATGGGAGGCAAAGCTAAGTTGTCTCTCTAGCTTTTTTTCCTCTTTGTTAGGGATAAAGGTGGGCTTGATGAACAATATAAACTCATCCCAATAATTATGAAATATTAGGTTTTCGGCACGAGATTTTATGTAGTGTTGTTTTGTGAGTTAATAAAAAGATAGTAAAGTAAGAAATAGTAAAAAATAGAGATGATGTTATTTCCACTTTAGAAAACATTTCAATTTTATTGAGACAACCCAAAAAGAAAAACGTTGCATTTTTAATGGGACAAAATGAGTAAATATAAAGTTAGACTTCATATCTTTTGTAGAACAAATATTTGAAGCATATATTAATACTTAATTAATGATTACAAGGCCAGATCCAAGATATTTCATCACAAAATTTAAAGAATTTATTGCATTTTATAATGCTTTAGTAATGAGGAGTGAAGAGCAATACAAAAAAATGTGAATTACTACATGAATCGGGCTTGGGCTTGGCCAAAAAGAGAAAAAAGGAAAAGAAAAGATGTGTTAAAGAAGAGAGGGAACAGTCAGAGAAGAGACTGAAAAGAGAGAAGGGTGTGATCAGTATGTCTGTTTGAAGGGTTCGGGAAATGATCAAATTCAAGATCGAGTAGTATATTATTAGTATTATCATCATCTTTCTTAAAGAGGCCAACGAATAAAGCAATCTAAATATCGATTGATGGAATAAAGGAGTTCAAAGGTTTCAAACTTAGCTTTATTTCCATTTTTTATTACGCTTTTTTGCATGAAATTCAAATTTTTGGACCGTCTTCGAGAAGTATGTATAGTTCCCATGCATTTATCCTCACTCACCATTACATCACTTTTAATTTCTTAATCCCTAATGTACGGAACGGGCCTTGTTAAAATCAGTCTTAGCTTCAGAGATGGGCCTGTCTCAGCCCAGTCCATTTGATAATTTTAATTATGTCCTAAAGTGATTTAGGTGTTTAATCGGAAAGAAGAAGTTAAGTATAATCTGAAATATTATAAATGATTTTTCAGAGACTTGATGATATTCTCTTTCTTTCGAATTAGACTTAGAAGTGGCAAACTCATTTTTCTGAGATCTAATTTAAAGTTCACTCTATTATAAAAGTATCTCAAATGAAATATTCTGTAAATCCTTTCACCATATACTATTTCACAATATTGATTTTTAACATATAATGTATATATACAACTCTCATTCACCAAATATCTTGTTTAGTTCACTTAGAACATCTCAATAAAAAAATTATTTTCAAAACTTTGAATTAAGATAAATATTTGTATAATTATCTTTTCAAAATATATACTCCCTCTGTCGTCATTAGGAGCCCATGTTTACCATTTTAGTTTGTCCGTTATTATGAGTCTAGGTTCACCACTATAAATGGTAGATACACCTCACTTTGCACTCACATCCTATTATAAACTAATATATAAAAATAGGTCCTACATTTCACTATCTTTTCTCACCCACTTTGCTTTATAGTAATATTTTTTAAAATATGTGTCAAACTCTTTTGGGACTCCTAGTGACGGAAGTAGGGAGTATCTCTTGAGGAGGTGTTCAGTTTGCAAGATTGTATCACAGGATTAAATATGTAGTGTATTTGGTTCATGAGATTCAATACCATAACCCAATCTCAGATGGATAATCATGAGATAATTATTAATAGCTAACCCTCTATGACTAAAATAATCTCACAACTCTATCTTAAATTGTATCTTGGTACTATTTTATCTAGGAAACGGAACACCACCTGAGTGTATAGTATTCATACGTATATTAACTCAAGAGGTATGGACATGGTTGAATGAAAGACTCGTTCACTACTTTACTTTTAGAGATGCTGAGACTTTTTTTTTTGAGATGCATATAAATCAGCATGAGTGATAATTATTGGATCCGCTAACGAGGGTCTAATTGTAATTGTAGGTACACGTGAAGTCACCTTATTTGTTATTTGCATTGAGAAACAAAAATAAATAACCATCAATTTAGAAGGAGTATTATTATTTAAAACATTTTATTTTATGTGATTGTTAACAAAGAAATATAAAAATTTAAAAAGAAAAAGAAAAAAGGAAAGGAGCGTATTTTTGTAAAACTAGGATACATAAAAGGGAAGCAAAGCAATCCCAAATCCCTCGCCGTCAGCAGCCGCAGCAGAGACAAGTGAGTAAATCCTTCAGTCAAAGCCCGATTGAAATCTCAACGAAAATTAGTCATTCAATTCCTTTTCGTCAATTATATTTATTTGATTTACTCTTATATATCTCTAATCCGATTAAATTCCGCAATTTCGCAGGGGACGGTCACAGTGGTTTCTGCGAAACCCTTTTTTGTTTATCTTCGCTCCCAAAGGTGTGTGTTGATTTTTTCTGTGAAAATGACTTGATGTTATGCTGGATTTACTTCACAGACTTCGGTTCGCTGCTTAATTGATTTTGTTTGAATTCATTTTGAATACTTTTTTTTTATTCTTACCAATCCATGCATCAGTCTGATTTGGTCAGTATTTTTACCTGCTGTGATAAATATGAATAAAATTTGGTAAAATCATGCCCGGATGAGATGGTTTCAGAAGAGAATCGTGGAGTTAATGATGGATGAGATTAAATGGATGCTTATCGTTAGATCTCTTTGTTGTGGAGGATTTTCGAAGGGAAATGTTGAAATTTATACACATAAGTTTTAATTTTTTGTGAACAAATATAGAAATAGAGATATAGAGAAAAGAGAATTGAACTTTGTAGATGGATTAGTTTTTTGACATGTTTCTAGTTTTGATTGAAGATTTGCTATGTGTAGGTTTCTGTTATATGTTGATGCATTTGGTAGTGTGCATTTACTGTATAACAGGGGTATAGTGCAATCTTTTAGTTTACATACAACTCTGGGCTCACAATCATACATATGTATAGTTTATGATGTCAATGATCTTGTCTACATGATTCACTTGCTTTCACAATGCTAAAGCTTAACACGTGGCTTTCGTGTTTTTTAGTAGTCGCGTAGACAAGATCATTGCTCTTAATCTTGATAAAAATAATCCAAGCTAATCCACTATTTACTTTAGTGGATTAATAATTTTTAGCTTGGTTGATTATTTATCCTTCAAATAGTCAATCCTATTCCTGTGTTTTATCAGTTTATCCCTGTATCCTACATGACTCAAAGTAAACGCCTCCCAAGAGGTTCTTTGTCTGACTTTGTAATGATGTCTGTTTCCATGTTTGAACTTGTTTCCTCTAAAACAATTATGGTTCTAATTTTGGCCTTCAGTGAATTTTATTCATATTTCATAGAAGCTCACAAGGGAGGTAACTTTATCATTGAGTACAAGATGAAAATACTATTTTTTTCAGAATCCAGTAAAAGCAAGGATTATGCCATGTTTACTGCATTCTTTTCCTTTAATAGCTGCACAAATTTGATTGAGCCTAATAGCCTATATTGTCATGTTTATAAGCATTTTTTCAATTGATTGTAACAAAAGATATATGCTAGTTTCAGGCCTGGGTTACCTGTTAGAAGCTTATATTTATGCAACATCAAAGGCTGGTATTCTGCCTACATTCCTACTGAAAAGAATTGATTTATCATGTATTTAATCAGACATTATTTGCAATTCAACTTTCCACTGGTCCTATTTTAAAAATTTGCAAACTAAGATTGATGTATTTTACCAAATTTCATGTGGCGAATTCTGTTAGACAGGGAAAATCATGATGTGTCTTTTCAACAATCTTATTTTATTTTGGATTTTCAACCCTTATGAAGATGAATTCGTAAGTGTTTCCTATTGCACTTCTTGTTAGGTCTTTGGTGAATAGCTTATTATACAAGTCACATGGCAGACGGCCAGGAAAATGATAAGAATATTGAAATATGGAAAATAAAGAAATTGATTAAGGCTCTGGAAGCTGCTAAGGGAAATGGTACCAGCATGATATCCCTTATAATTCCCCCAGGTGATCAGATAGCCCGGGTCACCAAAATGCTTGCAGAAGAGTATGGAACAGCTTCAAATATTAAAAGCAGGGTGAATCGTCAATCGGTGCTAGGTGCAATCACCTCTGCGCAGCAGAGGCTTAAGTTGTACAATAAAGTCCCACCGAATGGACTCGTGCTCTATACTGGAACTATAATAACAGATGATGGAAAAGAGAAAAAGGTCACCTTCGACTTTGCACCTTTTAAGGCCATAAATGCTTCTCTTTACCTTTGTGACAATAAGTTTCATACTGAGCCATTGTCTCAACTCCTGGAATCTGATGAAAAGTTTGGGTTTATTGTCATGGATGGTAATGGGACCCTTTTTGGAACCTTAAGTGGTAATACAAGAGAAGTGCTTCACAAGTTCTCAGTTGATCTTCCAAAGAAACATGGAAGAGGAGGACAATCAGCTCTTCGGTTTGCTCGTCTTCGAATGGAGAAGCGTCACAACTATGTGAGGAAGACTGCAGAGCTTGCTACTCAATTCTACATTAATCCTGCTACCAGTCAGCCGAATGTATCAGGGTTGATACTTGCTGGGTCAGCTGATTTCAAGACTGAGCTGAGTCAGTCTGATATGTTTGATCCTCGCCTCCAAGCCAAGATACTGAATGTGGTAGATGTATCCTATGGTGGGGAAAATGGTTTCAATCAAGCCATTGAATTATCTGCTGAGATTTTGTCCAATGTTAAGTTCATACAAGAAAAACGCTTGATAGGGAAATTTTTTGAAGAAATCAGTCAAGATACCGGAAAATATGTATTTTCCGTGGATGATACGATAAAAGCTTTGGAGATGGGAGCTGTTGAAACATTGATAGTGTGGGAAAACATGGATATAAATCGTTTTACACTAAAAAATACTGTGACCAATGAGATTGTCATCAAATACTTGAACAAGGAGCAAGAGCATGACCCGAGCAACTTCAAGGATGCTGCATCATCCGGAGAATTGGAGGTTCAAGAGAAAATGCCATTACTGGAGTGGTTTGCTAATGAATATAGAAACTTTGGCTGTTCACTTGAGTTTGTGACAAATCGATCCCAGGAAGGATCACAGTTCTGCCGAGGGTTTGGTGGCATTGGTGGAATTCTTCGTTACCAGCTTGACATTCGATCCTTTGATGAGCCATCCGACGAAGGAGAGTTTTATGACTCAGACTAAGATGAGCCATTCTGCCTGCTTCTATCAAGTGGAATGATTCCAAAAATACCTGACTGCTTGTAAGTCATTGTGGCTCAGAGCCCTCTTTTGTGTCTGTACTTGTTATTTTCACTTGTTGGCTTCTAGTTACCTGTTTTGGATTTAATTTCTGCTTTCACCTGTCTCAAGGTAAGTGTTGAATCTTGATAGTTCTACGAGCCTGATTGTGCTTGACATTGCTGCTGGCTATTTGTTTGAATCAGAAACACACTGATCTTTATTACTCCATAGGCCATTTTCTTGTTGCATGCAATGCATATAGCTTTTTTTGCCTTCTGTGTTTTAGTTCTTAAGCGACTAAGAAAACGTTATCCCCACAAGTCGGGCTAGTATGTTTGACGAGTATATGGATTTTTGTATCAAGAATCAAGAGTACATCCTTTCGTTCACTAGGTCATAGCGGTCATAGTTCTTGTTTTATTTTAGAGGATATATGATTTAGGTGTCTCTCGATGGAGCTTACTTATCTCCTAAATCCCATTAGTCAAGCTCCACACCTGTAAGTAGTCCTTAAGTTAAGAAGTTTGATCTATTAACAATAAAATCTTGCTCTTTTTGAAACTTTAGTAAAGTAGAAGATTGCATTTGCTCTACCAGTGTCCCCAACAACAGGTCATAAGTTTATAAATAAAATAGATATATATGAACATTCAAATCCGTATATCACATTTAAGTAGTTTTGTAATTAAATCTTGCTGCATGAATGTTGATCCAATATCCTTAAAGCTGCTGTTTTTTGTCAGTGAATTCAAAATTTATTCAAATGTCACTGTTTTATGGCGAAGTGTGTGTCAAGTTGCAGAAGAGTAGTTAGTTTAGTTGTATTTGAATTATGTGTTGCTCGTGAATAAATAGTAATTGCACCATATAGTTTGGATCTCGAAATTTTCGTGCATCACAACTACAATCACATATTTTCATCTCAAATTTTATTTTTTTTATTTCCATTAACTGCTGTTGAATTAGTAAGGTTTAACACATTTTTGATAACCCCTCGTCAAATCCAATTTCTTATAAATGGAGTATTACCTCATCGTTATCTTTCAAAGCGTCTGACAAACAAAATCGCCAATGATGTTTTGTCCAAATTTATGGGAACTGTTAAAAACTTAAAACACAATCACATCAATTTGTGAAAGCCAGAAATTGTAATTTCTTTAAGAGCATCCACATTGGTTATAGCCCAGCAATAGCCCAGTCATAGCCTAGCCACAAACTCCTTCTGCCACATCATCAATACTAAAAATCCTCCTGCCACATCAGAAATAGCCCAGCCATAGCCTAGCCATATCATAAATAGCCCAGCCACATCAATAGCCACATCACTAATAACACAATATACGGAATTTAATTTACGAGACATATACGAGAAACATTAATAATACTATTTTAATTTTTAAAAAAAAGTACAAAAATTTTAAAAAAGTACATTAATAAAAAAAAATTACGTTCAAAATCGCAAAAAGTACATTACTTAAAAAATAAAAGAGAGTACTCGTTAATACAAGTGGTGCGAATGAAAATACAAGTGCAAATCGCGTATATATAGTGTTTCGAAAATAAAAAATAAAAAATAAAAAATCCGCTGGGCTATGCGCTGGGCGATCCGGGCGCTGCAATGGAGCCGAGCGGATCGCCCAGCGCATAGCCCAGCGGATTTTGACCGCCTAGCGCTAGGCGAAAATGATTTTCGGAAAACCGCTCGGCGGTTTTCGGCTCCTCCAATGGTTCGCCTAGCGACCGCCTAGCGCCGGCGCTCGGCTAGGCGGTGCGCTAGGCGCCATTGTGGATGCTCTAACATGGTAGTTCTAAAAGAATCAGAATTTGAATATAAAAACAATTATGACTGACAATCCTTGTTCTCTAGCATGAAAATGGCGTGACATTTCTGAAATATCCCAGGCCAAGGTGGAGATCCATGAAATGTAGATGTCAATGAGGGCGTTGGGTACAATTATTGATGCTATGCTAGTCGATTAATACTATATTAAAATTATTCAAAATATTATGGTCTATTCCTACCTATGGATAATATTTCATATTTGTCATTTGGTTTGGCGATCTAAGGGGCTGAATTTGTTGAGAAGCAAATGATCTCTTCTAGTGTTTCTTTGGAGTTGTGTTTTTTTCTGACAAGGGAGAAATGTAATACAGTATTGGTGTGTTTTTAGACATGCCATATAAATATACAATAAATGGTCCCCTATTTGTATCAATGTCAATCAAGTTGGAAATTTGAATTGGACTATTTCACCACTCCAGCCTGTTCCAATTGTCTCTCTGTTTATTGAAGCTTACTAGCATCTTACTTATAAAAGTAAAATTGAGATGAGAAAGTAGTGAAATAACAGAAAAGGGATCAAATTTGATCCTATATATGATGATGATGTTATATTAATGGTCCATAAATTTTCTATCAATTAGTAATTAATCTGTGTAAGAGAGGGAGAGAGCCAAAAGCATTGATTCTGAGAGCCTAGTTGTTAAAACCTAGTATACACAGTGAATATGTTGGAGGGACAGATACATAATTAAATGCTAACATTGTACTACATCAAGGAGAAGAAAAAGAAGAATCGGCTGACGAATACGAAGTCGAATCGGAGCGATAAAGGGCTGTGGTGGTGGTGGAAGAATCCATGGCGATTCCAACGAGGAGATCGACGAAGGCACCAACAATAAAGCCATGGTTGTGTTTAGCATTCATCTTCAGGTACCAACCGAGCAGCTCCTCCAGGAGGTCCCACTCCTCCATTCCATGGCTCTCCACCATCTCTTGCATGGATTCCTTGAAATCCATGTATGGGTCGTCCGACTCCACGGCCAGCGCCACGCTCTCCTCGAACGGCCCGCTCAACTTCTTCCTTGCCTCCTTGTCGAGGAGCCTCGAGCTCGTGTCGCCTGGCTCGAAGAAGAGCCTATCCGATGACCTCCCGTCTCGGATGATCATCTCTAGCGCCTTGTTGTCATTGTCATTGTCATTGTCATTGTCGGTGTTGTTGTCCTCAGAGTGTTCGTCAGTGGAGAAAGCAGTGCTGGCGCACTCTGAGGAGGAGTAGGTGAACCAAGAGTCGGGGGTGGCGGGGCCATCGAAGGTGTCGAGGAAGGCGGAGTTGATGGTCTTGAAAACCTTGTCGTTGGTTGCTCGGAAGGAAAGGGTTTTGGGGTTGTTGCATGAGGACCATTGCCATGGTTGTTTGGGGTCTTGGGTTTTGAAGAGTGATGGTATTTTCATTATCTTGGGCATTGTGTTTGAGAGAGAAAATGAAGTGAGATTTTTGTGTTGTGTTGTGTTGTGTTGAATGTTGGAATGGATCATGAGAGTAATTGATAGGTGAAGTAGTTTTTGGTTGTGGTATTAATAGCTTGGGGCCTGGGTGGAAGGAATGAAGGAAGGTGGAAGTAATTGATAGGCCTATTTAATTAATTAGATTTCATTACACAACAAATCCAACCAGCACACTTTCTATATAGTTTTGCTTTTAATTCGATTCTACTATAGAATGCCATGATTGTGATTGTATATTTATATTACTACTATAATATATCACTTGATGCAATGCAACATGATAAGGAATTAAGTAATAAATTCAATTAGAATATAGAATGCTATATATATATATATATATATATATATATATATATATATTATAATTAACATTTATAAAATTAATGTCACATCACATAACTTTGAATAAATTTATGTGAGGTGACAATAATTTTATAAATATTTGATATGTTGATAAAAAGATGGGCATTATACAATTACTTGTTTAGTTGGGAAATACAAGGACAAATATAAGCAAACACGATGTGAGTAAGTGAATAAAAGAGTTAATTTCGATGGAGCACTAAACTGACTTCCATTTAATGCTTTGTTCCTATCTGTGTGTTCTTCTCCATTAAATATTGCCATGTGCTCTCTGCCTTATATTTTACCTCCCTAATAAAGATGCTAAATCACTAATTTGCTTAAATGTATACATTATGCTTATATATAGGGGAAATCTATATAAACGGTCCCAAACCGTTCACATGTATTATAAAATTGATGTGACGTACTATCAATAAAATCTAAATAATATGGCAAACTAATTATGAATCTGTATTCAAATATGAATCTGTATTCAAATAATATTTGAAAAAACGCTCAAATCCAAAAAAATTGTGAGCCAATTAAACATGTATAGCCGAATCAAAACTACTTTATTGCGTTGAATAATGAGGAACACAATCGAAATCTAGTTAACCAAATAAACTAGACAAAGACTGAACAAGACCAGTAACCATAAATAAATGCAATTTTTCCATATATAAAAGTCAAATAAATGCCCGATTTATTTAATTAATTGGACTCCCGGAAATTCTCAGGGGTCTTTCGATTATTGTGGTAGAGTAATCAAAAGAAATAAATGGAGTATCAAATAATACTAGTAAAAGTCAAAACTATAAAATGACAATACCATTTAAAATGACACTGTACCACCAAGGACAACCGTTAGATTTAGGAGCAGATTCAATCTTAGTCTGCCACATGGCAAGCTTGCTTGCCAATGTATCTTAGATTGCTTGGAACCATAGGCCGAGTTGCTTGCCTATGTATCGCAGAATGCTTGCCTATGTATCGTAGATTGCTTGCCAAAATTGTCATTTTAACTATGGTGTCGGTGTCACCATAGTGCTTTGATTTCGTATCTCATATTGCTTGGAACCATATACCGAATTGTTTGCCTATGTATCACATATTGCTTGCATATGTATTGTAGATTGCTTGTTACTTGTTGTCACGTTGTCACTTTAAGAGTGGTGTCACCCTAACGCACCCCATGCACAATATTCACAAAAACTATACAACAAACCATTACTTTGAATAAAACCCGCTAATTTATAGTAGAAAATAAAATAATAACCACCCAAAATTCCCAAAATATATCATCGTGAAATCATTAAATAAAGTAAACCTAATCAACAAATTAATGAACATTATAATATATTAAGAAAAAAAATGAGCACGGAGCATGCTTTTCTGGACAAATATTTTTAGATTGTCTAATTTGGATAATTAAGTTGGGGCAGAGGCAGCATTGGCTGGCAATAATTGATCTGTCTATTAATTGAATACTTGACACAATTATTAACTAGATCGTCTTTTTATTAAGCTTAAAATACATTTATTTTCGTTAAGAGTTAAATATTGTAAGGCTTGGATTAATAAGATAACGATTTTGTTAGTCACAAATCAATTTTTTTTTATCTTCATTGATACATTTTATTCGATCCTTTATCATTCCCCTTAATGGAAGAAATAAAAATTACGACTAAAGAGATCGCATGAAATTATGGTATTTAATTTTGCTTAAATGTAAGAATATTTGTTTGAATAAGGAAATGAGCATTAATTTTCGAAATGAATTTTTTTTTCCATCGAAAAAAGGAGTTGATCAAGTCCAATAATTTGTTGATTTTTCGGTGATAGTATAAAGGAAAGAGATATGTCCCAAAATGCATACATATTCCAAAAAGCTTTTCATAATTATATTGTCATGATTTTGACTGAAGAGTATCTGATTCATAATTATTACTAAATTATTGCGTTTGATTTAGTTATAAACAGAAAAAGGGATAATTAGTTTTTTCAATTATTAAATTTTTATGTTTAATTTAATTATAGAAATTGAAGGAAAGTAATACAGTATGATTCCTAAAATTAATGATGTAGATTTATAAATCCTTGTCCTCATTTTGACTCAGGTATTCATTTTTACTAGATTGTGATTTTAAAAGTTTTCCATACTGAAAATGGCTCCAATTTTATGTGTTTTGGCAATGCAGACGATTTTTTGTGTGCAATTAATAAGGCTAATCCTTTTTGTGTTTTATATAATATTGAGATACACATTCTTATTTTTATTTGAACTCTTTTAGTTTTGGTGGTTGCTTTTTCATCCATATTTTCAAAAGAGTAAAACAAATAAATGGCCTAGCTATAAGTTTCTGGTAGTATATTGTAATTCCAAAAACTAATTTAGCAGTTTAGCGTTCAATGATTTTAGATATGTTTCCAAACATAATACACATATTTTGTACTCCAGTATATAAATTTTTTTCCTTAATCATAGTTTTAGAAATCATCAATCTCAAATAAAGGGGTGGGGAATTAATTAAATTGTTGCGAATCAAGATGTGGGCAATGAGCATGGGGATAATAATTACCCAACTAAAAAGGCGAATCCAGTGTAAAAGTAAAATAAAAAAGTTTGGTTAACATTACATAGTCGTGGCTAAATTTACTTGTACAATAGGTAGTCTCAAATCGTCCATTGTGTCACTATTAGTAGAATATTTCTCATCATAATGTCGGTGGGAGAAGTTCTTTATATTACATAGAAATTATCTCGCTCACAATAATCTAAAAAAATAATCCCAATATTTGTTTTGGTGGTTTTGACAATGTTAACAATAATTGGAGTTGAAGATCAAAAAGGTGTGCAACTCAATTGCTTTGTCTCCCATCTTCCATTACTTATTATGATTAGTGCTAAATATAATAGGCACATGCTGAGTTGACATCATATCATTGATCTATCAAATATATGTTGTATAAACTTGGAATTAAACTAGCGATTATGACACATACCCACCATTCACAATGTCTCAATCTAATTACTTTAACTTGCTATATTGTCATATTGGATGGATGCATGACACATTCTGGTTTATAAAGTCATATATAATTAATAAATATGGAAAATCATATATAATTAATAAATATGGAAAATCCTAAAAATTTGGTTGAGAACCGATTTCTCTAAAAAAATTAAAAACTATTTTAAAGAATTTAATGAGCTCCCCTCCAACGACAGACGCCTTAAAAAAGGGCACCAAAATCCAAATGTTTATAAAGTCAAATACATCTGGCATTACATTCTTCACACTGCATGATATACAAGAGAGTTGAATACATCACATTTATTTTATCTATATAACTAAATAATAATTCCACCAACTAACAACCAATTTAACATAGGCTCAATAAAAAAGGTCAACCATGAAAAGCTTTCACTTCTACTTCAATCTTGCCTGTCCTTTCATTTTTACATAATGTAGTGATGTACCCTAAATAAAAATAAAATACAGAAAACTCAACCATAATATCATACAGTGAACAAACACTTAAATTTATACATCAAAAAAGGTCACAAAAAATTCTCTTAAGTAGATCAAATAAAATCTACACCTAGACTAACTCTCTTCTACACATACACATCAATGTGAAATAAAGTTAGAACTGAAACCTTTCTTTAAAGTTGGCGTCGTCCTCGCCATCAGCATCGCTGTTGTAGGAAGCGTGATCTTCATATCCGTCCTCGTCTTCATCGGAGCTAGCATCGAGAGCCTTGTGTGAGTTCCAATCAGGTGGGAAGGTCCTCTGAAGGGCTTCTGTGATGGTGCCGCCGCTCCTCTCAATCTTGCGTAAGCATCTGGACCAATGAACTGCAGTGCCCATGTCCACGACCAACTCTTTCTCCACCATCTCTTGGCATAGGTTCAGGATCCCCGAATAGATGTAGTCTTCAGCAACGGTAGCCCTCGATAGCAACGCCGTCATTAGGCAGTGGTATACGGCTTTGTCCGCCTTCAATCCTGCCTGCTTCATCTCTTCATAGCACTTGAGTGCCTTCTCCGGGAGAGATGCTCGTGACCACCCGTTTATAAGTGTTGTGTAGGTCTTGACATTTGGCTTCACTCCAACTGCTTCCATCTCTTTCGTTGTTTTCATTGCACGCTGCAGCAAGAGAGAGAATAAATTGAACAGGCTTAGATACGCGCTTGGTTAGAGATGGCTTGTAGAATAGCTAGACTATCAAGTCATTGGTGATCAAGAAACGCGATAAACTAAGTAACCTGCTCCATAACTAAGCTAAAATCCCAACTAAGCTAAAATCCTTACATTTATCCACACTGATTCTTTTGTAACATAATTCAAGATTTTAAACATCCAATGAAAATACTCATTTATCTGGGATATTCAACTTCTTATACACACATACCAGCATATCTCCAGCCTTGCAGCAAGCATTTATAAACGACGTGTAAGTATGGATGTCGGGTTGTACACCTTCCTGTCTCATTTGCTGCATCAAATCTGCAGCCTCCCAAACATCACCTCTGCGAGCCCATCTGCATTGAAAAAGAGATTCGAGAAATAAATAAAGGTAGACAGACCTTGCTACTGTATATAAGAGAGAAGCAAAGCAAGAAGTCGAATCCAAGTATAAGACAATCCATACCCATCGATTAATATGTTGTAGATAAATGTATTCCTGGGGATATTTTGAGTTTTCATTTCTTTTGTAACTGCTAAAGCACTTTGCATCCTGCCTGATTTACAGCACGCCTTGAGCAAGGCTTCGTAAGTGTAAACATCAAGCTCAAGTCCCTCGTTTTTAAGTTTGGAAAAGTACTCAAACGCCTTCCCGATATCGCCCAGTGAGGCATAACCATTCATGATGGTTGTGTATGTGTGCTCATTGGGACTAATGCCGGCGAGCAACATCTCATCTAATACATCCACGGCCTTCCCCATCTATCAAAAATAAAGGAGAATAACTAGTTAAGCAAAACGTAAACGTAAGTGGCTACGTTTGGTTCAATACTACTTCTCATATGCTTAAACTAATATTTCAATGAATAACGTACCTGGCGCTTTTCGACGAGGCCAATGATCAGAGCATTATACGTCTGCACAGTAGGAATGCATCCACTTCTCCTCATCATATCAAAAACATCGAGAGCTCTTCTCATTTCTCCAGACTTTGCAAAAGAATGAATTATGGGCATAAACGTTCTTGGGGTAGGTCTATGCCTCTCCTTTTTCATTTCTTCGACAGTACGAATAGCACGGTCCATGTTGCCCATGCCACAAAATGCTCTTATTATATTGTTGTAAAGAATGACATCCGGCTTTAAACCATCTCTAATTACATCCTCGAAAATTGAAAAAGCATTTGCCCAATCTTTCAAATATATAAAACCATTGATCAACATGGAATACGTCTTCATGTTATGCTTTACGCCTGCTGATTTCATCATTTCACTTACTTCCAAAGCTTTATGAATTTTTCCCATCTGTGAAGATAAAGAAGTACTTAGTGAAAATTAAGCAATCAAAAATTGATAATTAGGACAGCTCAATACAGTCAATTGTAAAATTTATTCAAAATTAACCGGGATAAATTAGCTTGAAGGTCATCACAGAGCGGAAAATCAAATTAGATTCTTGTGTAGTGCTCTTTTTTTAGTCGACTCAAAAAAACAATTGAAATGATTACGTTGTGGATTAAATAGAGAAAGAAGATCCACCATTACATTCCAGAAGAACATACAATTTAATTATTGCAACTAAAAGCATCAGCTACCTTGATATAAAGGTTGATGAGACACCCATAAGTAACTATTGAAGGCGTAAATCCACATTCCTGTAGCAAAAGAAAAAAATGTCAGTGTGCAGACTTGTTTTTGACTAAAAGATACACAACAGCAAAAATTCCCTTCATACAGTTTTCTAAGCATTTGCATTTTCTAATGTTGAACTGATTAAAAAAACATCAATAAAGAATATGCATTAAGACTTGGGAACATATTGCATATATACTGCCAATTTTTATGACAAGAATACCTCCTAAAAAGGTCATTCTAGAAGTTATATTTCCATAAAGTATAAAATCATCAACCAGGCTACTTCATAAAAACCAGTTTTTATGTTATCGACATAAGAAACAAATAATAATGCCATTTGCTAGAAAAAGAAAAGCATAAATCTTAAATGCTCCAGTGTTTGAAATCCAGATTGCTTATTCAACTTCAATGTCTTCCCCACATCATCCCAGGATTCTTCGATATCTTCAAAAATATCATCCTTTATCTAAGGCTTAGTAGTTATTTCCGCTATAAAAGGCTTGGGTATGATAGGAGTAAATAATGGCTGCTATTCAGCTTCATACGAGCAAAATCCATTGTACTTGAATTAATTGAAAAAACATGTTTACATCTAAATATTCTTTATTCTGAAGAAAATTATCAAACATTAATTACAGTAAGGAGTAAGCATTTACCATAAGTCTGTGGAAAACCATTATACATTTCTCTTCATTCTGTACCATGGTGTAACCATCCATCATTGTATGGTATATATCAATTGAAGCATCTATACCCTGTTCTTCCATCTCTCTCACCAACACTTCAGCACGACTCAAGTTACACTTTTGACTGCATTTATGACAAGTATTGAGTAAACAACATGATTACACAGGAAGATCCATTGGGGCAATCTAACTAGTTTTTTAAACAAATATCCAACATAGAATACACACTGAAGCTGACACATTAGTCACCTATAATTAGAAATACATGCTTTCCTGATCAATATAGTAAATGATATAGAATATATACTCGTGTAAAGATTATAATCAACCTACCAATGAGCATAAATTATGTTCCCATATATGATGGCATTTAAGCTTGTAAGTCTCTCTTTCGCTTCCTTAAACCAAAGCTCTGCAGCTCTTCAACAAACAACAGGGAACCATATAAGAGAAAGAATTGCAGAAGAGGTAATTTAGGGAAAATCAAGAAGCCAGAAGAAACAAGACCTTATCATAAACCTAGAAATGAATGCCTCATTTGGAGAAACAAAATTCAACAGAGTGCCAAACATATAAAGAACAAATTTAGGTGAATCTGGTTAAACTTGGTCTCCATGCACCAAAATAGAAAAGATAACTGGTATCTGTCCATAAAAAGGTACCAATTCCACATTCGTAATAATCAACGGATGAAGACGGCGAAGAGCGGCTCAATTGGTAAGATATTTCTTTTCCAATCAATAGTTGGGGTTAGAATATTCTCGGGTGCATGTGTGTGTAAATCTTAAAAAAATAATCGTTGATGATGTGACAAAGAAGATATGGAACTACAAGGCAATCTATCAATATGCTGGTTTTTCATTTTTTAGAATTGCTATTATAGATTTTTGATGAACAGGTCCTATATCTCTGTTTTATCAGGATATAGCATACACGGTTTCAATCATAAGGGTTGTATACTTAGGGGTCAAATGATTGCTAAAAAACTAGGCATAAAAGTCACTAAAGTATGATTAATAATTAAAATAAGCATATCATACAATTCATGCTACAGATTACTATCTAGTCAACGTTCCTAACTCATTCACATCGGCCAACAGTAATATCATATGCCATTAAGGCCATGTTTGGTTGCCAGGATTCTGTCTGGGAAAGTAATCTGATTCCTTAAATTTAAATTCCTGTGTTTGTTTCGATTTTTAATCAAACTGGGAAAGTAATCAGAATCCTAAGAACAAGGAAAGTTAGTACAACTTTCCAGGATTCTGAATCCTAACTTTTCTTAGGTATTCTTTTTTCCAATTTTAGGATTCTTACATATTTAATGCAATATATTATTATTATTATTATTATTATTATTAATTACAATATTTTAAAAATAATTTCAAACTATAAATCATACTTAATTTCAATATAATAAATAACTATAATTAAAACTATCATAATTATAACCATGTTATTATAATATTTATATATAATTGTTATTATCATAATACTAATTAATAATTTATTAAATAATTAAAATATAATTATATAATATAAATTACTATATAATAGTAATAAATACTAATTACTATTTTATAAATTAATAATTAATTACTAAAATCGTAGTAAAATTTTATATTATAAAATTTATTTAATTATAATATCTGTAAGTATAATAATAATAACAATAATAATAATAATATAATATTTATTATTATAATACTCCATGTAACTATAATTATAATTGTATTATTATATATTGTGATGGATGATCCATATTTAAACTATACATCGTAATAATAAATATAATAATATAATAATAATTATTATTTGTAATTAATAGTTTATTAAAATTTTTATTATTATTGTTCTTTGTAAATAAAATATAATAAGTATATTTTCAGTTTGATGTTTCAATCAAATATAAAATTTAAAATCTTGATATTTTCCAAACACGGGAAAATAAAGTAATTGGGAATCATATTCCCGGGATTCATTTTCCCAGGAATCATTTTCCCTGCCAACTTTACTTTCCCGCCAACCAAACATGGCCTAAAAGATAAATAAATAAGCATATGGTACCGTACATGCACCGAATTGCTACTTACTCAACATTCCCAACTCTTGCAAATCCTCCAACAACAATACTGTATGTCACCAAACTCATCTGGATTCCCTCATCCCTCATCTTCCTTACACATGATAGTGCTTCTTCCATGTCTCTTCCTACTGCATAAGCATGAATGAGGCTGCACAATCAAATCAACTATTTGTTAGTCAACTGATGAGAAATCAACTTGTTGATTAACTGATGAAAAAGGAATGATAATATGTTTCTATTATTGGTATCTGATTAAGATGCACAGAAAATTCATACCACCAAATATTTGGGTTTGTTTTATCATGTATATCTGCAGGTGCTCAACATGATATATCATATATCATGCTTTTAAGATCCCATTTGCAATAATAATAGAACAATTATCAGCTTTTCACCTCTACCTCATAACTATATTTAATTTTCAGCAAAATAAAAAAATTAACACCAAGGGGTTCAAATATCAATAAAAAGCTAAAACGGAAATGGAATAACATGTACTTTGTATATACATGTAATGTTGGTTCAATTCCTCTGCCACGCATGTTCTCAAATGTTTCACGCGCACGATGCATGTCTCCTCGCCTTGCATAATAGTTCACCATCAACCCAAACTCTTTTCTGGAAGGCTACAAAAGTTAGAAAGTATTAATAGCAGATAAAGATGAAATACAAAATTTTTAGAGAGGAATATTCAGTTCCTTGTCAATTAGAAGCTAGAATATAGTAAGATTTGTATGCATAATATCCAAAGCAGATGGAGGTCTAAGCCATATAATGCAACAATGTCTTACCCAATTCACTAGGTGCAGGATAAAAGCAACATTACAGCAGTAATTATATTCAGGTTTCAGTAACAACTACTATACAGTCTAATCAGGAAACCTTGTAGTGCATATAAACTTCATTATCTCTTCAATCTAGTGCCAATGAAGTGATGGACACAAAATAGTCATTGTACAATATGATGAAATCCCCTCCATCGACAACAATGGAGATGCCAAAAAAACTACTTTCTATAACTATATGAATACTGATTCATATAAACCACTAATTCAAATTCTAAAAGTCTTGATAAACTACATTTTATAAGGTTCTCCTAGTGGAATGTAGTGTCCACAAAAAATTATTATACATTCTCTAATGAGCTCTCATATCTCAGCATGGCTCCTCAACATAGTGAAATCTCGATATATTCGGCATGGGATAAGCATGTAATTAGTTATACGTGCTATTGGCTATACCTAGACAATTGTAACTCAACAGCACTCAAAACTCAATGCATATCATTTGTGCTAATTCATTGACGATAAAAGTTGCCGAATGCTTGAAGCAACTGAAAAACAGTTTCACTCAGAGACTAATTAGGAGGGCATGGGCATCAAAAGACAAACTTTACCTTCTTTATCCTCTCAAAGGCTCGCAATACGACCTGCCAATTCTCGGGATGAGATTCTAGAACCTTTGCGAATTCTTTTCGTGAACCTTCCCTCTCTTCATGCCACTCAGACCGGTATGCTTCCCCTTCTTTGCCTTCCACCCACCTCGCCCTCTCTGCATATTTCCCCCTCACTCTCTGTCCGTTATCCAACTTCACCGTCAGCACCCTTCCATGAAACTCCACCCCATCAAACTCCACAGCCTTCATTGCAGCTTTCTCTGCCATATTTCCGCTATATATCACAAACCCAAATCCCATATTCCTGTCCAATTCGTCGTGGCCCTTTATCAAAATCACATTCTTTATGGGCCCAAATTGCCTGAAAAACTCAGCTACCTCAATTTTCTTTATCCAAAGAGGTAAATTTCCCACAAAGATCTTGCCTTTCTCTCTGAATTCCACTTCCTTTCCATTTTCATCTGAATTTCCAGAAACCCGGTTATCAGCTTCGCTCTCTTGCAACGGCGGCAAGGGCGGTGGAGGAGGTGGCGGAGGGGAGAGTTTGCTGGACAACCAAAGCTTTGCGCTGATAGTGTCGTGTGGCGGAGAATTGGGGGCAGAAGGGTTACGAAGATTAACCAATTTCTTGAGGGGATTTTGTTGGAAGTGAGAGGGGCGTGAAGTGGATGTTTTGAGAGGCTTGTTGGTGGTGATGGGGCGGCGGAGGTCGGGGGAGTCGGTGGTGGGTTTGTGAGAATTGTCTTGGGATCGAATGAATGAAGTGGATGTGGTGGAGGCGCGGTGGTTTACAGAAGTGGACAAGTGTGGTGGAGTGTGAGAGCATTGAACGGTGGAGGAGATGGACAAGATATCCATACTTTCATCGCCTCTTCTCTTCGAAACTCATCAAATTATTTTATACTACTACTATATTCGAAACTTGGGGATGAACTCGAACTGAATTCAATTTAATGCAAGTAAAATGGTTTATTACACTTATAGCATCCACATTAAAAATAGTCAAGCCATAGCTAGTATAACCACAAACTCCTCCTACCACATTATCAGCACTAAAAATCCTCCTGCCACATCATCAAAACAAGCAAATAGCCTAGCAATAGCCTAGTCACATCACTCAAGATTATATAAAACAAATAATTAACAATCACACAAAATACGGAATTAAATTTACGACACAGATACGGGAAAATTCAATAATAATAATAAATTAAAAAAGTACATTAATTTTAAAAAATTACATTAATTAAAAAAAACTCCTCTTCCACACACGAGCCCCCCGCCTCCGCCTCACTCCTCGTCGTCGTCGCCGCCGTTGTCGCGCGCTATCCGGTGTTGGATATTTTAGTGTAATTGGATTAACTTGATTGATCAATATGATCATAATGAGACATCAAATAAGTTGGAAGTGTGGAGTGCACACTTTTTTGAATTCGTTATGATTGGACCGGGGTTCGGGGGCAGCACCCCCGAGAGCGGGGTCCAAGGGGCAGAGCCACTGGCTGGGGTTGAGGAAATTTTTTATTTCCATTAAAGTTACTATACATAAATCTTCATCCGAAAATGTAATAATTTCTGATAATTGAAGGATCAAATCGCGTATATATAGTGTTTCGAAAATTTAAAAAAACAAAAAAAATCGGCTGGCCGATCGGGATCCTGCAATGGCGGCCAGCTGATCGGTGAACGCATCGGCCAGTCGATTTTTTTTTCCGAAGGCAGGCTCCCGCCAATCGGCGTGCGCTTGCCGTTTTTCTCGCCGGCTGCAATGGTTAGGCGAGCGGACCGGCCAGTGCCGGTCCGCTCGCCGCCATTGTGGATGCTCTTACGGCCGACAATTTTTTACATAACCCGATAATCTGATACAAAAGTTAGTTAAATAAGAGGTCCACCTTTTTAATATTAATTTTATAACAAAATATGAGTGAAATGTGAAACGTACTTACTATTAATGTTAAAGTTAAATATGATTCTTATTGTGGGACAAATTGAAATAGCAAAACGTGACTCTTATTGTGGGATGAAAGGACTATAATTAATCAAGATAAAAATAGAGAATGAAAAATAAATTATAGTACTATTACTAGTCATGAATTAGCTGATGTACTTACATTCTTCGGAGGGAAAGTAGCAGAATTAATTTTTTGTCGGCGATAAAGTAAATTTAGGATTGTCAAATTGTGTGGTTTCAATTGTTATCAAATCAATTTGATAACGATTTAACCTAACGAGATCTAACTTAAATCTATCATTTAAAAAAATTCTCAACCTGAACATGAATTCGACTTATTATCTTTAAGACCAAGCATGAATTGTATATGACACAAACATGTTAATATCAAAATATAATTTGGATAGATACAACATGACAAATACGTGATAATGATACAAACCTGATTTACATGAACGTAGAAAATATAATTAAAGTAATTTTTATAAAAAGAATAAAAATAATAAAAAGTATAATAATATTTACTATTTTGTATGTGTTTGTGGGATGTTAAAAATTGTTATTTCCTCTATCTCAACTAATTGTGTTCAATGCCTCAACTATTCTGATTCATTTTAATTTTTAATAAAAAATAAAATATGTAATCATTCTTAATATATTTCGATCACTTACTTTACTTTCTTTTATCTCTCATTTCCCTTTTTAACAAAAAAAAAATAAAACATCTACTTACTTTACTTTCTTTTATCTCTCATTTCCTTTTTTAATAAAAAAAAATTAAAACATCTAATCTAATATAATCTAATCACTTTTACTAGTATATTTCATCATCTTTTATATTCCTCACTTATATTTTATTTTATTACTAGTATATTTCATCATCTTTTAAATTCCTCTCTTATATTTTATTTTATTTTTATTTAATTTATTCAGCTAAATTTCTTAATTTTCGGGGTTTAAAAATTCTGCTCAAGTTAGTTGGAAGAGAGCAAAATTTATTGATAAATTGATTACGAAGCGCGAATGAATAATGGCCCTTTTTAACCAAAGTCTAGTCCAAGAAACTTAAATTCAAAGCCCTAATTCACAGCTTATCCTGTTGTTCTTCTACCCGAAATTGCCTTCAAATTTAAGAATAAGAAAAAGAATTTTTTTCATACGAAATTTATTGTTTTCTACCTGGAATTGCAATCTCCCGCCGTCGTTCGCAGGAGTTTACAGGTTTTCTTGGTAATTTTTTGCTCGTTGTTGATTGTGTTCTATGGATTTATGCGTAATTATCTGTGTATTGAAAAGCGTGTATAAATCGTGTGGCTTCTTTAATCAATGCTAAAGATAGTCTAGATTTTGCTTTTTATGCTTTAATTCGAGTGAGTGTGCGGAGAGATATCCTTAATCGTGTTTGGGTTGTTTATGCTGCAGCAGTTTCGCATTAATTTGGAAAATGAGCGGTACAGGGGAGAAACTGTCGGGCACTAAAACTCCGGCAGATTTTCTGAAATCCATACGCGGACGGCCTGTGGTTGTTAAATTAAACTCCGGTGTCGATTATAGAGGTGAACTTCATCTCAATTATCCTTCTCTCTCTATCCGATTCCATTTTCCTTGGCATTTTGTATAGATTCTCTGTAATTGTATGCAAAACAACAACAAGAAGTAATTTTGAAGTATGTTAGGGTGATTTGCATTTAATTATGGACTACAAGTTTCTGTCTTTCGGCTTGATCAGATGCTATTTAAATTGTAGAGTAACATCCAAAGCCAAGACTGCAAGAGATTAGTTCTGTTTAAAATTCAGTCCGGATTCATGAAACTCTGGTTGTTCAACTGAGATCCAATCACTTAGTTGGAAAGTAGAAGGTCAATGTTCTTATAGTGGAGTGACTGGCTGCCTTGGTGCAAACAGGGTCTCCGTTAGTTTGATATGCTTGTTACGCTAAGGAAATCAGTGTTGGGGAAAAGGGTAGGGGTGCAATGGGTCATTGTTGTGTTTTGGAGTATGCTGGTGGTGGTTGTCTGATACCCTTCAAGTAAGTATAATAATTAAAAAGCTAAGAGTTTGGCTATGTAACATTATCATGTACGGTTGCACGAGAGATGAGGGAAGAGGCTAGTAAGCTGTGGAATGATAATCTGAAGTTATTCGGCACTAGCTCGCTTTGATTTTTGTGCCTTGAATTGAATCAGTAGATGAATTTGTTTAATGGTAACATGGTTTTGAACTTAGGAGGAAGTTCACTTGCTTCTTGCTTAATATACCCAGACAACTCACAAGATTCTTCTTTGTGTTTAATGTTATCATTCAGGTATCCTTGCTTGTCTGGATGGATATATGAATATTGCAATGGAACAAACAGAGGAATATGTGAATGGCCAGCTAAAGAACAAATATGGAGATGCCTTCATTCGTGGAAATAATGGTAAGCAGTAACTAGCAGGCTGAGGCTTTGAATGTGATGTTTATCAATTATCTCTGTGTTTAACTCTTTTCTTGATTCTGAAGTATTGCTTCACTTTTGCAGTACTCTACATCAGCACATCAAAGGGAACCTTGGCAGAAGGAGCTTAGCATTGTGATCTGTCAGCTATATTGTAACCGTGACTTGCCCAGAAATGTTCCTGCAAAATTCTGCAGCATCTGTAATATCTATACGTAACGACAACGTTCCTTTTGAAATGTGGTTGAGTCTGCTTATTTTGAATTGTAGAATGGTTACTGGTTATTCCAAGGTAATTTGTTTTATTGCTGTAACAAAAACAGTCAGGAAATATTTGAACACGATGTAATTGCAAGTTGAAACTGTGCCTATTTCAAATATACTTGTGATCAGCAATCAATTGAGTGAAATGAACCTGGCTCTGCTCTTCCAAGATACTAACAAGAAATTTGAGGATTTATTTTTAATTCGATCATTAAAATGATTTCTTTTCACTGTGAGAAACTTGCGGACGCTGTTGACATCTAACCATCAGATATTTCTTCTGTGAACTCTAACCCCAAATGCTGTAAGAATATGAACAACTGTATTTATCGAAGAGAAGAAACAAGAAAAACTGACAACGACAATCATAAAGAAATAGTACATAATTTTAATTTGATCAAATGGACGTTACAAACGTTGATTGTAAAAAACCATCAGAGATAAGCAAAGGCAAAAGGACAGGTTGTATAGTGTTCAGTCTATCAAAAGCAGAGCTAGTTTTTGTATTAACGTAAGTGAACATGGGAAGTTGTAATAAGTAATAACAATCGGCTTATTCCTTGCTCTTTTTCCCTTTGGAATCTTTGGTGGGGGGGACGATAAAAGGAAGGAAGGATTTCCCACCCATGAATGGTCGAAGAACCTCCGGTATCTCAAGCCCATCCTCCTTTTGATTGTTCTCAAGGATGGCGCACATAGTCCTCTCAGTTGCTGTCAAGGTGGAGTTTAACATGTGCACGTACTCTTTAGACTTGTCATTAGCCTGCAGCAATTCAATTGAGTCAATATCTTTCAAATTATATGCTACACACCAGTCTTTTTCCAATCACAAATCAATATAAGACTTCGTAAGCTTAGGGCATATAGATTTAGACCATAACACAAGACCCTCGTAAATATAAACAAGCAGCAAAGAACAGTAGTATTAACCTTTTTTTGTCCAAATCGTGTTTCTAATCTTCTCGACTGATAGTCGGTGCAATTTGAACAGGAAACAAGTTCTCTGTACTTCTGTGATGCTGGAAACCACCCTTCCAAGTCATACTTCTTTGCAGCAGCATCATTCAGGGCACCAGAGACAATAGATACAACTTGATAGGGAATATTTAGCTGCTCACGGGAATAATTTCACAAAATTCAATTAGAAGCATCTAGCTTTAAGAGACAAAAAATCATAAAGTAACCAGTTTCTTATTATTAATGCTATGCAATGCCATAGTCCCAGTGTGCATAAAAATTATATCAATCAAAAGGGGGGGACCAAAACATATACCAGCTGGTAAAAAGCCTCTGAATTTTTGAGCATTTCTTCATGCATTTCCCATGAATCACTTCCATTTGGGCTAGTCATACAGAACTGTTCAACCTTTTCAAATTGATGAACACGGAAAATTCCTAAAGTATCTCTACCATGCGAGCCAGCTTCTTTCCTGAAGCAGGAAGAATATCCTGCATATCTAAAAGAAACAATAAAGCCCATCAAACATAAATAAAAATACCAGAGAAGGAACCATGTTGAAGGTTCAAAATAGTACAATAAGCTAACATAAAAATGCACCAAGAAAAGACAAGTGAGTTGGGACTCTCTTTATAGATCTCACACCTCAAAGGCAGTTGGGTAGGATGAATCCAATCGTCCATATGATATGCACAAAGTGGTTGTTCAGCAGTAGCTATCAGATATTTGTCGTCTCCTTCTCCAGTAACCTGTTAGAAACACAACAGTCAAGATGTTTATGCATGTAAAGTTCAGACATTCATTCAGGTACACACAACAATGCACGAGTATCACCTTTATTTTGTCAAGGATATAATTGCATAGATACAGCCTTGCGGGGCAATGCGCCAATGGCTACATTGTCTGGTAACTTTTGTTTTGCTTTTTATAGAGAACACAAGAAAGATAGTGATCTTATTTAATTGCATAAAACTGGAGTTAAGACTTGTACAACAGAGAAAGTACCAAGCTACTAAATATACTTATCACAATTATACTTCGTTTCTAATATCAAGTATATGCTTCACCTTCTTTAAGTCTCTTCTACTGATTTTGACCATAATTTGAAAAGTACCCATTACTATTGCATGTTGTTCTGGAATGGATTCAGTTAGCCAGGATTACAAAAGTTAGTGGTAATGTGGTATCTTCTCTCTTAAGTTAAAGACATATTAAGGTACAAACCCTTAACAATACTTTTAAGCTATTCGACAAAAAGAAAAGGCTACCTTGTAAAGCTCCTCATCAAACTGGGCCAGCTGGGCACACCTTGCCATAATATCTTTCCGCATGAAGAAAGGGGTCTGCAACGCCATATATCCTCTCTTGTCCAAAAAATCCAGACCAAAGTTGATTAGAGCTTGATTAAGCCGTACCCCATCCCCTTTGAGATAATAACCTCTACCTCCCGCAACATTTGCACCTACAAACGTTGCAAATGTTGAAACCCACTTTATATCAACAAACAAGTTAATGCTATGAATATAATGATTGAAAATAAGCCAAGCCCAAGGCTAATAAAATTTAACCAGAGCTATAAAGGACAAAGAAAGTAAGCCCCCAAAGACTCTACAAGTAAACAAATATTGACAAACATACTAACAGAGTTTCTGGCTTGTCCTGCTATGTCAAGCACAAAGCAGCTGCCATTTTACTTGCACAACTTCTTAAATACTACTTTTTATGTATTATGCAAAGTGAGCACCTTTCTTCAAATCAGCAATTCCAAGAAGTTCAACAAGCTCAACATGATCCTTCAGCTTTGGCTCCATTCTCTTCACTCCCCATGACCGTATAACAGCATTATTATCCTGAAAAATGACACAGTTCATTAAAAAGATTACTCAGCACAGGGGCACGCAAGTTCTTATGCACAAGAAGACCTCAAACACACCTCATTATTGTCAACCGGAACAGAGTCATGCACTAGGTTCCCAATGATTCTTAATTTACACTGCAATGCTGAAAAGGCCTCCTGCACCTCGGCCTCCTTCTGTGTAGTCAGTTCTTTGTTTTCATCTAAACTGCCTTTAACTTCGTTTGCATCTCCACCGGACTTGCAATAAAACAAAAAGGAAACATATAGAACTCAATTACATCAATGTTTAACATTCAAAGGGAAACAAGAAGGCAATGCTAGTAAAAAGACATATCAATCTGATATTGGTTGGCATTTTCTCTTCTTTATTCACATATTCTAGAAAAAAAAGACAACACTGGCATAACAATAGTAGCTCATATTTTGTTCGCATAACAATTCTTTAAGAACAAATTGTGATAATCTATAATCGAAGAACAATTTGATTGCTAAATCACAGGAAACTTGTTACTTAAACATTAAACTCACGATTTTGAGGCGAGACATCTCTTTGCTCATCTTGTTCCTGGAGGCCTTCAAACCATCCAACTCAAATTGGCCTACATCCACATCACCAATTAAATTTTACAAATCCACAAAATGGCTAGAGTTCATGTAATGTAAAGTCAAATAAACATGGACTAGAGACTGACGCTTCCTCCAAGCTTTGTCAAGCTCAATAACCTCATCAACAATGTTAACGTCTGCGAAACGACGGCGCTGGGACTCCCTTATTATCTCAGGGTTCCCGCCTTTCTCCTCACGAAATAGATTAATGTCCAACATCTTACACTCTTCTCTTTTCAATCTCTTGAACTGCCGGTGGACAGCGGTGGACGGCGGCTGGCTGTGGTCGGTGGAACGGCGGGTGGAAGGAACGTCGTTGAGGCGGAAGCGGCGGTGGCGCCAAGTTTTAGAATTGGGTGCCCCGATCTAGTTGGTTTAGGGTTCGAAAAGTAATAGGGTTTGGTATATTAATTGATGTACTATAACATTTGGGCTTTAAATTGGACTTTTAGTGTAATATGGTTAAAATTTAGTTTTATCTTTTTCAGCATATTGTTTTAAGAGCATCTTCAATAGAGATAGGTCAGTCATAGCCTAGCCACAAACTCCACCTGTCATATCATCAACATTAAAAACTCTTTATGCCACATCATCAGGACAAGCAATAAGCCAGCCATAGCCTAGCCACAATAAACAAAATTATAAAAAAAATAAATAATTAACAATCACACAAAATACGGAATTAAATTTACGACACAGATACGGAAAAATTCAATAATAATATTAAATTTTAAAAAAGTACATTAATTAAAAAAAAACTCCTCCTCCACACACGAGCCCCCCGCCTCCGCCTCACTCATCGCCGTCGTCGCTGTCGCCGCCGCCGTTGTCGCCGCTATCCGGGACCCCAAAATCTGCGGCATCTGAGCCAGCGTCTGAGCCCCCCAACTGTGCCGCGGCGGCATTCAAATCGGCCCGCATACTCACGAGCATTGAGTGAAGAAAACTCTTCTCCTCGGGGTCAGTTGTCGTCTTCCAGTTAGCTAAGATCTTGTACATCTCAGCCCGCGTTTGTTGACGCGCGAAGAAGGCGAGCTCGGCTGTCGACCTGCCAACAGGGGGGATGCCTACTGGACCTCCTGGGACCCCTGGCGAGCCCGTTGCACCCGCCTTTGACCAACCGGGCGAGTGCGGCGAGTAAACGCGGGAGGGGACAGGAACTCCTGAACATCCTCGGGGAGGTCGTGGGAACCGCCGCTGCCGCCGCCGCTATAATCACCGGTATAGTTCAGTCGCTGCTTCTTCGGGCAGCCAGCATCGACACCTGCCCGAAACTTCTCGGAGTCCATCAGCACCTCATAGCAGTTCTAGTAGGTGAACTCCTTATAAAGCCCGGGCACGGGGAAGGCCTTCTCCGCTATCCTCCTACAGTCCTCGTCAGTTTGGCCACTGGTCTGCATGCGGAGGGCGTTGGTGTACAAGCCCGAAAATCGGGAGACCGCAACCCTGATTCGGTCCCACCCCTTCCGGCACTCCTCCCCGCTGCGTGGCCTCCCCTCCGGGGAAAATGCCTTGTAGGGTGATGCTATTTTAGCCCACAAGTTGACGATCCTTTGATTGTTCTAGGCGAGGGAATCATCGCAAACACTCACCCACGCCTTGGACAACGCGACGTTCGCCGCATCCGTCCACCTCCTCCGTGCCGGGCTCTCGTCATCAGCCGGCTGCGACGACTCGCCGACCACCCTCTTGCCCTTGCCCTTCTTCTTCTTTGGCGCGCCCCGACCCCGCCCTACTCCCCCCGTTTGAACGGGAGTGTCCGCATCCTCGAGATCTATCCCCAACTCCTCTAAGGAGAAAGTATCACACCTAGTGAACTGCGTCTCCGATGGGGTTGATGTGTGCGAAGAAAAAATCAAAACTGGGGCGATAGACGTTGTCCCCCCTCCCCCGGCGTCCCCTGCATCCTCGGCTGCCATCCCGGCATCATCTGCATCCCGGGTACCCCCTGCCCGCCCGGCATCGCCGGTCCGCCCTGCATCTCCTGCCATCCTGGGCATCATCTGCTGCCAAGGGTACATGTTGTAGTACCCGACCATCGGACCCCATCCACTTCCCACGGGTACCGTGGGAGTTTGAGACCCGCTCGTCACTGGAGTAGACTCGTTGTTGTGCTCCATTTCGCGTTGTTGCTCTTGTACAGAAATTAAGATAGAGAGAAAACTCGTTAAAACAAGTGATGCGAATGAAAATGACGTGCAAATCGAGTATATATAGTGTTTCGAAAATTAAATAAAATAAATAAAAAATCGGCTGGTCGATCGCTCGCCGATCGGGAGCCTGCAATGGCGGCCAGCCGATCGCGCGAGCGCATCGGCCAGCGCCCAGGAATCGGCGTGCGCTCGCCGTTTTTCTCACCGATTTGGAGCTCGCCTGCTGCAATGGTTCGATGAGCGGACCGGCCAGCGTGGGGAATCGGCTAGCTGGTCCGCTCGCCGCCATTGTGGATGCTCTTACATGCAAAAAGACTGTTTTACAAATAGAATTTAAATCTTTCCATTTCCCAAAAACAGTTTTTTCTTCTCAAAGCATCTGTTCCTTCAACTATTAAGTTAGTTGCAACCATAAAACGACGGCTATGTAAAAGCCGTTTAAGGATGCCTATTAAGGATGGTCATCAAATACAAATTCTAAACACTATACAAATTTTCAAATTATGATCTGGATTATTAAAAAATCTCAACTGATGACAAAATAATAGCAACATAAAATGTCAACATTGTATCAACACAGAGTCAACGCAGCGTCAACCGTTGACAATGTGTTGACATTTTTTGTTGCTCATATTTTATTATCTGTTGACATTTTCTAACGGTTCAGATCATAGTTTGGAGTTTGTACAATATTTAGAGTTTGAATTTGATTACATCCCTATTAGAGGTGTCCATGGTTCCGGAACCGGCGGTTCCGATTTTGATTGCCGAACTGAAACCGAACTGCGAGGGTATTTCGCGCTTACGGTTCTGATTCCAAAACCGCCGGTTTCGGTTTCGATTCCGAACCGGCGGTTTTTCACGGTTCTGAACCGTCGGTTTTTCGGGTTCCGACAAGGTTTCGGTTCGAAAATATTTAAACATGAACCGAACCACGGTTCAAAAATCGAAGATTTCGGTTTGGGTAAATTCTCACGGTTTCGATTCCGAAATGTAACCGGCGGTTACGATTTCGGTTTTGACCGCCAGTTCGGTAAACCTTGGGCAGATCTAATCCATATATATTAAAATATTAGTCAATGTATTTATTTATTTTTTGAATTTGAATTGAACTGAATTAAATTATAAAAAAACCAAAAAAAAAATAAAAGTTTTTCTTTCTAGACCCTCAGCTTTTTTAAATATGTGATTTGCTTTAATTTCCTATTTCCTCTCATTTTTTACTCTTTTGCTCAAACCAAAATGAGTTTGTGTTCATATTAAAAATTAAATTTTCTAAGTCACTTACTTACACAGATCACAATAATTCGGGCTGTCAATAATTATTTAAACCCAATGTTGTTTCGTGTGAGATTCAAAAAGCCTATACTACCAAAACTAGCAAACTATATAAACCCAGTTAAGCTAACATCAAATCTCAAGGGAAATATTGGGCTTTCAAGGCCCAGTTAATATGTGTGCTATGCACCTTTCCGAGTTGAAAATTGGTTATTTATTCACCACCTATAATACTACTATACAATACTCTATGTCCAACTCTTTATTTAGGATTTGTTGCATATAAAAATACAAATTATGATCGAATTTTAATTTTGTACCATAACCAAATAAAAAAAATATGAATTGCACATTAGTCCAGATGTAAAATGCCAATCGTCAAATACTATCATAATCCCTTATCAAGATATGGCCCAACAACCTTTTTGGACTCAATAATTTTCTAATCGTACAAAATTACCTGCTATTTTGTTATGGTGTATTAATCTTTTTATAAGTGGGGTGATGACTTAATACTTTGTGGAAAAGGATCCAATCTAGTGTTCAACTAAAAAGTTCCCCATAGTGATTTTCTACACTACATAAAACTGAAAAAAACAAGTAATTATGCACGAAATACTGAAATAACCAACGAAGAAAATTTTCATAAATCATCACAAAACATAGGGAAGAAAAAACCTATATCTATGTTGGGGTGTGTATCAATACTTAATTCAATATCAACCTCACAAAATAAGAGATATTTAAACAACAAAACCTCAAACTCAATGGCCTAGCTGGATCCCAACTATCATATCTTTCTAAAAACCAATTAATCTCATCCAATTTGCATGCCCTTTTTTCATTCTTGAAATTGAAATAAAAATCTTTTGAGCAAGATAACAAGAAAGAAGCTTTAACAAGAAAAGAAAAGAGAGCTTTTAGGATATACATGTAAATAACAATTGAAATCATTTGATTTCACACACCAACAACTATACATAAACAAGACAAGTGGAGTGACCCATATATGTATGGCTAAACCCCTTTAATTTCTCCATCATTATACACAATCCAACTAACCAATCACCTTTCTTCACCAATTTCACATCCATCATCCTCCCATTAACCAAAGTCCCACTTATTAGTGTGTGGTATGTGCTCTGTTTTCGGGATTGATTCGGTTTTTGTTTTCATCCTAATTTTTTTTACCAAAAATATAAAAGCAAGTTCACAAAACATTTTTTTCTATTACACGTTTTAAAAATTCAATCCATCACGAAAAAAAACTTATAGATGTATATTGTGACAAGTCTAAATCTAAGCAATCCATATAATCGGGGGAGCATGACAAATCACATATTGAGAGAGAGACATAAAAATATTGATTTCCCAATTGCAAAGTCCATAAAATTGGGGGAGCTTTATAAACCTTAACTTTAAACTATCTTTTAAAATTATAAAAAAAAATCTTAGTATTAGTTTCTTTACCAACATTATCTGTTCAATATATATAAATGGTTTGAACTTTGGATGAATATGATTGAAGATTCTAACTTTCTGAATTTTAACTATAATCTGATAAGTTAATTCGATATGATTTCAGCTAAAACATCATAAACAAATCTCTTCTGGTATTTAAATAATTCAATCGATCAAAGTAACTAGTACTACAAGCTAAATTTTAAAATAGTAAACCCATATTAAAATTTAGAATTAATTACGTTTATTTAGGTAATTTAAATTGTGATTTTAAAATTATGGGCTATCATCTATGTTGGAAGAAGGTGGCAAATACATGCTCTATTAAAATCCACTCAAGGATTGTCATGATTAACATCAAACTCTTTCATGCAACACTTTTCAGATAAACTTTTACTAATCTTTTGTGAAAAGTCATTAGCAACTTTACATTGTCGTGCAAAAAGTACCAAAGTGGGCTTCTTCTTTTTCTTTCTTTCTTTCTTCTTCTACTTCTCTTAATTCTTATAATTTCTTCTTCTACTTCTCTTATTCCTATAATTTGTTGGTCCAGTGCTCAACGCTTTGAAGCCACTTAATTATATAGGTAAATGTCAAAAGGGGCAAAAATTTCTTTAATCCTATTTTAATTCAGCATATGTTGAATAGAGGCAAAAACCATGAAATTAAGGGAAGTTGCTAATGTAGTTATAACTTGTCCAGAGCCTCTGTCCTAACGGCAAAAAACTTAGACATTATTGTATAAGGTACTGAGTTCGAGCCATTAGATCAAATTGATCTAGTTCATTGTGTAGGCGTTTTAGTTCACAATATGAATTTGAAAACAAGGAGTGAACTGAAACACCTTATAGTAAAGTATTTATTCCGTGAAGGATTTAGTTCACTGTAATGGCGTTTTGATTCACTCTTTCGCGTAGTGAACTAAATCGCTCTTATAGTGAACTAAATTCGTGTTCTCTAGTTATACATTTAAGTATTGATTTACCTAGATCAGTGCTCTTTGTGCATATACATATGTATAACTAACCCCAAATATTTTTTAAAGTTATTTTAACTCTTAAAGCAGTAAGCAAGTTGGCAGGACTCGAATCTCTGCAAAATTTAACTGCATAAAATCTTTCCACAGAAAGATCTTGCCGAATCTTTTCTTATACTATATGCAAGATTTTTTTTCTAATTCTAGTACTCAAAATAAAGATATAATAATAGTAATAATCATAACAACAATAATAGATTTTGTTTTACAAAAGAATATTGGATGGACCCTAAAAAAAATTCACAACCATCACGATACATTGTGGTAAATTATTACCACTCCGTCCATCGAGGAATTGCATTTTTTAACCCACTAAGGTTAAGTTAGTGGAGGACAGTCATTTTTTAGGGCTTAGGACATCCGCAATCCTGTCTTTTATCCGTCTCTTAACCGTCTTTTATCCGTCTCTTAACCGTCTCATCTATTAACTATTCATGGGCTCCACTGTATTTTTACTCCATTTCTTAACTAAGAGACAAAACCATCTCATCCCTTAACTATTCATTCAATTTCATTTTTTATTTTTATTTCCAACAAATTCAATTAATAAAAACACACTTCATCCAATAAAATAAAAATTACAACTTAAAATTCTAAAAAAATACATAATTAAATTCGTGGAAAAATAAATAAAAAAAGACATAATTTAAAATACAATTTTATAGATGTGTGTTTGTGCGTGTAATGAGGATGAAATAAGAGTATTTATAGAGTAAAAAAAAAAGAGAAAAAAACGGTCTAAAACGGTAATATTACCGTTTGATTTTTTATTTTTTTAAAAAAATGATTCATTACCCACTTGCGGGCCGGCGAGTGTGCGTCACGTGTGGCGCCAGCACGCGCCACGTCGCGCGGGCGCGTGGTGAGACGGCTCGCCATCCGTCTCGGTGGGACGGGAGTCTCAGCGGGATGGTGACGAGACGAGACGCTGCAACGTGTCCCGCGTCCGTCTCGTCTCGGAGGGACGAGATATGTCACGCCCGCCCTCTAGGGTTAATAAAAGCGGGCGATCGCGACTTAAAGGGGTTTTAAAGAACGGGCATAGAAGGCTAGGGTTTCAATAAAAGTTTGACTAAGAATTTAAGTTTAATAAATAAACGACCAAAAGCATTTATATTAAGATAAGTAAAAGACCAAAGGTTTGACATTAATAAAAGAGTAACGAGTTTTCAACATTTAATCAAAAAGATTCATAGTTAAGTAAAAACAAGTAAAGAAAATATCCCAGCGGAAGCATCCAAGAGAAGAGTGACGTCATGTGTGAAGACACGACGACACTCAGAGTTTCAAAACGACCATAGTTTATTATTAATTCCTGCTCAACACCACCAACCGCTCGTCGCTGCTCAACCTGCACATAGAGAAAACATATGCAGGGCTGAGTACTTTTGAAAATACTCAGTGGCTCGTGCCGAAAACATTTTAAGTAAGAGTACATATTATTATCATGCCATACGTAGGTAACCATCGGGGTTTGAGATTAAAAGACCCGAGGCACCGAAACATTTTCCATTGTTCAAAATAGCGACTGCGCAGTCATTTTTCCCCATCGTCATCAACCATATCTGCCAATACATGACAAGGAATGCGGCCGCAAACCAGGTCACTAGACCGGCCAGCCCGTACGCTAGCACACGATCTACCATAGGTGTACACTAATCCACGTAGGGTTTTCGGCCCTACGAGGACCCGAATTCGATTTATATAACAGTGGCAACAGCCACATCAGATAGGCATGTCAAAACAAATCAGGCATGATAATCACTTTAAACCACCCTTATCTCTCCACAGTCATACGTAAAAGATTTTAATAAAATAAAACCCACACATATCGTAGGGTAGAAAAGAAGCCCACCTCGACCCTTTAGATTTCAAGTTTTCGCTTTTCCTTTGATATCACGTTTAGCGCACGAATTTTCACCTTTAGATAAGGTATTCCCAATTAGTCATCAACATGGACTAAAATCATGCATGTCCTAGATCATTCCCCTTCCCAATCAACAATAGGAATCACACCATATCACACATCTTTGCATATCACATCACCTCATCACATATGTAAACTCATGTATGTCATTCAAGCATACAAATATAGTTGTTTAACCAAAGTAGAGATCTGGCAGCTCTGCGCAACCTTTTTGTAAAAATTATTTAAAAATCATCCGACCTCCGATGGGGCTAAAACTCTATGACAAGGCAGTAGACTCATCAAATAACATTCAGTTTAAATTTCATGTCAAAATACCACCTTTAAGTCGGGCAAACCAAAGGCGTAACCTACTGGTCGAGAAAACACGTTTTTGGCAGGATCGCGCAGTCAACTTTAAAAAATTCACCATAAATTCATAGTTTAACCAAAAGGGTCGAAATTTACACACAATATAGAAGACATCACGAAGTTTATACAGGAAAAAGAATCGGTCAAATCGGAGTTCGTTTGGTTGGTCAAAAACACATCAGAACACACTGTTCGGAAATCACAGATTTTCATACTGATAGCAATTCGAATTAGGGTTTATCCCCACTCATTCAAAATCAATCTTTTCAAGGTTTTGATATACAATCATGCTCAAAAGAGTCCTTAAACACATATTTTCATGAAATCGCACATCAACCACCGAGGATTCAATAAATCAACAAGCAATTGCAATCAAAACGCACTCACACGTATGACTTCACATTCCCACCGATTAAACCCTTAGATCTTCATTACCTACACTCTCTACATGCATGAGGGAGTTAAAGAAAGTCTAGATGGAGAGGATTGAAGAATATGGGTTTGAATGTACCTTTTCTTGGACGAAATAATCGGTAGGAAGCAATTAAAACCTTGGTTCTTCAACAATCTCTTGGAAAATCGATGGGATCTTGAGTTGAATGGATGAACAAGTGTGGGGGGAGATGAAAAGGGGAGGGGCGTGTGAAATGAAGTGGGCGTGAGTTTTGGGGGCTAGGTTTAGGTTTTGGGTTTGATATTTTATTTATAGAATTGGAAAAATACAATATTCCCCAATAAATTCAAGATTTGGGGAAATAATTGAAATGAAGATTTGAGAGATTTGGGGAGGGATGATTGGCGTTAATTTGAGGGAGAAATAAGGAGGATTTTCGAAAATCATGGCTAATAAATTAGCCCATGATTTTATTTGGTATTTTCACGGAGCAGAATAAAATAATACGGAGCATAAAAATTAATAAAATCCTCCCATAAAATATAGGGAATAGGCGTGTAAAAATATTCCTCCCACAAGGAATAATTTCCAAATCTTTAATAAAATAGATAAGGCAAGATTTGCTAGGATATTCCAATTAAAACATGGAAAGAAATAATTAAGGGATCAATTGAATAAATGAATAACTTCTTCTCCCACAAGCTAGGAGATTTCGAAATCTCCTTAGGAATAATAGTGGGGGCCGATTTTTATCAAGAATTAAATAGGGTAATTAGGCTTTGGATTTAATTGGATAATTATCCCAATCAAATAATTAAATCCAACAAAATAGAATTCCTCTCCTCAAAATAATAGTGGTCGAAAATTCCACAATGAAAGGGCAAGGTAATTATTTATGATACTAATTAAATCTCACTCCCCATAATAATATAATTCACCGCAATATATTTCATTCCACATCAATTAATCATAACCACGTCATAGAATCAACGAATTTGACTCGGTCAAAACAAAATTAGGTCACATAAGCAAACACATAATAATTCGCCATTTAATTTCTGCAATTAAAGCAATAAATACATTCGTCTTAGGGTTCGAAAATTAGGGTTCGAAAAGTGGGGCGTTACATCCTACCACTCTTAAAAGAAATTTCGTCCCGAAATTTGGTACTCTCATGGGAAGAGTTCTGGGTATAAACCCATCATCTTGTCCTCAAGCTCCCACGTGGCTTCTTCGTGTCCGTGGTTTCTCCACTGTACTTTCACGTAAGCAACTGGTTTATTTCTCACGTTTTTGACCTTACGGTCTAGAATCATTTGGGGTCTCTCCTCGTAGCTCAAGTCCGAGTTCAACGCGACTTCTTGGTAGTGAATCACGTGTTTTGGGTCAAACACGTATTTCCGCAACTGCGACACATGAAAGACGTTGTGCACGCTCCCAAGGCTTGGAGGTAGCGCCAAGTGGTATGCAACAGGACCCACTCCTTCGAGGATTTCGTAAGGTCCAATAAATCGCGGTTTTAGTTTTCCCTTGACACCAAAACGCGTTATCCCTTTCGACGGGGATACCTTGAGAAAGACCTTGTCGCCTGCTTGAAATTGTAAGTCGGTTCGTCGCGCATCCGCGTATGACTTCTGTCTGTCTTGAGCTTCTTTTATCCTCGTACGAATTTGTCGGACGATTCCAACCATTTCTTCAACTGCGTCGGTCCCGAGTACCCTTCTCTCACCGACTTCGTCCCAGTAGAGCGGGGATCTACACTTTCTCCCGTACAAGGCTTCGTACGGCGCCATGTTAATCGTTGCCTGGAAACTGTTGTTGTAGGCGAATTCGATCAACGGGAGTGCGGACTCCCAACTCCCTCCTCGGTCCAACACCACGGCCCTTAACATATCCTCGAGGGTTTGGATCGTTCTTTCGGATTGCCCATCCGTCTGCGGGTGAAAAGCCGTGCTGAAGTTCAGTCGAGTGCCTAGCTCACGTTGTAGGCTGATCCAAAATCTTGACGTAAATTTCGGGTCACGGTCAGACGTGATCGTCACGGGGACTCCATGTAGTCGCACTATTTCTTTTATGTACACTTGAGCTAGCTTGTTAGATCCATAGGTTATGGGTATCGGTATGAAGTGCGCACTCTTGGTGAGTCGGTCTATAACTACCCAGATGGCAGTATTCCCTCTTTGCGTCTTTGGCAAGGCTGTCACAAAGTCCATGGCAATGTGCTCCCACTTCCACTCGGGGATTTCTAGTGGTTGCAACTTCCCATACGGTCGTTGATGTAGAGCCTTCACCTGTTGGCAGGCTAAGCAGCGCTCCATGAAGGCCGCTATATCCCTCTTCATACCATTCCACCAAAAGGACTTCTTCAAGTCTTGGTACATTTTCGTACTTCCTGGGTGGGCGGTATAAGGGGTCTCGTGAGCTTCGCTCATCACCTCGTTTTTAAGTTCTTCGTCGTCCCGTATGCACAGTCTTCCTTGGAAGGTAAGCGCGTTGTCACCTTCTTCGCTAAAGCGTCCAGATTCGCCGGTTCGCACTTCTATACGAACTTCCTCTAGTTTCGCATCCATTCGTTGCGCTTCAACGATTCTTGTCCTTAGATCAGGCTTAACAACTAAAGTGGCGATTCGCGCTTCCACCGTTTCCGGTGCTCTCACCACTTCCAAACGCATCTTACAAAACTCGCGGACCAAGCTTTCTTCCTTGGTGAGAAAAGTGGCTAGTTGGGAATGACTCTTCCGACTCAAGGCATCTGCCACTACATTTGCCTTTCCGGGGTGGTAATTTATGCCACAATCGTAGTCCTTCACCAATTCGAGCCACCTTCGTTGTCGCATATTTAAATCCTTTTGCTCGAAGAAGTATTTCAGGCTCTTGTGGTCCGTAAAGATCTCACATCGAACTCCGTAGAGATGATGTCTCCATATCTTTAAGGCGTGTACCACTGCTGCTAACTCCAAATCGTGGGTTGGGTAGTTCAACTCGTGCGGCCTCAATTGCCGGGATGCGTAAGCAATCACCTTGTTGTTTTGCATCAACACACATCCAAGTCCCACCTTCGAAGCGTCCGTGTATACCACGTAGTTCACTCCAGGTTCCGGTATAGCTAAGATTGGTGCACTAGTTAGCTTCTCCTTCAAGAGTTGGAAACTAGCCTCGCACTCGGGAGTCCAACTGACTTTCACTCCCTTCTTGAGTTGTTGTGTCATAGGTCTCGCTATCTTGGAGAACCCTTCTATAAACCTTCGATAGTATCCCGCCAAACCTAGAAAACTCCGAATCTCGTTTGGTGTTGAAGGTGCTTTCCACTGTTGCACCGCCTCAACCTTAGCGGGATCTACTCGAATTCCTTCTTTCGACACGATGTGACCAAGGAAATTTACTTCCTTTAGCCAAAACTCGCACTTGCTGAATTTGGCGTACAACTTCTCGTTCCTCAAAGTTTCCAAGGCGATTCGTAGATGTTTCTCGTGCTCCTTCTCGTTCTTCGAGTACACAAGCACGTCATCAATGAACACCAAGACAAACTTATCCAAGTAGGGATGAAACACTCGATTCATCTAGTCCATGAATACCGCGGGTGCATTCGTCAAACCAAACGGCATCACGACAAACTCATAGTGACCATATCTCGTACGAAAAGCCGTCTTCGGTATGTCCTCTCTTCGGACTCTCAACTGATGGTACCCGGACCTCAAGTCCATCTTAGAGAACACACCGGCTCCTCGAAGTTGATCGAATAGGTCATCTATCCTTGGCAGTGGATATTTGTTCTTGAGGGTCATCTTGTTCAACTCTCTATAGTCGATGCACATCCTCATTGATCCATCCTTCTTTTTCACAAAAAGCACCGGCGCGCCCCATGGTGAAACACTGGGTCTAATAAATCCCAGGTCCATAAGCTCTTGGAGCTGTATCTTGAGTTCTTCTAACTCCTTAGGCGCCATTCTGTATGGTGCCTTAGATACAGGTGCCGACCCTGGTGCTAGATTGATTGTGAACTCCAATTGCCGATCTGGCGGTGGTCCAGGCAAAGCTTCAGGAGCGACGTCCGGAAATTCCTGCACGACGGCTACGTTTTCCATTTTCTTTTCTCCTTTCTCATCTCCTTGTAGATAGACGAGATAAGCGGGATGTCCTTACCTCACCAACGTACTAGCTTGAAGCGCGGAGATGATAGATGCTCGCCGGTTCATCAAAATTCCATAGCATAAGGTGGGTTCCTTGCCCGGGGCTTGTAGAGATATCTGTCTCTCCTTAAAACGAATCGTCGCAAAAATTCGTGGTTAACCAAACCATTCCTAGAATTACGTCGATATCCCTCATCGCCATAACTTGCAAATCGTGAGCGACTAACTTAAGTTCTCCCATGAAAATTTCTATTAACTCTTCTCTTTTTGTCTTCCAACTTCCACACGATTTTTTTTTCTAATATTCATGGTATTATCACACATTTTTTTCTCGATCGTATCGCCGTCACGTGGCTCTTTCTCGTCACCTTTCATAGGTTCTTCCTCGTTGACGATATTTATTTTGTGCAATAAACTCTATGAAGGGGCTCGTACTCCCTGTACAATTTCCTCGCACGATGGTGACCGTAAATACATCTTCTCATATTCATTATTCGCTTATCGTTCAATCGATCGTTCACGCATATATGTATCTTGTCGGTTATGTCGACGCTTCTGGTTGGTGTGTCATTTTTGAGCATGTCTGACTATAGAAACTTATCCCTTGTGTATATCCGAGTCGACCACTGCATTTTCCTACCGTCTAGTATCAAGGATTCGAAATTTGACCCAACAGTCTTACTTGGATATGAACAGATTTCAAATTGTTGCAACATTTTTAAGGATGTCTTTAGTCGGGAAGGCTCCAAAATTAATAAAGTAAACAAGAACATCAATGCAATGATTGAGCTCCATTGGACTCAAAACGTCCATTCTGAGAATCAAATGGTTTAGAGGTATCAAATAAAACCCATAGAGATTTGAGAATTTACTTCTGATGAGAGCTCGAAAGAACATGAGATGGGTCATGGAAACAGGATGAAACTGCAAAAATTCTCAAATTCCATAGCCGACTGCTAGATCACAATTTGCAAAAATTCCGGACAGCAATGAATGATATCGTTCAACATATCAAGGCCAAAAAAATATTCAGTCGCGGCAGGATTTAGAAACATGGGCAAATGTCATGAAGTAGTACAAATGATGGTTCAACCACATCATGTTATTGGAAAAGATGAGATCACATCAATGGGTCCGCGGGTTTGTTAAAGACAACTCAAAGTGAATGGAACTTTTCAGAAATTTAACACGATTAACCCGTTAAGGAAGAAGGGAACAGGATGGCCTTAACTTGGTGTTGCAGAAAGAAAAATCATTGAGTATGAAACAATATATGTAGTGAAACCGAGCTAAAAAGAATTTCACTTCTGCAAGAAAGAACTTGCCACATACATGATTACAAAATAAAGAGATGAACCAGTAGTTCCAAGAAGAATATTCCATCCTTTGAAGAAAATAGGACCGGAGGTGTGATTATACTGAAGGTCATAACTGCAAACGACCTTAGGAATGAAGTTCAATGACGGAAGTTCATAAGGTCAAAATATTGTCCTTACGAAAAATGAATCAAAGAAGACGATTAATCAAGATGTCCGAGGTTACGAAGGCAAGTACAAATTTTTCAAGAACTGAAAGCGAGTCATAACTCGATGAAGAGAGTACAATGGGCATTACTTGCAAATTGGGAGTCAACCAAGGTGTTTAAATAGTCAAGGGCTCACGTTTATTTAAAACGTCCCGAAAGGAATTTAGAATCCAAGTAAGTACTGTTGATTTAAATATCGTTCATTCTAGCTATGAGGGTTGTACTCCCTCGCACATTTTTCGCGAGCTTGAACGTGGTAACATCATTCTATGGAATCGTGGATTCCAAGTTGAGATTCATCGTATCGTCGAAATTAATAACATTTCTTTTGATTGTCGCATCTTCAAAGTCTTCTTGCCATGCCACATAGTTTTCGAAAAGCATTGCCGCTGTACACGTGGTCTTAAGGTGTCGTAAACGTCATCGCATTTGTGTCGCATAGCCATTTTGGCATGGTATGCAAGACTGCATAGTTTAATTAGATCTTAGGTATGATCTCGCCATTGTGAGGATACACCAAAGTTCGAAAAATATATTTTTCGTTGTTTTTATCACTCAGGAAAGTGATATTGCAGTTGTCAACTTACAACTAAGTTCTAGCACGTTTAGTCTGGCCTACCTCTTAGGCACTCTATACTTTCAAGCATAGCTTGAAGCCTCGTACTTCACGTATATATGATCATTACCTAACTCAAGCTTCATATGGCTCCTACGTTTGCAACAAGGTTCAAAAGTTCCACATTCCCCTTAATAGTGGTTCTATACGATGCCTCGTACTTCATCGGTCATGAATTTTCACCACATAACGTCGTACATATATTGCACAATCAATACATTTATTCGTATAAATCATTTGGTGTTCCATAGCATAACAAACATCGTACATTAATATGTGTGAATAGCAACACTTAGTCAATCGATCATCCATGGAATCACATTTCATAAATCATGCAAGTCATGCTCATCTGTATCACAATCACAACTCGCAACTACGCGCGTATCATGCTTTGCATTTCACAGTTTCATAGTCATGAAATTTTAAACGCCTAGGCATAAAAGTTTTGTCGCTCATGGAAGCAACATGTATTTTCTCCAAGTAAAATTTGCAGTTTCGTGGACGTAATAGCAAATCTCAACATCAATTAATACAAGTTCACAATCACACTTCAATATCCAGCACAATCAACGCCATCATACCTCACGGTTAAACAAAAGCAATTGTATAATCTCATAGTGTCTCACGGTTCATATCTTCACAACATTTTCCAAGAGCCGTAGTATTTACTTATTTCCCACCAGTGTTTTTTTTTTCATAGTACAATCAAGTAATCACACGCATACTTTACGTTTCACAATTCATGAAATTTCAATCATTTAGAGTTTCATCTATCCAGACTCATAGAAGTCTAATCACATATTCGCCGATTTTCCTTATCGGGGTGTGCACAAAAATATTCAAACAATTTTTTTTTTTTTGGCATAGTCGTATCAAGCAATTTCATATCCATGTAATTTCATCATCCCACACTTCAAACAACATTTTCCAAGACGTCATATTATCTTCGATTCCCATCGAAATAATTTCATTCTCACAAGAGTAATATTCCCATCGCAATTTACAACATTTCACAGTTTCAGATCAATATAAATCAAGATACTTATTACCTCATTCTTCTTGGTTGGGCAGGGACGAGTTGTGGTGTTGAGCTTCCGATGTTTATCATTTAGCCAAATTACACATGCATAGATTTTGACTCAAAAAGACTCTTGGGTCCAGAGTGGAAAGAACTGAGGCTCTGATACCAAACTGTCACGCCCGCCCTCTAGGGTTAATAAAAGCGGGCGATCGCGACTTAAAGGGGTTTTAAAGAACGGGCATAGAAGGCTAGGGTTTCAATAAAAGTTTGACTAAGAATTTAAGTTTAATAAATAAACGACCAAAAGCATTTATATTAAGATAAGTAAAAGACCAAAGGTTTGACATTAATAAAAGAGTAACGAGTTTTCAACATTTAATCAAAAAGATTCATAGTTAAGTAAAAACAAGTAAAGAAAATATCCCAGCGGAAGCATCCAAGAGAAGAGTGACGTCATGTGTGAAGACACGACGACACTCAGAGTTTCAAAACGACCATAGTTTATTATTAATTCCTGCTCAACACCACCAACCGCTCGTCGCTGCTCAACCTGCACATAGAGAAAACATATGCAGGGCTGAGTACTTTTGAAAATACTCAGTGGCTCGTGCCGAAAACATTTTAAGTAAGAGTACATATTATTATCATGCCATACGTAGGTAACCATCGGGGTTTGAGATTAAAAGACCCGAGGCACCGAAACATTTTCCATTGTTCAAAATAGCGACTGCGCAGTCATTTTTCCCCATCGTCATCAACCATATCTGCCAATACATGACAAGGAATGCGGCCGCAAACCAGGTCACTAGACCGGCCAGCCCGTACGCTAGCACACGATCTACCATAGGTGTACACTAATCCACGTAGGGTTTTCGGCCCTACGAGGACCCGAATTCGATTTATATAACAGTGGCAACAGCCACATCAGATAGGCATGTCAAAACAAATCAGGCATGATAATCACTTTAAACCACCCTTATCTCTCCACAGTCATACGTAAAAGATTTTAATAAAATAAAACCCACACATATCGTAGGGTAGAAAAGAAGCCCACCTCGACCCTTTAGATTTCAAGTTTTCGCTTTTCCTTTGATATCACGTTTAGCGCACGAATTTTCACCTTTAGATAAGGTATTCCCAATTAGTCATCAACATGGACTAAAATCATGCATGTCCTAGATCATTCCCCTTCCCAATCAACAATAGGAATCACACCATATCACACATCTTTGCATATCACATCACCTCATCACATATGTAAACTCATGTATGTCATTCAAGCATACAAATATAGTTGTTTAACCAAAGTAGAGATCTGGCAGCTCTGCGCAACCTTTTTGTAAAAATTATTTAAAAATCATCCGACCTCCGATGGGGCTAAAACTCTATGACAAGGCAGTAGACTCATCAAATAACATTCAGTTTAAATTTCATGTCAAAATACCACCTTTAAGTCGGGCAAACCAAAGGCGTAACCTACTGGTCGAGAAAACACGTTTTTGGCAGGATCGCGCAGTCAACTTTAAAAAATTCACCATAAATTCATAGTTTAACCAAAAGGGTCGAAATTTACACACAATATAGAAGACATCACGAAGTTTATACAGGAAAAAGAATCGGTCAAATCGGAGTTCGTTTGGTTGGTCAAAAACACATCAGAACACACTGTTCGGAAATCACAGATTTTCATACTGATAGCAATTCGAATTAGGGTTTATCCCCACTCATTCAAAATCAATCTTTTCAAGGTTTTGATATACAATCATGCTCAAAAGAGTCCTTAAACACATATTTTCATGAAATCGCACATCAACCACCGAGGATTCAATAAATCAACAAGCAATTGCAATCAAAACGCACTCACACGTATGACTTCACATTCCCACCGATTAAACCCTTAGATCTTCATTACCTACACTCTCTACATGCATGAGGGAGTTAAAGAAAGTCTAGATGGAGAGGATTGAAGAATATGGGTTTGAATGTACCTTTTCTTGGACGAAATAATCGGTAGGAAGCAATTAAAACCTTGGTTCTTCAACAATCTCTTGGAAAATCGATGGGATCTTGAGTTGAATGGATGAACAAGTGTGGGGGGAGATGAAAAGGGGAGGGGCGTGTGAAATGAAGTGGGCGTGAGTTTTGGGGGCTAGGTTTAGGTTTTGGGTTTGATATTTTATTTATAGAATTGGAAAAATACAATATTCCCCAATAAATTCAAGATTTGGGGAAATAATTGAAATGAAGATTTGAGAGATTTGGGGAGGGATGATTGGCGTTAATTTGAGGGAGAAATAAGGAGGATTTTCGAAAATCATGGCTAATAAATTAGCCCATGATTTTATTTGGTATTTTCACGGAGCAGAATAAAATAATACGGAGCATAAAAATTAATAAAATCCTCCCATAAAATATAGGGAATAGGCGTGTAAAAATATTCCTCCCACAAGGAATAATTTCCAAATCTTTAATAAAATAGATAAGGCAAGATTTGCTAGGATATTCCAATTAAAACATGGAAAGAAATAATTAAGGGATCAATTGAATAAATGAATAACTTCTTCTCCCACAAGCTAGGAGATTTCGAAATCTCCTTAGGAATAATAGTGGGGGCCGATTTTTATCAAGAATTAAATAGGGTAATTAGGCTTTGGATTTAATTGGATAATTATCCCAATCAAATAATTAAATCCAACAAAATAGAATTCCTCTCCTCAAAATAATAGTGGTCGAAAATTCCACAATGAAAGGGCAAGGTAATTATTTATGATACTAATTAAATCTCACTCCCCATAATAATATAATTCACCGCAATATATTTCATTCCACATCAATTAATCATAACCACGTCATAGAATCAACGAATTTGACTCGGTCAAAACAAAATTAGGTCACATAAGCAAACACATAATAATTCGCCATTTAATTTCTGCAATTAAAGCAATAAATACATTCGTCTTAGGGTTCGAAAATTAGGGTTCGAAAAGTGGGGCGTTACAAGATAAGAGACACCCGCGAGATGCGTTGCGGGTGTTCTATTATATATTTGCAACTTGACAAGCTTTTATATATGGGTGGAAATAATAAATTAATAAGATTATGCTCTGTCGTAAGTATTATAGTACATTATAAATTATACTAGTGCTACAGTAGTTCAAGTTTTGTGAGAAGTATTTACTTCATATAGGTTAACTAGAAGCCAAAATCTTTCTTTTGCTAAGATGCAGATGGTTGATGACTTGTTATTTCTAAAAAATTATAATCACCAAACGACATGATGCTTAATGTACATTTGTTTGGCTTTTGTGTGCGTGGTGCTTTAGAGTTTAGATAGAGATGTTTTACTTTTTAATTGACCAAACCATTTTAAAAAATCGTCAATATTATTATTTAACTCCTTGTTTATTCATTTTTGAAATTCCCATATTGCTCTCACAATATAGTTTCACTAGAGTGTAAGTTATTTCAATTGATTTCTCAACAATCTCCGATGTACCTCTGCTTTTCTAATTTACTTAATAGGATGATCGAACTCTTCATAAAATCTACTCAGCAAAACAACTTTATAGAAAAAAATGGATTAGTGGTTTCTGTTGTCAATTTGTTGTTTTTCTTTTGTTCTTCTCTTATTTTCTCACTCCTTTTGTATTGTTGGTTTTATTGCGATGCCTTGGTCACAAAGGAAGGATATGGAGAACTTGTGAAATAGTACTACTATTATTTTGCTTTGGCTTTTATGTGTATTTTACAATATGTTGTAGTAGAGTCTTGTTGATTGCTCCGTGTACCTTTATTATTATTGTAAGTAGGTTGAACATTCTTCTTGCAAAAAATATTTGACATTCCACGTCTTTTTACTAATACGGTACATTTGAATTAATTTTAAATTCATACAAAAGTCCAAATTTGGTCCACTAAATTTGCCCTAAAATTTTTTTGTCCTATACATTAAGTGTATTATCATTTAATCCTATACAATATATTTTGGTTCATAATTTCATTGACTTTAACGGTTAAATATATTTTGACCAAATTAATTATTTAACTATGAATCTAATTGACCAGATTAACCTAATTAATTTAATATTAAATTTTATAAATATTTTTTACCTATAATAAAATAAAATAAAATTATATCTAATATTAAAAAATTAAACTAACTACAAACAGATAAAATATTACCTATATTTTTTTATCATATTAAAAATTAAATTTTTGAATATTTTAAAATTTTAAATATATTTTTATTATACATACATAAAACTATTTTATGAATTTAATAGATTTTTATTATAGGTAAAAAAATATTTTATAAATTATAATATTAAATTAATTAGATTAATCACTAAAAAAATGCAAATTAATGACGGAATTAGTGACGGCAGCGGAAATTTCAAGAATTAGTAACGGATAAATGACTGAAAAACGTCGGTCACTAATTGGTGACAGAACAGTCCATCACTAATTGGTCACTAATATTTTTTTGTGACAAGTTTTTGTTGACTGACCCGTCAATAATTTATATATCACTAAATCTGTCTTGTGCATAAATTTAGTTGATTAGTGATGGATAATTCCGTCACTAAATTGAGAGTTTTTTTGTAGTGAATCTCATCAATTAATAATAAGTACTCCGTTCGTCTGCCAATAGGAGTCCCGTTTCAATTCAGCAAGAGTTATAAGAAATATGAAGGGAAGTAAGTGGAAATAAAGTAGTGGAATAGGAAACTTATTTTTATATGTTTGTTTTATAATAAAATATGTGTGAAATGAGTCAGTTGAATGTGAAATTTATGAGAAAATAGACGATTCTACCATGTATAATAAAACTGAATAGGGACTCCTAATGACCGACGAACTAAGATTGTAGATCGGGACTCTCCTAATGAGGGTGGGGGTGGGGGGTAATTAATTTGGTCAATTTGACCGTAAAAGTTAAGAGCATCCACATCCGTGCTCTTGCCAACGAGCACAGATGTGGGCCCGGACCCACTTTTACTCTATGCTCTTAGGCAAGAGCACAACACCCACATCCGTGCTATTCCGCAAGGACAAGCTCAATGGTCCCACCATTCTATTATTCAATTTAAAAAAAAACATTTCCACAATATTAAAATGCATTAAAAATAACCGGAATAATATTACAAATTATAAAAAAATTAAAAGTTGCATAATTAAAATCCTAAAAATTAAAATTTTCATAATTAAAGTCTTAAAAATTAAAAATTACATCATTTAAATCCTAAAAATTAAAAATTATAATTAAATTCATAAAATTAAAAGAACCCACTACTCGTGGCCGAATTTCGCCCAAATGTGTTTGATTAGGTCTTCTTGTAGCTCAACGTGGGTTCGGGTATCGCGCATTGTGTGCCTTGTTTCGATCCTCTCACCCAACGTCGTATGCACACCTCGGCGTGGGGGAGACCTCGCGGTTGAGCTTCTGGCTTCATCCTCGTCGTAAAAGCTAGCCGCCCTCGGTCCTTCGTCGGCTATAATCATGTTGTGCAAGATAATACACGTGTACATGATGTCGTTGATATTTTTCACGTACCACAGTCGAGACGGGGCCTTCACAATGTTGAATCGGGCTTGAAGGACCCCAAAAGCTCTTTCGACGTCTTTACGAGCGGACTCTTGACGATGTGCAAAAAGAACCCATCTGGGGTCTTGCGGGTTGCTAAGTGTCTTCACGAAAGTCGACCACCTTGGGTAGATACCATCGGCGAGATAGTAACCCATGTGGTATGTATTTCCGTTGACGGTGTAGTCGATCGTCGGTGCTACACCATTCAACACATCATTGAAGAGTGGTGAAGAATAGAGCACGTTCAAGTCATTGTTGGATCCCGCAACACCGAAATATGCATGCCAAATCCATAGGCGGTAGTCGGCGACCGCTTCAAGGATAAGTGTTGGGCCGCCGCTTTTGTGGCCGCTTAAGTGCTGCCCCCTCCAAGCAGTCGGACAGTTCTTCCACCTCCAATGCATGCAGTCAATGCTGCCAAGCATACCGGGAAAACCATGGACTATTTTGTGAAGACGAAGCAACTGTTGGCAATCATCGGTGGTGGGTGCCCGAAGGAATTCATCCCCGGAAGTTGAACGAATGCCCTCGCAAAAATTTTTAAGGCAAAGGATTCCAGTGGACTCACCGACATGGAAGAGGTCAGCCGTTTACCCAGTAGCAAGTTGTCGGATGGAACACATACACTTCTGCAACGCCGAGAGACTTTGCCGACCGACTGCGTTTGTACTTCTTTGAACGTATTCAACACGGGCGGACAATGTGTTGACAATACGTAGGGGTGTGCATTCGGGTTTCGGTTTGGTTTTTTGTCAAAACCGAACCAAAATCGAAAAACCGAATTTAGTTCAAAATCCAAACCGAACCGAACCCGAAAAACCGAAAAACTGAAAACCGAACTTAAAAAACCAAAAAACCCGAACAAAACCAAAAAAACCGAAAAACCCGAAAAAATAAATATAATATTAATATATATATGTGTGTGTAATTTATTTTATTTTATATATACTAATAGAATATTTATATATAATATAAAATTAATAATACATATAATATATATAATATAGTAGAATTTATTAAAAGAATATACTATATATTATATATAATATAATATATTAAATTAATAGAATATATATATAATTCGGTTATTCGGTTTTTTGGTTTTTTTCTTCGTCCGAAGCGAACCGAACCGAACCGAACCGAAAAACTGAAATTTTTGTATTTTCAAAATCGAACTGAACTGAAAACCGAAATAACCGAACCGAATTTCAAAATTTCGGTTTGGTTCGGTTCGGATATTCAGTTTCTGGTTTTTTTGCCCACCCCTAACAATACGCATAAATAAGCGTTCTGACACGCGAAAACGGCGCCGAAAGTAATCTTCCGGATACCGGGGCTGGTCGGAAAAATAGTTAGCAACGAGCCTTTCGTTGGCTCCCTCCCGGTCACGAAGGATGTATCGGCGAGTTGATCTAGTTGGTTGAGGAGGAGGGGTGGGGGTATTCGCTGCGACATAGGCTTCATAGGCGGCACGATATTGTTCATAGTATTCTTGTTCTTCGCGCTCCGCTTCCGCAATGAGATGGGTGAAATCCATTTGAGAGTTTGAGTGAGAGAGGAAGATGTAGATATAAGTTGTATGAAAAAATATGAATGAGAGATGATTTGATATGAAAAATGGATGATGAATGTGTGTATTTATAGATGATTTTGGGGATAATAAAAATTTTAAAAAATAAAAAAAAAAGTAAAAAAAGGGCCAGATTTTTGGGATTTTGAAAATATATATTTTTAATTTTTTGGTATTATTTTCTATTTGTTTTTTAGAAAAAAATTGAATTTCCAACGGAAATGTCGTTGGCCAATCAGAACGCGCTACGTCAGCTGCTCGCTGGCACGGACGTGCTCGATGCATTGAGCAGGGCCGCGCCAACGGCAAGAGCGCAGCGGCGGACAGCGATGCCGTGCCGTTGGCACGGACGGACAGCGTCTTGTTCACCGCTGCCGATGCTCTAACGGAAATGTTAAATTTTGGACTAAACATATTATTTGGAATCAAAGTTAACAACTTAATATATATAGAAAAAAGTTTTTTAGGACAAAGATAAGAGATCAAATTTAAATTTTAGTCTTAAATTTTATAATACAATATACATGTACTAAATTGTTATTTTGTACAATGATGTCACCCTATAAAGATCACATTAGAATATACTCTCTCCGTCTCATAATAAGAGTTACACTTTATTATTTTAGCTCGTCTCATAATAAGAGTCACACTTCATTTTTACTATAAATAGTAAGTAAGTCTCACATAACTCAATTCACTCACATTTTATTTTATAACCAATATTAAAAAGTGAGTCACATATTTCATTAAGTTTTTCAACCCACTATTTTTTATATTTCTTAAACTAGTACCCATAATAAAAGTGGGTCTTATTATGGTACAGATGAAGTAACATATGTACAAACTTAATAGCAGTTGTATATTATGGACCGCAATGCAGAGTTAATTAAATAGACCTCATCCAACTTTTTTTTTCTTTTAGAGCCAGGAAACATCTTATGATTCGTACATGAATTTCCAGTTCCACCTATACAAAAGCGGAATAATCACCACATTAATTACTTTAGTTATGGAACTAAAAGGCAAGGAAAAATTAAAAATACTAGTTATGATAGATGCGTTAGGTTAAGATCCCCCATTCTTTATCAAAAAAGATAAAATAAAGAGAGAGAAAGATAAAATCTATCACTGATTCGTAAGGGCAAAAGGGGATGGGATTTGGCAAATAGCAAGTCCACTTGGACGGTATATTACTTGGATTTTCTAATTTGATACTAGTAAATTCCAATAGTTTTAGAAATCATTAGAACTTGTGGTGGGATTATCAATAACCTATGGAATTTCAACAACAATTAAGAGCTAATTACTGATTCGTTCGGCAGATTTCAGAATCCTATGCTTGGTTAGAGATAAGCTAATTATACTTATGAGAAGCATTACATAATTAATCACCTGCAATAGTAGTAAAAAGTGGTGTTGATCGGGACTGATTAAATATTTTTGGGACCCACTGAATTGTCCCAACGTAATAAATCATGGTGTGACTGTGAATAATCCAAATTGGCTGATATTAATGGACCCTAACATGAGACAAAAGAGTTAATTGCAATTAAGAAAATTGGCTTAAATGGGCCATGCATTTTAATTTGTATATCGATCGAGGAGATATTTGCTAAATGATCAAAAGTTGAATCAAATTAGAATATCAAATTTGTAAGTCATACATTTTGACATGCCGAATTACAATTAACATTGTTGTTTTTTTCATATGGTACTTTTCAAGATCGAAAGAGCTAGGTTTGTATTTTGGAAAACATTTTCTGTAATATTATTTTTCAATTGTTGTGTTATGTAAATGAATATGCAAAGAGTGGGGTGGTGAGCATCGTCGTCGTCACGCATGGGGAATTTCGTAACATCACTAATGAAAATTAGCTTATGTCACAAAAATATTTTATTGAGTTTAAGCATAATCAATTACAAAAATGATACTATTGCTATATGTTGGTGTGTCGTGTGATGAGGCCTACTGCCTAACCCTAGCTCTAGGACACCGATGAGTTTATATTCTACACACCCATAATTGTAGATTAAATAATTCAAGGTTGTACATTAATGCCTAGATATACAAAAATCTTACCTAGCTACACTTGAAAATTCAGGCACTTTGAACCATAGTGGAGTACATGTATTCAATCACAAATGCATGAACTCATAAATCATCACAATGTACTTAATAATTAATTCACTTATCATTTTGCAAATTTAGGCTTTAACCCTGGAATTCAGGTTTTAGATGAGGTTCGAATATTTGGATTTAACAATAGTACAACATAATATTAAAATCTCATCTTATTTGGAAGCCGAAAGTGGGACGATGAATCTTCACAATGTTTCATCTTAATTCCAATCTCATCTTATTTTTGTGCATTCCTTCCACCCATAATTAAGTGTGGTCTTTAATTATATGCCCCTTATATTTTAAACTCCATTTCTACTCAAAATATAACAAAAGTTCAACTTATCATGGCCCAATACCATTAAAATCATTGATTAGAGATATCCCTTTTCAACTATTTTTTAGTACTAATTAAAATACACTTGTTAGTAATTTGTTAAAACAACATATTATTATCACGATTCACGGTAGAATATTTCATTTAATTAATAAATATGCATTAGGTTAGGCATTAGCATACTTGAAAGTTTTGAATAAATTAAATATCACTATAATTAGCTTGGAGAATTAATGATGAGATAAGCACACTAAGCTAGCTAGTGAGAATATCACTGCAGACTGCAGCTTACTTAACTAGAGATAATGATTTAGAGATAATGATGGTGATGTGGTTGCACTAGTTTTCTTGGAAAATAAAATTAATAGCGACTGTTTCCTCTATTAAAACGTCCTGTAATCAGAAGTGGTTTAAAATAAGTTTTTTGGTGTAGGAACAACACCAAATATTGGTGTGTATTTAAATTTGAGGCATATACTAAAAACTAAAAAAATGATTTGATAAAAATAATTGAAGTAAATTTACTTTTTGATACGACATATCACATATACTTTAAAAATAAGTTTGAGTTTGACTTTAAGTTTGATATAAATAATTGAATCTAGTCCTATTCAGCACATTATAGGTACCAGAATTTGCATAGTTTATATAGTCCGAGTATTATCGATCGAAACAATAAATAAATATAGGATTTTAAAAAATAAAAAAACAAATTATATTTGATTATTAAGTCATTATTTTATTTTAAAATTTATTTATCGAGATGAGTAGAATTATTAGGGCACCCGGAACGCGTCTCGTCCCTCCGAGACGAGACGGGCGTGGGACGCGTTGCAGCGTCCCGTCTCGTCCCCAGCCCGCCGAGACGCCCGTCCCTCTGAGACGGCGCGCGAGCTGTCTCGCCACGCGCGCGCACTCCGGCGCCATGCATGACGCCCACTCGCCGACCGCGAGTGGGCTTCGTCACGCTGACGCAATAAATCATTTTAAAAAAAATTGAATTTAATAAAAAAAATTAAAAAATTATAAACGGTCATACGGCCCGTTCAACGGTCATTTTCCTTTTTTTTTTTATTTTTTTACTCTGTAAATACTCATATTTCATCCTCATTACACACAAACACACATCTATTCTTCTCAAATTACCTCCATTTCCTCTCCAATTTTCATCTCAAAGCATCTCTTTTATTCTTCTACCAAAGTTAATACATTCATGGATCTATTTGAGCAAATGCGTTGAATAATGGAAGAATCACTTGAAGAAGATCGACGTAGGGAGGCGGAGGAAGCCGCGCCGCCCTAAAGACGATCCCGGACTTACATCCATCGTAACCGGGAGGAAGCCGCCACAAGGTTAGTACGCGACTACTTCTGTGATAACTCGGTATGGGGAGATACCTACTTCCATCGCCGTTTCCGCATGCGGTGACCGCTATTTCTCCATATCGCAAATACATTGGCAGCCCGAGAAGAGTTCTTCCAAGAAGGGTTCGATGTCGTTGGCCGTCCCAGCCACACGACGCTGCAGAAATGTACTGCAGCAATCCGTCAGCTTGCGACTGGACAAACGACGGATTTGTTCGACTAATACCTCCACATTGGAGAAAGCACTGGAAGAATGTGCTTGATGCAATTCTGCAAAGGCGTCCGTGTAGCCTTCACCGGCGAATTTCTCCGGAAGCCAAGCACGACAGATTGTCAGTTTCTGCTCCACCTTCACGAAGAAGTGCACGGATTCCCCGGGATGCTTGACAGCGTCAATTGCATGCATTGGCAATGGAAGAATTGCCCTGTGGCGTGGAGGGGGTCACACACGAGCGGCCACAAAGGCACCCACCCCACCGTTATACTCGAGGCCGTTGCCGACTACCGGCTATGGATTTGACATGTGTACTTCGGGGTCCCCGGATCGAACAACGACGTCAACGTGCTCAACCAATCTGACCTCCAAAAAAGGTGGAACTTATGATATTGAACGAACATATATTTCAAATTTGGCCCAATTATTTTTTTGCTAGGTATAAAAGCATGAGAATTACTCAGTCTTGTACAATAGTTGGGCCAACTTTGAAATCTATCGATGAGCTACACTTTTTTTAGAAGTAACTTCTTTGTATTTCTAAGAAATTTACAGTTAAAAGTTGCACAAAATAGATGGACGAAGCCCTAAAAATACATATACAGTTGTTAACTATACATACAGCACTCATATATTCTTGTGCTATTGCTTTCCTTTACCCCAACTCATAAGTGCAAGAAAAAGAGCTATAGAATATGGTCTTCCCTTCCAACGGATTCCTTGATGCTCTCTCCAGCCTTCTCACAGAGAATGCCCTCCTCCTCTGCGTCGAAGCTCGAATGCACGCTGTACACCACGTACACGAGCACCGTGAGGCCCGAGAAGAACCCGAAGCGGAGATAGGATCCCCTGTTCAGAGCACCCAACAAGAATATGTTGAGAAAGATCGATATGGAGGGTATCCACGGCATGAACGGGACCCCCCAGTTCTCCGGCTTCCGGGCCTGAGGAACCATGAAGAGGAACACCTGCAGGAGAGCAATGGCCGCAGCCACACAAGCTGCGAGCATCACGGCCTTGGGCTTGCCGGATGGCGCGAAGCGCCAGAGCAGAGTGAACATGACGCAAGTGAGCGAGAAGCAGAACAAGAAGGACAGGGTCGGCCATGGATTCGTCGTCCCTACGGCCACATAGCGCCGGTATATCACTGCATTCGCCACCATGTAGAACACGAAGAGAGTCCCGATGGATACCAAATCCAGCAGGATATCTAGATCAGTAAACAGAGCGATGGCTGCTGTCAAGATCCCTGTTGGTCAAAACATCAGCAGCCAAAGCAGTCAATCAACTTGCAAGAGGGGTCATTTTCATTATCTAGCAAGAATCTGAGCTTAAAAAAATCTTGAAAAAGTCAAGTGGCGATTGTGAGTTCAACAGGAATAGATTCTAATTCAGGGCATTGAATTCGCTATATCTAGAACCATCCTAAAATGGCCTGAGATATAGAATCAAGAATCGTTTGAATTTCATAGAAGAAAGTAGTCAAAAAAGGCACGGGATAGTTTCTCAATCTCACGATATAATGATCATATCTATCAGTTGGATCATCTTGTCAGTGTCAGCAAATACCCAAAGCAATAGTTTCATCCACTTGAACCAAAGTGTTCATTAATTGAAAAGTTATGCGGTTGTCAACGTTTTTACCATGAACACCAAAAAATGGCGTTTACTTTGCTAGTACTAGTTTTCATAAAAAAATTCAGCTTCAAAATTTCATAATTCAACGTCAAAGATAGGCCCCGCAGGCGCAGCTACAAGGGAAAAACAGTTTTTTTGGCGGCATCAAACTCAAGTGGGCCCGGCCCGGCCCTATTTCACAACAACCATACTTGAAATGATAGAACAAAAACAAGCAAATATAATTCTTTACACTGCACATACTAAATTAGGAGGGCCTCCAAATCTTGGAAAAACGACCAAAATCTTGACCGAAAAAGAAAAATTTCAATATTTCCGTCTCAATCACACATCAACGCTAACATGATGACCACCTGGAATCTAAAACATTTTATCCACAGACCACAAGCATTACCGGTGGGGCAGCGAGATAAGTGGTAGTCCTACTAAATTAAATACAGTACATTTCCATTTCCAAGGATGTAGTGATAAAAGATGAAGAGAGAGAAAGTACCGAGGAAGGAGGAGGCGTTGACAGGAGTAGAGGTGGAGGGGTGGACCTGAGCGAACCAAGTGGGGACCACGCAAGACCGTCCGATGACGCACATGTAGCGAGCCTGACCCAGCATCGCCACCAACAATGACGTCACGATCCCGAAACTGGCCCCCACACCGATCACATTGGACACCCACTTCCCCCCCGACGGTCCCTCCGAAAACGCCCCCGAAAACGGCGCATCCGCCTCAATCATGTCGTAAGGGAGGAGGGCCGACACCGACGCCGCCATCAAGCAGTAGAGAGCGCTCACCATCACCACCGACCCCGTCACTCCGATCGGGATGTTCTTCTCCGGATTCTCCACCTCCTCCGCCATCGTCGAAACGGCGTCGTATCCGATGTAGCTCACGTACACCACCGCCGCCCCGTTGAACACCCCCGTCGCCCCGAAGGGGAAGAATCCGCCTGCATTTTCTGGATACCCCGCCTCCGTGAAGTTCACCAGCTTCCCTCTCCAGAATCCCGCCGCTATCACGAAGGCTATGAACAGAATGTGCAGCGCCGTCAGCGACATATTCACCCACGAACTCTCCTTCGTGCTGCAATTCGAAAACCGAATTAGTAGATTGAAGCATATTCAATTGATAATCAGAAATTCATAATGTGTAATACCTGTAACAGATTATGAATGTGATGAGCAGCACGACGACGACGGCGATGAGGTCGATCTCGTTGTAGCCCTTGGGGAGGGCGTGTGCGGTGAACCGGAGCGGAGCGGTGGCGGGGAGGCCGAGGGCGGTGCCGAGGTAGGAGGTGAAGCCACGCGCGACGGCGGCGTTGGAGAGGACGTAGTCGACGATGAGGTTGGCGCCGGTGAGGAAGGCGGGGAACTCGCCGAAGGTGACGCGGATGTAGCTGAAGGAGCCGCCGGCGACGGGCATGTCGACGGCGAACTCGGTGTAGCAGAAGGCGGAGAGGAGGGCGCAGAGGCCGGCAATGGCGTAGGAGAGGACGACGGCGGGACCGGCGCAGGTGCGGCTGGCGCGGCCGGTGGTGACGAAGACGCCGGCGCCGACCATGCCGCCGACGCCGAAGCCGATGAGGTCGTGCCAGGTGAGGGATCGCTTCATTTCGGAGCCGGAGCGGGCGCGGACGCGGTTGGTCTCCTCTAAGGAGGTTGAGACGGAGCAGGCGCGGCGGCGGAGGCGGTGCGGGGTGTCGGAGAGTGCGTGGAGGTAGGATTTGAAGCTGGAAAAGGAGTGAGGACGGCTGCCCATTCTCTTTCCTCTTCTCTCTCTGTCTAATCACCTCACTTGGTTATTTGTGTTTGAGAACGTCTGTGTGTGTGTGTGTGTGTGTATAGAAATTGGACACGGAGACAATTGGCAAGTTGGTTAACAACAATTCACTTTCAGTTTCTTTTCTTCATAGATTTCAATTCATCAATTTTTTTTTCCTTTTCGTATAAAATATTTCATAAAGTTATCATGAAATTTATATGATATCGTATTTTATTAGCTGTTAGAATGCTTGGAATGGAACTCAAAAAGGAGCTTTCCAATTAAATTTATACTACTACTTAGCTTTCGTCTCATATGATAGATCAATTAAATTCTTAGGAAAACTGAAAAATTTGGTGGTATTTGATGCTATTTTGAAAATAAGCAAGAAATATTTATACCGTTCATATTATTTATAATTGTTCCACAATTTTATCATGGTGCATGCGAATATAAAATGAGTAATGATAAACCACCAAATCTTGTAAAACCAAAATATGATTATATTAATAATTTTGATGTATTAATTATATATTAAAATAATAAATATAGTTAGTTGACAAGCTAAAAAGACTTTATTAGTCTTAGGCCACATTTTACCATTTTTTTATTTTTATATTTGAATTGTCTCTCTGTATCTTTCCAAATTTGAATTAAAGTAGACATTAATTACATTTTATGGTTCTAAAAAAAGTAAAATATTATACACAAATAATTGATATATGACCATAATATTATGCACATTCCATATACTATATATGTGTCCATATATTTTAATTACATGCATAAATAAACTAGTTTTTTCTCAAATAATCAGGTCGTACAAAATTTGGTCACATTGATTTACTTATATAAAATTGTTATTATGCTAGTACACGTGTATTAATTTGATGATATAGTTCACCGGGTGATGTGATGCTTACTTGATATTAATCAACTAACTTATAAAATCACGTGTCGATACTAAGAAATGTGTTATTATAGCTGAAATGAAGGAGTATTACTTATTTTAACTCAAAGCTTTGTTGAATTTTCAGGTTTAATATTTTAAAAGTATCCATCAAAGTAAATTAGTGTGATTAATGCTCGTTTTAATTTAGTAATACCAACCGAATTTTAGAATCTATGGAGTATACAGAGAGAATGGATCAAATTAACAGTAATAGTACTATTTTACATCAAAATTATTATACTTTATCCGTCCTTCAAATATTGTCCCACTTCAACCGGCAGAGTTTTAAGAAATGTAATGAAAAGTGAGTTGAAAAAGTTAGTGGAATGTGAGTCCTACTTTTATATATTAGTTTTATAATAAAATGTGAGTAGAAATGAGTTAGTGGAATATATGGTCCAGTACAAAAAATGATAAAAAAGTGAAATGAGATAAATTTTTGTGGGATAAGCGGAAATGGAAAAATGGGATAAACTTTCAGGGACGGAGGGAGTAATTATTATAGTGCACCTCACTTAATAAGTTTAATAGTGCAAACACATATCTTAGCGAGATCTATCAGACATATTTCCAAATTAAACTTGGCATAGCCACTGCATCTTCATGACTCACGTTGCATGTTTTTGCAACATCTATGGCCAAAACCTGGGAAGAAACAATCAGCTCTAAAGTACTAAGTATAATGTCACATGGATCTATTACTTCTTTATAAGTAGCTTTTGGTCTTGCACATATTGTCTCACGAACCAAATCAACACAATGCTTTGGCAAGTTTTTTTACTAAAGTTCTGAAAGAGTATATGAGTTCGATGCATCTAATATTGTTGCATGTATTATAAGAAATGTCACCATCTTGGTCATGGATTTGAACTCCATTTCAAAGTATTTATACTGGAAAGCATTTTTCGTTTTATTTCAAATTAAATTATTGTTTTGTATATTGTAAAACTCTATCTCCTATTTATGAGAATAACACTAATAGGGCTCGTTACAAGCATGGTATTATAGGGGTTTATTTCACTAATGGAGGTGATAATGTGCGAAAAAATGTAAATTTGAGTGTGCAGAGGCTAAAAAGTATTGAAGAAGCAGACTGCAGGAACAACTTGTAAAAGGAGCGAGAAATGGCCAAATCTGAACACAGGCTGATCAGTTCCGGACAAGCAATGGAGCCTACCCAACCAGCGAGTTGATCAAGTGAAGATTAACTCACGAGATAATGAGTCATAAGAGAGAGAAGAAGAAACCACCTCAGGGGCATTAATGTCAAGACATGATGAGCTTAACCTAGGGATTTGAGACAAGGCCATCCTATAAATAGTAGAGAGAAGACACACAGGAAGAGTTTGGCAAGGGGGAGTCCAGTATCATCTTAGTCACTGCATAGTCCACATTTACACTTTAAGCATGGAGCACGGGAGCTAGGAATCTTGGGAGCCTCGTTCTACGTCAACTTTCTTCTCTTCTTTCTCGTCAAGGAAGAAGAGATTCAAATCTGCCAGAGAAGCCTTCATAGTTTGTTTTTCTTAAAAGCCCCGAGGGGTCAAACAGTTGTCATTCAGTTTTAGTTTTTTTTATTTTCCGGATTTCAGTTGTTCTTTCTGTTTTCTCTTAGCTGCTACTCCAGTACCTTTGTTGTTGATCAATCTGTTTGTTCGGTTGTTCAGAGATCGTTTATGCAATGGAGTTTTCAGTGCAAGCTGTTTTGAATATGATGTTTTATGTTCTCTTTTTCTTGTTAGTTTAGTTCTGTTCCGATTTTGAAGTGAGTTCTGCGATTTATGGTTAGATATGATGTTTTGGATGGAGTATGCGAAGCATGTCTGTTGGAATTTGGTGATTTTTGGATTAGATCTAGCTGAGATTGCCTTTGTTGCTCTGTTTTCGAATTCTCATAGTTAGATCTAAGTTTTTGATCGTCAACTTGCATGAAATTAGGATAGACCTTCAGATCTGTTTTCTCTTTCGCTAAATCACATGGATCCGTGTTTTGATTTGTTGTTTCTTGCTTTGATGCCATATGCTTTGTTTCCATCTGCCATGTGTGTTTGATTTGTTGCTCAGCAAAGAAGAAGGTCATAGTTAGTTAGAACTGCAGTCTCTGTCACCTTTTCGTTTTTGCAGCTTTGGTAGTGCACAAGTTTTCTTGCAGTGCTCCCCGTTAGTTTTATGCTTGCATGTGTTTCTATCTGAGTTGATCAGTTTAAAGATATGTTGTTTTCATATTGCTAGTCTAGTTGATCATGTAAGTTTACGACTTGAGTGATCTTAGTCTTAGTTAACCCACTTTAGTTAAGCGTGGCAACAACCAACCCCCGCATGTCTCATTCACAACTCAACCCGCCTCTGTCCCTGTGGGATTCGACCATTACTTCCCTTTACTAGTCTATAGTATTGTGGGTTAAGGTATTGAAGGGCCTAAGTCTCTCTGTTTGCATAACCAACGACCGGATAGTTTCCTACTTGATCCATTCATCGTCTGACTTGATCAGTTGCATAACTTGCATGTTTTTAATATGTCTTGCAAACCAGAGTACTAAGGAGAATAGAACCTTTCAGACACTCCCACCGCAGAGTACTGAGGAGAATACAACCTTTCAAACACTCCCACTGTTTCCAAATAGTATGAACTAATTAAAGCATAGTTTGTTAATTTGTTGATATTGTCAAAGTTGAATGACGATAATATCACAGGAAGTGGACCTATCTTTTCTGTCTCTAGGTTGTCTGAATTCAATATAGTTTATCTCTTGATCAATGATTAAATTATCAAACTAACGGCATGCAAATGGGCTGCTGGACCTTCAGTGATAATATAATATAGTAGTTTCAATTAGGAATTCTTGTATTCATCTAATGAGCGCAGCGGAAATTGCAGACACGAATAACAGAACTAGATTCATAATTATATTGTAAGTTGAGCACGTAATACACAACGGAACTAAATCTTACTTGTTGTGTTGTTTTCTTCTACGATTGAATCCTGCAAGTTGAATCCACTACTATCGAGGTCCACGTGCAATCCAATCCGATACAGGAACTATCCCGGTACAATTGCTCCGTAGAAGAATGCTAGGAATTCTCTCTACAAAGCTTTACGTATTTTCTCTCTAATGTTACTCTATTTCTCTTCTCCCACAATGGTGAATAAATAACCATTATATAGATGGTGAGTCACTAGGGTTCCATGATTATTGGGCTTATGGACTATTATAATTGTAGCCCAACTATAATTATTTAATCCATATTAATCTAATCTAGCACATATCCTTTCAATCTCTCACTTAGACTAGCATTAGATATAATACGCAGTTCCAACTTTGTACCCTTGAGCGGATCAAAATACACTTATAGTGTGACCCTTTAGGCCCTCATTATCGACGACAATCTAATCGAAGTCTGCACAAAACTCCTAGACTGCGTTGGCAGCGTAGCTCGATATATGAAGGACGTTTACGTGAATTCGGTAAATAAGCCTTTACACAAAGTTTATAGTAATATCCTTTCATTCACGAACCACCAGATTGAGCCTAAGATTTGTTATGTGTCATCCAAATAACTCAATCACTTTATCTCTTCTTTATTACATGACCCATTTGATTATATTCATTTACTTTAATCGAATATATCTTTGCATTGGCCAATGACTTAGTGGTCAAGTAATATAGAGAATTTTAGTGTTCTCTCGAATTCTTATCAAAGAATGAATTTCATTCTTGGCCCAACTACCATTTCCATTTATCTTATGATATACCCAACACAAGTGCGTGTCTTAATCCTCTGAGGGGAGGCAAAGCGTTGTACAAGGTCAAAGCACACCACTCAACAAACAAAATGTGTAATGACCTCAGATCCAAGGACTATTACATACTTCATGTACTAATAAACTGTAGACACTCAACAAAACAGTTTAATAATATGGTATATCAATACTCTCCAAAGTATACCATGTGTCCATCACGAGTATCTAATATCTCATAGTTGTGAGAACAACTACATTCTCGAAGAATGTGATGCAAACCTCATGCTAACCTATAACATATCATCAGTATCTCATTCTTGATGATCATTGGTTAGGGCTATTTTAGAATTATAATATATAATTAATGTCTCACACCATTAACGACAATCATAATTCAAGGGAACCAATATTTAGAATAAATACAAACATTTCAAATAATTATTCCAATAAGTGCACAAAACCCATAGGAAATAAAATTTTCATATAATGTGATCAAGTAATATTGTCTCAACACAAAATATTTCTAAGACATATAAAACTGTAACTCCCATTGATTCAAAGCCATCTACCAACATGCTTAACACCTAAGCTCTCAAAGTGCTTGTTGTGTTTTACTATACATAACGGTTTGGTGAAGGGATCAGCCAAATTATCATCAGTGGGTACTCTTTCTAATTTTATGCCGCCTCTTTCAATTATTTCTCTGATCAGATGATATCTTCTGAGAACATGCTTGTTTCTGTTCGTAGCTCTGGGTTCTTTTACTTGCGCAACAGCACCAGTGTTGTCACAGTACAAAGGTAGTGCACTGCTGGCACTCAGAATGACACCCAGTTCTTTAACGAACTCTAACAAAGCAACAACTTCTTTGGCAGCTTCAGATGCAGCAATATACTCGGCTTCGGTGGTGGAATCGGCAGTTGTACTTTGTTTGGAACTATTCCAACTCACTGCTCCACCATTGAGAACAAAAACATATCCACACTGAGACTTATAGTCGTCATGGTCTGTTTGGAAACTAGCATCAGTGTACCCAGTAACTGATAACTCTGGTTGTCCACCATAGACTAAGAAATTTTCTCTAGTCCTTCTAAGGTACTTAAGAATAGTCTTAACAACTTTCCAATGTTCTTCACCGGGATTTTGCTGAAATCTGTCTGTCATGCTAAGCGCATAGGCCACATCTGGCCTACTAGAGATCATTGCATACATAATAGATCCTATAGCCGAAGCATACAGGATCATTTTCATGTTGTCTCTTTCTTTGTCCTTAGAAGGACAATCCTTCTTCGATAATACAATGCCATGTCCCATAGGAAGAAAATCTTTCTTAGAATTCTCCATTGAGAAGCGCCTTAGCAACTTGTCTATGTAAGTGGATTGTGATAATCCTAACATCCTATTTCGTCTATCTCGATAGATCTTAATTCCAAGGATATATGAAGCATCACCTAGATCCTTCATCATAAAGGAATTAGACAACCACTCTTTCACGGATTGCATCATGGAACGATCGCTTCCTATAATCAAGATGTCATCAACATATATGATGAGGAAGACAACGTTACCATTCTCGCGTTTACTATAAACACATGGGTCCTCTTTGCTTCTGACAAAACCAAACGATTTGATTGTTCTATCAAAACAAATATTCCAACTCCTCGAAGCTTGCTTAAGTCCATAGATGAACTTCTTTAGCTTGCACACTGCATTTGGCCTTTCTTTCGATACAAAACCTTCAGGCTGTGTCATATAGACATCACCTTCTAATTCTCCATTGAGAAATGCGGTTTTGACATCCATTTGCCAAATGTCAAAATTATAGTATGCAGCAATTGCAAATAGTATCCTAATGGACTTGATCTTAGCAACTGACGAAAAGGTTTCATCATAGTCAATGCCTTCGCGCTGACTATAACCCTTTGCCACTAACCTAGCCTTGTAGGTTTGTACTTTGCCATCTGCATCTCTCTTCTTTTTGAAGATCCATTTGCAACCTATGAGGTAAAACCCATCTGGCAAGTCAACTAGTTCCCAGACTAAGTTGAAGTACATCGAGTCCATTTCAGATATCAAGGCTTCAAGCCACTTCTCTCGATCGGCGTCTGACACCGCCTCGGTATAGGTCTTAAGCTCATCGTCATCTAAATCAACTTCATCATCTTGGTTCTCAACCATTAGATTTAGTCTCTCAGGTGGACGACGAATCCTCCTAGGCCTATTGAGTTGGTTTTCTTCTGGCTCGAGCTGTTCATTCTGAATGTGAGTAGGTTCAGGAATATCACTATGATCTTCTTGAGGTAGAGGTGATGCAACTATTGTATCATCTTGTCTTTGATGCATCTCATTGTCTTGAGGAGGTTCTTCGAGAGTCCATCTAAGGTCTCCTCTAATAGTAATTTCCCCTCCCAATAGATCATCAAAAACTCTCACTGAGTTATTGTTCAAACCATTTTTCAATACCTCATTCTCAGTGTTATCTTGTGGTTCTTGAATTTCCTTAAGACCTACAATGTTGTGACTGTGTTCCTTTAAGACATAATTGTTTTCAAGAAACTTCACATTCCTAGAGATTATCACCTTGTGATCTCCAGGCAAGTAGAATTCATATCCTCTAGTTTGTTTAGGATATCCCACAAAGTAACACTTCTCACTTTTAGATTCTAACTTATCAGTCATTTGTTTCTTAACAAAAGCTAGACAACCTCAGGTCCGCATATAGTTAAGACAAAGCTTTTTGCCATACCACAATTATATGGTGTTTTCTCAACTGATTTAGATGGAACTCTATTCAGAATGTAAATAGCAGTCAATAAAGCATGACCCCAGAGAAATAAAGGAAGACTAGCTAAACTCATCATGGATCGAACCATATCTAATAATGTTCGGTTTCTTCTTTCAGATACTCCATTCATTTGTGGTGTACCAGGAGGTGTCCAGTCTGACTGAATTCCATGCGATTTCAAGTAATCAAGAAATTCTCGGCTCAAGTATTCCCCTCCTCGATCTGATCGAAGAGTTTTGATACTTTTCCCAAGTTGTTTCTCAACTTCACACTTAAACTCTTTAAATTTCTCAAATGCCTCAGATTTGTGTATCATAAGATACGCATATCCACACCTTGTCAAATCATCAGTGAAAGTAATGAAGTACGAATAACCACCTTTTGCTTGAGTTGGAAACGGTCCGCACACATCTGTGTGGATCAACTCTAGCACATCATTAGCACGCACCCCTTTCCCAGAAAGTGGCTTATTAGTCATCTTTCCTTTGAGACAGAATTCACAAGCACCATATGATTCAAAATCAAATGAATTTAGATAGTCTAACTTTCTCAATCTCGCTATCCTTTTTTCATTGATATGACCAAGTCTACAGTGCCAAAGATAAGTAGCATTATCCGTATTACATAGCTTAAGTCTTTTATTTTGCACATTGAGAATATTCCGTTTGCATTCAAGCATATATAATCCATTCTCTAAAGAGGCATTTCCATAAAATAATCCATTATTAGAAAACGAGAATCTGTTGTTTGCAAAATGGAAGGAAAAACCTTCGATGTCCAACATCGGAATGGAAATAATATTCTTTGAAATAACTGGAATAAAATAACAATTATCTATGTCCTGAGGGAAGATCTAATCTATAAGTTCCCACGCGTTCGGCAGCAACTTTTGCTCCATTTCCAACACGTAGGTCTACTTCCTCAAGCCTCACTTTCCTGCTGTCAATTAAACATTGCACATTATTACAAATGTGTGAACCACAAGCGGTATCCAATACCCAGGATTGTGAGTTATTCATAGACATATTTATCTCAATGACAAACATAGCTGAGCTCCCACTCATTGCACCTTGTGCCTTGAGTTTTGGGCAGTTTCTCTGCTACTCCGTGAAATTTGACCTAGTCAATTTGTTTGTTTCCATCATACACTCATAAGATAAATTTGTCATATTATCTGAACCGAAAATAAAATGAAAAGCAAATTATAAAAGCATACAAAGATCACATTCGCATCAGTAATCAAACAAGGGTTTATTGTATTGATTAGCTCCCACTAATTTTAACATATATTATGCCCCCAAACATAAAATACGAATTTATATCAAATATAAATTTTAGTGGTCCAAGATCCAAGTCTATATAGTTGTAGCCTCTGCGAGGGCTGATGACTACAATAATATCACCAAGTAGGCCTCCAAGCCAATTGTAACAACAATTTTACAATTCTTGGTTTATTAATCTAATTAATATGCATCCATAAATCATTTGGTTGCGAGGGCTACTCAAAATCATTTAAGCAAGCCAACCCCATCACACGATGCTAACCATGCATCTATGAATCAGCCTTAACCTTGTGGATTTAGAGTAAACGTGAGGGCGCAAAACTTGTGGTCGAAAAGGCTAGGAGCAGCAAACAATTGTGATGGACGACGCGTTTGTTTCAAAACAGGACTTATATTTTATGGGGAAAAGTGTGATACTAGTTTTGTGAATATAATATCCAATATTAAATTTCAAACAATTACTGGGCGCCGCCTACCCAGACATAGTATAACACAGACTACAAATACTAGGCGTCGCCTACCCACACATAGTATAACACGGACTACACATACTGGGCGCCGCCTACCCAGACAATAAAACAGTCTCTAACTACTATAGTTAAATAAATAAGCATAAATCAAATAGCATGCTTATCACATAGGATATCAAATAATGCGCAATGAATAAAATCAAATTTTATTCTCTAATTGAATGTGGACTTAAAATTTATGTATTAATTCTAAATTAACATAATCACATAATCAATATTAATTCCAAATTAATATTAATAATATATTTATTATTATTAGTATTCAGTAATCGAATTAATGAATTTAAATAATAATCTATACCATAATAATTGTACATGATTAATTCAAAATCAATATTAGATACACAATATTATTATTTAAAATAATATAGATCAATCACAATCTATTAATCTAATTAATATATTAACTCTCTGATCTATATTAATTCTTCTTTAATTTGTACGGAGTAGAAGAAGAAACACGATTAGAATACGCTACGCATAAATAAAAGACCTATCTTCTTCAATCCTTCTCTTGGCCATATACATTCTCTAGTTATTATATTTAATCAAAAAGGTCTCGCATGCAAAAGTAAGTGGTGGAAGCAATTTCCTTTAGTCAATCATGAAAATTCTCGAGGCTATGTCTTGAACCATCCAATCAAACCATTCGAGCAGCCCTTCCTCAGTAAATGCACTACATCAGGGAACACTAACCTCCAATCTGAGCAACAAAGACTCCTATCCAACCTCGTTGAGTCGTTGCTATACTCCTAATCATATGATCTGTTTTGTCTCCACTAATGCAAGTTCGAAACTAACGAGATACATATTCATTCAAAATTATATAATTTTCACAGATCAATTAAAAGAATCAAATCAGAGTTTTGATTTCCAAAATCATCCTCAAATTAATTAGGAAACAAAATTAATTATGAATCAAGCCCCGGGCTCTGATACCACTATTAGGAATTCTTGTATTCATCTAATGAGCGCAGCGGAAATTGCAGACAAGAATAACAGATCTAGATTCATATTTATATTGTAAGTTGAGCACGTAATACACAACGTAACTAAATCTTACTTGTTGTGTTGTTTTCTTTTATGATTGAATCCTGCAAGTTGAATCCACTACTATCGAGGTCCACGTGCAATCCAATCCGATGCAGGAACTATCCAGGTACAATTGCTCCGTAGAAGAATGCTAGGAATTCTCTCTACAAAGCTTTACGTATTTTCTCTCTAATGTTACTCTATTTCTCTTCTCCTACAATGGAGAATAAATAACCATTATATAGATGGTGAGTCACTAGGGTTCCATGATTGTTGGGCTTATGGACTATTATAATTGTAGCACAACTATAATTATTTAATCCATATTAATCTAATCTAGCCCATATCCTTTCAGTATTTATATAGAGCGTCATCAGCAGTTATAATATGACAAGATGATGGATCTATACAAACTAATTAAAGCATAGTTTGTTAATTTGTTGATGTTGTCAAAGTTGAATGACGATAATATCACAGGAAGTGGACCTATCTTTTCTGTCTCTAGGTTGTCTGAATTCAATATAGTTTATCTCTTGATCAATGATTAAATTATCAAACTAACGACATGCAAATGGACTGCTGCACCTTCAATGATAGTATAATACAGTAGTTTAATAGGAACCACAATTAGGAATTCTTGTATTCATCTAATGAGCGCAGCGGAAATTGCAGACAAGAATAACAGATCTAGATTCATAATTATATTGTAAGTTGAGCACGTAATACACAACGGAACTAAATCTTACTTGTTGTGTTGTTTTCTTCTACGATTGAATCCTGCAAGTTGAATCCACTACTATCGAGGTCCACGTGCAATCCAATCCGATGCAGGAACTATCCCGGTCAGTGGCGGAGCCAGAGATTTCATAATGGGGGGTCCAAAATTAAACTTCAAAAAAAATTACATAAATTAAATTATAAGGTTCAAAATGTAAAAGTCAAATGCAATCACATCATAACATTTGTCTTCTATTCTTCATCTTCTGAAACCGCTGCATAATAGTTTCATTGGTAACTTTAACAAACACATCCTTTTCGATGTAAGGAACTAATCAATCATTCAATAGTTGGTCTCCCATGCTATTACGTAGAGAAGTCTTGATGATCTTCATTGCTGAAAAGGCTCTTTCTACTGATGCAGTGGCAACTGGTAAGATCAATGACAACTTAACTAATGAATAAACCATTGGAAAAACTTCATGTTTCCTTGTAGAAACCATCTTTTGAGCAAGACCACTGATTCCTGATATTTGTGAAAACTTTTCATCTATGCGCACATCGAAAATAAAGTTCTCAAGTTGACTTTTAAGCTCGGACAAAGCTACTTCAGAAAATTCAGAAGGATAATACCTTGCAAGACGAAGCAGCTTCTCCAAATCAAATGCAGAAAATAAATCCCTAGGATCAAAACATGACATGCATAAAACTAAGTCTGTATTGACTTCATCAAAACGTTGATTCAACTCTTGAGCTTGCAAGTCAATAACAGAACAAAAGAGCTCAACTCGATAATAGTGGAGATTCTTCATTTTCTCAGAATGAATACGCTAAATTAAGAGGCACGATTCATATATATTTTGCTGAAACCTATCTCTAATATTATATTTATTATAAATTATAATTATTGTGAAATTACTAAAATACCCCTAAGTTTTTTAAGAATTAGTGGGGGGACCATGGGCCCCCCTGGCCCCACCCTCCCTCCGCCCCTGATCCCGGTACAATTGCTCCGTAGAAGAATGCTAGGAATTCTCTCTACAAAGCTTTATGTATTTTCTCTTTAATGTTACTCTATTTCTCTTCTCCCATAATGGAGAATAAATAACCATTATATAGATGGTGAGTCACTAGGGTTCCATGATTATTGGGCTTATGGACTATTATAATTATAGCCCAACTATAATTATTTAATCTATATTAATCTAATTTAGCTCATATCCTTTCAGTATTTATATAGAGCGTCGTGAGCAGTTATAATATGACAAGATGATGGATCTGTACAAACTTATTAAAGCATAGTTTGTTAATTTGTTGATGTTGTCAAAGTTGAATGACGATAATATCACAGGAAGTGGACCTATCTTTTCTGTCTCTAGGTTGTCTGAATTCAATATAGTTTATCTCTTGATCAATGATTAAATTATCAAACTAACGACATGCAAATGGGCTGTTGCACCTTTAGTGATAGTATAATACAGTAGTTTAATAGGAACCACAATTAGGGAGATGGTGGGATTGATCATGCCAAGATTAAGTGTGGATTCACCAAGCCGAGTTATAGCGACGTTGTTTCTGATGAAACTCACATTCTACTAACTTTATTAATCTATTTTTTTATTACATTTCTTAAAATTCAAGCCCCTATAATGGACAAATGGAATGTTATTTAATTTGTTTATGCTCTCTGTCTCACGGAAAAATACCATAATTTAGTCAGATACAATCATATTGAAACCAGAATTTGTGGCATAAGTCAATGGACAATACCAACTAGTCACGTAACTTTAGTACATACGCCATAGCCTGAACAAGATCTAAGTGAGCGAAAGCATGTATGTTGTCTTAGGGAAACAAACCAGGAGAATCGCTAGTCACCGACAACTGACGTCCAATTTCAGCTCTTTTCGGTGTCTTCCGCAGCCTTTAATCAAAACAAAAACAAGTAAAGATTAGTTAGCACGTCCCTTATTAAAGACTTAATAGTAAAATGAAATTAAAGACTAAATGAAGCCTCAATGGTTTTCATATTTAACTTCATTGACACTATGTGCCTATAATTCTTAGATTCAATCCTTATTTGGTTTCATGTGTTTAAAAAATACTTCCTCATATCAGTTTAAGAGTCACATTTTTTCATTTAAGTCTGTCACAGTTTAAGAATCACATTTAAAATTGACCATAGACATAAAATTTAACTTCATTATTCATCAAATTTACACTCAAATGTCATTATTTTCATAAAAATAAAACAAAACAAAATCTTAAACATACAAAAAGTCAAAAGGGTCCCACTTTCCACTACCTCATTTCAATTATTACACACTCCAACAACCATTACCCCACTTCACTTAGACCATCCACAATGCCGCCCAGCCGAGCGCCGACGCTGGGCGGTTCGCTGGGCGGTCTATTGCAGTCGCCCAGCGGGCGAATGGAGAGAGAAATAGCGCCGGCGCTGGGCGGTTCGCTCGGCGCTATTGCAGCGCCCGGATCGCCTAGCGCACCGCCTAGGGCGAAATTTAAATTTTTTTTTCCGAAACACTGTATATACGCGCTTTGCTCGTCATTTTCATTCGCATCACTTGTTTTAACGAGTACTCTCTCTATCTTAATTTATGTACAAGAGCAACAACGCGGAATGAGTAACGCTGGTGGTGGTAGTGGTGGTAGCGGAGGGGATGCTGAGGAGTACGAACGTCGAATGGCCGAAGCGTTGGACGCCTATACGACCAACGTGAGATGCACAGGAGTCAGCATGGGTTCCCGGGTATGTTAGGCAGCATAGATTGTATGCATTGGGAGTGGAATACTGTCCCGCAGCCTGGAAGGGGTTCTACACGTCCGGCTACAAGGGAAAGAATCCCACGATGATCCTGGAGGCCGTAGCTGATTACCGGCTTTGGATTTGGCACACGTATTTTGGGATAGCTGGTTCGAACAACGACCTCAACGTCCTCAACTCGTCGCCACTTTTCAACGAGTAGTGCCAGGGCGTCGGTCCGGCAATCAGTTTTGTCGCCAACGGCAACCAACATGATATGGGCTACTACTTGGCGGATGGGATATACCCTAGGTGGCCCGTCTTTGTGAAGACGATCCGATGCCCAGGAGATGAGAAGAAGGCCTACTTTGCGGCACGGCAGGAGTCGGCGCGCAAGGACGTGGAGCGCGCATTTGGTGTGCTCCAGTCTCGATGGGCGGCAATTAAGGGTCCAACGCGTTTGTGGAATGTCCAATGCATTGCTGATATAATGTACGCATGTATTATCATGCACAACATGATTGTCGAAGATGAAGGTGGCGAACTGACCAATTGGGTCAACGACGATAATGAAGCCGGTCCAAGCCACGGCGTGGCCACCTCCAACGTACGGAGTGGGGTACCTCACGATGAAGCCGGCCTCCTACAAGCATATGCCGACATGCGCCAAACGACGGCTCATATTCGACTCTAAAAGGATTTAATTGAAGAGTTATGGGCGCGGAGGATTGCCCGCCGTTAGTTTTTTTTAATTATGTAATTTTTTTTAATTAATGTACTTTTTAAATTTTATTAATATTAGTGAATTTTCTTGGTTTTGTGTCGTAAATTTAATTCCTTATATTGTGTGATTGTTAATTATTTCATTTTGTATATATTTGTTAATAGTGATGTGGATAGTATGTGGCTAGGCTATGGCTGGGCTATTGCTGGGCTATTTGCTTGTTTTGATGATGTGGCAGGAGGATTTTTAGTGCTGATGATGTGGCAGTGGCTAGGCTATGGCTGGGCTATTGCTGAGCTATTCCTATTGTGGATGGCCTTATTACACACTCTACCAATTTCTTAAAACTCGTGCCATAGCTAAATCTTACTCTTAGAGCATCCACAGTAGGACGGATGTCTCGGCGGACATCCCGATGGATTTCTCAAAAACACCTCCTGCCATGTCATAAGGACATCCCACTGCACAATGACAGACATCCCCAAGGATATCCCGACGGACATCCACAATAATAAAAATTAACAAATTCACCAAATTAAACAATTTACGGAATTAAAATTTTGACCCGAATACGGAGAAAATACAACCACTTTATTTAAAATAAAAAACATACACAATTATTAAAAAAGAAACGTAGTCGTTTCGACATCGGTGCACTTCCGCCGGCGTTTCCCCCAACTCTAACGGGAAACGTCAGCGTTTGTGACTCGCTCGTGGCGGGGAAATCACTATCGTGGTGCTCCATTTATCTTCAAAAGAAATGAAAGTATAGATAGAGAAACTCGTTAAAACAAGAGGTGCGAATGAAATGAAGTTCAACGAGCCGTATATATAGAGTTATTTTAAAAATATATTAAAAGGACGTCCGTCGGGAACCCGCAATGGCGGACGTAATGACGGACGTCCCGACGGACGTCGTCGGAAATCCGCGGAACTCCGATGTCCGCAAGCGGCGTCCGCTCCGCCGGTCGCTCGCCTAATGGCGGACGTTTGGCACGCCGGCCCGACGTCCGCCGGGACGTCCGCCGTTGCGGATACTCTTAAACTGGGACGGAGGGAGTAGATCAGAACACAAATGTCAACACTTTAATATGACAACTGAATGTTCAATTACAGTGATCCAAACCCATTTTCCAAATGTTTAGTTTGAAATGAAACAAACCGAATGCTGCTAACAGAGCATATAAGATGTAAATTATGTGTAGGATTTGCTGATACTCTTGTCAAGCAAATATGATTATAGTAGTAGTACTAATTAATCCAGGAAAAATTGTGACAAATGAAGAAGTGCATTTTTAAAAACAAAAAGGAAACAAAAATCAAGAGAAACACGAGCTATAAAAAAAATGACCTTATCGGATTTGTCCTTGTCAGGTTTTTCCAGATCCGCCTTCTTCTTGAGCTTCTCCAACCTTTCTTTCTCCATTTTCTTCAATCTAATTGAAGGTACATAATAATAAACATAATTATCATATCCAAAATTAGCTAAATCCAACACGGAGTGTGAGAGAGAGATTGGAAACCTGAATGTAAACAGTTTCCTTACTGAGGACACGACCTTTACCATCGCTGAAGTAGCGGAGGCTGTAACTGGACGATCGGAGGTTCCCCTCCATCATCAATCTTAATCCAACACGCGAAGCGAGTGATCTCAATGCCATTGTTGTTCTTGTTTTGTTAGGGTGAACGGAAATGATCAGGTGATTTATTACAGATTCAATTAAGCCCTAACTACTCTGTTTTGCTCGGTGTCTTGGCAAATCGGGTTAAGTCTATGCCCTTAGAGCATCCACAATAGGAAGAACTTCCCCACATACTAGCACTAAGACTTTCCAAAAACACATTCTGCCACGTCACTATGACTTCACACCCCATTGTCACATCACTAGGACATCCCACTGCACAATAGTGGACTAGCACTAGGACATCCCAACAAACAAATTCCCACTTTAATAATACGGAATTAAAATATTGACACGAATACAGACAAATTGCAATCATAATTTCATTAAATTAAAAACATTAAAAAAAGTACAATTAAAACAAAACAATTTCAACAAATTACATTATAAATATCAACGTGCACTCCTCCGCGCCCATAACTCTTCAATTATGTCCTGCAGGAGTCGAATATGGGCTTCTTGTTGGCGCATGTATGCATATGCTTGGAGCCGTCTGACGTCATCATGAGGTATCCCCATTCGTACACTGGCGGTGGCCACGTCGTGGCTTGGCCCGACGTCATCGTCCAATCATTCAGTTCTGGACCTTCTTATTCGACGATCATGTTGTGCATGATAATACACGCGTACATGACATCAGCAATGCAGTCGTCATACCACAAACGGGATGGACCCTTCACCGCCGCCCATCGAGCCTGGAGCACACCAAATGCCCGCTCCACATCCTTGCGCGCTGCCTCCTTTCGGCTTGCAAAGTAGACCTTCTTTTCATCGATTGGACATCTGATCGTCTTCACAAAGACAGGCCACCTAGGGTATATCACATCCGCCAAATAGTAGCTCATATAATGCTGGTTGCCATTGGCGATAAAACTGATGGCCGGACCGATGCCCACGGAGTGCTCGTTGAAAAGGGGCGACGACTAGAGGACGTTAATGTCATTGTTCGACCCGGCTACCCCAAAATATGCATGTCAAATCCACAGCCGGTAGTCAGCTACGGCTTCAAGGATCATTGTGGGATTCTTGCCTTTGAAGCCGGTCGTGTATTGCCCCTTCCAAGCGGTGGGACAGTTCTTCCACTCCCAATGCATGCAATCTATACTGTCCAACATACCAGGAAACATCTATAGTTGCAGTCTTGGGGGTAGGCTTCCGCATGTACCTTGTTAGAGTTTAGTATACTGAAAGCATCTTTCGAATGCTGTATATGTAATAACTCTTTATCCATTTTTACCATTTAATGACAAATAATATTTTGTTACATTGTGTTTTGCTTATGTATTACATATGTATTTATGAGATGTTAAAATGTGTTTTCCATTTAAATACATAGTTTAAGCAAAATGAGTCTACGTCTTCTGCACAGTAGACAAGTTGTGAGCGGCGTTTATAGTAGGTAACTTGTCGGTTCTTGCAGAAGGAAAATTGTTTCACAACCTATATAAGCTTTGAACACCTATAGGGAAAGGATCCGAAAGTTTTCTTACCTAAGGAAATGAACGACGTCGGTGTGGTATAGCACTGAAAGGATCAAACAGTGAGATAAGTCTTTCTTGGCTATTTACTGAAAGATGAGGTCTCGGTGATTTTCATTTCTTAATCATTATTGACATAACATTGAGCATACGATATTAACTGAAAACTACTTTGACTTATCAAATGGTGAGGGTATTTTGTTGCCTAAGAATCCTGATAGATTGGGTAATGACCATTAATGTCTAAGTGTTGCTAGTATTGCTATTGCAATGAATCGTGTGCTGGGAGAGGCCAGTATGATAATATCCTCAAGAGGTGTTTAGAAAAATATTTTATTATTCAGAAAATTGGCCAGTTAGAATTTATTCTATGAATAATAAATAATGTTTCTAAACTAGACCACTCTTGTAAAAAGAAATTATTAATGGATATTTAAATCTTAAACACGGGAAATGATTTAATTAAAGAGGAAGTCCCAGAATACTCGTAATTTAGGTTTGGACGGGCAGTCAATATTATATCTATAGTGGATGATAATAATATTTAAGTTTGTGCTTGAATTAAATTAATTTTAATTTAATTAGTGAAAGCCTGAATTGTGGCCCAGTCCAATCCTCCACATATCCCTGGTCTGGCCCAAAAAAAATTAACTTAATATAAATGGGAGAAGAAAAGAAGACAGGCGGTATTAATTCACAAAATTTCGTGCTCTGCAATTTGTGAGATACGGTTCTCTTCCGTCGAGATTTCTGTCTTCAAATTCTTCTCCAACTTTTGAGGACTTGACAAGCTTTGCCCACACAAAGGTCAATTTCGAGTTAAAGGGAACAAATCAGAAGATCCGTGATAGAGAACGATTGAAGAAAGAGTTCGAATTCAATTACTTGAATTCATATGGTAAAATCGTTGTATTTAATTGCATATATATTCAGTATGATCTGTGGTTATATGTTTATGAACATGTTTCTAGTTTACAATCGGATAAAAACATGTTTAGATATAAATCTTTCAATCAAACTAAATAGATTTCCGCTGCAAAACCAACAATCGGTATCAGATAGGCTCTAATTGTTTGATTTACTATGTGCTTTGATTGTATGAATAGCATGTTTTTTTAGTTTCTGATGCATGTTTAGTGTTCAATTAATTCGGTAATGAATTTAGAACTGTTGAACTATGAACATTTGAAACATTCGAACTAGGATTTTTCGGTCATGAGCAGCCGGCGCTTGCACCAGGGCTGATCGTGTCCTTAGAACAGCTTCTAAATTCGAAATGTAGAGACTTGGTTGTGTCCTACGAATTCATTCTTAGGGCTGGACAATCATGTGTCTTCAATGGCTGATCAGTAATTCACGAAAACATCCGTGGGAGTTGTTGGCCGTCTAAGGCTAAGAGCAGCTCCGGATCACACGCCATTTGTCGACCATGTTACGGGGCTGGATGGTCGACGAGGAGGCTGGATCAGTGGGAGCCGAAGGGCGCTGCTGGCAGTTCTTCACGCCGAGAGCAGCGCCGGCGATTCCCGTGATGCGGAAGAAGCTGCTGGTCGTGTTTTCCGGCCGAGAGCAGCCTGTTGCGTCAGACACAGCATTCAGCGGAGTCGACAGGTGTTTTGGTGCTGCTGACCGAGTCTTCTCGGGCGAGAGCGGCGATCAGTTTCTAGCTCCGACGGAGGCTACTGCTGGACGTGTTTTCACGTCCGAGAGCAGGGCTGAGTGTAGCCGCAAGATCTGTGAAACTGCTTCAGTTTCTGTTTTTACGTGAATTAAGGATGATTTTGTTGGATGGGTTTCTATTTTATATCATTACGTGTATTTTGAAACTAATTTGTTTTCAAATACAATTGGTCGTTGCGTGATATTTGTTTGCATGTTTTGTGAACAAGTGCTTATTGCGTGATTATGAAACTGACTACGTGTTGAGCAGAATGGGACTATTTTGTTGCATGCATATTTAAATATGTGATCTGTTTGTTGCCTAAAATATTATTGAGACTCCATGTCTTGATAGAAAATTAATTTGAGTAGTTTTAGTTAGCATTTGATTTAAATTTTAATCGGTCAAATGCTGTGTAACTAAAATTAAAATTAATTATTATATGGAATATCATTAAATAAATTTATTAAGATTTAACTTAGGTTTGAATTTTAATCTATATCTTAGGGATTTTGATAGATTAGATTTGGTTGTTCAAATAAATTTTATAAATCTAGGATTCCATATTTTTGTATGGAATAAATAAATTGGAATTTAATATAGATTATATCCATAAAATATGTACTTATTATGATATAGATAAGTTTGAATTATAATCCTTATCTATAAGATATTGATAAATTTCATTTATCTAGAATACATGATAAGATTATTTGGATAAGTATTTTTCATCTAAATTCTATTATATCTAGATTTCCAAAACCAAATGGAAAAGTAATATAATAATAATGATTATACATTAATAATAATCGATTAATACTAATTAAGTAAAATATTATATTAATTATTTATAATTTATTAATTAATCAAATTATTTAATTATCTTAGTTTAATTTCATGAATTTAATAGAACTACCTATTAATTTGAAATTAATATAAATGAACTTTCTGCCTAATTCACTTAAGTGATAATTAAAAGAAAAACCATACCTTAAAATAACTAAGCGATAATTACGATCTCTGTCGTATATGGTCTCCAAAGAATTAGTCTATGTATGAAGCGGTTTCCAATATTAACGCGACTCACCTTAGTAAGAGCCTTAATCCTAAAAAATAGCAAGTTCATTGGTTAGATTTCTCAAAATAAAGTTAAATTTTATCTAGACGTGATTTCTAATATTATCGCGGCCCACCTTAGTGGGAGCTTTAATCCTAAGAAATTGCAGAGTTCAAAAGATGAAATTGACTTGTGAGATAACTGTAGAATTTTGTTTGTGGCGTGCGACCTTCCCTAGAAGAAGTATCAATACAGAATGAAATTTTTGGGGTCAATATTCAATGCTATAATCTTAGGCAACGTTTGGCGGCCATGCCACCTTAGTAGTCTCTGGACTATTCATCGATATTGTGACCAGAATTTTGTTAAATACGAATCTTTTACTTGACCTCCCTAGAGGCATTCTTAATTCTATTTAACTGTTGTGAGAGTCTAAACTATTTTAATGGTTTTTACTCTTTAGAATCTTACATAGTTTGTAACAATAAGCTATTATTTTTCTCAGCTAAATCCAAATCAAGATGTCATTCAATCATCTTTCCGCTATTCTTAAAGAACACAAACTTGAAGGTCATAACTATATCGCATGGAAACAAAACTTGGATATCGTTCTCACTGCCGAAGAGTACAAATATGTGCTCACTACTGAATGTCCACCCGAACCTGATGCAAATGCTTCTGCAGCAGTGAAAGAAACATACAGAAAGTGGTGTAAAGCCAATGAGATGGCGAAGTGCTACATGTTAGCTTCTACGTCAACAGTACTTCAACATTAGCATCAAGGCATGCACACTACTACTGAGATTATGAACAATCTTAATAACCTTTTTGGTACTCAGAATCGAGCGGCTAAGCCTTTAGCCTTTCGGAGCATCATGACTAAGGTTATGAAGGAGGGCACATCTGTGAGAGACCATGTCCTCGAGATGATGAGCCACCTCAATCAAATTGAGGTTTTGGAAGGGACCATTGATCCCGAGTCCCAAGTAACTATAATCCTTCACAGTTTGCCAGCTAGCTATTAGAAGTTCAAGCTCAATTTTGAGATGAACAAGAGGGCATACACCGTAGTTGAACTCTTGACTGAGTTGTAGTCAGCGTAGGATCTTATGATCCAGACAAAGGCTGCTATGATGAGTTCTAGGCTGTCCTCCTCAGGCTCTAAGCCAGGTAAGGAGAAGAAGAAAGCCCAGAATATTGTAGCACCTAAGATAGCTAAGGGCAAGAAGAAATGGGTGAACAAGAACAAGAAGCAAAGCGGCAAGTGCTTCAAATTCGGTGAAAAGGGGCATTGGAAGCCGGATTGTCCTAAAAAGGGCAATGGCTCAGGTATGCACCAAGCTTTCGTTGTAGAATCATGTTTAGCAGTTGTATCTACTCAGCAATGTGTAGTTGATACTGGAGCTACTTATCATATTTGCTTTGAGCCTGATATAATGCAGGTAACAAGGCAGTTGAATGAAGCCGAGATCGAAATTCATCTGGGCGATGCTACGAGAGTGGCAGCCGTTGCAGTGGGAGACGTTTATTTACGTTTTTCTAGTGATAAAATTTTAGTGTTGAACAATGTTTTGTTGATACCTTCGTTTAGAAGAAATTTAATTTCAATTTCTAAACATGTTTCTAATGGATATTCGATTTCATTTGATGATTCATGCATTATCAAGAAATGTGGTTCTTATATCTGTCATGGTATCATGGAAAACAACCTTTACACTATAATGTCTACACAGTATATGCAACATAAAACTGAATCTAACTTAACATCAAAAGTTTCTCGAAAAAGAAAATCTCCTTAGACTTGGTCATGCTAACCCTACTAGGATTCAAGCGTTGGTAGACCAAGGTCTACTTATGGATCTAGAAATAGAACCTTATGCAACTTGTGAATCATGTTTGGAAGACAAGATGACTAGGAGACCATTTAAGGTCAAGAATAATAGGGCCAAGGAAGTACTTGAGCTCGTTCATTCTGATGTGTGTGGACCAATGAATACTCAAGCTAGAGGCGGCTTTCAGTATTTCATCACTTTAATTGATTACTACTCGAAAGTTGGATATGTCTATTTGATGCGTCACAAGTCAGAATCTTTTGAAAAGTTCAAAGAATTCAGGGCACTTGTGGAGACGCGACATGGTAAGACAATCAAGTCTCTACGGTCTAACCGTGGAGGCGAGTACCTTAGTAAATGAGTTATTGGACTACTTATCAGAGGCGGGAATTGAATCCCAATTGATTACGCCTGGCACACCCCAGCAGAATGACGTAGCTGAACGAAGGAATAGAACCCTCTTAGAAATGGTTCGATCGATGATGATGAGTTATGCTAAGTTACCTATTTCGTTTTGGGGACACGCGTTGCTCACAACAAGCTATACCTTGAACAACTTACCATCCAAATCAGTACCTACAACACCACATGAGTTGTGGACTGGATGAAAATCTAGTCTAAGACATCTCAGAGTGTGGGGTTGTCCAGCACAAGTGTTGGAGAAAGATCCAACTAAGTTGGAGTCTTGTTGTTTGTAGGGTATCCTAGTGGAACGAAAGGCTATGAATTCTATAGTCAACGAGATAAGAAGGTATTTGTTATCACAAATGCTAAGTTCTTAGAAGAAGACTGTGATGAATCATAAGCCCAGCAGTGAAGTAGCTCTTGAGGAACTAAGAGATACTTCAGTTTCCACAAGCAAAGAACAAATAACACAAGTACAATTTATACCTAAGATATCAACTTTTGTACCACAAATTGTAGAGCCTCGTCGTAGTGGGAGGGTTCCTCGTGAACCATAAAGGTATATTGGTTTGGGTGAGTCATCTGACTTAGACCCAGACGACAATGTATTAGACCCATGGAACTTTAAAGAGGCGTTGACAGATTCAGATAGTCATTCCTGGAAAGAAGGAATGGATTCTAAACTACAATCAATGATAGACATAGACATTTATGATGTGTTAGTCCTACCTGAAGGTTGTACTGCCATTGAGAGTAAATGGATTTACAAACGCAAACGAGGACCTGACGGACGAGTTAAAGTCTTCAAAGCAAGACTAGTAGCTAAGGGTTATACCCAGAGAGAAGGTATCGATTACGATGAGACCTTTTCACCAGTAGATATGCTAAAGTCAATCCGAATTCTTTTGTCTATCGTAGCCTACATGGATTGGGAGGTATGACAGATGGACGTCAAGACATATTTCCTAAATGGAAGTCTTGAGGAGACCATCTACATGGAACAACCCGAGGGATATGTAGTCAAGGGCAAAGAACACATGGTGTGGAAGCTTAAGAAGGCCTTTTATAGCCTCAAGCAAGCATCTCGATCATGGAACATGTGTTTCGACCAAACTGTTAAGAGCATCCACAGTGGTGCGGATGTCCCCACGGACATACCAAAAACACCTCCTGCCTCGGCATAAGGACTTCCCACTGCACTGCCACGTCAAAAGGACATCCCACTGCACAGTGGCGGACATCCCCAAGGACATCCTGACGGACTTCCCACAATAATAAAAATTCACAAATTCACCAAATTAAACAATTTACGGAATTAAAATTTCGACACAAATACGGAGAAATTGCATAGTACTATGTAATGTTTATCTTAAAAAAACATACATAGTACAAAAAAAATATACATAATTATTAAAAAAAATTACATAGTTAAAAAAAATCGTCGTCTCACTTCTCGGATTCCCTGCCGCTAGTACCCTCGTCGTCCCCGCCGGTAGTCCCCTCGTCGCCACTCTCCGCCATGTCTCCCAACCCCAAATTGCGCTGCATACTGTTGATGATATCCTTCAGCGACGACCTGTAATGGCGATCGGTCGATGTCCGCCATTCAACCATTGCACGTAACAGGGTTTCGTGTTGCGCGACGCGGGCGAGTGAGGGGAGCTCGGGATCGTTTTGGGTAGGAGCTGCCGATTGGGCCTCGGTGGACCCGCTGGCGCTTCCACTTGCCATCCGCGCCGTGGACTTTTGCCCCATCGTGCGACGGCGGCAGGCCGACGATGAAGGTATCGGAAACTCTGCCTCGGCGGGGGGAGTTCATGGGAACCAGCACTGCTACTGTACTCTCCGGAGGCGCTGATCTTCGTCCGCTTCGGCCAGCCAGATTCAACACCCGCAGTAAACTTGGCCGAAGTCTGCACCACAAGATACACCTTCCAATATTTGAATTCCCTGAAGCCCGCCGCAGCGTCTTTGAACTGATGGTGAGACAGAAGCTTCACATCCTCGGCAGACATGCCGCTGGTTGCCGAGCGGAGGTTGTTTGTGTAAATGCCGGCGAATCGGCTGAGCTGCCTCTTCAACCGATCCCATTGTTTTCGGCATTGCTCTCCGTTGTGAGGCTTCCCCCTGGCGGTTTGAATTGGAGGCAGCTTTGGCTAATGCGCCACCACATCCTGTCGATATGCTGGTTAGCCCCGATATATGGATCCTCCACTATACTGATCCACGCCTTCGCAAGAGCGATGCACTCCTCTGTGCTCCAGACGATTCTCTTTTTCCCGCTGGATCCCTTCCCCATCTCACCATCGTACCCCGCCGCAGGCTAGGTAGGGCCCCGTCCCCTGCCCCTCCCTCTCCTTGTCCTCCCCCTCCTCCATGTCGCCGTTGGTGCGTCTGTGGGAGAATCCCGGATCGGAGATAGCCCCAACTCCTCAAATGAGAACGTTTCGATGCTAGTGAACTGAGTCTCGAGAGGAGTACTCGGGAGGTTGTCCGTCGACAGTAAATCCATATATGGGCGATAGACATTGTCCACCGGTGATTGGGGGACCCCCTGCCTACTCCCCCGCAGCGACAGGTGAGCCCTGCATCATCCTCAGCATCATCATCCCCGGCATTCCGGGCATCATCCCCGACATTGGGGTCATTCCGGCACTCACCCCGGGTATTTGGGGCATCATCCCATACCAAGGCGGGTACATGTTGTAGTACCCGGGCATCATCCCCGCCGTCATTTGGGGTTGGGGCATCATCCCCATCATTCCGGACATCGTGGCGGACATTGGGGTACTTCCGCCAACGGGAAAGATCGGTCCCTATGACTGGCTCGTGGCGGGGGAATCACTATCGTGGTGCTCCATTTATCTTCGAAAGAAAAGTATTTATAGAGAGAGATACTCGTTAATACAAGTAGTGCGAATGAAATGAAGTTCAACGAGCCGTATTTATAGAATTTTTGAAAATAAAATAATAAAATAATCTAGACGTCCGGGCGGACGTCCGTGGAGTCAACGCAATGGCGGACATCCGTATTTACGTCACCGCTGCACAATGGCGGACGTCCCGCGCGAAACTCCGGAACGCCGGTTGGACTTCCGCTGGGACGGGCGCCATTGTGGATGCTTTAAGTCTTTTGGCTTTGAGCAGTGCTCAGATGAGAGCTGCTTGTACAATAAAGTTAAAGGTAAGAATGTAGTGTTTATGGTACTCTACGTAGATGACATGCTGTTGATTGGAAATAGTAAGAAAATGTTGTCAGACGTGAGAGATTAGCTATCAAGTCAATTTGAGATGAAAGATATGGGAGAAGCTAGACACATCTTAGGCATTAAAGTTCTTAGGAACTGCCAGAAAAGGATGTGCATATCTCAAGAATCTTACATCGATACAATAGTTAAACGTTTTAGCATGCAAGATTCCAAAAAAGGTTTTCTACCTTTTAGCCTTGGAATCACTCTGTCTCGGGATATGTGTCTCAAAACACATATTGAGATAGAAGCTATGAGAAGGATCCCTTATGCATCAGCAGTTGGGAGTCTCATGTATGTTATGTTATGCACAAGGCCCGATATTTGCTTTGTTGTTGGCATAGTAGCAAGGTATCAGTCTAACCCTGGTCAAGGACACTGCATTGCAGTAAAGAAAATACTCAAGTATCTGAGAAGAACTAAGGAGTATTCTCTAGTTTACCAGACATCCGAGATGTATCCTTTGGGTTACACCGATTCAGACTTTCATGCTGATCGGGATTCGAGGAAATCAACCTCTAGATATATGTTTACTTTAGGAAGTGGAGCCGTAATTTGGAAGAGTGTGAAGCAGAAATGCATCGCAAACTCTACCATGGAAGCTGAATATGTGGCAGCATAAAAAACCGCAAAGGAAGCAGTATGGTTCAGAAATTTTCTTATTGATTTGAATGTCATTCTGAGTATGCCCAAGAGCATCACTATTTATTGTGATAACTCTGGTGTTGTGGCAAACTCAAGGGAACTACGTGCCCACAAGGCAAGCAAACACATAGAAATGAAACATTGAAGTGGTCAAGATCGCATCAAAAAACAACATGGAAGATCCATTCACAAAGGCACTTCCAGCCAGGACGTTTGAATTGAAGGGGTTGGCAGCGGAAGCGTGCATTCAAACGGATCACATAATAATTCTGATCTATTTAGCAGATTATTTAGACAAATTCTATCATGCTCATAACTTGAATTTAAACATATTTTAGCGCAATTAACACCTAAAACATGTTTGCTACGGAGTAAGCCAATTTACCTTGTTGATTCACTGAAGAATCGAACATATCTCGCGCCTTCTCCACGTGAAGATCTTGAGTACTAAACCACGGATCTTCTGACTGGTTCCCAGACTGTAATCTGATATCAGTGTGGGCTGATCTCACCAGAGTACTAGGACTTAAATAAAGAAGACAGAATCTGGTCACGGAGGAGAGCAAAAATCGTCCCTCTGCTTGAAGGAGAGGGGGACGAAAATAATCCTCACATATTGGGCCCAGTCAGGGATCTATGGAAGAATTTGGATGTGGTCTCCCCCAATTAGCTTTTTACTAATTAAATTGAACCCACAATTTAATATAAGTTTATATTGGAATATTACGAGCAGCCACTACATAAGTAATATTGCACTGCCCATCCAAATCTGAAATTACAAGTATTTCGGGTTTCCATTTGTTTGTCATTTATTTCCCGTACTTAAGATAAAAACATCCATTAATTAATTAATGTCTGCTATGGACTTAATTAATTAATATATTATTAACTCCAAGAGTGGACTTAACAAGAAACACTTATTCATTATTCATAGAGTAATCAAACTCCAACTAGCTAGGTTCCGAATAATAAAACCTTGTTTCGAGCTCCTCTTGTGGATGTTATCAAACGAGACTCATCTCGCGCACGATTCAATATAATAGCAATCCTAGCACCACTACATATTAATCACCACTACCCAATATACCAGAATCGTTGGATTACGAAAAACCCGCACCTATTGGTAAGTCAAAGTAGTACATGATCAATATCGTATGCTCAATGCTAACGTACATTGATTAAGAAATTAATTATCAAGACATCGTCTTTCAGTACATAGCATAAAGACTCATCCTGCCGTTAGATCCAATTTAGTGCTATACCACACCAATGTCATCTTATTTTAATAAGACTTAGAAATATGCGGACTGACATTGCAACCTTTCACGATAGGTAGTCTTGGCCTATCTAGGTTGTGAAATTTTTATTTTTCTTTATTCAGAACTGACCGTGTTACCTTAAAATAGACAACGCCCACAACCGGTCTACTAAAACAAAGACTTAGACTTTGTTACGCTGCTTATACATTTAAATATACAATAAACATCCATTAAATGTAAAACATAACAACATTATGACAAAAATAATCTGTTGCATTCATTGGAAAATAAAATATAGAGTTTTACAGTATTCAATAACTCGAAAGGTGATTTCTAGTATACAAACCCTAACATGAATGTCACGTGAAAGGATTAAGTGTTCGACTGACCTAGACCCGCTTTCAGTATTAGTGGGAGGATTTTGCAGTTTTTGAATACTCGAAAGTTTTTTTAGTATAAGTGGGAGATTGTTAGAGTTTAGTATACTGAAAGCATCTTTTGAATGTTTGTATATGTAATAACTCTTTTATCCATTTTTACCGTTTAACGAGAAAGAATATTTTGTTACAATGTGTTTTGCTTATGTATTACACATGTATTTATGAGATGTTGAAATGTGTTTTCCATTTAAATACATAGTTTAAGCAAAATGAGTCTAAGTCTTCTGCAAAGTAGACAAGTTGTGAACGGCGTTTATAGTAGGTAGCTTGTCGGTTCTTGTAGAAGGAAAATTATTTCACAACCTATATAAGCTTTGAACACCTATCATGAAAGGTTGCGGCGTCAATCCGAGAGTTTTCTTACCTAAGGAAATGAACGACGTCGGTGTGGTATAGCACTGAAAGGATCAAATAGTGAGATAAGTCTTTCTTGGCTATTTACTGAAAGATGAGGTCTCGGTGATTGTCATTTCTTAATCATTGTTGACATAACATTGAGCATACGATATTAATTGAAAACTACTTTGACTTATCAAATGGTGAGGGTATTTCGTTGCCCAAGAATCCTGATAGATTGAGTAATGATCATTAATGTCTAAGTGGTGCTAGTATTGTTATTGCAATGAATCGTATGCTGGGAGAGAGACCAGTATGATAATATCCTCAAGAGGTGTTTAGAAAAAAGTTTTATTATTCAGAAAATTGGCCAGTTAGAATTTATTCCATGAATAATAAATAATGTTTCTAAACTAGACCACTCTTGGAAAAAGAAATTAATTAATGGATATTTAATTCTTAAACACGGGAAATGATTTAAATAAAGAGAAAGTCCCGGAATAATCGTAATTTCGGTTTGGACGAGCAGTCAATATTATATCTATAGTGGATGATAATAATATTAAAGTTTAGGCTTAAATTAAATTAATTTTAATTTAATTAGTGAAAGCCTGAATTGTGGCCCAGTCCAATCCTCCACAGATCCCTGATCTGGCCCAAAAAAATTAATTAACTTAATATAAAAGGGAGAAGGAAAGAAGACAGACGATATTAATTCACAAAATTTCGTGCTCTGCAATTTGTGAGTTACGGTTCTCTTCCATAGAGATTCTTGTCTTCAAATTCTTCTCCAGCTTTTGAGGACTTGACAAGCTTTGCCCACACAAAGGTCAATTTCAAGTTATAGGGAACAGATCATAAGATCCGTTGTAGAGAACGATTGAAGAAGGAGTTCGAATTCAATTACTTGAATTCATACGGTAAATCGTTGTATTTAATTGCATATATATTCAGTATGATATATGATTATATGCTTATGAACAAGTTTCTAGTTTACAATCGGACAATAGCATGTTTAGATGTAAATCTTTCAATCAAACTAAATAGATTTCCGCTGCAAAACCAACATACCACTCCCCGAATATTTGAACGACGTCCTAACAAAAATACTTGAGACATTTGCGGTTATTAGTCTCGCCGATGTGGAGGTACTCGTCGAATATGTCGGTCGCGCCTCCGTAAGCCAACTGCCTAATTGCAGCAGTGCACTTCTGTATAGACGAGTGACCGGGTCTACCACTCGCATTCTCCCTGAATCGAAAGTACTTGTACCAACTCTCTAAAGCGTTCACGATACGCATAAATAGATCCTGGTGCATCCTAAAACGCTGTCGGAAGAAGTTGTCCCCAAACCGCGAGTGCTCAGCGAAATAGTCGTCAAACAACCGTTGGTGTGCAACGACGTAGCCGCGGTGTACTACAGCTCGATGCTGCATGGGGTGAGGTACCGCCAGCTGCTGCTGCTGCCAGGCCTCCCTCATCAGGCGATTTATCTCAGCGGACGTAAAGGCCCGTATCTCTTCGCAGATTCGCCGTGATACTTCATTATCCCAGCCACTGCCACCCGCACCACTACTACTATCCATTTCTGGATGTCGAGTAATGTAGAGAGAAAGAAGAGAAACTTGTTAATACAAGTGGTGCGAATGAAAAATATGAAAAAATGCCCTCGTTCGTGCGCTCGTCCGTCGGGTGCCGACAATAGCTGACAACCCAAACAGACGAGATATAGAATTTTAAAAAAAATATGAAAAAATGCTCTCATTCGTGCGCTCGTCCGTCGGGTGCCCACAATAGCGGACGAGAGGACGTCCGTCGACCGCTCGCCGGTCACAATAGTAGACGAGCGCGACGGACGAGCGGCTCACCGGTCGCTCGTCCACTATTGTGGATGCTCTTAGAGCATCCATAATAGGTACGACTAACCAAAAACACCTTCTGCCAAGTTAATAAGACTAACCACAACACTGCCACATCACTAGAACTAACCACATCACAATAATAGCCTAGCACTAGGAATATCCGACGCCATAGACAATAAAATAAATTTACAAATACGGAATTAAAAATTCGACACAAATATGGAAAAATTGCAACCATTCTATTTCATTAAAAAAATACATAGTTCAATTAAAAAAATGCATAATTCAACAAAAAAAACCATCTTGAAGGTTCGATACACGCGGGCCCTGTCTCACTCCTCGGAGTCCCCTTGGCCATCCCCGGCGGACGAGGCATCCCCAGTAGCTCCCCCAGTGAAACCCTCGGTGGTGGTGGCTATACCGTACGCGCGCCTCATATCAATGACGAGGCTCTCCAGAAAGGCCTTGTGTTAGGGGCCCGTTGCCGTGTTCCACTCATGTATGGCCTCGAACAAGTTCCTCTATGCTTGCATACGCACGAGGGTGGTGAACTCGCCACAGGGCTGGGTACTGATTGGACCTCCGCGGACCCATTGGAGGCTTCCCTTGACATCCGCATTGTCGTCTTTTTCCCAACCGGGCGACGGTAGACCTGCCCACGGTTCATGAACCGGCGGTTCTGGTTTTGAGAAATATGGAACGGAACCGAACCGTGAGGCTGTTTCACGGTTTCGGTTCGAAAACCGGCGGTTTCGGTTTCGAAATGCCGGTTTTCGGACGGTTCGTAGCGGTTTAGGTTCAGTTTCGTGGTTTTTTTCCTTAATTATTTTTTGCCATGTAGTTTGAAATTATAAAATAAATTGGAACAAGGAAATTATAGCTTAAATTGAATTAAGACGAGTAAGGTGAAACTGATATCAAATTTACAATTTACATATACAAATTACAATGTGATAAAATTTATAAACAAATTACAATGTGATATAATTTACAAACAAATTACAGTGTATATAAACAAATTTATCTTTGGCATCGTCGGGGAGGTCATGGCAACCGCCACTGCTACTGTACTCACCGAATAGATTGAGCCTCGTCCGCTTCGGCCAGCCAGCGACAACCCCAACACGAAACTTGGCGAAATCCATCAGCTCCACATAGGAGTCCCAGTATTTAAACTGGCCGAACACCCTGGGCAGGGAGAATTGCTGGAACAAAAACCTCTTCACGTTCTCCATGGTTTGGCCGCTGGTCAACGAGCGGGAGTTGTTCTCGTAGATGCTGACATATCGGGAGACCGCGGTCCATATTCGCTCCCATTATTTCCGGCACTCCTCAGACGTGTGATACTTCCCATCCATCGGCTTAAATACTCCCTCTGTTCCGTGGTAGTTGTGTCATTTCATTTTCTGCACTCGTTATAGAAAAATGGTAATAAATAGTTAAAGTGGAGAAAAAGTAGAGTAAAAGAGAAAATAACGTAGATAAGACTCTTAATTACCTTATTTTGTCACTAACTTTACTTTCTCTTTATTTTAACTATTTATTAGCATTTTTCCAAAACGAGTGTAGAAAATGAAATGACTCAACTACCGCGGAACGGAGTGAGTATCTCGTAAGCGTCGCTAATGCGAGCCCACATCCTACCGATTTGATGATTACTTGACACAATGGGATCATCACAAATACTGATCTAAGCCTTGGACAGAGCCATGCACTCCTCTGGAGTCCAGACGGTCCTTGTCCCTCACCAGCTTCCTTCTCATCCCCTGCAGCCTCCTCACCCCCCGCTTGTGAAGACTCCCCTGCCACCCCCTTGCCCTTGCCCTTAGCCTTGCCATTCTTCTTCGACTTCCCAGCCGAAGAACCCCGACGCCCTACCACCGGTGCACCCTCAGTGGGAGGCTCCTACATCGGAAATAGACCCAACTCCTCCAGTGAGAAAGTCTCAAGGCTGGTGAACTGAGTCTCCAGTTGAGTACAGGCCTGGGAACTACCTGTCAAAAAATCCAGAGAAGGTCGATAGACATTGTCCCCAGACGATTGGAGGACCCCCACTCTACTACCCCCGCAGCGGCAAGCATGCCCTGCATCATCCCGCTTCCCATTTGGGGCATCATCCCGCTCAACCCCGCCATTTGGGGCACCATCCCCCATCCCGACACTCATTTGGGGCATCAACCCCCCCCCACATCATCCCGCCAGCCATCGCCGTCATCGCGGCACCATGCCCGCCATTTGGGGCATCATCCCACCCATCCCGGTCCAAGGGTACATATTGTAGTACCCGGGCATCATCCCGCCATTAGGGGCATCACCCCGTCCATCCCGGTGGCGTTCCCGTCCATTCCAGCCACGTATCCCCCACCTCCAACGGGGAACGTCAGCATTTGTGATTCGCTCGTGGCAGGAGAGTCGCTATCGTGATCCATTTTATCTTGAGTAGAAATGAGAGTAGAGAGAGAAACTCGTTAATACAAGTGGTGCAAATGAAATGAAGTGCAACGAGTCGTATATATAGAGTTGAAATAAAAATGAATTAAAAATAGCGTTAGCCGGTCGCTTGTCCGTCGCGTCACCACAATAGCGGACGAGCGATAGGCGAACGATCGGCTAACGCTCGTCCGTCGCCCGTTAGCCGACTCCAATAATGGGCGAACGCGATGGACGAACCTCTAGCCGGTCGCTCGTGCCCGCTATTGTGGATGCTCTTAGTTTATTTTCAATAATAAAATCCCACTAGTTGTGGTATTAAAATTGACAGACGGAGTACAAATTTTAGGAAATTTATTATCTTTGTTAAGAAAAATAAGATGAAAAAACTAACAAAATGTGAATTTGTGTTTCATTTATCAAAAAATAATAAAAGTAAAACAAAACAATTACTGATAAAGATCGATCTATGATAATTGATCATATTGGTTTGATATTACAAGTAGAATATGTGCTATTTCAACAATCCATCTTATTACGTGGGGTAAGCTAGTTTCTCTCATCTTATTATTCTTAAGATTGCTTTTTCCCCTTACATTTTATACCAATTTATTACTAAAATCTTTATTGGATCTTATGACCGAGAAAATATGCAGTGCTCTATACACCCCACGTAACATGATGACGTGGTGTATCTCACTAATTAGAAATCGACAAATATGTGTAGTAGAAATATATAAATTAATCTATGTAAGGTATCTAGTTTTTATAAATAGAATACAATTTTAAAATTTAAAAACTTTTCAAATTATAATATAAACTATTAATACACATATATAATAATGTCTTCCATCTTTTTTGTATTATCAATTCTGTAAGACTAATTTATATAAGTGTTTTTTTTATTTTGTGTAATGGTAAAATAAAATTATATAAATATTTTTAGTTTCATGCCTATAATATTACTATATTTTTATTCGTAATTTTTTATATATATATATGCAAAATGAAAAAAATATTAAACTTAAATTAATGTACTGGGATAATTTGAGATACATACGATACTAAATATTTTTTTAATTTGTGTATTGATAAAATAAAATTATATAAATATTTTTAATTCCGTGCCTATAGTACTAACATGATTAATTATGAGTTAGTTTATTATTATGTTTTTATTTTTGATTTGTTTTCATGTATAGATACAAAATGAAAAAAATAGTAAATTCAAGTTAACGTATTGTGATTTTTGAGATACATGTATACGTTATACTGTATAAAATTTAACAAAAAAAGAGAGATAATAGTCTCATCAAATTTTAAATAAATAATCTAGAATGATGTGAATAGATAATTAAAAAATATGAAATGTAATATTATATATACGTGTGTATCAATAGTTTATATTATAATTTGAAAAGTTTTTAAATTTCAAATTTGTATTCTATTTATAAGACCTAGATACCTTACATAGCTTAATTCCTATATTTCTACTACTCATATTAGTCAATTTCCAATTAGTGGGACACATCATGTCATCATACCACGTGGTGTGTCTAGACCGTTAACTATTTTCTCCTTATGACCATGGTCTCAAGAAAATCATTTGCTGCCGATAGGGGAGATTAATCGTCGACAAATATTAGCATTAATTTTCCGTATTGTTTTGAGAATTGTAACTTGTGATTTGGATCTGTGATTTTTTTACCGAGATGATAAATCAATAGCTATTGTGTGATCCATTCAATAATGAGTATCTCTAGGTTTCACTCATGGAAGTTGATTTTTTTTTAGTTTATCTCTAACTAAGATGGCTCATTATTAAAAACTAGTGTTATCAGCCGTACTATGCACGGTACCTAAAATTTTTAAATAATGAAAATAAATTATAAGGTAAGTATATTAAAATAAAAAAAAAGGATAAAAATAATATAATAATGTTTATAGTTAAGAATATGTGTTAGTTAAAATAAGTATTTATAACATTATAAATAATTAAAAATATTATAAGAATAATAAAAAGACAAATGTGCTAATCCCAACCCACTCTAAATAAAACATTTCATATTCAACGAACAATTTTATACAATTTTAATTTCTGACATGCCTGAAGTAAAATAAAATCAAACAAATGATAAATATGAAGTGTAACTGAATAATAAAGAGTATGAGTAGAATAAGATATACAAATAAAGGAGGAGACTGAGGATAAAGCATATAATTTGAATAAATAAATAGTTCAACAGTTTTGATCACAAAACGTAGATATTTTATAAATGAAAAATAAAAACTTAGAAAACTAATAAACTTCAAAATAAAAAATTCTTTACAAATTTACAAAAATTAGATAGAAATTAACATTTATGAAACTACTATATAAAGAAGAATTATATTTGACAAAATTACATTTTACTTTTTTAATTATAATTGAGAAAAAGTTTATCATAATAATAAGCCACATAAAAATGAAAAACTGGACAATTTTCTTTCTAGGTATTTGAAACAACTTAATTCTAATATTGAGAAAGCCCCATAGACACAATAAAATGAGGTGCCCAAATATATTAATATGCAACAGCCCAAATAGATAAAGAGATAAAAAAATGTACAAGCCCAATATCTCATCTCAACTTCTCAATATATTAATAAAAGCCCAAAAACGATTTTTTTTATGAAAGTTCCTAAACTTAACATTACACTAATTAATAGACATTAGGATTTATTCAATTATTTGGGAGAAAATATAAATACCATTTTGGTCACATTTCGGGCGCCGCTAGCCGAAAACCCTAATTTCTCTCTCTCGACTTCGCCGGCGAAAATGGAAAAGAAACCCTTCGACGACGACAATGGCCCCATAAAACAACAAATCGGCGATATCTCCCCTTTGAGGGGAGTCACCGACGACTTGAACAACCCTAATCGCCGTAACGGCGAAAAACCCTAATTCTCTCTATTTTCAACACGCCTGTCCGACAGAAAATCTAACTTCTCTCGACTCAACCGGCGAAAATGAAGAAAGAAAGGCGGTGGAAGGCGGCAACAGCTCCAGGGAACAACAAGTCGGCGACGGCTCCACCATTGAGGCCAGTCGCCAACGGCGGTCATAGCCATAATCGCCGCCTCAGCGACGATACCCTGATCCCCTCTACCATTGAGCTGCCTCGACCGCCAAAAATAGAGAAAGGGAGAACGCCGAAGCTACAGAACGATTACTTCAAATCCCTACCAGATCGGCAGCCGATCATCTCTCCCTCACAATAAAAAGGTATAACTTTGTTCATATTTGTCATACAAGTTTTCAATTTTGATTGCATGGGAAAGGGAAGGTGTTTTTACTGGTTTGATCACTTCTAAATATTTCTAATCTTTGAAAGTCTACCTTCATCCCTTCCCAAGTGAAGGATGTTAGAGACTAAATCATCGAAAATTGAGTGATCGGAATTTCCCGTATAATTTGTATAGAATTTGTGATTTATTATGGAAGGATTAAATATATGGAGGTTAAAGAAGTAAATATTTAGTTGAACTTTGCTGACATGTTTAGACTTTAACACCAGTTCATTTTAAAGATATAGCAGACACTAAACTGACCTTTAAGTGGCAGACTACAAATCCTAAAAGTTAACAAAGAGATTTGGGCTGAGTAATGACCTTATTCTCAAACATAACTCCCACACAGCAATAAAATGTAGGATTGATGAGAAGCAGAATTAATAAAACCACAATAAACTTAAGTACTAAGCAAGCTTATATGTCATTTTTCACTTTTAAAGAATTAACACGGATTTTTCATTTAAAATTTTTACACGATAAGAAGATGGGACGTCAAAATAAGGATGGCATGCAGTAAATGCCATCAAGTACGTCGGATATCGCTTAACAAAGCGCATACGCTCTGGTATCAATCTCTGTCTCTCTGATCCCTAAAACTTGTTACAGATTTGTAGTTTTAGGGGTGGTTTGTTGATGGAGGTAGTAGCTGCTGGCCCTGGCATTAGGATTTTCTTTGTCCTTTTTCAAAGCTAATTACTGTTGCTTTCCTCATTTTTGTGTGTGGGCTTGTGTGTTACCAGAAGTGTGTATCAGTGAGTATACTTTTTTATTGAGAGCATTACCTATCCACCAAGTGCCTTAACCGCCTTGAATGAGCCCTTGCGCCCGCATACATTGAGTGCTTGGGAACTGGGAAGTCCTCTTGTCGGGGTACTCGTGACAGATAGGGATAATCTATATCAATGGTCTGTTTCTTGGAACAGCCTATTAAGTATATTCACATTGAACACACTTCTTACAACATGTGTGTGTGTTGTCGTGAATCTCGTGCAGGGTTGCCTACTATGGTAACTTTACTGTTAGCTGGGTTGCTTCACTAAATAATAATTGTGTGCACAGTTTGGGATGAATATCTATAAGTTTGTGCTTAGTTTAGACTGATAACTATAAGGCTGTGTCCTGAAAACTGTCATTCTAGAAAGCTTGCAAAACATGTATTCCTATTTTGATGATATCTAGTAGTTTGTGTTGTAGCTAAATATATTATGCATATTTTATGGTTTAAAATTTAGGTTATATCATATTCTAAATTATATAAACACTACGTCAAGTTTTGATATTGTATCAAAGGACTTAAATGAGAACATGCAAAATTGGAACTTAGTATGAGTGACTTCAAACATTTCTGTTTTAGCAACTATTGTGATGCAACTGACCTTGACGATAGAGTTGGTAACTTTAGGTAGAAGATTTTCAATCAAGGTAATGAATGGTGCCATTGCTTGAGATACTGACATACTATGCCTTCTGGTATTGAAAAGAAATATTCAAAAATCAGTGACTAATGTAAAGAATATATGCAGTTCTTGAAAAAACTGCCTATTTTGTGCAGGAAATGATCCCAATAGATTGCAAATAGAAGTGACAGAAAAGGCAAATTATTGATCAGAAATTGTAAAATGAGGTCAGTGCCTTTTTATGAGAATAAAACTGATTACTTAAATTGGATAAGACTTTGTATTAAGTTCAGAAACAGGAACAAATAATTTCATTCATTAGTTGCAGGAACTTCGTGAACCAAAATATGAATGTGAGGTAGCACTCAAGATTTCACAGATGAGGTGCATCACAACAATAGAAAATACAGGTTAGAAAACTACTTTTAGCGTGTAGTAACTTTGCTTTTTACATGCCTGATTGGGCCGCCTTGACTTTACTTTGATAACTTTTCAGGAGGTTGAGCAACTTTGAACTGCTATAGAAAAAGAAGTTTTCAAGATTGATGTATTGCACATTATACTCCATAATTTAGAAATTTGGATTGTAATAAAGTTTCTCGTCCATGATTTTGTTAGCCACCATCACTTAACTCTACAGAGTACCCATGTATTCTATCTAAGATAGTTTTCATTGGGATCCTTCATGGTAGAGTTACAAAATCTTGGATGAAGATTATAAAGCAAGGTAATGAAAGGTGTCATACTTGACTTGTTGCTTTCTGTTATCAAGAAAGAAATATTGCAATATCAGTAACAAACTTACAGGAAAAAAATTAAAAGAACTGGTGTTTTCTGTAGAGAATGATCTCCTGGAAAAAGATATCTATAGGCATTCAAGGTGTCAAGATGAAATATAGTTGACACTCAAGGTGTCATGGATGAAATACATGGAATCAACAACAGATTCAACGTTAATACATATAGCAACTTGAACAGAGTTACCTTTAAATAAAAACATAAATAGGAACTTAAATTAAATAACTGTAAGAACATATATAGTAGAAACCGAAAACAATAGATTAATAATAAACAACAAAATGCATAAAAGAATAGATAAAGAACAAATAGGAAGAGATAGATTAAGAAAGAGTGGAATTGCAGAGAAGTAGAATTGCAGAGGAGAATAGATAGGAAACAAACTGAACTAAATTTCTATTGCTGATTCTGTGGAGTGATTTCGGTTGAGAGAAGAATGTGAGTGATTGTGGGAGTGTTAGGACATGGTATTTATAGAGCTATCCTAGTCAGCATGCCAATTTTAAGATTATGTAGGTTCCCAAAAAAGACACAATTATGAGAGTCCTTTCACATAAAAACAGAATAAATATATCAGTTTAATAATATTTACACTGAAAACTAATTTAAAAATAACTGGTGAAATAATTATACATTGACATTTAAGCTATATTAATATTCAGTTGATTCATTAATAGTAATAGGTTAAATATTACCGTAGTCTATTGTCTAAAATTCGGCCCATTTAAGTCCATAAGTTTGCAAGCATATTTTCATTTAAGGCTCATTTCATATCTCCTATTATTAACTTATGTTTTGTTATATATAGGTGGCTTTTTCAGTTGAAAAGGAGAAAACAAAACCCTAAAACACTACAGCCGCCTCACTCTTGAATCTGCAGCAAAAAGGAGAGAGAAGAACCCTAGAAAGATATAAAGATGTAGAGCTGCCTCACTATTCACTCCACAATGATTACAGAAACAGCATGCGGCTAGAACCTACACTACTGCATTAACATCTAACACAAAAGGTATGAAAATAAAAACTTTCAGTCACGGGTTCGAATATCATTCTAATGGGTGCACGCCTAGATTTTTAAGAGTATGGTTCAAATAAACTTGTTTAAGTTTCAATCAGTTTCAAGTTAATAATACAGTGTTACTTTCCTAAGCCTAATGCAATTAGGGTTTAAAGATTATTAGTAGTCGTTTTCAAATAGAATTAGTAATCTTTTGCAGATATTAACTCCATAATTTTTGCAAGTAAGATTATCATATATACACTGCCCAATTTCTCCCATTTTATGTTCAGAAACGATCTAATTTTCATGCAATTGTAGCAAAAGTGGTTGTATTTAGTAAATAAACTAGTATTAACACTCATGCTATGCACGAGGCATATATTTTTCAAAATAATGAAAACAAATTGTAAATTGGAACAAAATATAAAATAAAATCATTATGTACAAATTTAAAAATATATACAGTAGGTAAGGGTACTTTTAGGGTACACCTATTTAACACAAATTTAATCATTATTTTGGTAGAAACACATAATTTATCATGTAGAAGCCAAATATTAAGCTATGTGGGTGGATTCTCCAACACATGACTGTCGTTGTGTACCATATAAGCATAATGTGATAACTATCAGCAGCAAAGTTTCCTTCCTTGTGCACATGTCGCAGCATGACCGAGTTAAAATCTTGAAGCATTTTGCTGATTCTCAACATTGTGGCTCGACAATTAGTAGAGATTTTAAAGTGTCCCAAAATCATGGCTACAACTACATAACTATCGCCCTCTACTTCCAAAACTTGCACCTCCAATGTTCTAGCCAACTCCAATCCATGAAAAATACACCAAATCTCAGCAAGCAAAATAGGACAAACCCCGGTATTAGCCACAAATCCATGTCTCCAATTACCTGCATCATCTCTAATCAATCCTCCGTCATAAGCGCACGACCAAATATCCACTCTAGGGAAGCATTCGTGTTCAACTTTCAAATGGTATGTAAAATAACCACCTCCGAACTTATCTGCACTCCCTGCATGACAAAACCACACCTTTTTTTTTCTAAATAAGTTAATAGTACATTTTTAATTTCTGGAAAGAATGGAGAAAAATATACTTCAATTTGTTATTTAGAAAATTATATTGAAAGAAATAGTATTATCAATTAGAATAAGATATAAAAAAAATTGAGCGATGCAGTGAGTTATAACTTATGAGGATAAAGTATATAGCAAAATACAAATAAAGTTTAAAGTTCGTCAACACAAAATAAATAGGTTACATGTTTTGATCACCAAAACTTATATTTTCAAAACATTATTAGCATGTAGATTACAATAGTAGTAGTGGATACAAAGTATATGTCATGATTGAATCGTATTATCCAAGTAATTATATTGACGAAATACATATAGTAGCATTTGTTTTATAATCATCTGTCGCACAATAAGAGTCATATTTTTCCATTTATGTCCGTCTCACAATAAGAGTCCTATTTCACTTTTACTATAAATGGAAGTAGGCCTCATATTACACCAACTTATTCCACTCATATTTTATTATAAAACTAATATATATACATATATATATATATATATGTGTGTGTGTGTGTGTGTGTGTGTGTGTGGGACTCGTATTCCACTAACTTATTCAACCCACTTTTCTTTACATTTCTTAAAACCCGTGTCATAACTAAATATGACTCCTATTTTATTTTTCATATCATTAGTACCATCAAACATCATTACAGACTAAAACTTTTAGAATTGTTTCCGACTAAAAACATGTTTTTTAGAATTAAGACATGAGAAAATGAATACAAAAATATTTTTTTTTCACAATAAATAAATTCACTTTTACCAAAATTAATTTCAATGTTATACATGATAATATTCATAAGCATAATATTTGATAAGCTTAAAAAAAGGAAATAGACCTCTTAAAGTCATAAAAAACAATATGAACTCAATTATAACTATGTACACTACTTTTAGTAATTACTCTCTCCGTCCGCGAATAGAAGTCCCGTTTTTCCGTTTTTGTCCGTCCGGCAATAGGAGTCCCGGTTCTACTTACCATATTTGAACAATTTAATTACCCTCACCCTTCTCAACAAATTACACTATATGCCATTAATTAACACACCCACCCAAAATCTAATTTTTTCCCTCACTCTCTCTCACTCTCACTCTCACTCTCATTCAACCTCATTTTATCTCTCTCTCTCGCTCGCTCGGTCTCTCACCCTCTCTCTATTCCAAAACCCTAGATCTACTCGCCGCCTCCTCCTCCTCACACTCGCCGCCTCCTCCTCCTCTTCACTCTAGCCTAAATGGACTATGTACCCTCTGAAACCCTATCCCCCATCAATGGGTTCGATTCGTTCGATTCGATGTCCACTGTGGTTGATGAAACTCCGATGGTGGAATCGAAGGTCGATTCGACCGATTCTAAGCCATCTATGTCCGTTGAAACCCCAGATCTGGAATGTAAGCTCGATTCGGAGCTAGTCGTCACTGATACGCCGGAGACCATGCTCGATTCGGAGCTATACGTCCCTGATACGCCCGATGCTTGGCTCGATTCGGAGCTCATCGTCCCTGATACGCCGGGTTATGGTGTTGATGACTCCACCGTGGTGCCTGAAACATCGCGGGTGAAGAGGCGAAGGCGGCCTGTTGAGGAAGAGGAGTGGTTCAAGGAGATCCTCTTGATTCTCTTGCCTGGCATGAAAGACCTCCTCTAATGTTGTGAGTTTTTAAGAATCACCCCCTATCTAGGGTTTGGAGATTCTCGTTTGGTCTGATTTTGGGGGTTTCTGTAGGGTTATTTTGAGTTGTTGCTGTTTAAGCCACCCCCATTTTGGGTTAGGAGGTTTGATCTTGCCCTATGTGCTGAAATTAGGTTTGTTGGTGGAATTGAATGTTTGTTGGTGGAATTTGTGCATTGGGCTGTTCTGTGGTTATTGTATTTTGTTTAAGCCACCCCCAGTTTGAGTTAGGAGGCTGAATCTACTGATATGTGATGGAATTTCAAAAATTAGTCTCTGCTGCTTTTATGATGATGTATGTGCTGGTTATTGTGAGTAAAAAGCCACCCCTTGGTTAGGTTTGGAGGCTTTACTTGCTGAACTATGATGAAATTATTCTGAGTTGCTAATATGATGGTGAATTGTGGCTATACTTGGTGGAATATGCTGTTTGTAGTCTCTGTGATGATGGGGTTTGTATGTGTTCAATATGGTTAAGTTAAAAGCCGCCCCTTTAATAGGTTTGGAGGCTTTACTTGCTGCAATATGATGAAATTATTCTGAGTTGCTAATCTGATTGGAATTGTGGCTATACTTGGTGGAATATGCTGTTTGTAGTCTCTGTGATGATGGGGTTTGTATGTGTTCAATATGGTTAAGTTAAAAGCCACCCCTTTAATAGGTTTGGAGGCTTGTGTCCATACCCTATGATGAAATTTTTCTGAGGGTCTTGTATCATCATCCTATGTGCATTACATTCGGTTTGCACTATGTCTATACACCAAAAAAACAAAAACAGCAGACCCTAACCCAAAAATAATAGGGGCTGACCAACACACCAAAAAAATCAGACTACCCTATTCCAAAAACATCACTTTGGCTTACTTAGATGCCAAATGCACTTGACAGGTGGCCTATATCATACACTGACCCATAATTGTTCTCTGGCATTTGTAGCCATTGTAGCACCTCTCTCACAACATCCTCCTCCACCTCAAGCTGATTGGGCAGTCCCACTGTTCTTTGTAGCCTATCTTTGTTGATGTGTGGAACTTTGTAGCCATTTCCACCCCTGCACCTGAGGATTTCAGTGAGGCAAGCCTGCAAACTTAGGAATACTCTGTTGAGTGTTTGTGGTGAAAGCTCTGCAAAAGAGCTACACACATTCCCCACAAGTTCATCCACAGTCTTGCATGGTTTCTCATACTGCAGTGACTGAATTGCTCTAAAAAAACCCAAGTCTAAGATGTTAGTGTCAGGGGAATTAGCTGGTTGACAAATCAGTTGGATTCTAAATCCATCTGAATTGGCAACAGCTTGAAACTCTGGATCCATGGCTGTTATGTGTGGGGTTGCATTATCTTGCTGAATGTAGATGTCTTTACTTGCCCAAACAGACCACCTGGCCTTTATTGCAGGTATAATCTGTCATGGAGAACAATATGGTTAGCTAAATGATGATCTTTCATGAGTTGTTAAGATCTGATAGCATGAAAAAGTTGGATATACCTTGTTGATCAGGCAGTCCCTCATCACTTCCTTTGTTACTGAATGGACTGCCTTGGTTTCCATGGTCCCTCTGGGCCTGTTCTTTGATCTCCTCTGTGCTGGCATTACTTCAGTGAAGGGAAATATTCCCACCTTACCATCATATGTTGGCTGCCCATCCATACCAAAATGTGGTCTACTGACAGCACACATAAACATAACTTTAGTTATGAATCCTTGGATTTGCATGCCCTATATGGCTCATCCTCATCTGGCAAGAGGTAGTACCTGTCTGAGGCCTTGGTCATATAGAACCATTTTTCATCTATATGCACTACATTGTGCATGCTTTGATATGGAACTCTACCTTGAGTAATTTGTGGCTGAAGTTGACTAAGACTCCATCTAACCCTTGCTATCTTATTGACATTGGTGAGTGCAGGTTTGATTGCATTTGTATGTGGCCTTAGTTTACCATGCTTTACCCACTGACCTAATGTGCTCTTGCTAACATTTAATTTGACAGCCATTTTTCTCAGTGAAGCTCTCTCAAGAGTAGATAAATTTCTAACCTTTTCTTCATCAATTTTTAATTGATCAGCATGATGGTATCCTTTAATCTTTCCTTGCATAATTGCAGGTTCTCCCCTTTGCATCAGCTCCTTGGCTGCCTTCCATACCCTGTACACGGTTTTCCTACTAACTTCAAATGCATCTGCTGCTTCCATAACAGCCCCTCTTGCGAGCACTCCATCATGGCTGTGCTTGAGTAGAAACTGCACCATGTTGTTCTTGATGCTGCTATTCAAGTGTTTTGTTGGCCGCTACCCAATATCCATCCCTATGATGAATTTTTTCTGAGGGATTTACATCAACAAAACTGTTGGGAGCTTTTTTTGGGAGTTTTTCAGATTGAGGTGGTTAGAAGTGGAGTAAATGAGTGTAGGTGAGGTATTAATAGCAGCTTTGAAGTTGTACTTTTAGGAGTTCAAATTTCCCTCATTTTTTTTGTAGAGGGAAATTTGATTTTTAGCTTTCCCTCTTTGTACTTTGAATCAATAGCAGTGACTGAATTGTGTATGGTGAACATATTTCAAGCTAATTTGATGAATTATGATTTGAAGGGTTTTTTTTATTATGTTGAGTGTAAATTTTAAATTCAGTTTGAAGGGTTTTTTTATTATGTTGATTTAAATTCAGTTTTAAATTGTGACTTTGGGAGCAAAAATCGAATTTTGGAAGCATAAGTAATGCAATTGAATTGAATTGAAGAAGCATATTTAATGCATATATGAAGGCAGCAATTTTCGAAATTTTGAGAGCCAAAAAATTAACAAACTTGAAGTGGGTCCCAAATTCCACTATCACATACCATTTATTACACACTCTAACAACTTTCTTAAAACCCGTGCCATGGAGAAATGAGACTTTTAATGGTGGACGGAGGGAGTATCTTGAATACAAATATATATTCATAAGTAATTTTAACATCGAAGAGCTATTATATTCCAACCATTTACACCAACTCAAATCTTAAAGAAAATTCTATATTCACCTACTACTTTTGTTACTTTTTCAATCTTACCTACATATTTATTTAAATTACACATCAACCCCATGATCATTTATTTATACAAATTAAATATCATATTATTTAATTTATTTTCTTATAATTTAATTTAAATATAATATCACAAATTATACAAAATAAATAATTAATACTAATATTTATACTCCATCCGTACCATAAAAAATGTGCATATTCCATTTTAGTCCATCGTATAAAAATAGAGGCATTTTCATTTATGGAAAGTTATTCTAATGTATTACCCATGTACATCAAGTTATTACAACATATATCACAATTAATACACTAAGGACGTGTTCACTACTTTACAGATAGACAGTTTATGCTTCATTTATGGTCATATTTGGGTGTTCACTAGTCTTGATATAAATGAGGATGGCCCTGCATTTTATTAAGGCCCGCACTGTTCACTCCGTAAATAAGGCAATAACATTTATTGACAAAATGGTGCTAATTGAAATGTCATCGAAAACCGCATCAGGAATTGGATGGCAAAAGTCGAATGTGGCCCTGAGGTGCTCGGTTTTCACCCCTAATTTGAAATCACTTCTTCAATTTGTGAGGAAGACCGAAGCCCCAACGCTCTACAACGGCGGCGATAACTGGGTTGTTCGCAGCCATCGACGGAGGCAGAATTAAGGTCGGTGTTCTCGCAAATCGTCGAAGCTAGATCCCCGATTCGTGCTTCAGAGTCCAATTCGAGTTTATTGTTGAGCCACTGCCTTTTTACTCAAGGAAAATTGATCATCATACTTCTCGACAACGCTGCTTCAGGTTAATTTTTCTGCAATAAACAGGCCCCTAACTTAGACGAAGATACGGGCTCCAAGTGTTGTATTGATTATGTGTTTCGTCGCAGGGAACGACGGCTGAAAATGGTGCTAATTGAAATGTCATCGAAAACCGCATCAAGAATTGGATGGCAAAAGTCGAATGTGGCCCTGAGGTGCTCGGTTTTCACCCCTAATTTGAAATCACTTCTTCAATTTGTGAGGAAGACCGAAGCCCCAACGCTCTACAACGGCGGCGATAACTGGGTAGTTCGCAGCCATCGACGGAGGCAGAATTAAGGTCGGTGTTCTCGCAAATCGTCGAAGCTAGATCCCCGATTCGTGCTTCAGAGTCGAATTCGAGTTTATTGTTGAGCCGCTGCCTTTTTACTCAAGGAAAATTGATCATCATACTTCTCGACAACGCTGCTTCAGGTTAATTTTTTCTGCAATAAACAGGCCCCTAACTTAGACGAAGATACGGGCTCTAAGTGTTGTATTGATTATGTGTTTCGTCGCAGGGAACGACGGCTGTACCAGGTGTGAAATTACCCATCCAAGACGAATTTAGGATCTGCAAGCTCTACTCCAGCCTCCACAAGTAAGTCATCGGTTCTCCATCTACTCCATATCCTGTGTTGTGTTCTAAAAAATTTTGGATTTGTGAAGCTGTGTGTGATGTGATACAGAGTGTATATGTCTGTAAATTCTTAGCATTTGGATGGCATATGTTGTGCTTAAATTTGTGCCGTGATATCGTTTATAATGCCTATTTGCTCTAGAGCTACTTTATCATTGAGCACGTATCTGTATTGTTTTGTAATTTGCTGTAGAGTTACTTTATCATTGAGCACGTATCTGTTAAGTCATTTTGCCAGTGCAATTGTAGAGGTATCCACACAATTTCTGCAATTAAGGAATGTCTGGCCGCACAAGTGAACACGGTCATCTGGTCATGGTATTGGAGGACATTATGCAACTTTATCGTATTGAAACAACCTATTTCTTGCACAATTACCTTAATGACCGCACCCGGCTGGCAAAAAGAAAGGTCCTAGACCACGCAAAGCGGTATAGTATATTGAAAAAAATCCCTACGCAAGTGGAGCATCTAGATAGACTTGTGCATGCTAGTGATACGGATTGCATCGCCAAATTGCGAATGGACCGCAACACCTTTGGACGGTTATGTCGTATACTACATGCGCGGGGTGGCCTGCACATCGGGAGATGTTTAGGAATCGAGGAACAGGTTGCCATGTTTTTGGGGGTACTTGTTCATCATGATAAAAACCGTGTGGTTAAATTCCATTTCCTCCGATCTGGGGCCACTATTTCGCACATTGTGCACAACGTGCTTTGTGCAATTCTCAGCCTTCACTCGGTGCTGATTTCCAAACCCACTCCCGTCGCCGAAAACAACACAGATCATAGATGGAAATGGTTTAAGGTATTATACTTTGTAATGCACTTATCAGCTGTTAACCTACAAGTTATTTTTATACAATTGCTCACTAATACCCTTGCCTTGTGTGATCGAAACATGCAATTCGTGTATCCACTAGCCGGGTGGGAAGGGTCTGCTGGCGACTCCCGTATTCTTAGAGATGCAGTTACCCGGTATAATGGCTTCAAGGTGCCCCAAGGTATGTTGTTCTATACCGGGGTAGTCCACTTATTCAAATATGTGTTCTTAAATAGAAAATCATCAAGCTGATGTTATTTGAATGATCTACGTGTAGGTTGTTACTACTTGTGTGATAATGCTTATGCTAACAGTAATGGCTTCCTCACACCATACCGTGGCGTGCGTTATCATCTGAAAGAGTATGGCCCAGGAACCGAGTCCCCGCAGGATCCAAAAGAAATGTTCAATATGCGCCATACTAAGGCAAGAAACATAATCGAACGAGCTTTTGCAGTCTTAAAAATGCGTTGGGGTATCCTTCGAAGTGCATCGTTCTATCCAATTGAGACTCAGATCCGCTTGATTATGTGTTGTTTTCTACTACACAATTTTATTCGGCGGGAGATGGAGGTTGATCCGGTCGAAATGGAGCTTGATGATGCTGATTTGGCGGAGTTGGGCAACACAGAAGAAAACATAGGCGCTGATTATGTGAATTGCGTCGAGCCAACTGCCGAATGGACTCAAACCAGGGAGCAACTAGCAATGAACACGTGGATGAATAGATAGGATTTGTTGTTAGCTACTGATCTTTTTCGAAACTTTTTGCAAATTATGTGATATTGTACTCATTTGGTTTTATCCCCCTCTAACTAAACTTTTCTGGTTTTATCACATGTGGATGAATAGACGTTTAACACATCACTATATTACTGTATTCCGTATTAGATTATCATTTTATAAGGTAAAAGTATCATTTTATTGAACAAAAATGTCATTTTATACACCAAAAATACCTATCTTTCTACCCGGCAAAAGTATCATTCTATCGGGAAAAGGTATCATTTTATCAGTTTTATGTCATTTTGTCACGTTAAAGTATCATTTTATCAGCTTATATGCAATTTCTCCAGCTAAACTATCATTTTTATAAGCTAAATGTCATTTTATCCGCTTAGAGTATCATTTTATAAGGTAAAAGTATCATTTCATTAAACAAAAATGTCATTTTATACAGCAAAAACACCTATCATTCTATCGGCTGAAAGTATCATTCTATCGGCTGAAAGTATCATTCTATCGGGAAAAGGTATCATTTTATCAGTTTTATGTCATTTTGTCACGTTAAAGTATCATTTTATCAGCTTATATGCAATTTCTCCAGCTAAACTATCATTTTTATAAGCTAAATGTCATTTTATCCGCTTAGATTATCATTTTATAAGGTAAAAGTATCATTTTATTAAACAAAAATGTCATTTTATACACCAAAAACACCTATCATTCTATCGGCTGAAAGTATCATTCTATAGGCTGAAAGTATCATTCTATCGGGAAAAGGTATCATTTTATCAGTTTTATGTCATTTTGTCACGTTAAAGTATCATTTTATCAGCTTATATGCAATTTCTCCAGCTAAACTATCATTTTTATAAGCTAAATGTCATTTTATCCGCTTAGATTATCATTTTATAAGGTAAAAGTATCATTTTATTAAACTAAAATGTCATTTTATACACCAAAAACACCTATCATTCTATCGGCTGAAAGTATCATTCTATAGGCTGAAAGTATCATTCTATCGGGCAAAAGTATCATTTTATCAGTTTTATGTCATTTTGTCACGTTAAAGTATCATTTTTCAGCTTATATGCAATTTCTCCAGCTAAACTATCATTTTTATAAGCTAACTGTCATTTTATCCGCTTAGAGTATCATTTTATAAGGTAAAAGTATCATTTTATTAAACAAAAATGTCATTTTATACACCAAAAACACCTATCATTCTATCGGCTGAAAGTATCATTCTATAGGCTGAAAGTATCATTCTATAGGCTGAAAGTATCATTCTATTGGGCAAAAGTATCATTTTATCAGTTTTATGTCATTTTGTCACATTAAAGTATCATTTTTCAGCTTATATGCAATTTCTCCAGCCCCTAGCAACGAGTTCAAGGAGTGTCGCTGCGAGGATCTCTTCCTCACGCGGCGTCCACATTCTACGCGTCCGGTCTCCCTTCCGAAACTTCTGCCTTGGTGATGAATTCATTCCTATAGAACCTATAAACACCAATTCCACAACTGCCAAAAGTTGATTAACTGAAATACAATGGTAGCAACACCAAAAAAATATGCAATTGCGTCAAACTTATTGAACACACCTTCCATGAGGATACCACCATCAGTTGCCGCAGCGCTCCGGATTGCATTTTTGTTTCAGTAATGCTCTGTATTTGTTATGAAACTGGAAGCTTTATTTACGCCTCATAAAAATGTTCAATTTTCGATTGTCGCTAAATTGTTCGTATGTGCGCGTCAAATAGTTTTCATGGAATGGTGTTAGGGGCAAACCTGTCATTGGCAGTCGGAAAAAGGCAGGTTAAAAAAATGGCAAAATGCAATTCCTCAAATCTGAAGCCCAATTAAGAGTCAATGAACGCCCATTTAGTATGTGAATTGTGTGGGCCCAGGAAACACATTTATGCCCTTGTTTCATTTAATGAGTACCCACAAGGGATGTAGTGAACAAGCCCTAATAGTAAATTGAGAACCATTAACTACTAACACTACTTTAACTACCTTCCCTCCTCTTTTTTACTTTATCAATTTTATCTTAATTCTCAAGAAATATCACATGTCCATATTTGTATGGGACTGATGGAATACAAAATAAAATAAATATTAATTGATTTTTTAACTAATAATAGATGAAAAGAATAATTAAACTTAAACTAAATTCTACAAATACTTAACATTGAATATATACTTAAATATAATCCTAATTTTAAATATATCTAAACAAATCATAATTACATATACTCAAAATCCTAAATTCGTGCATTGTTAACATAGTTAATTAATATTACTACTAAGAGCATCTCCAATAGCGGCGAGCGCACCGGCTAACCGATTCTTGGTGCTAGCCGTCCGCTCGCCGAACCATTGCAGTCGGCGAGGGCCCAATCGGCGAGAAAAACGACGAGCGCACGCCGATTCCCGAGAGCTCGGCGATGCGCTCGCCGATCTCCTGGTCGCCATTGCAGGCTCCAGATCGGCGAGCGGGATTTTTTTTATTTAATTTTCGAAACACTATATATACGCGATCTGCACGTCATTTTCATTTGCACCACTTGTTTTAACGAGTTTTCTCTCTATCTTAATTTCTGTACAAGATCAACAACGCGAAATGAGTAACGCGGGTGGTAGTGGTGGTGGTAGTGGTGATAGTGATGGGGATGCTGAGGAGTTCGAACGACGTTTGAATGAATAGTTGGAGGCCTATACGCCCCAGAGAGATCGACCAGCTGATACAACAGGCCTTGCAGCCGACGGTACCTTGACTCGTTGTCCACCGCCGAGCAGTGATTGATCGGGATCACGTAGCTGCACATCAGCGGCTATTTGACGACTACTTCGCACCGGAGCTGCGGTTTAACGCCAACATTTTCAGGCGATGTTTTAGGATGAGCAGGGCCTTGTTTATGCGTATTGTTGACGCTTTGGAGCGTCGATATCTGTGTTTCCGCTTCAGGCACGATGCGGCTGGCAGACCCGGCCACACACCTATTCAAAAGTGCACTGCGTCAATCAGGCAGTTGGCCTACGGAGGCACGGCTGACATGAGGGACGAGTACCTCCACATCGGCGAGTTGACTGCCCTTGAATGTATGAAGTATTTCTGTCAGGGCGTGGTTGAAATATTCGGTGATCAGTACCTTCGAAGCCCTACCTCCGAAGACTGTCAGGAGCTGATGCAGATGCACGGGGCGAAGCATGGGTTCCCGGGTATGTTAGGCAGCATAGATTGTATGCATTGGGAGTGGAAGAACTGCCCCGCTGCCTGGAAAGGGTTCTACACGACCGGCTACAAGGGAAGAATCCCACGATGATACTCGAGGCCGTAGCTGATTACCGGCTGTGGATTTGGCATGCATATTTTGAGGTAGCTGGGTCGAACAACGACCTCAACGTCCTCAACTCGTCGCCCCTTTTCAACGAGCAGTGCCAGGGCGTCGGTCCGGCCATCAGTTTTGTCGCCAACGGGAACCAAGCATGATATGGGCTACTACTTGGCGGATGGGATATATCCTAGGTGGCCCGTCTTTGTGAAGACGATCAGATGCGCATCAGATGAGAGGAAGGCCTACTTTGCGGAACGGCAGGAGTCGGCGCGCAAGGACGTGGAGCGCGCATTTGGTGTGCTCCAGTCTCGATGGGCGGCAATTAGAGGTCCAACGCGTTTGTGGCATGTCGATTGCATTGTCGATATAATGTACGCATGTATTATCATGCACTACATGATTGTCGAAGATGAAGGTGTACAACTGACTAGTTGGACCAACGACGATAATGAAGTCGGTCCAAGCCACGGCGTGGCCACCCCCCAGCGTACGAAGTGGGGTGCCTCACGATGAAGCCGGTCGCCTCCAAGCACACATGCCGACATGCGCCAAGTGGAAGCTCATATTCGACTCCAAAAGGATTTAACTGAAGAGTTGTGGGCGCGGAGGACTGCATGGCGTTAGTTTTTTTTTTTTATTTTGTAATTTTTTTAATGTACCTTTTTTTAATTTAAATGAAATTATTTCATTTTCCCGTATCTGTGTCGTAAGTTGAATTCCGTATTTTGTGTGATTGTTATTTTTATAATTTTGTTTATTATGGCTGGGCTATGGTTGGACTATTGCTTGTCCAGTTGCTTGTCCTGATGATGTGGCAGGATGAGTTTTAGTGCTGATGATGTGGCAGGAGGAGTTTGTGGCTGGGCTATGGCTGAGCTATTGCTATTGGAGATGCTCTAAACATAACCAAATATCAATACAATCAGCCATTAAATACCTTAATTTTTCAGCATTAAATATCTTAATTTTTTACTAATTATTTAGAAGATCATAACTAAATATAATTGAAGCCCACAACTATCAAGCCCATACAGATACACCTCAATAACCTAATTTCATATAATCCATCGTCTTCTTCATATTTAATCGCAGCCGCTGTTAAATAGGGGCTTTTGCAGAGGATTTTGGTGGGTCTGCACAGCCAGGTAGCCTGCGCTGCCGTTGTACTTCTCCCTTCCTCGCCCAGAAGTCCAGCCGCCGCCGGAGTAGCTTGCCGTCGCGAGTCGGGATCGGCCTTGACTGTCTTGGTAAGTTTGGTTTTTGTTTTGAATCAATGGTTGATCTATATTATTCAGCTACAATTCTCCATTTTTGTTGTAAGGTTCCAGAAATGGATAGATCTAAAGAATCCACCTTTATCCCGTTGAGTCTACCGGAGCATCGCCGGATTACGGCCAGAATCACCACGAGCCTGCAATAAGAATATGTTTACATTAGTTTACAAATAGACATAAATGCAGCCTCAATAATATTGTGCAGTACCTATTTATAAATATTGCAATGTTCTTTGAGAGCCTTGCTTTAATTGAGCATTTTTTGTAAACCGTATAATGCCAACATTTGTAAAAAAATAGAAAAAAATAATTATACAATCAGCTTCTCATTTCTCTCCAAAAAGGATAACATTGTCTTTTTACCAAACCGGCACTTTAGATTAGTAAGAGCATCCACAATAGCAATAGCCCAGCCACAGCCCAGCCACAAACCCCTCCTGCCACATCATCAGCACTAAAAATTCTCCTGCCACATCATCAAGACAAGCAAATAGTCCAGCCATAGCCTAGTCATATCACTCAAAATTATACTCCCTCCGTCCCGCTTTAGCAGTCCCGGTTGAGTCGTGCACATGTTTTAAGGGATATTTAAGTGTGTAATAAATAAATGATGTAGGGGAGGTTGGGTCCCACTTTTAAACAACTTTTTTACTTTTTTGCTTTTAAGTGTGTAATAAATAAATGATGTAGTGGAGGTTGGGTCCCACTTTTAAATGATGTAATAAATAAATTGATGTAGTGGACATCAATTTTTATGCACCGAGTTCAACCGGGACTCCTAAAGCGGGACGCCCGAAATTGATCAACCGGGACTGCTAAAGCGGGACGGAGGGAGTATAAAACAAATAATTAACAATCACACAACATACGGAATTAAATTTACTACACAGATACAAGAAAATTTAATAATACTATTAAAATATAAAAAAGTACATTAATTAAAAAAGTACAATAAAATAAAAAAAGTACATTAATTAAAAAAAGTATATTAATTAAAAAAATTCACTCCTCGTCTCCGTCGCCTCCATCGTCGTCGCCGCCGCCTCCGCCGCCACCGTTGCCGCCGCCTCCACTCAAATCGTCACGCATGCTCACGAGCAATGCGTGAAGAAAACTCTTCTCCTCGGGGTCCGTCGCCGCCCGCCATTCGACTAACGTCTTGACCATCTGAGTGCGCGTTTGTTGACGCGCGAAAAATTTGAGATCCTCTGTGGACTGGCCAAGGGGGATGCCGACTGGACCTCCTGGGAACCCCCGGCGACCCCCCTCGCCTTCCGTTGAGCCCGCTTTTGCTCAGCCGGACGAGGTCTGCGAGCGAACGAACGAGGGGTGGGGATCACCTGGGCCGTCTCGGGGAGGTCGTGGGAACCACCCCTGCTGCCGCTGAAATCACCGGTATAGTTCAGTCATTGCTTCTTCGGCCAGCCAGCGTCGACACCTACTCGAAACTTCTTGGATTCGTTCAGCACCACAAAGCAGTTCCAGTAGGTGAAACCCTTATACAACCCGGGCTGGGGGAAGGCTTTCTCCGCTATCCTCCTGCAGTCATCCTCCGCTTGGCTGCTGCTCTGCATGGGGAGGGCGTTGGTGTACAAGCCCAAAAATCGGGAGACAGCAGCCCTGATTCGGTCCCACGCCTTCCGGCAATCCTCCCCGGTGCGTGGCCTCCCCTCCGGGCAAAATGTCTTGTAGGCTACTGCTATTTTAGCCCATAAGTTGACGATCCTCTGATTGTTCGAAGTGAAGGATCATCGCAAACACTCACCCACGCCTTGGACATCGCGACGTTCTCTGCATCCGTCCACCTCCTCCGTACCGAGCAGTCGTCCTCACCCGGCTGCGACGACTTGCCGACCCTCTTCCCCTTGCCCTTCTTCTTTGGGGCGGCACGACCCCGCACTGCTTCCCCCATTTGAACGGGAGTATCCGGAACTCCGAGAATATCAAACCCCAACTCCTCTAAGGAAAAAGTCTCAAATTGCGTGAATTGCGCCTCCGTTGGGGTCGATGTGTACGAAGAAGCAGTCGAAAAATCAAAACTGGGGCGATAGACGTTTTCCTCCCCCGACGCCCCCTGCGTCGCCGGTACCCCTCCTGTCGGGGGCTGCATCGCCGTCCCCCCTCCCCGACATCATCTGCATCCCGGGCACTCACCCCGACATCATCTGCATACCGGGTTGCATCCCCGGTACCCCGTGCCACGCCGGCATACTCCCCCCAGCTGCCATCCCGGGCATATTCCTCACGGCTGCCATCCCGGGCATCATCCCCTGCCACGGGTACATGTTGTAGTACCCTGGCATCGGACCCCATCCACCTCCCACGGGCACCTGGGGAGTTTGAGACCCGCTCGTCACTGGAGTACCTTCGTTGTTGTTCTCCATTTCGCGTTGTTGCTCTTGTACATAAATTAAGATAGAGAGAAAACTCGTTAAAACAAGTGGTGCGAATGAAAATGACGTGCAAAACGCGTATATATAGTGTTTGGAAAATTAAAAAAAAATCCGCTGGGCGATGCGCTCGGCGATCCGGACCCTGCAATGGCGCCGAGCGGATCGCCGAGCGCCCGTATATCGCCTAGCGCTAGGCGATTTTTTTTTCGGAAAACCGCTAGGCGGTTGCAATGGTTCGCAGAGCGCACTGCCTAGCGCTGGGGCTCGCCTAGGCGGTGCGCTAGGCGCCATTGTGGATGCTCTAAGATTTTGGATTTATATGATAGAGATGTTTAAAATATGAATACTACTAACATGTTAAATGTTTTATAGGAACAAATACATTGGAAACATAAATGATCAGTCACAGCCTGAAAGAATGGAACAAATATAGTATTGTAGTAATATAATAGTGTTTCGTACATACACCCGCATCTCTAACACAAATGGTCTAGCATCCTACTAATAATATGCACACTTAACAAACAAATTAGACCATGGACTTCACATTGAACCAATCAGATTTTCCAATAAGATGTCGAATTTTAAGCCGGGATGTTGCCAGCATAAAAAATGTCTCTGATATAAAATGTAGACTTTCTAGACAGCATCATCTAAGGCTACAAAAATAATTAAAAAAAAGAAAGAAAACAATCTTCATTTTCCTGCCTAGATGTTGCCAAGGTGGCAGTTCAAAAATTGCCCTTTATATATGGAGAGATAGATACACATTTATTTTTATTCTATTTTATCATTCTTACTTTATTATCTATGCTTAACACATAAAATAAAGTTATTCTTAAATTTCATGCCTTTCCAAGGAAAAGGTCATCTTCTTTGGAACGGATGGAGTATTATTTTTCGTTATATACCGTTTGCTTACTACTGTATGATAACTGTATTGGAACAAAGAAATTAATAATCTGGCTACAAGTTTAATCTTTATTCAGAAAGATAGCTGCACATTGGTAGAAGCATAATAACTATTATGAAATTGAAATTGAAATTGAAATTGAAATTGTAATTGTAATTGTAATTGTAATTGTAATTGTAATTGTAATATAGGGTTCATTAATTAATAAAATACCTTCGATAGCTGCATATGTGGGCACAATCAAAGAACTATTACAAAATTAAAAAATAAAACTTTGGCTGAATGTATTATTGGCAGAACCATGTAACTATTAGGGAGCTAAAAAAATTAAACTTGAATTGCAAGGAGATTCTGATGAAGAAACCCCATCCAAAAATTAACGTACGCTGCTTTTAAGCGACGAGTATACGGTAATTTTAGTATAAGGCAAAAGAATAGCAAACTATATGCTCAACGCGTAGCCGAATTATTTTTAAATTTGATGGACATGTGATGTGAGGAATGTGGGTTGATATTTTCTCAGCACATGATAACAATGCTAATAACTTATACATTTAGGGGCCATTCTGCAAATTGGTGGATTTATCTTTCTTCATATATCCAAAAGAAATTAAAGAAGAAATTACATCCCTTCCTTCGACTCTGACGATCATCTTCCGCACTGAACAACCACACCAACGCAATCAAATCTGATTCTAATCAACAATTATGTATCATCCGACAAGAGGTGGAGTTCGTGGCGGTCGTGATCGTAAGCTCTCTCTTCCTTCTCACACCCCCCCAAATTCTAGGTTTTCAAACCGTTGCGGCTGACTTTTAATTATAATTTATAATTCATTGTTTGGTATTCGTATTCCCCTACATATTTTCACCTGTTAAATCTGGAATTTTCTGACAAATTTAGGAAGGTTTCTTTTGCTTGTCAATTTTGCATTATTATTTAGCCCTGTATCATAAAATCGCCAACATAATTCTGTATATCGGCAACATCTTTATGCATAAAGAAACTGAAATTTTCTTGTATATGACTTAATGACTCATATACTCGATTTTGAGGGCAACTTAGTTAGGTTTGTGAGTTGTTTAATTTGTAGTAAATTTTATTGATTGACTTTTCCGGCCAATGGAACTGGATTAACTGTAACTATCTGTCTACGGTGTTTTTGGATTTATGGGTTTGGTACTTGCTCTCAATACTATGATCTTAGCTATTCCTGTTCGGCAACGGCATTATCTAGTTTATTTTCTGTATTTGCAACTTTATTTATTGGTTAGGAGAGATGAGAGATCTAGATTGTTTTGTAAGCTGAGAAAAGTGTTTGATTTGCGTACGGTACTAAACTACTAACTTAGGGGTGGAGATCATTAGTAGGATTGCAATCAGGATCTACGATTAGATGCAAATTCATTACTCCTTCCGTTCACAAAAAATAGTCTCATTTGTGAACAAAACGGGTTTTAAGAGCATCCACAATGGCGGATGTCTCGGCGGACGTCGGACCGGCGTGCCGAACGTCCGCGCGGGACGTCTGCCATTAGGCAGCATGCATACGGAAACGGACGTCCGCTGCGGACACCGGAGTTCCGCGGCTTTCCTGGACGTCCGCCATTGCGTTGACAAAACGGACGTCCCGGCGGACGTCCCGATTTTTTATTGTTTTTTGTGGATGTCCGTTGGGATGTCCGCCATTGTATAGTGGGATGTCCTTATGACGTGGCAGGGGGTGTTTTTGGGAAGTCCGCCGGGACATCCGTCCCATTGTAGATGCCCTAATAAAGAAATTGGTAAAGTAAGAAAGAGGGAGAAAAAGTAAGTAAGTAGAGTGATAGGGAGAAAAAGTGGGTAAAGTATGAGAGAGAGGTGAAAAAGTGGGTAAAGTATGGGAGAGAGGTGAAAAAGTGGGTAAAGTATGGGAGAGAGGTGAAAAAGTGAGAGAGTATGATAGAGAAACTTTACATTTTTAGAAATGGGACTATTTTTTGTGGACATCCCAAAATGGCAAAATGAGACTTTTTTGTTGTGGACGGACGGAGTATGTTTTAGGCTGATCATTACGATCCGAAATGATTTTAGGATTAGTATGGTTTAGTGTTTACTTACTACCTAGGCTTCAGTATTATTATTCAAGTGCAGATTTATCTACATCATCTTAGTTATCACATGGAAAAGCATTGCAGAGTTGTGAAGTTAAGTAGTATCTGTCTGATTTATGTTCCACATACTTTCTGTTTCTAGTGTGTCTTTTGAGATTGTAGTAATCATTAATCACTGATAAATGATAATATGTGATATCGTTCTTGTTTGACACATGCAGAATTTACTTGGGATGAGGTGAAAGTTGATAAACATAGAGAAAATTATATTGGTCACAGTCTCAAGGCTCCTGTTGGTAGATGGCAGAAAGGTAACACTCTTCCCCTTCCCCTTCCCCTATTGCTCCATTCATCATCATCAGCTAATGGAATCACATTTACTATCATTAAGTTGGATGAATGACGCTGCAGATATAATGCATTTATTTACATGAAAAAAGTAGCTTTATTAACCTAATTTGTTGAGCTCGCATATTCATAATAGCATTATAGCCGCCCTCAAAACATTAATAGTACCATAGCCAATTGTTAATATTGCTGATACGTGGATTAGGAAGCTGTCAATTATGGTTTTAATCAAATATGGAATTTGTAGCTGATCTTATTCATTGAACCCTCCTTAATATTATGGCAAATGCTGTACACGGCGCTTCAGTATCATTTGAGAGACTATCTATGTCATTATTTTGTGATCAACTTTTTACTGTTTGGTTAAGTAATACTCTAGTTGGACCTGGAGTTTATAAAAAGTAAAAACTGTTTCTATTAATATCCTTGCAGGGAAAGACCTCCACTGGTACACTCGTGATAAGAAATCTGATGGTGCTAATGCGGAGGCAATGGAAGAAGAGATTCGAAGAATAAAGGAGGAAGAAGAGCAAGCCATGAGGGAAGCTCTGGGATTAGCCCCAAAACGTTCTGGGAAATCCCAAGGTAATCGGCTAGATAAACATGAATTTGCTGAACTCGTGAAGCGTGGTTCTACAGCAGAAGACTTGGGTGCTGGACATGCGGAAGCAGCTCAAGTTCAAGGTCTTGGTTTTGCAAGGTATGATCTGAAAACTTGATATCAAATTTCCACCCAGTATACTAATTAATTTCATTAAAACCGAAATGTCAATATTGGCCTTTTGTATTTTACTACACCATATTTCCCATTTTGCTTCCTGATTCTGCCCAATGTGTATTGTATAGTAATACCCTTTATTTGTTCTGTGGTCTTAACTGTTTTTTATTGGATCCCACCTAGAATATGTAAAAACTTTGGCAAAAACAGATTATGAATGGATGTGTATTTGATGGATAAAATTTGGAGGTCATAATCCATAACTCATTTTTAATGGAACCCATCTGCAGGGGAACATCAGGTCCTTCGGAAGAATCAGTCTTGCCACCCAGTTTGAAATCTGTACCGGTTGAAAACAAGTCCGAATCAGTTGAAAAGGCAAACATACCTGTTCAAACCACATCTGCAAGGAATGAAGACACACAGTTGGAAGACGAATCCAGCAGAAAGAGGAGGCATGAGGAGAAGAAACGTGATAAACATGAAAGGCAGGAGAAGAGACATTCACCTGATTCGGATGACAAGAGGAAGAACAAGAAGCACAAAGAAAAGAAGAGATATGATTCGGATTGACTCAACCAGTAGTCGAAGACGATAAGCAGGTGCATGATGCTACATTTGCCTTCAACATCCATATCGTATATGCAAGTGATTTAGGATTAAACAATGTTTCCGAAGAGCTTGTTTGTTGCACTGTTAAATGAAATGTTAATAAGGTATGGATGTCTTTGATGTTTTATGTAGGGGTGCTTAATGGTTTTCGCCTTTTCAGTTAGTTACCTGTATAATTGTTGACTAATCAGTTAAATGTGGGACAAAAACGTACTCTATTTCATGAGGGAATAGATTATACTATACTAATGTATAATCTTCATAAATATGTCATCGTTTGCATAAACATCTGAAGCTTGAAAGTCTTGTTGCGAATAATTGAATAGATGTTCATGGCACTTGTTTTACTTTACACTAGTATTTATATATTTTCAAAATATTAATTTTATATTGTAAATTAATTATATATTACCTTTGTTCCTCATAGTTGAGTCACTTTTTTTTTGCCCTTGTTTTGGTAAAATCATAATAAACAAGTAAAATGGAAAAAGAGTAAAAGTAAGAGAATATATAGAGAAGAGTATTCTATATTATTCTCTCTCTTATGTTATTTTTTCTTCACTTTTAACTATTTATTACTTCCTCCGTCCCATGTTACACTATTCCAGTTCGGCTCGTCCTGAACTACTTACATTATTTCTTATTTAAGTTAAAATTAATATATTTAACTAATATGATAGATTAAGATAAGTGCTCGTTTCTTAAGTGATGTCTTATTGCAATTAAAATTCTAATTTGATTACACTAAAAAATAAAAATCAACTTTACAACTTAAAATGAAAAAGTGCGAGTAACATGGGACACATAGAGTATTATAATTTTTCTAAAACGAGTGCAAAAAAGAAGTGACTCGGTTATGAGTAGACAGAGGGAGTAAAATTGAAAATAATACTATCATAATATGCAAAACAACAATAAATTATACTTCCAACAAAAACACAATAACCTCAAACAATTAATAATAAATTATAAAAAAATTGGAAAGCAAAAATATAATGATTTATACTCCCATTCATAAAAATATGGGAGAATGATATGGCACGAGAATTAAGATAAAAATAATAAAATAAGAAAAAAGGAAAAAAATATTCTTCATGCCTAATACCATGACCACTCAAAACTTCACCTTCCACCAAAGGCTTATCCAAATATGTAATGATTAATCGAGTACCATCAAATAATCTATTAAAACAACCAATAGTGTTTCTCAACAATCACATGAATATACATCTTTATTAGCAAGTCAAAATTAAGGGTATTATAATACTTCAAATCATTATAAGATTAATAAAAATATCTCCTGGTAAATTCGTTTTAATCAAGTCTATAAAATTTAAATATAGTTGACGAATGCAATTAGGATTAAATTACTAGTACTACTGAGATTCAGTTTAGAAGCCCAAATGATCCAGTAATATATGTGTTGGAGTATATAACAATGGAGCCCAACTACTCTCGGCCCAATTATCTTAGAAAAAAAAAAGAAAGAAAATTTGAGATCCTCCGTCGGATCTAAAGGTGAAAGACATCCATTCGCGGCCTCCTCTCAGCCGCGACTGTGGCCTTACTACGCCCTCACATCCTTCCCTCTTTGATCGACACACTCTCACTCTGAAACACGCGTATATAGCATCTCCCTGTTGTGCTAGAACCGCCGTATCCTTCGTTATAACATCGTCGTTCAGCAAGGTGAACATTCAGCCTGTTTTCTCTGGAGTTATAGGTAGGAATCAATTCCAATTCTTATGTTAAAAGTCTGGGTAATGAAGAATTCGAATCGTTGCTGTTACTATACTTGAATTGGTAGGAAATATTGATACAAGAACTGGACTGAGAATTTATTTGTTTTTCGAATTTGCTAGAATTGTTGCTTTCATTCGATTTTGTTATTGGATACATGGAATAGGGGTGAAATTATGTTTGGCTGTAAATCTAATTGGAGAGAGTGCTAACAAAATTTGTGAAATGTGTGAAATGGATTACAGTGTAGATGCTGTAAAGTATGAGGAGTTTTAGTTGAGCAAAACCATCACAACAATCATCTGTTTTACAGTTTCTTGTACACACAAGAAAAATGAATCTATGCAAGCAACACATTTTACTAATAAGAATGGTTTCACTGGGAAAATATTTATCTAATTGACTGATTCACATATGCTGTGCAGTTAGTTTGGTCTTTCGAGATACACAAATAGTCTAAAGGTGCAAAATGCATCCTCCTCTGACAATTCACAGGCATCCAATGTGTGCTGAGGTAAGTTATGGGAAGTGACTTTTGTTTCACCAAAAATTTCACTAGGCTTAACTTATTTCTTCTATAATATATGCTGTCTTCATACATCTAATTTGGTGATACATTTACATGTAACATTGGTCATATTTGAATGGTGAGTAATGTAGAAAGAAGAAATATCCTTCTACAGTATCAGTATTCATATTATGTGTTATTTTGTTCAACTTTGCACAAATCTTCTTCCTGCCGGTGTGCAGTGCTACTAGTCTTAAGAATTCTTTATTGACGGTGAATTGTTAAGTTAATGAATGTTGATTGATGATTTTAGGGGGTAGTGAAGTCATATCTTTGTGATCTTGACTTGTAAGAGTTATTTTGTTGGCTTCCCCAAACTGTTTAAAGTTTCTCCTTCCATTTCTAGATGATAAAAAATGTTTGGATTGAGAATCAGAGATTGTGTTTTGCAGATTGGAACTAACAAATGTGCCTTGATTGTTGCAGATCATTGAGCTTTTTCAGAAGTGCCATACAGATCATCCTCTTGGGAAGTTTTTTGGTGAATGCACGGATTTAAAAATTAAGCTTGATAAATGTTTTCGGCAAGAGGTGTGTTAAAGATTGGTTTCAAGCCTGATCATCTAATGACATGGAGTATTATCTAACCCCTCTCTTCTTTACACAGAAAGCCCTGAAGAGGAAGGCAAATTTTGAGGAAAGTAAAAAACTAAAAGAGAGATTGAGAGAATACAGGATTCAAAATTCGGAAACAATGGATTAAGAAGAGCTTTGTATAAACTCCAACTTAAAACTAGTTGAGAAAAGTTGCTAATTCTTCATATACGGGCCTCACGCACAAGTTGAATGCTGCATCAGTCATCTGCAAGATGGGGTCATTCCTTGTATACATCCTGGTATGTGCCCAATATCGTATTTTGCCACTGAGTAGAGAGTGGTGAGACAAGGCGTGAGAAAAAAACATATTTCTATATTTTTCAGACAGTGTGGAAAATACTGAATTTGGCATCTAGTAGCGTTTATGTAGTGATTCTATTTGCTGAGAAAATAGAAATAAAGTATTCATTTAGTTGTCAACATATAATGAAACTGATACTAGTATCTAACTTGTGATAATATATGTTGAGATTGAAATCTGCTTCCTTCTAGTGCAGCAAGTTGCCTTCCTGTTATTTCACTATGGCAATAATATCTTGGTTTTCTAATATTTAGGGCTCGTTTGGTAAAGGGCTTTTTCCATATGATTGTGATGGGATAGATTTCCTGAATTGTGTTTGCTTTGTTGATAAAGATAGCCTGAATTGTTCGAAGCTCTACGACTGACTAATGGGATTAGTCAGCCCCATTAAATTTGGTAAATTACCAAATATCCCATTTAATCCCTAAGAGCATCCGCAGCGGCGGGCGTGCCGGACGTCCGCCATTAGGCATAAACCCGGCGGACGCGGACGTCGCTTGTGGACACCGGAGTTCCGTGGCTTTCCGACGACGTCCGTCGGGACGTCCGCCATTGCGGTGCCACGACAGACGTCCCGGCGGACGTCCCGATTTTTAATTTTTTTTTTATTTTAAAAAAAACTCTATATATACGGCTCGTTGAAATTCATTTCATTCGCACCACTTATTTTAACGAGTTTTTCTCTCTACTTTCATTTCTTTTGAAGATAAATGAAGCACCACGATAGTAATTCCCCTGCCACGAGCGAGTCACAAACGCCGACTTTTCCCGTTAGAGTTGCGGGAAATGCCGGCGGAAGTGCACCGATGTCCGGGATGATGCCCGGAATGGCGCTGATGATGCCCCAACCCCGACGGGGATGATGCCCGGGTACTACAATATGTACCCCCTTGGTGTGCAGGGATGGGTGGGATGATGCCCCAAATGTCCGGGATAATGCAGGGCATGCCTGCCGCTGCGGGGGAGCAGGCAGGGGGTCCCCCAATCACCCGAGGACAATGTCTATCGCCCCTACATGAATTTATTGTCTAGTGATTCCCCCCAGAGTACTCATATGGAGACTCAGTTCACCGGCATTGAGACTTTCTCTTTTGAGGAGTTGGGGCTAGGCATTGAGACTTTCTCTTTTGAGGAGTTGGGGCTAGGCATTGAGACTTTCTCTTTTGAGGAGTTGGGGCTATCTCCGGTAAGGGAGTCTCCCATTGAGATGCCACCGGCGGCAGGGAGGACACGGAAGCAAGGGAGAGGGAAGGGCAAGGGCACTACCTCGTCCTCGCGTACGGGGAACAAGGGTGGGGCGGGGGCTGAGGAGGAGGAAGAGGAAGCCGGCGGGAGAAAGAGGACCATTTAGAGCATAGGGGAGTGCGTCGCGCTGGCGAAGGCCTGGATCAATGTAGTCGAGGATCCCTACGTCGGGGCTAACCAGCATATCGACAGAATGTGGTGGCGCATTAGCCAAAGCTACCTCCAATTCAAACCGCCAGGTGGGAAGCCTCACGATGGAGAGCAATGCCGGAAACAGTGGGAGCGGCTGAGGAGGCAGCTCAGCCGATTTGCCGGCATCTACGAAAACAACCTCCGCACGGCAACCAGCGGCATGTCCGCCGATGATGTGAAGCTTCTGTCTCACCAGCAGTTCCCCGACAGTGAATTGGGTTTCGGGGAATTCAAATATTGGGAGGTCTATCTTGTGGTGCAGACTTCCGCCAAATTATTTTCGAGTGTTGAAGCTGGCTGGCCGAAGCGGACGAAGATCAATGCCTTCGGGGAGTACAACAGCAGTGCCGGTTCCCACGAACTCCCTGACGCTGAGGCAGAGTTCCCGATCCCTCAATCATCTTCCCGCCGCCGTCACCCGGTTGGGCAAAAGACCGTGATACGGATGGCTAGGGGAAGCGCCAGCGGGTCCCTCGAGGTCCAATCGGTAGCTCCTTCCCAGATCGATCCCGAGCTCCCATCACTCGTCCGCATACAGCAGCAAGAGACCCTGATACACACCATGGAGAAGTGATATGCAGCGACTGGCCCCTTATACAAGTTTATGCTAAAGAATGTCATCGACAGTATGCGGCGCGATTTGGGGATGCCATCCCTGCCCGTGAGTGACGCCGGGACTGGCTGCGTGGACGACGAGGAGTGAGACGGTGGCTGCATTTGTCGAAGCTTGAGGTTTATTTTTAACTATGGATTTTTTAAATAATTATGTATGTTTTTTGTTTTAAATAAAGTGGTTGCATTTTCTCTGTATTTGTGTCGAAATTTTAATTCCGTAAATTGTTTAATTTGGTGAATTTGTGAATTTTTATTATTGTGGATATCCGTCGGGATGTCCTTGAGGATGCCCGCCATTGTGCAGTGGGATGTCCTTATGACGTGGCAGGAGGTGTTTTTGGAAAGTCCGTCGGGACACTGTGGATGCTCCAAAGTACCACTAAATGCAATTTCCTCCCGCCAAACATTTCCCTGTTTCACCAGAACATCTCCTCTCAATTGATCCTTTTATTTTATGCCCGGCGATCTCTAGCTTGCATGTGTAGCTTCTTTGCACAACTAGGGGTGTGCATTCGGGTTTCGGTTCGGTTTTTTGCCAAAACCAAACCAAAATCGAAAAACCGAATTTAGTTCAAAATTCAAACCGAACCGAATCCGAAAAATCGAAAAATCGAAACCGAAAAACCGAAAACCGAACTTAAAAAATCGAAAAACCCGAATAAAACCGAAAAACCCGAAAAAAACCCGAAAAACTTGAAAAAAATAAATATAATATAAATATATTTATATATGTGTATTTTATTTTATTTTATTTTATATATACTAATAGAATATTTATATATAATATAAAATTAATAATACATATAATATATATTATATAGTACAATATATATATTATATATAATATAATATTAAATTAATAGAATATATATAATTCGGTTTTTCGGTTTTTGATTTTTTTCTTCGCCCGAACCGAACCGAACCGAAAAACCGAAATTTTTTTATTTTTAAAACCGAACCGAACCGAAAAACTGAAAAAACCGAACTGAACCGAATTTCAAAATTTCGGTTTGGTTTGGTTCGGATATTCGGTTTCCGATTTTTTTGCTCACCCCTACGCACAACCCTAAATCTATTGGAGCTTGAAGGCATAACAAGAGTACGCAAAAATGATAAAGAATGATTTCGTTCAAGCCTTGGAGGAGGAAGGGGTTCGACTAACCATACCTTGCATGAGTGGGTATGCACATGAATATTTGCCCTAACCTTTTTTTTCCTTGTCCATGCGAATTTGATGTAGGTGAGTCTCCAACTCGCGAAGAACAGGGGGTAACTGAGGAATAAAATAAATTTGGCACCAGAAATGGAAAGGGAAAATATGAGAACGGCGACGAGTCCCCAGTTAACAATTATGCTAGAAAGGCTCGCAATCGCATGATCATAGAACGATAGAGTTAGCCGCAAAATAAGATAACAAACTTCAAAAATTTGGTCACTTAGTTTTCCTGGACCCGAGAGAAATCGAAACACACAAACCAAACACGCAGAAAATCATTGCATAAGGCACTTTCCAGTCTCTCTATGATCAAACGAGGCCTTATAGTTGGGATTGAAATTAACATTAAACAACAGGACTAATCTCTACCTTGTGGTAGAGAAGTTGAACCTTTATTCTTCATTTAAATTATTCTTAAATTGCTGACAAAATCATGGCAACATCCTTGGTATGCTGATTTCAATTCACAAAGTCATAAAACAGGAAAATAGTCTCTAATTTTTCTGTTAAACCATTTAAATCAACACAGCAAGTTTTACGGAAGCAGAAGCCATAAATTGTTGAATCTCACCTAATGTGATTATCTGCCTTCTCAACAAATGAAACTATAAAATCTTTTTAAATTAAGAAAACAGCAATACTGTCTTCGTCTATATCTACCGAAACAAATTATTTACTGTAAATACTACTCCATTTCATATACTATCATGTATTACTATAAAAGGAATGAAGAAAATTTCAGTATGGCTGGATCCAATGATAAATCCAATTAACTTAGATTTAATAAGATTTCAACAACTCCTAAGATTTAAGTAAATCCAGATTATGATATAAAGGTAGTAAATTAAAATTGAATTGGGCCTAGGCTTCTAAGTCAATGTAAGGGTTCGTATCCTTATGTAGGCCCATACCTATTCGGTCGGAGCTCCAACTCGTTTCCATCAGTTCTATATATATGTTCCTTTCCTTTCTGAAAAGCTTCAAGTAGGGAACGTCCTTTTTAGTACACTAACTATCCCAAATGAGCAAATTTGGTCTGTAACATTTCATAATATCTTTTAAGGTCCATCAACTATAATTTAATATCAATTCAACTACTTTTTGGCTATTTCCAATATTTTCATGACCAAAGTACCATTAAGACTAATGAGGGCAATTCAATCTATTACCATCTCATTTTCATTAAAGTAGTAGTATGTAATTTGGGATAGTTGATGTTAAAAAAAAAAAGATGTTCCCTTTAATTTTAATTTCAATATAAAAATATCTTAATGATATTAATATTCCATTACTATTAATTATTTACGTTCAGTTTGACTTATTTGTAATATTTTAAATCATTGTTCTATATTTAATATTAATAGTGAAATAACTTAGATATAAATATATGTAAATATTATACTTATACAATATTTGTATATAAAAGTAGTTCAATTTATTAGATGGAATATTAATTTTTCAAGCTATACATAGAATATGTTATTTTTAAGTACAATACAAAATTGATAATTAAAAATAAAATAAAATTTATTAACATACATAGAATCTTAAATAATTCAAAGAGCAAAGTTTTATTTTATTTATTCTTAAGTAGTAATTGTAGTCTAAAAAAATAGTTGAAATTATCAATAATCAATTAAATAAAAAAGACAATGACATTCTTAGTTGAATATATGATTAATTTAAATCTATGATTGTTTAATTAAATAAAAAATCAATAGTTGCTATCAATTGTTTAATATCACAATGTCACGTCTTAATATTATCATTAGGCCATTTACAACATCATGAAACTGTTCATAATTCTCATATCTATTCCCTTGACTCTTCGTGAATCATATTTTTTCTACTTTATTAAATTATTTTTTCTACTTTATTAAATTTTTATTTCAATGTAGTATATATTATATATTATGATTAACTTAAATTTTCAGTTTAATAAAATTACGAGATTCATTAAAATAAAATATTTATCTTAGTTTTATTTAAATAATTGAGAATGTAACCATATAAAAGTATTAACTAGCACTAGAAAGTAATATCATAGTATTCAAATAAGGTATGGTATATATTAGTAATAATAGTATAAGATATATTAAACTTAATCCCAAATAAATTAGAAGAATTATGGATTCCTTAATTTCGCAATTTTGTGTGGGGATTATATGCGTTCTACTCTCTGATATTCTTCAATTCGTTTTGCATAATTTGAGCATATATTTCATTGTCCATTTGGGTTTATTGGCTGGTTGAGCATGTGTTGATTATTGTCTGATGTTTGAGTTTGACTCCAGAATTGATTGGGGTCTTTACTTTATCACTGCTTTATATGATACTTATCGAACCAATTTATGTTTTGGAATTACAAAGTTTCGATTGATAAACTTGTTAATTTTGGTAGTGGCAAAAGATTGAAACTTTCTTTGATTACAGCTGCAGGGGCAATATCTTATTGTTAAACCGCTCTTCTGCGTGTTCCAAACTTTGGGACTCAAAAATGGGCTATGATTTTAACTATTTTCATTTACTTATTTTCTTCCTTGTTTTTATAGTTAATATTTCACCCTATGATTGCTTGGGATGAATGATCTTTGAAAAGATACTACTCCATTACTGAAAAAGTATGTTTTAGGGTTTTGCTCATTTGTTTTCTCTAGTGAAGCCTTAAAATTTTCTTTTTGGGCGATAAAAGAATATTTAGTGCTTTCAACGGGCTGGCTTTGAGTCTTGGATAAAATAAGATGAATGGTAGAACAAGAAAGTTTCAGTTAGTATGGTTTAATTTGTTATGCTTTGTGTACGTTAAACTTTGTTTTCAGTCTACTGTTTGTGACCTGGAAGAAAGGGATCAATGGTGGGGAACCTCGTTTACGTGGATGCATAGGCACTTGACTGGGAGGTGAGTGCTATATAACATTCAATTCAACTGTTACAAAATTATGTATGTGCTGGCTTGGCTTGCAACCGCACCATATGACTGATCATTTAACTATCCTCTTGATGCAACTAATCCTTGTTCATCATGAAGGATCTATATTTTAGTGGTTATGTACTTCATCGCTTATAAAACTCCTTATTAATGTGATCAGTGAATTTCTCGAGCAATTTTGAGTAACATACACTAGTTGCCTGATGTTTATTTGCATCAAATTGTGTTTATCCAGGTTGGGAAGCATGGGATAATAATTGAATTTACTGATCCTGACTACAATACAAGGCGAAGCGCCACCTGAGGTTGCTGCTCATGAAGGTAATTCTTGCCAACTTGAAGAAGGGTTTCTGTAATATATAATCTGCCTTGTGCAGTGTTGTAAAATTTGCTTGAGTTTGTTTTTTGTCTTGCTTGAGTTTTCTGTGGTCTCCAGTTTTAGTTACTTTTCTCCTCAATTGGCTACAAACAGCGATTGCTTTATTAATTAATGTAAAATATAAGGGTTTTTAGTTTCTTAAAATGTGCATTACTTTGTCGTGTGGTATTTGCAAAATGTGATCTTCAACTTCACGTGTATGGCAGATGAAACAAAAGGATTCTAATACTGGATAATAGTTGAATATAATTAAAATATAAGTGATAATTGAATTTGTTGGATATCTATTATCCAAATATAAGTGATAAGTAGACACAAGCACAAATACATCTATCCAACTATATTCATGTGCAAAATGATCCACAACAACAATAATACTGCTACTAGTAGCATATATATTAATATAGGTTAAACCTGAAATTCGAAGATGAAGGGATGGAGATAATTAAGCAATTGGAGTTGCAAACAGGTGTAATGTAAAGAAAAATATAACAAAATGTATGTAATATGAAACGAGCAATGTGTGTGGGAGAGATTAGGCGATTTCCTCCTCCTTGTGAGTGTGGATGACGACGTCGGAGGTGGGCTTGGCGACGCAGGTGAGCACCCATCCTTCATCCATCTGTTCGTCCTCGAGGAAGCTGCCGTCGGACTGGTCGACGCTGCCGCTGATGACCTTTCCCGCGCAGGAGGAGCAGGACCCCGCGCGGCACGAGTAGGGAAGATCTATTCCCTGCTCCTCCGCCTGGTCCACGATGTACACGTCATCGTCGCAGTCGAACTCCACCTCTCCATCTGGAGTCACCAGCTTCACCTTGTACGTCGCCATACACCGAACCCCACCTCCCCTGCTGTTCGACTTCACACCAAATAGAGCCGCCGCCTTCGGGGCTGAACGGAGGCTTCCGACAGCCGGCTTCCGGGGAACCATGGCGGAGCTGAACATTGTGCTTGCAAGGCTAGCCATTATTGCTGCTATTAATGTGTGTGTGGGTGAGAAATGAAATGGATGTCTGTCTTTAGATTTTCTATTTTACAAATACGTACTAGTTAGTGTGCTCGCCGCTCATCTGCCACGTGCCCTACTTTTTGTGGTTCCTTATCATTTTCCTTATCTCTTCTCTTTCATAAATATATCATCCACCCAACAATTTTACATGGCACTCACGTTCGCAAGTGCACGAAATTTTAGAAAATATTGTTATGGTATCTACTATAAGGCGGACAAGCCCAATAACATCGCCCCAGTTTTTGTTCATAGCCTCAGTTTTATTGTCCACAGCCCCAAAATTCTATTTCCGGCATTATAGTGGACACCTCCAATAGCCCACAAATTTTGTAATTAAAATAATCGCAATGTAAATAAATAGAAAACGAGGTAATTAGGGCCGAATATTCGTTGTATTGCAAACCGGTAAAATTATACAACGAATAATTAAAATAAAATACTCCCTCCGTCCCGCACTACTTGCACTTATTTCCTTTCTGGGCGTCCCAAGTTATTTGCACTCTTTCCATTTTTAGTAACAATTTATACTTACAGCCATAATTGTTGACTTTGTCTATCACTCATTCCTTAATCTCCGTGCCCAAAAGGAAAGGTGCGAGTTGTGCGGGACGGAGGGAGTACAACTAAAAACTCCGCCACCGCCAAATCCCGATGGCTGCGAAGGATAGCCCGACGGATGTGATGGATTGCTGCCATAGCCCGATTCCTGAGAGTCGGGTGATTCGTCGTCGCCTCGGTGCATTTTTATAGAGTGGTTGTGTAGATAGTGAGTGGATGGATTTTGTGAAAATGGTGAAAAATAGGTGGTGGGGAGTGGTATTTATAGAGGTAAAAAAAAAACTTCGAAATTGAATCCGCCGCGCCGGTTGTCCGCCCCCTATGGGCGCCGCGCCTATAGGTGCGACTAATTCTCCCCAGCCGCTGGCTCGCCCCAACCCCGCCTATCCCGCTTCCGCCACCCCTACCGCCCCCAAATGTTGTCCGCCCGCCCTCCGGACAACTTCCCCACTATAGCCGCCCGCCCTCCGCCCCAACCCGCGGCTATAGCCACTGGCTCCTCATAGTGGACACTTTTAGATGTAATAAAGTAATGAGAAAAAAGATAATTGAATATTTTAATGAGAAGATAGGAGAGAATGTTATTTTTAAAATTGAAAAGTGGTTATCTTAATTGAGAAAAATAAAAAATAAAGGGGGTCATTGGGAGGAGTGATTACTATTTTCTTTTTCTTTTTTGGAAAATAAACGGCCATCATATTTTTTTTTTCAAATTTAGGCCAAATAATATTCTTCGTTTTCGGTAACACAACTAAAAATTTGGAAATTGCAAACACAACAAAGTGATAGATAATATGTGGTTCGGAAAATATGCTTGCTTCTGAGTTCTTTCAAATTTTGTAAATAAAAATTTTCGAACTAAGACCTTTAGTTGCAACTATGCCAAGTCGGTTTTTCTTCAATTGGATGGTAGTAGTAACATTTTATTTTGTTTGTCTTCAATCGGTTGGCCATTTTATAAGGTTAATTATGAGTTTAATTAGTAGTCCATCATTTATATGGACTATGTTTTACTATCAATTACTCCACTACTTAAATAATGCATTTGTTTAAAAATAGAGTAAAGCAAATCTGATAAGTAGTATGTTCTAGTCTAGTGGCATGAAACGTAACAAAGTAGTAGTTAATAAGGTAATTAATTTGAATAGCAATATTGAGAATACAAGTGAATTAAAAGGAGAGATCAGCCTCGTTGTGGGTTTGGATGAGGAGGTCGGAGGTGGGATAAGCGACGCAGGTGAGCACCCACCCCTCCTTCATCTGGTCGTCGTCGAGGAAGCTTCCGTCTGACTGGTCCACGAGCCGAGTAGGGCAGCTCGATGCCCTTCTCCTCCGCCCTGTCCACGATGTAAACGTCGTCGCCGCCCTCGAACTCCGCCTCGCCCCGCTTTCAGCCCAAACAGATTCAATTTTGGAATAGAGCGGAGGCTGGTTGCCCTATGGAGGGGCACGGAGCTGAACATGGTGCTCGCTAGACTCGCCATTGCTGGTTGACACACAGACTTGTGAGGGACACAAAATGATGTACTAGTGTGGTTTGCACAGCCTCATCCGCCACCTGTCTGATTTTCTCTTCTTTCATTCCACCTTTGACTATTCCTATCATCTTTTTTTCCAGATTTTTTTTTTAATATAAGAATATTTCTATGGCTTCAATAATATTCTAAATAAGATTCATTTTAAAACTGAATATAAAATGAAAGATTGCCTTACTGTAATATTGCATGATTTGCGCCAAACACAAATAAACTGCACCAGGAATATTTCCACTACATATTTAACCTTGTGTGAGACCATCTCATCTATCAACATCCATATAACACCAGTATTCAAAGTCCAACTCTATATCAAAACAAATTGCAAGTACCCCACTAAATTATTAAATGTCATATAATGAATTTTGATTATTTGAGATGATTTTAAACAAGCTCTCATCATGCCAGTCCGTTGAGAGATATTCACGTGTTGTTGAGTAGATCAAGAAGAGTAGTTTCAGTCCTGGCTTCCACCACCTCGTCCGGATCAACGGCGTAGTCGTGTGGTGTTTGGCGGAACGAGAATTCGTGGGGGTCGAGGTGACCGCTAATGGTAATATTGGAGGAGCTCTCAAGGTCACAATCTTGATGGTGATTGAGGTCATCCATATGGCCAAAGGAGGAAGAGGGAGACAGCGTGGGAGATCCAACGGTGAGGATTTCATCACCCTCGTTGATGATTGATTCGAGCGAACACGTGGATCTTGTGGTGATGGAGTTGGTCGCCTTGGACCTCGCCTTCACTCTCTTACACCAGCTATGCAACGACTCTCTCACACTCTCTGCAATGATAGCTTTCTTGCAACGAGATCCCATCTATCAAATTAAAATCAAAATATGAACACAAAGTGAGAACACTATATATAGATGTGTTATGATATGATATAATATGGTAAACTTAAGTAACCACTCACCGTTGAAACCAACACGTTCAACGGGACTGTGCTGTAGCTGCACCAGAACTGGACAACCACCCTGCATTTCTTAGTAGTAGTTCTTAATTAAACAATTGAGTTACTAAATGTCTTCATAATTCAGATAAAATTGAGGTGATGCGACAAATGTATGTACGTACCCTGAAACGAGTCGAATGATGATCATAGCGTGATTTTTCATGAAACAAGAACGCTTATTGAATCCCCACTGCACCAATATTATAAGTTCATTCATATAATTCATTCATCACCTCAAAAATTATCTATTGATTCATGTCAAGGGGAAACGGATTTGTTTCTTACCAAGGACCAGATAAAAGTTGCCATCTCGAAAGCATTCTGCAACAACAACAACAAGGCAAATGAGGGACGGGATGATAATCAAGCCAGAAACGTATTGAAATTTTAGGTCAATCAATTTGCATATCACCTGAAACGATATGAACTGTATCAAGCGCGACAAGATCTCGGGCTTCCCAAACCAAAACAGCGCATCGCGTGGCTTCACTTCACTTCCCACAGACGGCCCTGCAACTTCAAGAGCTAGCAGAGAGACAACGTGCTGCAGTTTCGTGCCCACCACCATCACAAGCTTCAAAGCATACGATATATATCAGTCACTCGATCCCAGTTGTAAGTTGTACTAAAAGGAGAGACTTACAATCGCAGGTATGAATGAAAGCCAAAAGTAAATGTTGAGACCATGGATATTAATGAAGATGCATAGGATTGCATAACCCCAAAGCGGCCAACTGCACGTATATGAATGAATATAAGCAATCTCTCCCATTCACAAGTAGTAGTATAAAAAAGTGGTTGAAGCATAATGCGTTGTTATACTTATACCTGATACCGACAATGCCAGAGAATTCGTCTTCCATGGTTCGCACCATATATTTGTGGAAATTGTAGGACGGCGGCAGCTTGTGATTCTGCAGAATTCAGGATACCTATTTACATCCAGTTTTGGGATATGGAGACAAATTGTGTATGAGTGAATACCCACGGTGATGAAACCCAATCTCAAGGCCATGTAATCGGACTTTCGCACTGAACTTCTAAACTGTTTCAGAAAGCAAAGCTGCAAAAGAAGAAGAGTGAGAGGTTATGTCAAGTGTATATGTATATAGCATATTGATCTTGGGAGAAACTGCATTACCATCCATATAAGGACGGGATTCCTGCTCCACGGATGGGAGGCGTGGTGGAAAGCGAAAGTGGATTGCCGTCTCATCGTCTTGCTCTTGGCTGCACCACCAACAAATTAAACAATTTTAACAATACAAAAGCTAGGGTTTTATAAATTGAATAATTGATCACCTCTGGCCTGCGCCTCCGCCACCACTCCTGCGTGAAATTCCCATTTCCTCCAGCTGTATATCTACAGAATGAGTGATGATGGAGATCAATCAATGAATCTCACAAGTGAAATTAAAGTGCAGGTGGAGATGAGAAAATGCACCTTGCTCATGGCTAGGCCGACGGCGATGCAACTGTAGAGGACATGAGCGATGCCCAAAACAAACAGGAAGCGGTGAAGCTGCTCCAGCCCCTCCGCAGAGACGAACGGCTCGCGCCCCTGAGATTACCAAATCAGCACACATTTTTTACCCCTAATTGGTCAATTGGATTAGATGGAGGAATACCAAGCCGCAGACGTGAGAGGGGATGTAACCGACTCCTTCCGGAGGAATGTCCTCCTCCGTCGCTAGCATTCTCATCTTCTCGTCGCTGTAGTCTCTCTCGGAGCAGGTGAAGAACTTGCTGTTCAAAAGAGATGAGTTGACGCAGATTTGGGAAATCCACCTCGCCCATTGCCCCAGCAATAGCGAGATTAGGCCAAGCAGCATAAGCTCTGTTTTCATTTTCACACTTCATATCGTTAAATTGCGGTTCCAGAAATGAATAATGTGAAAGCAAGTATGGAAAACTGCACCTTCCTTGATTTTGTCCAAGGAAGCAGAGAGGGCTTTCCTCTTCGTCTTCTTCAACCACTGCAACCATCCAATATTAAAATTAAAAATTAAATAAAAAAGCGCAGAGCAAATTGGTACTACTACTAGTAGTTTGGATACTGACCTTTCCAAATCTGTAAATCGATCTCTCTGCAAACAAACACACGAAAACCATGACGGTGGTGACCGTTGCGACCGACCACGTCGGAGTTACCTCCAGAGATCTCCCTTCCCTTATCATTCCTTCCACCATCTCCCACTCACTGCACACTCTATTTGTGGACGTTTTAATTAGAATCTGAGATCATGTCAAGCGTTTGCAATCAGGGAGTGATGATGATGATGATGATGATGATGAATCTGCTCTCCCAATTCTTAATAAATCTTGCATGTGTATGTGTGTATCCATTATTAATTAATAATACTACAGTTGAAAAAAATAATGAAAAAGAAGCATAAGCAGCATGTGCTTTGTGTATTGGGAAGATCTAAATTTGTTTCTTGCCTCCAACCTATCACATGCACAACACTCAACTAAATTAGACCAAAACCCAAATTTATGGGGGAAAGCTGCAGTTTTTTTGGCATCATCAATCTCCACCATGCATGCAATTATTATTTATTCTTTCTTTGTTTTTTATTTAAAAAGATAATTCGTGTATTAAAAAGGATAAAGTCTATACCTAATGTAAATTCATAACAACGATCAAATGCTCTGTTTAGGTGTAATTATTAGATGGCTAGCTCGTTAATTGATAAGTGAAGTGTGTTTTTGCATAACATTTTAAATTAAGTCATTGCAATAATGCCACCTAAGAAAAGAGACAAAATCCTAGGCACAAGATGAGAAATGTCCACAACCTCAATTCACATTTCACACCAACTTCTTCTCCTTCCCCATCTCACATTTGTCGTTCAAATCAAACGGGGCGTGCACCACCCTTTCACCTACTCAACACCCTCTTCCCCCACCTCCGCCGCCGCAGCTCGTATTTTCTTCTCTCTTTCAATTTTTTTAATTCTCTTTCTTGCTAGCGCAGCCGCATCACCATTTCAACCTCCTCAAATATGAATCCTATCCGATAATCTGCTCTCTTTTTTCCGATCGGATTCGCTTACTTACTTTTACTCTCATCTTGCGAGGATCTAAGGCTATTTCTCTCTTTTATCAAGTGTATAAATTCATATCACAGTAAGAACTTTCTTCGGTTTTGACGTTGTATTAGGATTAGGGTTGAAAGATGAGATTTTGGATGTGTATACATAATCCATATAATCAATTCTCTTGTTTATATGGCTCTTGTGGTGCGATAGTATTGATGTTATATTTTGACTATTGGTTCTGTTGATACATTTTGTATCAATTAGATTTTAATTCCAATTTGATAGCATTTCATCGAGTGAGAATTGGAATAGGTTTTCCTAAATTGAACGGTTCTGTTTCTGCAGGGTTTTTATTCTCGTTTGATATTCTTTCCATGTCAAGTGAATGGATTTTTTCCTGTAAATAAATAAATTGTCTCGTAGAAATTAGTTTTAACCATAACAAATGATAGCATACATGTTGTGGAGCTCATTCATTTATTAGTAGACTTCTCAAATCATGAGGATTTTACAGCTATTGTTGTTGCCAAAGTAATATGCTTGCTAGTTACTGATTAAGTTTTCAGCTGTGTCAGGCTAAATTTAGCACTGAGTTGCTCAGAAGTTGGAATGGTGAGGGTAGAATAGATCCCGTAAGCCCATAAGTAATAATATGATGCTGTTTTTTAGCAACTAAGGAAGCTATTCTGGAAATTTTGTTCCACTAGGATAGTTTTCATAACATGTTCTTTAAGACGATCAATATTGACAGGTTAAGGGTAAAAAAAAAGTTTCATCTTTACTATTTTGCTGATTTTAGGAATGAAGAGGTCGTCATACTATAATGCGGTTCCTCAGGTGCCAGATCAGTGGCCAATCAAAAAAGCACTCACCCTATCTGATATTGATATCACACATCCTTTCCTAACGCTGTCTCGGCAACAAGTTGAAACTAACATCGTAGTGTACATGACACCTCAAGATCAAGAAATCTTAAGAGCTGAAGGACAAGTGGGTTTTAATGCTCAAGATGATGATAATGGCGATATGTATGCGATGAGATTGAAGTGGCGTGGGAGCTATTATAATCTCATTGGGAAATGGGGAAAAGTTGTGCGTGGAAAGGGACTTGATGTTGGGCAGGAAATTAGACTACGGTGGTTTAATGGCTGCTTACATTTCTCAGTGCCACAACAACAGATTGTTCCAGTTCCACCACCAGTCCGCTTGGTTGCAGCACCACCTATGGTGCAGGACCATTGGCCTATTAGAAAGATCTTGACATCGTCAGATGTTGATACCACTCATCCTTTCCTTCCATTGCCTCGTAAGTTGGTTGAAGAGCATATTCTTGCACAGTGGACGCCACAAGAAAGGGAAAAATTGAGGAAAGAAGAGCAGGTACCTATTAATGTTCGAGACTATGATACAGGTGAAATTTTTGGTTTGAAATTAAGGTGGCGTGGAAATTACTATAACCTAGTTGCAAAGTGGGCTAATGTTATTAGACATAAAGGACTTGGTGTTGGGCAAGAAATTAGATTACGCTGGGTTAATAATTGCTTATACTTCTCTGTTCCAGAGGAGCGTTATGTCACTGCAACACCGGGTCCTGATAATTGGCCTATTAAGAAAGCTCTCACATTGTCCGACGTGGATACAAATCATCCTTTCCTTACTTTGCCAGGCAAAGCAGTAGAAGATCACATCCTCTTCTACTGGACACACCAATCTCGGGAGCAATTAAGGAATGAACATCAAGTTGGCATCAATGCTCGAGATTATGATACGGGTGATGTGTATGTGATGAAGTTGAAGTGGCGTGGAAGTTATTACAACCTGATTGGTAAATGGGGTAAACTCATAAGAGAGAAAAGGCTGCAAGTAGGGAGGGAGATCAGAGTACGATGGGACAATGGTTACTTGGTATTCTCAGTTCCTGAGCTATAGGGTGGTTTCCTGTAGATGTAGGTAAGGATGATTCTCCTCTCTTTTATAATTTCTATTCATTTATCAAATCAGTTACGAGGAATGCCTTTGTTCCCGGTTTTTCTTTGTGGTTGTACTGACATGAGTTACAAACACTTATTCAGATTGATATAATGAATGTGGTAGTTTTACTGGGACAAGAAGTTTCAACTTGGTTACAATTCATTTAAATTGTTTGTGGATAGAATGAACAAGCACACTGGTGGCTGACAGCCAAATATCTTCAAAATTGAAGAGAGCAATTAAGATCAATGTTGCTATGTACAGATGGAAGATTCTCAGTTATGTGGTGTTTGTTCTTGAAGTTGAGCATTTTCTTGTGCCATTCTCTCTTCGGATTGAGACTGATTCCTCAGCTGATACCATCGGAAAAGTTGTGGCAAGCGAAGGATCTATCCGGTAATATATATCCTTTTCCTCTGATGAAATGCATTAGAGTGGTGATACCTAGTGTTAATCCAATCAAGTAGTACAAACATATTATCTACATTATTCAATTGAAATTTATCTTCTTGTATATTAGGTCCTTTACTTTGTCTAATGCAGTGATTTTCTTGTACCAAACTCAACCTGATGATGATGGTCTTTCAACAATTACTCAAGTAGAATAGGTTGTAGTTTTATGTAGGAGTATTTGTTTGTTACAGAAAATATAAACTATATTTACATGAACTAAAACCTGTTTATGTTAATACCCCTCATTTTGAAATTTGAATAGTGATGAAAATCTTGTACACCCCTCAACCCAAAAAAAAGGTAAAAAAAAAACCTTGTAAAAATTTTAAAAAGGGATATGGAAAGATTAAAGAGGTTATGAATCAAATAACCCTTGATATTTGGATAATTGGTCTAATTCGAAAATCTAATACAATGACCAACTTGTATGCCTGCTTATTTGGCTGATTCTGGTTATATTGGGATTGGAAGATTAGAGCATCCACAGTGGTGCGGATGTCCCGGCGGACATCTCCGCGGATATCTCCAAAACACATCTTGCCACGTCATAAGGACTTCCCACTGCACAGTGGCGGACATCCCCAAGGACATCCCGACGGACTTCCCACAATAATAAAAAAAATAATAAAATAATCGGGACGTCCGCGCAGACGTCCGTGGAGTCAACGCAATGGCGGACGTCCCGGGAACGCCGCGGAACTCCGGTGTTCGCAACGGACGTCCGTATCCGCGTCATCGCTGCACAATGGCGGACGTCCCGCGCTGAACTCCGGCACGCAGGCCGGACGTCCGCCGGGACGGGCACCATTGTGGATGCTCTTAGTACATATGGAATTTTTATAAATTTAGGAACTGGGATAGGTTTGCATCAAATTTATTATGATAAAAATTTAAATAATTCAATATTGAAAAAAATAATAATAATGCAATATCTAAAAATATAACAATTCATGAATTTAAATTTGTACTGAAAAAATAAGACATTTATGTACAGTTCACTTTATATTTATTAATTTTATAAGTATATCACACATTTCATTAATGTATTTAAATTAAATTAAATTATAAAAATAAAATAATACTCCATAAAATAGGTCTTTATTTTTATTAATAATAATATTTCTTAATTGTTATGATGAGTCAGAGACATTGAAATACATTATTGGCCCACTGGATTAAAACCAAATCACCAATTTCGTATCGCTTATATTTATAATTTGCTTATTAATAAAAAACATGAAGTAGAAAAAAAGGAGGTAATTGAGTGTGTGATACGTTGATGTATTATTTACAGTTGATAGTAGTATTTTTTTTGTTGAAAATTGGTAGCTGCAATTGAACTAGAGTCATTTGACATCGATTCGATCATATGAATATATACAATCATTAATCAACTTGGGTTTTATAGATTTCAAGTTCATCAGGCTGTTGTTCATTATTAGTATTAAATAAATATGGAATTTGTATTGGATAAATTTCCTTATAAATAAACTATTATATGAATATACTTCATCCATCCCATAAAAATATGAGCACTTTCTATTTTCATTTGTCCCACAAAAATATGGACATTCCACTTTTGAAAAGTTATATCTATTTAATAATGTAGGTCTCACTATCCACGAACACTAATATAACTATCATTCTCCCAATCTCTCTTACTTTACCATACATTTCTACTCTTCTCTCTAACTTTATCAATTTTGTCTTAATTCATGTGCTATATCTATTGCTCATATTTTTATGGGAACGGAGGGAGTAAAAAATCATTAATGAACTTGGTTTTGTAGATTTCAAGCTCATCATTCTGTTGTTCATTATTATTAAGTAAATATGAAATTTGTATTGGATTTGTTTATCTTACTTAAAAATAAGTAAATATTAATTTACTGAATGATTAGAACTATATAAGTTAATCGTAGTTTTATACGTATTTTATTTAAACTAGTATTTACACCCGAGCTATGCACGGGACATAAGAGTTTCACGTAATAAATTCAAAATATAATAAATATATAGAAAATAAGAATTCAAAAAAGCAATGTGAAGATTTAAAAAAATAGAAATGTATTTATCTTGTCTTACTCTAAATGAAGAATTTACTATTCCCTAATGAATGAAACAATTATGCAATTCTAATTTATAATCTAAGTGGAGTAAAAACAATAAAATTAATGACAAAAAGAAGATGTGTGACTAATGATGAAAGAATATGAGTTAATTAGAATAAGATATAAAATAAAGAAAATATGTGTGTGTAAAGATGTTTATTGACAGTGTTATGCACGTCATTAATCCAAATAAAAGGTAAATTAATATAAAAATTTAATAGCTTAATTTTGAAAAAAATTGAAAAACATATATGGAATATTAAACATACCCACATTAAATTAAATATATGAATAATGTAAATCATAAAAATTTAAAACTTCTTTGAGAAGTCAAGTTAGAAAATTCGTATTGCCCAATAATCACATTTTAGTTGACTCTTTATTTCGTATGTTTAATTTCATAACATAGCATAACTTGATATACATGACCAAAGACTAAATGAATTTTTTATACTGGAAAGAAATAAGTTTCTTATCTCCCGCCACATATACGTATAAAAAGTAAATTATCACTTAAAACAACGATAATATTTTATGCATCTTGTTTGTTTTGAATAATGTGACAATTTACACTACTCTTTATGTTAAGAAGTACAAACTTTGTAAGTTAGATTAAATTTTAAATATATATAATTTCATCTTATTCGGTAGTTTAATATATAAACTTAGTAGTATTTTTAATTAATTAGAGGCAAATTAATATATAAGAATTAAAAATTTTAATTGAGTAAATATAGGATGAAAATTGTAAACATTACATATTTGTTCGTTTAGCTCGTAAATTAATTCGAAAAAAAGTATTGTAATAAAGGATTAAATCTCAATTTTAACTTAAATAACTAGAAGACAAACTAAACTCTCTAGCACAATTCTAATTTTAACACAAATATAAGGCTAATTAATATATAAATTTATTAACATAATTATAAAAAAAATTAATGGTAGTGCACTATTTAATGTGTTTTAGCATTTTATTGGACCATTATTTGTCTAATTATTTTTACCTTTAAAAAATATTTTTAAATAAAAGACACTTCATCTTATTATTTTCCTTTCAAAAAGGATGTCAAAGTCTTTTCATCAAACTTGCACTTTAGAGGATAGATTAAAACGGTACATTGTGCTTGATTTGGAAAATGAGAATAAATTCAATTGAGTTTGAAGAGCAATTCCTAGACCTAATTCACATATTTTATGGAAGAAACCGAATTCCGGAAGAGCAATTTCCCCCAATTCCATACTCACAGACTACGAATTCAATTTATCCCGATCTCATTCCCACTATACGAAGAGGTAGAAGATAGATATATTCAGCGACACACTGAGATTGCTGAGAGTGTCTGGAAATGGCCAAGCTTACGTTCCGGCGGAAGAAGAAGTCCTTACAGCCCACGCTGCCTCCTCCTCCGGCGATCGAGCCGGCTGCCTCTACAAGCAAAGCGTCCGCCAAGAAGAAGCCGGTTGGCTCTCGCCTCTGGATGCGGATGGATCGCCTTGCCCACTCCGAACTCATCTACTGCGATAAGACCGTCATCATCAAGCGCGTCTCCATTCCCGCTAGGGATTTGAGGATTCTCGGCCCTATTTTCTCTCATTCCTCCAGCAATCTTGGTATATACACTAGTACTTTTCGGGTTTTTTCTTTTTTTGTTCTAGAATAGAGATATCATTCTTTCAGTGTACTGAACTGTTTTTTTTCGAGTTTGGGAGAGACGCATGACCCCCATGCGTCTCCTTTTAATGAGACGCATGGCGATTATGCGTCTTTTATAAAGACGCATGAGGGTCATGTGTCTATCTTTTTTTTCGTTTTTTTTAACGACGCATGAGGGTCATGCGTCTTAGGTAGAGACGCATCTCCCTCATGCGTCTTTTATTTTTTTAAAATTTTAATAGACGACGCATGATGCTCATGCGTCTTAGGGAGAGACGCATGATGCTCATGCGTCTCTAACTTGCTTAAATCAGTAGCAGGAAGGCAGAATAGGCAGAATACGCGAGAGAAAGAGAGGCAGACAAAACTCAGCGATTTCCTCGATTTCTTGGCGATTCCCTTCATATTTCGGTAAGTTTCCTTCAATCTTTCAACATTGCTCCCTTATTTGTTGTTTATTTGCATATTATTAGGGTTTTTGATAAATTTATTTTAAACTTACTAATTTCGGTAAATTTATTGATAGGCAGATTAACGTAGATGCAATATTAATAACAGAAATGTGAAAGAAAAATAATCCATATCAATAGCTATGTACATACACAAACCATCTATTACAGTTCTCAACTGATTAATAAATTTTGGTTACACCAACTAACTAAAATAAACAAAGTGCCTGAAATGATGTGCTACTTATACGACGATGGAGCATATTTCGACGGTTCAATGCCCTTATTCTTCCTCGTAGACAACCTCTTGTACACTTTGCTCATGAGCTTCCCAACCCCGCCACGTGATGAACCCTCCGCAGCTGGTCGAGGTTGGGTAGGAATCCTATGAACAACGTCTTCGTCCTCATTTTCCTCCTCTATGTTGTCATTTTCTTCTTCTCCTTCATCATCATCCTTTTCTTCAGCTTGTACAGGCGGCACGATCTGATAATTCTGGAAGAATGAATCGACCGACACTCGGGCCCCACTCCATTGCGGCACGTCTTGGCTTTGTGAATATGGGCGACGATTCCAATCGGGCTCAGGCTGGCTTGGAGAATACAGGGGACGGTCCCACTGCGACTGAGACTCATGAACCGGGTATAAAGACCACTGGGGTGGGTCATGCTCTTGATTCTGGGGCTCTGGTGCTACATAATCGGGATGCGGCTGCGACATCCTAAACTGCTTTGTGTAGCCGTGTCCCCCAGTCCGAACACCAGGCACTCCACGACGCCGTGGAACTACTTCTGGTTGATAAGGCATGACCATATCCTGATGTTGAGAAGCGGGGTACTCCATGACATCAGCGTTGTTCGTAGATTCGAGGACATTCCTAACAATTTCTCGAATCTGGCGTACTCGTGGGTCCATTTCGTCTTCCGTAGTTAAATGGAAAACCTGCTGAAAACCCTCAACCTAGACAAAAAAATGATACAAATATCAATACGAAACAATCTATATCACATGAAAGCATATAGTTTAATATAACAAACTTACAAATAGTCTCATCGAAGTAGCCGACTCGTTCATCCCAGCAGTGGACCGTGCCCCAGGCTGAGTCAGGTACGTCACAGTAATCCTGTTATACCACGCCATATACCCCGGGCTCATAGGAATATTCATGGACATCGATGCGGCGTCTTCGGCAGCCTGGAACCTTTCGTACCTCAGGTCCCACTCCCCAATGTAGAACTGATGCGTGTTTGCCCAGTTGTTGCCCTTCTTACCACACCGATAATTTTTGTCCAAATGATCGGCGTTCATTAGCATCCTGTCTACATACTGAGGTATATCCTGATACCGATTGGACTGTCGCAGCACTCGTCCAGGCTCATGTGCCTCGACATAGCCCCAACATACCAAGTAGGTTTCGCACAAAGAGCATCCATTCACATTATTGCAGTAGTCAGACAGTATGCAATGTGCGTATGGCGTCCAGATAAACTACAAAACAGCAATGCAAATGCCAAATTAATTCCATAATAAGTTCATAAATGAAGTCTAAACCGAAATAATATTCACCTGGCCAGGTCTAATCAGAGATATTTGGTCACGGTAATGCTTAACCGAGTGTCTAGGAGCATTTCCTATCTGCGTTGTTCCTTTCCACCTACACATAAAATTGATGTAAGAAAATTACCCAATATGCATAAATAAATAAATACTTAGATATATACCTAGCGCCACATGGTGTATATGGCTCGTGCACAACTGATCCTATGAACGAAGGCCTCAATGTGGGCATTCTTTCCCACGCCCATAGCTGCAGAAGGATCATAGGCCCGCCCAATTCTTTCCTCTTATCCATGGAAGCCTCGCACAGATAATGATAAAGGTAGGCCAATGCCGCACTTCCCCAACTAATAGTCTTCACCTCTTCCGGATCCCCAAGCGCATTCAACCACATAAATGGAACCTTACACCCCGTGGTGTCTGGTAGAATGAGACCTCCTAATAAAATTAGGGCATGGATACGTGCCCTTTGGATGTATACGTACGTAGGTAGGTCATCACCTAGAGGCATCCTTGTTTGGTTGATCAGCGCGGTCTTCAGCAAACCGCCTTGCTTTGTCTCTATGGAAGTATCTGGTATCCATCCCAACAGATCGCGGCACTTGCTGGTCCAATCTGGAAAGTTGACATGATAGGCACGCCCTGTGAAAACGCGACCCTCCGCCCTCAAGCCCCAAAAGGCTTGCACATCTTCCAAGGTGATCGTCGCCTCACCGATCGGTAGATGGAAAGTGTGCGTCTCCGGCCTCCAACGCTCAATCAAAGACGTGATCAGCTCATTGTCGACCTTCATGGGCCTCCCACAATCCATCACGCCTTTGAAACTAAAGGCGTCAAGCCAATATCTAACATTCTCATGAATGTCGATGTCCCAAGTCTTACTTTCTATCCTTCGGACTTTAAATACTTGTGTTGTGCCCTCTTTCATGAGTTTATTTGAAATATGATGTTTCTGCATATTTAGCACGGACGGGTCTTCGGGTCTATATAATAATTGTCCGCTAGAACTTGAAGTCTCCATCTAATCTAAGTACATATTCACAAAACAACAATTACAAACTCACAATTGCAATACAAATAACATATACATTCAAATTCATCGGCAAAAATAACAAAACATCATAAACCAAATGATTCACTCCAATTCAACACAATTCATGATTTATAATGCCTAATTTATATATAACTACTAAATTAGAAGGTTAAATTAAAAGATACATTTCAACTCATACTCTATTCTCCAATTACAACCAAAATCACAACACCAAGCATCTCAAACATATCATAAACTATACAATAGCATGAATTTAACCAATAATATCCATTACCATTAACAAAACAACAAAATATCGGCTAAAAATTAAGCAATTTGTTGTAAACCCTAATTTACAAAATTGAGAGAAATCTAAACAAAATATGCACATTAACAATAAATAAGGGAGGAATGTTGAAAGATTGAAGGAAACTTACCGAAATACGAGGGGAAATCGTCGGATTCGCCGGAATTGCCAATGAAAAATCGCCTAATTCGTCTTTCTCTCTTTCTGTCGCGCCTGAATGAGGCTACTGCCTCTGCCTCGTCTAAGACGCATGAGCATCATGCGTCGTCTATTAAAATTTTAAAAAAATAAAAGACGCATGAGGGAAATGCGTCTCTACCTAAGAAGCATGACCCTCATGCGTCGTTAAAAAAAAGAAAAAAAAGAGACACGCATGACCCCCATGCGTCTTTATGAAAGACGCATAATCGTCATGCGTCTCATTAAAAGGAGAAGCATGAGGGTCATACGTCTCTCCCAAACCCGGAACAAAAAAAAATTCAGTACAAACACGGAATCTAAGTTCTATTCTAGAAAAAAAAGAAAAACCCCCTCAAAAGTTCAGCAATCTGAATGGCTAAGAGTGTCTGGAGATGGCCAAGCTTACGTTCCGGCGGAAGAAGAAGTCCTTACAGCCCACGCTACAAGCAAAGCGTCCGCCAAGAAGAAGCCGGTTGGCTCTCGCCTCTGGATGCGGATGGATCGCCTTGCCCACTCCGAACTCATCGACTGCGATAAGACCGTCATCATCAAGCGCGTCTCCATTCCCGCTAGGGATTTGAGGATTCTCGGCCCTATTTTCTCTCATTCCTCCAGCATTCTTGGTATATACACTAGTACTTTTCCCCTATTTTGGCCTTTTCAGTTTGTTTCATGCTGCTGCCGTTCTCTCTCCGTATATCTGTAGATTTTGTTGTTTATAACTTTATACCGGTGAAACTGATGACGTGAACTCAGCGTCATCTTTGTATTCAATTGATTTCTATCTGCTGGTTATGGGTAGTAATTTCTGCTAATAGATTCTATACTGCGTAATATTTGCATTATTGGACTTGGAAAGACCAACTGAAGTAGTACTAGTATTTTATTGGAGATAATCAAGTGGTCGACTTCGTGTCTATTCAAAATTAGAGTAATCGTCGAGGCCTTATTTCGGCTTTGTATTTATTCTGTACCGCTAAAGTTATAGTTTCAGTAACTTCTTTTTATTTGGTTATGTGGAACTTTGTATGTTAACTTACTGTGTATTTGTCAGCTACGGAAAAAGCCATGATTGTCAATTTGGAATTTATAAGAGCAATAGTTACAGCGGAAGAAGTGTTGTTGCTTGATCCTCTTCAACAGGAGGTTCTGCCCTTCGTGGATCAGCTGAGACAGAAGTTGCCTCAGAAAGTCTCTCAGTCAAGATAAGGAAATGCAATCTGCCACTGCTGGAGACTGGTTAACTGCTCCAGAGACTACTGATGGCTTGCAAGAGGAACTTCCTTTTGAGTTCCAGGTCCTAGAAATAGCATTAGAGGTTGTATGCACATATTTAGACTCCAGTGTTGCTGAACTTGAGAGGGATGCTTACCCTGCTTTAGATGAACTGGCCATAAGTGTTAGCACCAAGAACCTGGAGCGTGTACGGAGTTTGAAAAGTAATCTCACTCGTTTGCTTGCACGGGTACAAAAGGTAAAATTCTTTACTGTGTTGCCTGACCTTTCACTTTCTATCTCAACTGTACAATGGGTTATTAGGTGTTGTGTTTTATCATCATCAGAGTCCAGTGTTGAGCGACCATTATGTGGCAATTGTGTAGCTTCTCCTTTCACTGTTTGCATTTACAGTACTGATTCCACGTTGGATGAGATCAAATGTCATCTATTCCAAAACACCATCAGTTTGTACATTAGGCTTTAGTGTTTTTTCAATCATTTTTCTTGTTCATGGTTCTTCTTGATCACCGTGTTAATGATTGGTCATTTCCTAAATTAAAAGAATGGTAAAAAAGTTGTCATGCCTTTCAGACATTAAAAGGAGGGTAAAGGATCATCAAGGTTCTCTTTCTTGTTTTATATTGGAATTGGAAGTGCATGACATGCAAGTATGGCTATTGGCTGTTAAGGAGTGTTAGTATTTGTTAGACAGGCCTACTAATAGGACCTTTGAAACTAGCCAAGGGCTCCCTTTGAAAAGCCTGACTCATTGTTCTGGAATCTCTGAAATCAATATTATAACTTATTCCTAGTTCTGTGATGTATAGTACCGTAAGTTTGAATTAGTTAGTTGCCACTGACCTCATCCTTCAGCTGGAACCGCATTCTGGATCTAGTTCCATCTATTCCTCCCCTCTTTTAGATAATGTTGGAAGTAAAGATTCTTTTATACCATCTTATTTTTGGATTATCTCATTGTGCATACTTGAATTAGTTTTAAAAAGTGCTTGTTCTGCATGCTGAATATGCTTACTTTGCAGTAGTTGGTTCGATTTTAGTTATTTTATGTCAGTAATAACAACTAAATTTACTTTTAAGATTATGTAAGGTTTGAGATTAAAAGTGTAAAGGTAGACTCCAAAGCATGTAAAACTCCAAGAAGCTGGATTACTAATGTGTGGCTATTCATGACAGGAGTACGAGCTGATTAGTCACACTTAACTTGCTATTATGTCTTAAAATGCTAATATTGATAGATTTTGTCTTAAATAAGAGACATTTATTTCCTCTCATATTATATTCAACACATGGCATGATGGTAGGTGAGAGATGAAGTCGAACATCTTTTAGACGACAATGAAGATATGGCTCAACTATACCTAACTCGGAAGTGGATACAGAATCACCAAGCTGAATCCTTTGATCCTGCATCCAACAGCATTGTTCCTGGTGCTCCTCATCTCCGTCAGCTCAACTCTGCCAGAAGTGGTAGTCTTGTGAGCAATTATCTGAATGACCATGATGTAGAGGACCTAGAAATGTTGCTAGAGGCCTACTTCATGCAATTGGATGGCACACGTAATAAAATTCTATCTGTGAGTAGTTTTCTTCTTTCTGGCATACTTTGTATTTTTTGATACCCTACCTGAAAAACCGGGTACCCGATCCCGAAACTTGGCTCAACTATATACCCGACACCTGTCCTGAAACCTATTCTGGGTACCCGATGTGGCCGGTCCTGATCAATCGGGTACCCGAAATACCCGAGCAAGTATTGAACAAGTAATGCAAACATCTCCACAGTCAGTGAGTGACCTAATCTTGTTCAGAATGAGGAAATATTGTAGTCTAACACAAACATGATGTAAGGAATTATAGGTAGGAGTTAGGAAACATAAACAGAAAGTCTAAATTGGGACCAAATCTCATCCGACATTTCATTGAGCAGAAAACAATGTTACCACTTGGCACTTGCCTGATACCCGAAAAATTAAAATCTTTCCTACCTAAACCCGAACCCAAAACCCACCGTATTTGGTAGAAGTATCTGATAATACCCGAAATCCGATTGGACACCCCTATCTTTTAGTATAGCTTGTACTTGATATGGCAAAATGTTGCCTACGATTGTTCACTCTGGTGCTGATCTGTTCAAGCAAATAGTTTAAAACATCCGAATGGCTGAAGCTCGAATCTCAATTTAAGAGCAAATTATCTGATGTTTTTCCTTAGCAACTGTATAGCTGGGATAGTCTCTGATACTGTGTATGTTATAAACCTGCAGGTACGAGAATACATCGATGACACAGAATCTTATGTGAATTTACAACTTGACAATCAAAGAAACGAACTCATTCAGCTGCAGTTGGTATTGGAATGAATAATCCATGCACGATGTACAACACCGAGGGGATATTGGGTGAAGTCGTTGGGCTTATGACAGCTGTGTGTGTGTTCCTATTTTTTCTTCTTCTGGGATACGCCCGATGGAAGAAACTCATTGGATCATAACTGGAAGACTAAATACAAATGGTATTCATCAATTTATTTCTACGTCCTTCGATTTCTTCTTCACTTGTTATATAGGAGTAGTTAGGAGCAATTATACGTGTAAATGTTTCACCCATTGTTTTTAGGGTGTTTTTATTGCGACCAAATCCTCGGTTTTCCCCCATTTCTTTTTATATTATCAATTTACATTATCAAAAAATAATACTCTATCTTTTTTGGTTTGTCCCAACAAAGATGACTTAATATTATTAACATTGAAAACACACTTATTTTTATTTTATTCTCTATTTACTTTACTTTGTCCATGTAACAAACAAAACAAAGCTATATAAAATTCCGTGTTGTCCAATGAAGGGTAATCTTCCTTGGGACAGAAGGAATATTGAACGGTGAGTTTCAACTTTAAAATGAGATGTACTCTAATGAGTGCAAATGTGTGAAACCAGGATTATTTGTGGTATGGTGCATGTATCAAAAATTTGGTATAAGTAAAATCCATATAATGCTTATTGAAATTTTTGATCCACCGTAATGGTGTAATCTGGTAACTTAATTTTTTTTTGCATAATAAAATGTGTATATCATTTGTGTTGCCATTAATTTTTTAACTACGTCTTGTGCAAAATATGAACTAATGATAGAAAATTTTTATATTAATCTGAAATAGTGATGATTTCTTTTGTATGAACATTGACAAATGTTGAAGCTTTTTGTATTTTACACAGGGGTAGTTTGGCTTGCCCACAATCTCGGTGTATTAATTTGTGCTTTGTTTATAACTTATGTTATGACTTATGACGTGCTTTGTAGTATATAACTTACATCGTAGTCAACTTGCATTAGCATGGATTTTTCTCACTGCTTTTTCAAATGTCACGTGAAGGGCTAATGTAGTACAGTAATTTTTAAGTCACAATAACCAATACCGATTGGCAAGAAATATAAAAACTGTGTTAATTTATAGTAGTAATATGAGTAATATCATAACAAGTGCTTGTAGAGGATGGGGCGACCGTACCTCTCCGGCAGTTATATGGAACCGCATGAGAATTTTCCATTGTTGCCCCCTCCTTTCTCTGTTAGCTTTCGATAAATTTCATTTCGCCTTCTTCATTTTAAGATTCTTGATCTTAACCAGACATCCCTTATTCGTACAGCCGTACAGATCTCTATGAAAATCATACATAGCCATCTTAGAATACTAGAACATTTATGAAATATGCAATCAATTTATGTTTATAGTGTTATTGTATTTGGACATCTGTTTTATAAAGTCGTAAAGAGATACGTAAATAATACTTCCTTGGTTTTTTAAAAATAGAAATTTTTCATTTTTTGTCCGTTTCTTAAAAGTAAAAACTTAGGATTTTAATAAATAGACCCCACATTCCACTATATTAATTCCATTATTTTTTTCTCTTCATATTTCTTACTTTACACATTTTTTCACTTCCTTTCTCTCATTTGACCAATTTTATAGTATTAAAATTGTAATGTTTCCAAAATTCTTATTTTTAAGAAATGGAGGGAGTAAACAAAAATACTATAAAACATAAATTTAATACAATATTAAAATAAAATAGTAAACAAAAATATAAAAGAGTATGTATAATGCAAGCAATTGGTGCATTTCCTTCTTTTATCGGTGCGTTTAATGCATAACAATTGGTGCTGTGATTTTCTCTACGGCAGGGGATCTCCTTCCATGTAATCGCGCGTCGCGATAAGGGATACAAATTGGCATATATGCATAAGTGATACAAATTGGCATATATGCATCTAATAATCAAATAAAGAAATCTAAAAATATTTATATCAAAACAATAAAAGGGTCTAGGGTCCAGATGTTCATATTATTATTCTCTAAATTCTAAACTCACATATTTCAAATAAATACACCGTTAGAATTCAGGATTAAGTCCAGTACTTTTTTTTAGATTTGTACTATATCGAATTGCAAAAAATAAAAAATTTAGACACTACTGAAATTAATTAATACTCCTTATAATTACAAAAATGGCTGATGCTTGAATTTTGGGGTCTTGGGGGAATTTTCATGAAAGTATAAGGGGCTAAACGAAATATTCTCGTATTCCATTTCCACCAAGGCGTCAACCCTCTGCAAGTACTGTAGAGAGAGAAATTTACAGCAAGGAGCCAAAAACCATCTCAGAGAGGTCTTCCGGTGAACTAGAAACCCTAGGATTAGTTAATTTTGTTTGTCGATTGTTATCAATTTTCCTTGATTGTATCTTACATTATCAAGATCTTACTTCGTAATTATCCAAGGTAAGCATTCATTCAACCCCAATCTACTATCAATTAATTAGTGATTTTTATCACGCTCTGAGTTTGATTTTATGTTGTTTTGTTTTCTATGTCTGGTCTAATGCTGATTTCAGCTCGTGAGGCTTCTAAACAATGTGGCTCAAGAAAATTTGAAAACTAATTTTATGTGTTCTACTGGAATTATTGGGACTGATTATAAAAGGATTAGCGTAGGGGCTTAATCAAGTTTATAAAGTTTTCATTACTGTTACTGCAAAAATATGTTCTGGATACTTCAAAAACAGAGGCTCTTCATTTAGTTAGATATTGTCGAATTGACATCATTGTAGCATTGCTTGTACTGGGAATCGTGCTGATATTCTTCTATAACTCTTTTAGCTTCCCAGCTACCTGGAGCAGTTATTAGCAGAAAAATTTGGACGATAATGTTTTCTAAGTTAGAATTTTTTATGTAATTTTGCAAGTTTGCGAATTGGTAGTTGAGTAGTTTTGAATCACATTCTCGAGTTAGTTTTGGGAGTAGAAAAAGGAGGCTAAAACTTTTAAACTTAGATGTATGATTTGGTATCAGTACTAATTTTGTCTATCTGAAAATGGTGTTATTTTAATATTAGAACTCCCAACTGCTGTAATGGGATTGATCATTGCTATTAGTCGCATAGCATTAAAAATAAATTTATGTCATGGATAATTTGTTTCATCTATGTTTTGATTTCGGGCATTGGAGATGGAGGCAACTTGGGAAACTATACTAAAACATAATTATGATTAAATTATTATTTTTTCTAGAGATATTGATGAGCAGTAACCGAAAAGATAGGTAGATAGGTTATTATAGTTAGCTCCTCTAGTTTAACTTCTTTTGGTAATTTATCATAAGGAACATGGTATAGAGAAGGGTCTCCCAGTTTGGGTTGAGCGAAGTTTTCTTTCTGACCTTTGTGATTCAAAGTGATGAATGCCCCACCCCCCAAGCTTCCTAGTTGGATGGATATCTATGATTGATTGTACAATTTCATATTTGGAACATTTACTGTATTCTTTGATACTACTTCCTCTTTCCACTATTAGGAGTCCCGATTTGCCATTTCGGTTAGTCCGCGATTAGGAGTTCGGGTTCACTTTTACTATAAATAAATAGTAGTAATAAGTTTAAAGCCGTGACGAACTCAACCGGGACTCCTAATCGCCGACGGAGGAAGTATTATTGATATATATTTTTCATTCTTGCGTGTAAAAGTTGAATTTATGTTCCAAGTAAATTGCATTAATTTTTTCCGTATAAACTGTTCACATTTCTACTCTCACTCTCTCAGTATGTTTTCCAAAGCCACTTCCTCATTAATATTCTGTCCCAATGCCAAAGAAATGTGAAAGTAGTTCTAGCTTGTTGGCTTTTCAGTTGGTTAAAAGTGTGTTAATTGGTTGCTATGCAATTGCTACACTTTAGCTTATTTTTTTTGTTAAATTTAATATGTGAGATGGAGGATACACTTGTAGACACATCATGTGCCAGTGGGTGGAGAATCTTTATGGTTTTGTTATATTGTACTGAAGCTGTATAAAACTGGTAGGCAACAAAGATTACAAATCATGTTGAGCTGTCAAAACTGTTCGGAAAGTAGTTATTTTCATGTAAGAGTCCAGCTAACTGCAATATGGTAGAGGGTGGTAAAACAATGGCCAATAAAAGAAACCAGTCAAAGGATGGGGGGTTACCACAAAAGATGAAATCATATGAATCAATGCAGAAGCTCATTGGAACGCAGTCCTTTTTTCTGTTGTTGTATTTTCCCCATGAGATTGCCAATATCCATATCCATAAATATTGATGGTTAGGATTAGATCATGCAGTTTCAGTGATCTAATATGTAGATATTTCTTTTTATAGAGTTATTATTGCTTGATCTTGTTTGCAAAAAATATGAAGTAAGAACTAAACATAATTACTCCCTCGGTCCCAAGGAAGATGACCCCTTCCTTGGGCGGCACGGGATTTTATGTAACTTTATTTTTTGTGTTAAGTGGAGAGATTTTAGTAAGAGAGATGTAATAAAGTAGAGATAAAGATGTTTACATTTTTAGTAATGGGTCATCTTAATTGGGACAAACCAAAAATGAAAGTGGGTCATCTTCAGTGGGACGGGGGGAGTATATTTTTAAACAGATTTTTTGAGATAATTTATATTTAGGATTTATGCATCAGGATGATAACACACGCTGGTGATAAAATGTCCTTATAAACTAACATCAGGATGAAACATCCCGCTTAGGCTGGGATGGAGAGAGTACGTTTTTGTCTAAAATTCATCCCTTATTTTGGTTTTGTGATGTGCTTTGCTGAGCTGCGACAGCTATAAATTGACCTTGTTTTCGTTTAAGTACAGTTCTATACCTCTAGCTCAAGTTAATTGATGGTATATGTCATCAGGTGTGGCTTATGATTCTTGCTGTGCAAGATTGAGGGATGTGGGTGAGAGGGAGAGGGCTTTGGTTGGTGGGAGTGACGTTCATAATGAGAGGCTGTGATTACGAACCTCTGATCTGTGTGGCAATTTTTCTATTTTTATTTTTTCTTTTGTGGTGGTGGATTGTGGGGGAAATTCTTTCAGTTTCTTAATATGAAATTCTTTTGTGTGTCAAGAGAGGGATGCTGTTTCTAGAAATTGATTGCTGTTTAGTCATTTCTGATTTGTTGATTCTTCTGCCTTCTATTTATCCTTAGATAAAGCAGCAGCAGTGTGTTTTGATATGGTTCCATGCTCTAATGTTCACTTCTGTAAGTATGTCCCTCATATTATATGTTAAATGTTTGTTACAGGTACTTGCCTCCTCAGCTATGGCAAACTCCAAGGGATCATCTACTGTTAGAAACATGATGTACAATGGGAAGAATCCGTTATTGCCTCCTAAAAGCCCATTTCCTAGCATATCTCCATCATATGCAGAATATATTCCTACTTCAGTGATTGGTTCAAAAGCTCTTCCAAAGCCCAGAGACGGAAGTCCACATCATCAACGTACTTCTTCTGAAAGTTTTTTGATAGAGGAACAACCGTCTTGGCTAGATGAACTCCTCGATGAACCAGAAACGCCTGTGCGTAAAGGAGGTCATCGTCGCTCATCGAGTGATTCTTTTGCATATATTGATACAGCTAATGCTGGAAGCATGAACTATGGAGCTCAAGATGATACCAAGTTCAAGAATATGATTCCATTGCCTTCATGGGGATCTCTAGACTTTGATTTTCATAGGGATATGCGGCAAAGTTCTTTTTATTTGGATCCAACCCATTCTGGCAGAACAAAGAACAAGCCATGGGATGCGCCTGTAAATTCAATTGCACCTCCTCGTGGCCTTCCTTCTAGGGATGTTGCCACCATCCAGAATGCTGGATCAGTGAACTCGTCACTGGATGTTGATAGAAATCCAACTTCTTCTGCTCAAAAGTCAGATGTTGAATCTTTTTCTCAAGATCCAAAGGGCTCCTTTGAGAAAAAAGACACTCACGTGAAGAATCTGGCATCAGATACAGATACAAAACGAGCCAAGCAGTAAGTGCACCCCTCTTCATTTCATGTCATATAAATTGCCTATTTTTCAAGTAAAACGTAGTTTGAACTTCAAGTTCATTTTTTGTGTTCCCTGGCCTTTTAAAATTGTATTTTCTCTAATAAGTTTTAACTTTGCAATCATGTTATACATTGAAATACACATTGAATCCTTATATACTTATATTTAGGTTAAGGACGTCAGACCATGTTATTGGATATCTCCAACTTGTGCGTGTCTGATGCCTATGTTTATTACAGGGCTCAATCTGTCCAATTATGAGGTCTAGTCAGTTACTGAATTAACTGTCTGATGCTTTTTATAGAAGTTGTTCTGTCCCACCTATAGGTATAGTCACATGATTCAAAATCTAAAAGTTAAGTGACTGGCTGAGCAGAAAATTATTGAAATACCTGTCTTGAAATTCCTTAAATACCCTCTGCAGACCGCAGGGATAGATGATCACGTGGATCATGCCATATTATACTAGTATGGAGTACCTGTCTTTACCACATTGGGTACTAGTCTCTCTCTAGTTTCACCCTTAGCTGCACTGACATAAGGTAGCTAAGTTCTCATCCAAGCCCCTACAATATAAGAATGAGTTCTCTTTTAAATATATGGTCATTTTCTTCTTTTAAGAAACATTTGATCACTTTCTTCTTATGGTGTAATAACTGATGTTTCCAAGGTCGAAAATTTGTATAAAACAAAATGTCAAATTTTATATTCTTGATGTTTGTCTTATTCATAACCACTCCTTGAAATTTGTTTTCAGTACTATCTTAAATGCATCGCAGTTTTATCTAATCAGTTGTGCAATTATATTATGTTGGTTGTTTAGAGTCATTATTTTAATAAATGTTGATGCTTAAGGCCCTACAGGCTGTGGGTAAGAGCTTTTATATGGTGTTTAAGTGGTTACATCGGCCTCCGGTCCTTTTAAAAGTAAACAATAGTTGTCTGTTGGACACATGTGACCTAACTTATGAGTCCGGAGTGACAGTGGTGTTGCTCATGTATCTGAATGTAATCTACTGTGTTTTGCTTGCTAGGTAAACATATTGAGCTCATTGTATATGTTAACAAGATGAATCTAAGGCATACATACTCTTCAATTTTCTATGTTGTTTTATTTTTATCTTCTGAGTTCCAAGTGCATATTCTAATCACATGATTGAATTGTAAAGCCTCTTCACTAGAAAATTTGGTGCATTTTCTGAAGCTGCCATATCTTTTCAGACAATTTTCTGTTTTCTTCAATATACTTTCCAAGTGTCCAATTGATTTTCAATGCCCAATGCAGGCAATTTGCTCAACGTTCACGCGTCCGAAAGCTTCAATACATAGCTGAACTCGAAAGACACGTTCAAGCTCTACAGGCAAGTACTGCGGTGCCAACAAGTCTTAAATTGGTGTATAATCTGCTTATAGTTAAGGTTTGGGATATAACTATGCTTTCATAGTTGCAGGCAGAAGGCTCTGAAATTTCTGCTGAGCTTGAATTTCTCAACCAGCAAAACCTTATTCTCAGCATGGAAAATAAATCCATGAAGCAACGTTTAGACAGTTTATCTCAGGAGCAACTAATCAAGTATTGTGAGTTTTCGTCTACCATAATTAATATTGATGGATGTGCTTCTTCATCAACTCTATCTACTTGTATTCAAAAGTACTATAGAAAATTTTGTTCTAGAACTTCTAGTTTACAGTGCAAGTTCCATGCATATGCATAATACATATTGTTGGCTGGTGGGTGCCGATTCAGTTATACTCCTACCAAAAAAATAAAGAACCAGTTGTGATAGGAGGTTTATTAGGTAAACCGGACCATTGTTATTGTATTTTCACTTTGAGATTGTCGTGTTATGAAATGGTCTCAACTTAATGCTTGGGCACGTGTCTACTGTTTAAAGGTAGCATGTTTCTTAGGGCAATAGGCTATTCCATGGTGTAGAAGTTAAAAAAGTTTTATAATTCATAGGAAGATCTTGACTCATCTAATTGAATTACGATCTTCTTCTTTTTGGGCGGTGGATAGTATCTTCCTGGGAAGCTTACTGACAATTTGTTTGAAGTCATGGAAGTTTATCCATATATTTCTAGACCTCATTTTGGGGATGCATGTGCAGTCGAACATGAGGTGTTGGAGAGAGAAGCAGGAAGACTGCGAGGCCTATATCAGCAGCAGCAGAAACCACCACAACCACAGCAGCAGATATCTTCTAGCCATCGCCGTGCCAAGAGTAGAGACCTCGATCAACAGTTGGCTAATCTTTCCCTGAAACTCAAGGAAACAAGTTCTGGTCAGGATTCTCTCTCTGGCCAGCTTCATATGTAGAGTACTATTTCTCGACTTATTATTGTGTTTCCAAGTGCTAACCAGCCCTCTCAACTGACGATGCATGCTGATGACCGAAATTACTCCACCTACATGGGAGGAAAGCCAGACTGGTCATTCGGTCCTGTGCTACAACGCACCTGTTTGCATTGCTTGTGTTTCTGTTTTCCCTTTAGTACCTTGTTTTCAAATGTAAGTGACCATTGTCTCTCCTAAGGTTAGTGGCATGTGCGCCTGGTAGTCCTCGCTCGAAAATAGGAGTTCTGGCGGATGACTGACCCGAGGTGGTTATCACCCGAAAATGCTAGGTTTAATGTACCCTAAGTGATTAATAATCTGTCTTCCCATTTATGTTGCCTCCTGCAAGTTGGTTGTTAGTATTTGCTAGCAATTTGTCATGTGACATGTCACAATCAATTCTTCATTTATGCAGTTACCGTTGCATTTATGGTGCTTACTGTTTAGTATCATTCCTGCTGCTGATTATGCTATGGAGATACCTTTCCACATTTGTAGTTCACATCATTAGTGTTGACAATAGTTTGGCCAGGCCACAAAAACTGGTCCACAGCCACATAAAAATTTGTCTAGCCTAATAATGGACAAGCCACATCCACAAATCTAATTATTTTTTCAATTGTTGGTATAGTTTAATTTAATTAGAATAAAAATTATTGGACTATAATAATTAGAAAATATGCATAATTTTTAAAAAAATTAAAACCAAATCTTCGTTGTATTATAGATAGGTGAAAATTATACAACGAAAATTTTATAAAAACACTAAAAAATTAGGGTGTAAAATGTGTGTGAGGTGAAAATGTGTAAAATGTAATACTCCCTCGTCCCTCTGTAGTAGAGGCGTTTCTTTTTGGCACGAGATTTAAGAAAAGTAGAAAAGGAAAAAGGCAAAGAGATGAAGAAAGAATAAAGTAAGAGAGAATAAAAGTTGTTGCTTTTTGCCAAAAAAGAAAACGACTCAGCTATAGTGGGACAATCCAAAAAAAATACGACTCAACTAAAGAAGGACGGATGGAGTAGTATTTATAGAAAAATTTTGAAAAAAAAAATCGATGGGCAGAGCCGCGGCTCCCGGTGCCCTGCAATAGAGCGTTGCGGCTCCCCCAGCACCGTGTCCGCGCCAACTAGGTTGCGCGGCCATGTCCTCCCCCCCCCTGGCCGTGGCCCTCTGTTTCTGCAGCTATAGGGAGCCGCGGCTCCCTTTTGGGGAAACTCTTATGTGATTTATGTGATTGGTCAATGGTAATGCTAAAGTTGCCACTTTCTAATGAGATGGATCACATTTTTAACTAATAAAAGTATATAATTTTTTTATTTTTTTTTTGTAACTTTATTAATTTTGCATAAAAACTTGTATTGATTACTGAAACACTATTGATAATGGATTTGGGAGACTAGTACTGATGACATATAGAAAAACTTTGACCGACAGAGCCCTATTAGTATGTTCTGTTAATCGCCATTTATATCACAAATTTAGTCTAATTTTGGCCAATCTCATGAATTTTGAAATTAAAATATTAAATCATGAAATTTCAATTTTTCTTAAATATCTCATTCATATACAACTATATATTTTGATGATGTTAAAAATGACATTATTTCATTAAAATAAGAAATAAAAATATACTTATTTTACTGAAACATGTCGTTTTGACATGATCAAAAGGATGATATTTTGTATATAGATGAGATATTTGAAAAATATTAAAGCTTCATGATATAATATTGGGAGGCTCATTACTTCAACTAGTCCCCGTGTTCCTCGGATGGATCTCTTAGTTGTTGAGAAGGTTTCCCAAAAGCGGTATATAAGGCGTACCCGGTAAAACTTACAAGTAAACCAGATATAAAAATGGCGACTAGGGTTGTTGTTTCTATTATGATTATATAATTTCAAGACCCCAACGTATCTATCATAAGATCGTTTATTTACAACAGAATCGTATACAAAGTCAACAGATCTCAATGAATAGAATAGGATTTATGGCTACACAAACTGTTGAGATTCGATTTCAATTTTTATGACTTAAATGGTTATTAACTTGATTATAATAATATGGAATTTATTTTTTTGAAATAAAGTTATTGATCCCTAAAATTATAAAATTTGACCTTTTCTACAATCTTAAAACTCTATTGCAAAAGTCATGAACTTATGCAATGTAGTGAATTTTCTTGGTTGTGGAATTTCAGCAAAAATTAGGAGAAAATTTGGCCATTAAAAGCAGTGTCGTTGCTGTCCACCAACATAATACGAACTCATGGAAAAATTTTCAGTATATTTAGTACTCCTAAAAATAACTGTTAACAAATTTTGATCAAAATTTTATAATTTTAGAGCATCCGTAGCGATGGACGTCCCGGCGGACGTTGGTCCAGCGTGCCGGACGTCCGTCATTAGGCGAGCGACCCGCGGACGCGGACGTCGCTTGCGGACACCGGAGTTCCGCAGATTTCCGACGACGTCCGTCGGGACGTACGCCATTGCGAGTTCCCAGCGGACGTCCCGATTTTTAATTTTTTTTAGTATTTTTTTTGTTGAAATGTACTTTTTTATTTTTTTATTTAATGAAATTATCATTGCACTTTCTCCATCCGTATTCGTGTCGAAATTTTAATTCCGTAAATTATTTAATTTGGTGAATTTGTGAATTTTTATTATTGTGGATATCCGTCGGGATGTCCTTGGGGATGTCCGTCATTGTGCAGTGGGATGTCCTTATGACGTGGCAGTGCAGTGAGAGGTCCTTGTGACGTGGAAGAATGTGTTTTTGGAAAGTCCGCCGGGACATTCGTCTCACTGGATGGTCGCCATTAAAAAAAAAGGGAAAATCGTTGTGTGAGAAAAGGTGGGACCGGTTTATCTGCATGCAAACCCGAACCGGTGTTGGAGGAATGGAACAATGGCGGATTAAAACTTCCAAATTACAGCTCTCGCTCTAACTACTATTCTGGTAAATGTTTACTTTGTGGCACACTTGTTCGTAGCCTAACCCTAATTTTAGTTGCTCAAGCTTCTCTAATTGATAAGATAAATTGACCTTCTGGCCATGGAGACTTGCACTCTGTTTGACAGACGTCCCATATCCCGCTCCAGAGCCCCTACTGTTAAATGGTTCAAGGAATGGTAAAAGAAGACAACTTTTATTCTTTCTCCGCAAATTGAATTATAGTAGATGATGAGTTCGGTGAAGCAGTGGTTTCCCCCAATTTATTTTTTATTGATTTCAATTTATGTGAATTCTAGAAGTTACTAATTTCTTGAACTCGTTTTCAGGGTTCCGCAAGATACTGTTTCAAATGGTGGGAAATGCCTTGTCTTGAAATGGGTTAATGGTGAGTGAGTACCAATGGGTTATTTTGATCACTGTAAATGTAATTGTGTGTTGGCTTCTTGTGCATGTGATTATTGTAGAAAATTGGCCTAACAAAGCATATACCAAGTTGTAATTTCTTTTTGAGTGGTGTGATACTTGATTGGCAGACAATGCCAAATATATTTCACCTGTGAAGCTGCTTGTATTCGATTTCAGAGGAGACGTTGAGGGCCATGAAGGACAAGTCTAAAGAGCCAGAGGCGGTAGATCCCGAGCCTGAACCCACAACAGAAGTTCTCTTCTTGTGCAGTTATGAAGGCTGTGGAAAGACATTTATAGATGCTGGAACATTGAGGAAGCACTCTCATATTCATGGGGAGAGACAATATGTTTGCCATTATGAGAATTGTGGGAAGGTAATGTGCTTTACTGAATTCTAACATAATTAGCATAACTGTCTTTATTAGAGCATGAAAACACCTAGAAGTAATATTATTCGGTTCAATTAAAACATGCTACATCTGTATAAACCTAAACCAACAAAATATGAGGAAGACTATTTAGACCAAAAGTTGGTTATCCAAGTGAATGCCATGAATTAACTGAGCAGTCTCCACCTAAGCAGACATTAGATCATTGTAATAAAAAGAAGGGAAAGGATTGCATGATATATTATATGAGTGGTTTACTTAAGAAAGAACTTGTGGAATTTAGTTGCTGTAATCAATACCTCATTGACAGTGAAAGACACTAAACAGAGCAATTGGAAGGAAATTCCTGCTCGTTCTGTTAACCTCTAAACTATCTTCCTATTATTCATTTTGTTTAATTTTTAACTTAAAGCCAAATTTCGGTTTGAGAATTGAGATACGACTATGTTGTTTCTGCTGGTTCCTTTACTGTTCTTTTTTAGTATTGAAAGTTTTTGGGATAACTAACTACCCTGAAGTGGTAGTGAATGAGATGTTATTGCTAGTATGTTGAGTTGCTACTAATCAAAGAAAATCTGGACAAAGGAATCTGAATCTATGTATATTTATCATGAAAATTTTATCCTGCATATGTTTCTAATAAACAAGTACTTAGCATCCTAACTAAAGTCTGACTGGATGGCCTTTTGAAATGCTAAGGCATATTATCTTAAGCAAGTCGGATACTCAAAGAGAGTTATGTGCCTATCCTATAATATGATGTTGTTAATCTCTTTATACTGTCTCTTTGTCATCTGAATTCTGTTGCTGTGTGCTTTGCAGAAATTTTTGGACAGTTCAAAGCTAAAGAGGCATTTTTTAATTCATACTGGGGAGAGAGACTTTGTGTGTCCACACGAAGGCTGTGGTAAGGTGCGTGCACTAGCTTATAAAACGAGTTATTGTCACTGCCATCCCACAAAGAAAGTCCATCTAAGCATCTTCTCCAGTCTTTCTGTTTGGTCTTTTTCGTAACACGTGTGAGTGCCAGTGGGTGCTAATTCTTCGCGCCTGATTCTGAAAAACCCCCAATTGCTATCTGTCACACTCATCTTATAATATTCTGTTCTGCAGGCATTCTCTTTGGACTTCAATCTTAGGTCACATATGAAAACGCATGCTCAGGAGAACTATCATATTTGTCCGTATCCTGATTGTGGAAAACGATACGCCCATGAATACAAACTAAAGAATCACGTTGCATCTCATCATGGGAAGGCGGTCAGTTATATATTCACTGTCTTCTGCTTAATACTATCTTTCATGGCATGTGTTTCTCATTCGTTATGTTCTTGCTAAGACTAGTGCTTCTTTGTCATTGCACTCATCGAACCTTTATTAAATTGCGCCCTTTTCATATGGTGTGGGAATGCCAAGAGCGTTAAGCGTGAGATTACTAAATCTTGAACTATACCTAATGTTTAGCAATTCATGCAGAATGTGATGGAAACACCCAAATACGTTATGCCTCCAGAAAAGCCCATGAAAACTCCGAAATCTACAACAGGAACAACGGGCCCTGCATCATCAGCAGACCGACCATATGCCTGTCCGTATGAAGGGTGTGAGAAGGCATACATTCATGAATACAAGCTGAATCTTCATCTGAGGCGAGAGCATCCTGGTCATTTTCCAGATGAGAATACGAAGGCCAACCAACCAAAAACTGAACAAGAGATGGATGAAGGCAGTGATCAAGATGCATTTGCTGGCAAACGTAGCAACAGTAAAGCCCAAAAACGAAGCAGGCCGAAGCCAAACCTGAAGTTGCCACCTTCAAAGATTTCTCACCGCAAGACTACTACTATTTCTCCTGTCAATTTGAATTTGACAAAGAAACATCGGCCTCTCAAGGAGAAAATATATGAAGAAGATAGTGAAGAGACGGAAGAAGAAAGAGAAAATATTGCAGATGGGCAGAGGTATGGTGACAATAATGAGGATGACGATGAAGAGACAGAATATGAGGATTAAGTTAAAACTATTTTTCGCTGTGATGAACATAAGAGTCCATTTTTTTCAGCTGTAGACTAAATGATTATTCTTTATAGCCAGATCAGCATTAGAGACTTAAGTGATTCATTACCATAAAGAATTTCAAGAGCAATCAAATCTTCATCTATTTATTCTCAAGGAAATCTTCTAACCACCAAGAGAAATTTACCTCTTCTTTATGAAGATTCAATAATATATGCAGAAACTTGAACAAACACAAACAGTGAAAAATAGAAAAAGATTCTAGATAACTTCCATAAAAATCAGTACATGTAAAGCCATGGTACAATACAATCTTCACTAGACTATGAAGCACCAAAGGGACAAAACTTACACCAAACAGATAAATATCAAGTCATGGTTCAATCTCTGTAGACTAGATGCACAAAGTGATGAAAAATGAGACTAGGGGGCACTAGACACCTAGAATCACAATCTTCATGCACGAGGGTTAAACAAATCCAGTAAACTGTTTAATGTGATTTAACATATTCCTGGACAATATGCAGACCCTCGCTTTCTTCCCCATAATCCTGCAAAAAAACAATATCAATGTGATGATGAGTTGAAGTTTATTTGGTTTTCCTGGTATTTAAAGTGGCAAAAGCATTGGGGGTAACTCCACAAGCGATGAAGTCAAAGCTCAAACCTTCACAACAACGCAAGCACAGCCCACCACCTTCCTTGCTTTCCCTTCAGAGTCAATCTTGCATAGCTGAAAAAATAAGACAAAAAGGTGTGAAACAAAAATAAAAGACGAAAACATTAGAAGACAAGATAAAAATTTGAGGCTTGGGATTTCCAATCTGTGCCATGAAATCAGCACACAATACTATTATCAATCATTACTTATGCATGATAGTTAAAAAATGCAAAAACACAGCCTTAAGTTTAACCACATACTGGACAAATGTATAAAGGGGTGCCATCAGAAAAATGGATTATTACATCAATATTCACACAAAGTGTATCAGACGACCGTCGTGAGAAATTTAAATCCACAATCATCCTTGGCCACACACAAATGTATTTTCTATCCCAGCCTCTCATAATTCTATCATAAATACTCAGATACTGGTAAAGCATTTAGGTAAGAAAAGTTAAAAACTGATGTTGCTCCCTCAGATGTTCTAGACGTATAGGAGAATGTCTATCTGAATTCAACTGAAGGAACAAATTGATATTGGGTGCAGCATTCATCTCCAAGGCAGTGGAAGTGCCAAAGAGTCAAACTTCAGCCCCATGTACCCAATCCACAAATACATATCCAACTTGACCCAAAAATGATTATATAGATGAAATGGCATCACTTACCCCAGCCCACTCGCCAAGAGTTTTAGCACTAGGCACAGTTATCAAGCTAACGTTGTGATCAGCACAGAGTGCTTTCACCAATTTGACATAATCTGCCTGGTCGCAGTCCTCTGCCAAGACACAAAGCTGAGCAGCATGCTTCTCGATGACCTTGGCAGCTTCATGGAGCCCCCGAGAAAGGCCACTGTGGGCCCTGGACTTCCTCAGAACCAGCTGCAAAGCAGTCATGATATCCATGGGCTCCCCAAGAGCTGGAACTGGAGCTGGAGCCTCAGCAACAACAGCATCCTCACTGTGAAGTAAGTAATAAATTAGACATGTTAGGTACTGAAACAGTCTAGCAGCTAACTAATGAAATTATGAAACAATACCCACATTCATAATGCATATAAAATTTTCAAACCTTCAACAATGCATCATGTACTCATAGTTCAAAAAGCAATAGAAGGCACTGGAGGATGGGCATTAATGGCACAGTAAATCACAAGAATTTGACAAAAGAATAGTGAACCAAGAGAGAACTGAAAATTTCAGAATAATTAAGTCCGCCACTGGATATCAAAAAGCAAATTAAAACAAAATGAAGACCGACATTGTGAGGACAAATGTGCATTTCATGCAAAAACTTGAAATTGATGATAGTTTAAATTTGCACAAAATAAACAAAGCTGTTGTCCTCATTTCATGGATATCTAAGATAGATTTATAGGCTATTGGTGGCCTAAAACACAGTACAAAGACATGCAAGAGTATGAGCCCGGAACCGGTTGAATGAGACTATCAGCAAAAGCTCCTCACTTCTATCTAGGCAACAGAAGAGAAGCAGAACACAACTAAATGGTAAGCTATACATGCGTCAAGTTAATGAAGAAAATTAATTAGTTCGTAATCTATTTCCTTTGATCGGTATACAAAGGAAACAAGGTTTGTAGAGAAATTGTATTTTAGCATCTCGCTTTCACAAGGAACATTGGTAACACAACATTCGATGTAATAGTTACGAATATAAACTATCCAATTACCCCGACATTCTTCTTTCAGATCCGACTTCCGAAGCCGCTAAACTGTTGGCAACAGTAAAGGAACGAAGTTAGTAAAATTCCTCATGAATTCGCCATATTGACTGAAATAAGTAAAACCGTAAACTTCAACAAGGCTTGATCAGTATCCTACAGATTCCAAACTTCGCAACTACTGAATAAAGCAATAAAATCCAGATGTGTTCCAAAAGAGTAAACATGAAATCAGTGATAAGCACATCAAAATCTGAAAATACAGCATCTAAATGTACAACTACCTGGTGGCGGAGTGAACGGCGCTGCGGATGAAATCGGCTGAAGTGGTTGAGATTATGAAACTGAGTTGATTTATACAGCTTAAACCCTAACCTGGGGGGAAGTTTCACAAATTTACTTAAATACCCCTTGGGTTTTTGTCGGTTTCGCCAATAATTAATCAAAAGCGGTAAATTGGTATTCGATTGAAATTTTATACTGCTCCGTATTAATTTAATCTCTGATTTTTACTTAGTAACTTTATTTAGTTGGATAACATTTTGCATGCGGAACTATATATAGGATGAAATCAGCTAAATTTGAATATATCAAAAGTGTTTCATGTGTTAAGCATTTCTTTATTGAGTTGTTTGCCAAGTTATTAAACATATGGTGAACCTATATAAAACTTAATTATTTCAAAATGGCTAACTATTTTGCAATTTTCATATAAATTTTCACAATGACCCAACAATTTCATTGACTTGTATGATTTGTTCTAGTCCAAACTACCCAACTTTTGTTGAACATTTTCGCTGAGAAAAAATTGAGTGTGCTCGATTCAAACTAAAAGACTCATTATTGAAATAAATTGATTTCGTAACACTTTACACTTTGGTGATTCAGATCTATAGATATTATAATTAATAACTACTACAATTAATAGAGTATATTCTAACATTTAAGAACAGAACAGCCAATTCCAGTTCCAAGGCAATTTTACATAATTTTACACCGGAGCTACCGGTTCAGGCCAATTCCAATGCAATTTTACATAATTTTACACCGGAGCTACCAGTTCGGGCCAATGATTTACGGTTCCAGGGAAATTTTACGGTTCCGGTTTAAAGACGAGCTCTCTCGTTTGGCAAATAAACAAAGAAATCACATACTAGTATATTAAACAACTAATGAATCTCATCCACTTCCCCTGTTATTCACACAAAATTGTTATCGCCACAAAATGAGAAAATCAAGTAAAAAGGTGCAATCTGGGATGGGTTGGAAGAACAATGCATGCATATTGAGATCAATGAGACAGGTCCATCCAGTGTCTACTATAAAAATACAAGATCGATGATGCATCGTGCAATATCTTCTCCGCTCTTGACAGGCAGTTACAAAATCGAATCAAAAAGATGAAGAGGAAAATAGAGAGAGCATACATCATGTTGCTCTCAATGTATCCTGCCGCTTTAGAGGGATCCCTTCTTCACCAAAACTATCCTCATCGTCGTGCTTTGGAAGTCTTGACACCGAAGAACCTAAATACGGAACAGTTATTTATTATGTATGCAGGTTATGGAAGAGCAAGCTTAACAAAATAATCTGATATCAACTAACACAAAGCCAGTAAAGCTCGCATACCATCAGCCATGTCTTTCGTCTTGTGGAGAAGAAAGGTACCGGAGAGAATAGTCACGAACCCACACAATTCCGTGACAATCTGAGTCAGATTCTGTCTGTCCCAATCCTGCTCGACATAAAAACCCTTTATTACTTTCTTCCTTCATTGGGCTAGGAGCTACATAGTAAATATGAAAATGGCAAGACTAACGAAATTTTGGAGGGTAAACATAATGGTGCATTCATTTTATCCGTGCATATACACATTCGTAAAGCATATGGGTAAAATGGAGTGAAGATCAGGTGGAACAAGGAAAGAATCACAAGTGGCCAGACTGGATAAAACTTTTCTCTTGATAACTATATGAGGTAATTATTATTCATTTAGTAACAAAACCAGCATACAGCAAAAAGCTTAGCAAATCTTAAAAATCACAAAATAGCCTATATTCTGAATCTTAATTCCATTATTTTATTAGGTAGTCTTACTACAGCTAGATTCATCAATTGACTTTAACCATTCATCCAAAATTATCAGGGCAGGGTATTCTCCTACAAATAACATGTTAGTTATTTTAGCAGCAGTATGATTACCTTGAACATGATCACGCTGGCCACGATAGTTAATGATGTGAACATGACATAGTAAATTGGTGAAACAACAGCAGTATTGAATGTGTCCAGAGCCTGCATTCAAGATTTTCAGGATACATGAAAACAAAGAAACATAATAGAGAAGGCCAAAGAAAACAATATCATCCAATAGTAAGATTAATGCCATCGAATGTAAATATATATCACCAAAACTAATAGAGGAAAATACCTTATTTAGGTAATTCATCTGAGTGAGAACACAAGATAGGACAATCATCACAAAAACCCACGTCTGTGGATATATTAGCTGATTTGTTCCTGATAAGGTCAACTTCAAAGCGATTCCCAGTGCTTTGACACTCATTACCTGCCAAGGCAATTTTACATAGTTGTTCAACATTCATTTAGCACAGAAAAGCAATCTCCTTTCTACTGTCTCATGTAAGTAGGAACTAAGAGGAGTTGCCACTTGACAGAAGAGAACTATATAAGAAAAGCAACACCTACCGACAAAGAACCAACTAATGAACAAACACCAATATAGAACCATATATGTGTTTGGCCATATTGAGGTACATAATGGTATATTAGAACGATGACAACTGCTATCACCAGGGCTGCATAGAAGACAAAAGCTGCAGAAAAGATGCATGGTCTTTAGCTCAGTCTATACAACAATTCTGCAAGAAATAAACCAATCAGTAAGGAAGTTGCACTTAAAGTGACCTGGCTCAGTAGCAAGGTCCCACACTTCTTTCACAGATTCAATCTCTCGTTCTTGTGGAGCATGTAGGACAATTGTGATGGAGCCCACAACACATAAAGCGCAACCAAGAATACCAAAAATGTGTAGTCTCTCCCTTAAAATAACATGTGCAAGTACAGCGCTGCAGTAAACAGGCAATTATCAGCAGTCAGAATAAGGTGCCAATTGTTGACTCTAGGCGGCTGATAATGTCATGCCTGATAATAATGCTGAGTGCACCAAGGGGGGTAACCAGAATGGCTGGTGCAAATGCATAAGCTGCGAAATTTGCAATTTCTCCAACAATCACTGTAAAAACAGCAAACAAATCAATAGAGAATACTCAGTTTGGGGATGTGCAACATCTCAGAGTCTAAGTAACAACAGAAATGTAACCTCTAAGATACGATTCCAAATTTAGACAAAATTCAAGTAGTAACTAGCTGAATCCGTGAACTCTTAGATCATAGATGTATTCTGACTGCTGCTTAAGATAGTCAATGAAAATATAAATGCTGGTCGAAAATACTTTTTAATGAAGGTGCTTGAGGAGGACAACAAGAAACAGACAACAACATACTGGAAATATCAAAATCATACTACACCAACTAACAATCCAGGCCTGCAACATTCCAGATTAGGCATAATAGCTTAGACAGCATAGAAATTAGAAAATTTTGGTTTGTGTAATTTTGTCCCCGCAGTTTGCACCTACAATGAGATTTTTTAAGACCCAATGTAAAACACAATACATTTGAAACACCCAACATGGACTCCTAACATTAACTATGCAAACATAATTTCTCAATAACCAAAAAAATGATATGATTATGATCAACCTTCAGTCAATGTACTTGTCAACTGCAAAAGAAGCTTCTCTACTACATAATTTCAAAAACGTTATGGGCAAATTACCTATATATATGTTGGACAATTGCATTTCATATATTAACTTCATTAAGAAGTATGAACTATACGTCCTTTCGTTGTGCGTCTTTCTCATAATAGTCCATGTTTTTTTGTAGCCATTAACTGAACCAATAACGGTCTAAATGTATTCATATCATGCTTGAAGAACCTGGTATGAACTTGGTAGCATAGGAAAACAGTTGTTCTAATGAGGAAATATGCAAGTCAAAGGTATATATTATAGGGTTTTAAGTAGCAAATACACCCCAAAAATTTGCAGCTAAAACCAAAACTCCCTTTCATTGTTTTATTCCCAAAAATAGGGAAGATTGCCTCCGCAAACTAGCAGGCCCTTTAACTCTGTTATAAAAACATCTATCTTTTACTGGCCAAATGTGGTTCGAGACACCACTGTCACAGTGTCACTGCTAAAACACCTTCGCTCCTTCACCGTGAACCGACTCCAACCTCCTTCCCTCTCTGAACACCTCTCTCACTCTCGCATGAAGCCTCACGCTAGAAACACCTCACCTCTCTTCATTCCAAATCTCCATCCATCTCTCCTCTCTCATTCCTCACAATTTCCGGCCAACACAGCCGTTGTGACAGAAGCAGCGCCATCATCTCCTCCAGCTGATAGCAATACCCCCCCCCCCTCCTCACCTTCTTCCTTGCTGTCTACAAACACCATCAACGTCAGCTTTGCTGCACGCCACGGCTTCACCCAGCAACATGACCTCAGGCACCACCTGACACTCTCGCCTAGCCTGATTTCCCTTGACACTCTCCCCATGTTTCATGCCTCACCCTCTAGCTTCGCCAGATTTCCCTTTCACGCCCCAACCTTCTCTCCCTTTTCCCTCGCCTGACTTCTTCCCTCTTTGCGAAAACACCACAGGTTACCCCCCCCCCCAAAAAAAAGGAAAAGAAAGTGATTTTTTGCTAACAGAGTTTAAGTGGCTTTGGTGAGAGGGGGCAATTTTCCCTATTTTTTGGGAACATTGGTCAGAACAATCAGGAGTCATTGTGTTTCTGCAGAAAAGGTTAGGGTGTATTTTGCTACTTATCCACATATTATATAGTGACCACGATTTAGGTTGGACTTCTCATCTTTGAGAGTAACCTTTGTTACGGCTTCCATAAAGTCGATAGTTTTAGATTGGCAAAATCATATTGTTCCATTATATTAACAATATATCGCTAACAACTTCAAATGTTGATATGCAAGCTAGTGGTACTTTTATTGCTTTTTAAAATATTTCAGCATGGCATGTGTGCAAGAAAATTCATAGCCCAGAGAGCTGGTGCATGGATCAACAAACTCTGCATATTCATATTTTAATTACGAATAACAAGTAATGACCACCATGCACTCAAGGAGTTATTTAATAAGTCACTTGAGGTGGACCGGACATATTAGAAAGCAAGTTACATTCCTATTCTCCTAAATTGTGGCACAGATATCTGTATAACTCAAAATACATAAGTTCTTCATTAAAAATATAAATATGCATAGAACTTACTCGTTATCATGCCAGTCCACCATAATGGCTCATATAAATATGAATATCCTCCAACACCTATAGACAAATTTAGAAAGAGAGAACCATGGTTATAAGGCAAAATCTGACATGCTATGGAAACAGCATGCAATTATAATTAGCAGAGAGACAGAAACCACAATAAAAAAACAAATGTACAATGACGGAAGTCATCTTATCAATGGAAAAGTACAAGCATATAATTTAAATGTATTTAGTGGCCTAGTATTATAATCATGTTTTCAATTTTCAGTTATACTTCAAGCCTTCAAGGGGAGTGAGTTCTTACCATGCCCCTTCTATCAACCAAAGCAGCAACCATTGTGAAATATCAAATTAATAAAATCAGCTAAAAACATTCAGTGCATTGAATAACAGAAGCTATGTCTCATTTATATAGAAAAAACGACCTATCATCATCTCTTGAAGAAAGAAAAAAAATGTGTTACCAACTTTTATAAGTAAAACATTTTCAAGACAGCAATTCTCACCAATAGGTACACAAGTTTTTGAAAAACAAATCACCATCCACGAGGAATTAGGAAGCAGTTAAAAATACATTCCCGCTAGATTGTTGTCGTGTAACAATTTGATTCATAGAGTATAGATCCAAAGATAGAGTGAAATTGGAAATGCAAACAAAAGGGGGTTCCTACAACAACTTAATTAGCTCCAAGAATAGAAGACTTCAATAATTTAATTGTACTTTGAATTAGACTAGCGGCATCAGCTCCAAAGTTGCTGAGTGCAGGATTATCATGTACTACAAGTCTGGGGCGGAACTAGGAATTTGTAGAGAGGGGGGCAAATTTTTATACGAATGAATTTTAAGTATTTTTGAGGAGGGGCATTTAGTAAGAGATTGAATGAATAAAATTTATAATAGGTAATATATATACATGTGTTGGAAAATGAGGAGGGGCAAAAGCAGTACATTTTTTATCAGCTTCAGCACAAAAGCAGTACATTTTTTATCCAGGAAACCACCCATAAATTGACCAGATAATTTCCCCAGGCCCACAATTCTTAATTTGGCATCAAATGCAGATTCGTAGCTTGTGTGCAGATCAGCTTCAGTATTCCTCATTGAGGCTAGATGTACTGAAGATCTTAGTAACAATTTAGCAATTTGAGCTTCGCGCAAGAAGCTCATTCATTAGAAATCGTATGGAAGATAAAATACATTAAGCAGCTACAGAATCCCAAATTATGAAGAAGAAAATTGAAATGAAGCGTAAATTACCAGCTCTGACGCCAGATGCCCCGGCTTTCTTGAGCCCCTTCTTCTTGACAATAAAGCTGGCGCCGATGAAGAAACTCGAAGAAAGTGCTAAAACCAAGCCCTTTATATTGTCGGACGACATCCCCCGGTACGAATCCGACATGGCATCCGTAGCCGCCTGCTCGGACGCCATCCTATCCAAAGCCCAGAAATCCCAACTACCTTATATCAAACAACACCGACAAAAAGGTAGCCCAGGCGGAAAGGGTTTCCCAATTTCGCCCTAAAACCGCGCAATCAATTTCAGCTTCAAGCTGCCCATTATGTTTTCTTAGTGGTTAAGGTGGAAATTAAAGTGAATCAAATGGGATTTTGTAGGGTTAAGATCTGCAATCGCCGGCGGCAGCTAATGATTGGAGAAGGTTCGACGGGATGATGATAAATAGGGAATATTTGTGGGATATTTCAGATCGGTGTTAAGACTTCTCCTCGACTAAGGTTTTGATGTGATAATTTTTAAAATGAAGCAAAAATAGAAATGAAAACAACAGTGAAACAGAAAAGGGAAAACAGAGCAGTATCTGTGTTGGGTTATTTTTGAGGAAATCAAAATAGTATTGATAAATAGTACTCCATCTCAACAAAGTGATTACAATAACCTTCTGTTTATTAAAAATATAGTGTTACATCACCACAAGTTGATAATTAGATACTCATGTACTCCATTTATTAGGCAATTAGATCTTAGCCACAATCGGTTTCATCATGTTATGACTTATGAGTATAGAATTTCATTCACCAAAGATGATAACCATATTTTTTTGCTGCCCAATATTTTGTAGGTTACCCTTAATATGGAGAAAATTGTGTTTAGCCTAGCTTCAATAATGCATTCTCCGAGGATGATTTGCACAACTTGTAATGTTTGTAATTGTAAGAGTTTGTTCATATGGGCTATGGCTAAGGAAATATAGATTAGTTTAGTTTAATAATGCTTGTATGAGTGTACATGTAGCATAGGCCAATTTATTTATTTGGAAGAGGTAGTGGTGGATGCTTAAATCATTGAATGTGCTAGTATACTACTTTTCTAGATTTTGGGATTTTTTTTCGTGATGCTGCTAGTTTTGGAATGAAAAGTTGGTAAAATTGCATTCCCATTTTGCATAGTTTTAAGTTCATCTCTATATTCAATTTCAGCAATTTCAACGTACACAATGACTAAAAGTTCATCTCTATAAAATTTAATTCTCTTTTTGTTTACATATATTTCATACTTTATGCTTACATTTCCTATCTCTCTAATTTTATAGTACTACTTCTTTGTTCATAAAAGATGTTATAATTTGGAATGAGAAAAAGAGAATATTTTTAAGAAAGAAATTTATCTTCTTTTTTTTTTGGTAAATGAACAAAATTTTAAAGCCTACGTCACGGATGACTCGAATCCGAGACTTTCATGCATTAACCCTACCGCTTGGCCAATTCACCCCAACTAAGATAGAAATTTTTCTAATGATAAAAGTGTGAGTGGGAAAATTTTATAAGAGCATCCACAATAGCGCCTAGTGCACCGCCTAGCCGAGCGCCGGCGCTAGGCGGTCTATTGCAACCGCCCAGCCATTTCCGAATTTAAAAACCGCTTGCGCTCGGCGGTCCCGTGGCGCTAGGCGGTGCGCTGGGCGATCCGCTCGGCGCTATTGCAGCGTTCGGATCGCCTAGCGCACTGCCTAGCGCGATTTTTTTTTTGAAACACTATATATACGCGCTTTGCACGTCATTTTCATTCGCACCACTTGTTTTAACGAGTACTCTCTCTATCTTAATTTCTGTACAAGATCAACACCTAGAAATGAGTAATGCCGGTGGTAGTAGTGGTGGGGATGCTGAGGAGTACGAGCGTTTAATGAACGAAGCGCTAGAGGCCTATACGAACCGTGAGATTGATCAATGGATGCAGAGGGCGTTGCAGCCGGCGGTACCTCGACCTCGCCCAGTGGTACACCGCCGAGCGGTGATTGATCGTGATCACGTAGCTGCACATCAGCGTCTATACGAAGACTACTTCGCACAGGAGCCGCGGTTCAACGCCAACCTTTTCAGGCGCGCCGTTTTAGGATGAGCAGGTCCCTGTTTATGCGTATTGTTAACGATTTGGAGCAACGATATCTGTATTTCCGCTTCAGGCACGATGCGTCTGGCACACCCGGCCACACACCTATTCAAAAGTGCACTGCGGCAATCCGGCAATTGGCCTACGGAGGCGCGGCAGACATGTGGGACGAGTACCTCCACATCGGTGAGACGACTGCCCTGGAATGTATGAATTATTTCTGTCAGGGCGTGATTGAAGTATTCAGTGATCAGTACCTTCGAAGCCCTACCCCCGAAGACTGCCAGGATCTGATGCAGATGCACGGGGAGAAGCATGGGTTCCCGGGAATGTTAGGCAGCATAGATTGTATGCATTGGGAGTGGAAGAACTGTCCCGCTTCCTGAAAGGGGTTCTACACGACCAGCTACAAGGGAAAGAATCCCACGATGATCCTCGAGGTCGTAGCTGATTACCGGCTGTGGATTTGGCATGCGTATTTTGGGATAGCCGGTTCGAACAACGACCTCAACGTCCTCAACTCGTCGCCACTTTTCAACGAGCAGTGTCAGGGTGTCGGTCCGGCCATCAGTTTTGTCACCAACGGCAACCGGCATGATATGGGCTACTACTTGGCGGATAGGATATACCCTAGGTGGCCCGTCTTTGTGAAGACGATCCGATGCGCATCAGATGAGAGGAAGGCCTACTTTGCGGCACGGCAGGAGTCGGCGCGCAAGGACGTGGAACGCGCATTTGGTGTGCTGCAGTCTCGATGGGCGGCAGTTAAGGGGCCAACGCGTTTGTGGCATGTCGACTGCATTGCAAATATAATGTACGCTTGTATTATCATGCACAACATGATTGTCAAAGATGAAGGTGTACAACTGACTGATTGGGCCAACGATGATAATGAAGTCGGTCCAAGCCACGGCGTGGCCGCCCCCAACGTACGGAGTGCGGTACCTCACGATGAAGACGGTCGTCTCCAAGCACATGCCGACATGCGCCAAACGGAGGCTCATATTCGACTCCAAAAGGATTTAATTGAAGAGTTATGGGCGCGGAGGACTGCACGGCAGTAGTTTTTTTGTTAATTATGTAATTTTTTTAATTAATGTACTTTTTAAATTTTAATAATATTATTGAATTTTCTCGTATATGTCTCGTAAATTAAATTGCGTATTTTGTGTGATTGTTAATTATTTGTTTTATATAATTTTGAGTGATGTAGCTATTGATGTGGTTGGGCTATTTATGATGTGGTTGGGCTATTTATGATGTGGCAGGAGGATTTTTAATGTTGATGTGGCAGGAGGAGTTTGTTGCTAAGCTATGGCTGAGCTATTGCTGGGCTATTCCTATGGATGCTCTTAAGGAAAGGGAAGAGTACTATATAGGTGAAGATTTATGAAATTAAATCCGCATTTGTGACAGTTATTAGTAATGATTATTATAGCTTAAATATTTATAGTAGAATATATTTTATCCACATAATCAGCGATCGATATTTGAGATGATTGATATTTGAGATGCATCTATGAAAGAAGCGGAACCGCTGCAATGGATGGAATCTTTTCTCTAAGTTTACGGGTCACAGCAACTCGAACAGTCATTACAGCAGCTGCAGGACCTGATATTCGCACTTTAACTATTGGCTCCTCAATTTCTACTTGTTCCAAATCCCCACCAGCAGCTCCAGTGAGATAAGGTCTTATTTCTTCAAGCACCTAAAGGAGAAGTTACCAAAATTAGTCATTTTGAATACATCAAATCAACACTCATGCTATTCTTGATTACAAAAATCCAAAACTCTTGGTGCGAACCCAGCAGAACATTGATATTCTTCATATTTTCATGCTATTAAAAGTAAACCATGTAATGAATCTTGTAGTCAAAAATAACACCCTTCCTGAACTCATTGGAACAAGCACTACAGCAAATCTTAGAGAAAAATCATCCATATTTCAAAATTTTATAAATTGGTATTCCACCAACCAGGGATACAGGACGGCATCTACCTTCCAAAATTCTAGCACATAACAACCAAACAATCTATCTATGCTGCAGAAAAATATATAAATCACCAGTTAAGCACAACAAAGAGTAGAACATCTTCAGAGTTCAGATTGCAATATATAGAATGACTTACTAATTTCATTAAGCACCAATATAATTATTTGAAATGTTCACCTATGTGAGACCTGAGTTAGTTGACATGGGCAGTACAGGAGGGCCTACAGGCCGAAACCAACTGACACAATATTAGAATGGTTTTCAGCTCAAATCTTGCATCATACTTTTTTAGTCTGTTGGAGCTTTTGAGGCAGAACCCTTAACGGTAGAGCTGTAAAGGTGTTTTAGAAGTGTCGATTATGATAGCAAGTTGGAAATGAGGCATTGTTATCAAGTGATATATTGTTTCGTTGAGATCCACGAAACATCAAGACCAACATATCCTGCATTTTCCCCGTCCTTTTCATTGTTTAATGATATATATTGGTCTTTTAAAGTGTTTTTTTCTTCTCTGACAGAAGGCTCAAGCTCTCCAGCATTATATTTTCCATTGGTTTCATGTCCAACCCAGACAAGCCTTTCTCACAGGGAAACTCTCCCCTTCAATTGGTATTTTTCATGTAACGCAAAAATGAGAATGAATAGATAAAAAAATCTTAGTGCTCAAGACTATGTGGCAGATAAAGAAGGCTGAATTAAATGCAGTAAGAGTGAGGGATCGAGCAGGAAGTTATGTAGCATTTTCCTAATGATAAATAACAATCAGATAATTGAGTACAAAATTAAGGGTGGAGGCAATAAACTCATTCTGATAATTTATATATAGAATAATAGAGGCCCTGGGGAAGGAGCTTTCTAAAAAATAATGTAAGTCGTAAATGCATTACTTAGTTCCTTTTAAAAAGTAACAAATGGTTAATAAGGTTGCGATGTACAATATATTAAGCGACTGGCCACTGGGGATATGGAAAAATGAAGTGTCAAAATCTGGCTATGGACAGATGACAAGTGAAGGAGCAACTCCCCTGACTCATAGGGCATTCAAATTCAATATGAATTCCTCAGAAGTAGTTTTAACTTCTAATCATACAAGGGAATACTAAAATGACATGATCTTAATGAAGAGATCAATCACTTCATGTATACTTATAGGCTACAAGAGTCACCGAAACCAATAGTATAAAGTTAGAAAATGAAAAATAAGGCAATATAAATATTAGCTTGTACTCACTCCACCTTACGTAAGCCATAAATACAATCACCTTCAATGAACTAAAACATGTTTATAAGAGCATCCACAATAGCGCCTAGCGCACCGCCTAGCCGAGCGCCAGCGCTAGGCGGTGCGCTAGGCGATCTATTGCAGCCGCCTAGCGGATTTCGCGAAAAAAAACCGCCTAGCGCTCGGCGGTTCCGCGGCGCTCGGCGGTGCGTAGGCGATCCGCTAGGCGCTATTGTAGCGTCCGGATCGCCTAGCGCACCGCCTAGCGCGAATTTTTAAATTTTTTTTTTCCGAAACACTATATATACGCGACTTGCCTGTCATTTTCATTCGCACCACTTGTATTAACGAGTACTCTCTCTATCTAAATTTCTGTACAAGATCAACAACGGTAAATGGATCTCAACAACGAACCTACTTCAGGGAGTAGCGGATCTCAAACTCCCCCGATCCCCGTGGGAGGTGGATGGAGTCAGATGCCCCCATCCACTTTTTTTAAATTATTGTACTTTTTAAAATTTTAATAGTATTATTAATGTTTCCCGTATATGTCTCGTAAATTAAATTTCGTATATTGTGTGATTGTTAATTATTTCATTTTGTATATATTTGTTAATAGTGATGTGGATATTATGTGGCTAGGCTATGGCTGAGCTATTGCTGGGCTATTTGCTTGTTTTGATGATGTGGCAGTGGCTAGGCTATGGCTGGGCTATTCCTATTGTGGATGGCCTAATAATTTAGCAAAATAAAAAGATAAAAGTAGTATAATAAATGTTAAACACAATATTTACCTTCTCTATGTTCTCTTCATTCAGCTCTAGCCCTGTTTCTTCATCTGGTATTGATTCCACTGCAATCACTTCAGGGATCTTTTCCATAAGACGCCGCTCAATGCCCATTTTCATTGTCACTACGGAACTAGGACACGATCCACATGCTCCTTGTAATTTTAATTTGACGACATTTCCATCAATTTCATGCAATGCAACATTGCCCCCATCCGCAATAAGATAGGGTCGGATCTCATCCAACACACCCTCGACATTTTCTGCTGTAAGCGGCAATTCCACAGCTGAATCAGGAGTGGCAACAGCCTTTATTCCTTCATAGACATTGCACAGATTTAGGCACTGAGTACCGGCAACGCAAAGTTAATCTAATATGCAGCTTAGAAATGAAGAGTTTTATTCAAACATGGCCACAACCTAAAAAATATCCTAGCTCATGACAGAACATATTAACGGAATTATCATATCACACGGTGGAGAAGCCAACTATCTGAAAAGCAAAATTTTATCTACATTATGGTGCAATAATAGTAGTTACCAAAACATATTTGCGAATATACATATATTTTCGCAATAAATTACAAACTGAAGCCAATCATTAGTAATTTTATCCTCTCGATAATTACATAAATAACTATTTAGGCCTCGATTAGTTTCATATTCACAGCTCAATCAGCTCATCCTTCCGCGGCCTATTGTACAAATTGACAATAATTTACCAAACGCTTCCATACAAATTAGACAACAAATACGAACCCTAGGCTTACCTGGCCGAGGATTTGAGCGCGAGCTACGCCGCAGCAGATGTGATGAGGATGGCAGCGCCTGATCGAGTCTACTGGAAACCGAAACCGAAACCCGAGCGCCGAAGAAGCTCGAGACCTGCAGAAAAGCCACGATAAAACCACAATCCCTAAAAAAATCAAAATCTGGTGCTAATGGACTCCGAGAAGTTTCGGGCAGGAGTCGATGCTGGCTGGCCGAAGAAGCAGCGCCTGAACTATACCGGTGATTACGCCGGCGGCAGCAGCGGCGGTTCCCACGACCTCCCCGAAGATGCGCAGGAGACCCCGTCCCCTCCCGCGTTTACTCGCCGCACTCGCCCGGTTGGTCAAAGGTGGACGCAACGGGCTCGCCAGAGGTCCGAGGAGGTCCAGTCGCCATCCCACACTGTTGGCAGTCCGACAGCTGACCTCGTCTTCTTGGCTCGTCAACAAACGCGCGGCTCAGATGTACAAGGTCATATCTGACTGGAAGAATGCCACTAACGCGAGGAGAAGAGTTTTTTTCACGCACTGCTCGTGAGTATGCGAACCGATTTGACTACCGCCACGACACAGGTGGGGGGCTCAGACGTGGGCTCAGATGCCGCAGATTTGGGGGTCCCGGATAGCGGCGACAACGGCGACGATGGAGACGACGGCGAGGCGTGAGGCGGAGGCGGGGGCTCGTGCGTGGAGTAGGAGTTTTTTTTAAATTAATGTAATTTTTTTTGTTAATGTACTTTTTTAATTAATGTACTTTTTAAATTTTTAATATTATTATTGAATTTTTCCGTATATGTGTCGTAAATTTAATTCCGTATTTTGTGTGATTGTTAATTATTTGTTTTTAATAATTTTGTTTATTGTGGCTGGACTATGGCTGGGTTATTGCTTGTCCTGATGATGTGGCATGAGGAGTTTTAGTGTTGATGATGTGGCAGGAGGAGTTTGTGGCTGAGCTATTCTTATTGGAGATGCTCTTACGATCATAATTTGAGAAGGGAGGGTATGCCACGTCAGCGAATATTAAAGATACGTGGAGCCAGTGGCGGATCCAGGAATTTATATTCGGGGGTGCGAGTCATATGATAAATCATTATATAACATACCAAAAATAAAAACTAATACTAAAAGCAATATTATGAGCACTTTTAACTCCACCAATATGTTTTATAAATCGTTCCGACTTATTCCACGACTTAAATCCTTTATTCACAAATGCATAACCTCCCGCATGTCCAACTTCATTCTTGAACAAGTAGCATACAAAACAAAATGCAACATCTTCATCCATACTATATTCAAGCCAATCTCATTTATCAAACCATGAAACCATAAACCGACAACGCGAACCTCCAACTTCTTTTTGAGGAAAAGAAAAAGTTCTTGGCTGACAAGGTTTTCTAAGAATACACGCCCTCCTAATTGTATCTCGCTCATTTGGAGGATATTTCATTATATCGGTTCTTCTAATAGGATCATGATAAAGTTTTTCGATATCATAAATAAATTCTTCCTCATGTAATGGCACACTAGCATCTGAAGGAGATACAATACCAATTGAATTTGAAGCCGGAGAGCTTGAAGGTGGAGAGCTTGAAAGTGGAGTACTTGAAGCCGGAGAGCTTGAAGGTAGAGAGCTTGAAGCCGGAGAGCTTGAACTATCATGAGTTTTTCTCCTTTTGGACATAAATTGTCGAAGATCGGATTGTTTTCTCATCACTTTTTATTTTATTTCCTGCACACGATGTCATTACAAAATTTGTCAAAATAAATATTGACCATTCAATTCTAATGTTGTGCATTCACAACAATTATAACTAGACATAAAAAACAACTTATCATAGAAGTCAGAAGATCAAATTTTTAAAATTGAAACACAAAAATTTAGAATCCAAAACAACAATTAAGCTATTTAAAATTAAATACTTGTGCATTTAATACTCTATAATCCTTAAAATAATACATAATTGAGAATTTCTCATCCACAAATAATTGGAAGCACAGCTGTTTTCAATTCACCCCAATTCCAAGACAATAAGAGAGAGTCATAAAGTGTAAAACATTATTCTATTTTGCACAAGCTGCCAAAATCCCTAAATTATTTAATGAACTAAACTTTTACACTTAAATTCCTAATCACTCACCTTTTCAACAAAGAACAAAGTGTATGATGAAAATTGAGGCGGCAAGTCACGGAAGAAGGCAAGAAACCGGAGTTGGAGAGCTGTAGTCGGCGGAAGAAGGCAAGAAGCAGAAGCAGTCGGCGGTTTTCAATTGGGGATGGCAATAGGTTTGTTATTTTTATTGTGTTCTGTAAAAAATGCTTTGAATTAAAATTGAGTTTTACCTCTTTTTGATTTATTAAATGTATTTTATTTCTTTTCCAATATTTATTGGAGGAATAGCCAAATATGGATTAGAGGGACATTAGTTTTTGGCCGCGTAGTTTTTGGAGTAGCCAAATAGAGAGACATTATACATATATTATTAATATAAACTCAGAATTTGTATTTAAATATATAATACTACTAAAATAAATAAAAAAAATTGGGGGTACACTCGTACCCCCTTTGTCCCTACTCCCTCCGCCACTGCGTGGAGCCGCTACTATCTAGTTACCAAGAGAGAGAAATAGGAGAGGAATAGAAAGGGGAGCTGGCTATAAGTAGGAGCAGAGAATAACAACTCGATTCATTAAAATGGTGTGTGCGCTGAGTGCTTGGGCTAGGATCGTGGATCCGTAGCATTTACCTTGGTTACTTCTATCTTGTTTATCGTTATCAATTCCTATTGTATCGTTCATTTCTTTATCCGCTGATTATCAATTCAATATCATTCGATTTCTGCATTTCATCTTCGTAAATTGTTGTTTTGGTGTGCTCTCTGGTTTTGGGGTGTATTTGATTGGTGTGCTCATCCGTTCTATCGATTTGTGTATTTGATTTTGGTTTAAATTGCATCAAATCATGGAGGTAGTGATCGATTGGAGCTCTTCGTGTGGTGTCGTTTCTAATACCAGAAAAAAGGATGCAACAGCCTCTAGGGTTTGGTGGAGCCTGCAGTTGTAAAGGCGTCCGCAGTGGTGCGGATGTCCCAGCGGAATTCCCCGCGGAATTCCCAAAAATACCTCCTGCCAGGTCATAAGGACTTCCTACTGCACAATGGCAGAATTCAACGAGCGGTATATATAGACATTACAAAAAAAATGAAATAAAGCGGAATTCTTGCGTCGACTCCCGCGGAATTCCGCTTAACGCCGCGGACCTACGACGTCCTCAGCCCAATTCCGTATCCGTGGCGGGCACGCCTAATGGCGGACGTCCACGACGGAATTTCGGGACGTCCTTGGGAATTCCGCGAGGAAGTCCGCCATTGCAGATGCTCTAAGCATAGGGAGCGGAGGGAGATGTAACTGCCATGGCCACATGCATCGGAATCAATTGAATAATTTCTGGTTAGTTTTAACTTTTAACTTTGTTCTTTTATTGACTGATTTAGAGTAAAGATTTAATTTGATTTTTAAGTTTGACTAAATCCAGCGTGTGCATTAAACCGGTAAGGATTGCCTAATCCACTAATCCTACTTCACTCATATTCCACCTACTCACAACAAAATAAAATAATATTATAATCATGAGAAATTTAATAAGTGATAGTGGATTATTTTATTTTATCGTGAGTGTGAAGTAGGAATCATAGAGTCCGCTCCGACATTAAACCATTCTATAGAACTATCTAAAGTTATTTATGTTAAATCTTGATTTACTTTTGCACCTACGTCAGCACTACGCTCTTGTTGGTTGCTAATCAAACATCCTACTAGATACATCATACATATCTCGTTTGTTGCATAATTTGCATTGTAAATATCTACATATCTCGTTTGTTGCATAATTTGCATTGTAAATATCTACATATCATGATTTTCAAATATTATAATTTTGCGAAACTTAACACTCCTTTCATCTCGCTATAATAACGGCCAATCCAATGGATAAGCTAAACATGCTTTAACAGAAGATATCGTAGAATATAGCATGCACCTTTTAGCACTGGCGGGGCGGTCCCGGCTTCAGGAGGGGGGCTAAATATCCTTTTGGGAGGGTCAAGCTGTAGCATGTAAATAGAAAAATTATTCTCTCCATACCTAGAAAAATATGTGTTTTCAATTAATGATACTCATTTAGTATATTAATGTTAGTAGCCAAGTGGTTTGTGTTCTTACTCTTTTAACTAAGAACTCCATGGATCAATCCAAGCAACATTATGTTTTCTCCTAACCTTTCTTTCTTTATTTTATCAATTCATATTATTTTATTACTTTATAGATCTCTATTTTTATTAGTTTACACATATTACACTTTGTTATAAGTATTAATTATTTTTAATATTTAATTCCGGCCCCTTGATCCATATTCGAGTTTTGAATCCACGGCTGCCTTTTAGCCATAGCTGGCTTGGTTAGGATGAGTAAACTGGGATGGTTTTCTGTACATTTCTAAATTGAATGCCCTACTCTTTTTCTGTTTTCTTGAATAAGCTATATATAACCAAATAGGGATCTCCATTACCATACGCCCCAGTGGTATTGTCATTATTCAAGAAGCTTTTAATTCACTCCCTTTCTGGAAATAGTGCTAGAGGTCACCCTAATTGTGCAATGAGATGTACAATAAGACCTAGTTAATTAGGATAGGTACTTTTATTCTTATTAGGAGATAGATACTAGTATTTGAATTTTTCAAAAGCATAATATGTTCCTTGGCTAAAAGCATAATAATTTATGTTGTTAAAAAGGTAGATACTCCATTAATTAATATATTGTGTTTGTGGTCTAGAAATGTCCTGTCCTTGATCACCATCACCATCACCATCACCATCACCATCACAAAATGGTGATGTGGCATCTCATTTGCTGCCTCTTCTGTTCATAATAATCTATCTCGAATCTTCCATCTCCACATTTCATGGCTATCGTCGATTCATTAGATTGCTCTCTCTGTATATGTGGGACACGTCACCCACAATATTTTATCATGCTGCATCGCATTATTTGTTTTGAGCTGGCCACATTTTCCTATGGTGAAGGCAGCGACAAACAAATAAATGGACGACCATTATTATTCATCTTTTTTTTAAAGAATGAACATTACGGAAAAAGGCATGCCATTTGAGTATTCTTCGAAATATTTATGAAATCATGAATTATAACATACAGTATCAGTGATGTATCACTAAGAGAATCTTCAATGACAGTTTTGGAATATCAAGCTATCGTTCATTTGAATCATAGCTATGACAAAATTACATATCCTCTTGACTTGAGGAGTTGAGGTGCACTTCATCCTAGTACAAAGATTTCAATTGGTTTCAATTCAAGCAACAAAGACGGGAGCCATCAAGATTCAAGATTGACACTGTAATAAATGAAATTAACTTGTTAATTATAGGGGTATTGTTTACTAAAATCATAAATTTTAGCTAAATTCTAGTGTCACAAACTTTGCATCATGTTTGTTATTTCTCATTGCCGGTCAATCACCATATTCAACTTACATACATAACTTTTTTTTATTTTACTTGACGCAGTTAAATTGATGTAACTTTCTATGTGACTTTTTATCTTACTTGTCAAGAAATTAAAAAGTGGTCTAAAATATTATAAATGTTTCACGATTGCGTACGTAGAATATATTTTTGTCAAAATATATGTTTGGATCAATTTTGGAAAATAACAAATGGAATGTAAAGTTTATGATATTTTAGATTAATTTTAAAGTTGATGCGAAGAATTTGCCAACGTTTTTTTTATTATAGTGGCTAATATCTTTTAATTATAAGATATACTGATTTTTAATAATATAGGTATTAATTTGAAATTTAAATAGGCTAGAGCACATTTTCAAAATGCTAAAAGGTTGGAATGTAAATTGTTATATTTATTGTTTATATTAATAAGCTTTGTTTTATGCATACTATTTTAATGTTAGACGTTGGAAGTACAGGTAGCATATGTAGGTTGAATAGATTTTAATAATGCGTAGTAACTAGTAATAATGAGAAATAAATTCCCCCACCGGATACGGGCCAATATTTATGTAAATTTGGTGGCAGAAGGCATGGATATTGTTCCTTCATGACAACAAAAAGCCATAAGTTAGTGTGTGTGTTATCAAATTCTAATTTCACTCAATAAAATTTCATTTCAAAATAATTAATTTGCCCAAAACTCTGATTGATTGAAGTAGCTGCACTATCCGCACATTTAAAAAATAATAAATTTTAAATTACTACTATAATTTTACTCTATCTCTTTATTCTAAGGTGGTTGAATCATAGTATTTATTTTTGGATTGTTCCAAGATAATTGAGTCATTTTATTTATTTATTTTTTAACAAAAGCTCTAAACAACGAGTTATTGAGCCAGACCCATTGATCATAAATTCTATAATGCCTTTTCGTTTTTATGGGATTCTTCGAGGAAGCTTCTTATAAAGTAATTTATACTACCATTTTTCTTATAAAAACAAGATGATATTTGGTACCCTTATCTCAACTTAATTGCCGAACAAAATTGTACTACGTTCTAAATTGGTCCCGAAACGACTTTTTAGTTTATATTTTTTCTGCGCATGTGATCTTATTTAGTCATTTTTGTTTTAATAAATGGTGTTTTCTCGATCTCTACGGTATATAATGACAATATATTTACACGGATATGCATTTAAATCAAATATAGTGATCTTTTTTAAGAAGTTGCAACATAGCAAACTTACAGTGTATATCGACAACTTCACGAAGGATGGAGGGCTTGAATGTTGCAGAGATAGGAACCTACTTCATTTTTTAAAAAAAATAATTCCGTTTACACACTTAAATCTATAATCCATAGAACAATTACTCATTAGCAAATTGCAATTATTTATGCGGTTTAGATGATTCGTCGTCTAGGAGGAGTACATATTTATAACATTTTAAATTAATGATTATGTATGTTTTAAATAAGAGTAAAAGTCAATTTTGATCGTAAACATATGACGAAAATACGAATTTTGTCCAAAACATTCACTTTTTGAAAAACAAGTCCATAATAAATAAAATCCTTGTTGGAGTGGTCCATTTTTACGGTTCCGTCAAAAAACTAACGGTCATGTCATTGTGCAATTAGCGTTGACCGTTAGTTTTTTTATGGAACCATAAAAAAGGACTATTTCGGCGACATTTTCATTTGTTATTAATCTGTTTTTCAAAAAATGAATTTTTTTATCCAAATTCATATTTTTGTCATATGTTTAGGACCAAAATTGACGTTTTACTCTTTAAATAACTATTTATTACTATAAACAAGTGAGTGTTCTCTTGTGCTCAATATATAACCTATGGTTTGATGAATTAGATAAGATCTAATTATATGGGTGTTGTTTGGTTCGTTGAGTCTTGACCTTTCTCATGCGACTAAATTAATTTGGGTTAATTTACTCTCGATAGTCTCTGAAGAAGTTAATATCGATATCTCGAGTATCCGAACACATCCCAAATAATCTTTAGAAAAATAGATTATATGGTGATCATGTTCCTTAATTATTACACTTGATCATGAATGCGACGAAACTCTTTTATTTTATTTGAAATGAATAAGTCGTACATGTTCAATCGAACCAAGGCAATGTTCTTCGCAATCAAAACACACTCAAATTGCTTGAATCATAATATAATACTACAATATTTAAATATATGCATATTATACAGCCTATTATATATAGCATGACACCTCACCAAACCTCCAAAAAAAAAAGTAAAGATATTAAATCCCAGTGTGATTCACTCCTCAAATGGATATGTTCATCATATCCATTGCTAGGTTCTCTATCATCATGGCTTCTACTTCCCCACTGCATTGCTTCTTCCCACCTGCAAAAATTAATCAATAATTTCTAGAGACAAATGAAAAAAACATTAATTAGAAGACAGAATAAAAGAATATGAGCAATTACCATAAAACGACAGCGTTTTGGATATGGGGATTTTGGGAGTGGACATCTTCCTAACAGGGCAAGCTGTGAGAGGGAGAACAGGCAGATCTTGGCAGTTGCAAATTTCAATCATGTGACCATCTGGATCATGGAAGAATATTTGATCCACAATTATTCCACCTTCTCTCACCACTGCCTTCACATATTCAATCTTCATTCCCTCCAATCGTTCTATAATTATATTCATATCTGTGCATTGGAATGAGATGTGATTGTCTTTTGGATTTATTTTTTCTTTATTGTTTTTCACATTATCTGACTTTAGAAGATGAATTCCGATTCCATGGTTGAACAACCTGAAAAAAAAAATCAACAAACATTAATTTATTAATCAGATTTTGACTAGCCATAATGTGCAAGCATCATGTTGGAAAATTGTTACATGACTAGGCAATAACCTGGAGTATCATTTCCTTTTTCAAGTGATGTTTACACAAGTTTCATATGTAATCTATACTAATAATAGGTCAGGTATTACCATAAACCTTGTAAATTTACTCTATTACGTGTGCACGACAAAAAATAATTATATAAAGATAGCGACAAAGAATGTTCTGCATAATATTTATATCAACAGATATGAGATCCTCTGTTTGTATCGACAATAATTGAATGAAAATTAGTAACAAAGCAACTAAATGGTTTAAAAGCTGACAAAGCAACCGAATAACCTACTCCGTCCGTACCAAATGTTGTCCACATATGACTCGACGCAGATTTTAGAAATATATAAAAAAAAGACTTTAAAAAGTTAGTATAACATAGATCCCACTTTTATATGCGGAATATTAGTTTTATAATAGAATGTTAATATGCTAGTGTAAAATGAGCTCCGCTTACCAAAAATGGAAGAAAAAAAAAACAAAGTGGATAATATTTTATGGACGAACCAAAATGATAAATATAGACAATTTTTGGTGAATGGAGAGAGTACCATTTTTATTGGTTACAATTGAGTTTTTTTCTGAAAAATAAAGGAAACTAGTTGTAATTGAGTTGAAGTAAGGAATAATATATTACTACCCCCATTCACATAAAGATAGTCTTGTTTTCTAATTTGGACAGTCTATTAAAATTAGTCTAGATCTATTATTATAACTTTTTTCTAATAAGATTAGTTTCATTTTCCACTAACAACACTTCAACTTATTTTACTAATTTTGCATTAAAACTCGTGCTCTTTAAAAACTGATATAGTGAGAAAATATTCGAAGTCATTTTGCTATACTTGTCTAAAAACCAAGGGCTTTTGAATTTGGAGTAGCTAAGAGTAACATGTAAACCTATAAACATGAATCTATAAAGAAATGGAGAATCAATCTAGTTGACATTAAACATAATATACTTACTCACAAGCCCATTTGTTGAAATTAAATTGAGAGAAGAAAATAAAATTAGGTAGTAAGGAAAAGGGAGGTACCATGCCCCTTCAAATTTGAAGGAAGAGGGCCTTTGGATGAGGACAAATCCAAGAACTTTGACATAGAATTCGACAGATTTCTGCACAGATTTGCAGACATAAGAGACATGGTTCAACGACAACAATGGCAACTCCCCTTTTCTCATCATGGCTTCACCTCCGAATGGCAGCGCTGATCTGCTCATAATTGCTTCAAGGTCGATCAGTTGGAAGTAAATAATTGGCTCTTTCAATTTTTTTGTGTGTTAGAGAGAGGGAGAAAGAGAAAGGGGATATATAGTGATAATGATGTTAATTAGATTTGCATGTTAAGGTGCTGTTTATAAATTATAATAGAGAAAGGAATGGTAGAGGAATAAAGAGGAGAGGGGCCGGATGTCCCAATACCAACAAAATTTGGGAATAGTGCTTGTCTATTCGTATCTATAATCTTTTCATTTTTTTTTTCTATCAAAATAAGGGGTTCACATAGTAGTATAATTTTACATTAGAAGCCTAATTATTAATAATTAGGGACATTATAAAAAAAACTTAGTACTACTAATTTTTAAGGACACAAAAATTGAGATGCAATTACGTCGTGCGTTGAAATATTAAAAAAAACGTTCTTAAATAGTTAGAGTGAAGAAAGAGAATAATATAATTAAGAATACTTCCATATTATTCCCTCTTACGGTATTCTCTCTCCATTTTAACTATTTTATCCAAAATGAGTGCGAAAAAAGAAATGTGCAAACACTAATGGAACAAAGTGAGAGTACTCCATCTGTCCCACTCAAGACGTTCACCTTTCCTTTTTAGTTTGTCTCATTCAAGATGTCCACTTTCTATATTTGGAATAAAATTTGTCTCTCATCTCTTCTCATTAAAATACTCCCTCTGTCCCCCAAATATTGTCTCACTTTGACCCGGCACGGGTTTTAAGAAATGTAATGGAAAGTGAGTTGAAAAAGTTAGTGGGACGGGAGTACTGGGTTTGAAAGAATCTGAATAAATACTTCATTTGTTCCATATTAATTGAGGCATGTTTCTATTTTGGGAAGTTCTAAGTTTATTGAATCATTTTATTTTTGGCAAAATGTAACCATCCTTCTTACTTTATTTTCTCTTCATATCTCTTACTACTTTTTTTCTATCTTACCTTATCCATCATCCACTTAACACACTATTTTTAATTTTCGTGTCGAAAAGAAGTGCCTCTGTTGCAATGAACGGAGAGAGATGATTTTTTGTATACATGAACGATTGAACTTGTAATAGTAGTACGTATCATAGCCTTTATATATTAATCACTCATTTTCAAAGTAAAAGGATTCGGAAAATTAGGACCTCATATATATAAAGTAGCTAGCAACTACAAGGACTTTATCTGCACGTTTTGTCTACAAGAATTCTAACAACAAATCAATTAATTAATCTTATCCACCGACGATGGTTATCAAGCAACAATTTATCTTAGCTTGTCTATTCTACTTATCAGTTTAAATTTTTTATTTACTTTCCTTTTATTTAGAAAATTCATTCCTCGGACAAAAGAGAATTAGAGCATCTACAACCGTGCTCTTGCCAGCGAGCACGGTTGTGGGCCCAGCCCCACTTTTTCTGTCTGCTCTTCGGCAAGAGCACAACACCCACAGCTGTGCTTTTGCGCAAGGACGAGCACAATTCAATTTAAAATTCAATTAAATAAAAACATTTCCATAATATTAAAATTCATTAAATAACCAAAATAATATTACAAATTACAAATAAAATAAAAGGACATAATTAAAATCCTAAAAATTAAAAATTACATAATTAAAATCCTAAAAATTAAAAATTACATAATTAAATTCGTAAAATTAAAAAAAAACCACTACTCGTTGCCGAATTTCGCCCACATGTGTTTGATTAAGTCTTCTTGTAGCTCAATGTGGGTTCGGGTATCGCGCATTGTGTGCCTTGTTTTGAGCCTCTCCCCCACCGCTGTATGTCGACCTCAGCTTGGGGGAGACCTCGCGATTGAGCTTCCGGCTTCATCCTCGTCGTAGAAGCTAGCCGCCCTCGGTCCTTCGTCGGCTATAATCATGTTGTGTAAGATAATACATGTGTACATGATGTCGGCGATATTATTCACGTACCAGAGCCGAGCCGGGGCCTTCACAATGTTGAATCGGGCTTGAAGGACCCCAAAGGCTCTTTCGACGTCTTTCCGCGCAGACTCTTGACGCCGCGCAAAAAGAACCCGTCTCGGGTCTTGCGGGTTGCTGAGCGTCTTCACGAAAGTCGACCATCTTGGGTAGATACCATCGGCGAGATAGTAACCCATGTGGTATGTATTTCCGTTAATGGTGAAGTCGATCGCCGATGCTACACCATTCATCACATCATTGAAGAGTGGTGAAGAATAGAGCACGTTCAAGTCGTTGTTGGATCCGGCAACGCCGAAATATGCATGCCAAATCCATAGGCGGTAGTCGGCGACCGCCTCAAGGATAAGTGTTGGGCCGCCGCCTTTGTGACCGCTTAAGTGTTGCCCCCTCCAAGCAGTCGGGCAATTCTTCCACCTCCAATGTATGCAGTCAATGCTGCCAAGCATTCCGGGAAAGCCATGGACTGATTCGTGAAGACGAAGCAACCGTTGGCAATCATCGGTGGTGGGTACCCAAAGGAATTCATCACCGAAAGCTATACGAACGCCCTCGCAAAAAAATTTTAAACAAAGGATTCCAGTGGACTCACCGACATGCAAATACTGGTCGAAGAGGTCGGCCGTTTGCCCAGTAGCGAGTTGTCGGATGGCACACGTACATTTCTGCAACGACGTGATACTTTGCCGGCCGGCTGCATCTGGACCTGTTTGGAAGAATTCAACACGTGCGGAAGATGTGTTGACAATTCGCATAAACAAGCGCTTTGACATGCGAAAACGACGCCTGAAGTAATCTGCCGGAAACCGCGGCTGGTCGGCAAAATAGTCGGCAACGAGCCTTTCATGGGCTCCCTCCCGGTCACGATGGATGTAGCAGCGAGTTGATCTAGTTCGTTGAGGAGGAGGAGCGGGGGTATTCGCCGCGACATATGCTTCATAAGCGGCACGATATTGTTCGTAGTATTCTTGTTCTTCGCGCTCCGCTTCCGCCATAAGATGGGTGAAATCCATTTGAGGTTTTGAGTGAGAGATGAAGGTGAAGATAGGTTGTATGAAAATTATGAATGAGAGATGAATTAAAGATGATTTGATGTGATAAATGGATGATGAATGTGTGTATTTATAGACAGGGGCGGACGCAGAAAATATTTTTAATAAGGGCTCCACTGAATATAAAAATTTTTACTATATTATACTCCCTCCGTCCCATGCTACTCGCACTTTTCATTTTAGGCCGTAAATTTAAGATTGATTTTTTTGTGTAATTAAAAAAGAATTTTAGGTGTAATGAGACATCACTTAATAAAAGAGCTCTTAACTTAAACTAACATATTAATTAAATGCATTAATTCTAACTTAAATTATAAATAGTGTAAGGACTTTGTGACGAGTCGAAAAGCAAACGTGCGAGTAGCACGGGACGGAGGGAGTATTATACTGTATTATATTATATAGATAAAAAATCAGTAATTATGCAAAAATAAATAAATAAAATACAACAATAAAAAGCATAAATATTTTATACTAAAACTAAACCAAAACATAAATTAAAATATTGTATTACAATACGGTAGCTAAAACGTGGATAAATAACATGGAAAACAAATTCAAACTTTTTAACTCGAACGGTTCAAACTCAAAGTTCAGCAAAAAAAAATTTCTGCTCCAAATATCTTAAACTCAAATGGAATACACAAAATTCAATCATTTTATCACAAAATTCTATAGATATTTAACAATATAAACTAGTACTATATTTTTTCACAATTTCAATTTTCTCAATACAGAATTGTAAAATTTTTTTAAGTTTTGTGCATTATTGAACTAAAATGAAAAGAATAATAAGTAGGAAAAACTTATCTTACACATTAATACTCTGCCAGATAGATCAAGTTATTGAGTTTGTGTGGAAATTTAATGGGAATTTTTTTAAATAATATTGTATATGAAGAAGTTGCTTTGCAAATAAATTATTGGAATTTGTTTTTTTAAAAATCAAGTTATGAATTTAAAGTTGCTTACGTAATTGACATGGCTTTTTAGTGCAGCACTTTTGTTTTAATCAATGCATTTTAACTTTCATTAATGATAGCAATTCTATTTTAAAATACTAGTACTTGGCACGCTTTTTAAAATATAAGTACACGGCACTTTTATAAGGAGTGCTTAATTATAATATAATAATATTATGTTAGTAACGTTTTTTAAGTTAGTCTTCTTCCTGGCCAACTCGACCGCCATAGTATTTAATTTTGCTCTGCAATTTTTCAATTTCAAATTAAATTCAGCCCATTTATTCATTCAGTTTTTAGTAATTTGATCTTCAAATGCATTCATATAGTAAGGGCTTAAGACAACGTTTAACTTTTTTTAAAAAATAGTAATAGAAAAAACAAAAAAATATTTTTTGGGTAAGGGCTTAAGCCCTACCCTCTCAAGGAGTGTGTCCGCCCCTGTTTATAGATGATTTTGAGGAAAAAATCAAAAAAATACAGAAAAACGAGCAAAAAAAACGGCCATATTTTTTAGATTTGGAAAAATATATATATTTTTATCAGTTTTTATAATTAAATACCGAATTTTTTAAAAATAATAATAAAAATATTCAAAGGCAACGGCTATGCAGTTGCCCAATCGTAGCACGCCACGTCAGCTGCTCGCTGGCACGGACGTGCTCGATGCATCGAGCAGCGCCGTGCCAGTGGCGCGAGCGCAGCGGCGGACGACCTCCTCCGTGCCGCTGACACGGACGGACGGATGCCGCCCGTCCACTGTTGTAGATGCTCTTATATTATTTGTAGTCATACGTCCGTCCACCGTTGCAGATGCTCTTATATTATTTGTAGCAATTAAAAAGAGCTACTATGTCGGATGAAAATACATAATCAAAATCCAACTACTGAAATATTAAATGACACTGTAACATATAAAAAAACAAAATTTATCGATGTTTTAATTATTATAATGGCATAAATATATAAATCATGTGCGCATACTTTTGCTTATCTCACCCATACCGCATTTATACTATATTCTTCAAGCCATTTCTTTGCTATGATTGTAATACTATATTCTTCTCTACATTTCAAATTTTTAAAAAATTATTGAAACATATCTTTCTGAACTTAAATAGTGGAGTACATTGAAGATATTCTTTATTATAAAATGAACCTCAAAGAAAATGCCTATAGTCAACCATCGACTTCAGCACAACAAATGTCTCAGTTATAATTTTCTAGCGGCAAAGAATTTAGACATTATTGTATGAGATGCCGAGTTTGAGCCCTCTTGACATTAATTATAATTTCCTCTAGGAGTTTATTTGTAATTTCCAAAAAAAAAAGCAAAATGAGTGAGAAGCAAATCATACCATTGTGTGTGCACACTCAAGAGTTCCTACCTCTATGTGGAATTGTGGATTCCATAACTCTGAGTCTCTGACCAGCTTCTAATTTTGCTTCAATTTATTAATCACAATTTTTATTTAATTAGTATATGCAATACATGACATTTGAAATATTAGTGTAGTAAAAAATTGCAAGATTTGCATATTTTTTTAATAAAGTGATGGCGAGATGTTTAAATTAAATACTCATCTGACCCACGGTAATTGTCTCATTTTATCATTTTCATTTAGTTTTCACTAATTATCGTATTTTCACTTTTGTCATTTTTTATAAATAGACATCATGTTTACTAACTAATTCCACTCACAATTATTATAAAATTAATACTCCATCATCCCATCCCAAGTGATTGATTTCCCTTTTTTGGTTGTCCAACTACGAAGTATTGATTTCCATTTTTAGCTAAAAATAAAACTCTTAATCTCTCTTATTTTATCATTTATCATACTTTATTCTTTCCACTTAATTAAAAAAATATCATTTTTTAAAATTACGTGCTGAATAAAAATCAATCACATGCAGTGAGATGGAGGAAGTATATAAAACTAGTATCCACATTTCGTTAATTTTTTTCTCCTATTTTTTCAATAATGTCAGAATAATTTCTTAAAACTAGTGCCAATTAAATATGAAAAATTTATTAAGGATGGGGAGTATATATTTGGAAATTTAAAGTATAACATGTAACAATAATCCCCAGCGAGGCCGAAACCTAACATGCTAGATTGATACCCATAAACCTAAAACTGGGCCGATAAAGAAGCCACAGTATTAATACTCCCCGCCGAAAAAGAAGCCCATATCCTATCATAGTATTAATACTCCCGCTGTCTTATTTTAAGTGGATCATTTTCTTTAACATGAAATTTTACGCAGTTTTATTTTATAAATTGAATAAAAATAAAATAAATAAATATGTTGATGTTTTTATTTTAGAAAATGTGTCAATTCAAGTTGGACATAAACAAAAGAAAAATGTGTCATTTAGAATGAGATGATTAGAGTATTTGATAGTAATTCAAATAGAAGACAAAAACCTAGGTAGAATAGCAATATTTTCAAAGAAATTACACCTGAAAAATAACAATTCCATTTTTAGAGTCTCAAATAGGATACTTTCTCCCTCCTATAATAAATGTCACACTCTCATTTTTCATTTGTCTCATAAAAAATGTTATATATTTTTTTCTTCTCAAACTTTATTCTCTCATATATATTCTTTTGAGTAAAAGCCAAAAGTGGTCCTAAAGATATGACGTTTTTATGATTTTGGTCCTGCACATAACGTTTTGAATTATTGCATCCTACACATTTGAAATCGGACCAGAATCAATCCAAATGGATGAAACCGTTAAAAAAAGTTGAATGGAAGTGAAGCCTGTTTTGACCCAATTAAGTGAGATTATTAGCAGCTAAATCATTACTTAAACTTTATTTATAATCACACTCGTGCTATGCACGGCCCATTTTATTTATATTAAATTATGAAATACTTATATGAAATAAGAAACATTATATGGTTCTAAAATTATAAATGTGGAGTATTTAATAATATAAATGTATACAATGATACATTTTACAAAAGTAATCAATTCTATTAAAATAAAGTTGTAATACATAAAATTTATGATAGTATATAATGATTTTTTAGGACTTCTCATAGTATATATAATGATTGTATTTACAAATGTGCACATATAAATCTACTAACACTAATTTCACTAATCCCTAAAAACCCAAACCTTGAAACCTAAATCATAAACCCTTAACTTTAAAATATACTCATCCCAGTTCAATTTTACTTTGTTGATCACTTATTCTATTTTGGAGATTTTAGATCTATATTCGATATTTTACACTGGGTCGGCCTACTTGATAATCCTTATTGATAGTAGAGGTTTTTTTTTATCTAAATCTAAGTTGTAAATATGTTTATATGCTCGTATCAAGAAAGTGCTTTACAATAGGGCTATGTGAATGGTAAAAAAAATGCTTGCTTGCATTCATCCAAACATCTATTCACCCAATTGTATTATTTATTGGAGCCGAAGCAGTGTTTTGTTGAAACTATACTTGTATTCTATCTAATCAAATAATTGTGTTTGACAAGTGCAAGGAATGTAATAGAAGGACTGGAATACATATACGAAGGCTCAAAAAATGTGATGTAAAGCTCCCCAAAATGTAACTTTAAAAGACCGTCTTTAATATTAAAAAAAAGATATTAAGATCTCTTAGCAAAAGCATTTCATCTTCTCTTCTAAAATCATTTCACTACTCTCCATAGTTACGCGAACCCAAAAAATATTTTAACCTTCGAAAACCTTTTCATTTCTACTTCCCCATATTATTACAATAATAAAAAAACTTAATATTATAGATGCGTTTTAGTACTACTATTTAACTTCAAAGTTTAAATAGGTAATCAATTTATCTTCAAAATAAATTCGCTTCCACTTCTCCATTCAATTTATTTTCAAAAACCTTTTCATTTTACTTCTCATAATTATCAAAAAAATAAATAAAACCTTTTTGCTACCTTAATTTTATTTTTTTTAAAATCATAATGACATTCTTTTATTTCCCCAAAACTCCACTTTTATAACTCATAAAATTTTATATGAATATCATTGTAAATAATTGAAATTTATATGGACTAATAATTTAGGTAGTATAATTTATATTACATAGTATATTTGATTGAATTAAAAAAAATTAATTATCGTCATTATTATTGTGAATTAAATATTACACAACATTATTATCTAATATTTAAAACTTTTGATACAATGGAAAAGACTCGATCACGCAACAGTAGTGAGTATATGAGTGTAATGGTCCATGATTTTAGAATACTAGTAACTAAGATTTCATTCATTTATACTAAGACCATTCACATCCCATGCCATAAACCCGTCTCACACGTAACTTTACTTCATTTTGAGTCGTGCAATACCCACAATAATTCATACCCCACATCAAACACCAAAACTGTATCACAATTTAATTTAATTTTCTCAAATATCTTTGATTCATTTTCCAATTTTTTCCCATTCAATTCAAAAACCTCTTATAATTTATTTATATATTAAATATAATATATATTCAATAAAAATTACATAGCTTGACAATTAAAGTGTAATCCACTAAACATACTACAATAATATTTTAACATAAATTAAATCATATGTAAACATTGGAATATGGTACATACTATAATAATAAAATGTAAAACGCATTTTTAAAAATTAATTACTACAATCTAACCAATTACATTAGCTAATTATCTAGCCCAACTTATTTGGTCCATGCCCATGAATTCCATATCACCTCTAAAGTAATTTCATAATCTAAAATATTAGCGGCGCCTTTCGAGTCTCTTCATCTTCTTCGACTTCTTTTCTCTTCCAGGTGAGTTTCAAAGCTTTTCCTTCTTTCCTTCTACCCAACGTTTCAATATCCAAAAAAGAATTGATCATGAAGGTATATAAACAGTAACAATGGCAAGGAGAACTGCGATGAACTTTTTGGAGAGTGGGCAAGAAGTTGGAAGAAGTAGAGAAAATTAATTCCCTAAATGTGTGGAAGAAGAAAAGACTTTTTAATTATGCACAATAATAATGAGAATTCATGTTTTGTACATATGACAGAATCCATTAAACAATGTTGAATGCATTGATAAAAATAATTTTAATAAAATTATAAATTTTCAACTAAAATGACATTTTCATAAATACCTCAAGAACTCTCCTTTTATTATTATTCACTATCCAAGTATGTCCGATGATCTTCTCAGGGACAGCCTTTTCGACGAATCCTTCACGAGAAGCTGCACAAAAAGGCCACAAAATCAAGAAGCGAAGAAAAGTAAAGAAACTGTCATGCACCCTATGTGAAAGTGAGAAGGAAAATTACCTGCTAATGAGATCTTTAGCTTCTTTTGAAACATCAGGAAATGCTAAATCAATTTTCATTATCTTGCAGCGGCAATCGGTAGACACAGTTCTTAATTAGTTGTGAATGTAATTTGCATGATGAATTTATGTTTGCCAAGTCTTGTGTTGTCACAGCGACAAAAACCAACCTTATGATTTACTTGCACTGTATACACATATATATGACTTAATAACATGTTTTAGCACATATATATGACTTAATAACATGTTTTAGCAATAAAATTGCATATAAATAACTGTTAATCCATACCTCTTGATCAAGCAAAAATATTTCCGGCTTAATGTCTCTGTGAATGACATGGTTTTCATGATGTACTTGGTTGTTGGACAAGTGGAATATGTCTCTATATATATAGGCATGCAAAAGTTATGAGGAATGTAGAGGAATATGCAAAATAATGTTATTGTATGGGAAGAGGAAAGAACTCTAATTTAATTCACCTATTTTGTGGTGCTTGCCAACTCTCAATTATATTTGATCTGTGTTTTGATTCGGTTACTATCCATTTCAGTTATTCCAATTATCACAAGAATTTACATACTTCAATAATTATGGCAGTCGTAAGAAACTTTTCATTACCAACACGTTAGACAAACCTTTCGCATGCTAAAATATATATGCATTCAATATTGCAATAAATAGAATTAAAAAACTTTTCAAAGTGGTAATGTATTGCTACGTTTTTTTTGCAATAATTAGTTGGTGAAAGTAATTTAATATTCATATGTAATTTCTAAAATTTACTTATATCTATATCCAACATGTTATATGTGAATTCAATTCATAGTTAGAATGGAAAAAACCTTTACTCTACATTGATAGTGAAATACTACTAAAAGCTACTGAGAATATTATTTTATCATAATTTCAATGGTATATAGTATTTTTTTTTCAAAACTCCTTTAGTTTTTTAGTTTTTTCAAAATTCCCCTTTTATATATGGTTATAGATAATGATAGATTACTCCAGAAATGTATTAAAAATACATTAAATTTATTTTTAATTGAATTATTCCACATCAAAATTAATAAATTTTATAGTTAGATAGATTTCCAATCACAAACGGATGCAATCTATACATAGATGACTGAATTCTATTAATGGTTAGATTGTCAATTAACTTTATTTGTAACGGCCAATGTCATTTCAGAATATTCAAAATTTAGCCAAATATTCTTAAATATTCTAAATGTGGCCCAAAACTCAACTTTTATATATGTATAGATAAATGTAAAATAATAATACAGAAAATGAATTAATCAAATACTATGAAATACTCCAACCCCTCCTTCGCCCTCCCCGAAGTCATGGCCGTCGGCATCCTCACCTCCACCGCCCTCCTCTCGGCTCACCGGCCTCATGCACCTCACCTACAACCTCATCCCCATCCCCATCGTCGTCTTCCTCGGCATCTAGCTCGCCCAGGGCCTCTCCTTCGCCATCACCGCCGTCAAATACATCAAATCCGAGCAAAACTTTGCCAAATCCAAATCCCCCGGCGACTGCCCCTAGCTCGGCCTCGACAGGCTCATCCTAGCCCTGGCCTGCGCCTCCTTTCTCCTCCTCAATAACGGCTCTGGCGACAAAACCGAATAAAAATCAACCAAGCCGACGACATCGGAATCGATCGACCAAATCGAAGGAAAAGTAGAAAAATCCTAAAATTCATCACATCAATTCCATCCGCATTCCTTATTTTTTTACCTCAAGCAATCAATCACTTCAAATTCGGTGCATTACAAAGCAATTTAATCTAAATCTTGAAGCATTCATGGAAGGAAGGGTTCATAAAAGGCACAATTTCACTGTTGTTGAACTTGAGTCACTGCAATACCTAGGGTTCTTCGTTGCGTCACTGAAAGGGGAAGAAGGAAAAAGATGAAAGAAAAATAAAAAAAATAAAAGTGCTAATTTACTTCATTGCGTGCCTGAAAGAGGAAGAAGGAAGAAGATGAATCGAGAAATAAAAGTGATAATTTACTTTTTTTTTTAAATTAATAATTTTTATTTTGAAATAATTAAATATTTTAATTAAAATGCTTAAATGACTGCTAAACAGCCGTTCACCGTTGCTGTACATTTTAGACTGATTCTGGCCCGATTTCAAATGTGTAGGAGGTAATAATTCAAAACGTAATGCATAAAAATGTCATATGTTTAGGACTACTTTATTTTATTCTTTTTAAAAGAAATTCTCATGAGGGGCGAATTTGGTAGGTTAAGCCGTTGATGGCTGGCGCTGTTGCGGCTGTGCAGCAACGGCAAATTGTGTCTAGGTTGTCAACTGTCAAGTACCATTAATTTATATTTTCCTCGTCTACGTGTAAGATATCTATTGGATAAAACAAAGTCAACTGAGCGATTCTGAAAAATGATTGGGGGAAATTACCTGACAAAACTACTTTCTTCCTTGTCAATTCACCCAAACACGCACTGCGTGTGACTGTGTGTGCATATCATTATCACCGATTAATCGGCGACGACAATGGAACCAATAAATAGGACGGAGTTAACGGCGATTGAGTCTCCGTTAGAGATGGTGCTCACGGCGGCTTCGTTGATACCAATCACTCATCATTTATTGGGATTTTCGTTGATTTTAATCGTTTTCCTCTACAATTTTCTCGAGATTCATTTCCTGCAAGACCTGTTCACCGGATTCAGGGGGCAGCCGGTGGTTTTGAATATCGATACTTGCTCTCAACTCTACCGCGACGTCGTTTCCAAGTGTAAAACTCTTCATGGAAGGTATCAGAATAATACTTTTGATGATTCTGCACTTTGTTGTATTGTGTTTGCAGCTAACACTTGTGCTTTTGTTCTTCTTTCAAAATAGGTATTTATCAACTCCATGGTTATGCAGTCCAAATCTTCAGACAACTTTTCTTCATTATTTTGGAAATCCCCCGGCTGTCAGTTACAAAAGGTGAGAATGTGCATAATTGGTTAGAATATTCTGTATAATAGATTTTTAATTATAAAGAAATAGTTATGTTTGAGTGTTTGAACTTGTTGGAATTATGTTTGAACTGATTGGATGCATTATGCAGGCACATTTTTATGACCTCTGATGGTGGAACTCTAGCTTTGGATTGGGTGGAGAATGCCCAAGGTAATGCGGTATTGTTTTGTTCGATATGTTAATCTTAGGCTAGCCGACATATCACAATGAAGGAACCTCATATGATACTGGTTAACTCGCTTTGCTTTGATTGATCGTTGTAGTTAAGGGGCTAGCCTTTCAAGTTGATGGTCCTGTGCAGAAAGACGGTGAAAATCCCATCTTAATTATTGTTCCTGGTTTGACAAGTGCATCTGATTCAGCTGTAAGTTATCTACCTCATATCATTCATGGTGTAATGCATCAGCCAAAAAGTAGCTTTGTCATTGTAATTGGATTATATGTTTCATTGAAATTTTGATTGGTGGCATGTTTGTTGGGTGCATCATAATGACCTAAACAGTAAAATCAAATCATACTCTACTTTTCTGATTTGCATTCTTCCAAATGTGCAATATGAAGCTCATTTCCACTTAGAAAACAATGATATCATCACTAGTTTTAGTCTTCAAAGTGGACAAATATATTGTACAAGAGAATATAAGGTATTTATTGAATTAATTTGTAGGCATCCTATGTTGTCTACCATAGTAACCAGTTGCATATTGTTGGCTAGTACGGTGGCCAGTAGACTATTACCTTTCTATATTCATCCATCTTCTTGCATTGGCTGATATGACATCCTTCATTTTTATCTCCTAAAGTTGATTAATTTCAATTGTATAACCACCATATGTCCTCTTCGAATTCATTCATTTTCATTATGTTTTTCAAGGTAAATATTACATTCTCATGGCTTGTCTAACACTTCACACTCACCTCTTGTACTATCCCTCTGCCGTCCCGATCTCTGATAATATTGTTACGCAGTATGTTAAACATCTGGCATTCATTATGGCTAAACGAGGATGGAACGTTGTTGTAAGCAATCATCGGGGACTAGGTGGTGTATCGATTACTGTAAGTATTGGCATTTGAATACTGATAGCTGTAAGCAACCATATTGTTATGTTCGCTATGTTACTCTTAGACTAGCTGACTTTGAATACCTTTTGGATTTAAATTACTTTGAAGTTCTGCACCACTTTTTAGTTTCGTTTTAGATTCGATTTAATCTTTCACTCAGATATAGTAAGCTGGATGATCTGTTATAGTTAGATAACAGCATGGTAATAAAATATTCATATTCAGTTGATGACTGTAATTATTGAATAAATAAGACAAAATCCAGAGAAGATAGAAATATGACCGGAGCTTGAGTACCGTGATCCCTTGAAAGGAACATAAAAATACCCAAAATCCTTTCAGTAGGCTAATCCTATAGGGGCAAATATATTAGGTGAAAGTTATATTACATCTATTTTGGATGGAAAATAAAACAGTTCTTCTTATGTCTAAATAAAATAGTTCTTCTTATGTCTAAACAGTTCATGTAGTTTTCAATGTTGAAAACATCTCTGACTTACATATTTTTACAGTCGGACTGCTTCTACAATGGTGGATGGACAGAGGATATAAGAAATGTGATCAACCATATTCACTGCCAATACCCCGAGGCTCCGTTATATGTAGTTGGCACTAGCATAGGTGCTAACATGCTGGTAAACATACTTGTGCTCTATACTTTTGTAAGAATAGAAATTGATAGTATATTTTTGTAGCTGTGCTCTTTTAACAGTATATGGATTTCCCTTGCAAGGATCCATTAGACCCCTTTTAAAAGAGAATATTACATTTTTTAAATACTTTAATCAGTTTAGGAGTTCTTCGAAGAGGGTCAATACACCCATGTACATATGTTGCCATCTATCACAATAGTTCAAGTTGAACAGATTCTGGCTCTTAATTTTGCATTTAATATGTCAACTGTGCAGTTCTTACATGTCAATATTTGAGTAAGTCTGTTAAAAAAGGCACGTTCTAGTTGCATAAGTCACGATTTAACAAACCAACGGAAATATGCGTCCGGTTAAATCATGAATGATACACCAGTGACCTGCCTTGAGCTTCTTTTGAAAGTCATTGCTCAATGGTTTTTGTGCAGTTAGGCCTTGCATCTCGCTAGTTCGTATTTCTCACTCACTTGTGGTTTCAGATAAAATACCTTGCTGAGGAGGGAATGAATGCTCCAGTGGTTGGAGCTGCCGCAATCTGTTCACCTTGGGATCTTTTGGTTGGTACATGTGTCTTATCACCATTTTTGTTTGCTTTTTGTCATTTCATATCTGTTTCATTTTGCATATCATTAGTGATAATTTGTTTGTTTTATTTATATCATCTTTTTTTTAGTTGTTTATGTAATCCATATCAGTTGTCCAAGAGAACAATGTATTTAACATTTACATTCCTGTTACCGTGATGATGTTTGTTGTTAGGAAAATCTAAATTGGATTCCCTGTCATTTTCCAGATATGTGACAGATTTATGAACCGCAAACTCATACAGAGGCTTTACAACAAAGCTTTGGCGGTTGGCTTGAAAGACTATGCCCAAATGTATGTCATCAACTTAGCTCATCTTCGTTCATTCTTTTTCTTTAATTGAACATTTCACTATGTGCAAATTTCTAGGCATGAAGCTGTCCTTTCTCGAATTTCAAACTGGGAAGGCGTTCAAAAGGTACCTTTTGATTTCATAAACACACTTGTTGGCATTCAAACCATTTGAGTTCCAAAATTATCATGAATTCTATAACTTCATTGGCAAATTCTGCTTTATGTTGAATGAAGATGATTAAACATGATTAAACCTCACATCTACAGTCACGTTCAGTTCGGGACTTTGATGATGCAGCAACTCGTGTTCTTGGTAACTATGAGGTAATAATCCATGCTCGGAATCATCTTCTTCTTCTTGTAGCCAATGTTGAAGGACTGAATGATCTCACGGTTTTCCTCAGACCGTGGATACCTACTATAGGCGTTGTAGCAGTGCTAATTTTGTGGGAAGTGTAATGGTGCCCCTTCTTTGCATCAGTGCTTTAGATGATCCTATATGTACACGCGAAGCTATTCCATGGGATGAGTGCAGGTATATAGTCTGCTCATCAACTATTAATCAACTTTCAATTGCATTTGTAATGATTCTAAAGTGTGGATAGACAGAGACATTGGCAAAGAGAGAAACTACCCCAAACTTGTTAGAAAACTTTCTTGGAATCAATGTTAACAAGGATCCTTGTGCCTTTTTGTTTCCTGTTCTTATACAAAATTATTCTCAGGTTAAATAAAAACGTTGTGTTAGCTACAACAGAACATGGAGGGCATTTACCTTTTTTCGAAGGGTTAACTGCAACAAGTGTCTGGTAAACTACGTTCAACTGAATTAACTGCTTTAAAATGTAGTTAGTTGGGTTTGGTTTCTTTTTTACTTGATTTACCCCTTTGTAGGTGGGTAAGGGCAGTGGATGAATTTTTCAGTATTCTGCAATCCAGTCCCCGGGAAATAGAGGTGAAAGAGAAGTTGTTTCTTCATTCTATATGTTATTATATGCTGATTGGTTTTAGTTTGGTGCAAAAATAATCTATATCATCCATGATTTCATATATTAAGATAGTTACTTATTCTATAATATGAATGATCAAGTAGCATCTTTTTGGGTGGTGAGTTGCAGATTTCAGTCCCCTCCGTCAACCCTGGAGAGCCATCCATCGATCAAGCCCCTTACGTGCATCTCTGTCAAGACGGCATGGTTGGTGGAGTAAGCGATGAAACACAAGTCGAACACCAAGAACAAAATAAATCAGGAGACAGAATCCATGTTGAACTCAACCAGCCACCAAATACTGATCAAGGTATGGCCACTATTGTTGCTCCGGTGATGAAACGCCTGAATCAACTCTCTCGTCAGAATCGGACATCTCTGTGGCTGCTGGCCTACATTGCCTTCCTTACTACCTGGCCACTCGTGGGCTCTGCGGTGTCTGTTTTCTTCAGAAAAAGATTTCAAGCTCGTTTCTCCTCCCTATAAATTGCACCTCAAATGCTTGTATTCATATGTAACACATGAGATAGATATAAAAACATAGCATCAGTTTTACAGACGACTACCAAGCTTCGATGCTTCTTTTAGTCAGCAAATTCTATTACTATATTAATTTAACTTTGTTTTAATCAGAATCCATTCATCAAAAACAATAACAATAGATCCTAGTTTCCATTCATCAAAAACAATAATACGAAATAAAAAGATGATGCTTTATGTTTACTAGTCCTCATATAAGTTCCATTTCTCTGCAAGTGGTATGGATCAAAACCTTTTTCCCAATAAGACGATCCTAGGTGTTACATCATATTAGGATTAGTGCAACTGCTACAATCAAGCATCATTGAAAGTATCAAGGTTGGAAAAAAGACCAAACTGACTGTGGCATACATGTAAGAAAAATTTCTAGTCATTGGAGACAGCCGTAATCCAAATGTAAACGACAACGATATTGTCTAAAGCTGAAATTTCAGATCTAATGAGCCTTGGTCATCTTCATTTTTGGCATGGCCTTCTTCATTTGGCGAGAACGGTCCTTAGCTTCCTTCTTGCGAAGAGCCTCAGCACTCAGCTTCGCCTCGGCCTCCTCCAACTTCTTTCTCTGCTCGGCCTTCTTCTTCTGCAAAGCGTCTTGTCTCGCATACTGAAGTTCTTTGTACAGCTCCTGGGCAACCTTTGCTCTGGCTGCTTCTGTTTTCGATCGAGCCTGGCATACAATCCGTAGTTCACTAAGTAACCCTTTAAACCACAATACTGAAAACATACCGAATAAGATGTTATACTTACATGTGAACTGAGCTTGTATCGTCCAATCAGGTCAATGTAGTAAGGTACAAGAGCAACCAAACGAGTCATATCAGCCATGTTATTCTTATCAGGGAGAGCAAACTTAAATATGAGCATCTTTTTGCTTGAACCCGGCTGTTGATCCGATAAATGCATTGAGATGAAACCTTTTCCAAATTTTTCAAAAGCTTTGTCGCCAAAAACCTGTATTAATTCCAATTAGTGTATTACTTTACGCTCATGAAGAGAGGAGGTTTATTTGTCCAGACCCTCCTTTTCCATGTACTAATACAAAAGGATGTACAAACTTCTTTATCAAACAGAATAAAAGGCATGACAACAAGACAATAGATAAAAAGTATCAAGAGAGAAAGAGAAAGCATCTCACACATCAAACAGACAAATGCCAAGCACGAAGATGCCACAACATTGGTGCAAATATCACAACAAACATATTTGGGTTTGGAAATAAACAAAAATTAGGCAAGATTGAACATAAGGTTTAGTTTATTTACCATATCCCCAAAGCGTCAAAGCTCGTCAATTTATGAATCATAATAAGACATCTACCGGTTAACTAAACACAACTGCTTGCAACACTTAATACTATGAACAAAGCTCCAACAGTTTCGCTTTCACCGCAATGCCAATGAAATAGCATGATGCATAGTGTATGGCAGTGTGGTACAACTAGACTAATTTTTATTTTTATTGCGCAAATCAAACTCTACTCCATCTCCAAGTCCTAATCATTATACGATGGTGTTATGATACTTACATCCATTGTTATTACCAAAACAGCAATATAGCTCATTCTAAGAGTTTAGAGAAAAATCTCGCTAAACCCTGAATACGAAAATCCCATTGCACTATCATGAGATGAAGAGTTGCTAAATTTCAAAATCATTGAACATATAAGAGTTGACATTAGCAACCCGTCACCAAATAAATACTGCAGTTTGAAGTGATAATGCATATAGAAAAATACCTGATCAAGCACAGCATCAGTGATCAAATCGGTAGCAACTTCCTTGGACTCTGAAACCACCTGCAGCTCATCCGCCACCCATTTCCTCCCATTCGGGGGATTGACTAGCCCTGCGAACCTCTGCAGATCCCTCAGCTCCTTCTGCATCGTCTTGGCCATCTTCTTCCTGGCCATAGCAAACACCACCTGATCCATCGAGTCATCATTCATGTAAACCTCAAACGTGATCTCATCCTTGCAGGGCACCACCATGTTGTACAGCCGCGAAATCAAATCGTGCCGGCTCTTGAGCTCCATCGTCGCCAGCAATCCTGAGCAATACCTCCTGCCACTCGCGTAGAACTTGAACACGCTCTTCCCTTCCTGCAACAGCAGCGGCGAGTCGTCCGTCTCTCCGACTCCCAAGAGGCTGAAATTCTTGTCGAAGATCGAGTCCTTGGTTGCGAATTTGCTAGCCCAAGCCAAAGCCAGATTCTCATTCTCCTTTTTCCCAGTGAAATAGTTGATGGCAAACACGATTAGGAACGAAACGCACGCAATCTCAACGGTAAACGAGGTAATCTTCCATGGCACCTTGGCATCCGAGTTCAGATCATTAACCGAATCCTCGGAGCTCGGGACCGGATCCGATTCAGAAGCAGCAGCAGCAGCAGCAGCAGTAGTTTCAGTGATAGGTTCAGTCGGCGGGATTCCTTCGAATTCGTCTTCATCCCAGTAGTCAAACGAAGCGGGCTTAGGGTTTTGATCGGACGGCGGGGATTGAATCTGGGAGGGATCGGTGTCGGGAGGACCGTGGTGGGACTCAGGGGTGGAGGTGGAGAGAGTAATCGGAGGAGGAGAGGAGCGGATGAACTCCTCGGATTTGGGTTCTCCTAGGGCGAAATCGTCGTCTTCATCGGCGTCGAATCCCTCAAAGTGGGGTTGAGCGGCGGCGGGAGTGAGGTGGTGGAGGAGGAGAGAGAAGATGGAGAGGAGGGCGAAGAGGTAGAGGAAGGCGTCGCCTCGTGGGAGAAGGAGAGAGAGAGGGGATTTGAGCCTGAGGAGTGAAGACGAAGATCTAATCGCCATTGTTGAGAGAGTGGTTGCTTGATTGATTTGATCTCTATTTTCGACTATTTATATTTTCCAAAAGATATCAAAATGCCGAACTTATTACTAGTCGGAATAGGATTTAATTTACTATTCAAGATTATTACTTCCTCCTTATCATAACAGAAACATACATCACATATCTAAATTCATTGGACAAGATTTCAAATAAATATACTACTAGTAATTTATTCTAATAGTACCTATTATGCAGGTATGTTTTGAAATCTATTTTTTTTTCAAATTTTTAATACTATACAATAATTGTGACTATTATGAAATGTAAATATATTTTCAATTGATTTCTTGTATACAATTAATAAATAATTAATTAATAGTAGTAAAGTTGTTCAATTCTTAAAAATAGTACTTATACTCCAAGTACTATTTTGATAGATAAAATGATTAAAATTGAACTATGATTATTTTATTTAGGCTTCAGATTTAGTGTCCCACCAATAATTAAATTAATAATCAATGAGAGATGTATTGCGAACTAGATCCGCATCAAATCTTTTCATCCAAAACATGTCAATTAAATATATGGAGTACTCTTTATAGTAAAAAACTAAAAATTACTGAAAACTTTTGATAAATACTTAGTTGAAGTATAAATATTTCAATAAAATAGTTAATGCATAAAAAAAAGTAGTCTAACTCTCTCCAAATGAAAGTGTAGTAAGGGTAGATTTCAATAAAATAGTTAATGCATAAAAAAAAGTAGTCTAACTCTCTCCAAATGAAAGTGTAGTAAGGGTAGAGAAAAATATTGAAATACCAGTCTTATTGTATCAAAAAAATATAAATATAATTATATATAAATATATTTAATATACTTTTAAATTATAAAGTCTATTGTGAAATATAAATATAATTATATGGAGTATAATATATTTAATATGTTATTTATATAATAAAATCTAAATCCTAACATTTTAAAAACTCAAATATTCTATTTTCATTGATGTTGAAAGTTCGGTATACCGAAAATAAGGTACAGTATCAGTATTGAAATTCGTCATACTGAAAATATGATGTACTGCAAATTTTGATAAGGTAAAGATATGGTTTTCTCATACAAAATTTGTGGTAAGGTATACACAGTACCGACCCAACCCTATAATATAATTATGGAGTAATATTTTATAAATTTATTTATAGAGCTAAAATATAATTAAATATCATTAATTTATCCCTAAGAATATGAAGCATATTTATATGAACTCCATGTAGGGGAGAGGCAATGGGGTGGTGGATGCGTGCCGCACATAGAAATCTTTTGTTATAATCAATATTAGTACACAGATCGGAGTATGATACGTTGCTAACTTTTCTTAAGTTGCTAACTTGGTAACTCATCAATATAGTGTATTGAAAATGTCAACACGATGATAATGAAATGTCAACATAAACTTAAGTTGATATTTTAATACATTGTGTTGACATTAATATTTAAATGTCAACCCAGTTTATTAAAATGTCAACACAAATATGTGTTAACATTTTAATGTGATGGTACTAACATTTTTAATACACTATGTTGATGAGTTAGTAAGTTAATAATTTTAGACAAGTTAACATTATAACACACCCTTAGTTATGTCTCGATATAATTTATAGTATTAGTCAATAATTTATTAAAATCGATTGGAGTCAGAAATTTATCAAGCCAGCCAGAGATATTATGACGGGTGATATAAATTAAAATTGGTCCAGAGCCAATCGATACCAACTCATTTATGATAAGATCATTTTGTACTACGGTGGTCGCAGGGTTGCACATTCAATTTAAATCTTCCTATAGTATATTGTTGTTGTAAATATCTCTTCTATTTTCTGATCCTTTTGCTAATACCCTTAGCACTTAATTGCTATATTTAGCATGCATGGTAGTAGTACTTTGTTATGCACCAGGATACGGTGTCACCAGTTTAAGCATGTGCAAATGCGTCAAATACTAAGAACATTACTACTACTTGTTACTATATATAAATTCAGTTAATGACATCTATATAATTATATCTTTAATACATTATATTCGAATTTCCACTCTTATCCTTCTTTCTAGAAATAAATAAAACAAATTTTCAAATCTTATTTCGAAACTTGTTTGTAAATGATTTATGTTTATTTTTCTAGAAAACGTATTAATCATATTTAAAATTATTGGGAAAATGCCTTGAGGAACAACAGTTGTATTAAAGCCTAGCAAATTACAGACATCATTTGTATACAGAGGGATTACATCAAATTATGCAATTATAATTTCTTTTGAATGTTTACCTGATAGTATTTTTCAGCACACAACAGCGCATATCTTATAATGTTGGGACCTAAAAAATATGCAATATGCAAGTAAAATAGTAGTATTATAATAGTTGTGTTTCTGGACATTTGCGTTAATTACATGCTCCAAGCACTTCTATAGAAGAGAGACGTAAAAGAGAAAAATCATAACATGGTTAAATGTGAAACTACTCAATGAATTTGATCTTCAGCATACAGCTGTTCAACAGTCTCCCTCACTTGGTAGGTGTAAACAAAATCCGGAGAATTAATGTTGCCAATGAAAAATCAAGATAGATCCAAACGTAACAAAGATCCAAACTCGAATCACTAAAAAGATTTAAGAAAAATCAGTAATCTTGAAAACAATGAAAAACTTACCTAACAAAACTGATGAAAATCAACCTCCCCCCTATATTATCCTAACTGATCGCGCTCATATACTACTCTGCAGAGGTTGAGTCTCGAGCGAAAGGTTTTCAGTCAGCAAAACAAGTGATGAAGTATCTGACTGATTGTTCTTGGCAGAATCTCCAGAGTGCTTCTGTACATTAAATATCAGTTCGAAGTAAAGCATTTGCATCGACATTAATAAGTTTAAGCATGTGCATATCACAAAAGCTCACCTCATAATCATTGTTTCTAAAGCCATTGGTTTGAGAAACAGGTGCACCACTCCTCTTTGCTTTCAGCGCCTTTTCACGATTTTCGTAGAAATTGAAGTCATCGAGTACGCAAGTTTTAGCAGAGTAATTCTTGAAAATGCTTAGAATTTCTAGGCCCTGTTTCAGTTCCACCTGCAAGAAACAAGTAGAGTTAAACAGGATCAACCAAAATACAAGCTTGTAATGATGAATTGAATTCCGGTAAAAGGAAATATAACCTCTTGAGTGTCCCTGCTATAAGTAACAGCCTTGTTATCATTGTTTTCAAGGATAATGTGTCGCAATTGAGTGTTGGGGACATCTTTTATGATGTGCCACTTCAATGGGAAGAAGCCATTCCATTTGTCAAGCTGCCAAAAGTCCATATTTTTGCTAAAATCAACATGCCCAATCATCTCAGCAACACCGACAAACTGCCCACTTCCATTCACCTGAAGTACACAACACAAATCTTGTGACTCATAATTACCAGATACAAAAGAAAAATTAAATAGAGAACACAAAAAACATGATTATAAGAAGATTTAAAAAGTTATATGACCAATAATAATAGCATGACTATAAGAAGATAAATGATATGTGGCCAATAAAAACAGCACCTACTAACTTCTTGTACTAGGTTAATAAAGGAACACAAGCTCACCGAAAAAAATAGGAACACTGGACATTTTTTGCCTGCCTCTGTCGTTTTAGCATCAGCTTCACGGAAAGCAGCATCTAACTTCTTATTGCCATTTGGAGTACTTGACCAGACATCATATTTGATGCATTTGTGAATATCATCTTCGCTATATGACTTGATCACAAAGAACTTTGCACAATCATACACTGCCTCAAACTCATGTAAGTTGTATTTATCTCTATCAATTGCGAAACCCAGTTGTTCGACATCAGCTTGCGACTTAGAGGAATTCTTATTGTCAGCCCTTGGGCCACGAGTTAGTTCACTCGCAGCTTTGACTTCTCCACTTCTGCCAAAATTATCTCTTGACCTGGATCGGTAGTTGTTCCATAAACCAGCATTCGACTGGTAATTCACCTGACCATATTGCGGAAAAGGACGAGGGTTCCGGCTATTAAATGAAGAGAAGTTTCCAGAAGGCTGAATTCCTCTCATGAGGCCAGATGACTGGAAACCAGCACCAAACTGCAAGAAAATAAAAACCAGGATAAGAACAAACATGACAGCAATGATATAAAGCACAACAGAAGCCAGAATACAAAATCAAATAATGTTTGCACAATTCAATGGACCAAATTATTCTAGGCCAAATGAGTTTTAAATTACAAAGTTAACTTGGGAACAAAATTGCTATTATGAGATTCCAAACAAAAAAATTCATACAGTAGTTTCATCCATTTCTCCTCTCCATGTTAAAATGTGATGGTCAATTTTCGAAATAAGCAGCTGGATTTGAAATACATTGATCCTAAGACAATACCTTGTTCAATGGATGAAGAGACTGATTCTGATAGACAGAGCTCGAAGAATTTGGCTGTTGGGTTTTGTAATTATAAGGTAAAGCTGAAGATTTACTTGAGAGGTTGCTATGAGTTTTGGCAACATTAAAGCCATTGGACCTCCCAGAGCCACTAGTGCCTGCAGATTTTAGAGAGCCACTTTTATTGCTGGACGAACCATTCCCAACATAGGCCGAATCATATGTATAGCATGGAAACACCTCTGCCTCATATGAGCAAGGATATTCAGATGATGCGTATGCTTGTTTTCCATCAACACCCACAAAACCAGTTGAATATGGACCATAGCCAGGAACATAATACAGGAGTGAAGCATTATCCTGCTGGATGCCCTGGTAAGTCAGAGAATCATCATACAAGGAGTAATATCCAAGAAAAATATGTAATGAAGTACAAACAGGAAAACAGGAATTTACAAAATCAAGAAAGCACACCACAAAGAGCATACCGCATAAGAACCACCAGGAGTGTTGTTAGGAAAACCTTTGTCATCAGACTGGGTAAAGTTCCCATTGTATCCTGTAGAATATAAGGAAAATATTGGATTGAGTTAAAGGCTGATTTACAAGAACCATCAGCTAAACATATATCAACTGTAAGGAAAAAACATCCATCCAACCATTACAGTACCCCAAAGGCTCTCCCCATTCTGATGGCCAAGAATCAATTGAGTTGTTAAGGTTTACAAAGATTGCAGTAAGTTCTAGATAGTAGCTACAAACAGAAACAGGAGATCACATATGGCAACCTAATCATAGAATTAAACCTCATAAAGTGGCACTGGCACCTCTACAAATAAAACACTGACTAGTTAACGTCGTTACCATATTACTGTATAAATGACCACAACCTTGACTAATATGATAAACTAAACATTTTCATAGCGTGATGTAACACTATTATTATTCACCAGAACTCCTGCACTATAGTATTTATATTATATAAAGAAAGCAATCATTTATTTTGGTTGGAAATATCAATACTATGGGTTATACAATTATGATATAAGATATAAACTGTTCTCAATTCCAGATGAAGATGAAAACGTTACCCGGATAATAATAATCATAACAGCTGGTAGGTGGATAATAGGGACCCTGCACCGAACTTACAGATTGAGCTGTTGCACTTTTTCCAGATACAATATTGCCCCCAGCAGATACAGACGACACAGGCTCCGACGGAAATTCATCTTTCACCTGAAAACAGGAGACCTCAGGTTACGAAAACAATAGTGTTCTCAATATAGGAAACCTATAGAATACATTTTATTTAATTTCAGATTCACATGAGGCCATTATCATAGAATCATATATTGCAAAACCATTTGCATGCATCTCAACTATTACGAGCGCAAGAAGGAAAAAAGAATATGCACAGATATAAAGTTGTTTTGCACATTAGTAATCCCTGATTTTGGTAATAAATTCGTGTCCAATCCCCTTGAAAATTTATTTGTGAAGAACCCATAATCATGGTATTGCTGTTTTGTTGTAATGCTGTCAGAAATTTTTCTGGTATAAGTATATTTTGAGAGCTGAAATAATCAACTGAGGGAAGAAAACAAGGAAGAAACATGATGAGAAGATGAATATGATTGAAATGTCTAACAAGAGGAACTAAGCAACCTTGGCAATAATATCAGTTCAAACACAAACAATCATGAATAATGAAAACACCATTCCAGTGATGAAGGTGCATCTGCTTCTACTCTTGGACAAGTAACAAGTAACAAAGGAGCTCAGAGGGTCAACATTACTTCTTTTCAACAAGGGATGAAACGAGCACATACAAGAAGAGATATAGGAAAAGGAGATGTTGTACGTGAGTACTATATGTTACACAAGTATCAGGAAGTATCATATGACAACAAAGGATGTCTTAAAACAAATAAGAGAAGCTAGTTTCAGAATGAAATAAACCAAAGTCAACCAACTCTTACCATATCTTTATCAGGTATATTGATTGACGATTCAGACTTTGCAGCAGGAGCGTTTAGCTGATCTGCATGCAAGAAAAAGTAATCAGATAGAAGCTTTAATAGTTTAATACGAGCTATACTTGAATTTGATCACACATGTCCATAGCAACCCAAATCAAATTTTTACAAGACTAAAACGTTCAAGGAAATACCAATATTGCAGGGAAGTGACAATCAGTTTTCTTCATGCATATAGCATTATATCAAGTAAACAGTTAAATTTTCAAGTAGTTGAGAACATTGCACCAACGCTACGGTGAGAGTTTGCACACATAATGACAAAACTCAGCCATGGGCACCACAATGGTATGGCTTAATACTACACAATAGAAGTCATACTACATTCCTACAGATAACATTGACCAAAGAACCAAAAGGACATACATGTTTCTATTTTCTTTTCTCCGGCCATATTAAACTCCAATATTATCTCGTTAACGGTTGACCTGCAACAAACAACAATTTTTTTAAAAAAAGGTAAGTGGCCGGCACATACTTATTTTGCAAGCTGATAAAAATTGCATAAGCATTGCAAGATAAGGAGTCAGTCACGTTTATATAGTCACTTCACTTTACCTTTCCTGTAGCCAAACATTAAGTTCTTTCAAAACTCAGAACATTTGATGAATAATGAAACATAATCGAAATTAAAAGGAAACCCCATACCCCCTAACAAAAGGGAGATGCTATTCTTCTCTCACAAGAAAGACACTCAAGATTCTGCCTCTTTAGAAATTCCGAGATATTAAATATTAATGTATATGGAAAAAGAGACTCAACTTTACTAACCAAACTAATAAATAAAATAAAATAGAGAAGGGTGAGAGGACTTCTACGTGGCTAATGTGTATACAAGAAAATGATATTTTCAACTATCATGGGGGGAATGGGGGAGCACACCCATAAGAAATGGGATATCCACGGGAACTCCTGAAATTTTTTTGACTTGGTTGAAGAGACAACCAATCGAAGAGACAGTTTTAACTTCTGATAGCAACAAGTGGAGAAAGCCATTCCCTCTAACGTATAACCACAAATCCATAAGAGCCAAACAAAAGGCATAAATCCAAATAAACCAGAGATTAATAGTGGCCTCAATTCATAACATGTGAGATAGAAATAGTAGTAGTATTAAACAGCGCATACACATAGAGAATAAATATCTATGCTGCAGGAGAATTGATTCCATAAGATATTGCAGTATTCCAGAAAATTAGCAATTTTTGAGCCAAACCGAGATAAATCAATCTCAATAAGCGGAAAAATTCAGAGATTTGAAGAAGAATGAATCGATGAAGCGTGACTGAGATTTGGAAGGTAAAACCCAAAAGCGAAAGAAGAAGGTGAAAATTCAAATATCTTTAGCTTCATATATCATTTTCCGTATGCATGAAGCAAGATTGCCCTCTACAGTGTAAATGCACAGGAAGCTTAACACGATGAACTCATGAAACTTGAAAAGCAGAAAGCAACTCGAGATCCATTCTGCGTTCAAAATATTGGAGGGCAGGCCCAAAATCGGCACCATACAAAGAAAAGGATAGCAAAGAAGGGCAAGAAAAAGGATAAAAACGCACCTATAATTGAGTTTGAAATTTGGTCCAGCCACAAATTGGGGAAACCGCCGTCAAATATACGAATCAGCGAAACGGTTTTCCCAGTTGAGAGTAGAGAGGCTGCGGGAAATGAAGAGAGAAGAAGGAGGCGTAGCGTAGGGAGTGAGGGGGATGTAACTAAACCCTTAAAAGATCCGACGGCTCTCTCGATTACATAGAGGAGTAATGCGAGCCGTTGGATCGAGAGATTCCATTTAAATTTAAAAATAATGCGCAAATATTTAAAATGGATATTTCGTATTTGTTCTTTTCTACTTAAGGGAACAAGTTGTTTTCGAATTCTCCAATCAATCCATCATTCATTCTTTCTTAAAACTAAGATATTTTCTGCTGGTCAAAATTACAAATAGTAATCGTTTTCAATAATGTAGTTATTTCAGTTCGTAATTTAAAACTCAAACATTGTTAGACGTACCTTACCAATTTCATTTATAAATAAAATGAACAATTCACATGTGTGTTCTTCATAGAATCATGTAGAGGAGGAATTCATCTTCTATATTATTTGATGGGAACATGATTAATTGATGGGAACTTGTATTATATTACTAACATTGAGTCAAGGAGAATCATGTAGAGGAATTCATCTTCTATATTATTTTATCTTAATTTACTTTCTCTTTCATTTAATAATTATTATTTTTCCAAATTAAAACAAATCAATCACCTAAATTAAGACTAGAGTTGTCAACTGGGCTGAGCTCATTTTCCAAATAAAAAACAAGTCAATCACCTAAGTTAGGACTGAATTGTCAACAAGGCCTGTCTGGCCCGACCCAGCTCAACCCAGGCCCATTAGTTGAGACGAGCTCTAATTGGGCAATTTTATAAACACAGGCCTAGGACCATCTGAACTCCAGTCCAGGTTCATCAGAGGCTTACCTTCTATAATTAGTTTTTTTAATGTAATTAGGTGATTTATCACTAATAATAATATATTTCTTTAGTTATGCATGTCATCTTGTGCACGAGACATTTAATTTTGTATATAGTGTTCCAATTTTTTGGATGTCTCTAATGGACTCAAACAGTAATAGTTTAATATCAACATCAGTTTCCAACCAAATCATGAATGCAACATTCAATCTTGACTAAATCTAATTTTTTCAGGGATCACTTGAGGGATCCCAATACCCGAACTTAAACAACCATCACTATCTATCGCTATCGCTATCTATGGCGGGTCCTGCCAGGCCTATGTTCAGGGATAACTTGAGGGAGTGTATGACCCTTCAGATGTAACTGATTGGTTCTGGTCCACCAAGCCCCGCTAAACCATGGTTTTGAGACAGATTGCTTTCAAGATCGGGTGATCCAGATTGTGCTTAAAGGTGGTACTTTCTAGATCAGCGTCAAAGAGTCACTCCTCAATCGTCGGGAAGGAAGTAAATAGTTCGATCTATTGGCCGGGAGAGCTAAGTCAGTCTGGATTTCTTCCCTACTGATGATAGATCGACTTACAGGGAGTTTCTCCTTCATTTTTTCTATTGTTTTGTTCGTTAAAGATTGAATTCTCTTTGACTAAGTCAATCTAGATTTCGCTTGTTTTAATAACTTTTTATGAAAATTATAAATTTTTTGATAAAAATTTGAAATTTAAATATACTAGTATCATTTTTAGACTTTTAATTATGTGATGATTTGTATTAATGATTTGTAGGGGAGTGATCAATTGTTAACCCACTCTTTAATTGCTAACTACAACTAATTTAAAACCATAAGATTTGTAGAAATCTAGTAGCATATAAATTGTCATGTGTAATTTCGTTTAATTTTTATTTAAATTTAAAAAATAAGAAAACTATCAAAATTAGGGTTTGGGATCAAGTGTCACTATAGTCTATTAAACATATCAATACGATTCATTGAATATGTCAACACAATTTAGCATTGACATTGTATATGTATTATATTGACATATTATGATAGCTACATTGACACTGAGCTGCTTCTTCAAAAATACGAAAAATCTAAAAAAAATTCGATTTTTGACATCGGAACATATGCAATTGAGATCTCGTTAGAATCCTTATAAAATTATCTTTAATTTGATATAAGGTGTGTAAAATATAATTTAAATTGATATAGTTATAATCATTTAAAATTTGTAGATGTTTTTAAAAGTTAGTTATAACTAACTTTGATCAATTGATATTAATAACCCTAATTGTCATTTTATGTGTATTGTATTGATACTCATGAATGAATGATCTTGTGCATTGATTTCATGATCCAATCTCTATCATTTAGTTATATTTAGTAATGTAGGAATGCGTTAGCAATATAACACACCCCATGATTGGTATTTGTAATTTTCAAACTCTATAAAAAAACAACACATTTGACTTTATACTACCTCTATCCTTGAAAAATATAAACTTTAGAAACGGTACGAGTTTTAATGCACAATTTGTAAAATAAGAAAGATGGAGAGAAATATGAATAAAGTAGGAGATGGAGAGAAAAAGCAAGCAGTGTGAGTAGTGTTAATGGATTGTAGAAAGTTTAGAGAGTTTCTATTTTTAAGGAACATGACAAAATGGAAATAGTTTCGGGACGGAGGTAGTAATTTTTAATGGAATGATTTTGTTATTTATAGTACTATTTAATTTTGTAAATTGGATGGTTATCGAAAATATTAAAATTATTGGAGTAGTGCCGTGAAAGTATAACGAGAGTTTTGAAGATGGGGAAATTGTCGTCAAGCATAGAAGACATAAGACTAAGTCCTCGTAAAATTTCAGCCAGAAATTTTTGCCCCCTCAATCGAGAGAGAAAATTTTCAAAAATTTAGGGTTTTCCGTCTTTAATTCTTGTCTAGTGTTTGAGGTTTTGACGAGCTTTGCTCGCACAAAGGTCAATTCCGAGTTAAGAGAATAGATCAAAAGATTTGTAGTTGAGATCAAATTGAAGAGGCAATCGAATTCAATTATTTGAATTCCTACAGTAAATTTATTGTATTATAGCATGTATTCAGTTATATGTGTGATTATATGCTTACAAACGTGATTTCTAGCATGTAATCTCATATAACCGCATTTAGATGTTGATGAATCGGCGAATTTTTTATGGTGATGAATGCAGGAAAATGCAGATCACGACACAGAGATTTTACGTGGTTCGATTTACTGAGGTAAATCTACGTCCACGGGAAGAAAAGAGGGCAGAGTTGTATTGCTTGATCTGTTTTCTTACAGCTTACAATACAGACTTGCTATTTGATCTTTTATCTCTAGAGAGCTTCTTAGAACTTAACCTTATCTATCTGATCTAGGTTCTATTTATACATTGAACCAAGATCGTGGCATGCAGCACTATTTACTAGGCAGTGGATGTCGTGGAGATCGTGGCGATCTTGCATGGGTCCACTATCCTGCATGAGTTAAAGACTGCTTGACACCACTAAATAGATCGTGGGTGTAGTGGAGGTGGAAATCCTGCATGAGTCCACTATCTCCTAGTTCGGTCGAATACTGAGACCGAACTGCTGAATTATTGCCGAGCAGCTTTTGCCGATCTGAGAGTAGAGCTTGATGCCGACCTGAGAGCAGAGTTTGATTGGTTGGCTTTTACCGAGCTGTAGGCTGGGGCCGAACTCTTTAGTCATGCCGGACTGATACTCTTTAGTCATGCCGAACTGATACTCTTTCTTGGGCTTTAGGCTGATGGGCTTTACTGTTGTTGGGCTTGTTTAGTACGTACTCCATCACTACCCCCCCCGAAAAGCGAAGTGAATCACTTCGGCATTCTGAATAAAGGTACGGGGTAAGTTGATGTTTGTCCTCGGTCTGATGAAGTGAACTCTTCTTTGACCGGACTTGGTTTGTGTCCTAATTTGGCGAGTTTTATCGCTCGGATCGGACTTTCCGTTGTCCTAATTTGGGGATCGGACTTTCCCTTGTCCTAATTCGGCGAGTTTTATCGCGTGGATCGGACTTTCCCTTGTCCTAATTCAGGCAAGTTTTATCGCGTGAATCAGACTTTTGTTGCAGTTCGTTTCAGACGAAGTGCTTGATTTTTAAGCCGAATTGTGGTCTTGTATCCTCTTTAGAAGCTTGGACTTCACAATCGTTGGCTTATTGCAGTTCGTTTCAGACGAAGTGCTTGTTTCTTAAGCGGAATTGTGGTCTTGTATCCTCTTTAGAAGCTTTGACTCACAATCGTTGGCTTATTGCAGCTCGTTTTAGACGAACTGCTTGTTTAAGCTGAATTGTGGTCTTGTATCCTCTTTAGAAGCTTTGACTCACAATCGTTGGCTTGTATATGTTCTAAGAAGGGGATCAGCCTTCGAAGAACAAGATACCTCAGTAACATTTGTAAGAGACGACACGCACATAGACAGACAAAAACACACCTAGACAAATAAAAAGCACTTAGAGACAAAAACGCACAGAGACAAACAAAGACCAAGCAAACCAAAGAAAGCACATTGACCAAACAGGACTCAAGACTGACTGACCGGACTGTCTCTTACAAATGGAACTTCTTGAGGTTGGAAATGTGCCATGTTCGGGGTACCTGTTCTCCTGACATGTGAGCCAATTTGTAAGACCCTTTGCCGAGGACTTCTGACACCCGATACGGACCTTCCCATGTGGGTTCGAGCTTGCCCAGCTTTTCTGCTCGGCTTACTTCGTTGTTTCTCAAGACGAGATCTCCCACTTGAAATTGCAGCTTCTTCACCCTTTGGTTGTAATACCGGGCTACTTGCTCCTTGTACTTGGCTGCTTTTATGCATGCCAATTCTCTTCTTTCTTCGGCAAGATCTAGCTCGGCTCTTAGTCCGTCGTCATTCATTTCTGCTGAGAAATTTAGAGTTCGGGGACTGGGTATGCCGATCTCCACCGGAATCACGGCTTCAGTGCCGTACACAAGACTGTACGGAGTTTCACCGTTGGAGGTTGTGGGTGTAGTTCGGTAGGACCATAGGACTTGAGGGAGATTTTCTACCCATTGTCCTTTGGCTTGTTCTAACCGAGCTTTTAACCCTTTCACCAGGATACGATTTGTTACCTCCGTTTGTCCGTTTGCTTGTGGATGAGAGACCGAAGTGAACCGCTGTTGAATATTCAGCTCTTGGCACCAATTCTTGAACGTCTTGTCGGTGAACTGAGTCCCGTTATCCGAGATGAGGATGTGGGGTATGCCAAATCGGCACACTATGTTCTTCCAGACGAATTCCAATGCCTTCGAGCTCGTTATCGTAGCTAATGGTTCAGCTTCCACCCACTTCGTAAAGTAGTCCACGGCAACGATAAGGAATTTCATTTGCCGAGGAGCTTGAGGAAGTGGTCCCACTATGTCTATGCCCCATTGCATGAAAGGCCAAGGGCTTTGCATAGTGGATAGATTGGTCTGCGGCATCCTTGGGATATTTGCATGGATTTGGCACTTCGGGCATGTCTTGACGAGCTGCACTGCTTCTTGTACCAAGGTTGGCCAATAATATCCCCATCTTAGAACTTTTTTAGCTAAAGTTCTGGCTCCGATGTGGCTACCGCACGATCCTTCATGAACTTCTCTGAGGATGTAGTCCGTCTCTTCTGGTCCTACGCACCGCAATAACGGCTGGAGGTAAGACTTTCTAAAGAGGACTCCTTCATGAAGTTCGTACCGAAGTGCTCGGCACGTGATCTTCCGAGCTTCTCTCTTATCCTCGGGCAATTGTCCTTGATCCAGATACTGCAAGATCGGCGTCATCCAGTTCGGCGAGCTGGATACTGAATGTACCTCGGCTTCATCAATGCTTCGATGCATTAATTCTTCCGCCTTTGAGCTCGGATCTGAGGCCAACTTACTTAAGGTATCTGCTCGGCTATTTTCCGCTCTGGGAATGCGGATTATCCGAAAATAGGAGAAACTTCGGCTGATGCTTTGCGCTTTGTCCAAATACTTTTTCATTCTCTCGTCACGAGCTTCACTTGTACCCAACATGTGATTTACTATGACTTGTGAATCACAATGGACTTTGAGAGATTTGACGAGCAGACTTTGCGCTAACTGGAGTCCGGCCAGGAGGGCTTCGTACTCGGCTTCATTATTAGTAGTGGGGAATAGGAACCGAAGTGAGTAGGTTACCTCGTGTCCGTCGGGAGCGATAAGCAGAATACCAGCTCCACTTCCCGTTTTATTCGAAGCTCCATCTACGAATCCGCTCCAGCAGTCCGGCGGCTCTTCTTCGGATTCCAAGGGCTGTGCTAGTTCGGCATTGGCAGAATTTTTCTGTTCGGCAATGACAGGGATTGCTTGATCGAACTTGGCCTCTGCAAGAAAATCTGCCAAGGCTTGTCCCTTGATGGCTTTCCGAGGTAGGTACTCGATTGAGTGTTCTCCCAGCTCTATGGCCCATTTGGCGATTCTGCCTGATGCTTCTGGCTTGGTCAAAACTTGCCGAAGAGGCAGATCGGTTAAGACGCATACCTTGTGAGCATAGAAGTATGGCCGCAGTCTCCTTGCTGCATTTACTAACGCCAGAGCAATTTTTTCCAGAGGTTGATACCTTGTTTCTGGACCTCTTAATGCTCTGCTTGTAAAGTAGATGGGAAACTGCTTTAGGCCTTCTTCTCGTACAAGCACCGCGCTAATGGTTTGATCGGATGCCGCTAAGTATAAGAAAATCACTTCGGCATCTGTTGGAGCAGAGAGAATTGGAAGCTTGGCTAAATATCTTTTGAGCTCGTCAAAAGCCTTTTTCTGCTCGGCTCCCCACTCAAACTTTGGTGCCTTTGTTAACACTTTGAAGAACGGCAGTTGCTTTTCGGCTGCTTGGGAAAGGAATCTATTCAATGCGGCTAGACATCCAGTTAGTCTTTGCACATCGTGTATGGACTTCGGCATCGCCATGTTCTGAATAACTTGAACTTTTGAGGGATTTGCCTTGAGTCCGTCCTTTGAAACCCAACAACCCAGAAATTTTCCCGAATCTACCAAAAAGGTACATTTTTGGGGGTTGAGTTTGAGGTTGGCTTTTCGGAGCACGTCGAGAGTGGATTTGAGGTTGTCTTCGTACTCCGAAGTGCTTTTGCTTTTGACAACTATGTCGTCGACATACACTTCAACCTGCTTTCCGATTAGGTGCCGAAAAAGCTTGTCTACCATCCTTTGATAAGTGGCTCCGGCATTCTTTAAACCGAATGGCATCTTTTTATAAGCGAAAATGCCGAAATCGGTAATGAAAGCTGTTTTCGGAGCGTCACTCTCATCCATTAACACTTGGTGATATCCTTTGTATAAATCAAGAAAACAGAAAATTTCGAAGCCGATCAAAGCTTCTACTTTTTTATCTATATTCGGAAGGGGATAGCAATCTTTAGGACAGTGCTTGTTTAGATCGGTAAAATCTATGCACATCCGCCATCCTCCTTCTTTTTTCTTGATCATCACAGGATTGGCCACCCAAGAAGGATATTTCACCTCGAATAGTACATCCGCTTTTAGTAATTGGCGGACTTCGTCATGGATGACTTGGCTTCTTTCTGCCGCAAAGAGTCTTTGCTTCTGTTTTACTGGCCGGATTGAAGGATCAATATTTAATCGATGAGTGATTACCTCGGGGGGCACTCCGGTCATGTCCATCGGAGACCATGCAAAGACATCTTTGTACTCCTTGAGGAGCTGAATGGTCTTTTTCCGGAGTAGAGGCGTTCCTGCGAAGCCGATCTTGACCGTTCTGGATGGATCATCTTCGTATAACTGAACGGTCATTGAGTTCGGCTCTGAAGTGACTTCGGTCATCTCGCTTGCCTCTGACTCCGGTTGCTGTGATTGCTATGCTTGATGGTGCCGAACTGATTGCTCGGCACTTTTAAGCGCAATCTGCAGACATTCTTTTGCTCTCTTTTGATCACCTCGGATGACCGCTATCCCACCTTTAGTGGGGATCTTGATGGTGAGGTGATAAGTAGAGCAAACGGCCCGAACTGTGTTGAGCCAGTCTCTCCCCAGGATGATGTTGTACGGGGACCGAGCTTTCACCACAAAGAACTCGATCATCGTATTGGAGCTTGTAGGCGCTTTTCCCACCGTGATCGGAAGGCTGATAATACCTTCAGGGCGGGTGTCCTCCTGGGCGAAACTTTTCAGAGGAAGTGGAGCCGGACTGAGCCGAGCTGGATCCACTTCCATTTTATCGAAACATTCTTTAAAAAGAATGCTGACTGACGCTCCTGTATCCACAAATACTCTGTGGATCAGTTTGTTTGCCACTCCGGCTTGAATGACAATAGCGTCTTGGTGAGGAGAGATGGCTGGGACGGGATCGGCATCTGAAAATGTAATCACTTCGTCTTTCTTCAGCCTTTTATGTGTTGGCTCCTCTTGATTGGAACCTCTGCGTTCTGCTTTTAGAGACGACTTAGTCTTCCCGGCAGGGAGAGCATCAATAGTCTGGATTACTCCATCATATTGCGGCTCGTCGTCGTCTTCGGGATCCTCATGCCTTTTCGGATCCTGAGGATTGCAGTTCGCACCTCTCTGCCTTTTGTTCTTTTTCGGCTGCTTGCTTTGGTATTCTTTTAACGTTCCTGTTTTCACAAGAACATCAATACCTGCAGCCAAATTTCGGCACTCCTCGGTATCGTGACCGTGGGCTTGATGGAAGGAGCAATATTGATCCTGAGGTCGCCGCGCGGCTGATTTCGTCATCCGCTTTGGTTTTTCGAACATATCGGAATGTAGTTCGAAAATTTCCGCTCTTGACTTGTTTAATGGTACGAACTGAGCGGGCGGCTTCTCAGGATTGAGACGTGGCCCCAATCTGCCTTGTACCGGTGCCCTTTGAATTCTTTCAAAAGGAGTTCGGCGAGGAAGCACCTGGCCGCTTTGATCGGGCTTCTTTTTCTCTTCTCGGGATGAGCTGTCTAAAGACCGTTTTCGACGGTCTGCCTCATCCGCACGGGAAAACTGGTCCGCAATGTCCCACATTTCTTGAGCTGTTTGCGGACCGCACTCCACGAGCTTTCTGTAGAGAGCTCCGGGCAGGATTCCATTTTGGAATGCCGAAATGACAAGTAGATCGTTGAGATCATCTACTTGTAGGCATTCCTTGTGGAATCTCGTCATGAAGTCGCTGATCTTTTCGTCGCGACCTTGACGTATAGAAAGCAGCTGAGCCGAAGTGATCCGGGCTTCCGCTTTCTGAAAGAACCTCCTGTGGAAAGCATCCATTAGATCTCGGTAGGATCTAATGCTGCCTTGAGGAAGGCTGTCGAACCACCTTCTGGCGTTCCCGATGAGCAGCTCGGGGAACAGCTTGCACATATGGACCTCATTGAGCCCCTGGTTCGCCATATTATACTGATAGCGTCCCAGGAAGTCATGAGGATCCACCAACCCGTCATAAGTCATTGACGGTGTCCGGTAGTTCCGCGGCAAAGGAGTTCGGGTGATATCGTCCGAGAACGGAGTCTTTAATGCTCCGTACATGGCGAACCCGACATCTCTTCGGTACGGAGGAGATGGAGTTCTCCTGTGGTTCCGGTACCGAGGAGGAACAGGAACATGTCGGGGTTGAGGATTCTTTCTCCTGGAAGACACGTCACTACTGCGGTAGTGACTTTCATGTCTGGAGGAGGAGGGAGAATCCGCCGTTGTCTTCTCCGACTGTTGGCTCTTCTGCAGGAAGGTTAAGAACTCCTCCTGCTTCTCGGCCAAGAACAGCTTGACAGCTTCATTTAAATCGGGCTGTTGGGAAGACTCGGTGCGATGACTCCTGGAGTGGCTTGTTCCTTCTTCGTGAGAACCGGAGGTAGATGTCTCCCGAGGCCGTTTTTCAGACCTGCGAGCTGGACTAGCTTCCTCACGGTTATCACGAACGGTATTACGGGTAGTATGTGATCTGGTATGCATTTTTTTTTTTGGGGTGGAAAAAGGGTCAAAAATTCGCTTTATCACAAATTTGGTTCTCTGTTTCCCACAGACGGCGCCAGTGATGAATCGGCGAATTTTTGATGGTGATGAATGCAGGAAAATGCAGATCACGACACAGAGATTTTACGTGGTTCGATTTACTGAGGTAAATCTACGTCCACGGGAAGAAAAGAAGGCAGAGTTGTATTGCTTGATCTGTTTTCTTACAGCTTACAATACAGACTTGCTATTTGATCTTTTATCTCTAGAGAGCTTCTTAGAACTTAACCTTATCTATCTGATCTAGGTTCTATTTATACATTGAACCAAGATCGTGGCATGCAGCACTATTTACTAGGCAGTGGATGTCGTGGAGATCGTGGCGATCTTGCATGGGTCCACTATCCTGCATGAGTTAAAGACTGCTTGACACCACTAAATAGATCGTGGGTGTAGTGGAGGTGGAAATCCTGCATGAGTCCACTATCTCCTAGTTCGGTCGAATACTGAGACCGAACTGCTGAATTATTGCCGAGCAGCTTTTGCCGATCTGAGAGTAGAGCTTGATGCCGACCTGAGAGCAGAGTTTGATTGGTTGGCTTTTACCGAGCTGTAGGCTGGGGCCGAACTCTTTAGTCATGCCGGACTGATACTCTTTAGTCATGCCGAACTGATACTCTTTCTTGGGCTTTAGGCTGATGGGCTTTACTGTTGTTGGGCTTGTTTAGTACGTACTCCATCAGATGTAAATCTTTAAATCAAATTGAATAAATTTATTTTATGTTTTGTAAAACTGTAAATATTACGTAGTGAAAACCTACAGAGCTTCCAATTTCAATTCAAAGGTCCAAATTCCATGATGTTGTATACAAAACTGAAATTGAAATGAGAAGTTTACAGAATTGATTTGAATTTTAAATCAATACAAAATTCTTTATTTGGTAAAATATTCCAATTCCAATTTAGTTTATATCATGGATCGGAAACTTATGAAGATGTAGTCTTCTATCTTTCAGACTTGTCTTCTTTATATAGACTACAGAGTTAGTATTTTGAGCCAGGTCATGGATCTATGAAGAATTGGATCTGGACCACAATTTAGACTTTCACTAAATTAGAATTTAATTCAAGTCTAAATTATCAGTCACTAAAGATATAACATTGACTTTCCATTCAAACTGAAATTACAAGTATTATGAGACTTTCTCTTTAAGTAAATCATTTTTCGTATTAAATATCTAATTATCCATTAGTTAGTAGTATCAAGTATGTTATCTACTCTTATGAAGACAAAAGACTAGGTCTTTCGTAATTTTTCATACTCAATAGATTTATAACTATTTGCAATTGAATTGGAATTGTAATTTAATTTTAAAATAAAATATTTTCTATACTCCTAAATATTAAATTTGGAAATGAAGTCTGTAATCAGTGGCAGACGCAGAAATATTTTATGGCAGGGGCTGTACAGTAATTTTTTTTAGTTAACATACACTTCTTTCGTCTTTTAAAAATAGAGAATTATGTGGCAAAACGAGTTTTAAAGTGAAATTGATGTAGTATGAAACAAAAATTGATAAACTAGTTGAAACAATATTAGTCGTAGTGGAACCCACATCGTTAGTAGGGTAATATGTGATGAAAATGTTTTCAAAATTTAAAAATGAATAATGAATCAAAATTATAAACATATAAACTTAATGTATACTCATATGAGTATAAGTAACATGTACCGGTACATTTTTAACTTACAGTGCAACAATTGAACAATTTTAATACACTAAAAAGTAAGTACTAATAGAAGTAGAACACATGATATAGCTAGGCGTAGCCTATAGGTAAGGGACTTGACAGTTGCTAATTTTACTATTATTATTAATTTAATTAGTCATGGTTTATCTCATCTTCTTCCTCAAGCAGCAACACGACAGCCATTTTTTTTAAACTTCCTTATGCAATTTCAAACTTCAGCCCCTCCTTCTTATTCAATCTTTTACATTTTAGACTTCATATACTATAGTTTAGTGAGGGCTAAAGACATTTTTCAGAAATTTTAAATTTTTTTAAAGTACAAAATATCAAAAAAAAACATTTGGGGAGGGCTTAAGCCCTTCCTCCCTTGGCTGTGTGTCCGCCACTGTCTGTAATTCCAACTACACCTCCAACTCCGTAGTATCAAATGAAGTTTTAGTTTTGATATCATTCTGCAAAAAGAAAAATGATAGAAACGAAAAATGTATATGTAATTCACCCCCAAAAATGGTTAATGCATTACCCTGTGTACACTATTACAAACAAGAATACTAAAACACACTAACTACGAATACAAGCTCCGTACTTACATAATCATTAATCAGTTATTCTCCACCTAATTATTTGACGCACCAAAAATAAAATCGTAAAAATAAGGAACACTTAAGGGAATAAAAATCATCGAAATGCAGAAAAGACCCCAAAAAAGTAGTAAAAGTTATTTTTAAATCATTTGTGTTCCTAAAGACTAAAAAGTCATACTCCAATTTTGTGATCGGGGTGGTGAGTGGAGGAAGAAGAGGAGTGGAAGTCCGGCGAGCGGCGGGGGAACTCGGAGAGCATCTGCACGACCTCTCTCATGGTGGGGCGCTCTATGCTGTCCTCCTGCACGCAGAGCATGGCGACGAAGAAGAGGTGCATGGCTTCATCCTTGGGCACCACCGTCAGCCTCGGATCCAGGATGCGGCTCACCTCCTCTATGCGGCATTTCGTCAAACACCTGACCCACTGCACGATATCCACTCCCTCCCCGAACTCCCCCACCGGCCTCCGCCCCGTCACCAGCTCCAGCAGCACCACTCCGAAGCTGTACACGTCGCTCTTCTCGTCCACTCTCAACGTGTACGCGTACTCTGCAAACACATGGAATTGGAATTGGAATTGGAATCCTCTTAGAATGAAAGCGTTTGTGTACCTGGAGCAATGTAGCCGTAGGAGCCAGCAATGGCGGACATGCACTGCGACGCGGCGCCGTCGACCAGAAACTTGGCGAGGCCGAAATCCGCGACGTGAGCTTCGAAGTTGGAGTTGAGGAGAATGTTGTTGGACTTGACGTCGCGGTGCACGATCAAGGGCGAGCAATCGTGGTGGAGATAGCAGAGGCCCTTGGCGGAATCAAGCCCGATTTTGTACCTCAGATTCCAGCTCAGAAACCCTCCCTTCTTCCCGTGCAGCGCCTCCCCCAGGCTTCCGTTCCTCATGTACTCGTACACAAGGAGGTTCGCTTCCTTGTTCGAGCAGAAGGCCAGCAGCCGCACGATGTTCCTGTGCCTGATATTCCCCAGCGTCCTGATCTCTGCTTTGAACCCGTGGTCGTGGCTGTTTATGCCGTTGAACCCTAGAAGCTTCTTCACCGCGATCTCCACGCCGTTTCCCGTCCTCCCGTGGTATACTATCCCCGCCCCGCCCCGGCCGATCACATTCCCATCCTTGACGCACTCCGCCACCTCCGCCGCCGTGAATTCCGCTTTCTGGAACGCTGTCATCTTCCACGTATCCGACCCGCCGCCCCTCTTGAATGACCTGGCCTTGGCGATCGCCGCCGTCGCGAACACCAGCGAGCACGCCAACAGCCCCACCGCGAACACCAGCTTGAACGCGTTGTGCGATTTAACGGAGGCGCCACCCGTGGCAATGGCATTGCAGGGGTTTTTCACTGTTGAGCCACAAAGCTTGGGGTTGCCGGCGTTGAACACCGAGAACTGCCCCGAGAGGTCGTTGAAGGAGAAGTCGGCGGTGGTGAGGCTCTTCATGGAGGCGATGGATTGGGGTATGGCGTCTGTCAGGTGGTTCCGTGATAGATTTAGGTAGTTGAGGATTCGGATGTTGGATATCTCCGGCGGGATCGGGCCGGCGAGGTTGTTCTTGCTCAAGTCTAGATAGTTGAGATGTAGACATTCTCCGATTTCGTGAGGGATTTCTCCTGTGAGAGAGTTTCCGCTTAGATCAATCTTCACGGCCTGATGCAGCTCTCCCACAGAAGGCGGTATGGGGCCGGAGAAGTTGTTGCCTCCGAGCAATAGTATTTGGAGGGATGAGAAATTGGAGAGGGAAAACGGTAACGCCCCGGAAAGCTGATTGTTTGAGAGATTCATCTGCCCCAGTTTACTTTGATTCTTGGATGATGAGTCGGTGTTCTCGGACAGGGTACCAGAGAGCAGATTGTTTTGCAGCTCAAGAAAGTTGAGGTGAGGCAGGTATATGAAGCTACTAGGAATGCTGCCATTGAAGTAGTTCTCTCCCAACCTGACTCTCACCAGGCTCAAACACTTGCCTAATTCCTGCGGAATGGAGCCAAAAAGGAAATTCTTCTGAAGAATAAGGATCCTGAGCTGCCCAGATTCACACAAACTGTGAGGAACAGTACCGGTGAGCTTGTTGGAAGACAGATCAAGAATCTGCAGCCTCTGATTCTGTCCGAGATTCCTCGGTATGACCCCAGTGAAGTTGTTCATCCACAGCGCCAGCGTCTCCATCTCGGGATACTCAGCCACCAAGTCCGGGATGGAGCCGTGCAGCCTGTTGATGAACAGATTCATCAGCCGGATCCGCCTCAGGTTTATCAGCTCGTATGGGATCTCCCCTGTCAGCGCATTCAGAGACAAGTCGAGATTCACCAGCCTCGTCAGGTTCCCCAGCTCCCTCGGGATCGGCCCTGTGAGCCGGTTTACGTGCAGGAACAATGTGTCCAGTGACTCGAGATTCCCCAGCTCCGGAGGGATTGAACCGTCCAGGTCGCACGAGGATAGATCAAAATGCTCGAGATTCGTCAACTTGCCAAGCTCTCGAGGGATCCCGCCCTCGAACACGTTGAAGTAGCCTAGGTACAGCTCCTTCAAGTTTGTGAGGTTGCCTAACTCCTTAGGAATCCTCCCCTGCAGATCGTTTCCCGTTAGTGAAAAGTACTCCAATCCGGCTAGCTCGCCATAGCTCGGAGGTATTATTCCGTAGAAGAAGTTCCCTCCGAGCTCGAGGTGCTTGAGGTTCCTCAAGCTCACCACTCCAATAGGTAGGCCAGAGGAGAAATTGTTGTTGTAAGCATCAACAACTTGGAGATTTGGGAGGCTGGAGTAGTTCCAGTCTAGGCCGCCGCTGAATTGGTTGTTGGAGATGTTTATGAATCGGAGGGAGCTCATGTTTTCGAGATTGATCTCTCCGGTGAAGTTGTTCCCGTCGATGGAGAGCTCTTCCAGCCTGTCGAGCCTTGAAATGTCGGGGGAGACGGAGCCGTACAGGGCCATGTTGGACAGGTCGAGCGATGCCACTCTGCCGTGGAGGCACTGGACGCCGCTCCACGAGCAGATTGAAGTGGGGTTTGAGGAGTTCCACGCGCTGATACCGGAGTTTGGGAACTCGAATCCTTGCTTCAACGAGACCAGCGCGTGGAAGTCCGATATGAGGGTGGAGGAGACGGAGGAGTCTGCGAGTGAGGCTATAATTAGTAGGATAATGAAGGGCGCCATTTTGTGTGGAATGGTTCAAGGGAAGTGTAGGAAATGGAAAGCAGAGGGATATGAAAGTGTTGAAGTTTGTATAGAGGGAAAGAATCAATCATCTTGCAAAAAGAGACTTCAACTTCAAGGAAGAAGCTAAGCTTCGCCTTTTCTCTTTTGCTTTGATCATCAGCTCATCTTTGTTCGAATTTTGGTTGCGGCAGAAATTTTATTTTTGCAGAGGTTTAAACAAGAGGTTACGCCTAAGGGAAAAAGAAGAAAGAAGGTGAAATTTAAAGTTGAGAGATTATGAAGAAACTAAAAGCAAAAGTTGATTCTCTCTCTCTCTCTCACTTTGTTTCTTCTTTATTTGAATTACATTGTCACACTTTCATTTCTTTAAACGAAGAGATATCAAAAATATGGAGTAGTTTTTTCCTCTGCTTTTTTTCTCTCACTTTGAGTGGAAGGTGATGAAATTGCACTTACATATCATAACCATGGTCGTCTTCCTCATTGATATCTATGTAAAAATATAAATAAATAATGGTGGGGTTGATGTAATCAATTGATGCCACTATTACAAAGATACTCATCTTGCATATGAGTATATCATTGACCCCATGTAATGAAAATGACAGCTGAAAGATGTGTGGATTTGCTTTAAAGTTTTCAGTAATTTAATGTTTTGTGTATTTTAGCAATGCATGAAAACAAAAGTATACTATATCTGAATTTTGGGACCATTTCCTGCATTCAATCCAGATTCTGCATGGCTCTCACACTCTGTAGTCTGTACCCTTACAAGGAGCATTGCCAAAATTTTCTTCTACATATTCTTTTTTAGGGAGTTTTTGGTCTATTTCTTATTTAAATCAGAAAAAAGGTTTTGGGGAATGGCTGAGAGGATTTTACTGACAGAAAATCCCAGAAGATTATTTGTGAAAATTGTGCATAAAAACCTAATTAATTAGCAGCTGATGACACAAAATTTGTGTACTTTGATGTATAAGTGTTTATATTAAAAGTAAGCATTTTTTTTCTTGCAATTCCCACAGCTGAAAAGATGGCTTATGTGCCTGCAACATACAGTAGAAGCAAAAGATGATGATTATTATTATATGATTACAATGTTTTTTTTGTAAGAATGTTTAATTGTGTTAGCATGAATAGGATTGCATGGGAGAAGCAACCAATAAAGCTTTTCTTCCCCTCTTCTTTTAATTTCTGCTTTATTCTTTCCCTCCTTAATTTGTCCTTCACGAATGGGACCAAATGTTCACTATAGTAATGTGTATTTGAGCTTTAATAGAAGATGGAATAGTCCTAAAGGGAGAGCTGAAAAAGCAAAAGCAGAGAGAGAAGGAGAGATCTTTGCTTTTGATCTCCACTTGTAAAGATAAATCCATTATCTTTCACATGGAAAAGAGTGCTCTTGTATCATTAATCAAAACTTCCAAACACACACACACACACAGGTGCAAGTAAATATGGTTTTTTGTCATGAGTTAATTGTCTCAAGTCTCAACAGACAGGAGCAAGCCCTCATGAGATGTCTATGTCAATCTTGATGGGCCCACATTGAAGAGTCATTTTCATGAATTTGTTGACATGAGTCCCCTCCAAGCAAAAACTTTGAAGCAAGATCATTCATATGAATTATATCCATGGAGGGACACAATTATTTGTGGAATCATTGGTTCGTTTGGACAAGGTGACTTGGAAAAGAGCAAGGTGCTGTTGGCCTTGAATGACATGAAATTTTTCTGCAAAGGGCTAACAAAAGCCCACTACTATTATGTCATGGAAACTTGTAGATCAGACAGTACAATTCTCAACCAGTCCCTTTTCTGTATTTGCATCACAAAAATATACTAATATATCTAGAGACAGCAGCAGGTGTGACTCATTTTGTTTGATCATGAACAATCATGATTTCTTACACCCATCATTGATATACAAGCCAATATAAATGGAAATTTATATACATATATATAAGAGCATAATGCCCACTTATTGAACTGTTGATTTTATCCCATCAATCTGCATCATTGCTTCGATTACATCTTTATTAACTTTCAAACCATACATTATCAGTAAAGCATCACTTTTTCATGATCTAAGTCTTCCACATGATATAATTAATTAAACTATTATATGATCCAAGAATTATGTTTCTGAAAAAGCAATGTATAAGGAGTTCATTTGAAAACCATATTATACCCTATCATGCACGAATGGAGAGCATTTATGGATCGAGTGAATATTTGTAACTCCCCCGTTCCATGTTAATAGAGTTATTTTACTATTTTATGAAGTTCAAAGTTAATTGAGTCATTTCTATTTTTGACAAAAAGTTACCATCTCTATTACTTTATTCTCTCATCATCTTTCTCTTACTTTGTTCTCTCTTTATTCACCATCCACTTAAAAAACTATTCTTAATCTCTGTGTCGAAAAGAATCATCTCAATTAACAAGGAACAGAGGGAGTATTTGTTTACAAGTACATACGTGTATATTTGAATTATGTCCAATTATAAATGATTATATATAGGATGAGGCTATATAGAGATATTAATACCAAGTGGGTAGTGTTTATACTAGATATAGTTTGACTACTAGGCACCAATCCATATACATACTAGTAAAGAGAAAGAAAGGGAAGCAAAGGGTTCCTAAAGCAAGGAATCAAGAATTCACGTCTGATGAGGCTATGCTTTCTTTCAAAGTTGTTTTATTGAGTAGGGAAAGAGGCATCTTTGCATGGTGCCCTGGATTTCTGTAATTTCCTCTCTCTGTTTTTTTTCTTCTTTGGTGCCAAAAAGTGTCAATTTTTCAAAAGGAGGGCAAATAAAGGAACTAATCAACATACGCCTATGTTCATGCCAATTCCCCTTATTAGTACACGTTAAGAGAGCCATTGTTGCCATCGATTTAAACCAATGTCAGAATTCAAGTCTTGTATATCTCTCGTTTGATCAAAAAATATTTGAGTCGGTTTAAAATGAAAATGAAAATGAAAATGAAAGCTTTTAAGGTCCGTTTGGTATACGAAATTGAACTTAGAATTATTTGAAATTGAATTAAATGAATTGACATCTAATTTAATTCTGAATTCTATGTTTAGTAAAATAAAGTAATTTATATGAAATTGAATTTGAAGAATTTGTACTCACACACAACACACATTACACACACACAATATGTGTTTCATGTGTGTGCAGTGTGTAGTTTGTGTGTAGGTAGCATTTTGTGTATAGTATCTGTATTTATGTATGTATTTTGAATTGAATGTATTGATCAATGGAATGACATTTGAGTTATTTATTCCAAATTAATTTCATTATGAATTCAATTTATACACTCAATGTAGTAATATTTTTAGTTTTTATGATAAAAAAAATATTTAATTTCCTAATACAGTTAATTTCACAATAAAGACTGTTACTTTGTGCCATTAATGCAATTTATTTTCCTTATTACCATGCCAATCAATTTTAGCAATGCAATAGTTGGGTGGGTCAGTACGATTACCCATACTAAAATTGTCATATCGTCGTATATTGTACCGAAATTTGACATGAGTAAAAATTATACATTTATCTTACCAAAATTTATATTTATATGCAAATATATTCAATATTCACAGTATATGCCCTTTTTACACGTTTTATTGAACTGTTGATTTTGCCAAGATGGTCTATTATGCGATAATCTATTTTTATCATGTTTTATCGGACTATTTATTTTTATAGGCAGTAATTTGAATATCATTGCTCCTAGCTAATCAGTATGGAATAATGCCCCAGAAAACAACAATAATGTCATATAATGGAAGTTGATTCAAAATCAATATCATCATCTTTTAGCAGTCATTTTCTGAGCTACACCACTCTTCCACGTTCATGATCAAACATTAATATGCTAATTGCCTAATTAGTTATATATGATGTATAGCCCCGCTTAGCATTACGAACTTAGAACTATGTTAGTGAATAGTGATTAAAATATCATCAAACACAATAACATCGACTACCACATCACCATATTACCAATATATCACGACATATAACTAATTAGCATATATAATCGGGGTTATGCATCATATATAAATATTTGGAATAACTAATCAGGGTTATACATCATATGACTAATTAATACTCACCCGTCCCACAATAATTGTCAATCCTTTTCATTTCGGTCTATCTCACCATAGTTATCACATTTCATTTTTTACCATAAATGGTAAGTAGGTTCCACATTACACTAACTCACTTTACTCACATTTTATTATAAAATCAATATAAAAAAATGGTCTCACATTCCACTAACTTTTCCAATCAATTTTTTCTTACATTTCTTAAAACTCGTGTCCACAATGAGAGTGACAATTATTGTGGGACGGAGGGAGTAATAAATTAATAAATTGAGGTTGGAGTCCTATTTGAGTGCTATTACCATCCTAATATATAACAACAACTAAATATTGATCACTAGAATAAAAAGTCGACGTCCATATTCCACTACATAAAACGACAATTTTACTGTCGGAAATTTCCGTCGGTAATTTCTATTTTTCCATCGGTAAACAGTGTTACGAGAGATTGCTATCTGTCGATAATCCGTAGGTAACACTAAACTAGACCACTTGAAAAAATATGTTGCTAATTAAGTCAATAGCAGACTTTAGTTAATTAGTAGTTATTTATATCTTAAGTGCGAGAAATAATTAATTAAAAAGGAAGCCTGAAATACTCATGATTTAGGATTTGGATGATAAATCAATATTATTTAATGTAGTGACTAATAATAATATTCTATTTAAACTTGAATTAAATTGGAGCACAATTTAAATAATTAAAAGCCAAATAGGTGTGACTCAAATCCAAACCTCAGTAAATCTCTGATTAGTCCAACATAACTTAATAAATAGGTGAATAGAAAATAGACAGAGAAATCACTATTCATACTCAGAAAATTTCGTCCCCTTAATCTTAATCCACATTTGGACCCTTTAGTCATAACCCTTTTTAGCTTTTAAGTCTATTTTTTTTAATAAGCCAATGTTGCACATAAACAACTTTATTATACTGAACCTTGACAGCAGATAAATATATCTTATAGTGTTACTTGTGATGGGGCACAAGGAAGGAATTCTAAAAAGAGAAATGTATTTAAAAAAGAAAGAAAAAATGAAAATAGTGGAAAATGAGCAAAAGAAAGCGAAAAAGAAGAAGAAGAAAGTTGAGAAAAAGAAGAAATGATTGAAAAAAGACAAGAATAAATGGTGTTGTAAGAAAGGGGAGAATTCGACAAAGTCTAATTTTCTTAAATTTGAGTTGATATGGTTAATGACTTAGTGTTGTGATCTATTGTGAACTAAAGCTTGATCACCTTTTTATGTGATATTTATGCCACTTAGTTTAAATTTATCTACATTCTATAGAGCCTACATTATAAGATGAATTAAAGACTTTTCTGATTTTTGGATTACATTCATACATGAGTAGAGTTTATTGGTAAACATTGCATGTTACTTTGATTTTAAGTGTATATACGTCACTTTATACATCTGAGAGTGAGAGAAAATAACAATGCATCTACTTGTTAGGGCATCTTGCGTAGGTGAGATATGAGTTAGTAGTTGTAGAGTATTGTTTATTTTCTTATGCTTTTTTTACGTCATTGAAAAAATATTTATCATATTTTTCCTTTGCATGAAACAATAATGATGTCTTATTAGTTGATTGTTGTGCATATTGTCTAGTTTGATAGCTTGCATCTTGAGTTTTCAATCAATTATGTAGCAATTTGTTAATTTAACGAGTTTGTTGAGAATGTATTGAGAAAATAAGTGAAAACGGGCAAAGTAGCGAAGAAATGAACGCCGAGAGAGCAATAGATGAGTCTCCCTGACCGAGTGGGAATTAGCACTAAAATCCATCCGACTCACCCGGTCAAGTAAAATTGCACCATTATACTACCTGTTCGGGTAAACTCATCGCAAACTTCAGTAGTTTCTACATGGACGAGTGCTTTGAGACACAAATCTCACCCGACCGAGTCGACTTAGAATGTCCATTTAAGAGACTTCTACCTAAATAAATGATGTCACATTTTTTTCTTTGATCTGATGGTCCATTATCATTGTATATGACATGTATATTTATTGCCATTAATATAAAACTTAGGGCAAGACTGTCACAAACTTACATATATCTTCTTTAATCCAATGATTCAAATAATTTCAATACCATATGTGAAACATAACAATTGCATCAATTACATATCCATATATTATCTCATTCCACAATCGATATAAAAGAATCACATAACACATGTAAAATAAAAATATGATTTATATACATACTAAAATTCTAATATATATAATTTATAACTTTGTGGTGTTATTATACTAAAAAATTACTCAATTATTTGACTAATTATTGACGGTTCTATCGGAAATGGCAAATAAATAGATCAAATTTATAAATTAAGGATACAAATATATCAAACATAATGTTCTAGACTAAATTCATAAAATACCATATATTGGGATAATTTTTGGACTTTAGCCTTGCAACAAATTAATTGCAAATATTGATAAATGAAAGTTATAATGACTGGTCTCATTGATTTTGAATTAATAAACGTGTGTTAAATTTCTCACTTATCCCGATTGATCACGTTCAATTTTCTCACTTATCCCATTTATGACATGCGAGTAGATACTAATTCAAATATTATTAGATGTATGTAACCAAATGGAGTGGGCAAATTAGGAGCTTTGGACTCTAGGGTAGGCTCACATCTATAATTAAGACAATAATAGTAAAATTATATAGTAGGAGTAGTACTGTGGGGTCCAAAGCTATGGACATGGTGGAATTCCAAGTCATAGTCGAATGCTCTTTTGTCGCTTATTGTCGTTGTGAAACATCATCATTCTCATCATTGCCCTAGATTTATTTTCTCACAATTGATACTCGGATGTAAGATGATTTTATGTATTTATTAGTGTATATTTTATTATACTAAAATTGATTAAAAATATAAAATCGATATTTATATGTCAACTTAAGTGATTGATATATATCACTCAACTCACATAAAAAAAGAAATAAAACACGTTAATTACACATTTATGTGATAGCATATAAATAGTACTCCTTCCGTCTAACAATAAGAGTTACTTCATATTTTATATTTCAATTTATCCATAATAAGCGTCTCTTTTCACCTTTTTTTAATTTCACAAATAGTAACTGAACCATACAATTCAACAACGGTAACGTATTTTATTATAAAACTAATAATATAAAAATGAGATTCATATTCTTCAATCTTTTTTACTTATATTTCTTAACATTTGCAATAGATAAAAATGTGAATTCTAATCATGGACAAACGAATTACTATTATGTTTAGTGTGAGTCAAGATTATTATAAAATTAACACGCAAGAAAAAGAAAATTTTAGTGAACTACAAAGTCAAAATGTTACATAAATACATGTCATAAAAACAAGACTAAGGCTGGGCTGGATGCAAAAATGTTAATAAAAGTTCGGCCCAAGCATGTGCCAAGTTGGGTCTTAACCTACTCGGGCCGGTCCAGCCCAATTGAACATTTCCAATTTAATATTGAGCGCCTAATTTATTTCTTCTTCTTCTTTTGACAAATACTACCATTCATTTACAGTAATCGCTTCACATTTTCTAAACAATTCGCAAGCAGCTTAGAGAGAGAGAGAGATGAAACACATTTTCAAGAAGCTTCATCACCACCCGAATCGCTCCAACGAGACCCCTCAACAACCGCCACCACCTCAGTCGCTGCCCATCCCCGATAATCGCACTGCCTCCTCTTCTCCCGTCGCCGCTTCATCCACCAGCACCCCCGCCGTCTCAGCTGCTCCCAGTAGTGGTGATGCTGCCAGCGAGGGTAGTAATAGCCTGCAGCACCACACACAGCAGGATTATTATGCCTCCGAGGAGGAGTACCAGGTCCAATTGGCGCTAGCTCTGAGCGTGTCGTCATCTGGCCAGGACTCGGCCCTAATTGACCCAGAAAAGGCCCCGATCCGCACCACGGATAGCGGCGAGGCTGCTGCGGATTTGTTGTCCCGCCGCTACTGGGTTAGTTCGCTTTACTTGTTGTTGACCCTAATTGCGCCCTTGAAAATATGTGTCCAATTTCATAATCCGGATGGCGATCATTTCGAGACTTGAAAGGTTCAATCAACCTGTTAATTTAATTTACTAAAGACCAGTTTTTGAATTTATACTTCGTTGCTCTTAAAAATACAATCCTTGTGGATGATTTTTTGTTTTTGATTTTTCATCTGAGTATACTTTTAAAGGTGTTTTTTTCTGGTTTGTTCTTTTGTTCTGATGAAGTGGGGGTAGGAAGAAGGGTAACTGCTGTGTTGATATACTAAGCTTTCAGGCGACTCTTAATTGTCTCTAACCCAACTGATGTATGTGGATTGAAGATTTACTATGCCAATTGATTTCGGTATACTTTTTAGTTACCGGATCATGGCAACACGGGCTGTAGCTTATGGTGTTTTGATATGTCAAAAACTTGGGTTTGCTATCTTTGTTTTCTTTCCATTTCTTGATGAATAGAGAAGAAAATCTGGTCTTGCATGCCATAATAAGATGTTCAACAATATATGTATAAGCAGATATGCAACATCACCAAAATGCAACTATGCAAGTGTGCAACATCAACACAAATGAATCTTGGGATCATTGATGAGATTTTGCATGGTTGGTATAGTTCTATATGAGGTCATTGAGGTTTGTGATGAACATATCAGTGCTTTTAGAACATCACAAGAGACCAAATAACATAATATACTAGTGTCATTTTGGACGATATACAATTTAGGTCGAATGGCTGATTTAGGGATGATCATGATATATGATGTATTTTCCTATTATATTGCTTCACTGTTGGTGGTTTCCTTTGCATTCTGTTAGTTTTGTTTTTAGTAAGTAAATATTGACAAGTGGTGAACATTTTTTATGTTAGCATGATTACTGTAATATATTGAGCTTGAGACATATTTTTACACTGTAGTTATTAATTAACATCAACAGATAAAAGGTTAGATGGTAATTTTCTCTGTAATGGTAATGTATGATTAAAATAAAGTGTTGATAGAACAAATAAAACAAACACATTTTCTTATAAGTGTTTGAATTGAAAAGACCAGGTTTGGGAAGTTAAAATATTCCACCCCTGTCATAGGTTTTGACCTCAAGAACATGGCCCTGGTAATAAATAGTGGCCTCTGGTGGTGTTCGGTTTCGTAGATGAAATAGTACCAAGATATAATCTAGGATTAATTTGTGAGATAATTTTAGTTGGAGGGGGTTGGCTATGACTAATTATTACATGATTATCCATCTTGGATTGAGTTGTGGGTTTCAATCTCATGAACGAAACACCCTACATATTTAATCCAGAGATACAATCTTGCAAACCGAACATTCCCTCTGTGTACAAGACCACTGATATCTAGTACAATAAGAGGTATAAGTGGCAAACTGAAATTGGTTGCTATGTAGAGCTATATGTTAAAATGCAAGCAATATACCATTCTTTGAACAATATGTGCAATCGTAGTTGTGCTAAGCGACAATTTATGCTTTGAATAAGTTTTTCGGCCTCAATTTGGAGCACATCATTGGCTTTAATACAAGGCCTCTGTCCAGATCCTATATGCTTTCAATTGCCTTTTTTTATAGTTCATTGTATTGTTTGGCTCTTGAATTTTATATATAATTTCTTTTACTGCTAAAATTATTCTAAATTGGAAAAAAACTGAACTTCATTTTTGTGATGTCAACTTGTGTTTGTTTCATCTCCTGTCAGAATTTTGGTGTCCTCGACTTTGAGGAGAGAGTGGTGGATGGGTTCTATGATGTATATAATCTATCTTCTGATCCAGCATCTCGAGGGAACATGCCTTCTCTTACAGATCTTGAAAGCGATACTGGGGCCTCTGATTATGAGGTTGTCATTGTAAACAGAAAAATAGACCCAGCTTTGGAGGAGCTGATGCAGATAGCACACTGCATTGAATTAGACTGCCCTACATCTGAGATCAATCTGCTCATACTGAGACTGGCTGAACTTGTTACAGAACATTTAGGTGGTCCTGTACGTGATGCGAATGTCATTTTGGCTAAATGGATTGAAAGAAGTATGAAGTTGAGAACATCTCTCCACACCAGTGTGCTGCCTATTGGATCCTTAAGAATTGGCCTTTCACGTCACCGAGCATTGCTTTTCAAGGCAAGATGAAGTTCTTAAGTATTATTTTACTCTTTTATTCTCTGTTATACCAATGGCAGGTATACCTCCTGTGGCGGTACATAAGTCATAAGTGACATGTGGTGCATATCCATTGCATAGGTAGATGAAGTATTGCTGATTGTTTTAGAAAAAGTCTTTTAGGCGCTCTTTTTAGGCTTAAAAAAGGAAAAGGTTTCCCTTCCTTCTTTTTAGGTGAACTTGAACTCTGATTCAATGTTTTGAATTCAACTATAATGTTAAATAGGAGGAGAAAGTATTGCTTTAGAAAGTCAGGAGTGTGAAACCTTAGGATTTGTGTAAAACACTAAAACAACACACCATCTAGAAGCTATTAGCTGTTGACCCAACACATTTTTCTGGATTTCTATAATGTTTTGCCTGCTCTTAAAAAAAATAAGGTGAAAATGATTTTGGATTTGAGGTGAAAATGATGCACCAAAGTAGTTTGGTGACAGGATACTTGCTTGGGGTCTGCGGGATCTAGGAACAGAAAATGCTGGTGAAATTACGAGTGACTTATAGAGGCATGTGCTGGAGTTGGGGATGAAGTAAATGCAAGGCCAAAGGTTCAAAAACAAGGTCATATACTGGCTTCCTTGAGGCATTTCTCTTTTTAACAATAGGATTTTTTTCTGGAGCAGTATGGGCTAACAAAGCATGGTGATCCTATTGGAGTTGGGACCCAAAAAAAACTTGGGCCTTTATTACTTGGATCATATTTGCAATTTATTTACATACTCAAACAAATAATTTCGTCAGGAAAAAAAATAGAGGCTGAGACTCAATGCCACATTGTTTTCTTTGATAAGTAAATACAGCTTTATCCAAAAATAACCTTTACTCAGTAGTACATTTTCTAAGAAATTTAGTAGATCCACTTTTATTTTTCTTTGAATTAGTTTTAGTTTGTCTTCACCAAGCTCTCATCAAGATAGTTGTAATGTGTGGAATTGTGAGATCGTACTTGAGGCAGTTTTTATATTAGACTGGTTCACAATTTTCTGAAGTTGGATGTTAAAGACGTATTCAACATTTTCTGAACATTCTCTAGATGAGGGCATGAGAAGCCTTCATAATGCAGCCAAAGGTAGGCTATAAACATTAATTACCTACAAACTAGAGCATATAACCTTAATTTGAACTCGCAGATACTTTCTTTGGAAAGTCTTTCCCACGTTTAGCTAAAATGTGATCTAAGATGCTAGCAAGTACCATGAAGTCTGGTTGTTCTAGATTTCCTTGTGTAATAAGATGTGAACAATCTTTGTCAATGCATATAATCTCCCAGTTATATAACAACTTGGATTGAAAGGTTGGCAATTAGCGAATGGATTTTCCTTTCTTCCAGAGTATGACAGTGAAGTTTTTGTCAAGGATTTAGCTATGACATAATAGGTTTCTTTTTCCACTCAAATAATGGATTCTTTGTTCTTGTTGAAAGGCTTGCATAGGTTCAACTCGAAAGCTTTATACTGTTCATAAGGGCAAAAAGGAAGTGCTCAAGACCCTTTATTATGCTATAATGATATAAAATTTTTGTTGCATCTGAGCTGTTCCATTATTTATTTATTTTTTTGGATGCAGGCGTTAGCTGATAGTGTTGGAATACCTTGCAGATTAGTGAAGGGTAGTCATTACACTGGTGTTGAGGATGATGCTGTTAACATCATAAAGCTACATGATGATAGGTAACATATCAAATATATACTCCCTCCACCCCAAGCTAGTGGATGCATTTATTTTGGGCACGAAGTTTAAATTGATGTTTAAAGCTTAAATGAAGAGAGAACAAAGTAAGAAAGAGAAAGAAAGAATAAAGGAAGAGAAAGGATAAAGTTTTTGCCAAAAAAGGAAATGGAGCAAGTAGCTTGGGACGGAGGGAGTATTTATTTTAGATAATGATTCTTTTGTTTAAATCCTGATTCGATGAGATGAACCTGTCGTCTCTTATAATGTTGAAGACCGGTTTATTATGAAAAAGAGAAACATTTGTTGTAAATCTTGTGATACTATAGCTAATTGAAAACTATATTGTGTAAAGGGAAAGCCTCTTGTATTTCTCAACTCAGGAAATCTTGAAAATTGTGGTGTGCACATTCTCTTTCTTTTAATCTAGAGCAAGCCAGCCATAGCACTTTGGACCTTACAGGCTCTGAGTAATCACTTCAGTTAAAATGGGTTATAAATTTGTGAACATAAACCCTATAGGCTTGTAGTTAAATGGGCCACTATTGGACGACTCAAACAAGTCAAATGGGCTAATCTTTGGTTTAGGGAAGGTATTAATAAGCTCCTGTTCAAAAGGGCCGATATTCTGTTCACATTAAATAGGCTGAGACAATTGCGCACCTAACCCTAGAATTCTCATGTTATTTGGGTCAGCTCATCGAGTCACAGGCAGTTTAACATCTGTAAGTGTTAACGATGTTGAGGGGTTAAATTCTTGTTTCTTGGAATAAATCTATTGTCAGTTAAAGAACCATGTGTATGGTTGAATATTCTTCTTGAATCTCACATGTAATAGCTTTTACCATATCATCCACTCACTATACTCCTAGGCATGCTAATGTGGCTTGCATACTTTATCGGTCAATCATTACATATTTTCCTGTTACGTATTACTTGAAGTAAATCATTTTTCTGGTGCAGTGAGTGCTTGGTTGATCTCATGGGAGCTCCTGGGACACTAATCCCTGCCGATGCTCTTAGTGGAAGGGATACTCCTTTGAAGCCGTACAGTACACAGTCAAGCAGGCTTCCCAGTGCAGACCCTAGAGTTTCATCAACTCAGCCTGGTTATTTGGGTGGATATAAATTGCCTTTGGGTGCTACATCCTGGAAGCCAGAAGCACTTCTTACAGATGCTAGTGCTAATGATGGAGTAGGGACTTCTGGACTTAATGACAATGTGCCTTCTGCTAATCAGTCGGGCCATGGTGTGTCTCAGGGAATTGGAAGTTCATTGTATAAAGGGGACCGTGGACCAAACTTAGTTAGTGATGGTGCCAGGATAAATGTAAATGTGGTTCCATACAGCCCAAAAACTGCTGATGACCCAAAAAATCTTTTTGCTGATCTGAATCCCTTCCTAATAAAAGGATCTGGAAAAACAGTTGTACAGAATGATATTTCAAATGAAGCTGGAAAAATGCAATTTTCAAAGAATAATCTTATCAGTGGCCGCCCTCCTTCACCCTTGATGTGGAAAAATCGGCATGCGTGGAATGACGTTCCTAAAGAAAACGAACCTGGCTTTCTAGAAGGATCATCCGGGAAGAACAATGCAGGAACTAAGAAAGGAAATCCACCATCAGTCCTTTCCACAAGTTCAAAACCACCAGCCAAAACCTCTAAGTTTCCTGAAAAATCCTTAATTAATTCTGCAGATAGACGTGATGATACACATAATAACAACTTTATGTCAGCATCTGGTGAAAGTGGACATGGTCAATTGCCTCCAGGGAAAGATTCTAGTTTGAATAATAGTGAAACATATCTCAGGGAGGATAGGGACATCGTTAAGAATGAAGAGGCTAAAGTAGGAGATAGCGAGAATGTCATAACTAGGTTGCATGGGGAAAAGAAAATTTTGCCAGACAGGTTAAGCATGGCAAATATGAAAATGAAGGGAAATGAAGGTTCTAGCAATTCGCTCAATCTTGGTACTAACCATGCTGATACAGAGATTGATGATGTTGTTGATTGTGAAATCGTCTGGGAAGACCTTGTCCTAGGTGAAAGGATTGGACTAGGTAATGTAGTTGTCTACCACTTTTTATCTGCTGCAACATTACATGCCTTAAGTTTTAAGTATCTATGAAATCTTTCTTTGTGCTCGTGATCTGGGCTGTGGTTGCACTTCCTAAAACTGTAATCATCATCATAATGCTTGGGGTACTGGCTCCTTCTGTCTTCTCTCTTCTTTGTTTCTGTATCATCTACTAAGTTTTGTAGGCATCCTTCATAATTTTCCTCATATGTATAATTTATGTCTAGTCACTGTGTACTACCTTATTCAGGTTCCTATGGAGAGGTCTACCATGCTGATTGGAATGGCACTGTAAGTTGTCGATATCATTTTGAACTTTTTCAACTATCAGAAACATATATTGACATATTCCCATTTAGGTCTAATAAGACAAGACCAGGCAGGTTTGCTCTGGGGCACAGAAAATTTGTTACTTAATAGCTTGATAATAACCCTTGCTTGATTGTAGTAATTGTTAAGACCTGTTTAAGCATTGTGAATACATTCCCCCTTGTTGAGATAATTGATTTTTGGATACAACTTATACAAGTATGTTCCTCTGTTTTGTAAAACCTCACATTGGCATATAATTTGATAGGTCTCTCTGTAGTGTTGGTATAGCAGGGGCGGAATTTATGCATCTACCCCTTACTTTTTCTAATAGCTTTCTGGTTGGTAGATATACAGTGAAGTCATTTTTGAACATATTGAACCCTGAATCTGGATTGTTTTGTCAACAGGAAGTTGCTGTGAAGAAGTTTCTTGACCAAGATTTCTCAGGTGCCGCCTTGGACGAGTTCAAGAGAGAAGTAAGGACCTGCTTTCCTTGATTTTCCTGTAAACTTGAAATGTTTGATACAGTTGAGAGAGACTGGTCTGTTAGATTAGTGCAACGATACCCCCAAAGGATTTTGAGCATATCTTCTACTGAAGACTGACTAAAATTTCTTGTACACTGCCTTCCACCCAACACAAAAACTCCTTGAAGAAAATACAGAAGTTGTCAAAATCATTACCTATGCTGGTGTAACCAATTACTGGATTGTATTCAGTTTACAGCATATTCAACATCATGAATGGCAATATGTTTTTCCTGTGCATTTCTTGTTCCTCAATGGTTTGACATGAATAGACATTGTAAACTTCCATAGAGTTAACAATTGGTTATGTTACCAAGTCACCTTTCTGATGTTACCAAGTCACCTTTCTGTTTGCTGCTACCCTCTGAGTTTCTTCTTAAAGCTGTATGTAATAACTATTGTGTGCTATTATATTATTTCACAAAATGTGCTTTTTGTATTTCAGGTACGGATAATGCGTAGGTTACGCCATCCAAACGTAGTTCTTTTTATGGGGGCAGTGACTCGCCCACCAAACCTTTCCATCATTACTGAGTTTCTGCCTCGGTATGTTGCTTCAACTGTAGTTGTTCCTTATTCCTGTATATCATGTTATGCTTTAGCATTTAACCATTAAGGATCAGGTTTTCTTGTAATCATATCAGTGGACCTCAGTCCTCCTATATCATTTTTTGTTTTCCAGTGGAAGCTTGTACCGGATCATTCATCGCCCTCATTGTCAAATTGATGAAAAGAGGCGGATTAAAATGGCTCTGGATGTGGTACAGATATCGAACTTGGATATGTTTTTCACATTATTTTCCTATTTTTGTCAATACAAATATTTGGAGGTCATATTGTAGGCTAAAGGCATGAACTGCTTACACACAAGTATACCGACAATCGTCCACCGTGATTTAAAATCTCCTAATCTCTTAGTGGACAATAACTGGAATGTCAAGGTATACCATCTTGTGGATTACATACTCATCTCAAATTGTATAAATTCAGTTCAAGCCCTTGAATTTATCATTTTTTCAAAGTCTAGTAATCTCTTATAAATCAAAGCCCATGGGCAGGTCTTTATTTTTGGTGGCTGGGTGTTTTAGTTGTATACGAAATGTGATGCAGGTGGGTGATTTCGGATTGTCACGCTTGAAGCACAATACATTTCTGTCATCTAAGTCTACTGCAGGAACGGTGAGCTTCTTCCTAGCTAATGATACCTTTTTCTGCAATCAATGTTAGTAGTATATGATAAGTGGAGTATATGTTGTTCTTTACCTGACATTTTTCTGTTGTATTTATTGACTTTTGGGGTGAAGCCCGAGTGGATGGCTCCAGAAGTTCTTCGAAATGAGCCTTCAAATGAAAAGTAAGTATTCTTATTATCTTTCTACATTTGCAGTCATATCCAATATGTGATGTTCTATGCTGCTTTGGTGACCACATAGCGATTAAATAGCTAATCTTAATCTCGTGTATAGTTGGTGGCCAAATGATCGACTAACAATGCAGTAATAGACAAATTTAACTTGTTATCACATCTTTGAAGTACTAAAAATAGTTCAAGCCATTCTTTTGACCTGCTGCGAGTGTCTGACAGGTGTGATGTATATAGCTTCGGTATTATTCTATGGGAACTGGCAACACTCAAATTGCCTTGGAGCGGAATGAATCCTATGCAAGTTGTAGGTGCAGTAGGTTTCCAAAACCGTCGTCTTGATATACCAAAAGATGTTGATCCCCTTGTTGGAAGGATAATATGGGAATGTTGGCAAACGTACGTATTTGTGAATATTTCATTATGTTTATCTCTTTACGTACTTATTTCCACTTGGCTTGTTGCCATGCCAGGGATCCGAATTTGCGACCCTCTTTTGCCCAGCTCTGTGTGGCGCTAAAGCCTTTGCAGCGGCTTGTTGTTTCTTCACATGTAGAGCAACCACAAGTAAATTCTACACCTTAAGACTTTTTTTTTCATTTGCGCAAGTGAGTATAGCAAAATGATGTGTCCTAGTGAATGTGATTTTGATCTGTAAATATATATCTTTGAAAATGGTTGAAAGAAAGAAAAAGTAAGATTCCCAAGTGGAAAATAATCTGTATTTGGACTGTGGCATTATTGTATAGTATAGTCGTCAGATATATTATATAAGTCTGGTCTTGCCCAAAGGCCTTGTAATAATGTAGTATATATTTGTGGTGGCAAGGCAACCATCTCTTGTTTCCGGCTACCTATCATTCATCTTCTATTTCTTGTGATACTGGTTTGTCAACATGTGTTTATTTGAAAAGCTCATAAACAGTAGTACTACTAAGCAGAAGACACACACATTTTCTTATTCAACTGTACATATTAAGCTCAATGACAATTAGTCAATGCATAGAAAAATGTTGAATTATACAAACTTGAAAACACAAGTGATGAACAAAGGAAGAAGAACAAGCCAAGGATGGCGTGTATATACACTACATATATCAAATAAAGCGAAACTAAAAATAATACTAGCAATAAATATATACACAATCCCTTGAAAGAAAACCAACTATGATCTTTGTCACATATTTAGGCCACCTGCAGTTTGTAAATGATGGCTAAATTAGAAGTTTTGTGTTACTTGTTGGTTTTGTTTTGATTATTATTAGAAGCATTGCTTTGGTTAAGCCTGGCTGCAGCGGCGATGGAGGCCGCTACGCCACCCGGGCGGGTGCAGAGGTTAGGATCGTTCCTCAGCTCAGCGCCGATCACTCCCTCTGCGTCTCTGCGTGTCACTGCCTTGTCCGACGGAAGCTTTGAACTCGCACCCTGCATGCAATGCATTAGTATATGTCATTATATTTGAATGTATGAGTATGATTTGATTTGATGAGAGTGAAAGAGGAGGGACCAAAAGAATCTCTCCGAGCTTGGTCTTTTCCTCGTCACTACGCAACCGAGCGTTACGAGTAGCTGCGGATTGAGCAGCCGCAGCGACACCGCCGGGTACTATATTGGTACGGCCGGTGGCCCTGACCTCAGCGGCCTGTATGGCAGCAGCGTCGCTGTAGTCAACAGGGCGGTGGCCGGCTGTGAGAGCAGTTGCCTCGAGTGCTTCGCCGATGGTGATTTCCCCTCGCTGCTCTGTCCGTGACCCTAGTGGGCTTGATTCGATCCCCTTGAATAACAAAAGAATTTAGCCTGCTTTCTTTACAAAAAAATAAAATAAAATAAAATAAAATAATACCTGAACGCCAACGGGTTCTTTCTGGCTAGCGACGGCCTTGCTATGAGCATTAGGAGAGGAGGTTTGAGGATGGGTGGCCGCTTCTTGAGCATTCAATTCCTTAATTGTGTCTTGAACATGCTTGCTTGGTTGTTCTTGGTTCATCTTTTCACTTTTTCTTCCTCGATTTTGGAATGTGATTCTTTGGACACCAACATATATATACAATTTGCATGGCTGCATGACAAGTTGGTTATATAGGGTGTCTTTTGAGGTAGGAAAATTGCCAACTATGCATATGTTCTATCTATAGTCATTTTATTTTTATTTTTTGGTGGGAAATGAAGGAGAGAGTGTATGGCCCTAAAATTCAATGGAAATAAATAATCTTGGGAGGAATATATGTATAGTACATGTAAATTATCATTGAATTTTCAATATAGAAATTGGAAAGAAATCACTCGATAGTAAACACTTTTTTCGTAATGGATCATCTTAGATTAACGGGCTAGTTATTGAAAAATCAAGACATTTTGTAATTAAAAACATTTTTTTTTCAGGTGGGAAGAACTATTTTTTTAACTATCTGATTATATTGGCGCATTACTTTCGGAAAGTGCAACAATTTTGCATTGCTGGTGCATGTGGTGGATTGGAGGATAGTGGACATTCCCAAACAAACAATAGTAGTATTGTCTAATGGTGGATATTATAATTAATAAGAACTAATTATATTTCTCTAGAATTGGAAGATTCATGTAGCGAACATTGTTAAGCTTGTTTGTGATTCCGTGCAGACACGTGAATCATATTATATGGGTCTATATCCTTGCAGCAAATTGTGTGGAAAAGTGAGAAAAGGAGATTTAATTTTTGACAAATAATTTATGTGAATTTTATTATGTTTATTAAGTACTCCATCCGTCCCGCTTTAGGAGTCTCAGGTTGATCAATTTCAGGCGTCCCACTTTAGGAGTCCCGGTTGAGATAAAATAATAAAAAATGCCTACAAAGTTAGTAAAAAAATGTTAAAAGCAGGTCCCAACACCCAGCACAACATATATTTATTACACAGTCAATTAAAAGTGAGTCCCAACATCCACTACAACATTTGTTTATTACACACTCAAACACTTTCTTAAAACATGTGTCCGACTCAAATGAGACTCCTAAAGTGGGACGGAGGGAGTATTAATCATAAACTGTAATTTAAACCTTGGTGCGGAATTATGCGAATCCTAATTCGATTACAGATGACAAATTTAGCTGATTGAGTTTAATTACAGCCTATACTTAGTTTCTAAGTAAATAAATTAAACTTAGTATGGGAAGCCTATAACTTATACTAGTAATGTTTACACCAAACCCTGGACATAGAATACTAGTACTAGAAATTTATTTTTTGTAGCAAATGTCGTCTTTCTATTTCTCCTTCTAATTATATAAATGGTTGAAAAACTTGAAATAATTATATTTAGTTTAAAATTTTGGGTTAACATTGCTCTCACATATAGAAAGAGACTCAATTACAGTGTTTAGTGTAGTACTATGAGTGAAATCACCGCTATGCGTGGCCGGTGACATTTTAATCCATTAAAATGTTTTTTTCTTAAAAAATCCTCCAGAAAAAATTCCACTTCCAAAAAATAGAGCAGTTTTATGACCGTTTTTTCAAATTTTAATGAATTTTTATCTTTTATTTTATCCCCAATTCATCCAAATCATCTTTATTCATCTCCCATTTTTTACATCAGGCTATCTTTCACTCATATTTCTTCATACAATTCACCAAATGGATCCGAACGATGTAGACCGATTGATTTTGGAAGCACAACAAAAAGAACAAGCATACTATCAACATTATCTAGTCGAACACCTTTGGGCGAAATTCGGCCACAAGTAGTGTTTTTTTATAATTTTTGGATTTTATTATGCAGTTTTAAAATTTTATGATTTTAATTATTTACCTTTTTATTTTTAAGAAATTTGTAATATTATTTCGGATTTTTAATATATTTTAATATTATGAAAATGTTTTTAGTAATTTGAGTATTTAAATTGAATAATAAAACAGTGAAAAAGCATGTTTTAGCTAAGAATACAGAATAAAACATGAATAAATATGGGACCGGGCCCACAATCGTGCTCTTAGCTAAGAGCACGGTTGGAGATGCTCTAACACCCTTGTGGGGAAACATGAGCATTCTCAAAAAATGAAACTCATTTTTCATACAGTATTATAGTATTAATAAAGAACCAATTAATACTACTTACACTATATTCTTTTATGAAAATTAGTCTTATTTTTTTTCTCTAACTTATTTTCCACTAATAATATTTTAATTATTCTTTTAACTCCATCTCTCTTTTACGTTACAAATTTTACATTCAAATCCGTGTTGTCAACCACTAAGACTATTTATCATGGACGGAGATAGTATTACATATATACAGTGTCAATCTTCGAGCGATGCACGACCCATTTAAAATTCAAATGATTTTTTCAAATGTGAGAATTTCTTTAAAATGTTGGATTTTGATTTTGAGAAAATTGATTATTTTGTGAATATTCAGTATTGAAATTTGATATTCTTATGAAATGTGAAATTTGAAAATATACTTATAATTTCAAAAATTTTGAAAAATTTAAAACCAAGAACTATAGTTGGATTATTTAGTTTCGTGAATTCTTGTGATACCAACTTTTTAAGAACAGAAATGCATTCGAGAAATCGTGAGTGAAGGAAATTTTAATTAGTGCTATAAAATGTTGAGATATTAAAAATTATATATAAAAAATAATCATAAATTCAATAAGAATGTGTAATTATTTTTCAAACAAAATTATACTGTACTCCATATTTACAAGAAAATTGCAGATATAATTACAAGGTGATTTGTAGTATATCATCAATATAAGCCTTGGGAAGGATCATAAATTGGTCTAGGAGAGAGGGTGAGCTTTAAAGTTTCAATAAAAAAACATTAACGATTAGTATCATTTCATTGCAGTTGACCGTTAAATTGACTTACAAATAAACGGCCAATACATGGAAAAAGTCACGGCGGTGTCGAAAACAGCCAAAATTAAAAATACATACACAGATACTCATACACAACGCACCAGCAAATAACAGAAGCTCTAAATTCGGCCTCGACTCCACACAAATTTCACCATCAGCATCTTCTTCTCTTCCGATTCCACCTACAAATAACCATTCCTCACTCTTCCTCCTATTCTATATCAATCCGCTGCAGCAGCAGAAGAAGGAGTTGGTGTGGTGCATGGCTGCTTCTTCCGCTTCTCTTTGCCCTCCGGCAAATGGGAACCGGTCGTGTTTCCGTATCGGTTCATCTGCTAAACAGCTCAATAGAGTCCGCAGGGTCACAATCCGCTCTGATTTGGACTCCAATGTCTCCGACATGAGAACTAATGGTAGGTGAAATTGAGCTGCTGATCGCTTTCAGAATTGGTTTCGAATTTTGGAGGTTTTATCAAGTTTGATTTTTGTTGTGTTGGACTTGCTTGATTCTTTGTTTTGTCGTAGTTTTTTTTATGATGTTCGTCTCAATTGGATTCTTTGTCTTGTAGCTCCAAAAGGTTTATTTCCACCAGAACCTGAGCATTACCGCGGCCCGAAGCTAAAAGTGGCGATTATCGGAGCTGGGCTTGCTGGCATGTCGACTGCAGTGGAGCTTTTGGACCAAGGCCATGAGGTAAATTAAATGCAGGTCGATATAGTTGTATGTATGATTTTATGAGCTGTGGATACAAATGCAGGTCGATATATATGACTCGAGGTCTTTCATTGGTGGAAAAGTTGGTTCTTATGTAGACAAAAAGGGCAATCATATTGAAATGGGACTGCACGTTTTCTTTGGATGCTACAACAATCTGTTTCGTTTATTGAAAAAGGTAAAACCAGCATTCTCATCCTTGTTGGAAAAAACATGGATGTCTGCTTGATTTTCTTGATATAGGTTGCATAACTGTATCTGAAGTGAACCTCCTGAAATCACAAATAGGTTAGGGAGTAGACAATCATGTTTTATGTGATGGTCTGATTATTTGTTACCAACATTTTCACAGGTTGGAGGTGAGAAAAATCTGCTTGTGAAGGATCATACTCACACTTTTGTCAACAAAGGCGGTGAAATTGGCGGTATGATGAATACAATTAATAAATAAGCAGTCAGTTCATATTTTGAGCAAAAACAAACTTGCAATTGGAGGGGGTTGTGCAATCATATAAAACATCGCATGTTTGATTTCATTGCATCTCCAATTGCAGAACTTGATTTCCGCTTACCAATTGGTGCGCCACTTCATGGAATAAGCGCATTCTTGACGACCAATCAGCTTGAGGTACCCAATGCGTGCTGCATGTTTGTCTGTTTCACTGAAGGAACAATATTATAGTTTAGCATTGTGTGGCATATTAGTATCTCATCTAGGTTGTTTTTAGCTCTGATCATGATTACGTGTCTTGGTGAAAAGAGCTTTCAGATTTTAGCTACATTTATACTGACAGTAGGCAGTTCAAGGAAAAAGCTATGGTTTCTGTATGTTGTTGTCTTTGCAGTTAAAGAATAATGTGATTTCCCTGTTATGTGCAGCCTTATGATAAAGCAAGAAACGCACTGGCACTCGCCCTTAGTCCAGTTGTAAGGGCTCTTGTTGATCCAGATGGAGCTATGCGGGACATACGGGATCTAGATAATGTTCGTGTTCTCTCTCCTTAGCCTCTTTTCTATTTAATCTGTGAAGTTTGTGAGAAAGTTGCATATCAAGAGTAGGTGCACAAGTTTAAGGTTTCTAGAGGTAATAAAATGTGAACAACAGAGGGATAAAGTAGAATAATTATTCATTTTGTGATATAAACCTATTTCACTCCGGGTCAGCAAAGCAGAATCCGAAATGGTTATGTATACTTTGTTTTATTAGTTTATGTAGTTGCATTTAATTTATCCTTTCATTGGTATATTGGCTTCTAGTAATTGCTTTGTAATATACTACAACAGATTAGCTTCTCGGACTGGTTCATGTCTAAAGGGGGGACTCGCAAGAGCATCCAGAAGATGTGGGATCCTGTTGCTTATGCCCTGGGATTCATCGACTGTGATAATATTAGTGCACGCTGTATGCTCACTATATTTTCACTTTTTGCTACTAAAACCGAGGCCTCCCTACTTCGCATGCTTAAAGGTTCTCCAGATGTTTATTTGAGTGGTCCTATCAAAGACTATATCTTGGCAAAGGGTGGCAGGTGACCACAAATACATCCTGGTTGTTATATATGTACCTACAGTTCTTGGGTTGGTTGACAGATTAATTTCTTTTTATTGTTTCCCATCTTAGGTTCCATATGAGGTGGGGATGCAGAGAAATCCTATACGATAAAGCTGCTGATGGAAGTGTATATGTAAAGGGGCTTGCCATGTCCAAGGTTCACACATCTATTCAGACAATTTATTTCACCCTGTCCTAACTTGTTTGTGTGAGTATATAGTACTCGCCCGTCTTGATTTCTAATTAACTTGTCTTTCATAATTCAGGCTACTCAAAAGCAAATCATAAAAGCTGATGTATATGTAGCAGGTCAGTGGGCATGAACATGCCATTATTTCGCTTTTCTCTTTTTTCTTCTTGCTGGATAAACTCCGGAACCTTTTGTGATTGCAGCTTGTGATATCCCCGGAATTAAAAGGTTACTTCCCCAAAGCTGGAGGGACTCGAAATTCTTTGACAATATTTATAAATTGGTGGGAGTACCCGTTGTTACAGTGCAACTGCGATATAATGGTTGGGTAACGGAGCTAAGGGACTTGGAACGTTCAAGGTGAGCGTTATCTATCATCTGCTTCTACGGCAAGCGTAGTTTCTTTTCTTCAAATATCTTCAGTTTTTCTGTCAAACTATTAACTCTAAGATGTTCAGGCAATTGTGGCAAGCTGCAGGTCTGGACAACCTACTTTACACTCCGGATGCAGATTTCTCATGTTTTGCAGACCTTGCCCTCTCGTCACCAGAGAATTATTACCTCGAGGGCCAAGGCTCCTTGCTTCAGTAAGAGAATGCTACTTACCTTGAGTTGTCTCTTTCCTGTATGGTTTCTGCATTGGCTCACTATGTTGTCTGTTAATAGATGTGTACTAACTCCTGGGGACCCTTACATGCGTCTACCGAATGAGGAAATCATACGGAGAGTGTCAAAGCAGGTAGGCTGCCTACTTTTCCACTGCTTGGCTCTTTTGAGAAATGCTACTAGTCTAGTAGATGAAACCATTGACTATTGGGAGGTAAAAGTGCTATGTTTTTAGCAACTGGTTTATGATTTTTCACTGGCAACTAAGGTGACATCTCCAAACTCTGATTATACTTATTTTTAGGCTTTTAACCTCTCAATTGTCTTTTATGCTTTATGAAGCTTTTGGCAAGCCATGACCAATATTTGTTATCATGTTGCCCCTGCTGATAATGATTTGTTGATATCAGGTTTTGGAGCTCTTCCCATCTTCACAAGGTCTGGAGGTTACCTGGTCGTCCGTTGTAAAAATTGCACAGTCGTTGTATCGAGAAGGGCCAGGTAAGGATCCATTTAGACCAGACCAGAAGACACCAATCAAGAACTTCTTCCTGGCTGGCTCCTACACTAAACAGGTTAGCCTCATTCGTTCTACAATTCGGTTATATATACATGCTACTGCTAGATAAATTTGGCATTTTCAAGCTAGTTCAGTTAACGAGGCTGCTCAAGAGCTAGCTAGTGTTGAGCTTAAGGTTTTCACATAATCCAGATGCGAGTTGTTTGGCTTGTTTACAATCATAGTTTTGATGGATCTGATATTGTGTAACAGGATTACATCGATAGCATGGAAGGAGCAACACTGTCGGGTAGACAAGCTTCGGCCTACATATGCGACGCAGGAGAAGAGCTGGTGGCTCTACGGAATGCTCTTGCCGTCACATTGGAGGAGTTAACACTTGTCTGAACTCCCCCATAATTACCACCATTTTGCTAATGGACCAGAGTTGAATGGTTTTTATTTATTTTTATGGCATTGGGTTGAAGAATCCAAGGTTCCTACCTCAATATATACTTCTTCTTTATTACTTTTAACGCTTTCCAATTTAGCCATGTATGGTTGCCAGGATTCTGTCTGGGAAAGTAATTTGATTACTTAAATTTTAAATTCCTGTGTTTGTTTCGATTTTTAATCAAACTGGGAAAGTAATCAGAATCCTGAGAACAAGGAAAGTTAGTACAACTTTCCAGGATTCTAAATCCTAACTTTTCTTAGGTATTCTTTTTCTCAATTTTAGGATTCTTACATATTTAATGCAATATATTATTATTATTATTATTATTATTATTATTAATTACAGTATTTTAAAAATAATTTAAAATTATAAATCATACTTAATTTCAATATAATAAATAACTATAATTAAAACTATCATAATTATAACCATGTTATTATAATATTTATATATAATTGTTATTATCATAATAATAATTAATAATTTATTAAATAATTAAAATATAATTATATAATATAAATTACTATATAATAGTAATAAATACTAATTACTATTTTATAAATTAATAATTAATTAATAAAATCGTAGTAAAATTTTATATTATAAAATTTATTTAATTATAATATCTGTAAGTATAATAATAATAACAATAATAATAATAATAATATAATATTTATTATTATAATACTCCATGTAACTATAATTATAATTGTATTATTATATATTGTGATGGATAATAATATAATAATAATTATTATTTGTAATTAATAGTTTATTAAAATTATTATTATTGTTGTTCTTTATAAATAAAATATAATAAGTATATTTTCAGTTTGATGTTTCAATCAAATATAAAATTTAAAATCTTGATATTTTTCAAACACAGGAAAATAAAGTTATTGGGAATCATATTCCCGGGATTCATTTTCCTATGAATCATTTTCTCTGTCAACTTTACTCTCCCGCCAACCAAACATGGCTTTTGTGTTTCCGAAAATTATTTTCAACAATAGAGTGTAACCCAACTGATTTTGTTTACATAATTATAAAAGAAATGAGAAAAAGTAGAAGTAGGTCCACATGAATATAAGTTGTTAAATATAGGGTAGCGTTAAAAAATACCAAACTCTAATACATACGAAGATTAGTTTTAGATATCAATATCAATTAGGTCATATTTACCAAACTCTAATAGATACGAAGATTAGTTTTAGATATCAATATCAATTAGGTCATATTTAGATTGATTTATTAGAGCATCAACAGTGGCAACTCGATGTTGTCTCGGTCTCATCTCGGTGAGACGAGACTGCATCGAGCTAGTGATGCGGCCACTCCGTCTCGTCCCGTATCCCTCCGCCGAGAGCATGTTGGCGAGCAGCGGTTGGGTCGTGACGCCTACTCGCTGGCTCTGCGAGTGGGGTCAATTTTCAGCGATTTTTAATCATTTTTTTAATCTGAAAATTTAAAAATATATATATACATATATATATTTACCGTTTTTTGCAGATTTTTTTTTATTTTTTTATTTTCTTTTTTTCCCACATTCATCTATAAATAACCCAATTCCTCCACTATTTTTTCCACACACAAACACTACACTTTCACATCATCCCCGCACGTTGAACATGCTTCGGAATCACCATCAGCGGGTGTGGAAGGAATGCCGCAATTTCAACGCCATCTACGTGGCCGAACATGCTTCACAACGCCGAAGCCAACGTCGTGGGTTTGCACAAGTCGTTGCTATGTATTTCATTGCTCAAAATAAATTGTAATATTATGATTTCAATTATATATGTTTCGTATTTCCCGATGATGTAATTTCCATGGATTTTAATAAATTTATGAAATTATTAGTATTAATTTAATATTTCAGTGAAATATTAATTGAATTTGTTGAAAAATAAAAATAAAAAAGGATGAATAGTTAAGGGATGAGATGGTTAAGAGATGAGGTAAAAAGTGCAGTGATGCTGTGAATAGTTAATGGATGAGATGGTATTGTGACGGTACTGAGATAGAGATGCGTATGGAATGTAAATTTTAAATTGTTTTAGTTCATACGTATAAAAAGTATAATCTTTAATTGATCTAATTAATACATGTCCGAGGAGGTGTCTTCATGTCCGAGGAGGAGGTGTCTTCATGCATGGCACCATATAACTCTTCTCATTGCTTCGGTTACGTTGTTAGAACAACAGATGATGTAAGAATTTATTACTTATGATATTATGGTATTGTTGTTTAACTCTCACTCAATCCTTTCAGATTGAGTTATCTCATTGCATCATCTATTTTTCGGGCTAAGGATTTAAGTTATGTTGTTAGATTCTTGTTTTCTTCGTCCTTTTTGTATTCCATCTTCTTTAATCTTACATAAGTCACGTTTTTTCGTACTATTCTATCATTAGGAAAGTGCGATCGCATCAAAGTAGTATTAGAGCATCCGCAATGGGCGGACGATGGCACGCCCTATGGCGCGCATCGTCCGCGCCCATTGCGGGTGCGTGCCATAGGGCGCGGAGCGGACGATAGTCGCACCCTATACTTCGGTCGCGGAGGATAGCGCGGACGATGACCATCGTCCGCGCCATCATCCGCCCTATTGCGGCTGTCGCGGACGATGGTCATCGTCCGCGCCATCGTCCGCCCAATTGTGGAGGTCGCGGACGATCGACTCGGACGATGACACCCGGTTTTGATTTTCTATTTAAATCTCGTTTCTCATTCAGTTGTGCATACGAACATATCGACTATCTCTTTACATATTCTCTCTCTACATCCAACCAAAATGAATCTCGGCGACGACACCAATAGTTCTAGTTCGTCTGAATCCGGTGGTTCGCTTGACGAAGCATTAGATGCAGCCGTTGAAGAGGCCATGGCGGCATGCTATGCGCAAATGCAGCGCGAGAAGGAGGCGGCGGCAGCGGCGGCTGAGCAAGTCCATTGGCCTATTCGACATAGGTCGTATGTCCGACGCGACCACCAGGAAGCTCACAGACGTCTGGTTGAAGACTATTTTGCCGATCAACCGCGATGGGGCCCGACTGTTTTCCACCGCCGGTTTAGAATGTCGAGGTACCTTTTTCTCAGCATTGTTCGTACATTGTCTTCACGTGATGAATACTTCACGTTTCGAGAGGACGACATCGGGAAACCCGGCCTTACACCATTGCAAAAATGCACGACTGCTATTCGTCAGTTGGCATACGGCACCACGGCGGACCTTTTTGACGAGTACCTCCACTGTGGGGAGACTACAGGCCGCGAGTGTCTGAAGAGCTTTTGTCGGGGGATAGTAGAGGCCTATGGCGACACATATTTGCGCAAGCCGACAACCACTGATTGCCAGGGTCTGATGCAGATGCACGAGAGGGCGCACGGGTTTCCCGGGATGCTCGGGAGCATCGACTGTATGCACTGGGAGTGGAAGAATTGTCCGACGGCGTGGAGAGGCCAATTCACAAGTGGATACAAGGGCAGCCACCCGACGATGATCCTCGAAGCCGTCGCTGACCATCGGCTCTGGATCTGGCATGCTTACTTCGGCGTAGCCGGGTCGAACAACGACATTAACGTCCTCAACTCGTCCACCCTCTTCACCGACCAATGTAACGGTAACGGCCCGACCATCGAGTTCACTGCCAACAGACGCCAATACCATATGGGGTACTACTTGGCCGATGGCATCTACCCACGGTGGCCAGTTTTCCTAAGGACGGTCAGCTGCCCAATTGGTGAGAAGAGGGTTTTATTTGCGCAAAAGTAGGAGGCGGCGCGGAAGGATGTCGAGCGGGCATTTGGGGTGCTCCAATCACGGTGGGCAATTGTGAAAGGGCCGGCTCGTTTCTGGTACAAGGAAGTCATCGCCGATGTCATATATGCGTGCATAATCATGCACAACATGATAGTCGAGAGTGAAGGCGGAAGCATCACCGACTGGAATGAAGACGACCGTGCATCTAGCTCTTCCGGCACATCGACCGACACACCCGATAGAGGGTTACCGTTAGGCTTCGAAGAGGTTCTATCTAGACAGGCCTCAATACGCAACCAACAGGAGCATGCACAGCTCATGAGTGACATGATTGAAGAAGTGTGGGCTCGTAACCGTCGTCGCTGAGTTTGCGTTTTTTTTAATTGGCATTGTAATGTATTAATTTTTATTAAATGAAATGAAGTTTATGAAATTCGTATTTTAATGTATTATTTTTTTTAAATTCGTATGGATTTTGTAAATATTAAAAAAATGATGACGTGGCGCGCTATAGGGCGCGCCTTAGGGCGCCCCACTGCAGGTGGGGAGGTAGGAGGATAAAACTGCTGACGTGGCGCGCCAAAATATTGCTAATGCCCTTAGTCTACCAGAACAAGATTCTTTTGCTCTGGACCCAAAAATTTTCTTTTTAGTCGTAATCTAGACTCGTATCACTAGACTAAAATATAAAATGAATAAATAAGAATTTAGGGCCCGGATTTCAAGGTTCAACACCATATTTTTATTCATCAATACATTCACAAATCATGTGGGAGCTCCGAGATCTATCATGCAAAGCAAGACAAGGATTCAAAGAATGCTGAAGTAGACATAATTCTCCACGAGGGTTTTATCAAGTTTATTTTATACTATTGAACATATTATATCTAGCACATAATTCTCCATCAAGTGTTTATCAATCCAACCCAAATCAATATGAAATTATCATATTTTTCACGGGTGAACCCAATAAGGATTGATCCAAACATTTTTATGCATGTTTGTATTGAGCTATCGTTATTGTGACGGGTTGAAATTTTCAGCCTTAATATAAAACAAACTTAAAATGAGGTTTATGATTATATTTGTGATAGTCATAGTAATGTTTGAGACAAGTAAACATTGAACTAACTAATTAGAAATGCAGGAGAGTTATGAAATCAACAACTTATGATTTCCTTGCTTATTTGATCTTTTCATTATTTATTTACTTTCTTAGTTTTAGTATTATTACTATTTATTTTTGTTTAATTAATCAAAACAACCTTTAAAATCTATGAACGGGAAAGTATATGAGATTTATGTTGCATTATTTAGACGCTAATCATGGAAATGATACTACATATACATACCATTAGCTATAATTAATATTGTTCACTTACAATTTTATTTTAGTGTTAATAAAAACTATATCAAATACTACATATTATCATAAAATAAAAATAAAATATAAATCACCTCCAAAATTATAACCCACGTCCATCAAATTGCGATTTGATGGAGATAGAGAATTGGAGATTTATTTTGAATAGCAATGTGAAGAAACGACACTAGTGAGTGAATATCGTCGAACATGTGAAGAAATTGAGATTGAAAATGAATATCGTCAACGTGAAACAAATAAAAAAATAACGTTGATGAAGATGATTGATATTTGACATATTTAATTTCCAGAAAAAAACAAAGATGATCGGTATCATAAATTTGATTTTATGATTGTGGAAGTTTCTATAACTATGTACTACTAGTAAAAATATATCTTTCAAATGCTAGTATGTCATTGTTGAGTAAAAATAAATAGAAATTATTAAATGCCACATGTTATATGTATCCATCGTTGGATAAAAAAATACTACTCCGTAGCTTACAAAAGCTATCTTTGAATATTTGATAATTATCATAATTTTACAAAGTCTTTGAAATTATACTCCATAATTCGAGAACACACACAAACTCAAAAATAAAAGTCAGCTTGAGAAAAAAATAACTTCACAAAGTCTCTTCCATTTTAACTTCACCTGAATCTCCCCTCTCTCCGCCGGCTGACCACCGCTGCAGCGCTACCGATCGACGGTGGCCTCGCCCCAGTCTCCTAAAATGGCTTGGGTACTGACTCTCGCCATCCTCTTCTTCACCACCGCCGTCTCCGCCGCTGAATTTCGATCGAATTCTCCGGATTACCATTCGATTACATTCGTCAATAACACCAGTACCAGAGGCAACGCCATGATCTTGCCCCTGTTTTTCAAGCAGCACGCCACCAACCGCGTCAAGGATCACTTTTTCGCCCGCCGCCATCTCCACGCAAGCACCATCCCCAATGCTCGCATGCCTCTCCATGACGATCTCCTCCTTAACGGGTTTGCGTCTTCTTCTCTGTTTCAATTTCACATTTTCTCTTGCGATGCCGGATCCGATCTCGGATATCTGATCGATTCTGATGCAGCTATTACACCACTCGGCTCTGGATCGGGACTCCGCCGCAGCGTTTCGCCCTCATAGTTGATACTGGCAGCACTGTTACTTATGTTCCTTGCGCCACTTGTGAACAGTGTGGAAAGCATCAGGTTCGCTCCCCCCCAATTTCTCTCTAAGTTCTTTGTTTTGCGATTCAAAATTTCCGTTTGTTTGCTCGATTGCAGCGCGTCTCTTATTTACTTTCGAATTTCAATCTATTTATTGTATTGTGGGAAATAAATCTGGTAATTAATTTATACCAATCAAAACTTTAACTGGTCATTATAGCTGGTAAATGATAATATGTGTCAACTTGCAGAATAAGGCGAGAACAATACTGTTGCGGTAATCTGTATTTCTCTGTAACGATTTACTACTATGCATCTATTCAAATATTTAAAGGCCAACATTGATTTGTTAATATCTTAGCCATTGAGATCCACCTGATGAATTGAATTATGCTCCCATCAAATAACACAAAATGGGCAGAGGGAGCGGATGAATAGGTCTTACTATGTGGTTTATGCTCTAAGGTGTAGCTAACTTGAAAGAGAAACAGGGGAGAAAATCATAGCTTCACTAGATTGAGCCATTGAGAAGCATATAGGTCTGTCTGTGTGAAATCAGTGCACTTTATCATGTGTATTTTCAGTTTATTGGACACTATTTTCCTCTCTTTTCGTTTTGGGTACGGACTACCTTCTTTTTTCTTACTTAATGATTCAGTAGTGCTTTAGGTATAATCCATACTATTTTGGGTGACTGTATCTTTTCTGTTTACTGTACTTATATCACTTTCTTATGAACAAGTAATCTCATTACACCGTTTGTATTCTTTTACCCAATTTGATTGAAATTCTCTTTCTTTAATAGGATCCGAAGTTCCAACCGGAATCGTCAATCACATATGAACCTCTAAAGTGCAACATTGATTGCACTTGCGATACTGATAGAGAACAATGTATTTATGAAAGACAGTATGCTGAAATGAGTTCGAGCAGTGGGGTCTTGGGAGTAGACATAATTTCATTTGGCAATCTAAGTGATCTACAACCGCAACGAGCTACTTTTGGATGTGAGAATATGGAAACAGGGGATCTTTACAGCCAACATGCTGATGGGATAATGGGTTTAGGCCGTGGAGATCTTAGTATCGTGGATCAGCTTGTTGAGAAAGGTGTAATCAGTGATTCATTCTCGTTATGCTATGGTGGAATGGATGTGGGTGGTGGTTCAATGGTTCTTGGAGGAATTTCCTCCCCTAAGGAGATGGTTTTTTCAAATTCCGACCCTGTTCGCAGGTACGCTTCGGAAGACTTACAACTGAGTGTTAGGCTCTATCCTAACAAGTACACTTGATAGATCTCACACATTTACTCTAGTTTCGGGATGGCAACAGTCCATATTACAATATAGAGCTGAATGAGATTCGTGTTGCTGGGAAAAAGCTGCCCCTAAATCCCAAGGTTTTTGATGGCAAACATGGAACTGTTCTGGATAGTGGCACAACCTATGCTTATCTTCCACAAGCTGCATTTGAGGCCTTTAAAGCAGCTGTAATATTCATTTTGTGGATTATACTGCTTTTGGAAGTCCTAAGAGACATGTCTTAGCTAATCTCCCATTTTTGCATGTAGATTTTGAAGGAAACCCAATCCCTCAAAAGAATACAAGGGCCTGACCCTAACTATAATGATATCTGCTTCTCAGGCGCTGGAAGGTAATGTGATTTTTGTTGTGGAATTGGCTATATAGTACTCCCTCCGTCCCAAGGAAGATGACCTCTTCCTTGGGCGGCACGGAGTTTTATGCAGTTTTATTTTGTGTGTTAGGTGGAGAGAGTAAAGTAAGAGAGAGGGAATAAAGTAGAGATAAAGGTGTTTCCATATATAGTAATGGGTCATCTTGAATGGGACAAACCAAAAAGGAAAGTGGGTCATCTTTAGTGGAACGGAGGAAGTATAAGTTTCCTGCCACTTATATTTGTGATGTTAAATGTCAATATTGCTCCAGTGATGCTGCACAACTTTCAAAAGCTTTTCCATCCGCTGAAATGGTATTTGGTAATGGACAAAAGCTGTTGTTGGCCCCCGAAAATTATCTGTTCAGGGTAAAGTCCTTTTCTTCATTTTATCCCCATATCCTTTTTAGTACTGTGATGCACAATCAATAACATAATATATTCGCTGTGCTTAGCATTTAAGTAGAGTCAGATTTTATGGTCACTGATTCTTGTTCTTCTGAAATACAGCACTCGAAGATCCATGGTGCATACTGTCTTGGGATCTTCCAGAATGGAAAAGAGTCAACCACTCTTTTGGGAGGTACCAATGTTATCAATCTCGTATGGCGGCTTATGGCAGTTCGCCTAAAAACCGCCACAGGGATATGGCGGATATGGCGGTCAATAATTAAATAAATAAAATAATATAATTCAGAAATTAGAAAATAATTAAAATATAACATTTAAAACACTTTAAACAATTAATTAAGTATAAAATACAACTCTAACCTCCATGTTTCTTGCATAATGCCCCATTCCTAAATACAGTACACATGCAATGTTGTCAAATGTTGGATATGGCGGTGCTATGGCAGCGACATGGTACTATGGCGTTTCCACCACTGAACGCCATGCCATAGCGCCACGGCGCCACCATATCCGCTATTTTATAACATTGGGAGGTACTGTCTGGTTTATCTTGTAGTCAAAATTTGAAAGTTGAAGGATGGATATCTTATCTCTTCTTATGGCAGGTATAATTGTCCGGAATACACTTGTAACGTATGACCGTGAGCATGAAAAGATTGGTTTCTGGAAAACCAATTGCTCCGAGTTATGGGAGAGACTTCACTTGTCGCCTGCCTCACCACATCTTCCTTCAGACACGGATGAGGTGGACTCAACCACGGGCATGGCTCCTAAACTTGCCCCAACTGGACCCCCTCAACCCCAGACTCCAGGTTTAATATGTTACTATTTTCGCTTTGTGTGAGCCAAATTAAAATGGTTTAATAACTTTAACATTTGGTATCCTTGAGGTGCAGGAGATGTTAAAATTGGCTTGATAAAATTCTCTATGTTGTTGACCATCAACTACACAGAGCTGAAGCCTCACATCCCAGAACTTGTTCAGTCAATTGGAAAGGATTTAGACGTTAAGCCCTCTCAGGTAGATCAATAAAAATTGCTGATATGTTAGGACTTTAATACGGAGTACAGTTACTGAGTTTGATTTTCTGTTTTCTTTTTAAAATTGAACTCTTTACTACAATATTCTTTGCATTTTAACCCAGCGACATTCACATTGTGACTTACCTTTGAGATGTGTGCAATAACAGGTTAAGTTGACGAACTACACTTCTGGGGGGAATGTGACGCTGTTAAAATGGGCTATTTATCCAGCACAATCTGATGATTATATCTCCAATAGTACCGCTATGGTATGATTTTCATCATTTTGGTTATAAGGTGCTAGCACCGTTTAGATTAACATCATTTTATCTTTTGTTAGAAAATTTTATCCAGGTTGAGTGGAAATCAGTTGCATGTCCCTGATAGTTTTGGAAGCTACAAATTGTCTGAATGGAGCATGGAGCCACCACCTAAGAGGTAAATTGAAATGTTCTTTTATTGTTTTACATTTAATGCTAGGCATGACAATTCTCTTTTTGCTAAGGAAAATTAGTCTCCAGCAATTTTCTTTTTCTATAAATTGTTAAGGACGATTTTCATGTCTTTAGTGGAGGATAGTATTTTCCTATCTATGTACTGAAATATGGTCACACTCGGTCATATTTGCGCTTTCAAGTTTTTCTTATTGCATGTATTTAAAAAATTTTAAGTTTTGATTATTTTGTGGAACAATATATTATGGTATTAATAATACTAAGTGGTATCATTCATTTTTCCGTACTTGTTTTCATCGTGTAAGACTATCAGAATCTTACAATCAAAGTTTTGTTATTAAATATGAGTATGATTGCATTTTTCTAGGACATGGTGGAAACAGCATTACTTGGCTTTGGTCATAGCATTTTCTGTAGTGGTTGTAATTGGACTACTGGCATCTGGGGGATGGTTTATCTGGAGGAGGAAGCAGAGCCAGGCTGAAATCCCGTACAAACCGGTTGATTCGGTTGTAGCAGAGCAGGAACTCCAGCCTTTGCAGAACTAGAGAAGTGAATTTTGGTTTGATACTCAGCTTGTGACTGACTTGTACCTCTGATTCGTTTTGCTCTGTAGCAATGGGATTCATTATAAGGTGAAATTGTAGCTTAGAAATTGAAGGCGGCAAAACCCTTGCGATGTGACCATGTCTGTGTATAGCAGAATTTCATCTCAGAAACCACTGCCATTACGGTGAATTCTTGTTTTTATAAATTTAGAATGTTTAGTGACAGGAACATTTTTATACAGGACCACAGCATCTATGAATAAGTAATGTCGAAAAACATTTCTGGTGGCATGTCATTTGATTTAACTGTTGAGTTATTTATCTTCTTCCGCACTTGAATGTTTCCCTTAGTAGACTTCAATTTATATGGTGACTTTTTTTTATTTGTAAATAAACAAATTTTAAAGGTAATAGCAATTGAAGCACTAAGCCAACGCACACATAAAGTAATACTTGTATTTCATAAATCAGGGCGTAACTGGTCGACATACTGATCTAAATAATACTGCATCGCAGTAGTAAATTCCTTTTTCAGAAGATTCAAATTCAAAAGCTCCTCAAAACTCGTTATATTTGTTAAGATTAATCAAGAGAATCCGGTATAAATAGAAAAAGGAGAGTTATCTACTAGAATTATAATATTTGCAATTCCACTAATTGAATATGTTACGAGTCCATTGCTCAAAAAAGCAGGAAAAAAAGTTAATACTATTAACATGGAAATTTGCAAAGATCAGTACGCATCTGTCCAAAAATTCACAGCTGTAGACTTTACAAAACCAAAAGTCTGGTAATGAATAGCACAGCAGATTGAAATAACAAGTTTTCTAACATCAATCCAGTAAATAAGACAACTTGTCATGCATAACTAACACAAAGAAGGGGTAGGTGGTATACTACAGATTATGATCTCCAACTGTAAGAATGAAAAAAAAAAGTTTTAACACAGCACCAACCAGCATCTCCGGCCCTTTATGATGGACTATCAGGCTTTTAATCGGATAACGAAAGAACCAGCATGAAGAGAAAGCATACAAGTTTAGAAACTTACAGAAATGTCAAGTGTGACAATGTTTTGCCTCAGAATAAGTAATACAGATAAACTTCCCCCAAAGAAACACGAAAGAAAGAAGATAAGAACACAGAGGGCAACATGGATTGCACATCAGATAGACCAACACAACGACTGGAGGATTATAGAGGCTCGAGAAAGGCCTGGCAAAGTGCATCACAGGGTGAGGGCTGACAATGTGCATCATGTCAAGGAAGTGTGAAACACTAAACCTTCAGGAGTTTTTTGAAATAAGAGCAAATGTTTTTGATAAGTAAAGGTAATGAATGGCACAACTTCATCATTTAAGCATGAGCATTCATGTAACAATTAACTTCGCCCTCTATATACAGCTAAAACTATTATATGTAATTAAGGTAATAGGCTCACATGCTGGGAGGTAGGATATATCTGCAGAAACTGCACATTCTATTCCCAAGTTTGAAAGTGCTCCTCTTATAACTCCACAAGGAAAGTATAGGTGCATTCCAGTAGCCTGAGCTAATTTGTTTTCTGCCATTGCTGAAGGATCTTGAATATTGCCAGATGCTTGAACTAATGGGTCAATAGAAATATGTGCTAGCCATCGAAATCGATTATCTTGCAATACAAAAGTACCCTGAGAGGAAAATTAAGTTTATGTCATCAATTTTGGCATAAGAGTTGTGAAGCTGTGTCCCAAATTCTGGTACTTACTCTATGATTTGTCTTCAAGTTATCTATCTGTTTCTTGAAGAGTTCGGACCAAAAAGTCCTTACAGATAAATTTGATGGCCTCCAGGTTATTGGTGAACCTTGGTCGATCCATTGTGTACCTAAGTGGGAAATTGAAAGGCTGAGGATGAAAAATATGTAAATCAAAACATTCTGTATTTGGATAAGAAAGTTCTCTCTCAAAAAGGACTTTGTTGTGCTGAATCCAAAAGAAAGAAAAACCATAACGCGGAAATGACTAGTCGAAAAATGCGAACTGAGATAAGATAAATAATGATCTTAACTCAGCGTGTGAAGTGGAAAAATTATCATACACTAGTATTGTTTTCTTCAACTTCAAGTAGTAGGATATATGACACATAAGAAAACTGATATGCTGCAGAAAATAGGCTAATTTGAGTCATCCCCCCTAAATCTGTTAAACTTCCAACATTTTCTATCAAGTATCAATATATAATGCATTTATTAAAGTTAAATATCTATCCTATTGCATTGTTCAGATGATGCAGAATAGTTGTATGTCTCAAAAACAATTTGCTCCACCCTATGCATCTTTTGGTTTATAACCAATTAGCCATGAAATCAGAACCCCACTTCAGTCTGTCAATTACACATCCTTCCCTTTTAGAAATCCGTGTTTGGTATTCATCTTGTATCAGACAATGACATTCAAACATAATTAGTAATTATGCATTACTATATGAGATATATTTCCGTTGGCCACTAACTAACATCAAAGTACAAGGACAATATGTCATACATGAAGTTAAGATGGTACTCAAGTCTTAGAACTAATCTGGACCATATTGTCACAACAAAACCTCATTCAACAAGCAATGTGTCCAGAATTCCCAGGTGGCTGAGAGCAAGCCACATGATACATGTTTTGATACGGGTAACAGTTGGAGAGTTTACAGGCGCGGGGAAAGGGGTTGTTTGGCCGGCAGAGAGAAATGAGGAGGCGGCTGGAGAAGATTAAGGAAGAAAGCTTAAGTAGTTTGTTAGTTCCTATTTTCATGTATTTCGTTATTCAGCTGACTTGGGAGTCTATAAATACATGTAAACCTAGAAAGATGAGAATCATCCTTAGGCGATCATTTTTGTGGACGACGCAGTTGTAGGCCTCTTTATGAGGAGTGTTCCTTCATTCGAATTCCTTCAATAAAATTATCAGTTCCCTTTTCCACAAAATTGTAGCCTTTACTCTTTAACATGTTTAGTCTCATAGAATATTCACTCTCTATTTATAGGTGACCATATGCAAAATAAAAAGAGTCAGCTGCAAAGATTGGCTACAGATATATGAGCTCTGAATTTGAAACTTAAGCCAGGGCCGATGCCATGATGTAGGAATATATTCCACATTTCCATTATATGCATGGTCATGCCCTGTATAGGTAGGATCTTTATCTAACAATTGCAGAAATACAAGTGTCAAATTTACCAAGAGTCAAAGACGTCTTTTTTAATCTGGGTTACCTGAACTACTCTGTAGAAAACTTGATTAGATCCCATACGATACCGAACTATTTCAAATTAAACAATTATCTAAGCAGATTTTACATAAATGACCACATTGAAATCATACATTAGGGTCATGTATTACTAGGGAGCTAAGGAAGGCATTATCAAGAGGACTAATGCTGCATATGAATTAAACTAGTATCACTGAAGGATGTTAGGCGCCCGTATTAAAGTTGTGATCCAATATTGCTTCAAGCAAATGGACTTATTGAAACGATCACCTCACTCTCTAACCAACAGGGAAAATCGGGTTTCTAGGGCACTTTGCCTTTAAAATTACAAAAATCTACCCATTTTATTATCTATTCTATATATGGGAAAAACGCCAACCGCATTGGCGTTTCAATAAGTAAAGACGCCAACAACATTGACGTTTTATAATTTCGTTGTATTTTAGCTGTATTTTCTCCAAATACAGCTACGTTAGAAAACGCCAACTCAATTGGCGTGTTATATGAAAAAACGCCAACTGTGTTAGCGTGTTCAATTTTAAAGACGCCAATGTAGTTGGCGTGTTCAACTAAAAGACGCCAATGAGATCGGCGTTTTTATCATAAAACACGCCACCCTGGTCGGCGTGTTTCTGTTGAACCATATACCAATCAGATCTCCCCCAACATCGCGAACCCTAAACACTTTCCCTCCCCAAAACGCGAAAACCCTTCCCAAGGCGGAAAAACCTTAAGGAAACCCTTGCTCGGGTCGACCCGGTGGTGGATTTGAGCGTGGAGATTTCGATTTTTGCTCATTCTTCCAAACATTAGTCCTTCTAATCGGTTAGTATATCAAATTTTAGACTCATGGATTTGATGGATTGTTGTGATAATATATATTTTAGTGTAATTAATATAATATTTTGACCAATTGTTATGGGCACACTAATATTTTGATGGATTATTATGATAATATATATTTTAATAGAAATATTTTGACCAATTGTTATGCTATTATATGTTGTAGTATATCTAATTTTGTTACCAATATTTAATGGATTGTTATGATAATATATATTGTAGTGTATTTAATAGAAATATTTTGTCAATTTTTTGGTTGACTCTACATAATGATGAATGTAAAAATAATACATATTTATTTGTGTTTTACATTATTGCAGATAGTATGACGTGGTGTGTGAATTTATATATTCTTCGGTTGCAACAGGCTCATCACTGTACTCCAGATCAGTCCACACCAAAAAGTGCCTATTGTCCCACTCCTGTATATAATTGGCGTGCCATTCAACCCAATTCCGACCAGATTTTCCACGGCGATCCTGTTTCGCAAAATCAGTACCGTGGAACCGGGGGAGTTGCGGGATATACGGTTGGACAATCCTAAATTGGCGCAACACTCGGTGTGGCAGGTGTGGCTCAGCCAGATTCCAGCAAAAAGCGTTGTTATCGACATCCATATAGGACGACCAGCATCACAACTTTCCGGCAACTCCCATTGGAGATAAGGCCTCCAAATAAACTACATGTGACACAAATTTATTCAAATTAATTTCAATAAAAAACAATAAACAAAAAACATTTTATAAGTATATGAAGTACCTGGTTGGCATGTATCATGGAGAACTGATCTCGGAAATTTTCAATACAATGTCCGGGTGCTTTTACATATGACGCCGGATCATTCCATCTAAAAAATTTAAATTATGAGCGAATAACACGAAGATTGATGCACATTAAGCTTAAAAAATGAATTAGTGAACAACTTACGCGCTTGCACATGGTAGATAGTCTGTATGCACGGGATCTAGCATCCTCGGTCTAATATATGGGATTCTCTCCCAAGCCCACAACTGTAACAGAGTTAAGGCTCCCCCGACATCCGTCCTCTTAGCAACGACAGCTTCACACAAATTGTAGTACAAGCAAGCAAGCGTCGCACCACTCTAGCTATAGGTAGAACACCGTTCTATATCCATGAAAAATTGCAGGTAGAAGAACGGAATTTTATTTCCGGTGGCGTTCGGGATCATCAGACCACCAAGTAATAGCAGACAATAGATACGAGCCCGCTGAGCATATATGTTGTGATCGTGCTCATCATTCAGCTCAATCCTCAATTGACGCGATAAGCTTGTCTGCTTAAAAGCCATTTCCTTCAACTCGGATGCGTCCGGTATGAATCCTAGAAAATCCATATATCTGTCCTTCCAATATCTCGCTTCCGTCGGGGGGATGTAACCCGTCACAACCTCTCTATCAACTTTCAGGCCCCATAAGACCTCCACGTCTTCTAATGTCACAGTCGCTTCACTGACTGGGAAGTGAAACGTGTGAGTCTCTGGCCTCCAACGTTCAATCAAAGCGGTGATAAGATGGTGGTCAATGTCCTTTGGTTGACCACACCTCAATATACCGCCGAACCACATCTGGTCCACTATTGCCAAAACACGGTGATGTATGGGAATATTCCAAATTATTCCTTCATATCGTCGGCAGCGTACATCTTCGGAAGGAACTCCTACCCATATGTTATTAGAGACGTGTTGTCTCTGAAAATACAATACAGAAGGATCCGCAGGACCACATGCAAGCCGACGACCAGAAGTTGAAGATGATGCCATAATTTACCTACACAAAATTCATAATCCAAATTAAACAATTACCAAACATAAATCATTTCTATAATTAGATACAATTTAATCCAATTTCACAAAATGGAACACCAAAATCAAATAATTCACAATACACAAATTCACCTACACAACATTGCACATCCAAAATCATAACACAATTCACCTACACAAAATTAAAAATTTCAATTAACAATTTGTCCAACCTAACAATTTCAATTTGCCCAATTTCAAATTGCCCAACCTAACAATATAAACAAAATTAACAATTCAAACTAAACAATATACATCAACCAAAACCCACATAAACCAAATCAATTTGCCCAATTTTTTAGCTATAACAACCCTAGGGTTTAGGTTTATAATCAAATTTATATACAAATTCACTTAAACCCAAACAATCCAACATAATAATCAACAATAACGTCATTTAAACATTCCAAAATGCATAATATTTCAACTCAATTCACAACCCATTACAAACCCTAGCTAACTATCCAACAATTACTCTAATAATGTAAAAGATAAGCATACTAACAGAAGAAAATATATGAATTTGGGGAAGAATAGCACCGATTGATGAATGGAGGGCGAATTCGCGGAGATTGGCGCTGCTTGGAGAAAATCGTGAAGTGTGTGTGCTGTGATGTTTTCGCGATTTGGGAGAGGAGGCTGGTATATCAGCCTGTTAAAACACGCCACTCAGGTTGGCGTTTTTCCTTAAACACGCTACTGTTGTTCGCGTCTTTCCTGTAAAAACACGCCACTCATGTTGGCGTTTTTCCTTCAACACACGCTACTTATGTTGGCGTCTTTCCTTAAACACGCCAACTCCAAAGGCGTTTTCTAGTAATACACGCCATCCAAGTTGGCGTGTTTCAACGTAATTGTAATTGGAGAGAATACGCCCAAAATACGACACAAATATAAAACGCCACCTATGTTGGCGTTTTTACGTGAAGACACGCCAATACGGGTGGCGTTTTTACTTAAAAACACGCCAACTTCATTGGCGTTTTTCCCATATATGGAATAGATAATAAAATGAGTACATTTTTGTAATTTTAAAGGTAAAGTGCCCTAGAAACCCGATTTTCCCCATACCAACACTTCCGGTATACGAAATAAGCTCAACGAAAACGATAATAAACTTGATTAGCTTAAGATCATTCTCATGATTTAAGTATCCAAGAGTCGAAATCGACACCCAGGTTGCACAAACCCCTCAAAATAGGATGATTTCCATCAAAATTCTGAAAATCTCACGATCCTTGAAAATTCCCTACTTTGGACATCAATTCATCACATTTCTGGAATCTAACAACCTCGAAGAATATCAACTGACCTTTCACTTAATTGGTGACCGACCTGAAAGTCAATGGCTTCGATCCTCCGCGCTGCGAGTTCGGGCTTGTTGGCGTAGAAGCCTGAGCAATACGACAGCACTATCTCCGCCAACAAACTCTCCACACAGCTTTCCGATACTTCTCTCACCATGTTCGCTACTTTTCTCTCCTTTGAGTCTGTGTGTGTTGATAGATCGAAATCAATCGAGCTTAGATTTCGATTTTCAAATGTGATCTGATTTTGGAGCAATATTTTTCCAACTCCAATAGTATTTCTTAATATTAATATATCGAAATATATCAATGATGCTAATAAATTTTACTAACAATATTGTTAGGCCATCTGCATGTAATTGGTTAGGCAATTATCGATAACTCAATTAAATACTATCAAATTAAAGGTAAATCTTAGAAGTTATAGAGAACTTTTATAGTTTATGTAATGCTTTGGAAACAATTTTGAGCACTGTAAATTGTATGTTAACACTAACGATATAATCAATCATATTACTAGTTTACAATGTAAAATATATCAATTTCCAGGAAAGAGTGACTATTTTTCAAAAGTGTATGAATAGTGATACAACATATTATCAAATTTATTGGTTTGAACATATACAATTATGATGTCTATACATACCACGTAAAAATTTACCATTAATAGTATAGTACATATTTTTTTGAAAAACAATTTAAATCAAAAGAGTTTTGTGTACTAAAAGTTTTGAGATGTTTTTAGAAGAGATCAAGTGATTAGCTTTAACGTGGAAATTGATATCAACGACAATAAATTTGGACCAAGTTATATTCACTTTTTAATTCGGTTCAAGTAAGCTATCTGACTAATTGACCGCCACATTGGTTCGATTTCAGTTTCATGGTCGAGACAAATCCTTAATTGGTCAATCGATATTTTCAATTCAATTAAACCAAGATAGTATAACTAAATAAGCACCCCATATCCATAACACGAGCATTGGACAAGATTAAGCGGAACGAGGTGTTGGGGGATGATCATACATGTATGTACAAAACAAAATAAGGATGATAACACATGCATCAAGACAATGTACTTATTCATTTTTAAAGTGTATAATAATTATAGGCAAATTAACAACTAAACTAACTTACTTAGGTGTGTTTTGGTACAGAGTTTGAGAATGCACATGAATCGTGATCGTGAATGATGGGAGAAAACGGAAATCAAGAATGAATTGGGAAGAACTTAGAATTTATAGCTTCTTTCTCCTTTGCTCGCAGCCATTCTCTTTTAATCATACTATCCTACAAAGCCCAAAAATGGGGAAAGGGTATTAAAGTAAAGAATGTGATATCTGACTCAGAAGTTAGTCGAACCTTTTTTGGGAGATAGCATATCACAAAAAATATGCATTTTCTGATGAGGCCATACAAATAAATATAGTGGCTACCAAACATATGTTAAGCCAAAGCCAAGCCATGATAAATCTACTATCTTGGCCTTATCCTATCTACCAATCAAGCACTTAGTTGAGTTGTATTCATCTACATAAGAAAGTTCTTCAGAGTAAGTTCTCTGATGCGACGCCTGCTTCTTCTTTCCTTTTGGGCTCCCTCGTTTTTCATTACTTTCCCCTCTTAATAGTTCAATCACCTATCAATAATTTGATTAAATAGTGATGTAATATAAAATGAAATGGTTGTATATATGCAATAATGTACCTGGTGCATTTGAGGCCTAAGAACTGGACTTTGCTGAATGCACAAATTGGCAGTGGAAATTACCCAATCCATTTGCTCTGCAACATACTCATTTTCCAAACTTGGGTCAACTAGCTCCTCAACTGCATTCTTATCCAGCAATGGTTTTGCCTACACATCACATTTACCATTTTGCAATTACAATCACACTTTTTTTCTTTTTTTTGTGAAACCAAAAATGATATAAGGTACCCAAAGCACAAGGCTGTTCTTGGACTCATCCAGTGCTTGACGCCCGGTTATGAGCTCTAAGAGTAGAACACCAAATGAAAATATATCGATTTTCTCATCAACGATTCCATGCATAAAATACTCGGGAGCCAAGTATCTGCCAATTATTTCAATCATAAAATACCTAGCTAGGAAATAGTATGTAAGTTTGATACTTTATAATTATGAAATACGTACACACCCAAATGTGCCTTCAAACTTGGTGGCATTGTGATGGGACCAATGTTTGGGTAACCATTTTGAGAGCCCAAAATCACAAATCTATTTCATCACAATGTAGCCAATTAGTTCATCAATGTACAACATACATACTAAAGCAACGTCGAATTATTTACCCGAGGTTCAAAATCTTCAGATAGAAGGACGTTATCGGCTTTAATATCTCTGTGAATAATTCTTCGCTCGCAACATTCATGTAGATAATGTAGGCCTTCTGCTACCCCTAGCATTATCTTATACCTCTTGCTCCACTCCACTTTTGTATCCGAATCTACAATAATAATTTGTTAGTATCATTTAAATGTGAAAGTATAGTTTTAATAGTACTATTGAATTGATGGAAAGGGTATTACTATGAAGCATTGCACCCAAACTGCCTAATGGTGATAATTGGAGAACAAGAAATGCTCCTCCATCAACTCCATATCCAATCATTCTTGCAGTGTTTGGATGATTAAGATGTGCAATGATTCCAATCTCTGATAAGAAATTGAACACATCCTCTTCTGGCACTCCCTTGTTCAGCCTCTTGATTGCTACACATTCCTCATTTGCCAAACACCCTTTGTATACTTCAGAATAGCCTCCTTTCCCAATCAAGTTCTCTAATAAACACTTTTCATTAATACAATACTCATATAGTTGAGTAGCAATATATGAGAACTCTACTGATATTAATGAAACTCTACTGATATTAATGAATCAACAAACTGATATTGTTAGCGTACCCGGGCTAAAGTTGTTGGTTGCAGTTTTGAGTTGTGGATATGTGAAAGTTTTCCAAGTATATTTGAAGGGGCTGCTATCAATGTCAAAACTATTTTGCCTAAAATTTCTGCTTATTCTTCTTGAGACAACTTTAGGCACTGGTATTCTCTTGATGGGGCTCTTCTTCCAAAGCTTCACGAATCTTCTCCACCCCCACGAGGTCTTGCTACCGCATTTCTTTGACGGGGGTTTTTCCTCGTATTTCACCACGTTCGTTTCTGCCTCTGCCTCTGCCTCTGCCTCTGTCTCCGTCTCATATTTCACGGCTTCCTTGCTCGTGTCTTTTTGCTCTGTCTCATAAGCTCTCAAGTCTACAGAAAAATGAAATAAATTAGTTCAAATGATAATATGAATAGGGAAAAAATAACATTTTAGATGGTAACGTTACCTTGAGCAGAAGTAGAGCAAGGGAATGAAAATGAAAACTTTTGGTACGTTGGTGTTCCTATAGAAGGGTTTTTTGCATGTTTCCTGCATCTCAAAAAAATTATAATAATTAAAGCCTACCAATATCGAAAATACTTTGTTTTACAACAAAACCAAATCGTAAAATTAAGAAATATTAACCAACATCTCTAAGAATAATATTAGGAAAAAAATTTACATTCAAAGGAAAAAGGGCATAATTAATTCATTAATGTTAGAGCTTACCGGCGGATAGGAACAATTTCTTGAGTGTTTTGATCGGCCATGAAAACCAATTGTTAATATACAGGGAATATTTTTGTTTTTGGAAGCATTAAGTATACAAGAAAAATTTGCTGCCAAAAACAAATGATCCGCAATCATCATCTTTTTGCTTTTTATATCGTCATAAATAAATCTTTTTGCAGGGATATAAATCAGAATCACAGAAAAAAACTGTTTTTTTTAATAATATGTTTACTAAAATAGGTTTCAAAAGTGATTTGTCTAAGTATTTAGGAAAAAATAAGAAAAATAAAAACCAAAGAACATTTTCATCTACATAAGGAGATCTCCTATTTTTTTTTCTCTTCTCCATCAATGATAGAGGAATAGGATAATAATGCAAGATTACGTTGCGAGTAATTTTCACTTATAAATTTCCATGTATGAAAAAAAAATTGATGATTTTTCAAACACCGAAACGCATAATGATATGACTAAGTATAATTGGCAACGAAAATTTTAAAGCCACTTAAACTGACCTAAATAGCAATGACTTATTTATTTGTGACCAAAATTAATTAATGACTCCACCCAACATCCATTATTCTGCTCCTGTGAAAATAGTGTCCTGGTATTTTTCCTTGAAAGAAAATTATTCTATTCGATTTCCGCAATATTTAAAGATATGATTTCTGAATAACGAGATCACCAATTCCACCATGTTTTAGGACGATTGATTTGATTTAGGAGAATGGCAAATTATGGTTGTAACTGGAAACTTATAAATTGCCTATGCTCTTTGTCTCTCTTTCAAAATACCTTGTCTACGTAATTATTTTTTATACTAATTCCTAACAGGGTAAATTTTCATGATGTAATTTTTTAGTATTTTTTTATGTTTTGACATTTTTCCATTTAATATTTAATAGTATAATGAAATACCGACCCAAACTAAAAGTAAAAGTACTGCTAGTATTACTTTTCAAATTGACCACTGACACTAACATCCATAATTATATCGTAGTCATAGCATTCAAATAATTGTTTTTAGGCTAGTCCATATGTGGTCAATATAATTTTCAAACTCGGGTGATCTTTTTTCATGTACTCCTACATAGTTTATTAAACTAATTAGTTACTTATTCTTCTATTGGTTAAATGTCGCCGTAACGACCCTTTTAGAATCTTAGATCCCAAATACCCTATAAAAACATGTTAATAAAAAGTATTTTATGCTTTAGAAAACCGTACATAACAATAGATAAAATTTTGAACAAACAAAAAAAAGTCATTTACCTCTTCCCACCCATAAGGGAACTTAACGGTAAACAAGTATAATCAAATAAAAAAAATTAAAAAAAAAGAGATATTAGATCCGATTCCGATGGAATAATCAAAATAGCTTAATTTCACATTTTCTCCCTTGCGGGCCCCACTGAACCTATCCCTACTGCATGGCCAAATTTTGACTAATCAACTCCTCTAAACCGGCGGCGGCTCAGAAAATGGCCGATTGTCATCCCCGTCGGTCTTCGGCTCCAAGAACTTGAACTAGGGCATCTTCACCGGCGTCTTGCTGCCGCTCCTCTTCGAAGTGGATCCTTCACCACTGTCCGCCACCACCCTCGGCGATCGGAACGATATCCCTCTCGTGAAAAACGCCCAGCGGTCCGCATTCGCTCCTCGACCGGGCAGCTCGAGTTGCCTATTGAACCTCCCGGCCCGGCCGCTGCCCTCTTCTCCGTTGGTCCGGTATCCTTTCCTCAAACTACCTTCTCTCATTTCTAGTCCGGCCGCAAGACTTGTGGACCGGTTCAGCTTTGCCCAGTGGCCCAGTCCATCACCTCCCGAAAACAAACAAGGAATTTCATAGAAGAAAGCTTAAACAGTAAAATGAACAAGTTATGCAGAATGTGTTTTTCACTGTTTCATTGATCATGATTGTGTTGCACACATTCTACACTTATAGCTAGACTAGGAAGGATCTAGAACACTTCACTAATCTTGGTACAAACGAATTACAGACACTTAATCATAACTGAATTGCTAAGCTTTCTTCTTTAACAAACCTCTAACAACAATGTCTCTCCAAGTACTCTTGTGGTCCTCACTTTTGTTGGGGATATCCACAGCAGTTTTCTGACATGTGCTAGTTGACAAAGGTACTGCCTTGACCATGTCTTGTGCTCTTTCCACTCTTACATGATCACCAACTTCACTCACTTCTGAAATGCACACAGCCTTGCTTCCATCTTCAACTTGATCTTTGCAAGGTCCTCTAACACATCCCCTCAATCCGAGTGAGGCTGAGGATACCACTCCGAGTCTTTCCCTAAGCTTCACAAAGGATTGCCTGCTCAGAGGCTTTGTAAAGATATCTGCAATTTGATCTGCAGTGGGCACATGCCTTAATTCAGTTTCCTTTCCCAAAACTTTGTCCCTCACAAAGTGAATGTTCAACTCTATATGTTTAGTCCTAGCATGCATCACTAGGTTTGATGCTAAACAATAGCACTCAAATTATCCACCCAAATCACTGGACTTGAACTTCTCTTGAACTTCAACTCTCCAAGAATTGAGCCAAGCCAAGCAACCCCAGAAGCCGCCATAGCCAAACTTCTATATTCAACTTCTGTGTTGGATCTTGCTACAACACCTTGCTTTTTCACACACCAAGAAATCAAATTTCTGCCAAAATATGTACAGAATCCACTTATGGATCTCCTATCATCCAAATCAGCTGCCCAATCTGAATCTGAGAATGCTGAAATCAATCCACTTGACTTGTGAATCTGAACTCCAAAATCCAGTGTTCCAGAAAGATATCTCATAATTCTCTTCACTACTCTCCAATGCGCATCCAGGGGTGATGCCATATATTGACTCACTTTGTTCACAGCAAAGTTGATGTCAGGCCTTGTGATAGTGGCATACTGCAAAGCTCCAACAATACTTCTATATAGCTTAGGATCAGCAACTGGTTCCCCAATGTTTTTGCTAAGTTCACAATTAGAAACCATTGGTGTTGGGCAGCCTTTAGCTTCTGTCATTTTTGCTTTCTTTAGAAGATCTTTGAGATAATTCGACTGACATAGATACAGTCCACCCTGATCAGTCTTTATTACTTCAACTCCAAGAAACAAGCTCACCTCCCCAAGATCTTTTAAAGAAAAATGAGAGTTTAATTGAGAGATGAGTTTCTGTATAGAAGACGTGGAGTTGCCTGTAACTAGCATATCATCAACATAAATCAATATATAGATCACTTCATCCCCTCTCTGTCTAAAAAATATAGAAGCATCAGCCTTAGATTGAGTAAAACCAAGGGAAAGCAGAACAAAGTGAACTGTATAAAACCAGGCCATTGATGCTTGTTTGAGGCCATATATTTCCTTTCTTGAGCTTACAAACTAGGTGAGGTCCACCTTGCTCAAAACCACAAGTTGCTTCATGTAAATATCCTCCTCAATATCACCATTCAAGAAGGCATTATTCACACCAAAATGAGTAATGGACCATCTAAAACTCACTGCCAAAGTAAGAATCAATCTGATTGTGGTGGGCTTGACCACTAGGCTGAAAGTTTCATTAAAGTCAAAACTAGGTTGTTGAGAAAACACTTGAGCAACCAACTGTGCCTTGTGTCTAGCAATGGCACCATAAATATGGAATTTGAGTTTGAAAACCCAAGTACAACCAATCAGATTTTTGCATGGAGGAAGAGTTGTTAAAATCCAAGTTTTGTTCTTAAGAAGGGCTAAAAACTCATCAAGCATAGCATCCTTCTAAATGGGAATAAGAAGAGCTTCTAAGGCAGATCTAGGAATCAAATGAGAAGAGATAACTAGAGAAAAAAAATTTGGTTTGTGGATACCAACTTTTGATATGGTAGTCATGTGGTGAGTATGCTGATTTTGAGTAGAAGGTGTAGTATGAGAAGAATTTGAAGAGGATGGGGCTTGAGAAGAATCAGAAGGGATGTTGGAATGAGAATTTTCAAAATTGTTCTGAGCATCAGAATGTTCAGAATTGTTCTGAGCATCAGAGGTAGGGGAGGAAGGAATTGAGTGTGGCTGATGGGGAGATGCTGAGGGATTAAAAGAAGGCGGAAAGGGTGGTGGTGGAGGGTGATATGAGAGATGTTGATCTGTAAGGGGAATAAAAGATGTAGGGGAAGCAAACTGAGCAGATTATTGTTGACCAAAAACAGGAGATTGGGACTGAAATGGAAAAGTAGATTCATCAAAGATTATATCTCTTGTGACAATCACTTTTCCATCAGGAAGCAATGCCTTGAATCCTTTATGAGAAGAACTATATCCCAAAAAAGTAGCCCTCACTAATCGGTAATCATGCTTGTTTTTATTATATGGCCTAGTGAAAGGATAGAACAAGCAGCCAAAGACTCTAAGGGTAGAATAATCAGGCTTATGTGAGTGTAATTTTTCAAAAGGAGACATATTTTTTATGATCTTTGAGGGCATGCGATTGATCAGATGCACAGCAGTGAGAAAGGTATCATCCCAGAAGTGTTGAGGGAGTGAAGCCTGAGCCAAGAGAGCTAGGCCAGTTTCTAAAATATGTCTATCTTTTCTCTCAGCCAACCCATTTTGTTGTGGTGTGTAGGGGCATGAAATTCTGTGTAAAATCCCACAATCTTTCAGAAAAGTAGTTAAGCCTTGAAGTTCACCTCCCCAATCAGATTGAAAGTTTTTTATTTTTGAATTGAAGAGGTTTTCACTCATGGTCTTAAACTGCTTAAAAACAACATGAACATCACTCTTCTGAGACTCTTGTGTCTCAGAAGATATATCCAAGTAAATCTTGAAAAATGATCAATGAAGGAGACATAATAAGAGAAACCATTTCTGGAAACAATAGGTGATGGTCCCCATAAATCACTGTGAATTATTTCAAGAGGAGAAGTAGAGACTGAGGTAAAAAGAGAGTAAGGCAGTCTGTGTGATTTGGAGACAGAACATGGATGACAAAGTGATTGATCATTCATTGAAACAAAAGGAATGTTACAACTATTCAAAGTATTTTTAACAACATCTAGAGTAGGATGGCCTAGTCTATTATTCCACAAGGCTATATCTAGACCAGAAAAGGAACTGGAACTACTACTAGAAGTTGAATTTGGCAGAGTAACAGAGTGAATAGCAAGAACTTCTTGGCTGGAAGTGAAGATTTTGGAGCTATTGCTTCTCTTGATTTGGGAATGATCAACTAGGAAATGATAGAGACCATTCTCAAGTGTTCCCTTGAGGACGATTTCCTTAGAGCACAGATCCTTAACAAGACAAAAAGATGGATGAAATTCAAAGAAAACTGAGTTATCTTTAGCAAACTGTGAGACACTAAGGAGGTTCTTGGTAATATTGGGAACATGTAGGAGATTCTTAAGATGAAGCTTTCTAGAAAAATGAGAGGAATGAGGATTTAGAACAAATTCACCAATATTAGCTATAGCAACAAATTCTCCATTTCCAAGAACCAAAGATTTACCTCTTGTGTATTCCGAGCTTATGTCGAGGTTGCTAAGATCATTTAAGACATGATGGGTTGCTCCAGAATCTGGATACCAGCTGGTTGAGACAAATGAATCGTAAGCAAACTCAGATTGATTCCCAACAGAGAAATTGGCTGTGGGAGTCCTAAGCACTGATTGAACTAGGTGAACAAATGGATTGAAGTAGTTTTGATGTTGCTGGGGCTGAGTCCCTCTGAACTGGACTTGAGGATGAGTGTAGTTTTGTTAAAATCTGTGCCAACACATAGCTGCTGCGTGACCTGGCTTCTCACAAAGTTGGCAAACAATTTTGTTGTCTCATCTTCCTCCTCTTTGATTTCTGGATCCACCTCTACCTCCACCTGAGTGAAATTTGCTGTTGTAGGACTGATTGTCTTCCTTGATTCCAGACTGTTGTTGCACTAAGTGGAGAGAAGGTTGAGATCCCTTCGTGCTGGAGGAGCTAGCCCGAGTGGTCTCCATTCTTGACTCAAAGCTAAGAAGAAAGGAACTGACATCTCCAATTGCCCAAGGTTCTGATCTAGATGTAACTGCACACATTGCCGGATCATACTCTTGACCAAACCTCCAAGAATATGCAGAATTTGTTCACCATCAGAGACCCTGCATCCAACTGAGCTAAGAAGATAAAAAAAGGTTCTCATTTTACCTATGTACTCACTCATTGTGAGTCCTTCTTTTCTAAGGCTTTGCATTTGCTGTCTGTATTGCATGACTTTGGCTGTTGAGCGGCTGGCGAAATTGGTCTCAAGTGCTCCCTAGATATCCTTTGCTGACCTGAGTCCAACAACAAGATAAAGAGCAGCCTCTGACAAAGATGAGATCAACCATCCAACCACCCTTCTGTCTTGCCTCTGCCATGCCACAAAGGCAACATCCACTTGTTGTTGACATTAAGAAATTTCCATCAGTTAGCTTGACTGAGATAGGTGGTAGCGGAGAGAAAAGATGCAAAATGGCTAAAGAAATAGATGTGGCATTGGAATCGTTTAATTCTGCCATTTTGGGAAAGATGCAAATAAAGCAAAGGGGGTAAGAGAGACAGGATCACTAAGATCCTACTGGATCTGCCACCATTTGAGGCGGCGGGCTTGCTTCTCCATTGAGAAATGACTCCAGCCCATAACCACACACTGCAACATCCACTTGTTGTTGACATTAAGAAATTTCCATCAGTTAGCTTGACTGAGATAGGTGGTAGCGGAGAGAAAATAGGCAAAATGGCTAAAGGAATAGATGTGGCATTGGAATCGTTTGATTCTGCCATTTTGGGAAAGATACAAATAAAGCAAATGGGGTAGGAGAGACATGATCACTAAGATCCTACTCTGATACCATGAAAAGAAACAAGGAATTCCATAAAAGAAAGCTTAAACTGTAAAATGAACAAGTTATGCAGAATGTGTTTTTCACTGTTTCATTGATCATGATTGTGTTGCACACATTCTACACTTATAGCTAGACTAGGAAGGATCTAGAACACTTCACTAATCTTTGTACAAACGAATTACTGGCACTTAATCATAACTGAATTGCTAAGCTTTCTTCTTTAACAAACCTCTAACAACAATGTCTCTCCAAGTACTCTTGTGGTCCTTACTTTTGTTGGGGATATCCACGACAGTTTTCTGACATGTGCTAGCTGACAGAGGTACTGCCTTGACCATGTCTTGTGCTCTTTCCACTCTTACGTGATCACCAACTTCACTCACTTCTGCAATGCACACAGCCTTGCTTCCATCTTCAACTTGATCTTTGCAAGGTCCTCTAACACCTCCTTCCTCACTCCCTCGGGTAACCTCAGAGTAAACTGGTCGAGATTCTCACCCGGTTGGACCAGCGAGTGCCCGGTCGAATGCGACCGGAACTCACCCAAACCGACCATTTTTGGCCTCCGGTTTGAAAGCTCGAAACTCGGGTTTGGCTCTTCTTCATCCGCTTGGATTACAATCTGCTGGTCGTTGTCTCTCGATTGACTTATTACGGCTGCATCGTCGGGCGGTTGGACCGGTTCGGAGCCGGTCTGGGGGACGAGATCGGCGCCGCAGACGGGGCAGGTGGTGTGGGAAGCGAGCCAGACGTTGATGCAGTCGGGGTGGAAGACGTGGTCGCTTTTGCAGAGCAAATGCATCGTTTCGTGGTCCTCGAACTCGTTGAGGCAGACTAGCGCACTCGAGCGCGCCCTTGCCGACCTTGTGGTCCTTCACCTCCGAGTAGGAGAAAGTCAGGAACGTCTCGATCACCGAGGCCTCCAGCCCACGGGCGGCAGGGCGGCGTGCCCTGAGGAGGGAGAGGGTGCCGCGGCGGCTGACACTGGGCCCACCGGAGGAGGAGTCGAAGAAGTGGCAGATGTAAATGGCGAAGAAGCCCATGAAGAAGAGCGCGGCGACGAGGATGGAGATGATGACGGCCATGGAGGGGGTGAAGCGGGTGTACATGGTGGGATTTTTATCCGGGGTGGGGCCCGATTGGGCTGCCGCCTGCGAGAGGAAGATGAAGAAGAATAGCTGCTCCTTCGTTTTGGTTATGGGTGTTGAAATGTTTTTGCAGCTAGGTTTGTGTGCATATATATACTGCTGGTGAATATATATTAATATTCTATGGAGAGAGAGAGGCAGTAGTGGTGACGAAACATTACATACGACTACAAGGAAGTGAAATTTTCGTTGAGTAGAGTTGAATGGAATATGTGCTTTTAATACTACTATTCCCTCTGTCCTAGGGACAAGATAGTGGACCATTTTTTTATGAAATTTAAGAAATTGATGTGTTAAAAGTTAAAGTTGAGATAGTAAAAAAAAGGAATACGATTCAACTATCTTAGGATGGATGGAGTATTGTTTCGGAGGGAGTATAAAAACAATACTCCCACCTCCAACTTTAGTAGTCTCAGTCACTTTTTAGCACTCGTTTTATAAAAATGATAAATAAATAGTTAAAGTGGAGAAATAGTAAAGTACGAGAGAGAATAACGTAGATAAGACTCTTCTCTACATTATTCTCTCTCTTACTTTATCATTTCTCTACTTTAACTATTTATTATCATTTTTACAAAATGAGTGTTTAAAAGTGACTGGGACTGCTAAAGCGGGACGAATGAAGTAATATATAGAGTAACAAAATTGAGATGGCTTTAATTAGAACTGAAATCATGGATTATGTTAATCTTATTTCCTTGTATTCTGATAAAAAAATAATCAATTTAATCATGTACTTTTACATTTTCCCGCCGTTTTCCTTATCACACTAGACTATTTGCGGTGGAGTACTATAATTACTCCATCCGTCCCATTTTAAGTGGAGCATTTCTGTTCCGACACGAGATCTTATGTAATGTTGTTTTGTGAATTAAGTGGAGAGAATAAAGTACGAGAGGTGAAGAAAGTAGTTTGAGTAATGTCATCATTTTTAGAAATGTGCCATTTAAAGTAAAACATAAAAAAATGGTTCACTTAGAATGGGGCGGAGAGAGTATTAATTAATGATCTCGTAAGATTAAACATTTGAATGACTAATTGATAATAGTATTTTAAACTACATAAGATACAAATAGTGAATATCTGAATCGAATCAATTGTAAAGTGATGGATGGTAACTTATAAATGGAATCGATGAAATTATATAAATGGAATGGATGAAATTATAGTAATTTTGAAATTTAGAAGGTTGGGTTGTGTATATTTAGCAAGTGGACGGCGACTGGTGACTTAATTATGTGGGCTCTCTTATCCCAAATTTCTCTTGAAAAGAAACTTCTCAGCTAAACATTTGATTTGTCTCATTTTCTTGTTCAAATTATGTCCCATCTCAAATTTAATTGTAACTTTTATTTTATTTTATTTTATTTGGCCCAAGGTTGGCACAGTAGTGAGGAAGCATTAGGCCAATTTTGACGATTCTGACTAATATCGTTATTTAGACTATGCATAAGAAGTACTATGAGATAATGATGGTCCCGTCTAAATATTTAAGATTTAACATAATTTAGAAGAACTTGCTCCATCTCACAAAATTACTACTCTATTCTTCATTAAATCAAATGAATTTACATATTCATATAACACAAACAATAAATAGTACTCCCTCTATCTCACTCAAGACATCCACATTCTTGAGTGACACGAAATTTTAAAAGGAATTGTTAGATTGAATAAAAAAAGAAAAAAAGTAATTAAATATTTTAATTGGGAGAAAAAGGGAAATAATTTATTTTTAAATATAGAAAATTGACATTTTAAATGAGATAAACTAAAAATGCAAAGTGGACTTCTTGAATGGGACGAATGGATTATTAATATTTGTTTTCGGTTACAATTTAGAATACGGTGTTGTATAAACCATCAAAATATTAAACTGATTAAATGTATTAGGCACATTCCACAAGTAATTCTGCATGATTTGTGCTTTTAATTATATATATCCCATTTTTTACAAAAAAAAAATCGTAATCCGCAACTTAATGCATTTAATGTTGGGGAATATTTTCATTAAATTGAATTAGGAAATCCTATTAGAATGACTTGGATAACTTAGAATCGTGTAGAACACTTTCAGATCAAGTATTTTGAGTGTATCAAAATCAATGATCGGATAAGACTAAGTTCTTTGATTGTGTTACTGATTTCTGTCATCTATTTTAACCATAACAAAACAGTTAATTAACTGTTTTAAACTGCCAAAGCAGTTGCCACCAAAATCCGAATTCTGATCCAAAACAGTTAATAACTGTTTTAAACTGCCAAAGCAGTTGTCACCAAAATCAGAATAAAATAGGAAAAGGTTCAACCGAATCAACTGAATTAATTCACCAGAATTAAAGTGTTAATACACTAAAATTCCAACATTCCTCCCCTATTTTAGTGTTATAAGAATGATCAAATAAACAAAACAGAAAATAAAATTATGCATAAATGAAAATATCACAAGGATTGAATTTCCATTTTAGTATATTAATGTACAAATATTCGAGTGGTCTAAGACTTGAACTCTTACAATTTCTTTGAATATCAGTCTTAAGATACACATAACTTTCCAACTAATCAATCTAAACCTGACACCTTAATAACAAGTCTAGTGTCCATATCCTTCAATAAACATTTATAAGGCTAAGTCCAGAGCTTTATTGGAACAACTTGGATTCCATGTTTATATAGGTAGTTTTTCATCTTGTCATGCCAAAGCAATTTGTCAAAAAACTATTAAGAAGCAAAGCTTCAACCTCTTTTGAACTGACAGAATAATACACATACCTCGGATGGTTTGAACATGTGTCAATCTCACATGTTTAGGCTTTCCACATTGAATTCCACATCTAACATCAAGTTAGAAGGGAATTGGGTATCCCAAACAGATAAGATTAGATGGACTTAAGCTCCACCCTTTTAGCAGATTTGATAACTAAATCTTTTGCCAAGCCTTTGGTTAGATGGTCTGCTAGATTTTGTTGTGTCCCAACAAATTCAACTGAAATGACCCCATGAGTGATCAGCTCCCTAACCATGCTATGTCTGACACCTAAATGTCTAGACTTCCCATTGTAAACTTGGCTATACACTTTAGCCAAAGTTGCAGCACTGTCACATCTCATTGAGATAGGTGATATAGGCTTAGGCCATAAAGGAATTTCATATATCAAATTCCTAAGCCATTCTGCCTCCTTTCCAGCTGCAACAAGTGCCACAAATTCTGATTCCATTGTAGAATTTGTGATACAAGTCTGTTTCTTTGAAGCCCATGAGATGGCTCCACCTCCCAGCAAGTAAATCCAACCACTAGTAGAGGAATGATCCTCTAGATTGGTTATCCAACTTGCATCCGAATATCCTTCCAAAATTGAAGGAAAATCAGAATAACACAAACCATAGTTCATGGTTCCCTTGAGGTACTTGAATAGCCTCCTCACTACCTGCCAGTGATGTATGCTTGGATTATGAGTAAACCTGCTCAACCTTCCAACAACAAATGCTATATCAGGCCTAGTGCTGATCATAGCATACATCAGGCATCCAATTGCTTTAGAGTATTCCAATTGGGAAACTGCCTTGCCTTTATTAGGCAAGAGTTTTACATTAGGATCTATGGGAGTACTTACAGAAGTACAATTTCCATAATTGAACTTCTTCAATACTTTCTCAATGTAATGAGATTGTGTAATAGAAATCCTGTTAGGTGCTTCTCTTTTGATCCTAATCCCCAATATGACTTCGGCCTCACCTAAGTCTTTCATAGAAAACTTAGATGATAAGAACTCCTTTGTTTCATCTATTTGGTCTTGACTAGTACCAAATATAAGCATATCATCCACATAAAGACAAATAATGACTCCTTTACCAGATTTATCAAACTTTGAATAAACACACTTATCAGCCTGATTGAGAAGAAAACCATTTGATAAAATAATATCATCAAAATTTTGATGCCATTGCTTGGGTGCTTGTTTCAAACCATATAATGACTTGATCAACTTGCACACCTTGTGTTCAATTCCTGGTAAGGTGTATCCCTCAGGCTGCTTCATATAAATTTCCTCATCCAAATCACCATTCAAGAAGGCTGTCTTGACATCTATTTGGTGAATGATGAGTTTATGAATAGAAGCCATAGCCACTAGTAATCTGATAGTGGATATTCTAGCCATAGGTGCATAGGTATCAAAATAGTCTATGCCCTCTTTTTGTCTAAATCCTTGAATGACAAGCCTAGCTTTGAACTTGTCTATGGATCCATCAACTTTCTTCTTTCTTTTAAATATCCATCTACAACCCCAATGTTTTGCAACTAGGGGGTAAATCAGTTAACTCCCAAGTGTTATTTTGGAGTATAGAATCCATTTAATCATCTATAGCTTCTTTCCAAAAAGAGACATCCCTCGATGACATGACTTCTTTGAAAGATGATGTGAATCCGGGTATTCACAATCATAAAATACAATGATGTCGAGGGCCGTGGGTTGATTGGGGTCCGAAAAGAGGGTGGAGACATGTCAAGGTGCTCAAGGCCTCGTGGGGGGAGGGAATGGAAGCGACGCCCGTCCAAACATTTCTTATGGAGTCATTTGCCCCTCACTGCGCGACTTTCGTATAATGGTCATAACTCTCTCATCCGGACTCCGATTGGGGCGTTTAAGATACTCACGCGAAGCCCTTTCGAAGACGAAGATAGTGCTTTTGGAGGATTCCAGAGAAATCGCCCGACCGGGCGTTCTGTCAGTTTTTGGTCGCGAATTCCAGAAAGTTCGCTCGACCGGGCGTTTTGCATGAGCCAAAATGCCCGACCGGGCGTGTTGCGCGACTTGCGTTTTTGGACTCTTTTTGTCTCTTTTATGTAGCACTTTTAGTCCCTTGTATAAATACCAATGTCTAGGGTTTTGTGGGGGCACTTTTGAACATTATTGAAGAACAAAGACTCCATTGGAGCACCCATCTTCATCATTGAAGATTTATCCAAAATCCCTTGTGGTTGCATTTAATCTATTGCCGGGCTTAGATTATTTGTTAAGGTATGCTTGCTAGTTCTTGTGTTGCTAGTTGGTGGAGCCATTAGGTTTTTGTTTGTGAAAGTAGCCATTGGGTTTTTCTTTCTTGAGCTTGAATCTAAATCATAACACTTATCATCTTCTTCTTCTTTTCCATCTTTTTATTGTCATATTTCTTGTTTGGGTTATTGGATATTATTGCAAGAACAAATCCGGGTAACATATGTTTATTGAATCCTTAAGATTCACATTATTTGGTATCAAGAGCCATTGGTTCTTGTTCTTGTAATTGTTAGAAATTTATCAAAAAAAAAGAAAGAAAGAAAAAAAAAAGTGATACTTCAAAATATATCCACGGGCTTTAGCTATAAATCGGTATACATATTGTTGGGTATGCCAAATTGATTATTCCAAAGTTGTAGACCAAAATTGAATCAATTGTTGGGTCTATTGTTGTTGGGTGAAATTGTGCACACAAATTGTTTGTTGATTTGTCCCATTGGCCTAGCACCCTACTTTCACTTATCTTGTGGCTTCTTGGACTAGTTTTCACTTGCCTAGTTGTATATCTTGTTTGTGCTATTTGTGCAACCCTTGAGATTACATCGTCGAGAGCAAGTGAGAGAGAGTATCTAGCCACTAAATCTCTAAGCCTTCCGAGAGATTTTGGGTGTGAGTTTGGGGAATTGGGGACATGCTTTGTGGGTTGGGAAGTGAGCTCTTCACTAAAATCTCCATTCTTGGGTGTGTGGGTTGTTTGTGTTACTAACAAAAGGGACTTGTCCCTAGTCTTGTGCAATTTGTTTTGTAGGTACTTGAAATGGTGAACTCTAGGCATGACTCGCCTATAAATCAAGTTGCCTCACCATCCGATGTTACTATCGAAGAGATGTTCTCCTCAATCATGAAGGAGATGCACGAGGTGCGGGACAATGTGAATGCTATGCAAGGAGGATTTACGACTTTTCATGAGGATATAGCCCTCCTCAGAGATCGAGTTAGGCATAACCATTCCATAGCACCTAGTGACCGAGAGAGACATGATTGGAGTGGCTACAACTCAAGGTACCATGATGATGGACTTGATAGAGGGAGTAGAAGGGAACGAATTCTAAAGTTCCATGGAGAGTCACACTCTAGGGGGATGAGGGATCATGGTCATCATAAGGTGCATGAGTGGCTAATGGGGGAAGAAACCTCAAGTAAAGCAAGGAAGAGCTCAAACTCTCAACATTATGGTTGTGGCACAAGCGGAAGAAGTGTCCCACCAAAGAAGGTGGACTTATCTCATCCTAGCTATCACACGAAGGTTTCGTCGTGGTTGTCATCCAATTTCCCTCCTTCAAAGAGCTTGATTCAAAGTGAGCGTGACAATGTTAATCGCATTGTTAAAGAGTGTGTCAAATATAGGGTGGATTTTATTGCCAACGAAAATGAAGAGCAATGTGACGATGAAAAAGAGTCTACGGCCATATATGAAGAAGACGCACACCCAACTTTCAATGATGGTGTGCCAAGCATAGTGGAAGCCGAAGACGAATGTGAACCGTTGAATGCCCTTCAAATCTTGAACACCGAACCAAAGCTACATGAGGTTGCTAATGGAAACAAGCACTTGAGAGAGGATCGAGAGAAAGAGAAAAAGCTAGAGAGTGAGGGCATGCTTCAAAAGCCAATAGAGTGTGAGAAAAGGCAAAAATGTGAGCCGCAAAAGCCAAGAGAGAGTGGTGGGGGTGAGTGTGAATCAAAGCTATCAAGAGAGAAAAACTACAAGCATGTGAGAAAAAAAAGTGGCTTGTTAGATTATAAGGTCAACCTTGGGTGGGCACTAGATAATCCTTTGCTTTTTGCCCTTGGTGAGAAATATAAACTTTTACCCACTAACACTTCTTATATTTCTTTTTGTGTTGATGAGCCTTTTATAGTGAGTAAAATTGAAGACATGGAAGTGAGACATCATGATGCAAATGGCTTGGAAACTACCTCACCGAAAAATGATCAAGAGGAACAAGAGCAAGTCGAAGAACTCATTGCCCAAGGTTCAAGTACACTATCCTTGCTTCCTTGTGATGTTTCTTTGAAGTGCTTAGATAAGATTGATGTGTTGGACAATAACTTGCTTTGCAAAATTGATTTGAACCATGTTGAGCCTATCTTGTACTTAAAGCATGAGTTTGTAAATTCAAGAGTGACACATGTGAATAAGATTGATTTTGAAAAGCTGGCTTGTGATGATAGCTTTGTCATTGGTGATTTGTGGCATCAAGAGCTTGAATATTTGAATACCAAGTCCATATTTTCATCTTATGTTGACCCCTTCTTGAGAAATCCAAGCATTGATAAGTATGTTATTTCGATTTTGGATTCTAACTTGAAAGATGAAATGACTTCCTTGCATACTAAGATGTCTAAGCCTTCACTTATTCGCAATTTTAAGTTTCATAAACATGTGGATGAGAATGTTGATGACTTTAGAACTTGGTATTTGCTATGTTTTCATTGCAAAATGGTTAGACCCTTCAATGGGATTGGGATGTTCTATGGTTGTTTTGTGAAGGACTTTTCCACTCACATGTCTTTTGTGGGTTATGTTGTGATTAAAGTCATAGTAATGCATTGTTCCCATGTGTGTGCCCATGTCTTGAAATTGTTAGAGCAATTGCGAGGGACTTATTTTTATAAGTTTCTTATGTTAATTGATATTATGTTTTACAAGATTCATGTGGTGTTATACAAGGTTCACATGTCTTGTGTTGAGCATACCCTACATGCTATGCACAATGATTTTTGGTCACATTCTTCTCATAATAATGATCACTTCTTCAAAGTATTGGAGCAATTAAGTAAGCATCATGTTGACAAACTTGATTCTATATTTGGCATAATTCCTTGTAAGCTTCAAGAAAATAATCTTAAGATTGAGATCTCCTTTGTTCTCATTGCTAAATTCGTTTTTGAATGTGATAGTGGAAGTTGGTTCGTTGATTGTGATTGTGAGAACCATCTCCTTGTTTGTGAAATATCTTTTGGGTTCCAAAGTGAAATCAACCTCTTGTATTGTACTATGATATTTGATTTGGACTCGCTCGATTTTGTAGGTGTACTTGATCGGGATTTGAGGACAAATCCTTCAAAAGAAGGAGAGGATGATGTGAACCCGAGTGTCCCAAAGAAAAATCGAAGAACCGGATTTGAGGACAAATCCTTTCACAAAGAAGGAGAGGATGATGTGAATCCGGGTATTCACAATCATAAAATACAACGATGTCGAGGGCCGTGGGTTGATTGGGGTCCGAAAAGAGGGTGGAGACATGTCAAGGTGCTCAAGGCCTCGTGGGGGGAGGGAATGGAAGCGACGCCCGTCCAAACATTTCTTATGGAGTCATTTGCCCCTCACTGCGCGACTTTCATATAATGGTCATAACTCTCTCATCCGGACTCCGATTGGGGCGTTTAAGATACTCACGCGAAGCCCTTTCGAAGACGAAGATAGTACTTTTAGAGGATTCCAGAGAAATCGGCCGACCGGGCGATTTTCAAGGGGAAAACGCCCGACCGGGCATTCTGTCAGTTTTTGGTCGCGAATTCCAGAAAGTTCGCTCGACCGGGCGTTTTGCATGAGCCAAAACGCCCGACCGGGCGTGTTGCGCGACTTGCGTTTTTGGACTCTTTTTGTCTCTTTTATTTAGCACTTTTAGTCCCTTGTATAAATACCAATGTCTAGGGTTTTGTGGGGGCACTTTTGAACATTATTGAAGAACAAAGACTCCATTGGAGCACCCATCTTCATCATTGAAGATTTATCCAAAATCCCTTGTGGTTGCATTTAATCTATTGCCGGGCTTAGATTATTTGTTAAGGTATGCTTGCTAGTTCTTGTGTTGCTAGTTGGTGGAGCCATTAGGTTTTTGTTTGTGAAAGTAGCCATTGGGTTTTTCTTTCTTGAGCTTGAATCTAAATCATAACACTTATCATCTTCTTCTTCTTTTCCATCTTTTTATTGTCATATTTCTTGTTTTGGTTATTGGATATTATTGCAAGAACAAATCCGGGCAACATATGTTTATTGAATCCTTAAGATTCACATTAGTCTTGGGATCCTCTTCAATAATAAAACAATAGGGGTATTGGAATTGCAACTCATCCCTTGATCCTTCAATGAGATGGATTTGAAATCCCTCATCCAGGTTACTATGAGTCCTAGGCCTAACACTCCTTCTAACCCAATGTTGGGTTGAGGGTTCCTCTGATTGTTGTTCAGAGCTTACCAATCGGTTTTCAGAATTTGAAACCAAATCCTTAGGCCTTGAGATAGATGTGAATCTATTCTCATCAAAGATTGCATCCCTTGACTCTATTACAGAGTTCACAGAAACAGATTTATTAGGTTCTAGAACATAAAACCTATAAGCCTTGAAATGACTTGCATATCCAATGAATATGCAGTCAATTCATTTTTCACCCAATGTCCTTCTTTTAGGATCATTAAGTCTTACCACTGCTCTGCAGCCCCATACCTTAAGATAGTTCAAGTTTGGAGGTTTTCCAAACCACAACTCATAGGGTGTTATTTTACTTTTCTTTTTTGGGACTCTATTCAAAAGATAACAAGCAGTAACATAGCTTCCCCCCAAAATCCCTCATTTAGTCCTGAATATGAGAGCATAGAGTTAACCATTTCTTTCAAAACTCAATTCTTTCTCTCTGATATTCCATTCTGTTGTGGTGTGTAAGGGGCAGTAGTCTGGTGAATTATTCCTACTGATTCAAAGTAATGAGGGTCATAATACTCACCTCCCCTATCTGACCTAAAGACCTTTATACATTCACCCTTTTGTACCTCAACTTCTGTTTTGTACACTTTGAATTTCTCTAAGGCTTCATCCTTAGAATTCAGCAAATATACATAACAAAATCTAGTTGAGTCATCAATAAAAGTAATGACATACTTTCTATTTCCAATTGATGGGGTTGAATGAAAGTCACAGAGGTCACTGTGAATCAACTCCAGCAGTTTTGATTCTCTCACAACATCACTAAATGGTTGCCTTGTTATCTTTGTTAACATACATGTTTTACATTTATCTTTGCTAACATTAAAGGCAGGGATTAGGCTACTTTTAGACATTTCAATAAGTCTTTTATAATGAACATGTCCAAACCTCTCATGCCACAGATTTGAAGTTGATTGTTCATTAGTGGTGATCACATAAACAAATTTATCCTCAAATGGTGATTCAATGTTTAATCTTAACATTCCATTACATAAATAACCAAAACCAACAAACACACCATGGTTAGATAAAACATATTTATTTGCTTCAATTACTTGTTTGTAGCCTAGGTTATTTATTACAGTACCACTCATTAGATTCTTTCTAATAGTGGGAACATACAATACATCTAATAGCAACAATTGTTTTCCAGAAGTAAACACAAGTCTAACATTTCCTATTCCTTCTACTGATTCACTAGAGCTATTCCCCATCCTGATCACTGATCCATCAGAGATCATCTGCAAAGATGTAAACCATCTTTTATCCTTGCATACATGGTTTGTAGCCCCAGAATCCACCCACCAAGTGAGTTCATCATTCTGTACATAGAATGAACTTGGTGTTTCAGAAACATAATTCTGAATAGAAATGTTAGAATTAAGTATATTCATACCTTGAGGTACATTGGGATCCTTAGATCCACCAGTTCCAGGATTGGAGCCACTGGTACTTGTCCCAGTCTTGAACCCTTTCTTTCCAGACCTACAATCTTTCTTGAAGTGGCCTGGTTTCCCACACTTCCAGCAGACATACTTTTGTTTCTTGTTGGCAAAGGATTCTTCTTGGTTCATTTTCATTTTCCCTTTAAACTTCTTTCCATTTTCTATCATGTTGACAGAAGATGAAATAGCAACACCCTTTTCCTTGTTCTTTTCCATTTCTTGAGTTCTTAAAGACTCTTCTATCCGGAGATGAGAACCAAGTTGCACCAAGGAAAGTTCTTCCTTTTGATGCTTCAGAGTGTGTTTGAAGTCTTTCCAAGAGGGGGGTAATTTATCAATGACACTAGAAACTGAAATGGATTCATCCATATGCATCTGGTGTTGTTGAAATTGTCCAAGAATCCTTAGCAATTCATTGTATTGTTCCATCACTGGCCTAGAATCTAACATCTTATAATTATTGAAATTACTAACAAGAAATTTTTTGCTAGAGGCATCCTCTGCCATATATTTAGACTCTAGAGAATCTCAAAGTTCTTTGGATGATTCAACATTTTGATAAATATCGAAAAGAGAATCTGTCATACCATTAAGAATGTGCCCTCTGCACACATAGTCATCATTTTCCCATTTTTTCCTTCTTCTTGTCTATTCTAGGGATTCATCCTCTGCAGATTCAGGCATGGTGGTGGTGAGAACATGAACAACCTTCAGGGTGGTAAGCAAGAAGTGCATCTTCTTTCTCCATCTTCGAAAATCCACTCCTTCAAACTTCTCCAATTTTGTGAATTTTGCAGTCATATCTCTAACAGAATCATGTCCAGTCATCTTCTAATACTTGATCTTTGTTGGGGAATATTTTCGTTAAATAGAATTAGGAAATCCTATTAGAATGGCTTGGATAACTTAGAATCGTGTAGAACACTTTCAGATCAAGTATTTTGAGTGTATCAAAATCAATGATCGGATAAGACTAAGTTCTTTGATTGTGTTACTCATTTCTGTCATCTATTTTAACCATAACAAAACAGTTAATTAACTGTTTTAAACTGCCAAAGCAGTTGCCACCAAAATCCGAATTCTGATCCAAAACAGTTAATAACTGTTTTAAACTGCCAAAGCAGTTGTCACCAAAATCAGAATAAAATAGGAAAAGGTTCAACCGAATCAACCGAATTAATTCACCAGAATTAAAGTGTTAATACACTAAAATTCCAACATTTAACTAATCCGGCAAGTGGGGAAAAAATACTAAATCATTCATACTTTTAGTTAGTATACAGTGGGTGGCAGTGGCAGGCTTATGCCTTGTATTATTAGCTTTTTCAGGTATATACCTTATTTATGTACATGTGTATAAAGTATTATGGATCACAACACATCAGCAATGGCTACCTTATATTTATGTACATGTGTATAAAGTATTATGGATCACAACAACTATAAGAGCATCAGCAATGGCGCCCGTCGCGGCGGAATTTCGACCGGTGTGCCGGAATTCCGCGGCGGACGTCCGCCATTGTGCATGGTATGCACGGATACGGAATTCCGCCGAGGGCACCGCAGTTCCGCGGCGTTTACGCGGAATTCCGTCGCGACACCGCGCGGACGTCCGCCATTGCGTTGACTCCCACGGACGTCTGCGCGGAATTCCCATTTATTGCATTAAATATATTTTTTAAATTTTCTATAAATACGTCCCGTTGAACTTCATTTCATTCGCACCACTTGTATTAACGAGTATCTCTCTCTAAAAATACATTTCTTTTGAAGAACAATGGAGCACCACGATAGCGATTCCCCCGCCCCTAACGAGTCACCGGTGCCTTATTTTCCCGTCGGCAAGACTGCCGGAATGCCGGGGACTGCCGGAATGTCGGGGATGATGCCCCTATCTCAAATGCCATCGGGAATGATGCCCGGGTACTACAACATGTACCAGCATTGGTATGGGATGATGCCCCAGATGTCCGGGGCGAGTGCCGGAATGCTGGGGATGATGCCTGGAATATCGGGAATGATGCCCAAATGCCGGGGATGATGATGCCCGGGATGATGCAGGGATCGCATGTCACTGCGAGGGGGGAGTAGGTAGGGGGTCCCCCAATCACCGGTGGACAACGTCTATCAGCCCTATATGGATTTACTGTCAATGGACAACCCGGCGAGTTCTCCTCTTGAGACTCAATTCACTGGCAATGACAAGTTCCCACTCAAGGAGTTGGGGCTTTCTCTGATCCGAGATTCTCCCACCGACGCACCACCGGCGACAGTGAGGAGGGGGATGCCAGGGCGAAGGAGAGGCAGGGGACGGGGCATCCCGATGTACGGTGGTGAGGAGGGGGCCGCTGAGGTGGGGGAAGGATCCAGCGGGAACAGGAGGACCGTCTGGATCATGGACGAGTGCGTCGCGCTGGCGAAGGCGTGGATCAGTGTAGTGGAGGATCCTTACGTCGGGGCGAACCAGCACATCGACCGGATGTGGTGGTGCATTAGCCAAAGCTACCTCCAGTTCAAACCGCTAGGGGGGAAGGCTTACAACGGAGAGCAATGCCGGAAACAGTGGGATCGGTTGAAGAGGCAGCTCAGCCGATTTGTCGGCATTTACATAAACAACCTCCGCTCGGCAACCAGCGGCATGTCTGCCGAGGATGTGAAGCTCATGTCTCATCAGCAGTTCCCCAACACTCAGTTGGGCTTCGGGGAATTCAAATATTGGCCGGTGTTTCTTGTGGTGCAGTCTTCGGCCAAGTTCACTGCGGGTGTTGAATCTGGCTGGCCGAAGTGGACGAAGATCAGCGACTCCGGAGAGTACAGTAGCAGTGCCGGTTTCGCGGAACTCCCCACCGCCGAGGCAGAGTTCTCGACACCCACATCGTCGGCCCGCCGCCGTCGCCCGGTTGGGTGAAAGTCCGCGTCGCGGATGGCGAGGGGAAGCACCAGCGGTGCTGCCGAGGCCCAATCGGCAGCACCCGCCCAAAACGATCCCGAGAACCCCTCATTCGCCCGCATCACGGTACATGAAACCTTGTTACGTGCAATGGTTGAATGGCGCCAATAGACCGACCCCCATTACAAGCGGTCGCTTAAACCCCTCATCAACAGTATGCGGCGCGATTTGGCGTTCGGAGACATGTCGGACGGTGACGGCGGGGGGATGGCGGCGGGGAATCCGAGGAGTGAGAAGCCGGTTTTTATTTTAATAATGTAATTTTTTTTAGTAATTATGTATTTTTTTTATAATGAAATATGTTTTTTTTTTAAATAAAGTGGTTGCATTTTCTCCGTATTCGTGTCGACTATTTAATTTTGTAAATTTCTTACTTCCGGAAATTGTTTAATTTGTGAATTTGTGAATTTTTTTAATTGTGGGAAGTCCTTTGGGTTGTCCTTCGGGATGTCCGCCACTGTGCAGTGGGAATTCCTTATGACGTGACAGTGCAGTGGGAAGTCCGTATGACGTGGCAGGAGGTGTTTTGGGGAATTCCGCGGGGAATTCCACGCCATTGCTGATGCTCTAATTAAACTACGATTATCTCATTAGCATTTGGAGTATTTGCGTTTTAATTAGTTTAATTAATGAGATCTAAACGTGATACAAGTTTGTGATGGATTATTCAACAAATTGGAATAATCAAATGAATTTATCAGAAGCCACTACTCCTATTTATTATCGCCTACTTGGTTATTCTTATTCTTATTCCCATTCCCTTGTATTTATTTATTTATTGTTATTTTATAGACAAAAATAAAATAAAATAAAATAAAACAATATAAAATTGCATTATTACCCGAAAATAGTGTGGGCTTAATTTCATAGTTATTGGGCTGGATTTGAAGGCAATTTTCCCGGTCCAGTTCCATAGTAGATGGATTATGTTAAAATGTAAATTACACGGCCTAAATATTTAATGTGTGAAACAAGGAGTACAAGTGGTGCATTATAATGTTAGTTTTTATTAAATTGCTAATTTATCAGTGTAGTGTATATAAAAATGTTAACACGATCACATTAAAATATCAATATAAATTGCGTTGAGGAATTAGCAAATTAACAATTACGTTGACATTTTAAATATCAATGTCTACACATTATATTCAACTATCAACTATGTTTATGTTGATATTTCAATGTCATTATTGACATTTTTAATGTACTGCATTGATGGGTTAACAATTTAAGAAAAATAGTAAATAGAGTTAGCAATTTAAGAAAATTAGTGAATTAAAAGAAGAGAAACAAGCTTAAAATTACCCATGAGAGCATAATAAATTAAAATAACACAAATACCGAACAGAAATCAAGATCTTATGCCATCAATATTCCCCACTCCATTTATTATCATAGTTCTATCATGTCACCATTATCTTCAACATCGTCATTAATTCCCTTCAATTTATGAGATAAGCCAAAACTCTTACTATATCTTCAATCACAACTCAATTTTATTTTTCATTTTTTAATCACCATCCAATTTGTAAAAAATAATTAAATAACACTGTAAATAATTAAATAACCCATAAATGGAAAAATATATTCACAAAATAGTTGAAATCAATTTTTCCAGCTGATTCCATGGTGGAAACCGTCTTCCGTACTATTGTGAATGACCTTAAAGTATTAAACAACATCATTTTGTCTCAAGTAATTTTAAAAATAAAAATGAAAGTATACAGTGACATATGATGGTCGATGAATTATACCGAGATTTCAGAGACCGAAAAATGGGTGCTTGATATTTTTGATACAAAACGAATAGTTTGAGATTTAATTAAATACAAAACGAATAGTTTGAGATTTAATTAAATATGGAGTATCATATTTTGTACATTTTAAATAACGCAAATATAGTTTAGGATTTAAATTTAAACTAAATGATATACCTTTCCCGCATATTGATTGCAATAAAATTGTCATAAGAAAATCAACAGTGTGCGGTTTTTATATTTGTAGAGTCATGTACACCCTTCAAATTAATATGAAACTCATTTTATAAAACAGTAATTTCAAAAGATTTTTAAACAAAATGCTACTCAAATCATTTATACTACAAAGCAGAGTATACTACTCCTACAGTCTACAAAGTACAAACACACACACAACAAAAAAGAAGAAGTTCTGTATATATTATAGAAAGGTCCCTAAAATAGTTGTAATTGTATAATAGTCCAGAATAAAGTTGAAAGTTTACATTATTACCCACGATCACGACAAGGAGTTTTAGCAGACATTGTATTGTTGGTGAGGTAAGATTGGGAGCAGAGAGAGAGAGAGAGGGCTTAAGCAATTAGGCGAAGATGTATAGTGGGTCCAGCGATGGCGATGCATCGACGCAGCGGAAGATTCCGGCTGCGTCTTCAATGCTCTGGGTTCGTAATCTCCGCCGCTTCATTGGATCCGGCGCCGGCCTCGGATCCGAAGCCCTTATGGGTGCGTATCTACTACTCCGTATTTGCTTTGTTTTCCTTCATAATTTCGACCTACACTGAAAATGCGGAATCATTATTCAGAACTAGAGACGAAAAGAATTTTGCTCGACATATTCAAAGCAAAGCAACAAAAGAACGCTGAAGCTGGAACCATTCCCAGCTTCTACAAGAAGGTTTTTTTTTTTTTTGAATAAACATAAAAGTAAACAAATTTGGCGTTATGTTGCAGTAATTGTTTTTTTCATTTCCGATTTCAGAAACCTGAAGAAGGTTCTATCAGTCATAGGGTCCAGAGGCTGGCCAAGTATCGGTTTCTCAAGGTATTTTATTTGAATTTTTGTGTTTTGCGGCATGTAGATGTGATTTAGTTTCAGTATGTTAGCATTCTTTGCGTTGAGAATCAGTATCAGCGTGCCTAGATGTCCTTGGGGCGTTATGTTTAAACTTTAAAGTACAGTTGATAATCAGCTGTTTTTTCTATCATGGGTTGCTTGACTTTAATTTTTGATGTATAACTGAAATTCGCTCTTTCCTGCAATCAGAAACAATCTGATATTTTGCTGAATGCCGATGACCTGGATGCTATGTGGGTTTGCCTGAGGGAAAATTGTGTAATCGACGATGCCACTGGTGCTGAAAAGGTTACTACTGTACTTGTTTACATTCATATTCTTCCTAGGACAGTTAGTAAATGTTTCTATTCTGGTATATTTGGAGCACCAAAGCATTATTCTTTCAACCTTTGCTGCATGGAGTTATCCATTAGGACCACCAGACATTCATTATGACAGATACTTAAAATGTTTATGTACGTAGTGAAAGAACTGCTGAGGTTGCAGTATGTCAAATAGATTCTTAACTCTTAGGGCGTGTTCACCTTACTTGTTTCACTATTCACAAGATTTAGGCCCGTCAAGATTTGAGCTACTGTTGAGCTGAGATATAGTGAGCAAAGTCTGTGTTTAGTATTCAAGATTTCGGTGCTAGATTAGGACCCGAATTACTGTTCACACATCACTGTTGACAAGTAAAAGACTGTTTTATCCCTGCTATTTTAACAAACTTCCCACTTTAACCTCACCCTCCTTCCACTCATCAATAATCGCGATCAAGAATTGGTCCATGCAGCAGAGGGCAGTTTCCACATACTTCAACACCTGCCTTCACCATTATCTTCCTCCTCATCATCATTATCGACATCCCAACTCAATTCCTGCATAGGGACCCAACCTCTGAAGGCGGCCGGTCGCCTCTGCTCTCATATTCATCTCACCATTAACTCCTCGCACTCTCCGCCCCTTTCTTCTTCTCATTGTATCTCTTCTTCTTCTTCACCTCTCACACACACTAAATCCCCATTTCCATATATCGATACAATATATACACACGCCTTCATAATTTCAAGAAACATAGCTGTTGAATTAAATGATCAATTATCAAGAGGGAGAAAGTTTTGAAATTGGAAGGAATCGTGGCTTCCCTTTTTGTTGAATTGAAGAAGGGGTTTGTGTTTTGGTGAAATTTTCCATATGTAATGCATCTCTTCCGATTTCAAACCCACCCAGAAATACAATCCGCTGCCTCCTTTCCCCAATCCCGCCCTCCAAGTCCTCATCAACGATGACAATCAGCACCCCAACCAGAATGACCTGAGTGCAGACCTGCAAAATAACTCGAAAATAAGCCTAAATCTGCCCGGAGCTCCGCCTCCGCTCTATCTCGCAGCATATCCGGAGCTCTGCCTCCACTCAACTTCTCCGTATTTGCGCACGCTTTCGCCATCTCCACTCAACTTTTTATACTTCCACTCCTCAACAAGACCGGTCGCCGGAATCGCATCATCAATGCCCGCCTCCAGCGAACGCATCACGAGCGGTTGGTTCTCAGTGCCGGACCTCCGGCTCCAAAACCACATATTCACCTTGCCTCTCATCTCGATTATACTCTCTCATAGACTCATCCTGCATCTAGAAGATATATTTTGGGGAGTGGAGAGGGGTAGATGAAGGACTCGATAGTCTTTTTGCCGACAAATCTTGAAGAACTGTTACACTCCAAAACCATAAACCACCAAAAGAGTGTGATATAAAATTGCACCAAATCAGATGAATAGTGCGGGCCTTGCCCAAAAACACGGGCTTTCAAATTTTCATTTAAAACAAAGCGAACGCATGAAATGCCAATTTTGAATCGAAATCTTGCCATTACCGACAAAGTGAACACGTCCTTACTATTATGTAATAGTGCTTGTCTATTGATTGTTTTTTTTCTGAGATTAGATAGTTATGAGTATGAACTTTGATCACATAAATGCCAGTTTTTGGAACTTTAATCATCACATACTCACTATCAAGTAAATATGAGCTGCACATGCACTTAATATTGATCCTGCCTGGTTGAAATGTCTCAAAGTGATCTTGTTTTAATTTGATAGTGTCAAGGACTCGGGTTCTAACCATATGCTGTTAATAATTGACATCATCTGGCATGCATCTGCACTGTGGAATCTCAATTGCTGCTATCATGACTTCTTTTTCTAGTTTTGTATGTTTGGCTTTCGACGGGGTTTTCCTCATTTTGTTCCATTACTGCATTTTGTACATTTATATTTGAATTGTAGGTTTCTGTCTTCTATGCATCGGATAATCGGATGCTTGTATATTTCTGTAACAAGTTGGATTGAGATATGGTTCTTTTTGTAATTGTTTAGATGAATTATGAAGACTTCTGCCACATAGCCTCGGTATGTACAGAGCAGATAGGCCTTAAATGTCGACGCTTTTTCAGCCCCTCAAATTTCATGAAGTTTGAGAAAGATGAATCTGGACGAATATCCATCCTCCCTTTCTACCTCTATGTGATGCGCACGGTAAAAGCTTCTGCTCCTTTGGTTTCTACCGAACATTTATATGTACAACCCTCCCCATCTCATATAGATGTGTAGTATATTAACTTGTGTCTTTGTTATGGTTTTGTTTACCTTAATTGTGTCTTTGTTATGGTTCTGTTTACCTTTATATGGAAAAATGCAACCAAATCAACAGTTCAAAACATAATATACATAGTTCTTGCTAGATTGACATTTGGAAGTTTCATATTTGTCAGCCTCACTTGAAATCGCTTTTATTTTCCGCTAGTTCTATCACTATTTACCGTATGAGTTTGAACTGTTAGTCTGTTAATATGGATACCTTTCAGTCGAGAGTTCTTTTGGGCAAGGAATTGTTCAGTAACATCCGTACGAATATTAAAATGATGAGACCACGTCCTGACTCCTGAGATGCTTGTATGCAAAGATTCCCAATTATGAAATAATGCTTGATCTCTTAATGTCCAGGTTTCTCTCACTCAAGCAAGAATTGATATGAGTGAGCTCGATGAGGATTCAGATGGCTTTCTTCAACCTTATGTATGTTGATTGTACTGTTGAAGCTTTGATTGGAATTAATTATTAATTACAAAGTACAAACTCAAATGTGCTAACATCCCTTTTCTATATGAAATAGGAAATGGAGAATTACATAGGAGGTCTTATTCCCAATTTGGCGCAGTTGAGGGACATGCCTGCTGGTTTTATTCAGATGTATTGTCGCATAGCTGCCCATAAATTCTTCTTCTTTTGTGATCCACATAAACGAGGTTGGCTTCAGTTCTATTAGTTGGCTTGCTTGTAGAGTTGTCCCTGTCTAATATACATATAAAATATAAATACTGATTGTGATATCAGGAAAGGCATGCATAAAGAAAGTCCTCCTTAGTAATTGCCTTCAAGAGCTAATGGAACTACATCAGGTATTCTTTTTTTAGTATTATTTGAAATCAATTCAATCCCTGATGTACCAGTTTGATCTAGGTTAAGGCCTAAACTCCTATTTGAAAAATCTGCCTTGAAAGTAGCCGTTTCGTGTGGAATTTGCCTCCAGAATTTAGATTGAAGTCTTTAGATCTTTTTACCTTCCTTGCATTAAAAAGCTGGAGTGTCTCGAGCCATTTTGTTACTCTTTTTTCATCCCCTGTATGCTTTGCATATCACATTATTTTGATCTTGTATGTGCAATAGGAAAGTGAGGAAGAAGCGACTGATACTGAGCAAGCTGAAAACTGGTTCTCACTGACATCTGCTCAACGCATATGTGGTTTGTTCGTTGACCTTTCTCTATATTTCATAAATATTCTTCACACTTTAAGTAATGTTCTTTGAGCCCTATTTTTTTCTTAAATTTACTTTGTAGAGTTAGTTTCTTAGTGCTAAATGTTAACATTATCCGTCTCTTGGTATAGTTAATTTTCTTTTCGGAAGTGTTAATTTCCCAAGTCTTTTTTCTTGCCAAAAAAATGTAATTTTCTCTTGTTACTAGTGTTGTTTACTTTTTATACGAGTCATATTTAAATTTTAGGAACTTCCTGTATACTATGTTTGACATATAAGTATTAGCAAATGTGAGATTTTAATGAAACTAATTCAAATACTTGTGTAGATGGGTATTGTTGAATGTTCTTTTCGCTGTGTAATGTCAGATTCTTTCATCAAAGCTGAGAATTTTCTTGTTGAATTCATAAAAATAATACCAAGCCCATCTCCAGTTCCTGTTTCTCTGTTCATTTATGAACAGGAACAAAAGCCATCCAGTAGCTTGAACTTCTCCACGGTCATTCTTCTCCTTCCTCCAGAATTAAGTTTTTCTAAACAGTTTTATAGACTGCAAATTTGTAAGTTTCCTTTTGACTGCCTGTTTCTGATCTTGGGAAACTGGCTTTGATTCCTTGATAGTAGTAGGTGGCCTACTTCAGATTTTTTTATTAGAATATTACTCCATATAACTGCTGGAATTGGTCCTTGCAGATATGTTCCTTGCTCTTGATAAAGATGCGAGTGGATCACTGAGCAAACAGGAACTTCGAGATTATGCTGATGGGACATTGACTGATATTTTCATTGAGAGAGGTAGGAACCAACTGTATCCCCTAAAGACAAATACCAAAAATTTACCTCTTTCAGTTGATAAATTTCGCCCATCTGCAGTCAATTATACTTTTTTACAGTTGTTTGGAATGTCAAATCATTGCCTCACATTTTCAGCACTCTTCGACATGTTATGAAGTTAGCATCATTCTTACTATTCATGCTTCTCTCTCTAGGAACCCTTTAGATTCTGTGAAGACAAATGACATTGTATGATATGATACTCCGTGGGTAATACCTCTTTAATGAATCTTGTCCACCTTAATATGCAATTCGGTGACCCCAGCATCTGTTAAAATCAGAAACTAGTTAGTATTTTCAAAGCCCACTTCAGAAATGAAGACTCAAAAGCTGGTTTTAAACAGAAAAGATATCCCATATTGTAAATTTTATTACAGTTACATGAGCTCCAATACCCCTACTTCTCTAATTGGTAAAAACCGGATATAAATTTTATTACCATTACATGAGCTCCAACTATGCTGTATTTGTTTGCCATATTTATGTATGATTTGTTTTGGTTGTAAACTTTTTGTTATCATATTCTTATCAGTGTTTGATGAGCATGTCCGGCGTGGAAAGAATGGTAATGGTAATGCTCGCGAGATGGATTTTGAGAGTTTTCTCGACTTTGTTCTGGCTTTAGAGAATAAAGATACTCCAGAAGGACTAACATATTTGTTTAGATGCCTTGATCTTAATGGGCGGGGATTCCTCACGACTGCTGATATCCACACATTATTCAGGTTTGGTTTTTAAATCATGTTGTTGCTGAAGTCTTTGGAATATAGTATTTTTTATGCTCGTCTTGATTTAAGGAAAAAATTTATACGGAAGTAAAGAGGGGTAGCATCAAGAGTTCTGAATGTTCCTGATACAAACTTCCTACAAAAATCTGCTGGAATTCCTGCATGTAGCTCTTGAGCACGATCTACATGTCTCAAGTTGCCAGACACATGCACACCGAGCTTTGGATCTTCTCCAGTAATTTATGTCGTTAATAATAGATATTGAATGATACTAAAATCTTCTCCAATGTGGAACAGGGATGTTCACCAAAAATGGATTGAAGGTGGCAACTATGAACTTTGTATTGAGGACGTGAGGGATGAAATCTGGGATATGGTCAAACCAGCTGACCCGTTGAGAATAACCCTAGCCGATCTACTCTCTTGCAAGCAGGGCGGCACGGTTGCAAGCATGCTAATTGACGTGCGTGGATTCTGGGCACATGACAACAGAGAAAACCTTCTGCAGGAAGAGGAAGAACCCGAAGAGGAACAATAGGCAACGTCTTCAGAGCCACTTGTAATAATACATGTTGCAGAAGACCATTAGGGAAAATTGTGGATTTGTCAGCTAGGTTTGAAGACGACCGAATGTTGAGAGTTATATATGTATAGAATTATCATGTAATTGTTATATCTCTTGTCGAGCTAACTAACAATCTATAATTTTAGTAATAGAAATGTGTTTACTTTAGGCACTCTGATCTTTTCAACTATATTAATATGACAGTTGCCAAATTTCTACATCAATAGATGCATACCAATATTTTTCAAGGACGAATTTTTTTTAACCCGATTTAGCAAGAATTAGAAGAGAGTTGGAAACGGTTTCGTAAGATCCAAGAACATTGTTTTATAACTGCAAGAGTAGTTTGTTTAGGCTAAACAGTAAACAGGAATTAGACAGATGGGAAAGGGAAACTTAAAAATCGTTCCCACTACAGAGAATGCTACACTAAACCTGTGTCTACTCTTTAATCGATCGCTATAATTTACTTGAAAATTTTCAGAACAAAAGGAACAACATTTGTGCACCTCCAATTGATTTCAGGTGCATTACCATCGGAGTCTAACTAGATCGCATTGGCATTTATCATATTCAGTTTACAACATTCTTACTTGGAGATCACTGTTGGACTTGTGAATCAGCGACGTTCTGCGCCAGTCTTATTTTTTACCTGATAACGGTGTCCCCCTTGCCCTACTGCTACTGAAGTCTGTTGCGTATAATACATGTCTGTAGCCCCGTCTGGAAGATGTTTACCGATCCATTTAGGAAGTGGTGATGGAAATGGACCTGTCTGCTGTGAGAGTTGAGCAGCGGTATGTGGCATCTGAAAAGAATTCGACGATCTTGAAGAAGATCCTGCAAGTGACCTGCCTTTGGAAGAACCACCTTCTATAGTTAATGCAGACATGCCGCCTCTAAGGTCATGATGCTGTTCGTGATATGAATATCTGTCTTGCGCGTTGTAAATCGGCCTATTGTTTTGCACATTATTTGGGGCCCCACCGTATCGAGCACTTCCCATCAGAGTGTGAGGGCTGTATTGGACACTCAAAGAGTTTGGGTCGGTGTAATATCCCTGTTCGTTATAACCATATCGGCCATACCCAGATGGCACGGCTACTCTTGGCCTATAAGATGCATGATGGTTCGGATAATTTTGGATCTCTGAGACTCCCATTTCATACCCAGGTGGTCCAGCTGGCCTCATCCTGTTGGCAACATGATTCCCATGGAAATTGATTGAATTTGAGCGATCTGACTTTATCTTCAACGTATTGTGAACCAGGCGATGAGCAGCTTCTCCCAAAATAGGACCAGACATCGCCCTAGAAACCTGTGGTCTGTGGAGCACATACGATACAGACAAGCGTGATAAGAGAACTAAACCAGTCACAAGAGCAGCACGTACTTATTTCCTTAGATCCGAAAAGGTATTTTGAATTAAGGTTCGCTAATCTAAAGCTCAAAGCAAAGAAAGGGACCCTGAGACCACTGAATGAAACTGAATATTATGTACTACAAAAGTACAACTCTCAGAATAAATATTTTCAGCAATCACTATTCCTTGCTGTCCATGCATAAATTAGTAGTAGTACCTTTCTTTGCCTAGCTGGTGCCTTCCCCCATTGTCTTCATGCCATAATGTTGGGGCAGGTTTTATGTCAAACGATTTAACTGTCTGCAGTTAAAATATGAAATTAGTTACAGCATGGAAAAGAGAAAGTAAACTGTGCCATCATTTGACCAACTCATGCCTATGCCAAAAAAAAAGAAATATGAATACAAACAAGGAACAAGGGGATGAACGTTTGGCATGATAGTGGATGCTTGCACAACGGTAAACACACACTTTGGCCCATCAAACCCTAGTGCAACTCGACAGAAAACGTTTGGCAGTCCAAATTCGAGTTCCGGTGTGTGGATCGCATCTTCTCAATTTAATTCAACTTTGTTGCTCATTTTTTCAATTATAATGTCAACATAATGTTTTAAAATAAAATAAAATAAAAATTAGTTCAGTGAGAATAAAAGAAAGATAGCAATTTGAGATGGCTAAGGTGGAATAAATAGCGATGGTTGAATGGCAAGAAAAATAGTTATGCCATAATTCCAATATGAATTTGTTATCTTTACAGAACTCAAAGAAAATTTTTCTCTAAGTAGAAATTGGCATTCAAAGAATTCTGCAACCAAATTAGAATTTCAGTTTCTCTCCAATGATGTTCCCCATCTTTAAAACCAAATGGAGCCTCAGCCTATGCATCTATGACCAAGAGAAGTGGACATAAAAGTTGAATCATACCTGTACAGGCATATTTACACCAGCAGGAGGTTTTGGAGTGTGGGCATGCGGTGCTGGATTCAGATATGTCGCATTTCTGAAAAAAATACAGTACACACATTCAGGGTCCGGTTCAGTAATCTGCAAAAACAATTGGGTTGAAGGGCTCATATCAATTACAAGGCTTGATTGTTTGTTATGTCTTCCAAACCGTAGACTGGAGAAGGGATATTCCTTTTCAAGTCATTCCTTTTAGTTAACCACAAAAATCCATTCATTCCAGCACTGAAACAACCAGACAATAGAAAAGAATCAACATTGCAGAAAACTGATGTATAGAAAGTTCCATCATAATAGATAGGGATTAACCTCACAACTGCATCAACAGGCCATAGGGATTTTTCAAGGCCAGAAAAACGATAGTAGATGGTTATTTGAGCTGCCAAAGGGTGACGAGGATGAACATATAACAAATCGAACATGACACAATTTCGAAATTGCTCTTCCTCCTAAGTGAAAACGGAAGATGGCTCAGCATTTTCATTTTCCAGCCATTGTATCAACACGTAGCATGGTACTATATTCATCCAACTTATTGTTGCTGTCACAAAGTACTACATTCATCCATGAAAAAAAGGCATGTTTTTCCTATTTGGGCCATCCACAGAAATTAGTAGTATCTATCTATTTATAAGTTTTTTTATATCTAATGAGGTGGGCTCCATTTTCCACTAATAACACTTCAACCAATTTTTCTCTCTATCTCTCTTACTTTACAAATATTGCTTTAAAACCTGTGCCTTCCACAACTAAGACTTTTTTGTGGAAGGAGGTAGCATTGTACTCTAAATCACTAATTATTCATGCAAGATCTACACAAAGAGGGTAAGCATATGTAAATCTCTAGCTTTTCAGTTCAAAATTAAATTATTTGTTCAACATACTAATTGTTTCTTTTCAGTTCATAGATTATTCGCTAGTTATTAGAGACAAATGGATGCAAATCGTACAGACCGTTAAAGTTTCCTCAAGTTTCTTGGTCTCAGCAAGCAATTTCTTCTCATCAATGAATGGTAATTTGGCAACACCCTGAGATTTCAGCAAATCAAAGACATTAGTTTTTGGTTAAGTAGAAAGGATACAACTGGTCACCAAAGCAAACGATATTTTAATCATATGAAATACCTGCCAAGCGAAGCGTTTTCCATTCATGTCGATTTCAAAATCTGGCCACAAGAAAAGAAAAAGTATGGTCAGCAAAATACATAATACGGAGTATAAGGAAAAGGGCAGTATTCAACAGACAAATGACTACCATTTGGATAGAAATCAACAATAGGTGATGCAGGATCAGACATCAACCTTCTGTATCTTTCAGGCAGAGCAGTAGAACTGTGTGCAGGAAACAACATTGAGGAAACACAACAAAGAAGAAAATAATGAGAGGCAAATCAACAGATCAGCGCTCTGTAAAAAAGGTGAAAGTACCTCGCAGCTGGCAGGGTTCCCAATAATTGATCAAAGGGTTTAAAAGGCTCCCCTGGGAAGAAGGTTATCTCTAAATCAGTTAAGCCTTTAAGATCAGATGCAAATGGAGCATAATGATATGGATAGTACCTGGAGAAAAAAATATCAAAAGGGCAAAGTGTACATGATTCGGGAGGGAGAAGTACAATTGGTATTACTTTGGAATGCATCATGCAAGTAAATGACATTAAAATCTTCACATCCTTAATAATCCATTGGCACAGTATTCCAGGTAAGAATTAATTCACTGACATCGAATTTTCCATATCTTCCTATCAAGAGCTAAGGATTACCGAAACAATGATTTGATGTGTTTTATAGTAATAAACAACATAAAAGGACCAAAAGTGCAAAGTTGCATTAAAATGTAGTATATTTTTTACTGTACAAACTGTTATATCATAAAGGGAAACACAAGAACACACCACTGCCATGAGCAGACACCTTGGTAATAATAGCGGCAAACCCAACACAGCCCTTCCACAAACTTCAAAACCTAGAAGAAGAAGTCAGCTTTACATTTGAAAAAATGTTGATGTTGGTGATTCATAAATGCAGATGAGCATAAGCAATTAAACCTCTTAAAACACATTGCAACTGATCCCCTTCTCCACTGGATTAAACGATTTTATGTTTTTCGCACAATATTTAAAGAAGAATAAGAAAGGGAAAAAAATCTGAAAATTGTCAAGGAAGAAGAGGATATGAAAATAAAAAGAAATGCAATATTATACAGAAAATTTAAAGAGATTATATAGCTTGTTAACGCCAATAGGGAAATAATCTATAGAGTTCGCGGGTTGGTAGAAAACCAACTGTAAAGTTGTCGATGGAGCTATTGATGCTTACTGCAATATTTAAAATATAAACTTCTGTAGATTTATAGTGAAAAGAGTAGTGACAACTGAAGCTAAACAAAGTAACAGAGAACTGAAATTATATGATAGGTGTACTTACCACATCTGATCGTATTTCATCAATCTTCTGCAGATCAGACGTGCCAAATTTCTCAGAATAATACCTTTCTTTATATCCAGGTTCCCCCAATTTCACCTGTTAGTGAGAAAAAAGTCACCATAATATTAATATAAGCCACTACTTTGATGCATGCAAACAGATGAATCAACAAAAAGAAAATATTTTGAATTTCCGAACACCAGTGGAGAACACATGATAGCAAACAGAAGAATAATTGATAAAATCACAGACCTCTGCTAAACATAAAATATAACTGCTGGGACATTATTAAAACTACGATCCAGTTATGGACACGCGAATCACTATCTTCAATAAATCAGGACAAGATTGTCTTTCGAATTCACAATTATCTCATAATAGTGCCCATGTTACAAGTATGACAATTGGTAGTTTCGATGTTCCATAGCACAGCAATTAATTTGCTAGTACTATCCAATTCCATTATAACCAAAGGATCTATAATTGGGTATGACATTGTTTATGGTACACCTTTTACTATTATAAAAGTGTGAATTCTAACAAAATTTACAGGAGTATTTTTATTATTATTTATTATTAATTTAAATTCTGCAGATAGGTCCTAACTAAATGAGTACGAGATAAGAATCAATTTGTCTCTAAATTTTTCAAAATTGTGATGAGATTTATCGATATTTGATGCATTATCATTTGGCTAGTTACTAACATATTGGGAAACAGTAATTTGACATTGAACATGAGGGAGAGGGTAAGAGGGAGGACGAAAACACAGACAATCAACATGTAAGACTAGTAGTTAAGACCAAAACAGGGCATTAAAGCATACTGTATTCTGACATTGACATCACAGGCAATGCACCATGCCTCTAATCTTACCAGCGCAAGTCACCAGTCAAGAACTGAAATAAAATACAAAGTTCGAGCAAAAACAAATACTCTGAAGATAGGAAGTACCTTGTCCCCAGCTGAAGCATTAGGATTTTGACTAGCCTGCCCCCTTGCTCTTTGCTTCATCTCTTCATTATTCTCATATGCCTGGTAAAACCACGGAAATGCCAATGCATCGTATCGAAGTTATTGGAATGGCTCATAAGTTAACTAGAAAGAATACTTTAAAACAAATAGATAAGAAAGCTAATTTCAAAAGAAAGTAAAAGGACGGAGAGTATCATCTTGTAGTTAAAAAAGGACAGAGAGTATCTTCCATATGCATGCATTATTAAAGTTTTAGCTTATCAAAATGATATGGGACATCATTAAGTAACTGCTCTCTTAGAGAAGCCAGCAACACCAACAAAAAGTGTTATAGCCTTCTAAACTTCTCATATTTTCAGAATAAGCCACTTAAAATATCCAAGTAGCAATCCAACAGTACTTAAAAGGTGTGAAGTTGTTTCATCTATGTCTTTGCAGGTAAAGGCAACAAAAGAATGACATGCTTTTGCTAATGGCTAGAATAAGTTGGACAGGAGGAGATCCAACATTGTATCTGGAACTTCAAGCTCGAAAACCACATATTTCAAACCAGGTTACACGATCCAGGAAATTAGATCAGCAAATACTGGGACTCAATAAACTGATATCTACAAAACTGTATTGTCAGCTTTCAGTCATGAGTCTGACAACTCTGTAACAGTTCCAAGTATCTCGTATTTTTACGTAAGTTTAGCCTTATTATCAGGTGAGAGAAAATGAACTAACTACCTGCTGTATACGGGTTCTTTTTTTAAAAATTTGATCTTCATGCACCGCAACTGCCTGAACAAAAGTTTCGACCCGGTCCAAGAAAACCTGAAACATTAGATCCATACCAATAGCAATGAGAAAGGTTCAGACCTTAACCTCAATAGATAATAAAACAATACCGTGAACATAAAACTAGCAAAGTTGGACCCCTAGGCATGTCCCAACGTCTGATACTTATAAGCAAGTATAGAGAAACATTCAGAAAAAGAAGTTAATGATGTATCATAATATCATAACCATCACAAGGACATTATTGAATGGAAACGTAGGTGGTCTAGCGCATTGGGTCAGACAGGGTAGGTGGCAGCATTAACCCAGTAGCAGGAAAGTGACAGGTGGAGAGTTAGAGGGGGTCAAACGCATACAGTGGAAATTTTCCAAACTGTGTATTTTCATCGACTAGCACTGGATGCAAATATACTAGAAGTGCATGTGTTACTGCAACATGCTTAAATAATGCTAATCTAATCAGATTACCTCACCAGCATCTGTAAGATAACCACCCATTGCAGCGAATTCCCTTCTATATACAAACATGAGCAAATTTATGGCACCCTGCAGATTGAAAAATTATAAAAGCGAAAAAACTTAATGGTGGGAACACGGCACGTGATTGATAAATAAATCATGTGTAGGAAGATAAGATGATATAGTAATATGTCACAGAGCATATTTGATTGAATCTGCACTTAATGCCTGAGTTAGGATAATAGATATAGTTGACAAGCTTGACGTCCACAGGAGAGCAATGTATTCATTAGATTCAATTCATATATACCTCTCTAATTTCCAATGTAGGCATATGAGGAAGAAAGTCATTGCCAACAAAAAAGCATAAGAACACGAAATCATCCACCAGTCTCTCGAAATCAATTTCAAATGGAGGATTTGGAATATTCAGCTCATATCCCAAGTATTCTCGCAAAACCCAGATGTTGAGAAACTGGCAACAAAATATGAAGTACCACAATAAAAATCAATCGTAGAGACCAAATCAGGAGGAACAATGAAACAATAAGAGTAAAAGAGCTTGACTAAGCCTTCAATTATGTAACCTGATACTTCATCTTGTGAATGGGAGTGTCGTCTGCATACTTTGTACCATCACCATTGGCTCCCCCACGACATTCAGCTGCCAGATGGCCTGCTTGGCCGCAGAGAAAGCATTTTTCCTGGTTCCCAGGAAAAGTAATCACCTGCAACATAAGGTGAAAGAGAGATTTCCATTCAGTTCAGATACAATAGCAACTAACCTCCCTCCGCAGAAAAGAGAGATTTTCATTTAGTTCAGATACAATAGCAACTAACCTCCCTCAGTATTGAAAAGTGGACTTCATGAGTAGCTAGTGAGAGCATGATCAGGTCAGCATCCTACTTAAAATATATATTAATGAATGTCTTGTCAAAATGCAAAACAAACATTAAGGTAAGAAGAAAAAGAGAAGAACAAGAAAGAAAAAGCTAAATGTTTCTCAAATCTCACCAGTCCATATAGACAGTGCCTAGTGTTTGGATCAAAACCAGGAATGTTGCGTTGTAAACGAATATAAGACATAATTTTGTGCTCACCCTCGCCAGGAACATTAGCGTCAGAAAGAATAACCTTCAAAAATATTCAATGCCTTGTGAATAAATAAAGAGAGACATGTCATCCTGAAAACGAAAAATATAACCCAAAAGCAAATAGAAAGAATCACTCCACAAAAAGGATTCATCTCATCTTGAGATACAACCAGGAAACCCTGTAAGATATTTTCAAACAAACCTTGAGAAACTGCCATCCAGAAATTCGGTTCAACCTTGACTGCACATAGTATTGAAGTGCTATAGAGAGGACAGCCATAAATGGAGTGCCAGGGGTGATAACATTTGAATCGGATGTTTCAGTCTTTCCTTTTGGCAATAGTTTTTCCCCCTCAAGTTCAAACTCTTTCCTCAACCTGTCTTTTTCAGCTTCCTGGTATAAGAAAATAGGGTACAGAGGTTGAATTTCTAACATGAATATCAAAGTTTACTTAAGTACATAAAATCCAGGATACATACAGCTGCAGCAGCATCCTTAGCAGCCCTGAAACGACGAGACCTTTGCTGGTTCATTTTAGCCCTGGGAGCCACACCATCTGTAGAAAGGAAAGAACATTGGTACTATGTTTGATACTGAGTAGAGATCTTATTATATTAGGCTTACCAATTGCCAAATAAAGGAGCCTTCTTGGACGAACCAATGATACAACATGGTCAATGTAATCAAAGATATATTTAAATACATCTGCATAAGTGGCAGGTGCAGGCTGCGGTAAGAGGAACCAATTATTAGGTTGTGGCAGTGTTTATAGCGAAGAAGAATGTGTTTGCAATCACAGTAGAGTGAGAATAAAGTAAACAGTATATTGCAGTCCTTTAATTTAATTTCATTCTGGGATGATAACTATCATGTGAGTTTAATAGTTTGTTCAGTCAGGCTTGTCATATTAAAAGCCAAAAGCATCACATCCAAGTAATGTGACTAGCTCAAATTTACAGACTCCAAAGTAAACTTTATTAAAATGATATGAATATATTCAATGATGTAACGTGTTTAAACTATTGACAGTCTTTGCCACATGAAATTCTACTACCCTGACTCTAGAAAAAGAAAGCAATCTCTAGAGATGACATCAAGACAGGAATCAGCCTTTATTTGTCTAGCATTTAATTCATGATTATATTACTGCAGCCAATTTTAGTAGGAGTATTTTATAATAATCACAGAAGTCTGGATACGGTAACGCATAGTGAGGCATGTTCAAAAAAAAAAGACACAAACGATACTAACTTTTACTCTGTAACGTTGTATATTAGGAGTACAAGTCATACATGATTATTACCTTCTTGATAATACCTTTTGAAAAGCCAAACAATCTATACATGAACAATGATTCAGTAAACCAAATGACATAAGAAATCGTTGTAAAAATGGCATTTCAATGGGGAAACAGTAAGCTACCTTGCCTTCGGGGTGGAAACAAGGGTGAATTATACCATTCATATCCAAATACAAATTATCGAACTCAATGCCATTAGGGTTTGGCCTTGATATGTCAACAGGCCCTTCATCCCGACCTGGTTCCTCCTCCACCACATCCACAATACACAGAGGGTACCGATCCGCCAGCCACCGGTAAAACGCAGGAACCCCCATCCGTCACAAAGCTGTTATTTCCGCGATTTTCGTCGACGGAAAGGGAATTTCACAATCGGAAACGGCTTAACTTGTTCTTAGTGCCTTGGAAACTTGAAATCGGCAATTTTGTGAATTCGGCAGCACAAATATCGTGAGCGAATTGTCTTCTCTCTCTACGATACTTAAAGAGGGATTTACAAAAAAGTTAGTACTACCATTTTCTAAAATCTACTGCCAATTTTGCAGCTGCTTCCGTAAATTTACAGTCAGTGGCGGATCCAGGAATTAAAAATGGTGGGGTCGGACGAGAAAATTAATATAACTAAGGAGTAATATTTAATTATATAAAATAGTAATAAAAATACATTGCAAACGAAATATCTCTATTTTATATTAAACACGATAATTGACTTATACAAGTATTCATGTTTTGAAGCTAACTTAAAGTTATTTCATTGGAAATAGCTATGAATATATCTTTTAGTCGTTGTTCGTGTTCAATATTAGTACTAGAAGAACAGATGAAAGCGCAAAATCTTTATAAAAGAAATGTATCCATTAATCTAAATGAAAAGTAATTAAAATCAATGATCAAAAGTAATTATTATATTTATTAAAACTAGATAAAAATTTTATTAGTTACTACTCCTACTAGTTTAAAATAAAAGTAAAATATAATAAAACAAGATTAAAAGATAATCAATAAACTATTAAAAAATAAAACTAAAAAGTAATAAATCATGATTAAAAGATGATCAATAAACTAGAAACCGAGAATTCTTATTTATAAATAAAGTTTAAACACTTATATAAAGATAAAATTGTTAAAAAGAAAAGTATTTGATTGTATTTTTTTAATTAATAAAAAGCCCAAACCTAAGCCAAACATGTTAAAGCATATATAAATAAATTTTTTTGCAAAACACTCAAAATTGGGGACACAAAACGGGATTAACCAGCACGAGTTCTTACATGTAGCTTCGCCGTCGCCATAGACCGTGATCTCCTAGTTGTTGGGATGGTAAGGGTGGAGCAAATAGTTGATGAAGTAAGCTCCACAGCAATTCACACACACATAAGTATAAGGAATTTTTGCTTCTTCAATGGCTCTTCTGATTATCCTCTTCTTCTCAAGCACTGATTCGAATGCTGGCAATACACTAATTTCTTTATCTTCAGCCACTTAAAATGCGAGGAAAAGCTGCGCTGCTTGAAGTCATCGGAAAAGCTGCGCTGCTTGAGGTCTGAGGATGAATCGTGGGGCGGAGTTCCGGATGCCGTGGGGTCGGGGGCTGTTGGGAGGAGTCTTCCGGCGGTTCTCCGGGGATGGCGGTGGGGTCGGCCGACCCCGCGCGACCCCACCTGCATCCGCCGCTGTTTACAGTATTTGCAACGAAACCTTCGACATTGAATATGCATGTGCATTGTACATTAATCTACACATGTTTATGCTATTTTCATTTTTAATTTATTTATTTACTTTCTCTATTTCACAAATATCAAAACCCCTTCCATTTTGGGTTCCTCACCAATAAAAATAGTCCAATTATTTTTTATGTATAGTCTCAAATAACTCTATTTTTATTAAAAACAGCACGAGTATATGTTTTTAATTGTCTAATAAGTGTTACTGATTTATACATTTATGATTTTAAATACTACATAGTAATATTGTTTCCCATTTTATTAATTTTTTAAGAATGTGTAAGTAAAAATTATTTGGTTCGTATCCGTACATCCCATGAGTGGTGGCACTACTTTGAAGTAAAAGGTTGCTATGGTGCTCCTTCATGTATCCATATGTTGTATGTTGTCGGACAATTGTGCACAAGTTACAAGAGTTATTGAAGGATTTTGATTCAGTGGTGATGCAACATGTGCATAGAGAAGGAAATTTTGATGCTGACTTTATGTCACGTTATGCTTATAGGTTTAATTGAGGAATGCATGTGTTAGAAATAGTCCATATGGAACTCCGTAGTTGGTTGTTGCATGATAGAATAAGTGTTTCTTATATTAGATAGTTTAGTTTGTTCTCAGGCTTTGTCTGCGTTAAAAAAAGGGTTTGCTATGGTTATTGAAGTGTAGACTTATTAGACCCATTTAATAATAGGCTAAGTTGGCCTCAAACTAAAATGAAATTAATTGAAAACCAAATCCTAAAACTCATAAGAATAATTTAGCATATTCATTACGGATGTAATCGAGTTTAATATCTATCATGAATTTAAATAATAATCGTATAAATGAATATTTATTTCAAAATTTGAATACAAATCGTATAAAAATTACTCTCCATCTTACATTATTGTTTCACTGTAGATGAACTACTTAAACCTTCTATCCCTTAAAAATACACTACATTTAAAACAACACATATTTTAATACACAATCGGTAAAGTAAGAGAGAAATAGAAAAAAATTATTAGAGTATTGTTAGTGAATAAAGAGCTGAGAAAAAAAAGTTTCCTCAAATAGAATTGGTCTATTTTTAAGGACATTCCAAAACAACAAATGTGATTTATTTTTAAGGAAAGGAAAGAGTATTTAATAAAAAAATAGGACTAGTAATATGTTTACACTCTTATTATATTTTTCATTCTATTTTTCTTCTGCTTAACTCAAAAAATATTACTCTCTTCGTGCATAATAGATGTTATATTTTCATTTTTTTGTTGTCTCATAAAATATGTCACGTTTTCTCCGTATTAATATAAATAAATATAATATTTTTTTTATGTATTTAATATATAAAGAAATCTCCTAAAATCCAATATAAATATGGAATCTATTATGGGATGTATTATCATTAGTTTATTAATTTATTTTAGAAAATAAATACCTAAACCCCAGAGGGGAAGAAGGGTTTTAAAGTTTAAACCGGAGCAATGTATGTATGCATTGTGAACATAATACATAATGCTCCGATCAATTCTCTCATCTCCATTCCGCCGGAATCTCTCTTCGTCCACTCTCCGCCACATCTCTACGACGCCGCATCTCAGCTTCTCATGGATGGACAAGGTCAAAGGAGTTCTTACCGGCCAGAAGATCGAACTTCCACCCTCCCAATCGGCCCAGTCGTTCACCCTTCTTCGTGAGTACTTCCCCTCTTAATCAGCACTAGTGTTTATGTAAATACAGATCTTGTTATTTATCTGTAATATGCCTACAGTATTTGCGGAGGAGATGAGGAAGGCTAGGAAATTGGGGACTATGAAGCAATTCGTAGTTGGCCGAAGCAGTGAGGCCACTTTTAACGACGCCTTTGAGAAACAAGAGGCCATAATTCGATACCTAGGCGGTGTCGATAATACTGGGGAGGTTCCTTCCTGATTAATTCATATGTTTTTTACATGAATTACTACACCTGCCATTGAAATTGTTCCTCAGATTCCTCTTTTTTTTCATAGAATTTTATTGAAATTAACTTCATTTGAAGACCCGTGCTTGGGTGTGGCCTTCATTTGACTTCCTTAAACTCGACTGTTTCTAGATTAAATCAGAAAATGATCCTTAAGCTCCAAATCTTTTACTCCAGTCATAGAATGATCAGTGCTTTCATAAATTTATTTCTGAAAGCTTTCAATGGAGAAGAACCACTTTTATGCATTTGCTTATTCAGGCTTCCTAGAATGTACACAGTTCTATAGACTAACAATCTTCTTTTTCATTTTCTTTCTTTTCTTGGAAAGCTCTGTCGATATTGCTAGGGAGTAGGGAATAAAGCTAGACTTACTGCTGAATAGATACTGGTTTCCTTATTCATTTGTTGGTTAGCATAGAAACCTCAAACCTCTACTTTTCAATTTTGTCGAAGCCTACTTGAGCTGGTTCAGCAGTTTTTTCCTAGAATGTACACAGTTCTATAGACTAACAATCTTCTTTTTCATTTTCTTTCTTTTCTTGGAAAGCTCTGTTGATATTGCTAGGGAGTAGGGAATAAAGCTAGACTTACTGATGAATAGATACTGGTTTCCTTATTCCTTTGTTGGTTAGCATAGAAACCTCAAACCTCTACTTTTCAATTTTGTCGAAGCCTACTTGAGCTGGTCAGTTTTCCCCTTGTTTCTTTAGAACTTTCTAACAGATAGTCTCTTCATGGAACTGATAGATTTGTATAGGAGTTCTACTAACTTTTTGTCACTTATTTTAATATTTTTTGTTCAAAATGTCAAGTGTACAGAAGTTGAAGGGATGAAGTTATATATTCATACTTAGACTTCAATGCTCTAAATTAGGTCATAAAGGGTTATCCCTGAAGGCTGTTTGAGAATTATGTAAATTGGTGGTCCATTAATGGTGTCTCACTTTTGATTTGGCTTTATATTCTTTGTAGAACATCCAAACCAAGCACAAGCAGGATGCAGCAAAACAATGTAATTGCACGCTGGCAGAGGTTGAGAATACCTTAGCTAAGTTTACGTGGGCCAAGCTAGCTCAGGCAAAGCTTGAACAACTTCAAGCAGAAGGCAAACCTGTCCCAAAGAGCATGTCCGAGGTGCTCATCATAATGCACAATGTTTTTTCATTTTTATTAGCTGCTATTGAATCTTTCATTGATCGGAAAGTTCATGAGTGATTTAACTGCTCTAACCCTAAATAGAAGTTCTACGTGGTTGGATCTACATGAATGTAGACACATTCAAGTTTCTTGGACCAAATTTACTTTGACAGACATAACTTTTTACATGCAGTCTATGCAGCAAAAAAGTTTGTATCAACAAAAATCTTCAATTTGAACATAATTCGAAGCAGGCTATCAGTTTGTGAAAAATGATCATTCTTAACAGCTCTGATTTAGTGATTTATAGATAATGGATGGGAAAATATAAGTATGGACTAAATCTATTTAATTGTCTGTACTCTGTAGTACTCCCTCCGTCCCCAAAGAATATGCACTTTGGGGTCGACACGGATTTTAATGTAAAAAGTAAATAAAGTATTGTCAGTGGAGAATGGGTCCCACCTCATTAGAGAGAAAAGACTTTCCAAAATTAGAAAGTGCATATTCTTGTGGGACAAACTAAAAAGGAAAGAGTGCATATTCTTGAGGGAAGGAGAAAGTATGATTTGCCAACTCGGACATTATTATTTATGATAATAATTAGTTTGTTTGTGTCTTACTATTTGAGGCAAATTTTAATGATTTCTCTTACATTTGTTTGACCATTAATGAAAAGTTTGAAACTTTCTTTGTTTACTTGGCCTCTGACTGTAGAAAAACAGAATTTTGAATATATGCTGGTTTCAGCAATGATTTCATGATGAACATAGTGAGTGATAATTGTAGATATTCTAAATAAAGTAGGGTCTCAGATAAGGAGGAGTACATCTTTTTTTTAGAACTAGCAATGGAGAGTTAAATCATAGTATATGGATTTTTATGGTATCATGGGTGTCTGTTTCTTAGAGTTAACCAAAAAGAAATGAAACTAGCAAATAGCAAAGCAAAATTTAATCTTGTAATTGAATCAAACAAAGACACAAATAAAACAAAACATGAAGTAGAGTAAACATGCATTACTGAGTGTCAAGTAACAAATATACTCATTATTGTAAAATAGCCTAGGCAGAGCTTAGTCCACCAACATTTGCCATTATCAGCAATGCTATGCACCATCTAAACTAGGTGGCCATGATATGATGCATAGAGTGCCCATCTGCCATCTGTTATTTGAAATAGACTCTAATATCATAATTTTATTTTTATTAATTTACATTCAAGAAACTTCATGCTTTTATGTGTAGAAAAGTATTGTGAACTAGTAAGTAAGATATTAGTAGTAAGGAATACAGGGGCCTGTTGCATATCCCCTGTTTGGTGCCTAGGTGCTGGCCGCATAAGAACAAAGAAGAACTTTATGATCTCTCTGATACTGACTATACTGCATATAAGGTGCTTATCTGTTTGATTTATGTTATTCTATAAAGTAAGGGGCAAGGTGTTGAATGTTGATTTCTGTAATGCTGTTGTTCCTTTACCCATGGCTTCTTTTTCTTGATTCATCAAATGTGCTATTTTATTCATATGTTTAGTATTAATAATTGCAGATCCAGAAAATGATGGGATCATCTGCATTGGATCTTGCTAGATCAAACATGGCGAAAAGTGGGAAAACAAGTAGAAATTCACCCTGCCCCTGTGGTTCTAAGAAGTTGTACAAGAGGTACTTTCTTATTTTAGGGAGTATTAGAAAAATATGGCCATGCTTAATGAATAATTTATTAGGATATACAATTAAATTGCAACTTGGATATTTATGCTACAAACCTCCAAAGTCTAATTTTCAAGACCAATTGCATAAAGGTTTCAATCTCTAAAGTCTAAACTAGTTTGCAAATATTGGCTCTGACTTGCTATAGTGGCTTTCAGAATTTATTTCCTTCTTATTGGATTGGCCTAAGTTGTTAGGAAAGTATTTGTTCTTAATACCTGATGTTGGATGATAAACTGTTGGTCTGGATCTAATGTACTAGGTTTTTTCATCTTTTATGCTCGATTGCTTGGTTTGGTTTTTCAACTTGATTTTGGATGCAATACCTTAAACAAAAGCACTCTATCTGAATCAGGCAGTAGCTTAGATTGATGGATGTTATAGGTGTCTGTCACCCTTTGTTGTCTCACTCATCTAGATTAAGAATAATGATATTTTCTTTTCCAAAGAAGATCCTTAAGAATTATTTTATGTTGTGTGTTGCTTCCTGTTCAATATAGAACGGGACTTTGCTCTTACTCTTTACTACTACATCCAGTATATTTTCTCATTTTTGGTCTTTAGAATAGTCTTGAAATTTTCCAGGAAGTGACAAGACATTATGGGGACCCATCATGTAATGATCTAAATCCACAATGAATTTGTAGTTTGATACTTAAAAAGTTGCTAACAGTTCATGTTTCGAAATAATCAGTCTTATACTTTTCATATTGGCTTGAGTCTTCTAAGAAGTACTTGGCCGTTTCCTTCTCCAGCTTCGTGGGAGAGTACTACTATTCATTCCATGTTTCTATTTGCATATTCTTTTTCGCCATTGAATCAGTGTTGTCAAAATGTCGTTCAGGTCGCTCGGGTCGCCTGGGTCGAGTGTGTCGGCTGGGTCGTCCTAAACACATGCTATCTCTGATTTTCTCAATCTCTCACATGTTTTCTGACTCTCAATCACAATTCTCTATATATATGCATGCACCACATCAAACTTTTCAAACATGCTTTCTACACTTTAGAATTCGGCCTCTTCACTCCTAAACAAATAAACAATTCAAAGATATTTTGCTGCTCCCCTTCATATATTCCTTTGTTTTGATATTTTCAAGACAATGGTTTCAATTATTTATTGTGTTATGACTTATGAATTGTTCTTATATTTTGATCATTTCTATTTTCCACTTTATCTCTGTCCACATGAATTGTGTCTACATTTATATTATTTTATTAAATATTAAAATGCAAAAAAATTAGCCTAGATTTGTGGGTCTCTCGACCCCGTCGACTCGTCAACCCGCGACCCAAATTTTCACTTCATCGACCCAGGGCACCCCGCTACCCTAACAACACTGCATTGAATCGAAACATGTGATATAATATGGTCATGTTGGAGTCTGCTGATGTAGGTTTGGTTTTTGAAGGTGCTGCGGCAAGGACAAGAGCAGTTGAGAGCAACTTGGGTTGTTGAGTAGAGGGAGAAGTGGAAAAAAAGGAAGGCTAAATTAGGAAAATAATGGTAAGCTATGGTGTGAGCAGAGTGTATTCTCTTTCTGCACAACTTGCTTAGGAAGTGTGGGTTGGCCATGGGACTAGAATATAAACAATTCTTTTTAGGGTTGATCTCCAATAAAAATATTCACAGGTTGTTTAGGATTTTGGATCCGAATTTTGACCTCTCTCATCTTTGTTGTAGTATCTTCTTTTTATGTACTTTGACAAGTGAGAACTGTATTTCATGCATCATCTCTTAAATTTAATTTCAATTGATACACTTAATATAGACCAATTTTTTGTTCATTTATTTAAGTAATAAACAGTTATTTTTCCAAATGTACAATTGCATCAGGCCTCAAATGACAACTTAAAACACACGTGGATTTGATCATAGTATTATCATAACGCACATTTGAATTCTTAAAACATTAGAGCATCCGCAATAGCGGACGTCCGACTGGCGAGCCGGTCGTCCGTCAGGGACGTCTGCTATTGCAGCGGAAGAGGCGGACGCTGACGTCCCTAGCGGACGAGAGGTCGTTCGCGGTTGTGAGAGGACGTCCGTCGGGACCTCCGCTATTGCGGTGACACGAAGGACGTCCTGGCGAACGTCCCATTTTTTGATTTTTTTAAAAAACTCTATATATACAGCTCGTTGAACTTCATTTCATTCGCACCACTTGTATTAACGAGTTTTTCTCTCTCTACTTTCATTTCTTGTGAAGATAAATGGAGCATGACAGCGATTCTCCCGCCACGAGCAAGTCACAAACGCCGACGTTCCCCGTTGGAGGTGGGGGGAAATGTCGGCGGAACTGCAGGGATGCCCGAGATGATGCCCGGAATGGCAGTGATGATGCCTTAAATGTCGGCGATGATGGACGGGTACTATAATATGTGCCCTTGGATGGTGCCCCAAATGCCCTGGGGGAGTGGAGGGACGATGCCCCTGATGCCCGGGGGGAGTGGAGGGATGATGATGCCCGAGGGGGGGGGGGGAGTGGAGGGATGGTGATGCCCGGGGGGAGTGGAGGGATGGTGCCCCAAATGATGCCCGTGATGGGAGGAATGATGCCTGGGATGATGAAGCTCGGTATGATGCAGGGCATGTCTGCTGTTGCGGGGGGTGGCAGAGTGGGGGTCCCCCAATCACCTGGGACAATGTGTATCGCTCCTACATGGATTTATTTTCTAGTGATTCCCAAAGTACTCCACTTGAGACTCAGCTCACCGGCATTGAGACTTTCTCTTTAGAGGAGTTGGGGATATCTCCGATCAGAGAGTCTCCCATTGAGATACCACCGGCGGTAGGGAAGTCGAAGAAGAAGGGCAAAGGGAAGGGCAAGGGCAAGGGCACTAGTGAGTCCTCGCGTGTCCTCATCGACGAGGGGAGGCGGCAGACGAGGGAGAGGAGGAGGAGGCCGGCGAGGGAAAGAGGACCGTCTGGAGCGAGGCGGAGTGCGTCGCCCTGGCAAAGGTTTGGATGAGTATAGTCGAGGATCCCTACATCGGGGCTAACCAGACTATCGACAGGATGTTGTGGCGCATTAGCCAGAACTACATCAAATTCAGCCCGACAGGTGGGAAACCTCACGGTGGAGAGCAATGCTGAAAACATCGGGAGCGGCTGAGGAGATCGCTCACCCAATTTTCCGGCATCTACGAAAACAACGTCCATATGGCAACCAACGGCATGTCCATGGAGGATGTGAAGAGTTTGTCCATGCAGTAGTTCATCGACAAGAAGAAGAAGTTCGACGTCTTCAAATATTGGGATGTCTATCTTGTGCTGCAGGATTCCGCCAAGTTTCGTGCGGGTGTTGAAACTGGCTGGCCGAAGCGGATGAAGCTCAACGCCTCCGGCTAGTACAGCAGCAGTGCCGGTTCCCACGACCTCCCCGAAGCCGCTGCCGAGATCCCGACCCCTCCATCGTTCTCCCTCCGCCGTTGCCCGATTGGGCAAAAGACCGCGATGCGGACGGCTAGGGGAAGCGCCAGCGGGTCCCACGAGGTCCAATCGACAGCTCCTAGCCAGGACAATGCCGAACTCACCCACCTCGCGCGCATGCAACACAATCATACTTTACTCGACACCATAGAAAAGTGACGGGAGACGACTGACCCCTTATACAAGGAGATGTTGAAGGGGGTCATCGACAGTATGAGGCGCGAGTTGGGTCTCGCACCCCTGCCCGGGAGTACCGGTGGGTCTGGCCAAGGGGACGTCGAGGAGTGAGGCGGGGGCCGCGTGTGTCGAAGCTTTGGGATGTTTTTTAAACTTGAACTATGTATTTTTTTTGAACTATGTGTTTTTTTATTTAATTATGTATGTTTTTTTAAAATAAAATGGTTGAGTTTTCCACGTATTCATGTCAAAATTTTAATTCCATAAAACTGCATATTGGTGAATTTGTGAATTTTGATTATTGAGATGTCCACCGGGATGTCCTTGATGATGTCCGCTATTGTGGAGTGAGATATCTCTTATAACGTGACAGTGCTGTGGGATGTCATTATAACGTGGCAGGAGGTATTTTGGGATGTCCGTCGGGACATCCGTCCCTATTGTGGATGGTGTTACTATAAACTTTGCACAATTGGATTTTAGTGTGGTTAATAGGTAACTAAAATTAAATGAAAACTGAATTGAAAATCGAACAAGTATATTTGGAAAAAAGTTGTAAATGCGATAGATATGTAGAAGGGTAGTGATAAGAAATCCAATAACCTAAAATTAAGCAATAATTTTTTTAGGAAATGTAAGAAAAAAAACACGAAATTATATTTGAGTGAGGAAGACATAAGAGCATCTACATCCATGCTCTTTCGTAAGAGCAAGGAAGTGGACCCGGATCCATTTTAATTTATTTTTTACTCTCTGCTCTTAGGCAAAAGCACAACACTCACATCCGTGTTCTTCCGCAAGAGCATGTTCAAGGGTCCCACCATTCTATTATTCAATTTAAATACTTCAATTACTAAAAACATTTCCACAATATAAAAATACATTAAAAACCTATCCCCGGTTTGGTTCGTGCCGGTTTCCGGATTTTCGGAGATTTTTAAATAGGCTTTGAATAACTTCTCCATCTCTCCCGGAGTGTACGAGGTGCGGACGTGAGGGTCACCGGCACGACCCTGAATACAAACACTACGAGGAGGAGGAGGAGCGTTGGGGTTGTCCTCCCGAGTTTGGGAGCCGGTCCCTCCCGATCTTTGTTCGGGTGCCCACCTGTATCGCCCATCAGGGGCATCTTGCTCGTCCACTGGGTAAGCCTGGTAGCCACCCGAAATTTGAGAACCTTGGGTTTGAGGAGGGGGCAAGAATTCCGTATCCAAACTAGGGAATGGTGTTGGGCCGAACCATTCGTGGTTCCATCCGCGGGAGTTGGAGGGGTGATCGCCGGAGCGGACATATTTTTGCAAGAGTGAGAATTGATGAGAGAATTTAGATGAGAATTGTGTAGTGTGGTGAGAAATTTTTTGCGTGGAAATTAGGGTATTTATAGATGAAAATGTGAATTTTAGGGAATAAAAATGAAAAATAAATTAAAAGTAGTGAGTAAACGGATATAATTTATTGGGGAGTGGGAAAATATTTTTTTTAATTTAAAAACAATTTTTAATTAATTTCAATTTTTTTAAAAAAAAGGAAAATGCCAAGGCCATGTCGTTGGCCAATCCCATCGCGCCACGTCGCCCTGCTCAGCGGCACGGACGTGCTCGATGCATCGAGCAGGGCTGTGCCGTCGGCAAGAGCACAACGGCGAGTAGGTGCTTGTCACGCCGACGGCACAGACGCCGTCCTTAGCATGGAGCACTGATGCACATGCTCTAAGAATTTACTATCATATTCATTGTAATTCACCGAAAAAAAAAATTAAAAATTAATTGCATTTTTCACTCCAGTTATAATTTTAGTACTAATAAGTTCAAAAAATCAAATCTAGTGGAATCCAAAATTCCGAGATTTCAGAACAAAATCAGAATTTATGAGAAAACCATGTCCTGTCCTAATGAAGAAAATCAAGAAAATATTAGTTATGACGCCGATAATCAGATTATTAAGTGCAATAAAAGTGTGTTAAATATAAATGTGGTAAAGTCACAACTCATAACCCCCACCACTCTCCGGCGATCAGAGTCCCCATTTTGTTCTAGATTTGCTCTTCAATTTTGTGAAGGACCGCCAAAATTTGAAGCAGAAGATCATCATGCACTCGTTCGGCTACAGAGCTAACGCTATGCTAACCTTCTCCATCACCATTCTCGCGCTAATGTGCGCCATGGCCTCTGTCTCCGACAACTTCAATTCGCCGTCGCCGACCTCCGAAGTCCAGGTTAACTTTTAATTTGGATGTTCGTGTGTTTACATTAGTTGATTGGATTCGCGTTTCTCTTTGTTTTGGCCCTGATTTTTTTTATCCGTGCGGGTTTTAGGTGTTGAATATCAATTGGTTCCAGAAGAAACCGGACGGTGATGATGAGGTAGTTCTTTCATTTCGGAGTATAGTTTTTAGATTTTTGCTAAATTTAGTAGAGATTGAAGGAATTACCTATTATCGTTCTTTAATCTTGTCTAATGCGTGGACTGATCTGTCTCTAAATGAGAAACTGACGCTCGACTTCGAAATTTAGACTTTTGTTGCTATAAAAATGTTCAGCTTTTGTCCAACAAAAAGGTCTAGCTATTTTAAGCGGATCATGCAATTGTAGTCCTATTGTCAACCTGTAATTCCACACCCAATCTCCATTTTCATGTGTTTTCTTGTCAATAATGTCAGAAAAATTAGTGGATCCTAAAGATTAATCTGGAGTAGATATTATGAAAAACCTGTTCTGAAAGTCTAGATGGATTTACCTTGAAATAAAAGGCCTGATATTCTCAACGACTCATGGATCAACCTTTTTAGACTATGAAGCTTCCCAAGAAGATGGGACTTAGTTATACATATAAGTTTCTTTATTGTAAAAATCTATCACGCTAACATGTAGATGAATGAATCCTTAATGAGTTAGTCGCCAATTTTTGCAAGGGGATAGCCATTGCTCATGTATTAGGACCAGCCTAAGTGGAAATGACTCGTCAAGTATCCTATATACTCCTATCTCACTCTTGATGGAGCAGGTTATCACTTAACTTAATATGGTGGGAGCAATTTTCTCAACAAGTCTTCTAAAACATATCAGGAATAGTACTTTTTGATACAGAAAGGCTGTCTACTATTAAATGAGACACAATAGTGCCAGTTTCCACTCCCCAATATGATATTCTACATTTTAAGCTTGTACTTTTAGGTGAAAGTTGAGAAAGCAGTTTCAGGTTGTTTTAGGTTTTTAACCTGAAAGTTTTATTTCATAAAGTGAATTATACACTATTTTACATATTACATTGACATCCAAACCATGATGCATCTTTGATATCTTAATAATTAATATTGGTATAATGGTTTACCTTGTGATGCTGAACCTGTTTTTCTTAACACAATGAATAAGATCATGATTGGTGAATGTGTGTATCCAAGCTTTGTCAATAAGACGCCAGTAATGATGCATATGCATTTCTATATAAATCAAAAGAGAACTTGATTTGGCTGCTAGTTGAGTTTTAAAGAAGGCTTACTTTGCTGCTTGGTGAATGTGTGCTCATCTTCACACTTGGCCGCTTTGTGTGGTGTTTCCTGTTCGTAACTATCATCTTAGCTCCCCCAATTCGAACATTACATCAGCCAAAATAATGGGAGTAAAAGTAGTACATTTAGGGACTTTTTATCTCTAAGACTAATTTTTTTGGCTCTCCTCTTCCAGCCATGGGCCGCCTGCCATCAGCTCCACCTCTATTTAGTGGGTTTGTGGACTTGATCAGATGATCTATAAATTGATAAACAAGTGCAATATTTGATGCCCTGTGCTTATAGAAATTAAAATTGTCTCAGTTTCTTGTTTTCATTTTGAGAAACAATTTACATTTTTGTTTAACGAGATTTCAACATCATGCAGGTTAGCCTGACTCTGAATATATCAGCAAATTTGGAGTCATTGTTTACATGGAACACAAAGCAGGTTCGTCTTTTTTAACCGTCAGCTTTGATTGACTTGTATCTTATTTTCTGTCTCCTATATATAATGAAGATTGGTTTAGCATTACCCTTTTATCATGTATTCATTTGCACAGTTCAGTTGCTATGACTTTATCTGCATAATCTCTACTATTGCTTGACTATATAGGCTATGTAAAGGTACTGGAGCATGAGGATTACCTAGACACCTCCAATTATTTTTACTTCCAACTTGTTCCCAAATTATGTTTTTGTGCATCTCTGTTCTTCATAGGTTCAGAATTTCCAAGCTAGAAAAACACAATGCCAAGTGCTAGCTCCTTAATTTAGGCACAATTTATCATAGTTTGCTACAGAATTTCCAACTACTTGTTGCTGTTAAAGTTAACTCAGAGTTTATGAACTATTCATCTTGTTTTTTTGTAGGTCTTTGTATTCTTAGCGGCTGAATATCAAACCCCCAAAAATGCGTTAAACCAGGTAAGTGGCTGCTGTTAGCTGGATTTTCCTTTGTGATCAATGTGTTTATAAAATATAGTTGTCATAGATTGATGACATTCTGAGTTACTGGTTCCAAGGGAGTGCTTGTTTCTCTCATGTCTTGGCCTTTATCGGTTATCGCGCAAGACCACACTTTTATTTCTTTACGGTGACGAGGATATGTATGTTTTCTTTTGTAGGTCTCTTTGTGGGATGGTATTATTCCTTCCAAAGAGCACGCAAAATATTGGATTCACACTACTAACAAGTATCGTTTCATTGATCAAGTGAGTTCGTCTCTTTTACTTTGGTTATTGAGGTGTTATCCTAGTTAAGATTAACCAGAGCTGGTTCCCTATTTTTTGATATAGGGAAGCAATCTACGTGGTAAAAACTTCAACTTGACATTGCATTGGCATGTTATGCCGAAGACCGGCAAGATGTTTGCTGATAAAATAGTGATGACCGGCTTCCGCTTGCCTCAGGCCTACAGATGATCAAATTTTCCATTTCTGGTTAACTTTAGCTTTTAAAGAAGGTGATGAGCAATGGAGTTAAAAGTAAAAAAAGAAGCAAATTTTGTGGATTTTTCACTACTTATAGAACTTGTAATTTAAGATTATCTTTGACCCTGAAAAGTGAAAAGGTGATTGGCTAAGTTGGTGCATGAGTTTCGCAGTAGTGTCTAAATCTACTTATAATTCTAAAACATGGAAATTTTTCTCAAAATTTGTTACCATATAATCAACAAATTTTAATTTTTAATATTTTCACAGTAGCATGTAAAAATTTTAGAAATTTTTAAAACTATGAAATATTTATATACTCTTCCTGTCCCATTAGAAATGAAACGTTTTCATTTTCGGTCTGTCCTATTAAAAATGAAACGTTTCTAAAAATAGAAACAATACTCCCTCTATCTTTTCTTCTCTCTTACTTTACTCTCTCTTCATTAACCCACAAAACAACACAACATAAAATCCCCGTGTCGAAAAGCAAATGTTGCATATTTAATGGGACGGAGGTATTCTTTATAATATAATAGTCAGAATAATAATTTGTGAGTAGATTTGTGAAATAATTTGACTTAAAATGATTAATGATTATTATAAAATTATATAATCATTACTCCTATTATTTAAATTAAGTAAACTATTATGAATATCATTAGTGTTATGGAGTATTTTTTTTTTTGAGTTTTTATGCACGTATATATACATTTTCTCTGTTTTAAAATTTGGAGTAGATATAGATTACATTTGTTAATTTTCAGCTTTCCATATGTCAAAATTTTATTAATTGGGAATACCATCTTATATTAATGAATATTTTCTGATATGAATGTACACGTGTTTGTGAGACATTGGAGATCACAGATCCGGAAACAAAACGCGTTAAATGAGAAGCAGAGTAAAAAGAAAAGAAGAATTAGTTAAAAAATTAGTGTAATCTAAAGTCAATCTACTGAAGCAAAATCACAAACACTAGAGTGCTTAAATGAGTGCACAAAATCTAGAATGGCATGGCCTTCAAATTCACTGCCGCCGCCGCGTGCCGCCGGATTTTCAACTTCACCGTGATCCCTCTCATTCTCCTCACCACCATCCTCTTCTTTCTCCTCCTCCCTCACACTTCAATTCCTTACCACCCCTCAAAACCCCAGCTATCCCCCCACAGATCTTTGCTCACACCGACCTCCAAATGCTCGCCCTCCAACACTACAGCGGCCGACGGCCTATTCAACTACTCATCTCTCAATTCATGCTTCTTTGGTGGGAATCCATTCCTCTCTGTCTCTTTCCTCCTCCTCATTCTGCTCCTGCAGTTCTACATCTTAGTGAAAACCGCCCAAGATCGCTTCTCCGTGGTGGTGACCAAGCTCGCCGCCCACCTCAAGCTCTCCCCGTCGATGGGCGCCGTGACACTGCTAGCTCTCGGCAATGGCGCTCCCGATGTGTTTGCGTCGGTGGCCGCTGTTAGAGGGGGGCAGCCTAGAACCGGGTTCGGTGCGATTCTCTCTGCTGGGACATTCGTCTCGGCTTTTGTCGTCGGCTTCGTTGCGCTCTATGCGGCGCCGTTTGCGGTCGATCCAGCTCCTTTTATTAGGGATGTGATGTTCTATTTGACTGCCTCGTTTTTTCTCTTCTATGTTTACTTGAGCGCTGAGATCTTCTTGTGGCAGGCTGTTGGTTTTGTTGCTTTTTATATATTTTTTGTTGGGATTGTGTTTTCTATGGATTCGGGGTATAATGGTCTTGCCGGAGAGAAGAGTAGGAGCTCACGGGATGATGGTGGAGAGTTGGGGTTGGTTGAGCATCGTGAAAATCAGGTGGTTGATTGTGAAGTCGGGGAGTTGATAGCTCCATATGACCTCGATAGGAGGATGAGTTTCGGGTTTTGGGAAGCCTATGACAAGGTATACTATCACAATCTGGTCTATATATTATGTCCTGCATTTGTGATTTTATGAGATGCTTGTGATAGTTTTCTATGATCATGAAATTCTGTTTTCCTTCATATTTGTGGTTAACTTTTTTCCTTGTGAACATTCTCATCAATTTCGGCTATATGATTGTCAATTTGTGATTGTCAATTTAAAGAGAACCTAATTAAAAGTTGGTACTGTTTTAGCTTTACATGAATTGTCAAACTACGCGTTATATGTTTTATCGTAGTGCATGCTTTGGGTGCACTCGCTGTTCTACATGTATGGTATTGTTAAGCTAGTATCCTCATGGCTATATTTTCTAGATCCCCTGGCAAGGCAATTAGTTATAGTTTCATAGTAATCTAACTTCCTTCTTGAGGCCATAATTTCCCATGTTCACTCATGAAATGATAAGTATCCTTTTTGGCATTTGAGTAGTCAATTGCAAATTTTCACTATTCTTTTCTTCTGTAGGCATCTGTTTGATTTGATTCTGTGATTGAGAACAGAACTGCAATGTTATATGATGCATCCATTCTGAGGAAACTGACAGTAAGACATGTATGAAGTCATGACTGCAGTTTACTGATGAAGTGTTGACTCTTTGTGCTAGGTTGCCCTAAAGTCCAGGTTATTGTACTTTAAGAAAAGATCTCAACCTTAAAGGAATTTGTAGGAAGTTTTAAGCTCTGACATTTTTTGCCCTGCATGTGCTGTTCTTTTCCTGAGAAGATATTCTATCACGTGACTGTATTAGTTACTAAAGCTGCTTACTTTTATAAGTGAACAAAGAAATGGACATTTATTTTCTGATGATCATTTTGGTTAAGATTTGATATGCATTTATCACCCAACCAATAGCTCAAGTTTCTGCTTCAGCTTCTTCATGTGATGTGTGAACAACTAATCCTGAAGCTATCTTTCTCTCATTATCTGAAGCTTTTGGTAATTTTCCTAGTCTAGAAGTTACTAGCTAGTCATCATTACATCAAGGAGTATGTTTTCGTAAGGGAGCTCTAGATCCTATTATGTTGAACAATTCTCAGATCATGTGATTATTTATAGTTATACAATCAATTTTAACAGACTGGTTCTCTTTTCCTTTGTTACTCTTGAGCCTTGATTATGAAATTCTCTGTTAAGGTATGATACAACCTCTTAAAGTTCAAATGCATAATTATACTTTGATGATGCTAGAATGGCCATATTATTTTTTGTCACCATGCTACTATTAATGGGTTTGAGAATGGGATAGTGCTGCTACAGTTCTGCTATATAAATTAAAATTAGAAAAAAAATTGCTCTAGCTTCTGAATGTTATTACACTTTCAAAGATTATCCCTTGCTAAATAATTTGATGACTATGTTCTAGACTTCTAGTTTGATTGGAAAAAACATTCACTCTCAAGAAAATATGGTAATAGAATCAAATGTATGAATGCTGATGATATCTCTAGCTAGTTTGAGTATATATTGCAGTTGGGCATTTTGAGTTCAGTGGTACACGTATTAGTAGCTAAAGCTACATAATTAAGGTTTCTGATCTTACACGCTTTGGTTCGGATTTTCGACATTTGACTTGAGGCTCTCTTTCTTTATTGTAGATTATATTGTTCGGATTTCCAATCTTTTGACTTAAGACTGTCCTTCTTGTAGATATCAAGAATATGGGAAGTTCCAGTCTCAGTACTTCTAAAACTAACTGTTCCGGAAACTTCACCATCCAAATGGAGCCGATTTTACCAATCAGCCAACATTGCTCTTTGTCCACTGGCCCTCTTATACTCATGCAAATCATTTATGTCCTTAGACCATCCCATAAAATTTCTTATTTCAAACACCCAATTTCCTCTTTGGTTAGTGGTATTATGTGGAAGCAGCTCTTTAGCTATTCTTCATTACATAGTAGAAAAAGAGCCACCCAAAAACGAGCGCATCTCTTCCGTGGTTGTTGCATTTGTCATGAGCGTGTTTTGGATATCCACGGTGGCTGGTGAGTTGCTGAACTGCCTTGCAGCACTTGGCATGCTTCTGCAGTTGCCCTCTGCACTTCTGGGATTGACTGTTCTGGCATGGGGAAATTCGATTGGGGATCTTGTTGCTGACGTGGCTGTTGCTAAAGCTGGGCAACCAGCAATGGCTATGGCGGGGTGCTTTGCGGGGCCTATGTTCAACATGCTTTTTGGGCTGGGAACAGGTTTAGTGATACAGACTGCAAATGTTTACCCAAAAGCGTATAAGCTTCATTTTCACACGAGTATAGTGATTGCATTTGTGTTCTTGATACTGAGCTTGATGGGATCTTTGTTGGTGGTAACGTGGAACCGATTTCGAGTTCCTAGATTCTGGGGATTCTGCCTTGTTGGCCTTTACCTTATTTTCATGATGGTAAGCCTACTCATTGCAGCCTTCTCTTTCTAAAATTTTGGGAAAAGAATCAATGGTTGCTTCACGTATATGCTCGAGATAAACATGAAAATGCCAGGAGTTGTATTTTAGCTTAGTGCCTATTCATCTTTATCTATGTGTGTGTGAATCTTATTAGAAAAGTAGAGCTATCTTTAATCCTACAATTGGTCGACTCTAAGTTGCATTTTTTTTCCCGCAAATTTGATGATCACAATCATAATAACTAATGCACCAGATATGATAAAATGAAAATGCTAGCGTATTTTACATGTTAGCGATGCTATCAAATGATGCACTGTGAAACATTGGTCCTCTATATAGCTATGTATGTTAAATATGTGTACAGTTTTTTCGAGGATGAATGGCAGATTTGGAGCAATAGCAACGGAAGGAGTTAGCTAACTACACGGCGTGCATAATGAGTGCCTACACTACGCATGCCGTGCATTACCTATTGATGCCCCCTTGACTGCCGATTTCACATGCTAGTACTTACTTGAAAAAAGCATCTTACATTAAAAAAAAAATACTCCCTCCATCTCACAAATTTTATCACATTTTGATTGGGCATGAGTTTTAAAAAAATGTAATGTAAAGTAAGTTGAAAGAGTTAGCGGAGACTGAGTCCTACTTTTATATATTAGTTTTATTATAAAATGTGAGTGAATTAGTTAGTGCACTATGAGATCTACTATTAAAAATGTTAAAAAGTGAAATGTGACAAATTTTGTGGGATAGATGAAAATAAAAAAATTTGACAAAATTTAAGGGACGAAGGCAAAAAAACAAACTAAAAAAACAAAGATAAAAACCTAGAAGATAATGACTCAAGCGTCGTCGTCGGAATCCAGACCCAATTTTCTCTTCATCTTGCTTATTGTTTTCCAGATGTCCATCTTAAGCTGATCGCCTGTTTCTTCTCGATATAGCTTCCATCGTCGGAACTTTGCGGAGAGTTGTCAGAATTCATTTTCGAGAGAGAGGAAAGAAGTATAGAGTGAGAAGGGGTGAAAGTAAAGAATGTGGTATGTAGGTATATAGAGGGTTAAAAGTAATTAAAAATATAAATAAATAAAATAAAAATTAGTACATGATAGTGTCGATCATCGGTCCTATCACCACAATGAGAGTTCATCGATTGACCCTATGGGATAGGCCATGCCGATGAAACGGCCAATTGGGGGAGGGCCGTTGATTTGCCCCTCTTCGGGGCAGACCATGGGCTCGGTTGATCGGCCCCCATTGCTAATGCTATCATAATTTGTGTGTTCATTGCGATTTTAGTGGCTATTGTTGTCCTAATTTTATTGTGTTGTTTTTATTGTCTCGTTCTAATTGGAAAGCAGCCCATCGCATTCAAAATCCATATCCACATTTCACACTTGAAAGAGGGTGAAGGCGGGCCCAATTTCCAACATGTAAACCACTCCGCATAAAATACTTGGTGAAAAAACTCGCAAAATTCGAGTCCTCTAAAAATTACTACCAATTTTCCGAAATTTTCAAAAAAGTCTTTGGCAAATGTAACAACGGTCGCAAAGAGCAGCCGCTGCAACTATGCAGACATCTCTCCGTCTCCTCTCCGATCCCCATTTTCTCCATCACTCCGTCAAAATTCCTTCCAACCACTCTAAATTGAATTATCCGATCCATCGCAATCGCATTTTTGCCACGCGGAAAACCGCAATTGTATGCGCTGTAAACAGGAGAAACAGGTATGGCATGATCACGAAATCCGGCAAGCTAATGCTGGAATCGGCCTACATCATCGCGTCGCAGCTCCGGATTCTGCCGGAGCCCGTCGATTCAATTCTGAGAGAATTCGGAGCGGGAAACGGAGGGCGGAACGGGTTCTGGAGCGGCTTCGGACGGGGCGGGTCTGACGGTTGGAGAAGGAGGAGGAAGACGAGATTGGGATTGGTGGGCATTTTGGTAATTCTCGGGGCGGTGGGACTGTGGTGGATTGTAGGCAAGGAATTGGCATTCGATTCTGATGCCTTCTTTGGGGGTTTAGGGTTAGTGCTTTTTGGGCTTTCTGTGGAAGGGTGGAGAAGAGGGGCTAGGGATTGGATTCTTGGGTTTTGCTGCTGTGCTGTTTTAGTGGGGTTGGTCTCCACTAAGGCCGATTTTCCTGTGTGGTTGAAGAATTTTGGGAGCTTGAAGAAGGTCCCCAAAAGAAGAAGAAAAGGAAGAGTATTTTGAGGGATTTATTGATAATTGAGATGATTTTTGGGCAATGTGCAAATGCTATGTCTTCTTTTGTCGTTGTGTGTTATGCTGTTCATGCTTCAAGTTTTGGAGGTCTATAGTGATTATACAAGTTTGATGGTTAGTTATGGTTGATGATTTCTTTGAATTGATATTGTGTCCAAACACTAGTATTCCTTAAAGCTAAATATATTCTAAATGAGTTTCACAAGTATTTTCTTATGATAAACATTGTAGTGATTTACTTAAGGCGCAATTCATCACTTTTAGCTCATATGAAGCTAGCAATCTGTGTTTACTATTTCTGTTTCTGGGTCAAAGAAACTGAGGGTGAAGCTATTTAAGAGAGGGTCTGCCCCATTTTGCAGCAGTGTGCAAGAAGAAAATAAGACCTTTTGGGACTGCTTATGCGAATTTGGCTATATTTGGCGTCGACATGTCTATTTGATTTCTTAAAAATCTTTGAAGCATTTTATTGAATTATAAGTTTGTAAGTGTTTTCATCAGAATCAGAGTGTTGGAAGATGGAATACCCTTGTTTGATTCCAAACCAGTATGTCGTTACGTACACACACACGACACACGCACATGTTTGTTTGGATACATTTCTACTTGATACAGCCATTGAAGAATAGCACTGACGCAGGACAGATTATAGTGGGGAAGAACTGGAAAATTGCCGGAACAGAGGCACGATGATATATTGAAAAACGGCGGAAAATTGAGAGTTGGTGTGGTTATGATTATGAATGGAGAACATGTTGCATTCTGTGACCGAAGAAGCTTTTTGTAGATCTCTGTGGCATGTCTGTTTTAGGCTAGGTGACTCTAGTTTTAGTTGGATCTTGTTCCATGCAATATACTTTTTGTGTAGTAATAATATGTCTTAGCTATATATATGGTGAAATTCATATGAAGAAAGTATTTTTCTTGCGAATGGCTATTACTACTCCAATTACTTGAGTTGACATTGGCTCTGCGCAATGCATTATGTATATGAGCTGCTTCTTTCTTAGTTTTGAGGTTGGTATGAGTATATTTCTGAAATAAGCGCGAGCACCATCCTCTCTGATGTGGCTGTACACCTTCACACACACGGTCGAGATTGATCTCGATTGTAGTCTCAGCTTCAACATGAGCAATGCCTTGACAGCTATGTATTCCGGTGGAAAGCACGCTTGTGATAGCACAGAGCCTCTGGATGAGGTTCTGTGGAAAGGCACTCATGAGAGGATGTTGCTGTTCAGTTCAGATGCAGATGCAGATGCAATGATTGTAAAAATACACATCTTGCTGTGGTCGAGGTTTGGGCAGACCTAAATAGAATATGATTTTGAACTGCAAAGGTCTTGAGGTATGAAGAAACGGTGATGTGCTGGACGGACTGATCATTCATCAAGGATTCAATTATTGTTATGAAAAAAGATCCCTTTATGCTCAGAACATATTTCCAAGTACATAATTTTTTGAACTTGTCATATCATGTCAAGGAAACTAACATAACATTTGGGTTGGATTTTTGCATCCTACTACTATCCTCTATTGGTAATGATTTGAAAAAGAATACAAGGAAAATAGATTGATTTTAATAAAAAATTATAAATTTTTGATATTCAAATCAAATTTCAAATTTATGAAATTAAGAATTAATCTAAATTAATGTAATCTGATGGTGAGCCAGCCACACCGGTTTTATTCGGATTGAAATAAACTTCCCTCTTACCGACTCCCGCTCCCGATCGAACAGTGATGTGAGATGGCTGAAGAAGAAAGATTGACTGGTTCCTCTTCCGGCCCGAGCCCGAGCCCGGACCCGTGCCCTATTTGCCTCTCCCCAACAACTCAAGAATCCTATTTGGATCAGTGTTTCCGTACGCCTCCCTGCTATTTGTTATTATTCCTCAATTTATTCAATTTTTATTTTTCTTCCACTCATTTTTTTCACATTCGTTTTCTTTGTTCCTTTTCATATTCTCGAGTTTTATTCCCATGGTTGATTTGCAATTACTTTCTGATTGTTCTTCTTGAATTGAGCCCTCCCTATGAGCTGCTCGTGACACAATTCGATCAAATTATTCTCCGTATTATTATTTTTTAATTGGAAGAAGTGATGATTCGATTTTTAGGAATGGAAAATAGAAAGAAGCCAACAAGGAATTTGAAATTCAGAAGCATTTACAATCTCTCATAGTTCTTGCAAGACGCTGTCTGCTGTCTAAACCTTTAGTTTAAGCTGTCTTCATAAATATGCTGCTTTGAGACTTTATCTACAATGAAGAAGATATACTGTTGTTTTCAATTATCCATTGATGTTTAAGCTAAACTGTTTCAGATAAATTTTGCTATCACTGCATAGTTAAATGGATCAATATAGTTGCACGTGTGCAATCTTGTACATCTTCAACAATGACTTGTCCTCTGTGCAAGGTAAGCTTTATATTTTGGTTTCAATGTAGTACTATTTCAACATTAGATAATGGTATTAGTTGATCAAGGATATTAATTTATATTCTATGTACATTTTCTGATGTGATTGTCTTTAAATCGTGTGAAAGTTTCTGTAACAAATTTCATCACCCTTGATACTTTGTGTTCACTTCTATGGAACTGAAATCCTATTTGATGCAACAGTCTTTTTAGCAAATCTTAATCGGGATAGCAAGGTAAAACTACTGATGCTGCGTAGTTAAACAATAGTTTTGCTTTCCAGCTTGTCGATATTTTTGCCTAGGTCAAGGAGTTTATTAAGTTTATAGGAGTATGTATCTTTCATAAGGTTCTCTTTAGTTTGTGATATCAAATGCCTGAATATGGCAGTAAGAAAAGATTGAGACAAACTGCCAACTATATGTATTTGTTTACAGTTAGCCATGGCAATTTATAGCTACTGTATTCCTCTCCGGGTCTGTTTTTTTTGCCTTATACTATATTCCTTTATATGTTACTTCAGAGAGAGAATTTCTCCATTATTTGTGGATATGATGGAATTTCTTATCAACGGCATTATGTTGGCAAGAGTTTGGAAAATAGGTATGGTGGAATTGGTTTAGTTTGAGGCTATATCTTTGAGATCTGCAAATTATTCAATTGTTTATTCTGGTTTCACAGTGAATTCTTTTCAGAAGCTCACAGATATAGGCTGAAATGCTACTACACTGACTCAGGTTCTTTTTTTTTAATAATTCAATTGCTCTATTGAATCTGGTAAATTAGCCATTGAGAACAAACCCGGGTTATGTGGTGCAGGTGATATTGCTGAAAAATTACAGGTTTCACTTTACTGGAAGTTTCGTAAGTATCTACGGCAAAATCATTACCTGGCTGACTGGTTAAGGAGGGAAATTCAGGCTGTAATGCAGGTACAATCTTATATCATCCATATCTTCTCTTGATAACTGAATTGAGTATAATTCACCACTCTAATTGATTTGAGTAGTTGGAATTAAAATTTGTAGGAGCTTAACTGATGAATTAATAAAGAAAATAAAGATTGTAGACTGTTTGGAACTGAAAAGGAACATGGATTTATGCTTCCTAGTTAGTTTTTAGGTTCCCTAGTTACTGCTGCTGTTATCCGTTCCTTGAGAGAGTATACATCTCCATATGCAGGAGGAGGATACCGACATTATCATGCATCACGTACTTGGTGTCATCGACTCATTAAGAAGGTATTGTGCATCTTAATTTCTCAAGGTGATTTGCAGGATGATTCCCATCGTTGATTGTTGCAGGGATTGGTCGAAAAAGACAAGCATCACAGCTGAAAAGGCACGAGAAGAGTTTAGAGTAGCAGTTTCGGATGCGGTGAGGCCATTTTTGACAGGGAGAACAGAGAGATTTGTAGAAGAGTTAGAAGTGTTTGTAGCATCAGGGCTCAACATGGATGCTTTTGATCAAGTGTACATTAAGCATTTAGGTTGGGAAGAGAGTGAGAAGAAGGAAACTCGTCAACCTACTACACCTGCTGTGCCCTACTTGTACATCTTTGATGAAGATGAAGCTGAAGATAGATGATTATCCTTTATGCTCTTGTTAAAGGAGTTTCAACTTTGGCGGAAATCACTTTGGTTATCAGTTACTACATGAAAGCAGATGTTTGACCTTTCAGTCACATATATTGCCATGGTCCTAGCATGAGGTCTATGTCTATAATACTTTACCAAATTTTCTATAATAATAATAACAAAACAAAATGGTAGTATTATTATAGTACAAGAATATTTGAATAGATACAATAGTGAAAGGAAAAAACAAAATGCTCTAAGAGCATCCCAGAATTCCATCCATTATACATGTATAATTATTGAAGTCCAAACCCTTTTCTATATACATAAATTAAAAAAGAACAAATAATTGACAAAATCTGTCAAACTAATTAATCTGTGGTATATATTTGTCAACAGAATACTCAGAAAGGGACTGAAAAACCTTGTAGTTGGTTGGCATATCTCATGTAGAAAGAATGCGGAATTGGTAGAAAAACAGCGAAGCGATGACCATCATAAGTCCGTTAGCGATGGAACTGAGTTGAGCAGCTCCATTTCCTATAGGCAGCCCTGCTGGCAGCGGTGGCGGTGTAGATGATGTAGAAGAACGATTTTTGCTCCCGGGCGTGGCCTCCGGGTTTAGAATGGAAGGAGCAGGAGCATCACTTGTTTTGTTGCCTTTGCCTACAGGTAGGGTGTTTGACCCACTAGCATTATCATAGCCTGAGATAAGCAGTCGAAAATGCTTATCAAATCGAGCTCGTGGCCGTTCAAATATATGCAGTGTTGCACGAATGATAAAATAAACTTACAGTTCGATTCCGACCACCCCAAGACCATCTCCTCGCGATCAAAGACTATATTGTAGCCAGTCATGAAATTTTCTGAGATTTGCAAAAATTTATAGAGTTCGTCAGCACAATTGAGGCAGTGTTAATGTCAGAAGAAAAAGACATCACTTCTACTATTTAAAACGTGTAATTCTTTTTTAGAGAAAAAAACGCGCTGATTTATTTGTTTAACGCGAAGAGCTAAATGCAAATATGCAACAGAGACTCATAGGATTCCAATATACTTACGTCCAATGATGTTAATATCCTCACTTTTGACAATAGCCAAACAAAATGCATATCCACCCTGGAAATGAGTAAAGTTTTTAGAATTTTTTGACAGAAAATTCCATAAAATTTATCTAATGTAATGTAGATTTCTCACCTGTCGTGGAATCACGACAGTTGGCATATTGACATAAAATAAGGCTCCGCCCTTAAACGTCATGTTCAAGTCCGGAGCATAGTAGCTATCTTGAGTTGCACTGCAGGCAATGGAAATAATGAGGCAAGGGACGACCACAAATCAAACGTAGAGTATCCCAGGAAGTTGTCGACTAAATCAACTGACCTGAGTGAATAGCAGTGGTCGAAGATAAGCTTCCTCTCCGGTTGGTAACGTGGCTCAGTTACTTGAGAATCAAACTGCAAAGGAAGAGATTATTTCAAGACTTTCTCAAAAAAAAGGATTGACCGAAATATGGTAGTATCGGATATAGCATATAACTTACACCCTCTGCGATAACAGAATAAGCTGGATCGTTCAAGTATGTAAAGGATGTGCCAGAGTCGAAGATTGCTGAGAAGTCGATCTTGCTGGAATTTCCTCCCACAACAAGATTTGTCACGGTCACATTATAGCTAGGGCTGCAGAAATCGATTGCAAGATTAGGAGCTGAAACTAGGATAAATCAACGCACGTTTTGCAGAAACAGATTCGGCTGCTCACTGTGATGATTCATCAACATTGATAGGAGTTGTTTTTTGATCGGGAGTTCCTTTGTCGCCAAAAGAAATTCTTCCAACTCCATCACGCCCTCCAAAGCACATCGAGAAAGAATTTGCTGCGAGCCCCTTGTTGGCTAAGATGCTAGGGACCGATATATTGTCCAAACCTAGTCCGAATAGACCATTGATAGCAGCACCATCAAGAAAATCACCGGTTTGGATTATTCCACATCTGTAACGAGGACACATGCTAAAGCTTTAATACAAAATAACTGTCAAAAATTAAATAGTCTCAGTGAAAAAAGAGCTTTTAAATATTTTCAAGTATGAGCAAGTCTAGTGATAAACAGAAACATGTACCCTAATGTAATTGGGGCGCTAACGGGTTTTTGAGGATTTTCATTCGTTCCCAAGTGCAAAACATCGTCAACTAAGATCCCTGTACTTGAAGTATTGCTGGAGAGATACACTTCTTGGTAAGCACAAGCATTACGCCTCAGAGCACATGCTCGTCTCCGTCCACACATAGTGCTGTTGCAGGGAATGGGTGAGCTAGTTGATGATACATTTGGGCTGTATATGTTGAGTTCCACACTCTGTATCCATTAAAATAAAGTAAAATCAATGACAAGCGAGATATGCATGCAATTGCAAATCAAGAAGCGGGAAGAATTAGGCAATAATGTTGATGTAGGTAAAGGTTGGCTAGTTAAATATGATCACAACTTCTCTGGAAGTAGGTTTTGAATATGATAATTGATGGGGTGCGTACTAAACAAGCCCAACAGCAATGACGGCCCATCAGCCCAAAGCCCAAGGAAGAGTATGAGTTCGGCATTACCAAAGAGTTCGGCCTCAGCCTACAGCTCGGTAAAAGCCAACCTATCAAGCTCTGCTCTCAGGTCGGCATCAAGCTCTACTCTCAGATCGGCAACCAAAGCAGGAGTATGAGTTCGGCATTACCAAAGAGTTCGGCCTCAGCCTACAGCTCGGTAAAAGCCATCCAATCAAGCTCTGCTCTCAGGTCGGCATCAAGCTCTACTCTCAGATCGGCAACCAAAGCAGTTCGGTCTCAGTATTCGACCGAACAAGGAGTTAGTGGACCCATACAGGATGTCCAACACACCCACTACCACGTGGTGTCAACTCAGGCCACGATCGTAGGCCATGACCTACGCTACATCCACGATCTTAGGCCATGACCTACACGACATCCACGACTTAGGGTGGTGATGCAAGCCACGATCTTAGTTCAAGATATAAATAGAACTTAGATCAGATAGAAGAAGGTTAAGCTCTCTAGAGATAAAAGACCATATAGCAAATAGCAAGTTTGTATTTGTAAGCTGTAGAAAACAGATCAAGCAATACAACTCTGCCCCCTTTTCTTCCCGTGGACGTAGATTTACCTCAGTAAATCGAACCACGTAATTTCTTTGTGTCATAATCTTCATTCTCTACCAGCTTTTACTAACATCAGAAATTCGCGGATCCATCACTTTTCTTCCCGTGGACGTAGATTTACCTCAGTAAATCGAACCACGTAATTTCTTTGTGTCATAATCTTCATTCTCTACCAGCTTTTACTAACATCAGAAATTCGCGGATCCATCACTGGCGCCGTCTGTGGGAACCAGAGAACAAAATTTGTGATAAAGCGAATTTTTGATCCATTTTTTCCACCCAAAAAATGCATACCAGATCGCAGAGTACCCGTATTCCTGCCCGTGAGAACCAGGAGGAAGCCAATCCATCCCATAGGTCTGGAAAACAGCCTAGGGATAAATCCACCACCAGTTCTCATGGCGAAGGAACAGGCCGCTCCAAAAATCGTCCCACTGAGTCTTCCCAGCAGCCTGATTTGAATGAGGCTGTCAAGCTGTTCTTGGCTGAGAAGCAGGATGAGTTCTTAGCCTTCCTGCAAAAGAGCCAAGAGCCGAAGACGAAAACGGAGGATTCTCCTTCCTCATCCAGACATGAAAGTCACTACCGCAGTAGTGCCGTGTCCTCCAGGAAGAAGAATCCTCAACCCCGACATATTCCTGTTCTTCCTCGGTACCGGAATCACAGGAGAACTCAATCTCCTCCATACCGACGAGATATCGGATTCGCCGTCTACGGAGCACTGAAGACTCCGTTCTCGGACGACATCAATAATGTTGAAGTGGATATTTCTGAATACTCGGAATGACATACCTTCCCTGAAGTCGAGTTCAAGCTACGTACACAATCCGTGCAGTCGCATGGTAACCAAAATAGGTCACTCCCTGTGTCGAGTGCCACAAGAAATGACACAGCCGGGGTACCCACAGAAACAAGTGAATAGTGCAAACTGCAAATACACATAGAGACACCAAAATCGTTAAGACATGGAAAATTAAGAAAAGAGCAACAAAGCACCTGATTTTATCACTAGAGCTATCATCAGTGTTGTCAAAATGTCGCTCGGGTCGCCTGGGTCGAGACCATCACCGCCCCAACATGGGTGGGTTGATCGAGATACAGGGTCACCGCTGGGTCGCCTGGGTCGAGTGGGTCGCCTGGGTCGCCCTAAACACATGCTATCTCTGATTTTCTCAAATCTCTCACATGTTTTCTGACTCTCTCAATCACAATTCTCTATATATATGCATGCACCACATCAAACTTTTCAAACCTACTTTCTACACTTTAGAATTCGGCCGCTTCACTCCTAAACAAATAAACAATTCAAAGATCTTTTGCTGCCACCCTTCATATATTCCTTTGTTTTGATATTTTCAGACAATGGTTTTAATTATTTATTGTGTTATGACTTATGAATTGTTTTGATATTTTGATCATTTCTATTTTCCATTTTATCTCTATTCACATGAATTGCGTCTACATTTATATTATTTGATATATTATAAACATTAGAGCAGTATATTTATTTTATTTAATATTAAAAGGCAAAAAAATTAACCTAGCTTTGTGGGTCTCTCGACCCCATCGACTCGTCGACCCGAATTTTCACCTCATCGACCCGGTGCGCCCCGCGACCCTAACAACACTGGCTATCATTGTAGCAATTCTGTTAAAATGAAACTAAGAATTGAAAAATATGAACTCTGTAGAAAAAAAGAGGCAGTTGAACAACTTGAACTATACATCGTTTACTCTCCTAAATATTTATATAAAAGCTATCATAGTTAGTTGCATCAGCAGTTTTCAAGATAAAGCTGTAGCTCACCTACTAAGCATTCAAACAATAAAAAAAAGAACTGTTGGAACTTTCTTATTAAGCTCAGAATGCCTTGTGTCCCCTCATCACTACAAACTACTACTAGTTTGATTGTTAAAACTCTAACTGCAGCAGTTGAACTTAGCAAATTGACTAATTAAGCATGAAATTGGTAACCAAGTCATGAATACTCCAAATCTCCACAAAGAAAAGATGCTATTCTTACAACGGCTGATTCGTGAATCTAGTGAAAGTGAAGAGCGTGTGTGTCTAAATTCGACATTATCGCGCTATCATTCTATTCGGTGCAATCCTTCAAAATCCTAACCACCTCCCATTTGAAGGGCAGATAGATAGTAGCAAATGAAAGAATTGGCCCTCATAAAATCAAATTAGAATAGCATATAAGATGATAAAGCAATCAAAAATGAAAAAAAAGGGCATACAATCCGAGAGAGGAGAGGCGGTAAGTTTCGTTGCCGCCGAAGAAGGTGAGGAATGGGGAGGAGGCGGGGGTGGTGGCGAGGCGGCGGGCTTTGAAGAGATGATCGCGGTGGGCCATAGCGGCGAAGTAGTCGAGGCTGTCCTTCTCCGGGAGGCCCCTGACGTCGAGGAAATCCTTGACGGTGTCGGAGTATCGGTGGTGGACATCGAAGCCGAAGAGGCCGTACGCATCAGCGCCCCCACAACTAATCCAGCACACAAACAGAATCAGCAAAACATCCTTACAAAACATAGCTACTGATAGACCAAGTAACCCTGCCCCAATCGGATAAACTGACAGTGGGTCAGCGGTGAATAGGAAAACAAATCTGGAATATGTACAAATATATAGATTGATTGGAGAGGCGTATTGTACCTCGGGGGGGGGGGGGGGGGGGGGGGGAAGTCAAATACTGAGTGTATTGTAGAAGAGGAAGGCGGTCATCATCATCGAAAGCTGACGGGGACACGACTCTGTCAAATTCATAGTTTAAAACACAGTTGGTGAAAATGTAGGCGATTTTGTGGGGCCCTCTCCTCCCACACCACTACACAACCACCGAGAACCTTCCTTCCTTCCTTCCCCACCCGAATTTCTACACCTGCCTTTTTACAGTTTACCTTCGTCTCTCTCTCTCTTCTCTTTCTTTACCGTTTTTTTTACACACAACGTAAAAAGTCAGCGAGTGGAGTTTTTTTCGCTTGGAGTTGGCGCCATTTATTATTAAATAAAGATCAATTTGAAAAAAAAAATATTTAAATGAGATAGAATATTAAAAGCACCCACAACCGTGCTCGTTGATTCTGCCTGCTCTTAGGCAAGAGCACAACACCCATAATTGTGCTCTTCCACAAGGACGAGCACAAGGGTCCCACCATTCTATTATTCAATTTAAATAAAAACATTTCCATAATATTAAAATTCATTAAAAAACTGAAATAATATTACAAATTACAAATAAAATAAAAAAGATATAATTAAAATGAGAGAATGTAGATGAGAATTGTGTAGTGTGGTGTGAATTTTTTGATGTGAAAGTTGGGGTATTTATAGATGAAAATATGTATTTTTGGGGGAAAAAAATTAAAAAAAGATTAAAAGTGGGTAGAAAACGGATATATTTTTTTTGAAAAGTGGAAAATTATTTTTTTTATTTTTAATCGGTTTTTTAATTAAAATCTGGTTATTTTTTTAAAAAAAATTCAAATGCAACGGCTATGCCGTTGCCCAATCAGCGCCGGCCACATCACCTGCTCGCTGGAACGGACGTGCTCGATGCATTGAGCAGCGCTGTACCAGCGGCGCGAGCGCAGCAGCGAACCACGTCTCCGTGCCGCTGACACAGACGAAAGGATGCCGTCCTGCTCACCATTGCAAATGCTCTAAGTAAGAGAATTGATCTACTGAATGCCTTAAAATAAGGGCCATATTATACGAGTGACCCTAATCACATTATTTTTACTATCTCCTTCTCAGCATTTCCTTTCTTGATTGAGAAAAATATATTTGACCATTTAGTTACTACAAGAATTGATTTGTTAAGCGCCATATAATAAGCATTAATTGAGAGCCCTCATCTAAATATTTTATTTCTGAATTAATTTAAAAATGCACTAAATATAGTATTATTATTATTATTATTATTATTATAATATTTTTTTATTTAATATACATATACACCTATTTGACTATAAGAAAATATGTTTAATAAATCTTCTAACATATTTTTTTTTCTACATCTGCATTGTGCATATGTAATACTCTCCGTCACACAATAGGAGTCACATTTAGTGTGGTCATGAATTTTAAGAAATGTAAAAAATAATGTGCTGAAAAAATTAGTGGAATACGAGATTCACTTTTTTATATTGATTTTATAATAAAATGTGAGTGAAATAATTAGTGGAATGTGAGACTTACCTACTATTTATGGTGAAAGTGAAATATGACATTTATTATGGGACCGATCGAAATATCAAAATTTGACTCTTATTAAGGAACGAATGGAGTAGATGTGGCATCAAGTTCAATTGTTCAACTCTATATTGGTTGTTGTTGGAGAAGTACACTTGTAACTAAAATACAGTACAGTACATGAAAAGAAAAGTCAACATTTGCTCCAACTTTTCTGTGGATTTCCAAGGCCGGTGTTAGTTTTTCACACACTAGTGTCAACACCCATGCGATGCATGGGACAAATGATTTTCGAATAATAAAGAAAAATTTGAAGGTAAATAGATTAAAAAAAGAGGATGACAAGAATATAATGTGATTTATGATTAAGAATATGCGTTAATTATATTAAGTATTCATAATATTATAAACAATTAATAACATTATAAACAATAACAAAAAGAAAAATATACTCCTCCCAACTCACTATAAATGAAATATTTCATATTCAGCAAACGATGCCTACAACTTTAATTTATGAAAGTGGAGTATATAAAAAAGAGATGGACACAAAAAAAAAACTTTAAGTGGAGTAAAATAAAATAAAATAAATGAACCATGTATTACCAGTGCTATGCACGGGGCATAAGAAATCTGACCCTAACTCTACCCGAAACCTGACCCTAACTCGACCCAAAATCTTCGAGTTCTTATTGGGTCGACCCCTATAAGGTCCTAAACCCTAAACGTACGTGTTCATATCGAGTTAACTTCGTGCAGAATCGTGTTGGATAAAAAAATTGTCAGCCTTGCTTTCTTTTACCCCTTTTCTTTCATAATTAAAGTTTTCACAATTAATATATTCACTTTAGCCAAATTTAAATTCAATAGATAATATTTATACACGCAATATGAGTAAATATCTTGAATAACAATATACTGGAGTACTATGTTATAGAATAAATCAAAGTCAACTCAATTCTAACTAGGTATACTATCTTTAGTAATTTAAATATAAATATAATTATAAATTATAAGACTTGAATATTAAACATAAATAAAATTTATATTTATTTTAAATAATTTCAGTAAACTAAACAGTAAAAAAATATGTAATAAAGTAATACTCCAAATATGTACACATGGTCCAACCCCAAATTAAAACTCTATTTTCTTTGAAACAATATCAACTATAAAATTCTATACTATTAATGAAATTATAGAAAAAAAAGAATTCAAAACAACATAAAGATTTAAAAAAATGTACGTATCTTGTCTTCCTAATAAATGAAACATTTTAAATTCTAAAAATTCTAAAAATATGTTTAATATACCAAAGAATAATAAAAAATATTCAAATATACAAATTTAATTTGATTTTAAAAATATATACAAAGTACAATAAATTAAAGTCTAAAATAGAACCTAGCTTTATAGTGTAATAATAATAATAATAGAGTTTAACATAAATTCTAGTATTTAATTAAAAAAAACATTATTTGTATACTACACTACACTATTAGAATCCAAATTATATGACACATTAATGGCCCAAAATTAGAGCCCAATTAGTATACAATAACTAATACTCCATGAAACCCTAAATCATTTCTCTCTCTCCCCCTCAACGGTATCCTACTCCTTCCGCCGCCGCCTGCCTCCTTCATGTTCCGCCGCCATGTGCCGCAGTGATTCGCCGCCATGCACCGCTGCCCACCGCCTGTCTCGCCGTCCACCGCCGTGACTCGCCGCCCACTTGCTTCCTCCAAACCCGCCGCACTGCATAGCTCGCCCGACCGCCGTTCCCCACCTTCCTCAGCCTTGATCTCTCTCTCTCTCTCTCCGCCATGCGCCGCCACCCGCCCCGTCTGCCTCCTTCCGCTTACCTCGAAGGCACACTTCGTCGGCACGCCTTGCTTCGCAGTCCACCACCGTGATTCGCCGCTCACTTGCTTCCTCCAAACCCGCCGCACTGCATAGCTCGCTCAGCCGCCGTTCCCCGCCTTCCTCAGCCTTGCCGCCCTCACACGCTGCGCCACCGTCCTTCCTCATTGTTCCACCGCTAAGCCTCGTCGGCTCTCCTTCCGGCGCCGGCGATTGTAGTGTGTTGCAGTTTTATTTTTTAGATTGGTTTGGTTCTATTTGTAGATTGATTACAGAGATTTCAATCTTGTTTGGGAAGCTATTGTCTGTAATTATATTGGACAATCATTTGGTCCAATAAATTTTTAGTAGTATTTTAGAAGATGTAGAATAAAAAAAATAAAGAATTATACTGTCAGTTTTTCATTTAAATGTCTTTTCAACCAACTGCACCAACTACTACCACTTTTAACTATCAGAGCATCCACAATGGCAATAGCCCAGCCATAGCCTAGCCACAAACTCCTCCTGCCACATCATTAGGACAAGCAACTAGATAAGCAATAGCCTAGCCATAGGCTAGCCACAATAAACAAAATTATAAAAATAACAATCACACAAAATACAGAATTCAACTTACGACACAGATAAGGGAAAATGCAATAAATTTATTTAAATAAAAAAAGGTACATTAAAAAAAATTACATAATTAAAAAAAATTAACGCCGTGCAGTCCTCCGCGCCCACAACTCTTCAATTAAATCCTTTTGGAATCGAATATGAGCTTCCACTTGGCGCATGTCGGCATGTGCTTGGAGGCGGACGACTTCATCTTGAGGTATCCCACTTAGTACGTTGGGGGCGGCCACCCCGTGGCTTGGATCGGCTTCATTATCGTCGTTAGCCCAACTAGTCAGTTGTACACCTTCATCTTCGACAATGTATGATAATACAGACGTACATTATATCAGCAATGCAGTCGACATGCCACAAACTCGTTGGACCCCTAATTGCCGCCCATCGAGACTGGAGCACACCAAATGCGCGCTCCACGTCCTTGCGCGCCGACTCCTGCCGTTCCGCAAAGTAGGCCTTCCTCTCATCTGATGAGCACCTGATCGTCTTCACATAGACGGGCCACCTAGGGTATATCCCATCCTCCAAATAGTAGCACATATCATGCTGGTTCCCGTTGGCGATAAAACTGATGGTCGGACCGGCGCCGTGGCACTGCTCGTTGAAAAGGGGCGACGAGTTGAGGTCGTTGTTCGACCCGGCTACCCCAAAATATGCATGCCAAATCGACAGCCGGTAATCAGCTACGGCCTCGAGGATCATCGTGGGATTCTTTCCCTTGTAGCCGGTCGTGTAGAACCCTTTCCAGGCAGTGGGGCAGTTTTTCCACTCCCAATGCATACAATCTATGTTGCCTAACATACCCGGGAACCCATGCTTCTCCTCGTGCATCTGCATCAGCTCCTGGCAGTCTTCGGGGTTAGGGCTTCGAAGGTACTGATCACAGAATATTTCAACCACGCCCTAACAGAAATACTTCATACATTCAAGGGCAGTCGCCTCACCGATGTGAAGGTACTCGTCCCACATGTCTGCCACGCCTCCGTAGGCCAACTGCCTGATTGCCGCAGTGCACTTTTGAATAGGTGTGTGGCCGGGTCTGCCAGCCGCATCGTGCCTGAAGCGGAAACACATATATCGACGCTCCAAAGCGTCAACAATACGCATAAACATGGCCCTGCTCATCCTAAAACGCCGCCTGAAAAGGTTGGCGTTGAACCGCGGCTCCGATACGAAGTAGTCTTCATATAGCCGCTGATGTGCAACTACGTGATCCCGCTCAATCACTGCTCGACGGTGGACAACGGGTCGAGGTCGAGGTACCGCCGACTGTAAGGCCCTTTGTATCATTCGGTTTATCTCACGGGACGTATAGGCCTCCAACTCTTCATTCATTCGCCGTGCGTACTTCTCAGCATCCCCACCACTACCACCACGACTACCACCCGCGCTACTCATTTCGCGTTGTTGCTCTTGTACAGAAATTAAGATAGAGAGAAAACTCATTAAAACAAGTGGTGCGAATGAAAATGACGTGCAAATCGCGTATATATATTATTTCGAAAATTAAATAAAAATAATAATAAATCGGCTGTCCGATCGCTCGCCGATCGGGAGCCTGCAATGGCGGCCAGCCGATCGGCGAGCGCATCGGCCAGCGATCGAGAATCGGCGTGCGCTAGCCGATTTAGCGCTGGCCGGCGGCAATGGTTCGGCGAGCGGACCGGCCAGTGCCGGGAATCGGCTAGCCGGTCCGCTCGCCGCCATTGTGGATGCTCTCATAGATTTTTCTGGATGAATTGTTGACTTTTATATAGCCTTTTATTACTACTCCTATTGCTTTTTCGCTTTTCATTCTACATGTGTGTGTCACGTGTAAATCGGTAAAGCTTGTCATTCTCTTAATTAATTTACTACACTTATGACTTTCACACTCTTAGAGCACCTGCAACGCGTCGCGCGAGTGTCTCGTATCTTGTCTCTCTGAGACGAGATGGCAGCGAGACGCGTTGCAGCGTCCCATCTCTTCCCGGTCTCGCCGAGACGCCCGTTCCACCGACACGCGCCCGTGCGACGTGGCGCGAGCAGGCGCTAGGCGTGACGCCCACTCGTCGGTCCGCGAGTGGGCTTCGCCACGCTGACGCAATAAATCATTTTTTAAATTCTAATTTAATAAAAAAAAATTAAAAATTCAAACGGTAATGTTACCGTTTTCGACAGTTTTTTTTTCTTTTTCTCTTTTTACTCTATAAATACTCCTATTTCATCCTCATTATACACACAAACACACATCTATTCTTCCCAAATCATCTTCATTTCCTCTCCAATATTCATCTAACCTCTCCAATTTTTATCACAAAATGTCCAACGACGGAAACTCTGGCTGCTCCGGTGGGTTTGACATCAACGCGTTTGGCGACTGGGGGGCATGTACAATGTCTTGGGTGGTTCCAGTTCCGGTTCCGGTTCGTCGACGTCGGGCACCCAAGGCTCGTCGACGCTGGCGGGGTACCAACCACCCCATTTTTGATGTGGATGCATACGCTCGTCCCTCCGCCCCGAGGTATTCGCAGGGATTATCCCAAATTAGTGAGGATTATTCGGATGAACCCAATCCGGAAGGAGGACAAGGCGGTGGATGCTCCAGGGCATTCGACGCCTTGGAGGAAGAGGAGAAGGTGGCCTAGGAGGAGGAGGATGTAGGTCGTCATCCGTACAGCCGCAAGGACACGATGGCTCTGTACATCGCTTGGACCAGCGTCTCGTACGATCCCATCGTCGAGAATCAACAATCCCAGAAGTGCTTTTGGGAAAAGGTCACCGAGGCCTACAACGAGATTAAGCCGAAGGGGTCCCGCCGCCTCACATTGAAGATGCTCCGAAGTCATTTTGACCGAGTCGACAGAGAGGTCAAAAAATTATGCAGCATCTACAAGAATGAAGCGGCTCATTACCAAAGCGGAGCCACTGGAGCCGACATTCTGAGATCGGCTTTGCAAGTCTATTTCTACGGCAACGACAAAGAATTCAAACATGTCGATGTTTGGGAGGCCGTCAAAGACGTCGAAAGGTGGGCTGGCGGTGTCCAGTCCAGCACGGGCTCGACCTCGAAACGCACAAAGCACACGGCGGGCGGCCAATACTCGTCTAGTGGGGGCGGTTCAGGCAGCGCTGCACAAGAGGTTTCCTCGCAGGAGGTTGAGGGCACGGCAGACGATACAGGGGGGTCCTCCCGTGTGCGCCGTCGGCCGCAAGGGACCAAGGCGGCGAAGGCGGGTAGAGGGAGGAGGGGCCAAGACGAATCAAGCCAGGCGGGTTCCCAAGGGTCGCCCTCCTCCCTAATGTCCATGTACTTCACCGCCACGATGGCAGACACTTCCCAGATGACGCCCGCCCAATATCAAGCCCATCATGCCGGCATTGTGTATCTGGCAGGACAACTTGGTATTCCGCCTCCATTCGGTGCACCGCTACTGCCTTCAGGGGATGATTCGCCAGCGGAGTAGTTTTTATAATTTCTATAAATTTGTATTTTAAATTATATCTTTTTTTATTTATTTTGCCATGAATTTAATTATTATTATTTTTTTAGGATTTTAAGTTGTAATTTTATTTTATTTAATGAAGTGTGTTTTTATTTATTGAATTTGTTGGAAATAAAAATAAAAAATGAAATTGAATGAATAGTTAAGGGATGAGACGGTTAAGAGACGGATAAGAGATGAAGGGTTGCAGTTAAGAGACGGATAAGAGATGAAGGGTTGTAGGTGCTGTCTCTTAGTTAAGAGATGGAGTGAAAAGTATAGTAGGACCCATGAATAGTTAAGAGATGAGACGATTAAGAGACGGATAAGAGACAGCGTTGCGGATGACCTTATGTTTACGCGTTTCGGCTTGTAATTTGGAACCCTTTTATTTGATTTTTCAAGATTTAGAAATGGGCCAGAACATTTTCATTTATTTCTTCATTAAAATAACTTGATTTGAGATAAGCTATAACATCGGCATCTATAACCTATTGGAATCTTATTTTGATGAGTTGAAGTGTAAAAGATAGGTTGATTCAATCCTAATCATGTAAAGATTTAAACAAAAGTTAATACCATATTTTTAATGGCCAAACAAAAATATTTAGTTAACATTGAATCGTGTTGTGATCAAGCTCATATTAATTTAAGCATATTAAAATAAACATGTTGTACTCATAATCTCATACTAGCTTTATGCCGTGTATTGACATATAATCTTATCTTACAAACATACTAACAAATGTAGAGAATAATTGGTAGGTTTACTTAGTCTTAGTCAATGCTAGTAAGCTGTATACATAATATATCAATCATAAAATATATAGAAAACTGTATCACATTTTAATTACTCTTACAACCTTAAAATTCGCCGAAAATTTCTGGCTGTTAGGTCCGTTTTTATTGGCAATGATTAAGCTAACTATGATTACACAGATTAAAGTAAAATGAGGAGTAAGTATTTTGCTGCTATATGAGGAATCTATATATTCTGAATTATTGTTTTAATTAATATAGTAAGTGCAGTAGTAACAATGATAGTATAATGTTAGTTCAAGCACGTCAACCACAAAATTAGCTATAATGCATGATCATTACAGGGTATTTGATTGGATATCTAAAGATCAATTTACATATACATACACAAGTCAGAAAACCTCTTTATAGATAAAAAAAGAGAGAGAGAAGGCATCAGTTATAATATTTTTAAGATTACGATCTGACTTAGTATGTTTTTTTTGGGATATTGGTCCCTAAAATTATGAATTTTGGTCAAATTTTCGTATTTCCTATAAACTTTGAAATTGGTCTAAAAAATCACAGACTTTACATTTTATTTGTTATTTCCCATGGCAGCCCAAATACGATATTTTCGAAAAAAATCTTATTATACGTGAGCAACCGTAAACTGTTTATGATATTTTAGATTACTTTTTAAGTTCGTGACAAGTGTGATAAAATGCTATGTATAAAATCACGTTGATTTAGTTGTGTCAAGTAGAATAAAATATGCACGGAAGTTTGTTGGTTATGGTGATTGACATGTCATGGAAAATAACAAAAAAAATGTAAAATTTGTGATTTTTGAGATTAATTTCAAAGTTTATGGGAAATACCAAAATTTTACCAAAGTTCATGGACCAATATGTTTTCTTTTTTGCACTTTTATTCAGGCTGCATCTCATTTATTTTCTAAACTTTTGTGTAAATTACTTTGTTGCATTGCAATTGGGTTCTTGAAATCGTAATTATTGTTAATCTTATTTTAATGTTACGTTGTTAAAAGCGACTAATTGGCACAAAATTCATTAAGCTTTGACTCGTGATACAATGAATGGATAAAAACGATTCGAGTTAATTTATTAAGTATTTATTTTGATGAATTGATTAATTTAGAATTTGTTTATTTTCAAATAAATACTAGTACTAATATTTTCTACTTATGTAACTAGAAAAGAGACGCACTCAAATATTGTATAGGAACTATCAGGGGCGGACACACGTTCAAGGAGGGGAGCGCTTAAGCTCTTACCCAAATTTTTAATTTTTAATTTTTTCTATTACTAAAATTTTCAAAAATTCTAAAACTTATCTCTTAGCCCTTACCAAAATATTGTTATTTAAGACTAAACCATCAGAAGTTGTATGGAAATGGGGCTGAACAATCAAGAAATAAAAAATGTGCATAGGATAGAAATATAACAACGGCTATTGAAATGCGTGGAGGAAGAAGATCACTCGACCAAAACGAAGTTAATAAATTATAATTAATATTATATTTAAGATTTTCTTGTAAAATGTGTCCCGCTGATATTTTTTCTACTTAATGTCAGTGTGTTTATTTTCTACTGAATTAAATTACAGTGCAATAAAATTTTAAAATTTACTTTTATTTAAGAGTGTTAACTAAATTCAACATATTCTAAATTTTCTTCATCACCGTATTTTTTTTCCTTTTTTCCTATAAATAATCCAAGTAAACTCAAAATTCATTTTCATTAATTAAATTTTCCTTTTTTTCTTTTCAATTAATGACAAAATAATTCATTATCTTTTTACGAAAAATTGCCTTATTTGTTGTTTTGGTATGTCCACTGTCACTTGTATTTATGGAAACTTTTTCACCAATTTTTCTCTTTTTCTCTTGTATTTTACCTATTATTTCTCTTTATTTATGTGACGTAACTAATACGCTTTAAAACTTGTTCCGTTCACAATTAAGACTATTTTTCGAAGACAATGCTAATATATAATAAAGCTCCTACCAACAAAAATTCTTGCGTCCGCCACTGAGAACTATGTATAGGTGAGAAATATTGTATAGTACTTGCGACAAATATTTGTAGGTCAGCAATCGAACACGTTAACGTAGCTAAATTATGTGAGTGGCACTATAATCTTGGACAATTTGAAGTGACTTGGATTATATTGGTCTAAGTCATTATCAAATTAGCCAATTTCAAACTCGTAGAGTCGCTTCGACTTCAATGAACAATATTGACTTGGATCACTTATATAGGAATGAGTACTGAAGTAAACCATCCATTTTTATTAACTGTAAATTATTATATATATATATATATATATATATATAGGGAGATGATCAAAATAAGTATGTGTTTAAATCTAGAAATGCAGACCAAATCTTGGCCCTAGGATTAGATGATCTAATGGTCAATAATTAACCAAAAACACGGAAGGTCATAATTAAGCAATTTTAGGTCATATTATAATATTTGGGTTTAATGTCATGCTAAGATCGTTTTAGGTCATGCTTTGTTAGCATGACCTAAAAATTACCTAATTATGACCTAAAAGTGACCTAATTATGATATTGTTCTGCGTTTCTGTATTTAAATCTAGTTTTGCATAGATCAAAACCCTATATATATATATATATATATATATATATATATATATATATATATATATATATATATTTAGGGGCGGAGGGAGGGTGGGGCCAGGGGGGCCCATGATCCCCTACTAATTCTTAAAAAACTTAGGGGTATTTTAGTAATTTCACAATAATTATAATTTATAATAAATATAATATTAGAGATAGGTTTCAGTAAAATATATATGAATCGTGCCTCTTAATTTAGCGTATTCATTCTGCCGATCCAATCCAAGTCTGAATTTAGTGTATTCATTCTGCCGTTCCAAGTCTGAAATCTGGTAAACTAGAACTAGGTATATTCAAAACTCAAATATAATTCAATTAATTTTTCTACATAGGTTGTTTTTTTGTTTGGCTGTAATAATAATTCAAAGGGAGGGAAAGAAGATAGCTTATGTAATTCAATGGCTACGGACTACGGTGGTTCTGTGGTTGGAATTTTATAACTCCAATTCTTTATTTGATGTGTGTGTTAATAGTTTTGCATACAGAAAATATCAAATATTTTGAACTTAATCAGTGTTGACTATTTTTGTAGGTATATGGATCGTTATTTCAAGAAACTTTCTTCCGTTGATTCTTCATCAGTTGAACCTTCACTTCTTCAACCTCAAGAATTATCGAATGAAGATAAAAGTAAGGTTGATTTAGAGAATCTTCCAAGTGATCCAGGAGAACGACCTGATATAATGAGTTATCCACCAAATTTAATAGAACAAGTTCGCAGAGCTTACTTACTTAAAGGTCCGTGTCAACCACGTAATCATGATTTTCGTCCTACAGTAGATGGAAATCGAAAACTTAAATTTGTCTCACATTGGTTTGATGAATTTAAGGATTGGTTGGAATATAGTGTTACAAAGGAAGCAACTTTTTGTTTATATTGCTATCTTTTTTCAAGACTCCACGGAAATGGACAAGATGCTTTTGTATCAGGGGGATTTACGGTCTGGCGCAAGAAAGAAAGATTAAGAAAGATTATTTTCTGCATTTGATTTGGAGAAGCTGCTTCGTCTTGCACGGTATTATCCTTCTGAATTTTCTGAAGTTGCTTTGTTCGAGCTTAAAAGTCAACTTGAGAACTTTATTTTCGATGTGCGCATAGATGAAAAGTTTTCACAAATATCAGGAATCAGTGGTCTTGCTCAAAAGATGGTTTCTACAAGGAAACATGAAGTTTTTCCAATGGTTTATTCATTAGTTAAGTTGTCATTGATCTTACCAGTTGCCACTGCATCAGTAGAAAGAGCCTTTTCAGCAATGAAGATCATCAAGACTTCTCTACGTAATAGCATTGCAGACCAACTATTGAATGATTGCTTAGTTCCTTACATCGAAAAGGATGTGTTTGTTAAAGTTACCAATGAAACTATTATGCAGCGGTTTCAGAAGATGAAGAATAGAAGACAAATGTTATGATGTGATTGCATTTGACTTTTACATTTTGAACCTTATAATTTAGTTTATGTAATTTTTTTGAAGTTTAATTTTGGACCCCCCATTATGAAATCTCTGGCTCCGCCACTATATATATATATATATATATATATATATATATATATATATATATATAGGGGAGCGTTATTCTCCTTTTCACATCTTAGATCATTTTTCCTTCTTAATATTACGCGTTAGATCTAAGGCATCAACGGATTAGATTGATTCTATAAAACTGGTTCCGTGTTGCATTATAGAAGGTGGTTGTATGCATTACATGGTTATTATTGCCATTTGACAGAAAAGTAACTGCCACATTTTGGTATCTGCGAATAATGCACCACATGGTCACGAGTAATGCATATAATTGACTATATAATGCACATATGAACTGCAATGCATACGAATAAGATGTACCATGTTATGATGTTTGGACACACGTTTCTTGTTTCCCCTAAGGGTTTAATAAGCTTAGGGGCTAGGGTGTAGTACGTAGACACGTACGTAATCTTCACATGGTAACGAGTAATGGATATAATTGACTATATAATGCACAATTTGTGAACTGCAATGCATACGAACAAGATGTGTTGTGTTATGATGTTTGACACACGTTTCTTGTTTCCCCTAAGGGTTTAATAAGCTTAGGGGCTAGGGTATAGTACGTAGCATTAATAACAAATTATAAAACGATACGAATAATTCACCAAATTGTCACGAGTAATGGATGTTATTAACTATATAATGCACAATATGTGAACTGCAATGCATACGAATAAGATGTACCATGTTATGATGTTTGACACACGTTTCTTGTTTCCCCTAAGAGTTTAATAAGCTTAGGGGCTAGGGTATAGTACGTAGACATTACTAACAAATTGTTGTTATTGGAATATACGTATGTGCATTATTTGGTTTAGGTAGTGCATTATGTAGCTGTTAATTGTCATTATCTCAGTATATTATGCATTATTAGAGGTATTGTGTATATGGGTTAATCAACGGATTGAAGATTACATACGTGCATTTAGTAATGTCTACGTACTATACCCTAGCCCCTAAGCTTATTAAACCCTTAGGGGAAACAAGAAACGTGTGTCCAAACATCATAACATGGTACATCTTATTCGTATGCATTGCAGTTCATATGTGCATTATATAGTTAATAACATCCATTACTCGTGACAATTTGGTGAATTATTCGTATCGTTTTATAATTTGTTATTAATGCGTACGTACTATACCCTAGCCCTAAGCTTATTAAAGCCTTAGGGGAAACAAGAAAGTGTGTCAAACATCATAACACCGCACATCTTGTTCGTATGCATTGCAGGTCACAAATTGTGCATTATATAGTCAATTATATCCATTACTCGTTACCATGTGAAGATTACATACATGTCTACGTACTATACCCTAGCCCCTAAGCTTATTAAACCCTTAGGGGAAACAAGAAACGTGTGTCAAACATCATAACACAGCACATCTTGTTCGTATGCATTGCAGTTCACATATTGTGCATTATATAGGCAATTATATGCATTACTCGTGACCATGTGGTGCATTATTCGTAGCGGTTTCCAGCCATTATTAGATTACTATTGTACCCTCATAATGCACAAAATAGGACAAATAATGCAACACGGGATTAATTACCCAATGTTGATCTTAACCGTCCATTTCTCTAATCTAATGGCTGATATTAAGAAGGAAAAAGGAGGAAATATAGGAAAAGGAAATGAATACATCCCTATATATATATATATATATACTTATTGATTAAATAACACAGAGATCATCAAACAAAGATAGTACTCCAGTACATAATTTAACTGTAATTAATTTTTAAATTAAGCAACACATGTGTATGATTGAAAAATAAACATCCTTGGTGAATTTCTCAAAAGGTCACCAAACTAAAGTGTTTGTATAAAAAATAATAGTACTAAACAAAAATTTGCATGAAATTTATTAATTGAATATCAAACTTTTATTTTTTTTAACATAAGGCGCATGTATATACATAGTAGAATCATAAAAAACAATAACAATATATCTCATCCGGATCTTCGAAATGTGGATGTATAGCTGTGCATCCTGTCCTTGATCAATAGTTAATAACTATGAAAAGAAATATAATAGTAGTAGTGATTAATTATTTTTTCTAATTGTTTCGAATTAAGCTGAAGCAATTAAAGTATTTTTAGCGACTTATTCTTTCTCTTAGTGTGTGGTGCGGTGGTGGTATATTATTGATCATTGACCCATGTGTAAGATATTAGCTACTACGCATGAAACATCGTGGTTTACTTTGAAAAGGTATTAGTCATTTACTAATACTAGTAATATATTTAGTTGTCTACGTACTCCATAATATTATCTCTGTTTAAAGTTACCCAACGAAATCAACTCATTTTTTTAAAATAAAAACACTATTATATTTACTTTTATTATTTTTCAATTAATATATACAATAACACTGCGTAAATCTCGTGTTATTCAAAAAAGTGAGTCATCTTCATTAGGTAAGAGGGAGTATTAATTTGTGATGTATTGCCCTCCGCGATTGCTGGTTTCGTTTCGGTGGGAGGCGGAACCGGACTAGGTCTAAAATCAATGATTTTGTGATCACTAACCATTTTATCTATGAAAAAATTCTCACTCTAAATTCAAAAACGGCTCTCTCTTCACTCTCTTCCAACTATTGAGATTTGCTTCCCTATCTCTCAAAACGACGTCATTGCTGGCTCCCCTCTTCGGTGAATTGGTTGAAGGCGACTCCATCTCATTTCTTCTTTCTCGTCTTGGTTTTTTTATCCCATGCTTTACTTCTCCCTTTCTTTAACTCTATCTTTCTCGCACACCACGCTTTCGCCATTTGAAAGGCCGATTTGTGAGTTTGGTATAACTGAGAATGATACTTAAATGACCCAACTAAACATGCTTTTCAACTTTAGATGGACTCTTCAAAACATAAAACTTAATACGAATTTATTGTAGTCGTATCATGTTGACATCATAAAGACACTAACATGGAGTAATATTTTATACAAATTTATTGTAGTCTTATCATGTCGACACAATAACGACATGATAAGATTTTATACTATGAAATTACGGCACTCTTATATGTTTGTTTCGTATTTTCGTATTGTGTGCAAAATTAGTACGCCTAGTAACACATCTTTATAAGAATATCCCAATAACAAATTCTTAAATATTTAATTTTTCCAACCCATGCACTAAGTCATTCATTTTAATTATAATCAACTAATCTTCTATACGTTTACCTCTTTTTTTTAATCGTCAATAATAATCTTTCATTTATCTTCTCATAATGATTAAATATCTTTGACCTATTAATTAGAGGGAACCAATTAAATTATGCATCTCTCTAACTTGACTGCATGCAGCTGGTAATTAACCAATTTTATTATTCAGAGTTGTGTTGGTCGCCCTAATGGGCGTAAGTAGCCTTCTTTAATGGGCCAAATTTAATGGGCCTGGGTACATTGGTTGTTTCTAAAAGTGCATGCAGCCCTTAACATAACTGGCTAATGAAAATTCTAAATACTCCGGTGTAATTCGTAAGACACGTGTAAGGATTTTAATAAATTTGTAATTAGTTTCGTATTTGCGTATCCTATAATCGATTCTTTTTAATTCATTTAGTTCACGAACCATATAATTTATTTTTAAAAATACATGTATTTGTAATCAGAATTGATTAGTCCAATGCTATATATACAACACTTGGTATTCTAATACAAATATGAAGATAAAATGAATGATCAAATTATTTATTACTTCTAAATTTTGCTGAAGCCGGCAAAGTTGATAATATTATTTACTACTACAAACTAATCAAAGTGTGGACATTCGTATGCTCATTCAATTCAAGTGTGCTATTTGGGAACAAAATGGCCGTGGTAATAAGTATTGGGATTTAAATTAAAACTATGTGCATTAATTAGCAATTAATCTCAATTTTTTCTAATTGTCCGCGTGCGGGTTCCAAAACTGCTCCCAATTGAAGGTCTAGAGTTGGGCTCGGACGAAGGGGTGCAATTTTTGTTTTTTGTTTTTTGTGTTGGTTTCTAGGATTACAAGAGATACAGTCGGGTGTAATACAACCCAAAAGAAAGAATACAAAAGAGGAAACTGAAATGAAATTATAATTGAGAAATTTGAAACAGTAACCGTGAGCAGTGGTTTAGCCGAGTCGAGGAGGCCTCTTTCCGCAAGACGAGATACGCCCCGGTAGTGCTCTCGGTTTGGCGTGTCGTCCCCAAAGATAAAACGGCTACGTCTCTGGTGAAGCAGCACCTCAATCAACAGAGCTCCGACGAACTGGATGGATGAGAGGGCAGAGCTTTCGACAGCAAAACAATGCAGAGAGAGGGAGAGAGCTTATGCTGTTATGCTTGTGAATGATGTGTGAAATGCAGTGGAATGGCTAGCCTATTTATAGACCAAGCCACCATGCAGGGTCAACCAAGCCATGAAGGCTCATCATGGCTCATTCGTAACAGTCGGCGGTTACAAGCTTGTGGCAGGAGTGTGCCTTCCGCGTGTGGAGCGTGTGGATTTCTCATGTGGCAGCCGTGTAGGCTTTGACTGTGCCACGCTTGACGATGTGTCAAGCCACTTGGATTGCTGAATCAGCGGTGGTTTAAAATGATTACAACGGGTCCAGACCCGAGCCCAAAGACCAATTGCCAAGATCGAAGTCCAAGTCCAAGTCCAAGTCCAAGATCGAGATCGAGATCGAGACCGAGGCCCAAGGCCGCGACCACGACCACGAGCACGGGCTCAGGCAGGCGGCGGCACGCGCGCGTGTGCGCGTGTGGGCTCTTTCACCCCTCTTGGTCCACTATAATTATTAAGTAACATAAAGTCACTTAATTTAAGCACATTAAAAGATGTGTCACTTCTCCTATGTGGGATAATTAACACTAGTTAATTATTCTCTAAGCTCAAACTCCAAGCTTTAATTAAAAGCTAATCATGCCCAACTTTAATCCACTATTTCTCACTCACCGGAAATCGGATTTGAGAAAGTGAATATACTACATTTATCTGCGTAAAATGTAGATCGACGCTATATCATTTAATTTCACAAAATTAGATGTCTCGTCACATTTATTATTTGGTCAAAATCCATTGACCGGACATATTTTATTCCATGATTTCTACAATCCCCCACATGAGTGAAAATAGCCAAATGCATATGCATGCAGACACAAGCTCAACCCTCGAGAGGTATATAAGCATAAGGATAGGTAGTTGTTGGCTTTGAACCCTCCATAGTTGACACTATCGGATACACAGGCGGCTTAGTAGCGCGATGCTTTGAACTAATTCCCCACGACGTGCACCGAGACAGTGGTGTTAACGCTTAAACACCTCAACCTCATCCGTTCTCACGTTTTGTGTCCTTTGCGGCCTTGGACACCACTTTGGGTTCATAAGTGTGTTATTTGAAGCGACCTCACTTTATACTTATATAGGTGATTCCTAATCGAGTATATTGCCCTACTTGGTCTCCTTGAGAACTCAATCTCTTCGAGATCCTTTAGGAGTCATTAAAAGTCATAGACTTAACCTCACCACTAGGCAAGCTTTCCAACACTCTATTGCTCTATAGGGAATAGATATAGTTGAGTGTTTCTCATGAACTCTCATAGCTTAGTTGTCCCTTTGAACTAAGTTCTTGGGATCTCCAGTCATCATGGTTGGTTTACCACTATGATAATTCTTTAGTTTGTTGATTTCAAACTCATTCCCTCTAGCAACTTATTCATTTGATCACGGTTTAACCATTTGGTTAGCGGATCCGCTAGATTATCTATTGACTTCACATAGTCAATTGTAATCACCCCTGTTGCGATCAAATGTCTCACGGTGTTATGTCGTCGACGTATATGTCGAGACATACCATTATAGAAGCCATTGTTTGCCCTTCCAATAGCCGCTTGGTTATCACAGTGGATCAGCACCGGTGACAATGGTTTAGACCAACATGGAATATCTTCAAGGAAGTTCTTAAGCCACTCGGCTTCCTCACCAGCCTTATCTAAGGCAATGAACTCCGATTCCATTGTTGATCGGGCTATACATGTCTGTTTTGTGGATTTCCACGATACAGCACCACCCCTAATAGTAAAGACATATCCACTTGTTGAAAGTGAGTCTCTATTGTCGGATATCCAATTTGCATCATAGTACCCTTCAAGTACATGGGGGTATCTCGAGAAGTTTAGCCCATGATTTTGAGTATGTTTTAAATATCTCAAAACCCTCACGAGAGCTCTCCAATGCTCCTTGCTTAGATTGCTCGTGTAACGACTCAACTTGTTCACGGCACAAGCAATGTCAGGTCGAGTGCAATTAGTAAAGTACATAATGTATCCGATGACCCGTGCGTACTCTTCTTGTGCAACGGGCTCGCCTTTGTTCTTGCTCAAGTGAACGTCGAGTTCAATTGGAGTCTTAACCGGCGCGTCATCATATGCTTTGAATTTATTCAATATCTTCTTGACATAATGTGATTGTGTTAAGATGATTCCATCAGACGTTCTTAGAATCTTCATTCCAAGAATTACATCGGCTAGACCCATGTCTTTCATGTCAAAGTTTCTCTTTAACATGACATTTGTATCGTTAATTACTTGAGTGTTGCTACCCAAGATTAACATATCATCAACATATAGACACACTATAACATGGCCGTTATTAGTGCTCTTGATGTAAACACATTTGTCGCACTCGTTGATTTTAAATCCATTTGATAACATCACATTATCAAACTTCAAGTGCCATTGCAATGGCGCTTGTTTCAATCCATATAGAGACTTTACGAGCTTGCATACCTTTTTCTTTTGTCCAGGTACTACAAACCCTTCGGGTTGCTCCATATAAATTTCATCTTCTAGTTCACCATTTAGAAACGCGGTCTATACATCCGTTTGATGAATCTCAAGATTGTGCAATGCAGCAATAGCGAGAAGCACTCGGATAGATGTAATCCTTGTTACAGGTGAATAGGTATCGAAGAAGTCATGTCCTTCCTTTTGTTTAAAACCCTTTACTACTAGTCGGGCTTTATACTTATCCACTGTTCCATCGGCCTTAAATTTCCTTTTAAGTACCCATTTGCAACCTAGAGGTTTCGCACCTTCAGGTAGATCTACCAACACCCAAGTGTGGTTTAGCAAAATTGAATCAATTTCGCTTTGAACAGCTTCTCTCCAATGTAGCCCATCTGGGCCATCGAAGGCTACTTTTATAGATGTCGGTTCTTCATCTAACATAAAAGCAATGTAGTCAGGATTAAATGTTTTTGGTGTTCTGACCCTACTACCACGTCTTAGTCATGTATCCTTTGGATCAGGCCTTGCACGCTTGCGCGATTCAGGTTCCTCGTCCGCTGATTTAGAACTAGTGGCTTCTACTTCAATTCTTGTCTCAGAATTGGTTAAGACTTTTTTCTTGTCTTTGCAAGGAAATGTATTTTCGAGAAATACAACATTCCTTGACTCAATTGTTGTTCCTACTGTAATAGTCGATATTTCAGACTTGTGAACAACAAATCGATATGCACTACTATTAAGTGCATATCCAATGAAGATGCAATCAACCGTTTTAGGTCCGATTGTAACTTCTTTGGGCGGAGGAACCATCACCTTTGCCAAACACCCCCACACTTTGAGGTATTTGTAGGATGACTTCCTCCGTTCCACAACTCATAAGGAGTAACATCTTTTCCTTTGAGAGGGATTTTATTCAAGATATAGTTGGCTGTCAAAACAGCTTCCCCCCACATGTTATGTGGTAATCCTGAAGTCAGAAGCAGTGCATTCATCATCTCTTTTAGAGTTTGAATTTTGCGTTCTGCAACACCATTAGATTGTGGTGAATTTGGAGCAGTTGTTTGATGAATTATACCACTTGCGTTGCATAACTCCTCAAACGGGGCTACATATTCACCTCCTCTATCGCTTCGAATCGTTTTGATTTTACACCCAAGTAGATTCTCAACTTCGTTCTTATAATTTTTGAACGCTTCTATTGCTTCATCTTTACTTCTTAAAAGATAAATGTAGCAATACCTTGTGCAATCATCTATGAAAGTGATAAAGTACTTTTTACCACCTCTAGTTTGCACCATCTTTAAATCACATACGTCCGTGTGAATTAATTCAAGGGATTTTGTGCTTCGTTCAACCGAGTGAAACAACAACTTAGTCATTTTTGCTTCAAGACAAATTTCACATTTATCTTGGGTATCCACTTCATTAGCCTTTAGTAAATCTAAATTCACTAATCTTTTAATGACTTTTGAATTTACATGTCCCAATCTACAATGCCACAAATTTGAACACTCAGTTAAGTAAGAGGAAGTATATGCTTTATTATTATTAGCCAACGGCTTTGCAACACTGCGAGTTGCCACACTGAACTTGAAAAGTCCATCGGTTGCATAACCTTTTCCGAGTGACTTTCCAAACTTGTACAATGCAAACCTATCAGACTCAAATACAAGTTTAAACCTCTTATTAACTAGTATTGATCCTGACACTAGGTTCTTGCGGATGTCCGGGACATGCAGTACATCCTTCAAAGTGATAGCGACGCCAGACGTCATTAGGAGAATCACGTTGCCAATGCCGAGAACTTCGGACGATGCTTGATTCCCCATGTTGATCTTCCTTCCTTCAACCGCAGTGTAGGAGGAAAACTTGCTCCTATCTGAGTAGACATGAGCAGTACCGCCGGTGTCGATGTACCAGCCACCTTTGTTATCAACAAGGTTAACTTCTTCAGTGACCACAACAATGAGGTCATTTTCATCCAAGTCTTTGAACTCCTTCTCAACGACGTGGGCCGCCGACTTCTTCTTCTTGCTGCGGCAGTCCTTGGCAAAGTGGCCAGTTTTGCCACACTTGAAGCATTCGTCTTCAAATATCTTTGCATGCTACTTTCCCTTCCCTTTATCCTTTTGACTTGGTGATGCGAAGCATATTTTCTATATTTTCCCCTTTAGACTACACATTTTTATGTAAAATATAACTCATCAATTCGTGTTTTGGGGTACGTTTTATGATTTCTCATTCGAAATAAAGTGCATATGAAATTAGCCGTAATAATGATACTTCTAAATTCACCGACCTTCTAAATCACTGTTCCTTTGTTAGCCATTAATTGTCTCCTCGTGTCTTATATTGTTTTAGATATTTTGCAGCTTGGATCATTGCTTTCTATACGCGGATGTTTTTTGTTTACAGTCTCAAAATAGAGAGCAACAGTAAGTGCTATTTAACTGAGGATATGGAGAAAGCTTTACATGTGCCCTTAGCACATGGAGTGAATGGAAATGGGATGAGGTTGCTAGAGAAGTTGGACAACCATGGAACACGCGAGAAGTCTAGATGGAGAAGAATTCCTGTCACCCGACCGGGTGAATTTTCTGTTGTAATATTCCACCCGGCCGGGTGAGGTCCATAAAGCAATGCGAAGTCAGACGGGCTCGAATTCCTGTCACCCGACCGGGTGAATTGTCTGTTGTAAAATTCCACCAGGCCGGGTAGTTCATTTGTAACTGCAAGCTTGCAGTTTCTCGGCAGTTGAAAGGAATTAAAAAGGGAAAATCAGCAGATTTTGGGTGAGGTTTTTTGGGAGACGAAGACGAAATTGGAGAAAAGAAAAGAGAAGAGGAAGAAGAAGGGAGGAGGATCCGGCATCCAATCTTCATCATCTCGGAGACGGATTACCGCCGGCTATAGGAGAACACCATTAATCTTACGGTTTTTTCTTCATTAGCATGTGTGGCTAATTTTTCTTCATTGCTCCTAACATTAGTAGGATGAATTTATTGTAGAGATTATATATTTAATCATTTGCTTTGGTTTTCATCCATGGTTCGGATTTTACATATGCTATGTTTTGATGCATCAAATGTAGTATATTAATTGCCTCTTTCTAATGTCTCTTTAACTTGGAAATTGGATGAAAACTTAGATGAAAAACTTGTGAATTTTACCTTGTTCAGAGATGAATGCATAAGTGAATATTGATGTAAAAAAGTCTTCGAAGTTGAATTAATACTTATTACGCATCCGTGGGAGTTTAGTTTTATGAGAAGATGTTTATGTGTTAAGTGTTCAGCTAACCATAATATTTGTTGGCTTGAGAACTTAGTCTAGTATTTACCGCGCTTCCACAGGAATATTAGTTTAATAAGTAGGTACTTGTGACTATGTGTTCCGCTAGCACTAGTTCTATAATTCTTTAAGTATGTTCAGTACTTTTAGAGTGTAAAATTGATACATCGTTCTCAATAGCTTATGAACTTGAATATAGAATCAATACAATAGTGATTCATCCGAAAGTTGTTAGGAGCAATGTTCTTTATCTCTTGAGTTTCCCTATTTCCGTATTTTAGTTTCTAAATTTAGTTTATTAATCTTGTCAAATCTTGTTAAATAATCATACGCCTCCCTGTGGATCGACACTCTTTTACTACAACTGCATCTGTACTCTTGCAGAAAAGTTGTAATTTTAGAGCTATTTAATTTACTTGTGTGTTATTAATTCATTGATATAAAAGCTCGAAAAATATCCATCAAGTTTTGGCGCCGTTGCCGGGGAGGCAACTGGTTATTTAATTTAGAATTCTTTTTGTTTTTATTTTTGTATAGTTTTCTAACATTTTATTTTTTGTTTCAGAGTTGTAGCTAGAAGACTAAGTCGAGCCAACGACTTTAAACAAAGGCGCTAGTTGGGAGGAAACCCAATGAGTTTTTAGTTTATTATTTTCTCTTAATAAATCGAGGGTTTTGTTTACTCAATTCTTTTCTTCGATGTATTTTAATGAATTGAGTATTTTTTTTTAATGTTATTTTAGTTTTTTTTGTGTAGGAGCAACATGGAGATATGACTCACATTGGAGCTTATGAGGAAGTACACCTGCAAAGGAATATACACCCACCCTCCCACCCGATGCACTATGGACATCATGCCAAGTTTGGGGGAGTCCACTATCCCTTTACTTTTTATGTTCTTCTTTGCATGCATTGAGGACAATGAAGCATTTAAGTTTGGGGGGTTTTGTTGAGTTTCAATGATTTTTATGCATGTTTCTTGGGTGTATTGTATGATAAAGGTGCTTTGAATCAAGTAATTGACGGATGCATGCTTTATCTTCGGCTTTCTGGTTGGGAAATCTTGCTTGATTTTACTTGATCTTTGAAGCTTAGGATGGATGGAATTTGTGCATGAATTTATTTGAAAGAGCATGTTGTGATTACAACCGATTTCTTAAGTTGAGGAGAGTATGAAAATCACATGTCTTGTGGAAATTATCTTGGATTGATTTACTTTATTGAGTGAAGTGCTTGCATTCATTTGTGTTAATGATATGGGAGGATAAGGCACTAGGATGAACTCCATGGCCAAATGATCACATGCCTAGTCCAACAAATGATCCCCTAGAAGCCACTTTGAGCTTAATTCCCTATTGTTTTTGTAAACACTTAGCCAATCACTTAGCTACTTAAATAAGCCTCATTTTAGTCTCATCAATAGACCTTGCTACTATTTGGGTGCTAAATACAAGTTTGAGCTTTGTTGTTTGAGTTTTGAGTGTTGGGTGGTGTTTTGTAAAAGTGTAGACATTTTGAGACTTGATTAATGTATAGGTGTTGAGAATGAAGTTCTTAGAGAAAAAAAGAGAAAAATACGACCTCCAAATTTGCAAAAGTCGAGGTCCTTTGGAAAAAAAAATAAAATAAAGTTTGATGAAATAAAGATAGAGCTTCTATTTTTAAGATGTAATCTTGTCTAGAATGGATCTCAAGTTTGGGGGAGTGAAAGTTTGGTTGTAAAGTCATATTGATTGATTCTTTGGAAGGAAGTAGTAGGAGGAAAGACTTTGGCACTCAAATGTGTAGCTTTTGAGCTCACTATCCATATTTATCCTACCTCATCCCTAGCCCCATTACAACCTTGAATTAAGACCTTGGACCTTATTGTTGATGCACTGTGGATGTTTTGTAAATAGCTTGGTAGAGTTAAAGAAGTTTGATTTGAAATCCGCGAGTCTGTGCGATTAGTAATGCTTGACGAGTCAATGACGACGGTTTGAGTTGTATGATCTTATGCTTGGACTTACTTTGAAATGCACATTGACTTGAAGTTCTATGTTGATAAGTGATGGTTCTTGAGAGTGGGAAATCTTGATTGGAATTGTTGGGGGTTTAGATTTTGTCATTCACGTCCTTACTTGATACTTTGTGATGAAAACCTTTGAACTAAACCTTGTGGGTTAGAATTTGTTGAGTTATTGTGCTTAAGATGAATCTTGCTCGAGGGCGAGCAAGAACTCAAGTTTGAGGGTATTTGATGCGAAACATATTTTCTATATTTTCCCCTTTAGACTACACATTTTTATGTAAAATATAACTCATCAATTCGTGTTTTGGGGTACGTTTTATGATTTCTCATTCGACATAAAGTGCATATGAAATTAGCCGTAATAATGATACTTCTAAATTCACCGACCTTCTAAATCACTGTTCCTTTGTTAGCCATTAATTGTCTCCTCGTGTCTTATATTGTTTTAGATATTTTGCAGCTTGGATAATTGCTTTCTATACGCGGATGTTTTTTGTTTACAGTCCCAAAATAGAGAGCAACAGTAAGTGCTATTTAACTGAGGATATGGAGCAAGCTTTACATGTGCCCTTAGCACATGGAGTGAATGGAAATGGGATGAGGTTGCCAGAGAAGTTGGACAACCATGGAACACGCGAGAAGTCCAGATGGAGAAGAATGCCTGTCACCCGACCGGGTGAATTTTCTGTTGTAATATTCCACCCGGCCGGGTGAGGTCCATAAAGCAATGCGAAGTCAGACGGGCTCGAATTCCTGTCACCCGACCGGGTGAATTGTCTGTTGTAAAATTCCACCAGGCCGGGTAGTTCATTTGTAACTGCAAGCTTGCAGTTTCTCGGCAGTTGGAAGGAATTAAAAAGGGAAAATCAGCAGATTTTGGGTGAGGTTTTTTGGGAGACGAAGACGAAATTGGAGAAAAGAAAAGAGAAGAGGAAGAAGAAGGGAGGAGGATCCGGCATCCAATCTTCATCATCTCGGAGACGGATTACCGCCGGCTATAGGAGAACACCATTAATCTTACGGTTTTTTCTTCATTAGCATGTGTGGCTAATTTTTCTTCATTGCTCCTAACATTAGTAGGATGAATTTATTGTAGAGATTATATATTTAATCATTTGCTTTGGTTTTCATCCATGGTTCGGATTTTACATATGCTATGTTTTGATGCATCAAATGTAGTATATTAATTGCCTCTTTCTAATGTCTCTTTAACTTGGAAATTGGATGAAAACTTAGATGAAAAACTTGTGAATTTTACCTTGTTCAGAGATGAATGCATAAGTGAATATTGATGTAAAAAAGTCTTCGAAGTTGAATTAATACTTATTACGCATCCGTGGGAGTTTAGTTTTATGAGAAGATGTTTATGTGTTAAGTGTTCAGCTAACCATAATATTTGTTGGCTTGAGAACTTAGTCTAGTATTTACCGCGCTTCCACAGGAATATTAGTTTAATAAGTAGGTACTTGTGACTATGTGTTCCGCTAGCACTAGTTCTATAATTCTTTAAGTATGTTCAGTACTTTTAGAGTGTAAAATTGATACATCGTTCTCAATAGCTTATGAACTTGAATATAGAATCAATACAATAGTGATTCATCCGAAAGTTGTTAGGAGCAATGTTCTTTATCTCTTGAGTTTCCCTATTTCCGTATTTTAGTTTCTAAATTTAGTTTATTAATCTTGTCAAATCTTGTTAAATAATCATACGCCTCCCTGTGGATCGACACTCTTTTACTACAACTGCATCTGTACTCTTGCAGAAAAGTTGTAATTTTAGAGCTATTTAATTTACTTGTGTGTTATTAATTCATTGATATAAAAGCTCGAAATATATCCATCACTAGGGCGAGGGTGTTTGTTGGAGGGATCGCCCCGCTCCAACAGATTGGCTTTGGCTTCAAGTGGGCTAAAGCCCTTGGCCTTTTGGTCACTTTTGCGCACATCAGCCTTAATGCGCAATTTCACGATCAAGTCTTCAAGGGTCATCTGCTTTCGCTTGTGTTTGAGATAGCTCTTGAAGTCCTTCCAACTAGGAGGAAGCTTGTCGATGATCGTGCACCTTAAGAACTTGTCGGGCAAGGTCATCCCTTCAGCCACTAGTGCGTGGATGATCATTGGAGCTCTTGAACTTGCTCCATGGTGGGTCGAGAGTCGACCATCTTGTAGTCCATAAATTTGGATGCTACAACTTGTTCAGTACCTGCAGCATTATCTATGCTATACTTTCTTTCTAGGCTTTTCCACATCTCTTTTGATGTGATTACAACGGAGTATACATTGTACAAACTATCATCTAAAGCACTTAGAATGAAATTTTTACAAAGATAATCTCCTTTTCTCCAAGCTTCATAGTCCGCCATGACTTCGAGCCTGGTCTCTTGATCGGTTGGCGCGGGCGGCTCGTTTTCCGTGAGGAAGTTGGCGACGCCCAATGTTGTCAAGTAGAACAACATCTTTTGGTACCACCTTTTTAAGTCAGATCCTCCAAACTTTGGTGGCTTCTAGGCAGGTGGCATCATTCTTGGTGCCAAAGGTGCCGCACTTGGTCCATGGAAGGAACCAATTCCGTTGCCCCCGAAGGAGCCATCAACGTGGTTGGGCATAGAGCCACCACCATTCATGTTGGGCATAGAGCCCGCCATGGTCGTACCAGCCCCGAAGGGACTAGCACCCGCGTGAGACCCGAAGGCCTTAGCATTCGTGTGAGACCCGAAGGCCCCAGCACTCGATCCATTAAAGGATTCAAATGAACCACTAAAAGTGGAACCAACCGATCCACTCAAGGTGGATCTACCAGTGGGCACAAGGGGATTAACAAACTCCCAAGGCGTTGTTGATGAAGATGGATAGAGCCCGGGAGTGGGCATCATCGAGGGAATCGACGAAGTGTTAACAGGTCCAGTGGTCGCCATGGTGGAGGAAATGGCGGCGACGGTGGTGGTGGCAGCAGCGATGTTAGATTCAGTCGACATCTCCAGCAAAGGTGTTAAAAGTTTCGAAAGTGTTAAGTTCAGTTTATAGTCCAAATTCCTTCAAAGGCAAGTTATCTCGTCTTGCAATTGTTGGATTCTAGGATTACAAGAGATACAACCGAGCGTAATACAATCCAAAATAAGGAATACAAAAGGGGAAACTGAAATGAAATTACAATTGAGAAATTCGAAACAGTTACCGTGAGCAGTGGTTTAGCCGAGTCGAGGAGGCCTCTTTCCGCAAGACGAGATACGCCCCGTTAGTGCTCTCGGTTTGGCTTGTCGTCCCCAAAGATAAAACGGTACGTCTCTGGTGAAGGAGCATCACAATCAACAGAGCTCCGACGAACTGGATGGAGGAGAGGGCTGAGCTTTCGACAGAAAAACAATGCAGAGAGAGGGAGAGAGCTTATGTTGTTATGCTTGTGAATGATGTGTGAAGCGTGTTACAAGTTTGTGGCAGGAGTGTGGCTCATCATGCAGGGTCAATCAAGCCATGAAGGCTCATCATGGCTCATTCGTAACCGTCAGCAGTTACAAGCTTGTGGCAGGAGTGTGCCTTCCGCGTGTGGAGCGTGTGGATTTCTCACGTGGCAGCCGTGTAGGCTTTGACTGTGCCACGCTTTACGATGTGTCAAGCCACTTGGATTGCTGACTCAGCGGTGGTCTAAAATGATTACTACGGGTCCAGACCCGAGCCCAAAGACCACCCAAAGACCAATTGCCAAGATCCAAGTCCAAGTCCGAGATCGAGATCGAGACCGAGCCTGAGCCCGAGGTCCGCGACCGCGACCACGACCACGGGCTCGGGCGGGCGGCGGTGGGCGTGTGGGCTCTTTCACCCATCTTGGTCCACTATAATTATTAAGTAACATAAAGTCACTTAATTTAAGCACATTAAAAGATGTGTCACTTCTCCTATGTGGAATAATTAACACTAGTTAATTATTCCCTAAACTCAAACTCCAAGCTTTAATTAAAAACTAATCATGCCCAACTTTAATCCACTATTTCTCACTCATCGGAAATCGGATTTGAGAAAGTGAATATACTACATTTATCTGCGTAAAATGTAGATAGACGCTATATCATTTAATTTCACAAAATTAGATGTCTCGTCACATTTATTATTTGGTCAAAATTCATTGACCAGACATATTTTATTCCTTGATTTCTACATTTTGTATTAAATCCAATTTTTATTTATAAATACATGTGTGGCATCTTATTCAAGAAAACAATTTTACCATTTTCTATCTCGGAAATATCTTCAATTAGTTTGAAAAGTATGTTCAGCAAAATGGTAGAGATCCGACCAAACCAACTAATAGGAGCGTTGAGACGGGATGACAATATGTCGTGTCCATTGACAGGGTCAAACAATCCATTTTAATTGTCGGGAGTGAATGTCGATGACTATGAAGTCTCTGACATGGAACCTCTATCGAAAGGAAAGGGGAAGAAAGCGGCTGAAGCAGACATAACAAACACACGATTGAGGAGACGAAAATGGTGGCAAGAATATTCGTCGATGTTATGAAAATCCAACCTTTGGCATAACCAAAGTATCAAGTTTTTCTAAGAGAACGTTGCCTCAATGTACAATGAGATGAAGCAAAAGTTGGCACTTGGGGTTGGGCGTGATTATGGCTCGAGGATGTCTTCAAATTTGCATTATCATTATCAATCTGCACAAAAATGTAGGACAATGACTATATTTAGTAGTAGTAAGTCTTATAAAAATATGGACAATAGGTATGGAAAGGGAATTAAGATAAAATTGATAAAATAAGGTTTATAGTGGCACGCAGAGAAGCAAAGTCTCCACCTTAAGCCAATACTCTAATGGCAGGGATATCATCCATCAATCTGAATGGCGCGATGGAACAAAACCTGCACTTTTCCCCTATCCCTGATCTTGGAGAGTCGTCCTATAGGAACTAAAACACACAACAAATAGCTTGGATAAGATATAAGATGTGAATAAGAAAAACATCAAAATATGCTTTATCAACTTACAAGAAAATTATTTTAGAAATAATTTATGATTTTAAATTATGTATTGTTCAATTTTTAATTTAGTAATTTTAGAGGTTTTAACTTAAATTTATTAATAATAAAAATTTTAGCACTCACTCTATCCACTAAATGTTGTCAGCATTTGTCATTTCAGTCTTTATATAAAATGTTGTCCACTTCGTTGTTTTTCATTTTTAGTAAGTGGACTTCACTTTCCACTAACTCATTACATTCATATTATATTATGAAATTCATATTTAAATGTGTGACCAATATTCCACTAATTTTTTCAACTTTTGTTCTTCACATTTTTTAAAACTCGTGCCGAGTTAAATGTGGATAACATTTAAGTGATGTTCGGTTTCCAACATAAAATAATACCAAGATATAATCTAGGATTGAGTTGTGAGATTATTTTAGTCATAGGAGGTTAGCTATGACTAATTATCCTATGATCATCTAATATTGAGTTGTGGGATTGAATCTCATAAATCAAACATACTGCAAATTTAATTCCGAATACAATCTTGCAAACCGTACGCCCCTTAGTGAACAGAGGAGTACTAAATTACTAATACACTTTCCTTAGTGAACAGAGGAGTACTAAATTACTAATACACTTTTTAATAATAGGCTATTCTATGAGTGGGAGTGTATGGGGGGATTATAAGAGTTGTGTGATAAATAGTACTCTCCCCGTGCCACAAAGAGTATACATTCTTTTCTTTTTAATTTATCTCAATATAAATATACATTTTATAATTTTAAAAAAATCTTCTTTTGTAATGTCCGAGACATATCTATCATAATCTAAAGTGTCAGTTCAATGAAAAGACAAATTTACCCTTTTTGGAGGGAAAAAATTACAGTATGTGAGAGGGCACTTTGGGTAAATCCAGTTGGCTAAATTTGGAGTTTATTTTCTGATTTTTTTTATACTGCAGCCTATATTTTCAGCAGTTTCCAAGAGAGAAAAATTGAGTGAATAACAGCTGTGCGACGATTTTCAAGAAATAAAAAGCTGTAATCTTGCAGGTATATGTACCAGCCAATCTTTAAACTATTTACAAAATTTCTATATAAAGATGTAATTAGAGAGAAAAATCTCTATATATCCCAACACAGAAACAAATAACAATACTTCAATGCAATTAGAGAGAAAGATGAGAAGAAGAAAAAGAAGGTGAAAAGATCTGATCGGCGGCAAGGCTGCGAGTTTGCGGCTGCGCGATGCTGCCCACGAATCCGGACCAGCGACCTGCTGCAGGAGACGACGATGTTTGATGATGGCGAGTAGCAGCAGCGGCGGGGATCAAACTCCGAGACAGCCGCGTCCTCGGCTGTCTTCTCCGGGCGAGCAGACCGGCGGAGTGGGTGTTGGGAGAATTAGCTGCTGTTCTACAATACACCCTAAGGCACAACTCTCTCTATTCCCTCATCGCCGGACGTCATTTTCTGCAAGAGTACGGACAAGGAGACCGGCAGAGGAAGGGCGATGGAGGAGCGGCGAGGCAGTGCGGAAGGCGTGGCGGCGATGCAGGTTGATGGGCTTGCCGGCGTGGTGGCGATGCACGAGTCAATTCCTCCAATTGAGAGAGAAAGAGGGAGATGAGAGAGTGCAGCGCCGATTTGGGGGGAGAGGCGCTGCTTTTTCATATAGGGTTTAATTTATGGAGTACTATTATTTGGGTTTATTTGTGTTGGTATTTTAGTTTAAGGAGTGTATTATTTGGGCTTTATTTGTGTTGGTATTTCAGTTTAAGGAGTGTATTATTTGGGCTTTATTTGTGATGAATTTTATGATTAAAAATTTATAAAAATTTAGAGTTCCAAATTGGGTGTTATGGCTATATTATCATTATATTTATGTTTTAAATATAATGATAATATCTTTTAATTTAAATTCTCTTTTGTAATTAAATTTGTATATTATTATTTTGCCTTTTATTAGATTTTTAATTTAAAAATATAGGTATAATTATTGGAAATTGTTATATATAGTAAAATAAATCTTTAACTTGATGAATTCGAGTAGTTTTATAGAAAAGTGGTCCTTCTAAATTTTATTGAAAGATGCATATATAATTGAAACTTAATTATAAATAAATTATCTAACGTAAATTCAAAGTAATTAATACCTGGAAGTAAAATTATTTCGTTATTAATACATACTCAATTGTTTGCAAATTGTGTTTATATTTTCATATATTAACTTATGAAAATTCTTTAAAGACACCAAATCTCTTGAATTACTAAAATTCTATAAAAAAAATACTACTGTCCATATTTCTGAAAATTTGTCACTTATTCTCATTTTGTTTGTCCCTAAAAATTTGTCACCTTTTACTTTTACCATCTTTTGTAGTGGACTTCACACTCAACTAACTCATTAACACTCATATTTTATTTAGTTTAAAACTACTTCCTCCGTTTCATAGTAGTGAAGTCATTTTATCATTTTGGTACATTACATAGTAGTGGAGTCATTTACCCTTTTAATAGATTTTCAGTGGGATGCCCCAAAAACATGTTAATCGCTTATAGTGGACGGAGGGAGAACTATGTTTTTTTTTTACGACATTTGAATAACGGCGAAATGGAGGGAGTACTATGTTATCATGATCAAATTTATACAGAATTTTTTACTTTTGTGTTTTCCAAATATATAGTATAAGGATATAAATACATCTAATAAAGTGTTATATACCATATGCTTCCTTTATTCAACTATAACACATTTTTCTAATGTCTTATTACATTTTCTGGAATGGAAGCATATTTCCAATTTATCCTTTGTCTTATTATATTCATATTCTCCACTCTAACTTTTTATTTTAATATATTTAGCCATTAATATATCTTTATTATTTGAAAATCATTTATCCCGTGCATAGCACGAGTGATAACACTAGTTCTTCAATAATAGTAATACTTTAATTAATTTACTTTCTATTTTCTGTCTTACCTGTTGCGGAACGGAGATTCAAGATTTGTGGAAATGAGATTTGAGGAATTGATCGCGTAATAAAGTGAGAGCAAACCCCACCTACCCAAAAGTTGTCTCATTCAAAGTTGACATCATACGCTTTTGGAATTCTCCGCCATTGTCAGCCCGCCCACCCGCCCGCCATTCACTGGTTCACACACACACATTGCTGCTAAATAAATCCCTAGGTGAGGTCATTCATCCTAAAATAGCCCCATGACCATGGAGGTCAGAGCCAGAGCGCCTGGGAAAATCATTCTCGCCGGCGAGCACGCCGTTGTTCACGGATCCACCGCCGTCGCCGCCGCCATCGATCTCTACACTTATGTCTCCCTTCGCTTCCCCACTCCCCACGGTACTTTGCTTCACTTCTTCTAATTTTTATTAAATGTTCGTTTCGGATTGATTTTCCTTCATTTTTACTTTGATTATATCGTTGAACTCATGTGCTGTGTTTGTTGGGGGTTTACGCGGCCGTAACTGGTGGAAATCAGCTCAGTTGTTACTTCTTAGCTGCTATACATGATCAATTTCACAATCTACGTTTAAGAGCTTCCTCGTTTATTTATGATTAAAGTTCCAATTCCTAATCAATCAGTTGATGAACTGTATATCTGAAGTTCGGTATTGATTCATGGAGGAATTACACGATCGATATAGCTGAAAAATATGTATCACCATCATGGAATCCAGGCTCTCGATGGTAGTATTATTAACAGCTTACCTATTGTTCTATTTTGATAATATAACTATATGCTAGTAGTAATTTTTATGTTTTCCTTCTCTCACTTTTCAAAATACTTATTCTAGATAACGAAGACGCACTAAAACTCCAGCTGAAGGATGTGGACTTGGAATTTTCTTGGCCAGTTGGAAAGCTTAAGGCAGTTCTGCCTGAACTGGGAATCAAGTCTGCTTCCTCGCCTTCATCGTGTTCATTAGAGACCTCAAAAGCAATTGCTTCATTAGTTGAAGAACTAAATTTAGCAGATGCTAAGCTTGGACTTGCTTCAGGAATTTCAGCTTTCCTTTGGCTATATACATCGATTCATGGGTGTGCAAATGAGCTCTATAATGTTTCTAATACTTATTCTAAGCATGAATATGCTGCATCTAATTTAGTTGCAATTTTTTTTTTCGTTATCAGTGATAAGCCAGCTAAAGTTGCTGTGACTTCTGAGCTACCATTAGGTTCTGGCTTGGGTTCATCTGCTGCCCTTTGTGTAGCACTGTCTGCTGCCCTCCTTTCACTATCTGATTCTTCAAAACTTGATTTTAGCCATCAAGGTTGGCAAACATTTGGGGAGAGTGAACTAGATCTGGTAAACAAATGGGCATTTGAAGGTGAAAAGATGATCCATGGGAGGCCATCTGGTATAGACAATACAGTAAGCACCTTTGGTATGTAAACATTCTCCTTTGATATCCTCAATCTTTATTACTCCTTCAGCACTAAGATGATAAAGAACTTGGTATTGAAGAAGCAATTGATTGACTGTTGTCTTAGGTACAGAGTATGATGAGTGCCTATGTACTCAGTCAAACTGCTTGAAATGCTTATTGTGATAAATATATACTCCCTCAGTCCCGCTATAAGCAAGGCGTTTCTTTTGGGCACGGGATTTAAGAAATGATATTTAAAGATTTAAGTATGAGAGAGAATAAAGTTGAAAAGTGAAGAGAGAATAAAGTTGAAAAGTGAAGAGAGAATAAAGTTGAAAAGTGTAAATGTGTTACTATTTTTTTCGAAAAGGGGAAATGACTCATTTTAAGTGGGACGTTCCAAAAAGGAATGCAAATCGTATATGGTGGCACAGAGGGAGTATAATTAATGGAAAAACCACTATCTGAAGTATTAAGGATGGAATATGTGATAGTATTTTTAATATTTGAACTTCAAAAGGATTGAAACTGGCATGCATAGAATAGAAGTTAAATGAATGGGTGATTTATTTGTTACACATGTTTTCATAGCTAAAAAATGACTTGTAGCATCTGATTGTATATGAGATATGCTTCCTTATAAGGAACTTAAGAACCTCATACTGGTTTTGAAGAATGGTAAATTACTTGCTACATTGGGAAATTTTTCTTGGACTATTTCAGCTAACAAAATCTATTACAGGGAACATAGTAAAATTTAGGTCTGGCGAACTCACACATATCAAAACGAATATGCCTTTGAAGATGCTTGTTACTAACACGAAAGTTGGAAGAAATACAAAAGCATTGGTGGCTGGTGTGTCAGAAAGGGCAGCGAGGCATGGTAGTGCCATGACCTCTGTTTTTAAAGCTGTTGATTCGATTAGCAATGAGGTGGTTGGCATCATCCAGTCACCAGTTTCTGATGATCTTGCTATAACAGAGGAGGAGGAAAAACTAGGGGAACTGATGGAGATGAATCAGGGGTTACTCCAGTGCATGGGGGTCAGCCATAGCACCATTGAGACTGTGATCAAAACTACTTTAAAATACAAGCTAGCCACTAAACTAACTGGAGCTGGTGGAGGAGGCTGTGTTCTCACACTACTTCCTACCCGTATCCTTTTTGCTTGTGCTATTCTTTTTCATTGTTTGATTAGTTATATTGTTCACAATCTTTATGTGCTATACCATCCAGAGTTTTTATTTTTTTTTTCCTATTTTTGTTTGATGTCTTCCAAGTACCTAAAGTGAATTCCATGACTAGATGACCTAGTATTAGCAGCAACAGTGGTTGACAAAGTAATTAGAGAGCTAGAAGAATGTGGGTTCAAATGTTTGATTGCAGGAATTGGTGGAAGAGGCATGGAGATTAGCTTTAGTGGGTTCTCTTCTTAACATACAGCCCAGAATCAACACGAAAATGTATGATCTGTATCTTAATCTTCAAATAATGATTTGCAGATCCAATCATTCTATCATCTTGTTTCTGTGTCCGTGCGTATAGCTTTTTCATGCTAGTCAGTGTTTTCTTGTACGAACTGTTAAACTGTTGTTGCATTCTATATTTGGCTCGAAAGAATTGTAAGTAAAAAAGCCTTTTTTCATTTCTATCCCTTGCAAATCTTGTGTTCTTGAGAGGTTGAGCAGTAATGAATGACTTGGGTACCTAATTTATAATTGCCTTTTAAGCATCGTGTGCGTATTAGGTGTTAGCTATCTTCCGACTTTGGCCTAATTATCTGATTTAACATTAATGCCTAATTTTTCTGAGTTAAACCGTTAATTATTTAGAAATTTTAAAATTGTTAGTTATGACCGGTGGGGGTAAAATTCGGCAATGGAATTAATTGCACAAAACGGCGGTGTAGGATGATTCAGATGTATATATCTCATCTCTGGACTAGAATAGAGAGAGCTCCAACACGTTGAGTCAAAGTAACAATGTCAGAGACGCAAGCCATTTCCGATCCCTACGCCAGTCTGGGCCTCATAAAAAATTCCGACGGTTCCTTCACACGCATCGCCGCCATATATGATTCCACGGCGGCCTGCCCCGATCCACCAATCTCAGTTCCCATCCTCACCAAGGACGTCTCCATCAACCCACAAAACAACACGTGGGCCCGCCTCTATCTCCCCCGATCCAAAATCCAATCCTCCACCAAGCTTCCCCTCATACTCTTCTTCCACGGCGGAGGCTTCATCGTGGCCAGCGCAGCCTCATCCTTCTTCCAGAGCTTCTGCTCCGACATCGCCCTCCACCTCAACGCGCTGATGGTGTCGGTCGATTACCGCAACGCGCCGGAGCACCGCCTCCCCGCCGGCTACGACGACTGCATGGAGGCCCTGCTGTGGCTCAAATCCGGCGACGAGTGGATCAACGACCACGCCGACCTCTCCAACTGCTACATCATGGGCAACAGCGCCGGCGGTAACATAGCGCTGCGCGTGGGGCTGCAGGCGTCGCGGCGCGTGGTGGAGCTGGCGCCGGTGAGGATCCGAGGGCTAATTCTGCACCAGCCGTTCCTAGGCGGGGTGGAGCGGACGGCGTCGGAGATCCGGCTGGCGGAGGATGAGATAATCCCGTTATATTTGGCTGATATACTGTGGGATCTGGCGCTGCCGATTGGGGCTAATCGTGACCATGAATTCTCGAATCCTTATAAGGGATTGGTGGAGGTGGATAAGATTGTGAGCGAGGGGTGGAGGATTTTGGTGTCAGGCTATGAAGGTGACTCCTTGATTGATCGTCAAATGGAGTTGGCCAAATGGTTGAAAGGGAAAGGTGTGGTGGTTGTGGAAGATTTTAGAGAGGGAGGATCTCATGGGATTGAGTTCTTTGATCAGTCCTTTGCTCGAGCCTTGTATCCTGTTCTGAAGAATTTCATTCTTGATGTTTGAAATTTTCTACATTTATTTTGTTCTATTGACTCTAATTTCATATAATCATATTACTATTACAATATGTATGTTGTTTGTATTGGAGTATCATGTACTCTTTTAGTCTATCAATTAAATTTTCATTTTGTCATTTTCGTCTCTTAATTATATTTTTTTATTACTTTAGGTAATAGACCCTATATTCCACTAACTTTATCTCACTCAAAAATAGATTTATATCACTATAAAAAACTTATCTCTTAGGGACACAAAAATTGAGATACAATCACTTATGTTTTAAAGTTTAAAAAAAATAACAAATTATGACGCAAAAGAATGTGTCCCTAAATTAAAGACAAATTAACTTAATCTTTTGTCTTTATGAAGCTTCTATTTCTATACTATAATTTTAGTTGAGACACCAACAATAAAAATCATTTTTGGAGAGTTGGTGGTATATATAGAATAATGTCCTAATGCAATGTATATAAAGCACTCAATACGTTGTTATAATGCCGTCAAATTTTCGAATCTTTAATGTTACATACTTCTTAATGACAATTGACAATCCTTAAAATCACAGAAAATTAAAATTTATTTAAATCTGTTAATGTAAATCAATTTTTTGAATATCATATAATATCAAATTAGAGGTAATTTTACAAGGATTCTAACAAAATCTCTATTGCATTTGTCAAGATAAATAAATTTGCACGAAAAATGTTATTTGTATACATCTATAACGACCTACAGTATAATGCTATTAACTGCATGGCTATGATACCCGAGTCAATGTACATAATTCTTTAGGTTTGATGGATATAATGCTAAAAAATGTACTCTCTTTTGTCCGCCATTAAAAGTCTCGACTCACTTTTATTATAAATGGTAGGTAGGTCTTACATTACCCAAAACAACTATTTTTATGTGACATGCCAAAATGAAAAAAAGTCTCTATTTTTATGAGACATGTGGAGTATAAAACTATGAAGTAATATATAAAAATGGGTCTCACATTTCACTATTTTTTTTACCCATTTCCTTTATACTTATTTCTTAAGAGCATCCACAGCGGAGAGCACACCGCTGTCCGTCTGTCCGTGCCAGAGGCACGGTGCTGCGCTCTTGCCGCTGGCACGGCGCTGCTCTTAGCTAAGAGCACGTCCGTGCCAGCGAGAAGGGCGACGTGGCGCGTTTCTATTGGCCGTTGGCATTTAAAAAAAAAAATAAAAAATAATACCAAAAATTAAAAAAAAAATATTTTTGGATTCTCAAAAATATACAGATTTTATTACCATTTTTTTGAATTTTTTTTAAAAAAATTAATCCCAAAATCATCTATAAATACATACATTCATCATCCATTTGGGCGAAATTCGGCCATGAGTAGTGGGTTTTTTTAATTTTATGAATTTAATTATGTAATTTTTAGGGTTGTCAAATCGTGCGGGTTGGGTCGTTATCGTGTCAACCCATTATCGACCCAACCTAATCGTGTCCCAACCCAACCCAACCCGAAATCATCGGGTTCTTATGGTGTCCCAACCCAACGGGTTCGTGTCGTGTTCGTGCGTGTTATTGTGTACCCAGAAAAAAGTCAACTCTCTATTAATGATAGTAAGTTAGCTTGACACGACACGATAACGACTAAAACATGATGTTATTATACGATTTAAACATGATATTACACAATAAAATAAAAAATTACCAAATTAAAATAATTATTTTCTTAATCAAAATAATAAAATTAAAGTATAGTTATATTAAATCTATATAATAAAATTAAATAATTAAAAAATTAATTAATATTTTTTAATTAATAAAATTAAAGTATAGTATTTTTAATTAATTAAAATTAAAGTATAATATTTTTTAATTAATTAAAATTAAAGTATAATATTTTAATCAACAAAAATAACTACAAATTAAAGTTTAATAATTTTTTAATTAATAAAAAATAATTTTTTTTCTTAAACGTATAACCCAAACCCGACCCAAACACGACCCGACCCAACCCGTTATCTTCGTGTTCTTATTGGGTCGACCCTATAAGGACCCAAATTCTGAACGTGCGTGTTCGTGTCGTGTTAATTTCGTGCCGGTCCGTGTCGTGTTATCGTGTCGTATCAAAAATTGCCAGCCCTAGTAATTTTTAATTTTTAGGATTTTAATTATGTAATTTTTAATTTTTTGTAATTTGTAATATTATTCCAGTTATTTTTAATGCATTTTAATATTGTGGAAATGTTTTTATTTAAATTGAATAATAGAATGGTGGGACCCTTGAGCATGTCCTTGCGAAAGAGCACGGATGTGGGTGTTGTGCTCTTGCCTAAGAGCAGAGAGTAAAAGTGGGTCCGAGTCCACATCCGTGCTCGTTGGCAAGAGCACGGATGTGGATGCTCTAAAACTCATGCTGAGCTCAAACGAGACTCTTAATGCTAGACGGAGGAGTAATATTTAAGTGTATCTTTGAAATTGTAAACAATTGTGTTTTAATGAAGTACGTACTCCTTTTTGTCGCACTAAAAATGAAGCATTTCTTTTTTTTACACGAGATTTTATGTAAGTGTTGTTTTGTAAGTTAAGAGGAGAGAGAATAAAATTAGATAATTCACAATGATCACAGTCTATCCCTCGACCCATCTCCATTTTCCTCCTGCAACGTCAACAATTTATCATCCAACCTATATTCGTACAAAAGTTTGCCCTATCCATCAGTCCATCTCCATTTCTTTTGTTTATTTGTTGTAATTTTTGTTTATTGCTTTATAAAATACAATAAAACGAAATACCCAAATAATATATTACCCCCTCTATCCCGACTAACATGACATATTTCATGGCCGGCATAGAATTTTAATAGAAGTGAGAAAAAGTGGTTGGGTGTACTTATTAAAATAGAGAGAAAAAGAAATATGAATATTTTAATATAAGTGAGAAAAAGTGGTTGGATGTCTAATTGGAGAGAGAAAGTTTTTAAAAAATGAAATATGTCATCTTATTTGTAACAAATAAAAAAGGCAAACGTGTCATCTTAAGTTGGATAAAGGGAGTACTAAACTCTTCGTTGTATTACAATATTATAAAAAATACAACGAGAAACAAACTTTATAAAAATACAAATACGCATTAATGGTTACCTGCCCAAATCTCTTCAATCATATAGCGTTGGAGTTGTTGATGGGCTTCTTGCTCGCGGCCCGGGTACTAGAAGTGAGCAAAAAAAAATCGAAAACCGAATATCTGAATCGAACCAAACCTAAATTTTGAAATTCGGTTCGATTTTTTTGATTTTTTGATTCGGTTCGATTTTGAAAATATAAAATTTTTGATTTTTCGGTTCGACAAAAAAACCGAAAAACCAAGTAACCTGTTCTAGGCAATATGCAATATATTATTACAATATATACATAAATCAAAATGTATAATATATATTGATTTTGGTTTTGGTTTTAATATATTATATACTCATTTTATTTTACAAGGAATATATAATACATATTGATTTTTGGTTTTTAGTTCTAGGCATATTGCATTTTTATTGTTGAACTTTTGCATTTAGACATAGTAGACTGTTTAATTTGCATTATCTTCACATTTTTAAGATGTGATTTTCTATATATTCCTTAAAATTTGTATTTATATTTTGAAACTCTTATATCTCGATAGCACGGGTGTTAATCCTAGTTACCTAGAAATGGAATGCTTGGTTAATTTATCTGCCAACTGTCTTCCAATTCAATTGAATCAAAATTGGTTAATTTATCTGCCAACTGTCTTCCAATTCAATTGAATCAAAATTAATTTCAACCAATTTAAAACTTATTTTAGACTTTTAGTGCTAGACTTCTCGTCGAAGTAATATTAATTCGAATAAAGGTTAATTTCTTTTTCTTAGTTTAGAAGGTAGGCGTCTAATATTATTCATCGCATTTTTTTAATTACGGATTACACTGTCATCTAGAAAGTCAACTTGATGGTTAATTTATCTGCCAACTGTCTTCCAATTCAATTGAATCAAAATTAATTTCAACCAATTTAAAATTTATTTTAGACTTTTAGTGCAAGACTTCTTGTCGAAGTAATATTAATTCGAATAAAGGTTAATTTCTTTTTCTTAGTTTAGAAGGTAGGCGTCTAATATTATTCATCGCAATTTTTTTTAATTACGGATTATACTGTCATCTAGAAAGTCAACTTGATTTCTTCTACCTTATATAAATATTTTATGTTTGATTGATATTATTATAATTGTTTATTTAAGCAGGCTTAGGCTGAGTTGGTTTCTTTTTCTATCAAATATAGTAAATATTTCAATAGAAATGTACCCTGTTTGAAATCGGGATCGTAAAATCGCAAATGTAACAAAAAATGAAATGCAAATTGATTTCACTTAGCCAATTTCTCCAATATTATTATATTATGTTTTAAAATATTATCTTCACATGTCTGCCCAAGTTCATCACTCCATGTCTCTCTCTATATATACAGTATATGCAGCGGTGGCATCGTTTGAGTAACTGCACGAAGATATTTGGCACGATTTCTACAAAAATCTACAGAGAAGAGAAGAGATATGGCGGTGGAGAGTTCGAATGACATCTACGCCCTCCCCGAGGACTGCATAGCCACCGCGCTGTCGCTCACCAGCCCTAAGGACGTCTGCCGGCTGTCGGCGGTCGCTTCCACATTCCGATCCGCCTCCCAATCCGACGCCGTTTGGGGCCGCTTCCTTCCCTCCGATTATCTACACATAATTTCCCGCGCTCTTGACGGCTGCGATTCACTGCTTTCGAAATTTCATTCCAAAAAGGATCTCTATCTCCACCTCTGCGATCATCCCCTTCTCATTGACGATGCCCGCAAGGTATGTCGATTTGTTCTTCGACTTTTGTCGCACTCACTTTTTGTCGTTTAACATGATTCAATTTTGGATGCAATTACGTGCCTGGACTTGTGCGATGATTTCCAAGTTTTTGATATGATCATCTGCTGGATTATGCTATCGCGCTTCCAATTTTTCTTAACTGTGCGATTTCGCTGCTATCTATGTTTGAAAATGATTACATCCTCATCAGGATTTCTAATTATTAGGCGAAGAGAACTACTAACTCACATTTTTGTGATTTTTGGATTCTGTTTCGAGTGAGCTCCGATTTTCTGTTTCAGATTGATTTCATTTGCATCTAACACCAATTTATTGTGGTTGATTGAAAATTTTCTAGGTCTCTTGATGGGGTTTACCTAAGTGAAATTCTAGGTTACAATTTCTGCAACACTGCATTTTTTTTGTGGACTTTGAGTTTCTCATGCTTGGCCTTTTAGCTAGATCAAGTTTTATTGCTGTTTGGTGGTTGCATCTGACATGCTTGCTCTGTATCACTGAACAGAGTTTTCAATTGGAGAAGCTCAGTGGTAAGAAATGTTACATGCTATCTGCAAGGGACCTCTCCATTGTGTGGGGAGATACTCTTCAATACTGGCAATTTATCAGTCTCCCTGAATCCAGGTAGTTAGTTAAATGCCTCTAACTATCAGTTAACCCAAAATTGGGCTTTTCGCTGAACGGGCGATGCTTACCCTCATTCGTATTAGGTTTCCGGAGGTGGCAGAGCTCCTCGACGTGTGCTGGTTCGAAATAAGGGGGAAAATAGAGATGAACATGCTATCTGTGAACACTAATTATGCAGCATACCTTGTGTTCACTTGCAAGTCAAGGGTACATGGTTTTGATCATCAATCTGCAGAAGGTTATGTGAAAGTGAGTGGGAGTGAAAGTGAGAAACGTAGTGTTTGTTTGGATCCAGGAGGAGCGCAGAGGCATAGGTACCAGCTCGTACCGAGACGCGTAGGGTTGTTCTACCACCGCTTAACTCAAATGCGGAACCCGGAAGCCATGCTCCCAGAGGAGCCTGAGTACCCGAAGCAGAGAGGCGATGGGTGGATGGAGGTAGAATTGGGAGAGTGTTTTGTTGAAGGGCAAGATGGAGAGCTGGAGGTGAGCGTGATGGAGGTCAAGGGCGGCAACTGGAAGGGTGGCATCATTGTACAAGGGATTGAGATTAGACCTAAAGAGAGAAAGTAGATAGATTCTTGTGGTTGTTTGAATTTCTTAAAACCTTGATCAATGATCATAGTAAATTTGTGCAACTTTCTTTTTGTGGTGATGTTCGAGTTATAATTCGTTGTCCTGTTCTGTTTTCTGAACTCATCTTGTTGAAATTTCGACAGTAACTTATTGAGAAGAGTATTATCTGATGGACTATGAAACAGTGTTCAGTGTGATTCTGGCAAACCGGGTTTCACATAAGTAAAGCTTTTATATGTAGGTAACAGTATTTTATCTGGCAAGTGTCAAAAGCAAAAGATCGAACTACACATACAAAACTTTATTTAGGTGAAACCCATTTGTTATAAGTAGTTGCATCACAGTCCACATCTTACAACACACGTACATATATATAAAGCGGTATATAAGGTAGCAGCCAAAAAAGCAGTTGATCGGATCAACCATTGACGATTGATCCTCCATTAGGGTGGATGACTTGGCCAGTTATGTAAGACGAATCGACGTTGCAAGCAAGAAACACGTAGGCGGGCGCCACCTCGTGAGGCTGCCCCGCCCTCCCCATGGGCACCTCTTTCCCGAAGCTGGCGCTCTCATCCTCAGTGAAGGAGGAGGGAATCAGAGGCGTCCAAATAGGGCCCGGCGCCACCCCGTTCACGCGTATCCCCTTCTGCACCAGCTGCAGCGCCAGCCCCCGCGTGAAGGCCACGATCGCCCCCTTGGTCGCTGTGTAGTCCAGCAGCTTCGGGTTCCCTTTGTACGCAGTCACCGACGTCGTGTTGATGATGCAGCTCCCCTCCTTCATGTGCTTCAAAGCATGCCTGCAAATACCAATTCAATATTTCGATTTGGTTTGGTTAATTAAATTTGGAATGAAGTGGACGGTCACGGACCTTGTGGTGAAGAAGTAGGAGAAGATGTTGGTCCGGAAGACCCTCTCGAGGCGGGGCTCGTCGATCTCCTCGATGGAGCCGGCCTCGTACTGCTCGGCGGCGTTGTTGATGAGGATGTCGATCCTGCTGAAGCTGTTGACGACCTCATCGACGACGCGCTTGCAGTTGTCGTCGTAGCCGAGATCGGTGGGTATGGCGAGGGGGTCCTTGGCGTCGGCGTGCTTGGCCTTGGAGAGCATGTTGACCGTGTCGCTCGCGTCCTTGTCCTCTTGCCCCTTGACGTAGGTGAAGGCCACCGTGGCGCCCTCCATAGCGAAGCAGTGCGCCACGGCCCGCCCGATCCCGGAGTCCCCTCCGGTCACTAAGGCCACCTTCCCCTGCAAAACAAAATCAAACCAATTTTGATTTATCTGAAATATCTATGATGGATAGATTAGGATACGAACCACGAGCTTGTTGGCAGGTTTGTAGTGGTGAGTGGCGGCGCGGGGGGTGGGGTCCATGAGGTGCTCTTTTCCTGGCTGAGCATCCTGTTTCTGGGGAGGGAATTGATTGTCACCGGAGGCCATGGATCGTGGTGGTTTTGGAAGATTGTGGGGTTTGAAAGAGGTGGGAGGGTGGAGGAGAATGTGAGTGTGGATATAGGAAGAAGGGGAGAAGAGCATAATTTGTAGAGGGGGATGGGATGGAGCGGTGCAAATAGGGATTAGGATGAAAACGTGGCAGAGGAATATGAATAGAGCGGACACGTCGGCAGGGTCCGACGTCGGGAATGAGATTTAGATGGGTGGCGGTGGCAGTGCCAGTGCCAGTGCCACCGCCACCGATAATTCTCTTGGAATCCTTATCATTCACTAACAAATTGTAATTATACCCACAACTTATACTATAGTGCATGTGATGTACTAATAACTGAGTAGCATCTCACTTCTAATAACATACTAACAAAATTATATTAACGATGTTGAATGCATCTACAAAATGGATTATAATTGATCTAAGAAGCCCCTATCCAAGTCTAAGAGATGGAGGATCAATTTCCCTAATTCCTTAATGAGCCCACCCCTATCTAAGCAAAGATATTGAGGAGCAATTTGAAAGATTAATGGGCTAGATTAGATTAATAGGAAATAATTCTATTGGGCTTGGTCCAATGTTACAATTATTCTATTATATATATCCTCTATTGTAGAGAACACAAAATATAGAAAACCTAATTCTCTAAGAGAGAAAAGCGGCGCTACGTTCAACAGAGATTTCCTAGCTTTCTCTATAGAACGATTGTACCGAGGAATTGTTCCTGCATCGGATCAGAATACACGTGGACCTCGATAGTAGTTGATTCAACTTGCAGGACACAATCGTAGAAGAAAGCACAACAACAAGTAAGATTTAGTTCCGTTGTGTATTACGTGCTCAACTTGCAATATGATTATGAATCTAGATCTGTTATTCTTGTCTGCAATTTCCGCTGCGCTCATTAGATGAATACAAGAATTCCTAACAGTGGTATCAGAGCCCAGGGCTCGATTCATAATTGTTTTTGTAGTCTAATAATTTGTGGAGTAATTTTTTAAATTAAAACTGTGACTTGATCTGTGGAATGAAATCAGATTTCATATTTTGAAATTGTTGTTTAATTCGTAAATTTAGAATAATCGAATTAAAGGTTTGTGAAAATCTTGTTGCAAAACTAAAGTCAGACTATGAAGTTTTATATTTAAAATTCGTCCAATGATGTTTTGAACATGTTGTGATGCTTTAAAAATTGTCGAAAACAAACTCGCCAGTTTTCATTAAAATATCTTAAAGGTAATCTTGAATCCTTTTCTATTTTAAATATGAAACCAACATTTATATTTGAAATCAAAAGTGGTATATTTGAAATCAAAAGTGGTTTTGAACCAAAACATGTTTCGGATTTTATAATGGTTGGAAAGGTTTTAATTTTGATTTTGAAATCTTTTGAACCAAAATGGGTTTCGGATTTTAAAGAAAATTATGGATTTTAGAAATCCACCTATTTTCATCAAACTCACTGGGAATTGAATCGACAGCGAAGGCATGTACTGCGAGGTGCAGAGAAAGCATGGCGCTTGGCGTCAGAGGAAGCATGAGGCTCGACCCATCATTTGGACGAGTCTGGCCGTGCTTTTCTCATTCCCGACGCTGCTCCGTCGCCGGTGTCTCCTTAGAGGCGACGATTGATCTCTGTTTCACGGAGAATAGTTGGCGGTAGCTGTTTGTCGTCTTGACTCTTGGAGTAGAAGATGAGTAAAGGCAGTGGAGAGTAGTGGTTGGGTTACGCTTACTTTGGAAATTGGGCTTTGCAAATTTACTTTTAAAGTTGGGCCCAAAATTTTTTATCCATACGTAACTTAATAATTGCAATTACATAAAATAATTCATTAGTTAGACTATTGAACTATAGTTTCAGTTATTTATTTATTAATTAGATTGATAAATTTATTTCTATATTAATTTAGAATTAATATAATTAAATCCACATTTAATTAGTGAATAAAATTTGATGTTATTTGTTGAGCATTATTTGATATCCTATGTGATAAGCATGCTATTTGATTTATGCTTATTTATTTAACTATAGTAGTTAGAGACCGTGTTATATTATGTCTGGGTAGGCGGCGCCCAGTATGTGTAGTCCGTGTTATGCTATGTCTGGGTAGGCGGCGCCCAGTATTTGTAGTCCGTGTTATACTATGTCTGGGTAGGCGGCGCCCAGTAATTGTTTGAAATTTAATATTGGATATTATATTCACAAAACTAGTATCACACTTTTCCCCATAAAATAAAAGTCTTGTTTTGAAACAAACGCATCGCCCATCATAATTGTTTGATGTTCCTAGCCTTTTCGACCACGAGTTTTACGCCAAAGTGTTTACTCTAAATCTACAAGGCCTAGGCTCATTCATAGATGCATGGTTGGCATCGTGTGATGGGGTTGACTTGCTTAAATTGTTTAGTGACGCCAAAGCGACCTAAATAATTTATGGATGCATATTAATTGGATTAATAAACCAAGAATTGCAAAATAGTTGTTGCAATTGGCTTGGAGGCCTACCTTGTGATATTATTGTAGTGATCAGCCAAAGCAGGGGCTGCAATAATATAGACTTGGATCTTGGACCACTAAAATTTATATTTGATATAAATTCATATTTTATGTTTGGGGGACATAATATATGTCAAAATTAGTGGGAGCTAATCAATACAATAAGCCCTTGTTTGATTAGTGATGCGAATGTGATCTTTGCATGCTTTTCTGATTTGCTTTCGTTTTATTTTCTGTTCAGATAATATGTCAAACTTATCTTATGAGTGTATGATGGAAATAAACAAATTGACTAGGTCAAATTTCACGGAGTGGCAGAGAGACTGCCCAAAACTTAAGGCACAAGGTGCAATGAGTGGGAGCTCAGCTATGTTTGTCATTGAGATAAATATGTCTATGAATAACTCACAATCCTGGGTATTGGATACCGCTTGTGGTTCACACATTTGTAATAATGTGCAAGGTTTAATTGACAGCAGGAAAGTGAGGCCTGGGGAAGTAGACCTACGTGTTGGAAATGAAGCAAAAGTTGCTGCCGAACGCGTGGGAACTTATAGATTAGATCTTCCCTCAGGACATAGACTAGATTTACATAATTGTTATTTTGTTCCAGTTATTTCAAAGAATATTATTTCCATTCCGATGTTGGACATCGAAGGGTTTTCATTCCATTTTGCAAACAACAGATGTTCGTTTTCTAATAATGGATTGTTTTATGGAAATGCCTCTTTAGAGAATGGATTATATATGCTTGAATACAAACGGAATATTCTCAATGTGCAAAATAAAAGACTTAAGCTATGTAATACGGATAATGCTACTTATCTTTGGCATTGTAGACTTGGTCATATCAATGAGAAAAGAATAGCGAGATTGAGAAAGTTAGACTATCTAAATTCATTTGATTTTGAATCATATGGTGCTTGTGAATTCTGTCTCAAAGGAAAGATGACTAATAAGCCACTTTCTGGGAAAGGGGTGCGTGCTAATGGTGTGCTAGAGTTGATCCACACAGATGTGTGCGGACCGTTTCCAACTCAAGCAAAAGGTGGTAATTCGTACTTCATTACTTTCACTGATGATTTGACAAGGTATGAATATGTGTATCTTATGAAACACAAATCTGAGGCCTTTGATAAATTTAAAGAGTTTAAGTGTGAAGTTGAGAAACAACTTGGGAAAAGTATCAAAACTCTTCGATCAGATCGAGGAGGGGAATACTTGAGCCGAGAATTTCTTGATTACTTGAAATCGCATGGAATTCAGTCAGACTGGACACCTCCTGGTACACCACAAATGAATGGAGTATCTGAAAGGAAAAACCGAACATTATTAGATATGGTTCGATCCATGATGAGTTTAGCTAGTCTCCCTTTATTTCTCTGGGGTCATGCTTTACTAACGGCTATTTACATTCTAAATAGAGTTCCTTCTAAATCAGTTGAGAAAACACCATATGAGTTATGGTATGGCAAAAAGCCTTGTCTTAACTATATGCGGACCTGGGGTTGTCCAGCTTTTGTTAAGAAACAAATGACTGATAAATTGGAAACTAAAAGTGAGAAATGTTATTTTGTGGGATATCCTAAAGAAACTAAAGGATACGATTTCTACTGTCCTGAAAATCACAAGGTGATAACATCAAGGAATGTGACGTTCCTTGAAGACAGTTATGTCTGCAAGGAACAAGGTCAAAATACAGTAGATCTTGAAGAAATTCAAGAACCACAAGTTAACAATGAGGATGAGATATTATCCACTGGATTGGACAATAACTCAGTGGGAGTTTTTGATGATCTATTGGGGGGGGGGAAATTACTCTTAGAGAGGACCTTAGAGAGACTCTCGAAGGACCACCTCAAGACAATGAGATGCATCAAAAACAAGATGATACAATAGTTGCATCACATCTACCTCAAGAAGATCATAGTGATATTCCTGAACCTTCTCACATACAGAATGAACAGCCTGAACCAGAAGAAAACCAACTCAATAGGCCTAGAAGGATTCGTCGTGCACCTGAGAGACTGAATCTAATGGTTGAGAACCAAGATGATGAAGTTGATTTAGACGACGATGAGCCTAAGACCTATACCGAGGCGGTGTCGGACACCGATCGAGAGAAGTGGCTTGAAGCCTTGATATCTGAAATGGACTCGATGTACTTCAACTTAGTCTGGGAACTAGTTGACTTGCCAGATGGGGTTTACCCCATAGGTTGCAAATGGATCTTCAAAAAGAAGAGAGATGCAGATGGCAAAGTACAAACCTACAAGGCTAGGTTAGTGGCAAAGGGTTATAGTCAGCGCGAAGGCATTGACTATGATGAAATCTTTTCGCCAGTTGCTAAGATCAAGTCCATTAGGATATTACTTGCAATTGCTGCATACTACAATTTCGACATTTGGCAAATGGATGTCAAAACCGCATTCTCAATGGAGAATTAGAAGGCGATGTCTATATGACACAGCCAGAAGGTTTTGTATCGAAAGAAAGGCCGAATGCAGTGTGCAAGCTAAATAAGTCCATCTATGGACTTAAGCAAGCTTCGAGGAGTTGGAATATTTGTTTTGACAGAAAAATCAAATCGTTTGGTTTTGTCAGAAGCAAAGAGGACCCATGTGTTTATAGTAAACGCGAGAATGGAAACGTTGTCTTCCTCATCATATATGTTGATGACATCTTAATTATGGGAAGCGATCGTTCCATGATGCAATCCGTGAAAGAATGGTTGTCTAGTTCCTTTATGATGAAGGATCTGGGTGATGCTTCCTACATCCTTGGAATTAAGATCTATCGAGATAGACCAAATAGGATGTTAGGATTATCACAATCCACTTACATAGACAAGTTGCTAAGGCGCTTCTCAATGGAGAATTCTAAGAAAGGTTTTCTTCCTATGGGACATGGCATTGTATTGTCGAAGAAGGATTGTCCTTCTAATGACAAAGAAAGAGACAACATGAAAAGGATCCCGTATGCTTCGGCTATAGGATCTATTATGTATGCCATGATTTCTACTAGGCCAGATGTGGCCTATGCGCTTAGCATGACAGGCAGATTTCAGCAAAATCCCGGTGAGGAACATTGGAAAACTGTTAAGACTATTCTTAAGTACCTTAGAAGGACTAAAGAATATTTCTTAGTCTATGGTGGACAACCAGAGTTATCAGTTACTGGGTACACTGATGCTAGTTTCCAAAAAGGCCATGACGACTATAAGTCTCAGTCTGGATATGTTTTTTTCCTCAATGGTGGAGCAGTGAGTTGGAATAGTTCCAAACAAGGTACAACTGCCGATTCCACCACCGAAGCCGAGTATATTGCTGCATCTGAAGCTGCCAAAGAAGCTGTTGCTTTGTTAGAGTTCGTTAAAGAACTGGGTGTCATTCCGAGTGCCAATAGTGCAATACCTTTGTATTGTGACAACACTGGTGCTGTTGCGCAAGCAAAAGAACCCAGAGCTACGAACAGGAACAAGCATGTTCCCAGAAGATATCATCTGATCAGAGAAATAATTGAAAGAGGCGACATAAAATTAGAAAGAGTACCCACTGATGATAATTTGGCTGATCCTTTCACCAAACCGTTATGTATAGCAAAACACAACAAGCACTTTGAGAGCTTAGGTGTTAAGCATCTTGGTAGATGGCTTTGAATCAGTGGGAGTTACAGTTTTATATGTCTTAGAAACATTTTGTGTTGAGACAATATTACTTGATCACATTATATGAAAATTTCATTTTCTATGGGTTTTGTGCACTTATTGGAATAATTGTGTTAAATGTTTGATTTTATTCTAAATATTTGTTCCCTTGAATTATGACTGTCGTTAATGGTGTGAGACATTAATGATATAGTATAATTCTAAAATAGCCCTAACCAATGATCATCAAGAATGAGATATTGATGATATGTTATAGGTTAGCATGGGGTTTGCATCACATTCTTCGAGAATGTAGTTGTTCTCACAACTATGAGATATTAGATACTCGTGATGGACACATGGTATACTTTGGAGAGTATTGGTATACCCTACTATTAAACTGTTTTGTTAAGTGTCTACAGTTTATTAGTACATGAAGTATGTAATAGTCCTTGGATCTGAGGTCATTACACATTTTGTTTGTTGAGTGGTGTGCTTTGATCTTGTCCAATGCTTTGCCTCCCAAAGGAGGATTGAGACACGGACTTGTGTTGGGTACATCATAAGATAAATGGAAATGGTAGTTGAGCCAAGAATGAGATTCATTCCTCGATTAGAATTTCGAGAGAACACTCAAATTCTCTATATTACTTGACCATTAAGTCATTGGCCAATGCAAAGATATATTCAATTAAAGTAATTGAATATGATCGAATGGGTCATTTAATAAAGATGAGATAAAGTGATTGAGCTATTTGGATGACACATGACAAATCTTAGGCTCAATCGGGTGGTTCGTGAATGAAAGGATATTACTATAAACTTTGTGTAAAGGCTTGTTTACCGAATTCACGTAAACGTCCGTCATATATCGAGCTACGCTGCCAACGCAGTCTAGGAGTTTTGTGCAGACTTCGATTAGATCGTCGTCGATAATGGGGGCCTAAAGGGTCACACTATATGTGTATTATGATCCGCTCAAGGGTACAATGTTATAGTTGTGTATTACATCTAATGCTAGTCCAAGTGGGAGATTGAAAGATTAATGGGCTAGATTAGATTAATAGGAAATAATTCTATTGGGCTTGGTCCAATGTTACAATTATTCTATTATATATATCCTCTATTGTAGAGAACACAAAATATAGAAAACCTAATTCTCTAAGAGAGAAAAGCGGCGCTACGTTCAACAGAGATTTCCTAGCTTTCTCTATAGAACGATTGTACCGAGGAATTGTTCCTGCATCGGATCAGAATACACGTGGACCTCGATAGTAGTGGATTCAACTTGCAGGACACAATCGTAGAAGAAAGCACAACAACAAGTAAGATTTAGTTCCGTTGTGTATTACGTGCTCAACTTGCAATATGATTATGAATCTAGATCTGTTATTCTTGTCTGCAATTTCCGCTGCGCTCATTAGATGAATACAAGAATTCCTAACACAATTTCCATAATTTGGAGAGTATATTTCATTATTCCACTTCGATCACGGATAGTAGTGAGTATCTTGTGCACGTATCAGCGTCTACGAGCACACATTGTGCTCACAATTTTTGAGCATTCTGGTGTGCTCGCTAATCATGTTTTTTTAAGCACAAAAATGCTTGAAAAGTTGTATTTTTCGGCCGCCAATTTTCTAAATTATATTTGGATACATTTTGCTAGTACTATTATCAAATAAATAAATACATTACAAAAATTCAAAAATGACATAAAGTAAATAAATTGGTTTATACATTTCATTTGAATTCAAAATACATAATCTATTATTGCACTTCTCGTTTGTAGAAATTGTTGACTGAAGTTCTTCACCTCGTCTACTAAAAATGTTTGTTCGAAATTGGTGCTTGCAAAATTCCAACTCCAAGCACCTAATTTCTAATTTCAAACGCCTCACAAATTCTCATGGAAACTAATCACATCAAAACTATTTCCGAGCACCTTAGCGATGCTCGAAAAATGATCGCTACATACACCGTTTTACACTTTTATTCCCTCCATCCCATTACAAGTGACATATTTATTTTCTCTCCACTTTAACTATTTATATAATTTTTTTCAAAATACGTGAAAAAAATAAATGTGTCACTTGTAATAAAACAGAGAAAGTACATAGTTTCTGACATTTCTTATTTGCACTTGGTAAGTTCTCAGGATTTATTTATTGTTGCTCGCAATAAGACGCTCGAAAAACTTCGCGATACCCTTTTCATATTTTCTGACAAATATCGCTATGCGCCCTTTTATGTGTTTGCTTACAAACAAGGGCAGACGCAGATATTTTTTTAGGGTTTAGTAAGGGCTACCATAAATATTTTTTTCAGTAAGTTCTATACATTCGAACCACTGTTGGTCATATTTCTCTTTATCGAGAAATTGAAGAAGCCATACAGCCCATCTACCCCTCTTAGTCTCAGAGAGGTCTCCCGTGTGGGGACATGGAGGCGAAAAAAGGAAAGAGAGGGATGGGGTTTCTCTCGCTTTTGACATAGTGGGCCCCCAGTGGGAGGCTCGCACGACGGGCTATTAGCTCAGTGGTAGAGTCCAAACCCGGTGCCGCATTAGGTTAGGGAGCTGGACGAGTTCCTTAAACCTCCGCATCCCAAAGCACGCTGCCCTCCTAGGCGCGCAACACTGGCTACGCTATATGTAAATTTCACTTCATTTGTCCTTTAAAATAACTTATTTTGGTCGTTTTTAAAATTAGATCATCTTTAAATAACGAAACTTTTTTTGTCTTTTTAATGGGATGTGTCTCATTCTCTATAACAATGCTTTAATAACTTTTTCTTTATGAATCTCTTATTTTTGCCAATTACACATTAAAATTTAAAACGCATACCATTTCAAAATTAGCCTATTTTTAGAGGATAAAAATATAAATAATAGTATTCAAATGCAAAAAATTCACATTTAACTTTAGAAGCAAAATAGCACTTAAATCAAATTTTAAACAATTCTAGCAACTCAAACTCATCTTAAACTCAAATTAAATAAGTAAACTGAACCGATTTAGTTAATACTACTTTGTATCACAAAATCTTAAATAAAATTTAACAATGCAGAGCGCATAGCATATTTTAGCATTTTCAATTTTATAATATAATGAATTGTTAAAAATAGTAAATTTTACTTTATTGAATTAGAAGTAAAATGAAAACTGAAGAAAATTGAACATGTGTAATACTAATACTACTAGTTTAATACTGCAAAGTGCAAACAAGGCTCATTTTAAGGAAAATAACACGTCATTTTATGGAAAAGTATAAAATAATATTATAGTAGTCATGTTTAATGACTTAGTCTTCTTCTTCCCCGTTTAGCGTCCGCCATTGTTACGTTTATTCCTATAACTTTTTTTCATCTTCAGGTTATGTTCAGCCCCACTAATCATCCAGTTTTCAGTTCTACAACATTCATGTAGTGACATTGTTACGTTTATTCCTGTAACTTTTTTCATTTTCAGGTTATGTTCAGCCCCACTAATCATCCAATTTTCAATTCTACAGCATTCATATAGTACCATTGTTACGTTTATTCCTGCAACTTTTTTCATTTTCAGGTTATGTTAAGCCCCAATAATCATCCAGTTTTCAGTTCTACAGCATTCATATAGTAAGGGCTTAAGACAATTTTCCAAAAATTTCAAAAAATATACAAGTACAAAGAACCAAAAAAAAATTATTTTGGTATGGGCTTAAGCCCTACCCTCTCTCCTTTACTGTGACCTGCTCCTGCTTACAAATATACATCACTGCTATATAAACCCTTTTGCACTCGGAAAGTTCTCGGAGTTAATTTACTGTTGATCGCAATTTGTATTTTGTTTAATTGTTGCTCACAATTTGCTTGAAAGACACAGAGCAGCAAGCCGGAAGTCTGTGCTCGAAAAACTGTGTCGTTTTTGTAATGCATTGTGAATTACAAGATTCTCAGTTAAAGGTGGCGTGGCAACAACAAGTATACAACGTCGGAGAAACATTGGGTTGGTAGTAAGGAATTAGAGAATGTAGAAAACAACAAACTAGAAATTGAAATGCTATTCTCTAGAGTGCGTACGGTACATGCAACGTTTTACTTCACCAAATACAGATTATTCAACTCCATTAATACACACAAGCCAGAGAAAGTAAAAAGAGAATACACAGGCCATAATAACGAGTTACACAACGATAAGCTGTGCTGGCAAAGCTACCTCCATGAGTGTTCGTGGTCAGCACCAAGACAGTCCAATCGTCCTCCGTCCCTATTCCTGCCCCGGTGAACTTGGAGTCGTTCAAGTACTTTGCGTTCTGAGACTGCGTGTAGTTTGTTAGGACCAGCGTCGCTGTCCGTTTAGGCACGCACACCGGCAGGATCATCCCCTCCGTTGTCGTGTTCACGTCTACCTTGCACTTGCTCAGCACGGCCGGGTAGTCCGACATGAGCTGCGACTGCATGGTCGCCCCCGTGCTGGACGTGCAGCTCTTGTCCTTCATTTTGTCTGCTATCTCATCAGCCACGCAGTCGGCCTTGTCGTTCTTCAAGAGTGCCGGAGCTTTGGCTGAAGTCCTGAAACTGTTGATTCCTTGTAGTAGGTCTTGCTCTTCTGCACATATATGTCCACATTTATTCTATCTTAATTAATACCCAAGCTCATATTGGATTGAAATAAACACACTAAAATTACTCATTAATAACATTTATTTAAATTGAAAAGAAAAAAACAAAACAAAACAAAAAAGGGATAAATTCGTATAGCATCATAACTTTGTGCATCATTTAAGTACTACTTGTACTGTTGTACATCGAATATGCAATTAAACACATGTTGAAGATTGGGAAAATCAAAACATGCCTTCGAAGATGATTTGCTAAAGATGTTCCACTTAAAACTAAAATACAGTACTTCCTCCGTTGAGCAATAGTGGTGTCTAAGTGTGGAGTAATTTTCTTTTCTAGTAAAAGTCAACACATTTCTCATTTATTACTTTATTCACTCTCCATCTCTATCTTTTTCATTTCTTACTGTAGTATTCTTCCTTTTATTAACAAACTTAACACAATTTTTCTTAAATTGCATGATGAAAAGAAACGTATGTACTGAAGGGGAAGGAGTAGTTCTTTTCGAGAGAGTGAATGCAATATCAGTAGAAACAAAATCACGAGTAGTAAACACTAAATCATAATTGTAGCATAAATATATTGACTCACTCTGCGGATGAGAGAGAGGGAGTAGAATTAATTACCATCAGAGCGTACTTGCACAGAAAAGAGCAAGAGGAAGGCATGAAGCAGCACAAGACGAGTCCCAAAACATTCCATTTGTTGCTGTCAAAAAATTCTGAGTAGACAAAGTTATTGTTGCAGAAAATCAAGAATTGAAAATGGGAAAAGGATTGTCAAGTAAAACTAGATTGCAAGGAAGCGGCAGGTTTCAACACGTTGCGTCCATGCAAACTACACACCTCAACTCCTCACACGTCTTCGAATCGCCATTTTTCACTCTACACATATTATATATAATATATACTCCCTCTTAGTAATAAAATATAATTAATTCCATACCTAATCTTATCTTTTCATCCTCAACTCCACACACCATTGTTTCTTTTGGATTATTAATTTTAGAGTAAAGGCCAAAATTGGTCCTGAACATACAGCCATTTTACGATTTTGGTCCTAAACATTATCTTTTGGATTTTTTGGTCCTGCACATATGGACATTTGATCATTTTGGTCCTGCACATATGGAAATTTGATCATTTTGGTCCCCCGTCAACATTTTCGTTAAAAACTAACGGTCAACATTATCTTTTGGATTTTTTGGTCCTGCACATATGGATATTTGATCATTTTGGTCCTGCACATATGGAATTTTGATCATTTTGGTCCTCCGTCAACATTTTCGTTAAAAACTAACGGTCAACGACCGATTTTTGACTAAAACAATGGGTTGGGTCGGGTTTGGGTTACACGTTAAGAAAAAAAATAATTATTTTTTATTAATTAAAAAATTATAAAACTTTAATTTTTAGTTATTTTTGTTGATTAAAAATATTATAACGACTAAAACATGATGTTATTATACGATTTAAACATGATATTACACAATAAAATAAAAAATTACCAAATTAAAATAATCATTTTTTAATCAAAATAATAAAATTAAAGTATATTAATATTTAATCTATATAATAAAATTAAATAATTAAAAAATTATTTTTAATAAAATCTAAGCATAATATTTTCTTCAAATTCATGAAAAAATTAATTCAAAAATACTATACTTTAATTTTATTAATTAAAAAATATTAATTAATTTTTTAAGAATATTATGCTTAGATTTTAACGAAAATATTATGCTTAGATTTTAAGAAATTATTATTTTTTTCTTAACGTATAACCCAAACCCGACCCAAACACGACCCGACCCAACCCATTGTTTTAGTCAAAAATCGGCCGTTGACCGTTAGTTTTTAACGAAAATGTTGACGGAGGACCAAAATGATCAAAATTCCATATGTGCAGGACCAAAATGATCAAATGTCCATATGTGCAGGACCAAAAAATCCAAAAGATAATGTTGACCGTTAGTTTTTAACGGAAATATTGACGGAGGACCAAAATGATCAAATGTCCATATGTGCAGGACCAAAAAATCCAAAAGATAATGTTTAGGACCAAAATCGTAAAATGGCTATATGTTTAGGACCAATTTTGGCCTTTACTCTTAATTTTAAGTACCTAATCTTTGATCCATTTTTGGGATCATTTACAACTTACTTTGCAATTAATTAGAACCCTACGATTTCTATATGAAATTGCATTTGAGATTCGGACATGAATAATATATTAATATGAGTCTTTGTTCTATATTCTTACACTCTTATTTCCAACAGTTTTACTCGGAATTGCTATTTATTTAAATATATCCAATTTTTAGTCTTATTTTCTAATTTACTTACACCTTATTTTCTAACATTAACCAATATATCAATATATAGTTTCTTTTATGCATTCTCTAATATTTTTTTTCCTCGTTATTAATCTATATCTCCTTCAACTCTCCATTGTGCATGTTCCGGCAATTTTCGGCTACACCAAACACATAAATATATACTGAAATTCAGATCCAACGATATAAAATTTCTGGCTTCACTGGAGGAGTAAATGTTTAGGCACCCCAAGTAATATGATTAAATGAAGAATGATGGAATTGAATTATGGGTTTTTGATATTATAGACTTGTGACGCTTTGGCATAGTTGCATGTTATTTCCTTCTCGAGTAAAGGTTAAAAATCGTCCTGAACATATAGCGATTTTATGATTTTGGTCCAGAACATTATCTTTTGAATTATTTGGTCCTTTATAATTGAAAATGGGCAGGCTTTAGTCATTTTTTAACAGCACCGTTAAAAATTAACTGTCAACTGCTATTTAAATTATTTTGACTAGATTAGGATTTAGATTAGAATATTTAGTTTTTTTCTTATTTTTTATATGTCTAATTCTCTCTCTCTGGCCGCGCCTTCTTTTTTTTGGTTCAAAGTCCCAATAGTTAATCATTAATGTTCTTCCAAATTTTTTCTTGAATGCTTGAACATCTAAATCAGAAAGGCAAGAACTACAAATAAATAAAACAAAATAGATTATCTTAGAAACGACATCGAGACGGAGAAATTGAAGATAGAAGGAGAAATTGGGTTCTCTGTTTGGGGGAGATTTAAATTGTGGAGACCAATTCTCTTTTAATTTGGAAATAAGCAACGAAGGTGAGATAGAGATGGAAGGCGGCGACAGCCCCGGCAAGACCGCACTTTGACCAACCGAAAATCGGAGCTGGCGATGGTGCGAACTGAGATCAGAGTGAGAGGCGGCCACATAAAGGGGGAGTCTAGCGCCTTCCTCTTCTTGGATGAAGTGCGTTGTGTCGTCAGAAATTTGAGTTCACAGCGCGAGGGGCTGGTCGGTGTGGGAGTTAAAGAGGATGAAATTGCATGGACTCCGGGCAAGTTTTGGGCATTGTTGTTGGGGTCGTGAGTGACAGGACGTAGATTTAAGGTGCACCGACTTTGCTTCCATTAGAGATCAATGAGCGGCGGCGGGAGGGTAGATTTAAGGTGTTGGAATATATAAGATATATGTTGGAGGAGTAATTTAGTTTGGAGGAAGTATTTGAGAGGAGAATGAGTGGAATATATGGGAAATTATTTTGGAGTGGTGATGTGGGGAAAGTAAGACACACTCTTTATTTCTAAAACTTCTCAAGTTCTCAACTTGTACAAAATGTTACAACTCTCTCCTATTTATAGGCATTTACTTCATATTCTAGAATTCTCTACTAGATTCTTTAATATTTTATATCTAGATTTTTTCTCCATAAAAATCTAGATATTTTCCTAACATTCTAGGAATATCTAAATATTTTAATACCTACTCATTCTAGAGAATTCTACCTAATATCTATAATCTAGAGAATTCTCCTAAAATATCTAGATATTTATCATATCTAGATAATTCTACTAAAAATCAAGTTTAACTTTATTCCAACACCCCCCCTTAAACTTGATTTGTCATTCCGAGCAACGTCCTGATTTTGATAAAGTCATCGTACTTGAGGGTCTTTGTGAAAATATCGGCAACTTGATCCTGCGATTTCACATACTCGACTTGAATCTCCTGATTTGCAACGCATTCTCTGATGTAGTGGTAGCGGGTGTCGATGTGCTTGCTTCGGTTGTGGAACACTGGATTTTTGGATAATGCAATGACCGACTTGTTGTCCACATAAATAGTTGTTGGCTCATTTTGTGGCCACCCGAGCTCCGATAATAAACTCCTGAGCCAAATTGCATGACAAACACTGACAGCCACATATTCGGCTTCGCAGGTTGATAATGTGACAATGGGCTGCTTCTTAGACATCCAAGTGAAGGTAGTGTCTCCCATATAGAACACATATCCACTTGTACTCTTCTGGTCATCAGTGTCACCAGCCCAGTCACTATTACTGTAGCCAACAAGCCTGTAATCGTTAGTAGCTGAATATAATAGACCATAGTCGATCGTACCTTTGAGATATCGGAGTATTCTCTTAGCTGCTTTGAAGTGAGTAGTGGTTGGATTCTCCATGTAGCGAATTACGAGCCTTGTAGCATACAATATATCCGGCCTTGTGCAAGTTAAGTACTGTAGGCTTCCAACCAAGCTCTTTTATAGTGTCGGATCCACCTTTTCCTCTTTATCGTTCTTTGATAGCTTCACCCTGCATTCCACCGGTGTATTGATTGGTTTGCAATCCTCCATTTTGAACTTCTTCAGGATCTCCTTTGCATAGTGTTCTTGTGTGATGAATATTTCATCTTCTCGTTGCCTTACCTCTACTCCGAGGTAGTATGCCATCAGCCCGATGTCTGTCATCTCGAATTCTTCAGTCATGGCCTTCTTGAATTCCTTGAATATGCTTGGATTGTTTCCTGTGAAAATGAGATCATCCACATACAAGCACACTATTAAGATATCATTTCCTTTACTTTTCACATAGAGCGCATGCTCATGTGGGCATTTGGTGAAGCCGTTATCTTCAAGATATTTGTCGATCCTGGTATTCCATGCTCTCGGTGCTTGCTTTAGCCCGTATAGGGCTTTCTTCAACATCAAAACTTTGTCTTCTTGGCCATTCACCACTAAAGCTGGGGAAAAATACCGAAATGCCGAAATACCGGTCTTATAATACCGAAAAAATAATGAAAATAACGAATTTTTGGTATACCGTGATTTTCGGTACAGTATGATACCTTACTGAAATATTTCGGTATGGTAAAGGTATGAATTTTTATATACCGCGGCATACCGAAATTCGGTATATACCTTAATTTAGGGTATATGCCGTAAAATATGAATATAATAATATATAAAGTATTTTATATTTTTTAAATTATAAAATTTATTGTGAAATATCATATAATATGAATAAAATATACTAGTATTTAATACCCCGTATATTATTTAAATTACTATAAAATATAAATAGTATTATAAAAACTCAAATATTCAATTTTCATTGATATTGAAAGTAAGGTATACCACAAAAGTATGCTATACCGAACTTTGGTACGGCATACCGAAAATGAGGTACGATATCGGTATGAAAATTCTCCATACTGAAAATAAGGTATACCGAAGTTCGGTATACCGAATATTTTGGTAAGATAAAGGTATGATTTTTTCGCATACCGAATTTACGGTAAGGTATACGGTATGGTGGTTTCGGTAAGGTATACCGTACCTACCCACCCCTATTCACCACGTAGCCATCAGGCTGCTTGATGTAGACTTCTTTATCAAGAAACTCATTCAAGAAAGCCGACTTCACATCCATTTGATATATCTTCCATCTACTTTGGGCTGCTAGAGAGAGTATTAGTCTAATAGTTTATAACCGAGCGACAGGAGCAAATACCTCGTCATAGTCGATTCCAGCTCTTTGCCTATATCCTTTGGCGACGAGGCTTTATATCTTTCAACTTCACCGTTGGAATTCTTCTTGATTTTATACACCCACTTGACTCCAATGGCCTTGTGTCCTTTTGGTAGTGTCACCAACTCCCCACGTGTCATTCTTTTCGATGGCTTTGATCTCTTCATCCATCGCGACTCGCCAATTTTCACTTGTCGTAGTTTCTTCAAAGCTAACTGGTTCACAATCAGGAAATAGGCAAAATAAGGTGAGATATTCTAACCTTTCAGTGTCGTCATACACTTCATCCAAGCTTAGCGTGCGTTGTGTGGCTCTTTCATTCAAGAAAGAGAGTGGCGAGCCTCCAACTGATGTAGGAGATGTAGGTGGAGTTGTTTGTTCTTGTTGCACCTCTGTCACCTGCTCGATTGTTCCTTGATCTCCAAATGGAGGTATGAAGGTGGAGTCATTGTCCGTGCCGAAATCCCATACTCTTTCTTACATCTCGGCTAATCATGGTTTTCTGCGAAGTTGGATCATATAACTTATAGCCTTTAGTGTTAGAGTCGTACCCGATGAAGATGAATGGCTTGCTTTTGTCGTCGAGTTTACTCCTCATCTGATCTGGTACATGTGCATAGGCTTTGCTCCCGAACACTCTCAAGTGGGCGATTCCTGGTTTTCTCCCGTTCCAGGCTTCTTGAGGCTTCATTCTCCAGACACTTTTTGTTGGAGACCTGTTTGACAGGTACACGACGCACGTCACTGCTTCTGCCCAAAGCTCTTTAGGTAAATTCTTCGTCTTCAACATGCTTCGAGTCATCTCAACGACGGTCTTGTTCTTGCGTTCAGCCACTCCATTCTGCTGGGGGATCTCGGGACTGTTAGTAGCTGCCGAATTCCGCTTTCTTTGCAAAATTCTAGAAACTCCCTTGATGTGAATTCTCCACCTCGGTCGGTCCTCATTGCTTTGATTTCTAGACCACTTTCTTTCTCGACGGCAGCACCTTGAACTTCTTCAAAGCGTCAAATGCTTCTGATTTCTGCTTCAAGAAGTATACCCACGTTTTTCTTGAAAAATCATCAATGAAAAGTAGGAAATAATTATTTTTACCGAGGGAGCTTGGCTTGATTGGTCCACACACGTCTACATGGATTAACTCCAATGGCTTATGAGCTCTCGAACTCGACTCCTTTGGGAACGGCTTTCTGAAGTGCTTCCCAACTAAGCATCCTTCACAGAGTTGATCGGGGTGCTCGATGGGCGGTAATCCTCGTATAGCAATTTTAAGCTACCAAAAATTCAAGTGCCCAAATCGAAGATACCATAGCCAAGACTTATCTTTATAACATGCTTGAAGACACTTCACCACATCATTTTGAACATTTAATAAAAACATTCTATTCTTGGACATTGGCACCTTGCTATTAAATCATTTTTTCCATCTCTTATTGAAAGGCTATAATCTTTCATATGAATGTTATAACCTTTCTCTAAGAGTTGTCCAAGACTCAGTATATTATTTCTCATATTGGGCACGTAATATACGTTAGAAATGAAACCATGAGCTCCATTCTTTAGACGAATTAGAATCTTGCCTTTTCCTTTAATTGGAATTTTAGATTCATCACCAAAGGAGACATTGCCACTTACTGATTCATCAAGCTCCACGAACATGCTCCTGTTCCTGCACATATGGTTGCTCGCTCCTGTGTCGAGGTACCACATATTATCTTTTCTTCCAGCTTCTCCTTTATAAGCTAGAAGAACACATCCATTTTCTTCATTCGTATTCTCCACGTAATTGGCCTTCTTTTCAACTTTTGATTTTGTGTCTCTGCACTCGGAAGCATAGTGCCCATATCTATGACAATTATAACACTTTATTGAAGATTTATCGTACCTCGACTGTGGGTTGCTCCTTCCTCGTCCTATACTTGGGGACTCCTTTCTTTCTTCATTGTTTGCAAAATATCCCCGACCACGTCCACGAGCATATCCTCGACCACGACCACGACCACGATCTTGTCTTTGTCCGCGACCTCTTCCTTGTCGACCACCACCATTGCCCGAACTTTCTTCTTTCTCCTTTGGGCTTACTTGCAACTTTAAAAGTTGCTCCACAATTTTTTGTTTCTTCTTTTGTTTCTCCTCATATGCTTGTAGCGAACCCAATAAATGATCGATAGTCATTTCCTCCAAATCTTTTGTTTCTTCTATTGTAACTACTATGTGCTCAAAATTAGGGGTTAGAGAGCGCAATATTTTCTCCATGATTCTAACATCCTCCAATTTTTCACCATTTCTTTTCATTTGATTTGACACCGCAAACACTCTTGAATAGTAATTCGAAATTGATTCGGACTCTTTCATATGTAAAGACTCAAATTCTCCTCTTAAAGTTTGAAGACGTACTTCTTTACTCGCTCCGCACCAACACACGAGATTTGGAGCTTCTTCCACGCTTCTTTGGCAGTGCTTGCACTTGAGATCATCTCGAAATCGTCGTCTCCTAGAGCTTGTTAGATGAGATAGAGATTTTTCTTGTCTCTCTTTCTCGCATCTCGCAATCTATCCCTTTGTTGTTGGGATAGATCGGTCTCGTCTTGCGGCTCCTCGTAGCCACTCTCCACGATCTCCCAAACGTCGTGGGCTCCCAATAACGCTTTCATCTTGATACTCCAATTATCGAAACTGCTCTTATTGAGCATGGGGACTTGGAACGACGACAAGTTAGCCATACTATAGGTAGGAACTTATGCCTCTGATACCACTTTGTTGGAATATATAAGATATATGTTGGAGGAGTAATTTAGTTTGGAGGAAGTATTTGAGAGGAGAATGAGTGGAATATATGGGAAATGATTTTGGAGTGGTGATGTGGGGAAAGTAAGACACACTCTTTATTTCTCAAACTTCTCAAGTTCTCAACTTGTACACAATGTTACAACTCTCTCATATTTATAGACATTCATTTCATATTCTAGAATTCTCTACTAGATTCCGAAAAAATCTAGATATTTTCCCAACATTCTAGGAATATCTAAATATTCTAATACCTACTCATTCTAGAGAGTTCTACATAATATCTATAATCTAGGGAATTCTCCTAAATATCTAGGTATTTATCATATCTAGATAATTCTGCTAAAAATCAAGTTTAATTTTATTCCAACATAAGGTGCAAGTAACAACGAGAGTGTTTAGAGAGAGTGAAATTTAATTTATCTTTAAAAAATAAAAAATAATTAAATATTCTAATTTAAGCTATAATCCAGTCAAAATTCATAATTTTGTCGCTGACTGTCAATTTTTAACGGTGCTGTTCAAAAAGGACTAAATACGACCCATTTTCAATTGTGAAGGACCAAATAATTCCAAAGATAATGTTCTTGACCAAAATTATAAAATCGTCATAGGTTGAGGACCACTTTTGGCTTTTACTATTTTCTTCACTTATAGTGAGACTTTTGTTTAATCTTTTTTTTTTTGTTTTTTTTTGGTCGTTGGGATGTAAATTATGAATTACTATGACTCTTATACTGAGACTTATATAAGTTATATTACTTAATCTTATGTATTTTTTCTTAGTTGGGATGTAAATTGTGAATTATTATAACTCGTCGTATGTTGATTTTTTATTGTTATTTTGGATGTTATATACCTGATTTTTTATTGTTTTATTGTTAATGCGGATGTTATTCTACTTTCTTATCACTTTAACTATTTAATAATATTATTTTTTTAAAATAAGTACAAAAAAGAAATAACACAACTCCCTTATAATACTTTGAATACAACTCCTTTTTGGTCCAAAACATATGGTTAGGTCCATAACATACGAAAATCGCTCTCGGTTAGGTCCTTTTTGGACGGCTCTGTTAAAATACGCAAGTCAACCGTTACTTAGCAAAAGTTTGACTAAATTAAACAAAAAACTAGATTATTAGTGACTAAATAATTTGCTAATTATTTTCTTAAAAACACCAATTATCTTTTTTTCTTAAAAACCAATTATCTGCCTTCAACTCTCATTTTCAAAAGAAGAAGGCAAAGTGTCGTTCTCACTTTCAGGGCGATACATTCCAACTCTTAGGCGATCTTCCAGCGATTCGAAGCGATATACCATTGTTCCAGCCATGAGTTGGGAATCGCCGTCGCGAAACCCACCTGAACCTAAGAATGAAGGCGAGAAGGGTCATGGTTCGTGTGTAGCTAACCCTAGTCTCGAAGGTGGGTTGGCCTCGTCGAACCTTAGCCCCGTCGCGGAAGTCGAAGTGGAGCTACATTCCGGTAACGACGGGTCTATGTCAAACCCTAATTCTTCGAAGGCTGACCGACGACCTCCGACTGACGCCGATTTTCCCAAAGTAGAGAGGAGGACGAAGATGAGACTCGACCGCTCGGTTTCTCTTAAGCCGCCACTTCCTCCAAATGAGAAGGTTGTTGCTTCTTCTTCGAAATCCAATTTGAGTTCGCCAGTTGAAATCCTCAGAGATAAGCCGCCATTTGAAATTCCAGTTCCACGCCCTCGAAATCCACTTCGAGAAGGTTAGTTTCGAAATGAGCATATGAGTTATTCGTTGCATGTAAAAAACTAGGGTTTGCAATAATTGGAATAGATTGAATTGTGGTCCCATAGAATATGTATGTAAGTGTGGTCCCACCGAATATAGATTGAATTGGTGGTGGGGAAAACAAGTGGATGGTCTGGTTGTAGGGAAACCAGACGACATAGATGAATTTTTTTGTCTTGATATGTGTTGGACTAATAGGGTTTGTTGTGTATAAATGTTGGACCACTTTATGTTTTTATTGTTTACTTATAGTTGACACCTTTGCTTACAGATGATACATTCACTACAAGGATCCACTACAATGGTGTTATGGAGACATTGGAAGGGGGTGTAAAGCGTTATGTAAATGGTGAGTGTGATTACATTCATAAATGCGATATGGACAAGTGGTCAAAACTGGAGGTTGATGATGCTCTGGAGAAACGGGGGGTAGATGTCAGTGGTTTGGAGTACTTCTACCTGTGGCCAAGGATGTCTTTGTGGTGAAAAAGGACACAACAAGAGGAGATGTCCCCAAGCCACTGATGCTGCCGATGCGCCTAATGGTATTTCACTAACATTGACTCTTCTTGAATTCTGAGTTTTTTTATTTGTTGTGATATAATCTGTTCACAAAATTAGCTTGATTCATTGATTATTGTTTTGTAGAGCCAACTGTGAGAAAGAAGTGGAATCGTGCCGAGGAACTACCAAAGTGCAGTTTGTGCCGCCAGCCGGGACACAATAGGGCATGTTGTCAAAGTACGATCGCGAACATGCTTCCCGAAGGCGGTGCCTCGTCCTCTAACCCTCTCAACAAGAAACGTGGTTCATCCTCACTCACTCGGAAGAAGAAAGAAGGGAAGAAAACAGATTGATGAAGAAAACAGATTGATTTAGTGTGATCGGTTTTTTGCCATGTAACATATACAATGAATACTTGCTGGTTTTCTTGCCTGTTGCTGGATTGTTGGTTTTTGGATTTGAGTGTTGTTTTGTTTTGGTATGTGAAGATGCAACCAGCTGCAAGTAACGTAACGTTTGTTTAGGACCAGTTTGAAGTACTTTATGAATATGAAGGATGGCTTTCGCATGTATATTTTTTGCATATTTATGCCCCAAATTCCAAACCCAATTTCAAACAAGAACATGTTCGAATGCCAAAGAAGAAGAAGCAAGCTAGCTAGCTCAAAAATGCATCGAACTCAAAATACAAAATTCAGACAAAACGGTATGTGAAGATGCAACCAGCTGCAAGTAACGTAACGTTTGTTTAGGACCAGTTTGAAGTACTTTATGAATATGAAGGATGGCTTTCGCATGTATATTTTTTGCATATTTATGCCCCAAATTCCAAACCCAATTTCGAACAAGAACATGTTCGAATGCCAAAGAAGAAGAAGCAAGCAAGCTAGCTCGCAAATGCATCGAACTCAAAATACAAAATTCAGACAAAACTAGGATTTTCATCAAATTAATTCACCATACAAAATAACCCAACAATAACTACAAAACATAGAGCATATACAACAACATACACTAATTTCTCCAATTTTGCCTTCATTTCTGCTTTAATTTCGTCCAACATCAACTCTACAGCCTCAATGTTTTCATTAATTTATGCTAAAACCAACCCTAAATCAGAAGCAACAACTAAGGTTGACGAAGAAGAGGCTTCGCCTTGATTAATGTCGCTACTGACGATTCGGAGTACCGCTAGCTTCTTACAAAAGCAGCGCAGGGTCCTAAATCGAAGATCGCGCCAACCGCCGTTGTCGCCGGAATTGCCGCTGGAAGTCGACCGATGCATTTCAAACGGTTTGTCGGTGTGTTGCAGGATGGGGGAAACCAGACGAAGAATTAGGGTTCTTCGCTGATTGTTTGGGGAAGAAAGAGAGTAAGAGTAATATAAGAACAAAATGTTAGTGTTTTTTATTTTTTAATACAATTAATAAATGTTAGTGTTTTTTAAGAAAAAAAGATAATTGGTGTTTTTAAGAAAATAATTAGCAAATTATTTAGTCACTAATAATCTAGTTTTTTGTTTAATTTAGTCAAACTTTTGCTAAGTAACGATTGACTTGCGTATTTTAACGGAGCCATCCAAAAAGGACCTAACCGAGAGCGATTTTCGTTATGGACCCGAAAACCTGAAAATGAATGTTATGGACAAAATTCGTAATTTGACCATATGTTTTGGACCAAAAAGGAGTTGTACTCTAATACTTTCTTATCACTTTAACTATTTAATAATATTATTTTTTAAAAATAAGTACGAAAAAGAAATAACACAACTCCCTTATAATGGAAGGGAGTATGAAACTTTTTTAAATACCAAGATTATCAAAATTAATTGCATTCGGCCTCACAAAATAATCGAAAATATTATTCACTCGAAATTTAGAGAGGATATGCGTCAAAACATACTATTCACTCAAATTTTACAGGGGGGTGGGTAGAACCAGTTATACCACTCGTTAAAATGCTGCATAATGCAAAAGAGAGAGTTATGGATCCAACCATACCGCCAATCAGCTTCTCCTTCCGTCCACATGACTTCTGCCATGCGATGCTGACCGCCTGGAAGAAGAATGTCCAGCGTGTCTGTGGTGCTTCTCCAACCTACTTCTCTCATCCAAGTCAGAGGAGCCACTTCTTTTCCTTCTCGGTGGAGATGGGATCTAATTCAAATAGTAGTAGTAAATAACGAAAGTTTCAATCAAAATGGACACACGGACGACACCATCTGTGCACAGCTCCTTATTTTGCTTACCTGAAAGCGGGACATATATCTTCCTTCGGGTGGTGGTGGTATGCCCAGCCTCTTTAAGTCATCGAATGGAATTAGCCTCCTGTTTTCTCACCAAAAGTATGTTTAAGATTTAGTCACAAACTTAAGGATATATGAGTTTAGCAAACGGAGGTGTAGCATGCCTATAACCCTTTATTTGACAATGACTAATAGTACAAAACAAAAATAGGCAAATATAGACATACAGTGGAGCCCGGAATGGTCTTTCTCGTCCTCCGAATCGAAGTTGCCCTGATTCTTTTTTGCCACCAAGACCCCCACCTGTCGAACAAGGTACAGTCAAGCTCCCAGAATAGAAAACACAGCAAAGGAAAGGGTTTGGCTTACCTAGTCTTCTCGGAATCCAACCAGGCATCAGTTGCTGCCTATTGTAATCAACTATGATTTCAGAACCATCAATATAAGTATGATGAGCGTCCTACATATAAAAGAAAATAAGCTAGCTCACTAAATCACAAAGGAAGTAATGAACATAATGTTGTGGGACAGTTTGACTACTATACATTTGCTATCAACCATGAATATTGATCAAATCCACACATAGGATCCACACAGTTTGACTAATATGATAGCATCCAAGTTTTTCAAGAACGTTTTGAGTGTTCTAATTTTATCTCTCTTTCCCCATGTAAAAAAGCTTTGGGTTAGTGGTTACTACAATGTTCTATTTTTATCCCTGCATGTGGTGATTGTTTGAGGAAAACCACTAAGATACAGAATAATGATTCAGGCAACTTGGAGGTGCTCTCTTCACGCATGCGCACACACACACACATATAAAAGAAATGGGCATCCAAAGAACTCAAACTAAGACCAGGATGGTATAGAGAAAAAGTCATGCACCTTGTATGCTCGACGCATGTCCTTCTCAGTTTCAAATTCAACAAATGCATAACCACGTGAGGCACCCGTCACTGAAGAGAAACAATCTACAGTGAGCTGGTTATTTATGTGGAATATAGAAACAAAGAAGCACATAATAAATAAAGAACATCGCAAGTCCAAGTATAGAGTTCATCCATCCTAGAAAAAACGATTCCAGTTCTTACTTTAGATAATGCCAGCATTCTATCTGTTATTGCCCTAGTAATCTTCTATGAACACAAATAAGACACTCACCAAGTAGTTTACAGTTATACGATATTTCGATTACCTAGTCGCAAAACAACCAGCTGATTTGATAAGGCTAAGTTTGATGTATGAACCTGATTATTCAGCCAGCATATTGAATTGCTTCGTAAAGAAGCCTAGTAGCAGTTCAGTAGGAGAGAGACGCAATTTCACATGCCAAGATTAAGAAACCAAGGAATGGAATTTAAGTACTAGAGGCATATAGTTGCTCATCAAATTTCGTAGATGCCTAGTAAATCTGAAAAGTGATTATAGTTTAGCCAGAAATTCGCTTTCCCTTACTTGAAAAAGCAACAAAAAAACTAAAATTTGAATGAAAGGAATCTGTACCTATGTCCCTGACCAGCCGCAAGTTCTTGACACGCCCAAAGTCGCTCATAGCCTGAAAAAGGGGACCGACGGAAGAACCCAAGCTTATTGCACAGCAACGCCAAATCGACATTTAAACTTCCAATTCAATAAAGCAACAACATGAAATACCTTGCGCAGAGTGTCTTCGGTGGTGAGATGAGAGAGACGGCCGACAAATAGGGTGCAATAAGGATCGCCGGTGACTTTTGGGTCGCCGAAGGGGTCATCTGCAAGAACGATTTAAATTGGAGAGCGAAAACCTAATATCGGGCACGATGAGATGAATTATAAATAGGTAGGGTGAATTTGATTACATAGGGCTGCTTTGGAGCAAAGGAGAGCTCTGTAGACGCCGTTGTCGTGGGGAAGAATGTCGGTTCCGTCAATGCTTCCGGCTTGGATAGGATGGTACTCATCCGAGTAGAACACTGAACTTAGACTGCTGCTGCTGCCGCTGCCGCTGCCGCCGCCGCCGTCTCCGCCACCGCCGCGGCGGCTCATTTTCACGATCCGACCTACGTGATTCTAGCTTCCAGCTTAATAATTGTAAAAAATGGCGTAATTTAGACACTTTCCGCAAAACCAAAAATCTAATCTTTTAAATTTGTAGTACTACATTTATTTTTTTTTTCCGAAAACCCAATTTTAAAATAGCAAGATTATTTGGTTCGTGCATTTTCTCAAAAAAAAGTTCAATATACTGTAAAAAGTAAAATGGTAGTAACATGTTTAAAAATTTTGCGATCTTAAAAATTTTGCGATCCATTGAAACGCAATGCATAATTTGGTATTACTCTAAAGTATATTAGATTATTAGTGCATCAAACTAGGGCAAACTAGGGGTGAGCAAGAAAACCGGAAACCGAATATCCGAACCGAACCAAACTGAAATTTTGAAATTCGGTTCGATTTTTCAGTTCGGTTCGGTTTTGAAAATACAAAAATTTCAGTTTTTCGGTTCGATTCGGTTCAGGTGAAGAAAAAAATCGAAAAACCGAATTATATATATATATATAGAGAGAGAGAGAGAGTAGTGATCTATGGCAAACACCTCTTAACCATATAACTAGAGAACAAATAATAGCCACAAGATCAAAAAAATCAAGGGCTAATATTAATTTTCGAATTTAATGAGATATTAGCTCCCTCAATCACAAATTTACTCCATAATAACAAGTCAGGGGTATTATTGTCATTACACCATCGAATTAAATCCAAAATTGTGTTAGTCATTCAGAAATTCGCGCCGATTCAGTTCGTCTCTCTCGTTCTCCTCTGTTCAATCCGAATCGCCGACTCAACCGCATTCAAGCCGTCGCCGTCGCCGTCGCCGATTAAACCGAATTCAACTCGTCAGCATCATCTACTTTGTCAAACAAATGGATACAAATCAAAAGGATTTTTCGAAAAGTAAGTTTCCTACTGATTAACAATCATTTCTAGGTTTTATTTTAGATCTGATTTAGATTTGTATTCTTTGTAGCTTTCGAACGAACAAAGAAAAAAACAACCGGAAGTTCCGTTTCACTTCACTCAGGCTCGAACCGTGAGTCATTCCTACTATTTATTAATTTTAATATACAATATCTTCGTTTGCTGTGAATATGAAAACCGTAGTTTCTGTGTTTAGATTTATAGTTGTTTCACTGATGTTAAGTGATTATGAAAACCGTAGTTTCTGTAGTAAGATTTATAGTTGTTTCACTGATGTTTAGTGATTATGAAAACCATATGGCCTTTGTATTACGTTTACATGGTTAGATTTATAGTTGTTCTGCAAAAAAGAGTGAAGTGTTTCCTGAACAAGAGTGAAGTGTTTTCTGAACAAGAGTGATGTGTTTTGTGAACAAGAGTGAAGTGTTTTATGAACAAAAGTGAAGTGAAATCAGAATAAGAGTGATGTGTTTTTGTAACAAGAGTGATGTGTTTTCTGAACAATAGTGAAGTTTTTCCTGAACAAGAGTGTAGTCTTTTCTGAACAAGAGTGATGCCTTTTGTAAACAAGAATGATGTGTTTTCTGAACTAGAGTGAAGTGTTTTGTGAACAAGAGTGAAGTGTTTTATGAACAAAAGTGAAGTGAAATCAGAATAAGAGTGATGTGTTTTGTGAACAAGTGTGATGTGTCTGATTTTTTGCTATATTGATTTTTTTCCTCATATCCATGAAGTTGCTGCAGCCGAAAAAAGGTCTAAGATGCGTGAAGATAGACTGCAACAAAGTGCTGCACGTACAACTGAAATAAGCACAATAAATCAACAGGATGTTCTTCGAACAACAACTTCTGCCGAAATAAGGTCAAAAAAGAAAAATGGTATGCAGAAACCAGAGAGTGAGTTATGTAATTATTTATGTATTGGGCATAGTTATTAATGTATAATTTTGAGCTATATTAAGTGTGTATTCACGAATTTGATCAAAAATCTTGTATGTATTTAGCCTCAAAGCGTGGGAGGTCACAATGCATCGACAAACCAGAAATGCCTGCCAGAAAGAAACAGGCTAAAGCGAAGAGTGACAAAGCTATTACTTGTAAAATCAGAAGACCTAAATTGGTCATTAAGATAGGGGTGAAAGTTTTGGTTGATGCCATTGAGAAAATGAACTCCAAACAAAAAGCTGCTCTGGAAGAGATGGGTTTCGGACAGCTTGTGCATTTGAAGATACGATGTATTCCTGCTGACATGGCATTTTCACTACTTGAAAATTTTAATCATGACAACTGCTCCAGAATAAAACTTGTTGATGATCAACCATTACACATCACTGAGGAGGATGTGTATGCTACGTTGGGACTGCCAAGAGGAGAGTTGATGATTAAAAGAGAAAAGAAGCATGAAATGAATGATGTGATGAAGACCATTGTCAATGCTAAGAAGAACAAAGCAATAACCCCAGCTGATTTGCAAGAGCAGCTTGATAGTGATCTAGAAGGTGGTGAGTGGTTTAAGAAAATATTTCTTATTCTGTTGGACAATGTTCTGATCTCACCAACTGCCAACGGAAAATTTCTTGGCCGTATCTTGGACGATATTGGCAACATTTCAAATGTGAGGCAGTACAATTGGTGCAGCTACGTGTTGGATACGCTAATCACAGCACATGATAGCTGGAAACTCAAGAACAAATCCACCCCATTCACTGGACCAATCACTTTCCTCTTGGTGAGTTTTCTATTTTAACCACTCCTTTATAGTGAAGTAAAAACATGCTTAGAGTGAAGTAAAATCAAATTTAGAGTGATGTTTTTCACGGTTAAGTAGTAAATGCATGGTTAGAGTGATGTGTTTTTTATACATGAGTGAAATCAGAATAAGAGTGATGTGTTTTGTAAACAAGAGTGAAGTAAAATGTGAATAAGAGTGAAGTGTTTTGTGAACAAGAGTGAAGTAAAATCAGAACAAGAGTGAAGTGTTTTGTGAACAAGAGTGATGTGTTTTGTGAACAAGAGTGAAGTAAAATGAGAATAAGAGTGATGTGTTTTGTGAACAAGAGTGAAGTAAATGAGAATAAGAGTGAAGTGTTTTGTAAACAAGAGTGAAGTAAAATCAGAATAAGAGTGATGTGTTTTGTAAACAAGAGTGAAGTAAAATGTGAATAAGAGTGAAGTGTTTTGTGAACAAGAGTGAAGTAAAATCAGAACAAGAGTGAAGTGTTTTGTGAACAAGAGTGAAGTAAAATGAGAATAAGAGTGAAGTTTTTTGTGAACAAGAGTGAAGTAAAATGAGAATAAGAGTGAAGTGTTTTGTAAACAAGAGTGAAGTAAAATCAGAATAAGAGTGAAGTCCTTGTAATGCATTTTATTATTGATCTGTTTTTGCAGGCATGCTATGTAGATAGGGTTGTCTACAGAACAAGACTGGTGGTTAGAAGATTCCCAACTGTCCGTAACTGGACAGAATTCATTCTTAAGGAGAGAGGACAGATGGAATTTGATAATGGAGGCACCATTGGAAGAGGAAGCATAGAAAGTATCATTGATCCTGTCTCCATTGAATCTTTATATGCCAACAAGGATTCAATAACTGTCACTACCTCTGTCCCTTCAACTGATGAAGCAACTTTACGTGTTGAAGCCCCCCCTTCAACTGATGATGCCCCCCTTCAACTGATGATGCCCCCCTTCAACTGATCAAGTTCCTTCGTCTGATGAAATTAAAAGTTCAATTAGGGAGGCTGCAGATGCGATTAGTAAAATGATGAGGTATATAAAGGTTGCTCCAGCAAATACCAATGACATCAATTGCTTCAAAGTTGCAGCTATAAATGCACTAAAGATGGTTGGTGTGGAGGTTGATCAAGGGGACCAAGCTGTTTCTAAGCCAATTGAAAACATGACACAAGCTATGGAAGAGGATCAAGAAGATGATCCAGAATGGATTCAGCTTGTGGAAAAACTGATGGAAATCCATGATGAAAAATGCAAATTAGTGAATGAAGGCACAACAATTTTCCCTGATATTAACTTGGGAAAGAAACCAGTAAGTTCAAGATTTGGAATAGAAACCATGGATATTTTAAACAATTTGATTGTGGTCTGTTGAACTTTAACACTTGACATTTGATTCAGAGTGAACTAAAAACAATTTGTATTATGTTCTGTACTAATGCATAATATTTATTTACTTTTTTGACTTTTTATTCTTATGTTATATCACATTTCACTATTTGCAGGAGACAAATGAATTTTATGAAGATGTAGCTAAAGCAACATCACAAAACACACAGATGAAGGTATAAAAAAGTGCTTCGAGTGATGTGTTCCATTGTTAAGTGAGGTTTCTGTGTTGCATGTGTATAGTGATGTGTTTGTTAACAAGAGTGAAGTGAATTCAGAATAAGAGTGATGTGTTTTGTGAACAAGAGTGAAGTGTTTTCTGAAAAGAGTGATGTGTTTTGTGAACAAGAGTGAAGTGTTTTCTGAATAAGAGTGATGTGATTTGTTAACAAGAGTGAAGTGAAATAAGAATAATATTGATTTGTTTTGTGAACAAGAGTGAAGTAAAATCGAAGTAAGAATGATGTGTGTTATGAACAAGAGTGAAGTGATTTCTGAACAAGAGTGACGTGTTTTGTGAACAAGAGTGAAGTGTTTTGTGAACAAGAGTGAAGTGAAATATCAATAAGAGTGATGTGTTTTGTAAACAAGTGTGAAGTAAAAATCGTGTTGATAGTGATGTGTTTTCATTTCTTATTATGAAAATAGGACGACATTGTGGATGCCCAAATTGCATCTGCAATAGAAGCATGCATGGAGATATATGCTGATGATGATTGTGTTCAATCAGAGTTAAATGTATCTGGCAAAAATCCTTCAACCGAAATAGTAGTTTACAATCCAGACATTGTAAGTGTTAAACAATGATATATCTCATCCATTCACCAACACTTTTAACAAACATCAAGTGAACTATATGTCTTATATAGTGATGTTTTCATATCATTCTTGCCCTGACAGGAAACTGCTAGGATTGAACAAATGGAGATACGCTCAAAAGCTGAGAAGAAAATATCAGCTGCATTGAAATCTCCATTCCATGAAAGAGTGGTTAAGGCTAAAACCAAGTTTACCTTGAAAGAGTCACAAGTCTTTTTGTGGATTATGACAACAAATGAATTAAATGAGTAAGATTTATATTATAGTTCTGATTTAGAAAAAAAACATACAAAAGATGTGCTAACACACACACATGTTTGAACAGGGACACCATAGTGTATGATGATGATGTCATAATGGTAACAAAAAGAGAATTCTGTTCACTGTTGTCACATACGCTAATAGAAGTGGGTGTGATAAGTGCATGGGCTTCTTATTTAAATAACATGGAAGAATACAGGTCCCTATCTTCATCGAGGCGCCTCTTTTTCACAACATACCCAACGGTAAGAATAGAATAAATTTTGAACAGTATTGTGATTATGAAAACCGCAGTTTCTGTGGTAAGATTTATAGTTGTTTCATTGATTTTAAGTGATTATGAAAACCGTATGGCCTTTGTATTATGTTTACATGGTTAGATTTACGAGTGAAGTGTTTTGTGAACAAGAGTGAAGTAAAATCAAAGTAAGAGTGATGTGTTTTGTGAACAAGAGTGAAGTAAATTCAGAGTAAGAGTGATGTGTTTTGTGAACAAGAGTGAAGTAAAATCAAAGTAAGAGTGATGTGTTTTGTGAACAAGAGTGAAGTAAATTCAGAGTAAGAGTGATGTGTTTTGTGAACAAGGGTGAATAAAACAAAGTGAATTATTTCAATCCAGATTTAACTTGTCTCATTTTTCAGCTGTATACAGTTGTTCACCGGCCTGATGGGGTCGACCTCATGACCATAATTGATAGATTCTGTGACAATTTACAAACTGAGGTTGAACAAATTCCGTATTTCAAATGGGCCGACGTAGATTTGGTAAATACTGAACACAATTGATTCTTTATTATATTCTCTAGTTGTTTTTATTCTGAAATTATTATTATTATCTATGTAGGTGTTCTTTCCAATTTGTGCTGCGGAACATTACTATACCATATGCTTCAGATTTAGTACTAACAGTATAGTGCTGATTGACAATTCAAAGAATGCTGACGATGTGGACATAACAGTCAAATATGGTGGCATACCTGAAAATGTGGTAAGTATACACGATATACAGTGCAGTATTTTTGTGATTACAATGAATTATAGTTCTCTTTATAGTGAACTACATCTGATATTCATGATGATATATTGCAGAAATTATATTTTTGTCATTATTTGACAAAAATGGGGCATCACAACCAAACCAAATCAATAAAGGATGTGAGTATAATAAGGCTCAAAATGCCTTGGAGAACAACATCAAATGTAGAAGATTGCGGAGTTTTTTTGATGCGACATTTGGAATGTTATCATGGTGAGCGCGAACAAGATTGGAAGTGTGGATTAACTACAAGAAGCAAAGGAATACTCCAAAGACTGAGAGCAAAGTATTGCAGCGCATTATTATTGTCGAAAAAAACCATCAGTCACTGAATATGTTGTCAGTAACATCAAAGCATTATGAAGAATATGGGAAAACCAATAACATAGATGTGGAAAAAATGATTGTAAACTTCAAGCGTTCATGAACTATTGTAGAAAACTTCATAAGTGAATTAATAAGTACTTATTTTACATTAATATCTTGTTTACTATTTAATTCACTGTTGTGTTTTGTAAACCACTAAATGATGTGTTTTGTGAAGAAGAGTGAAGTAAACTCAGAATAAGAGTGAAGTCTTTCGTGAAGAAGAGTGAAGTAAAATCAGAATAAGAGTGATGTGTTTTGTGAACAAGAGTGTAACAAAATCAGAATAAGAGTGATGTGTTTTGTGAACACGAGTGAAGTAAAATCAGAGTAAGAGTGATGTGTTTTGTGAACTAGAGTGAAGTAAAATGACAGTAAGAGTGATGCGTTTGTGAACAAGACTAAAGTAAAATGACAGTAAGAGTGATGCGTTTGTGAACAAGAGTGAAGTAAAATCAGAGTAAGAGTGAGGTGTTCAATGAACAAGAGTGAAGTAAAATCAGAGTAAGAGTGATGTGTTTTGTGAACAAGAGTGAAGTAAATTCAGAGTAAGAGTGATGTGTTTTGTGAAAAAGAGTGAAGTAAAATCAAAGTAAGAGTGATGTTATGATTGAGAACTATTGTAGAAAACTTCATCAGTGAATTAACAAGTACTTATTTTACATTAATATCTTGTTTACTATTTAATTCACTGTTGTGTTTTGTAAACCACTAAATGATGTGTTTCGTGAAGAAGAGTGAAGTAAACTCAGAATAAGAGTGAAGTCTTTCGTGAAGAAGAGTGAAGTAAAATCAGAATAAGAGTGATGTGTTTTGTGAACAAGAGTGTAACAAAATCAGAATAAGAGTGATGTGTTTTGTGAACACGAGTGAAGTAAAATCAGAGTAAGAGTGATGTGTTTTGTGAACTAGAGTGAAGTAAAATGACAGTAAGAGTGATGCGTTTGTGAACAAGACTAAAGTAAAATGACAGTAAGAGTGATGCGTTTGTGAACAAGAGTGAAGTAAAATCAGAGTAAGAGTGAGGTGTTTAATGAACAAGAGTGAAGTAAAATCAAAGTAAGAGTGATGTTTTTTGTGAACAAGAGTGAAGTAAAATCAGAGTAAGAGTGATGTGTTTTGTGAACAAGAGTGAAGTAAAATCAAAGTAAGAGTGATGTGTTTTGTGAACAAGAGTGAAGTAAAATGACAGTAAGAGTGATGCGTTCTGTGAACAAGAGTGATGAACTTACTGGCACTTGAGCATTAGTACTCTAAAAATTCGCATTGAGATAAAATTCACTCAAAAGTGTAATAAAATGAATCATTAGTACTCTAAAAATACTACAATGTGAACTATTTCTATACAAATCCTCATTGCCTCTGATTTGACTTCTCATTAACCTTTTTGCAGTTCCTAGAATCATGGTGTCCAATCTCATGACAGTTTCCACACTTTCGGCCTGGTTTCATTGCTAACTTTATTGCTTACTCCCTCTTCGATTTCTTCCTACTTCCACTTCCCTTTGTACTAACAACCTCAGGAGGATGAACTTCAATATTGTTCGGGACATGTGAGCCATAGAAGTTCTCAATCATTGCTCTCTTCTGTGTGGAAGACAGAACAACATTTTCGCCAAGAAGCTGCTTCCTACCTTCTTCAATAATTGCAGCGAATGCATTGATTTGATCAATGTTCCCTTCAATGCTTTGTGCTGTTTCAATGAATAATCCGTACAAGTTTTTAAATGCAATCTTCTTCTTGTCCACAGCAAGGTGTATTTCTTGATCATCACAAAAACCTCCATGTATTGGCTTCACAAACTGTGACTTCAACCATCTTCCTCCATGCAACTTCTCAGGTATCAACTTAACAAAATTATGTTTCAACACACAAAATATATGGCTGCACAATAGACCAAGTCTTTCAAATTTTTTGCATCCACACAAATAGGTGTCATCACCAATGGAGTAAGTCACTGTCCATGAGTTTGAATCCTTGTCCTTTATGTCATATACTTCAATATCTGTATTGGTAGACACTCCTAGAGTTGCACAAGACAAAGAGAAACATGCATATACTATCTCTTCTTGAATTTCAGTATAAGCACTACCACTATATATCGTCGATGCATGTTTCTCGATTTCCAATCCTGTTCGCAAAATAGGTACTTTTGTTGAATCATAGTATTCAAGCTTTGCACTATTACTTCTTTGAGTCTCCAGAGCATGATTATAGTTCATATAAAATTGCATAAGGTTAGCCCGAGACTTTGAGTACCTTTTGAAGAAGTTATTCTGTGATTCAGATATAGAAGTTGTCTTTATCAACGAACTCATCGAAAAATCACGGAAAAAGGCTGGAACCCAAAATTTTCTGGATGCAAACATTGATGAAAACCAGACATTATTGGTCAGCCCATATCTTTCCATTATAGCATGCCAAGTTTCCTCAAATGCATCAGGTTCTATCAACTCTGACCATACACATGCATTCAGTTCCTTCTTTAATTGTTCACTACCAAGCATGTTCTTTGGCAATTTGTCAGCAACTTTATTCATAACGTGCCACATACACCACCGGTGTCTTGTATTGACAAGGACCTCCTCAACAGCAACTTTCATTCCTAAGTCTTGGTCGGTTACAATGAGTTTGGGAGCCACACCCATACACTTTACAAATTGGTTAAATAACCATGAAAAGGAGTTGGCATTTTCCTTGGACAAAAGGCCAGCAGCAAATGTCACAGGGCGACCATGATTATCCTTGCCCGTAAAAGGAGCAAATATCATACAGTATCTGAAATGAAAAACAATTCACTATAAGCATGCAGAAAACACATCACTCTTTTTCACAAAATACGTCACTCTTGTTCAGTCAATACTTCACTCTTTTTCACAAAACACTTCACTCTTGTTATGATTTCAGAAAACACATCAATATAAGCATGCAGAAAAATACATCACTCTTTTTCACAAAACACGTCACTCTTGTTCAGACAATACTTCACTTTTTTTCACAAAACACTTCACTCTTGTTATGATTTCAGAAAACACATCAATATAAGCATGCAGAAAAATACATCACTCTTTTTCACAAAACACATTACTCTTGTTAAGAAAACACTTCATTCTTGTTCACAAAACACTTCACTCTTTTTCAGAAACACATCACTCATGTTATGATTTCAGAAAACAATTTAACAAAAGAGTAATTAGTGTGCACATACCTGTTTGTGGAGTATGTCGTATCAAACGAAACAATATCTCCATACAAATGGTAGTTTCTTCTGGCAGTAGGATCACACCAAAACAATCGTGTCATCCTATCCTTTGAGTTGACCTCATACTCATATGTAAATGCACTACACAACTCCTTCTTCCTTCGCAACTCATTCAATAACATTTGTGCATCAGCTCCTTCTACATAAGCTCTAAAGTCACGTCTATAGTTGCGCACTTCTAAAACAGTACACCCTACATAATCTAATCCACCAAGCACTTCTTTAAGTAAGCTAAAACTTAAAGTTGGACCAATATTTGCATTAACACAATCGAGGATGAATTTCTGATGGACTAAATCCAAATTACGGTTCAAATTCATAAAACGCTTATGGCGTTCCTCAACCATCTCATGATTATGGTCTTCAACGAAACTTTGTATAACATAACCAACACCCATAATATACTTCCAAGACACTTTAGCATTACAATAGCACTTAATAGAAGAACGCTTTCGTTTCACCTCAGATTGTTTACTGTTTCTTTGCTTTGTACCTTCTCGGCTACACACCACGTAAATCCAAGTAGTGACATCTTTTTCCTTTTTCGATCCCTTTTTACGGGTGTCAAATCCAACATATCGAGCATAATTATTGTAGAAGTCCAATGCACGATCAAGGGTCATGAAACTTTGTCCAATTTTTGGTTTCAATTCATCTGGGCATTTTGGTACGCAAACCACTGTAAAAAACACAGCACTCTAATAATGAGATTACTGCACTCTTGTTCAGAAAAAGACTTCACTCTTGTTCACAATACACATCACTCTTATTCTGATTTTACTTCACTCTTGTTTACAAAACAAATCACTCTTATTCTCATTTTACTTCACTCTTGTTCACAAAACACTTCACTCTTATTCACAAAACACTTCACTCTTGTTCACAAAACACATCACTCTTATTCTGATTTTACTTCACTCTTATTTGCAAAACACATCACTCTTATTCTGATTTTACTTCACTCTTGGTCAGAAAACACTTCACTCTTATTCTGATTTTACTTCACTCTTCTTCACGAAACACATCATTTAGTGGTTTACAAAACACAACAGTGAATTAAATAGTAAACAAGATATTAATGTAAAATAAGTACTTGTTAATTCACTGATGAAGTTTTCTACAATAGTTCATGAACGCTTGAAGTTTACAATCATTTTTTCCACATCTATGTTATTGGTTTTCCCATATTCTTCATAATGCTTTGATGTTACTGACAAGAGTGAAGTGTTTTGTGAACAAGAGTGAAGTGTTTTGTGAACAAGAGTGAAGTAAAATGAGAATAAGAGTGAAGTGGTTTGTGAACAAGAGTGAAGTAAAATCAGAATAAGAGTGATGTGTTTTGTGAACAAGAGTGAAGTGTTTTCTGAACAAGAGTGAAGTAAAATCAGAATAAGAGTGATGTGTTTTGTGAACAAGAGTGAAGTAAAATCAGAATAAGAGTGATGTGTTTTGTGAACAAGAGTGAAGTGTTTTCTGAACAAGAGTGAAGTGTTTTGTGAACAAGAGTGAAGTAAAATCAGAATAAGAGTGATGTAAACACATCACTCTTATTCTGAGGGCATCACTCTTGTTCACAAAACACATCACTCATGTTAACAAAACACATCACTCTTGTTCACAAAACACATCACTCTTGTTCACAAAACACATCACTCATGTTAACAAAACACATCACTCTTGTTCACAAAACACATCACTCTTGTTCACAAAACACATCACTCTTATTCTGATTTCACTTCACTCTTATTTGCAAAACAACTGTAAATCTAACCATGTAAACATAATACAAAGACCATACGATTTTCATAATCACTTAACATCAGTGAAACAACTATAAATCTAATCACAAAAACTACGGTTTTCATAATCACAATACACGAAAATATTGTATATTAATAAATAGTAGGAATTGTTATAGAATTGAACAAGAGTGAAGTAATTGTTATAGAATTGAACGAATAATGATTACCTTTAGAAGTCTCAGCTTCCTCGCCCGAAGCTGATGAATCGGAATCGAAATAATCTTCGTCCGACCTCATAATTGAATCCATTGATTTGAATCACGATGATTGATTTGAATCGCGATGAACGGATTGAATAACGAATTGAATCGCGTCGAATTGAATTCAATCGCGATTTGAATGAAGTAATAAGATTTGGAACGAAATTTGGAAAAAAATCGGATCGCAAGTTTGGAAGGAAAGAAAAGATCGCAGATTATGGAGTAATTTGATCGCAGATTTGCATGTTTGATCGCAGATTTAAATTAAGAAAGCAATTTCCAAAATTACCCTCAGCATATTTTCTATAATTAAAATAAATAATATTTGTTCCATTAAGATGTGTGGCTGAGATTTGTTCTCTAGTTATACACTTAAGATTAGTTATACATTGATCACTACTCTATATATATATATATATATATATATATATATATAGGGATGTATTCATTTCCTTTTTGTATCTTTTGTTCTATTGTTCTTTTTAATCCCAACCCCACGATTTTGTCATCCGACGGTTAGATTGATACCACGTGTCATTTAATAATGCAGATTTTTAGTTGAATAATGCACACCGACTAATAATGCACCATTATAGTGTAATAATGCAGATCATCGCAGCCATCTAATTCAAGGATCCAATGGTTGTGATCTGATTGAAGCTTGAACTGAAAAGTTGCGAAGGACCTTACCACACCCCTATATATATATATAAATATATTCTATTAATTTAATATATTATATTATATATAATATATATTCTTTTAATATATTCTACTATATATTATTAATTTTATATTATATATATATATATATCCTATTAGTATATATAAAATAAAATAAATTACATATATATTAATATTATATGTTTTTTTCAGTTTTTCGGTTTTGTTCGGTTTTCGGTTTTTCAGGTTCGGTTCGGTTTGGATTTTGAACTAAATTCGATTTTTCGGTTTTGGATCGGTTTTGGTAAAAAACCGAACCGAAACTCGAATGCTCACCCCTACATCAAATTGCCTCCCTGATTCCAATCCATTTTTTGTAGAAGATGAAAATGGATATACCACAAAAATACTCCTGTTTAAATCAGTTATTATATTGTCAATAAATTGCTTTTATTGTATTTGAAAAGATATCATAAATTAGCACTGATTTAAAATTTTATCCGAATATTAATCATATAGTTACCCAATAAAACTATCATAATTAGCAATGTTTTTTTTAATTTTATCCGGATAATATTAATATGTATACGAATTTATTTTAAAATAATTAATATTCTTGAAATGATTTTAAATATAAAAATAGCTATAGTTCAAATGTTAAGTCCAAATGTAAAAAAAATTCTATACTTAGTATTTTTGCTCTTTCATCAAATTTCAAAAATAAACATTTTGACCAACTAGTACATTAAAATTTGGTAACGGTGAATCCAATAATAGCGCACTAATTTATGAGTAAACGGTCAAAGTGGATTAATTAGAGAGAAAGAAATCGACGTTTTATAAACGTCGTTGTTTCTCCTTTCCCACCAATGAATCCGACCGTTGGGAGACGCTTATGAGTAGTATCCGTTACATCAAAAAGTAGTATTGCAATTCTACAAATTTCAGCTATAATCAGAGTGAGAGACACGAACGCGCTTGTACAACGAGGAAGAAAGGAAATAGCAGCCCAAACTCACCTCGTTTTGATTTGGGTGAAATAATGGTGGCACGAACCCCACCAAAGCAGCACCACAAGCTTGCGGCGGTGGCGCCGCCCATCAGTCCCACTCTCCTCCGAGAAACCGTTAACAAGGTATACATGTTCAAATTTTTAGTCGAAGAAGTGGCAGAGTGATATTGAATTCCATCTATTTCACATTCAATGTTCAACTAATTCACATACTCCTAAAATCTTGAACTAACATGTGTGATGGATGGAAAATCAAAATTTAAAGTAATTTGCATTTGTAAGGGGGTTTATACTGTGATTGCTTCGTAGCTTTGATAGCGAATTGTGGTTTCAATTTAGAGTTCACAATATATTTAAACCACAAAACCTATGTATGTTTGTGTGTTTGATTTTAAGGTGGATCGATGTATGGCTCGGCTGCAAGAGCTTCAACACACAGTCACAGTTGGGACTATGCCAACAAGCCCCCGCTGCAAAAATGATTCATTCAGGTTAGTACTATTTTCTCCTCCTCTTCTTCTATTCATATCAACACTTGTAAATTTCTAGTTTAAATTATATGCGTGGCTTGTGGCTTTCAGTCTAAATGTTTTGAGATCATAGAATTTCAATAACATCACATTTCATATTCAAGGTTAAAAAATGCTAAATCTCGAAGATCCCCTCCTGGAAAGCTGCCATTAAGTAAAGGTTGTTTGTTTATGCCTTTCTCTCTATTTCTCTCCTTACTCCTTATATCCTTCAAAAACTTCATTTTATCTGTCTCTACATTTCACACCCTTTTAAAATTGTACTTATGCAGAGGAATGGCGCAAAATGTCGTTGCCAGCAATGCTATTGGGAGAAACAGTTGGAGAAATCCTACAAGCAACACAGTTTGCCAGAAATGTAGTCGAGGCAGTGTCATCCAAGCCTCAAAAACCAGTAGACAACGAGCCAAAAACACCACTGACAAAGCAGAAGCCGGACCTGGAGAGCTCCAGTCTGCATGCGCGTAGAAGGAGGGAGAAGCAAGTTGTGCAACAGAAAGAATCAAACAACGCGACTTCTTCTCTAAGACGAGCCAAGTCCAAGATCAACTTCAAGGTCTCGCCCTTGCAGAAGAACAGAGAGTGTGACAAGGAAAACTGCCGGTACATAGCTAATAGAGTCTCACCAAGGAATAGGCCATGGGTGAGGAAGACTGTCCTATTTCCAAATCCTTTGTTTCTGTCATCTCCCACATCACAGCATCACAAGTTTGGCAAGACAAAGTCACCCATGATTGCAAAAAATCGACATACCCCGCCACATAGGTTCTTGATCAAGTCCCCTCCTCCTCCTCCACCTGCTGCTGCCTCCTCCAAGTTCCAAGTGAAAATCAGAAGCCCTCCTCTTTGTATTTCCCCAACACGAGGTGCTGAGAGGGCGTCATCAGCTGCAGCAAGGCTGCGGAGATCGTTCTCGCCTTCGAGGCTGGCCAGCAAGCTGGTGTCGCCACTGAAAAGCAGAAAATCCTTGCCACAGAATAGTGAGTTGATGATGAAGAAGACAATGAGTGGATTGAAACAGCGTCCTTCATCTTTTTCATTGCGATTCTCCTCACCTCGGAGAGTTTGAAAGTACATACATTTCTTGATTTCTTTCTTCTATGTTATTTGTGTTGCAGATAGATATATTCTCAATGTCATCACAGTATGCAGTTTTTTGTCCTTGTAACATTTTTCTTGATATATTCTTTCACAATTTGATGTCATCATCATGTCTGAACAGTACACTCAGCACTTTTTCAACAAATAAACAGCATACCAGTAAATATACTAAGAAAACCTTGTCGTAATAGCACAAAAGAGTTTGTCATAATAGCAATAGTAATCTACTAAGAAAACCTTGTCGTAATAGCACAAAAGAGTTTGTCATAATAGCAATAGTAATCTACTGCAACAATGAAAAACACATTCAGCCACAGTGCATAATTAATAGCAGCTAGAGGATAGATTTTAAAATGGATGTGGAAAGCAAGAAAACAGTTCCTTAGTCAAAAAAGAGAGACAGATTATCAGTTCACAACAACAAATTCAGTAAACAGAGAAGAAAACGGGCAAATAAGTCTACCAAATAAGCAAATTTAGTAAAGTAAACAACAACACTTCTAGATCACAACTTTGAATTTATTTTAGTAACTTGGACAACTCTACTACAAAAGGGACTTTTTTATTTTCAAGATTAAACTAATTTCTGAATAAAGAAGATGGCTGAATGTGTTTTTCATTGTTGCAGCTATGATCTGGAGAATGGAGGGACAAAAAAGGCAAAAGATGTTAGTTATCTGTACTGCTTTACTGGGCGAACAGCACACAACCCTTGGAACATACTACAACCCCAGGTGTTATTTTCATGAAATTGATAGATTTATTTATTCATCAGTTTGTACAACATGAAACGTCAGGTGATATAGCAATTAATCTGATCCTGTTATCCAATGGAGATGTGGAGTCAAAACAAAAGATGCTTTTAATCTCCCACTAACAATACTATAAGAGCAATCTAACAGATACAAGTATGCAGTCAGTGTATGCATTTCAAAAAGAATATGTATAGCAGCACTCATGCCTGGACAGTGTATGGAACCCAGCAAGTGTAAGCAGGAAGCATTACACACTGGCACAAAAAATGAAGCCACATGAGATATAATGAACGTCGTATTTGGCCACGGTTCTTCAAGACATCATAGAATTTCTCTTATTTTTCATGCCTCTCAGTTTCAGCGGACTCCAAACCACTTTCTTTTGCAGTGCTACCACTGTTGGATGCTTAGGCTTCCATGACCCAGGGACCTGCGAAGGAGGACTTCCTCTAAATTTACTACTTCTGGGGCCAATGGGTGTTGCTTCTATTGCCTCTCTCGACTGTGGCAACGGGGAAGACACTCTTGAAGTTCTCCAAACTCTTTGTGGATCCCAAACAAATGATTGCCGGCCCATGGCACGCTCATTCCTCATCATTCTAGAAGAAGATTTTTGAAGTGGAGTTGCCATGCTTGAGTTGGATTCGGGCCGGAAAGTTGCAACTGATGCTCTTCTTTTAGGTTGGAAAACTTGACCTGTTGTCGTTCCTGGAGGTGGTCTTACAGCCATGGAACCTCGTCTTGCTTTCAAAACTTGTTTCCCCTTGTTTTCTCTCGAGACATTTTCTTTGTCTTCTCTAACAGCAGGGAGATAGGACATCATACTCTTCTTGTTTGCAGGAGCTGGTGGCATGAGGTTTGTGAGTCTTCTAAGTGGCAACCTTAGTGATGGGCCCAATGGTGGTTTCTTTTTATCTGCAGTTGAGCTCTTCTCTGCTTGGTTTGATGTTACTGTTGATTGAGTAGCAAGCGAGGCCAAAGCTCTGTTTTCCTGTTTTATCCTTGTTTTCCTTTCCTCAGCTAATTGAGCCTCGAGATCTCGAACCTGTTTTGGGGAGTGTTAAAAAACTAATCAGAACAAAGACCAACTTAATTGCATAATAAAAGATTTAATGATCTACAGATATATGTACCTTATCTTGAAGATTTTTACAGATATGTTCTCTAGCAGCAAGCCTTAACTGCAAAGCCTGCACGTTATCCTGCAACTTCTTGGCTTCCTTCTCATCTTGTTTTACCTTTTCTGCCTGTTTGCAATACAAGCACAAAAGAACTAAAGATTAGTTGGAAGACTTCGTAATGCATCCATATACTGCATGAATAATACTTGGTTAAGAGTATTGCATCATACAAGCTGCTTGTATTTCAAAAGCTCTGCATGATCTGTCTGTCTCCGGGCAGGCCCATGTTCAACTCCTCGGACACGGCTGGCAAAATTCAAGGAGCAAAGAGTTTCTCCAAGGTCAGCCGAATTCGGGCTAATTTGAACGAACATCAAAGTTTTACAATCTCCACCTGCAATGGAATTGAACTTAGCATTGATACACCACCATATGCTAGGAAAGAAAGAATCAGGTTTTCAAGAGACTACAACAGCTAAATATTAACAGTCAGGTTTTACAGACCTAGGGAACTTTGCAGCATATGAGTAAGCTTCGAGTTCCTGTTTGTCCAAGAAATAAATTGATCAGGAAGCAGCTTTGGAATTATAGAAAATACACAATTATGTAGAGATATAGTGTCATGCCTGTAAGGAACATGAGAACTCTTTGAGGCTAGGGCTGAGATAACATCTCCCAATGCTGCTAAGGATTTATTTATGAATTGAGACTCCTTCAGTCTTTCACCTTCAACTTCGATTCTACCAACACGCTCACTTCCTGCCAGGTCAACCAGCCATAAATGGCTTCTTGTTCTTTGCCCGTTTATTATATTTTCTCCCACTACAGCTACCCGCAACAAGCTGCATCAATATTGAAAAAGGTGAGTTAATGGAAAACAAGAAATACCACTACAAAGAACATTGCATGACTCTGTAGTCAAACAGACTTCTCATTTTCCCACCAAGTCCGTTAAGCTGTTTTATAGTCTAAGCAGCATACAAACAAGAAAGAGAGCTATGTAGATAATAACAGAATAAGCTCATCATTACCAGTGAGATCTGCTACTGAACTCATTGGCATTGGTTGACCCAACAGATCTTACTTGACTTCCTGATTTAAGCAGACTCCAAACTCCATCTGTATCATAAACACGAGCTTCAACCAGTCCAGGGACTTCCTGAGTACCCTCAGCTGATTGTTTTATGTCCAACCTGCATTTGCACAAGAGTTAAATACTCATCATCCATTGCCTATGAATTCATTGTAAAATAAACTGAATTTGTAATTTAACCCTTGTAAAACGATTGTGAGTTATGTATTGTGCAAAATTCGACATCCATCCATTCCACTTGCTTACAAGATTTTCTTTGCTTTGCAACTTCATTCAACAATTTCTATTGTTTAACATTTCGCATGAAGAGTATCTAGAATACTGATGAAAGCAATTTATATCATGTTTATTTCTTATGCAAAAGATTTCCTCAAGAAACAAAAGGAAAGATAGTAAAGACCATCAGAACTTACTTCTTTGCAGGTTGGTTCGGGTTCTCAACCAGAAGATCCCTTATCTTTTCATTGTAGACCTCCAACATGCTAACAAACAATTCATATCTCATCACACAGCTCCTTTCCTTGGATATCCTAAAGAGCTCTTCCAGGGTGCGATAGTTTACTCCTCTATTGTCTGGAGTTCCTTCCATGGTGTATGTCTTTCCGGTGCCTGTTTGTCCATAGGCAAATATGCATACATTGTAACCATCCAAGACGGAGGTAACTATAGGCATAGTTTGGTCAAAGACAGCCTCTGCATAAGAGGAACACGTGGAGTTAACAAAGAAATTGTTATGAGAAGTTTGAGAAAAACACATCTACATGCTTAAAGAAGTGGGTCGGATTATTCAACTTTACCTTGGTTGTCCTCAGGTCTGAACACGTAGTCAAATTTGAATTGTTTTTTGGAAGAATCGGAGCAAATCATCTGGAGCTCATTCTCCTGAGATGAGTCAAAATCAACAACTGATGTGGAGCCTTTCTCAGTCTCATCTTGTTTCAGTGGCCTGCATCTACAGAAGACCCTAATATTTCCTTTGAGTTCAATCACTTCATTGTAAAGCTTCTTTCTTTCCGAGCATTCTTGGAGATACTTCTTCTTCAGTAAATCACACTCTTCATGGTACTTATTCTTTAGAAGTTCATGTTCCACACCTAAAATCAATTAAAACACAGCACACAAAAGGTCAATTATAGGTCAAAAATTAAGGAGACATGAGATGAAGAAGGGTGACGCACTCAGATTCTCAAGAGCAGTGAAAGCTTCAGACCCAAGTAAAGAATCAATAGTGATGCTCTTTACTTCATTACTCAGGCGTGCATGTTCTTCTCTGATACTCTGCAACCGGAGTGATAGCCGTTAGACTTGACGCTGGGGAAAGATCTTTAAAGAGAATGTATGTCACAGAAATTATATACCTGAAGTCTGTTGCTAAGACCTTCAATTTTGCGAAAAATTGGAAGAGTCTGTGAACATGCTTCCTGAGTATCATCAGAAGAAACACCGGCACCCACTGAATCGCAATTACCTTCACATCCTGAGACACATCTCAAAGTCGAGAAAAATAAATTTCCAGAAAAAAATACACCACCACTAATCAATAAAGAAGATCTCCAATAAATTTACTCAATTATTATCAGTCTGAACTGCACAGAAAATGGATATTTTCATCCATCTCCCAAAATAAGGAAAATGCAAAATTCACCAAAATTTTGATCAAGATTTTACAAGATTCGATAACCTCGCAAATTCTGAAACTTGTGTCGAGAGAAAGAGGAGAGAACGAAAAAAAAAGCAGAATACCTGAACATTCCTGTGGTGACTCAATCGATTGATCTGAAAAGAATTTAAAATAAAACCCTATCAGAGTCAAGTTCAAATTCACTACTTAATTCCAGATGTATGTGGAAACAGTTATATACAAGAAAGAATTTCAAACTGACCAGCATTACAACGGGATAGAGTTATACACTGATTAAAACTGGAACAAAGGGTTTCCAGAGCTCGATCTGTAAAAAACAAAGAATTATCCGATGAACAAACAAACAAAAAACAGAGAGAATCAAATGTGTATGCGCGCGTGAGTGTGGAACAGAGAGCATACCGTCCATGATCGCAGTTAGAGTAAACGTCTCAGTTTGTGAAATTGAGTGGAGATCGAAGAGGTAGAACACAAAGAATGATTAAGAGAGAGAGGAATGGTGAAAGAGATATGGAAACGGTCGGAAAAGGGCGTTATTTAGAATTTGAAAACATAAAATTTTGAAATTGAGAGGATCCATTGGACTATAACGGCTAGTTAGAAAACGCCAGCTTATTGGGCCGGGTCGGGTTGCAGCGTTAATACCTTTCTGTGCTTAAACATTTTTAGTAAGTATAGTTACTACAATACCAAATTCCCAATGCTCTAAGGGCTCGTTTGTTTTCTATGACGGTGTAACATATGTTACAAGATTGTAAACTCCAATCTCATGTTTAGGGTTGGAGTTAGTAATCACATACATTTGTTTGTTTGTACAGATACATATCCCACGTTTGTAAACACTCTGTTTGGTATGAGGTAGCCAAACTGTAGATACACACATGAATTCACGAATTTATCCTCATTAATTTTTCATAATTCTCAGATTGTCCTCATTCCCCATTATGAACAAATTTGTGTAATCTGAATTAGTCCATCTTAATGAAAAATGAAACATGAAACAAATTTCATCTTAATGAGTGCAGAAACATGAAACAAAGTTCATTTATTGATACACAACAGCAAAGCGAGTGCTATATTTGGATTGGATTTGGACCAACACATGTCCATCAAAATCAGCAAGTTGTTCCACCAGTTTATGAATTCTACAAGTAAACTACAACAAATACAATCAATCCCATGAATGACAATATCTTGTGTGGCCTTTGTTTCATCAGGGAGTGTACCCTCGTACAAATTGTACTAATCAACAGGCAATGCCAGCTTCTCCATCGAATAACTACCACCTAAAATCGAAACATTTGGAAGAGGATTCCATGAGTTTGCCAATACAAGGATTGAAAGACTTGTACAGTTACTAATCTGAGGTGGAATCGGGCCCCCAAAATTGTTCCTCGAAACATCCATCACTTGAAGCTGACTCAACTGACCAAGCTCACTAGGAAGAACCTCCTCCAACAGATTAGAGTACAAGAGAAGGGTCTTTAGCCCACTGCATTTAGCAATTTCTCTTGGAATACCACCAGTCAAGTAATTCCCGGAGAGCTCCAAATGCTCCATCTTCCCACAATTATCACCAATCTCAACTGGAATAGATCCACTAAGCAGATTAAACGACAAGTGAAGCCCGCTTAAATCCATAAACCCGCCCACAAACCCCGGAATTGATCTATTCAACTGATTCCCAGCTAAACTCAGAACTTGAAGGCCCGTACAATTTGACAAAGAGCTCGGCATCCCTCCAAAGATTTTATTGAATCCCAAGTTAAGAACTTTCAATTTCCTCAACCCACTAAATTGAGAGAGCAAAGCACCTGAGATCAAATTCCCTTCAAGATCAAGCACTTGAAGCTTTCCCATACCCCAAATTTCAGCAGGAATTTCACCACTCAATTCATTAAAAGGCAGTGATAAAATCTTGAGTTCACTAAGCTTAGCAACAGCAGCAGACAATTTACCCAAAATTTTACGATTTCCACCCAAACAATTCCTCCTAATCCAAAACCCATAGAGCGGAAACTGAGCAATTCGAGCACAAGATAAAGAATTACCTCCGCCGGTTATATTCAGCGCAGCGACCCGCGAACCCGGCCCGCACGAAACGCCGGCCCATGAGCAGTGATTCGGATTGTTGGAACCCCAGCTGCTAAGCACTCTGTAGGGGTCTGAAATTGAGGCCTTGAACTCGAGAAGCGCAGATTTATCGGAATCGTAATTAACCAGGGCGTAAACAACACCGGCAATTGACAACAACAAGAGCAATTGGTGGTTGATTGTGGAGTAAAGTAGATGGAGATGGAGTAAATCAAGGGGTATTCAAGTCAATTGGGTGAAATGCGAAAGCTTCAATGCGTTTCTTCATCCCTATCGCATGTTTCACCAGAGACAGAGTTATCTCTGTTTTGGCATCCCATATCTTCGCGTGAGTCGGGTTCTGGGATGGAAGAACCGGGTCAGGTAGATAGCTAACATGGCAACCAAACAAAGAAATTAGGGTAGATAGGGAGGCCTATCTATGCCTAACATGGGTAACAAACGGGCCCTAAATTAATTGTTAGGTCAAAATATTTAGATACTACATTAACTTCTTTCCAAATGCGTACAGATTATCTGCAATATATGTATTCTTATTCAAAATAATGGTCACTACTGGAAATAATAAGATAAAATTGTTGCGAAATGGAAGTACTCGTTATTTGTTATACTAAACGTTTAAATGCAAACTCCTAAATTAGTGTTTGCAAGGGTGAATCTTGAAAAATCTACTTCATTTTATCGATGTATAAAACTGCGAAATTTTTTGAAGCTTGCACTAAATTGGTCGAGTCTATTAACATATTGAATTGTTTATAAAATGAGTCATTCTTTATGAAGATTGATTAATATCACAAATTACAATGTCATTGCAGAAAATAACTTGGTCACTTTAGCCAAAAAGATCAATAAGTAAACGCTTTTGCATTCTTCCTTCAAATCCATCAAAAGCTCTATATTCAAACTCCAAAAATCAACTCGTACATTTTCTGCAGCAAGCATCAAAACTCATCATCTTCATGCACAACAAACCATCCAATAATCTAGTGGAAAATGTGCAATGGAGCTTGGGCAATTTAGGTCAGTGGTGGAGAGGCCATCATCTCTCATATGTCTAAACAACATCGTCAGCACAGCGTAAACATCGTCGCCTTGTTGATGGATTCGATCAGCAACAACAAAACTGTGAATCTTCTTCTTAATCTCAATCCAACTAGCACCTGTGTCTTTCGCAACTCCTATCTCCTTCATCTTCTTTATTGTTCTTGCCCGTTCCTTCCACAACCCTCTAGAAGAGTAGATGTTGGCCAAGGAGACAAACAGCACTGGACTATCAGGTGCTGCCAGAGCCAGCTGCTCGGCTGCATAATTCCCCACGTCAACATCGCCATAGATGCTGCAAGCACCGAGCAATGCTTGCCAAACAAGTGCATCTGGTTTCACCCGCAACCCCTCTATGAAACTCTTGGCTTCTCTTAACATTCCTGCTCTGCCGAGCATATCTACTACACACGCATAATGCTCCATCCTCGGCCTCATTCCATATGTCCTCTCCATGGATTGTAAAAACTCCATTCCTGTGTGCAGTAACCCTACATGACTACAAGCATGAAGCAAGGACAGAAATGTAACATCTGTTGGTTCCACACCGGCTAACTTCATCTGTTTGTATAACTCGAGCGCTCTCAGCCCATCACCATGGCGAGCAAATGCTGCAATCATGGAGTTCCACGACACTTGATTCTTCTTAAGCATACCCTCAAAAACCTTAACTGATCCTTCCAACTCCCCACATTTGGAATACATGTTGATTAAGCCATTGCAAACAAAGACATTCGAAGCAATTCCCTTCTTGGTCACCATAGAGTGAATCTGCACGCCTAGACTCTGAGAAGCACCAATGCCAAACACCCCAAGAATGGCTGAAATCATGTTGGGGTCGAGATAGGCTCCGGCCTTCACCATCTTCACAAACAACCGTGTAGCCTCCTCCCCATATCCATTCTGTGCAAAACCAGCAAGTATAACAGTCATAGACACCTCATCAAGAACCTCAGCAGACTCAAATATCCGCCACGCCTCCTCCACACAACCACATTTCGAATACACATCCATCAATGCACTCTCGATGCACAAATCCGACTGATACCCCATCTTACAAACCACACCATGAATCTGAGCACCTTCCATGAGCGCCTGCAGTCCAGAGCAGGCAGTCAGCGCGGCCAAATACGTCAAACCATTGGGAGAAACTGGACTGTGGTACATTTCCATGAACAGGTTCAAGCTCCCAGCATAATACTCATTCTGCGCCATTCCCGAAATAGCAGCCGTCCAAGTAACAACATTCCTCTCCGGAATCTCATAAAAAACGCACATCCCCAACTCCAGAGACAAACATCTGAAATACGAAGTGATTAGGGCATTTCCGACTGTTACATCCCTGTGATAACCACTTAGGATCGCCAATGCGTGTAGCCTCGTCACAATGGCAAGCAACTCCTTTCCACCACAAGCCGATAGCACCGAAGTTAAACTCGCGTGATCAAACATGTATTCAGTAGAGCCCAGCAACAATTTGAAATATCCGAATCCAGTTTCCAAGTTTCCCACTTTAAGGAAACCCGAAATGAGCGAGTTCCACGAGACAGTGTCTCTAAGCGGCATTTCTTCGAACAGGTGGACTGCATCCCTGAGTTGTCCGCATTTGCAGTACATATGGAGTAAACAGTTGTAGATGAGCTGAGCATTTCGACGAGTGAGTGGAGCTCCGACATTAAAAGATGGATGGTTCTTGATGAGGTAGGCTTGAAGGTGAGAACCCAGGCGGATATTGCCTTGTCTTCCGCAAGAATTGATCAATTCGATGAGGTTCGCATCTGTGATGGAAGATAATGTATTTTTGGACGTGTGAGGTGAAATGTGGAGAGAAGAGGTTGAGGAACGGCACCACGAAAGAAGCGGAAGCGGAAGCGGAAGCGGAGGCGGAGGCGGCGGACGGCGGAATTTCGTGAGAACGCATCTGATAGCACTCATCCATCAAAGTAATGCAGCGTCACCCTTAAAAATGAAATGATTAAAAATTAACTCAACGTATATATTTTTGTTTTGATTAGTCAATAAGAGATCTCCTCTTTTCTTCATAATTTATGGTCTCCGAGATGCCCAAGGTTTTCGGTTCCGGTGGTTAACCGCGGAACCGTAACCACCGGTTCCAGTTCCGAACCGGAACCATGACTTTTTTCTAGAATCGGAACCTCCATATTTTGAACCGCGGGGTGGTTCCGGTTTCAAATTTTACGAACGGAAACTGTGCCGTAACCGCCGGTTCTGGACGGTTCCAAACCGGAACCGTGAAAAACCGTCGGAAAACTGTGAAATCTAGCCGGAACCGCAAAAAATCGTCGGAAACCGGCGGTTCAGAATCGTGAAAAACCGTAAAAAAACCTCTGGAAAACCGGCGGTTCGGAACCGGAACCGCCGATTTTCGAAAAGAAACTGGAACCGTGAAATAGCCTCACGGTTCGGTTCCGGTTCCGGTTCCACATTTCTCGAAACCGGAACCGCCGGTTTACGAACCATGGGCATGTCTAGTCTCCATACACATCACCTGTAACCAGGGATCTTAGTGTAGCCCGTAACCCGTGAGCTAGCATAATAACCCGGCAAGTTTATAGGGTAAAGATTGGAAATTTCTAGCCCGATAAAATTAAAACACGATTAGCTCGCACCCGATTAACCTGCAACCCGTTAGGCCAGACCCGAAAACCCGATAAAATTTCTATTATTCTATTTTTTTACTACTAAGTCGACACTTTATTGATTAATTGCATAATATAGATAACTAAAAAAATAACATTCAATTTTATATTAAATATAAAAATTATATATTAAATTAATATTATTATAATAATTGATAAATATATTTAAAACTTCAAATTCACTAAAAAATATATAAATTTCTAAAACATGCATTAAAATTTCACAAAATATCTCAAATATTACTATTTGATCATGTTTATGTTTGAGTTTAAGTATACATCTCAAATTTATCATAATTAAATGTTTTACATTTTATGAATATAACTAATTTTCATCACTATTTATTGGATTAATCGCATGTAAATTTTATCGATAGCAACCCGATTAACCCGTTGGGCTAGCCCGAAACTCGAGCTTTTAAGGCTAGGGTTGAACCTTTATAACCCGAAAGAAATCACAACCCGACTAGCTCACCCGATTGATCCGCAACCCGAGTAGGGTTGGCCCGAAACCCGATGGGCCGACCCGATTGACATCCCTATTATTTACTCTTATTTAATTTCTTTAATTGAAAACTATAATTAATTAAAAAATATTTTAGCTCAAATACATAATTAAAAAAATCAAAAGTTACAAATTAAAAGCTTAAAAATTAAAATTTTCATGGTTAAAAATACATAATTAAAATCCTAAAAATTAAAAAAATACACAATTTAAATCCTAAAAATTTAAAAATAATGTATTTGGCAGGGTGCTCATAATTTAAAATTTTAAAAATTTAAAAATCGGTACCAGGAGGAGTCCCAATTGAGTCTTAAGAAGCTCAATACTTTGGCAGGGTGCTCAAAATTGGATCGCATCATACGAGAAGCGTCGGTCGTTGTCGTTGCGAACCACAGTCCCATTAAATGGTGATTTACCGCTGTGGAGGGGGGCGTGTGGCTTGGTACGCCTCATCCCCTGCCTCTAACCCTAGCTGCATTTGCCGCCTTCACACCAATCGGACGAAGTCGCCCATTGGAGCTCGAGCCCCCTACATCAGCTCCTGCAAACTGGCTTGCGACCTCCTCGTTGCTAGGCTCGGTCGGCCACCACCACCACTTGAAGTGTATTGGTCATCCGTCTTTTTCTTCGTCCGTTTGGAGCTCGAGTCCATGCTGAACTCGATGCCAATCACCCACCAATCGATAAACTGAACCTTCGCCCAAGTATTGTCAGTTTGTCACACTTGAAGGCTCGCCAGGTGTCTTGTTGGAAGACCATCATAGCGGCCCTCAATGTCGGCTCCACTTGTAATGCTTTGGTACCACAATTCTTCATCCATGTATGTGCCACAAAATTTTTTGAGGTCCTTGTTGACTCTCTATTGAAAATGACAGCGAAGTATCTTCCCAGTGCCAGGGGTTGTTCTTCTAGAGCCCATGTTTTTTTTTCATACATAGGAGTTCGAGATACATTCGGCAAGCGAACTAGCCCGCCACAGCCCCTCGTGGCTCGAATACTTTAGCTTCCCTCCGACGGGTTCGGGCGTGAACTAGCCAATGTTGGCTCGTAGACTGCACTCCCTCTGACGAGTTCAGCCCCGTTAGACTACCCGCCACCCTCAGACGCGTCCAGGCTCGAAAGCTTGCCAAGCCTCAAGGAAACAACCTTGAACAACCTGTGTCGGGGGTTGTTCTTCTAGAGCCCATGTTTTTTTTTCATACATAGGAGTTCGAGATACATTCGGCAAGCGAACTAGCCCGCCACAGTCCCTCGTGGCTCGAATACTTTAGCTTAGCCAATGTTGGCTCGTAGACTGCACTCCCTCCGACGAGTTCAGCCCCGATAGACTACCCACCACCCTCAGACGCGTACAGGCTCGAAAGCTTGCCAAGCCTCAAGGAAACAACCTTGAACAGGCCCACAGGGAAATTAATCCCAAAGTTCAAGGAAACAACCTTGAATAGGCCCACAGGGAAATTAATCCCAAAGTCGCGCCATCCAGGAGTCGAACTCAAGACCTCCAGGATGGTGCCATATCCTTGCCACCCTTCTCAACCACTTGAGCTAGGGGGCTTGGATTAGAGCCCATGTTGTAGGTTTTACTCTTCATTTAACCATTAAATACCACTACCTAAAAACTTGTTCCCCAAAGAAATGTGTCACGTGTAATGGGACGGTGGGAGTACTAATTTTTATTTTTATTTTTTCCAATTTTTTTTCAAAAATAATTTTCAACAGTCAAATTACGACGCTCTCTCGCGGGCCAGCAAGAGGGCGTCACCGCTCAATGACAGCTCTCCTTGTGGGGGGTACGTGGCGCGATGGCTAGCCATTTTGCTCGCCCTCCATAGCAGCTCTCCTCTACGAGCTCGAGCGCAAGACGAGTCCAAGCCAGCAATGAGACACGTTGCCAATGCTCTTATTTCGCAACTGTTAAGGAATTGAATACTAGCTAGTAGTACTACTCATTATTCATTTTGGATCACAACAACTTTGCTTTATCACAATAACTGTTTATCTCTATCTCTCCTATTTCATCTACTTTTATATTAAAACTCAGTGTTAAAATGGACCTAGTATTCACTTATTGTATCCTTTATTATAAAATACTACTACCAAAAAAAATAGACTATCAATGTATTGTAGATAAGACGGTATGAAACAATGATTAGTTCTACACCTTAATAGTGTACACTTATAAGATACAGATTACATAAACGTAGACAGGCGTACAAACACATTTATACAACACTCTCTGCTCTGATCATAGTCTAAGGATGTCAACATCCATGATTTGTGCTTCGAACAGCAGCTAGCCAACGGTAAGCCCGCTTTGGTAGTTCCAACCGTTGATCATAACCTGGGGCGTGACACCCTCAGGGACATCAAAGTTTAGGATTACCGTCATCACCTCCCCCGGTACAACTGAGAAATAGTTGTCCGAGTAATGAACTGGCAAGATCCGAGTGTCTTTCTTGTCTTCCCCTGAAGCATGAACAGAGAGCTGAAGGAAGAAGGCAACCCCAGTTTCACTTCCACTGATTTCAACAACACCAGCACCATTGTCTTCATGCGAAAAGTGCTTCAACATCTTCCCAAACAAGCTCTTATTAGCCTCCCTCTCTCTCTCGGGACACAGTGACATATCCAGATTTCTGTTTCCATGCCGTAGGATTCTTGAATCTGGCTTCTTTGATGTGTTCTCAATGTGCATCCTCACCTCGTACCTGGATCCTCTAATAAAAGTCAGAGAAGTGATCTTGAGGGGGATTTGTCTCTGTTTGTATGGTTCCAGAAGCTTGTAATTGCCACCAGGCAGATGTAGCCAATAAAAGTTTCTGGATAAGATCTCGTAGTCTGACATCTTATACAGCTTGAGGAGAAGAAAATAAACAGGCTCGGGGCTCTCAGACTTCGGATATTTCATCTCAAAAGTAGGTGTCGTTCTCTTAGATGGTGCAGCGAACTTATCAAAGACTTGGTAGTACTGGCATGCTCCTTCCAGATCCCAAACCGACACTTCTATAGCCATGTCGGATAGATCATTGGACGTGGTGTTCACTACCTGCATACAGAGCCCCATACATTGTTATCGTTCAGTAAATCAAGTAATACGATCAATATTAATGTCTACTACCTCTATCCAATATGTAGACAGATTTAGCTGGACATGAATTGGTTCTGCAGCACAACGACAACCATAAAACCCCGCTGTTTGTTCGTGGAGATGATCGTAGAACTGACCCCGTAGACCTGTCCAAGGGTTTTGCGTTTTCCAAATCAAGACACCCGTGTACTTGCTCCACATACGGGAGGTCCAACCTTCTAAGAGAGCTCTGTACTGGATGTAGTTAACCAGTTGTGCCTGAAACAGACAATCACGTATTTACATAGGTAGCAGAAAACATGATCTTCACAAGTAACATAAGAATTACACATACCTTTAGACAAAAGTCATCGAGATCTTTAGGTGTTCCGTATAGTAAAATTTGATCATGAACCAGCCCTGGTTTTGAATACGGTATATAAGTATGGTACTGCCAGATAGGATTGGGGACTTCCTCAATGTAACCATTTGGCAACGTGTTAAACAGAGGAATCTGCCAACCCTCTTGGGGCATCGTGGCTCTAATAGTAGCCGCAACAGGCATTCCCACCGAACCAACCTCGGGATTGAAGCCGTACTTATAGAAGTCATCCTTGAAAAAGTTCTCAGGATACTGTATTTCATAGGGACCATCAGTGAAGTCCCCCTTCCCATTAGCAAAGCCATCCCACATGGATCCTTGGACGTAGATACGGGTCCCATCCAGATACTGGCTAGGATCCTTTGAAATCGGGAAAATCTCCTCCACAGAATGCTTACAGTTGACAGAGCTCTCGAAATAAGGATGAAGCTGTAGATCATTTTTCAGTGCCGTGTTGATATCTTCCGGGGGAACTTGCTCGTTACCTCCAACCCATAGAGCAAGACTAGGATGATTTCTAAGCAGCTTCACAGTGTCTCTAGCACATAGCAAAAAAAGGTCGTGGTCCAAAGGACCATTGGGATTTGATACTGGAACACCTCGTCCATCAACGTCTCCAGTTATCCAGAATTCTTGCCAAACCTGCAAGAAAATCTCCATTGTCATATCGTCCTACTTCAGTTCCAACTCTATCACACACTGAATACACACATACTAGTACAAGAATGCGAACAAATAATAGACAGTGAGGAGATAGGAACAGTGAGGCTGACCAGAAGACCATAGATGTCACAGTAATGATAGAACTCAGGCCTTTCAGCAATTCCACCACCCCAACAGCGCATCATGTTGAAATTCATGTCAGCGTGAAACTTAATATCTGTCTTATAGCGTTTCTTTGAAAGCCGTAGCAACCCATCTGATAGTATCCAATTACCACCTCGGATGAATATTGGCTCTCCATTGACTTTAAATAGTCTGAAAGCAATCAAAAAGTTCACATAAGGGAATTCAAGCATAAATTTGCCTCAGCCTATGATGTTTTAATACCTTCCACCAGTGTCAGTATCTATGTGACTTTCTATCTTGCGGAACCCAAAATGCTGACTCCAAGAATCAGACTCTCCATGATAGTTCGCATCAACTGTTATTTGTACATTATAAAGAGATTGCTTTCCCATTCCATTGGGCCACCAAAGGTTGGGCTTGTAGAAGAATAGCTGTAAATAAATCAATATTATAAGAAGTTCTATCAGTTTAATTAGTATAATTAGTATAGAACCACGGGAATTTACTCCAAGTGCTGAATTTCTCAAATCATGATAACAAAAAAAAAAAGAAAAACGAAAGTACTACAAGATAGGAAGCCCAAGAAAAGAAAGAAGATTATTAAAAGCAAAATTGGTAGCTACAAGGATAAACCAACCTCGGGTAATGTATATAGCACGTTGGATCCAGCAGGAATGGACAGATGCTGAGTCTGAAGATGCTCTACCAGGAAAATATCCCCTTCAAGTTCAGTTCCAACTTGAATTTTCACAGAGCACTCAGCAACCCATCTGCTCTTATTCACCAACTCCACTGTTGTATGAAGGTAAGCCCTAGTGTAATTGTCAAAGAATGTGGAGACTAAGTGAGGATCTATTATCTTCACTGGCTGCATGAAAGCATGGCGTGAGTCGAAAAATGAAATAATAGAAAATATTCAGCAGTAACAAAAGGTTTATAGCATTGATTTCTTATTAGAACTCATTACCTATGTCTACCATATTTAGGAAAAGACAATATCCAACTTCAAAGTCTCAGCCAAAGACAAAGGGTGTTACTAAACTATATTTTCATATCTAGTACTGGTATTAAAAAGGTCGAGCAATATAACATTGATGAATCACTAAAACACTACATGCACTTTAGTGGAAAGCTTACCCCAGCAATAGAAAGAGACACCTCATCCCAGATGCCAGTGTTCCTATCTCTGAAAAAAAAATCAAACAGGAATCTAAGCCTTTGGGCATCAAGCATCGACAGAAACAAAAGAGTCACATTGTTCATAGATATAATCTTTCAACAAACCAATGAATTACAAGGATCTAAAACTTTATAATTAAGCTTAGAAACCTTATAAAGCAGAAGCTACGGAACTTGGTAATGAACCAGGAGAAAAAAGAATTTATGTTCTTTGTTTACCGAAGTTTAACATAAACTAACAAGCAGCTTAATATCGTTTTCACTTCATTCTACACTGCATTTTTCAAAAGATGAGGAGTAAAGTGTCTGCTGTTCTTGTGTGAAGAAGATAATGTAATATGATTAGTTGAGCGTATACGTTAATTTGAAATATAAAAACAAGACGAAAAAAGTTCATTATCTTACCCCCAAAATTGAGATAAGATTAGTAGAAGTCTAGAAGACTTATTCACAATATTGAAAAATCCGAGATAACTTCTTGATTGGACCTTTCACATACTAGGAACTTCATGAAATTACTGAAACAGGAGAAATGGTTGTACTAATTCAACTGCCTAATGGCTGTAACAGAGCTCCAAAAGAAGAGGAACTTTTCTTCAATAAATAAATTTCCATTTGACAGAAGAACTAAGGAAACATTACTAGACATGAAAAATAAACAATCACCTTATAGGAGCCATCCAATCCCAACCCTCTACATATTGAGCTGCAACATCTTTCCCAATCTGTACATTGCATTGAAATAGTGAAACAAAGAATCAATCAAACAGGCAATACAATAGCAGGAAAAAAAAAAGAAACTCAAAGAAATAGTTTTTTACATCAAAATGGAAAGGTAACTCATCCGAAAATTCAACTCTTAACTTCCCAATCTTCTCAAAACTTATTATGGCCTATCAACTTCTCAGTGTATTTCCAACAAGTATGAAAACTAAATAGCCTTAAAGAAATGCTAGTTATGGTGAATTCAAGGAATACCTCATGATCACCACCTTGACCACCTTCAGGGGGAATTTTTCCAGGATGGTCAGGAGGATAAATCAGGACAGCAAGCAAATTTTTACCATTTGAATTCAGAATATTGGTTATATCAATTGAATGTCTTCGGAACATCCCCTTAGGCAGCAACACTTTGTGTCCATTTAAATAAACTTCTCCGGAATAATTTATAGCACGGAAGTTTAGATCCACGTGTTGATTCGTTGACTGAAATAAATTTACAAGAACAGGAATAAGACAGAACCTGAATGTATGAACTTCATGTCTACAGAAAAATATTAGATGTAAGACTTCGAGCCAGAAACAGAGTATAATGACCTATAACTGAGTATAAAGTTCAGTTGTGCTCCACTATGAGAGTCACTATTTCAGGTAACTTTTAAATGTGATTGGGTTTTACAGAAAATAGGTCATCCGGATATAGAACTACGGTCTTGTACATCTCTCAAGGATATTAATAAGGTAACTAAATGCCACGTTATTCCATGACACATGTGCTCATGGCGTAGGAAAAGCTTCACACACATTATTATCCATTTTCCAGGAAAAATAAACACCCATTTTTATTTTAGAAAAGTGAATATGTTAAGGATTTATGATGGGAATGGAGCCACATTATATGGCATTCACTCACAGATCACACAGGCAGATAGGAACATCATAATATATGAGGTCAAATAACTAAATTAAAGAAACGAAACACAAAAGAAGCAGACATACCAACTTGCACTCAAACGTTGTGTAAAACCAGAAGGTGTAATATTCCCTTCCGGAGTTGCCAATATCCAATATTGCCTGATTCTCCAAACCATAGAAGGGATCAGGCACAAGCTTGTTCTTCACAAGGGTAGCCAAAACACTGCAATCAAAACCACCCTATATTCACTCGAAAATGACTTCGCAGATAGAAAAACATACATCCAGTATCTAATTCTCAATCATATATTATCATCGCCAGTGAAAGCAAGTTAGATCACAGTCAATGTTGAGCACATGAAAGCAATCGGACCAGAACAATTGAAATGTGGGAAAAGAGAAAAATTCAGTGTCTAGAAAAACGTAATTACGTTCCAGGAACGACAGCTTCCATCCAGGGGGGCTGATCGGAGGTGGGAGGGTGGGAGGTGGTCAGCTCGGCTCCAGTGAAGTGGACCTCCGTGGAGCGCGCCGCCAGCCAGCCTTCGTCGAGCACTCTCTTCCCAATCCCCTCCGCCGCGGCCATGTCTGTTAGCTGCTGGATTTCAGGAATTGGAATTTGGGAAATTAACGGAATTCGTGAGTCATGCGCACAAGAGAGTGATCAAGTGGTGGATAGAGAGAGGAGAATTGAGTGGAATTGACTTTTGTCGGCGATGCCACCAAGAATTGGCATGTATGTGGATTGCGGAAATGAGAGGGAAGATTGCATATTTGTCTCCATTAACAACGCAAACAGCTTCTACTGATTAGAATTTGTGAGTTGATCGCTTTCCTGTAAGCAAGTGTATCCAAGCCATAATATCCTAGTTCAATAAAAATATAAACAAATCCAATTAATTGGTTTCAGATAGCGAGTTTTCTCTCTCTCTCCTGCTCTTCTCTCACTAGATTTTATCCACGAAATGTAAATACAAAACTCATACAAAATGTATCATATTTATTTTATATTGGTACAAAAAGTTTGAAGTTGATATAAATCACACAAAAAATTTCTTTTCGTGTTATAATTTAGTACATTCCGTTATATATGTTTAAACGGTGTTAATTTTTTTACTTAGAGCATTAGCAATGAGGCGTCCTATGGCGCGCCACGTCAGCAGTTTTATCCTCCTACCTCCCCACCTGCAGTGGGGCGCGCCTTAGGTGCGCCCTATGGCGCGCCACATTATCATTTTATTGTTTTGTTTAATTAATTTAACTGTTTTCAAATAACAAGTAACGAGTAAATAAAAAACGGTCTAAATAACAAACGGCGAAGTTTTAATAAAAAAAGTTACATCATTGAACTAATAAAAAAAAAACGTAGGACTATTAGGGCTTGAATCCATTTCGTAGTAATTATGTAAATGTAAGTTTCGAAAATGAAATCGAGTGAAATGAAATGTTACAAATGAACGGTATTTATAAAAAAACGAAACCGCGTGCCATCGTCCGCAGTTGATCTTCCGCGACCTCCACAATGGGGCGGACGATGGCCATCGTCCGCGGCCATCGTCCGCGACAGCCGCAATGGGGCGGACGATGACCATCGTCCGCGCTATCCTCCGCGACCGAAGTATAGGGCGCGACTATCGTCCGCGCCCTATGGCGCGCACCCACAATGGCGCGGACGATGCGCGCCATCGGGCGTGCCATCGTCCGCCCATTGCGGATGCCCTTATACGACGTACAAACCATGAAATAATGATAAAAAATTTTGTACCAGTATGAAACAATCAAAAAACTTTTTGTACCAATATAAAACAATAATGAAACATTTTGTACTTCACATAGACAAAGAATTAACGCCGTTTAAACACATATAACAGAATGTACTAAATTGAAACACGAATGAAACTTTTTGTATGATTTATGTCAATTTCAATTTTTTTGTACTAATATGAAACAAAGGTGATACATTTTGTATTAGTTATGTATTTACCCCAAGAAAGGACAACATGGTCCAGACCAACTCCTTTTAGTTTTATCTTTTATTTTTATATTCACTGCCCAAAATTCAAGAATTGCTAGCTTGGGTTTCGACAAATATGGAATCGTAATCGGACCGTGTAGTTATTTGGCGTTCAAGTTCTGGACCGGTTCCGATTCGAAACATAGTTTTGATGGTTTTGAAGGTTCTTGTGTAGAGAAAATCCTGATTTTTTAAAGATTTTTTTTAGAAAAGAAAAGAAATTTAAAACTTTTTTGACATGGTTGAAAAACACACAAAAAGGGGAAAAAGAAAAAATGGATCGAGCTCAACTTAAACTTTTATAGTTACTTTTCAAAAAAAAATTAGTTGTCTATGTATCTACAATTTAGTTGAAAAATGAAAGAGCACATAATTCTCTTACCTAGCTTACCTTTTTCAATTCGGTTGTGCTTGTCACTTACCGCCTCATTGTCATTGTTAGGCATCGTCGGCCTCATCATGGGTAAAATCTTTACCATCACTCTCCACACAAGTGTCCCACAATCTATAGCTTGTTTCGCACTTCCATCTTTGCCAGATCATTAACATAGTGGTTTCCCTGATTTTGGTGTGAAATTGACTCCTTTTGTCACCTAAGACACAACGCAATTACTAAAAGTTTGCTCAATGATGACGGTGGAAGCTGATTTGGCAAAATCGCATTGACCATTCTTGAGAGTATCGAAAACTCTTTATCATTCATTGAAAATCTGCTAATGGTGTTGATGTGTAGGCTATGACGACCCGCATCTTGAAAAATAAGGTTGTTTCCAAATATATACCTGATTCACTAGTAACTCAAGTCCTATTAATACTACTTCATAGATCTTGTAGTTGTGCCATTAAGTCTAGATCGACTAAATTATTATTACTTCATAGATCTTGTAGTTGTGCCATTAAGTCTAGATCGACTAAATTATTATAATTTGTGGCAAATTCAAAAGGACCAAAATCATATGTGTGAGCACTAGAAGAGTGCACTTGGTGACAGCTATTATACCAAGTTTCATATTCCACAAAGAGAGTATGGAGTGCATTATGTAACCTACGATTAATTGTTTCAGTCTGAGAGTTCAAAAAATGAAAACGAAAAAAATAGCAAAATAAAAAAAATGCGAACAAAAGTGTAAATAAAATAAATATTATTACCACCTTCTCACAATAAGAGTTCATTTTTGTCATTTTAGTCCGTCTCACAGTTAGAGTCCACTTTCATTTTTACTATAAATGGTAAGTAGGTCTCACATTCCACTAACTCATTTCATTATAACACTCATATATAAAAGTGAGACTTATAACCCACTAAAATTTTTAACTCACTTTCATTTACATATTTTAAAATCCATACCAAGTCAAATGTGAATTTCTATTATCAGACGGAGGTAGTACATAAAAAGATTGTGATTGCTGGGAACCTAGCACCAACAAATAGCTAATCATCCTCCAAAGCCAACATGGTTGCATAAGGTTTTTGATTGAGAAATCAATAGCTATATGTTCAAAAAGAAGATAAGATCAGGTAGAAGATACGTCCCTCAAAAGTATGAATATTTGGTTCGATACGAGTTTTAGTGTATAATTGGTAAAGTAAGAGAGGAATAGAGAGAAAAGATTAAAATTACTGTTAGTGGATAATGAGTCCCACTTTTTTAGAGAGTAAACTTTTCAAATTTAGAATATTCATACTTTTTCAGGGAATTGTTCATGCTTTTTAGAGACGGGAGAGTACTAAATTGGATACAATTAAATCACTAAAAATTAGGAATGTAATATTTACATATAATCACTTTATTTTACACGGTTTATTATTAGTAATTTTCATGTTTAAAGATTATATTTTCCATAAAAGTGGTGTAATGAATATTTCCTAAAACGCTCTATTAATTATAAGGATGTGTTTGTTCACTTTAGAATAATTTTAATTCTAACATTTCTAAGATTAAATTTTTTCAAGAATTGAGGCAGAATTAGACACATATATAATTCTAGCCACCATTATTCAGTGTATAAGATTTGAATTCAAATATGGCCCAAATAGTAACCCCAAATGTTGAAAGGTGGGGAAGGTAATGAGGTGGAAAGATGGGCAAATGTGCAAAATCAAGTTCATTTCTTGGTGGAGAGCCCAATACACAAACAAATCTTACATATTGCCCAAGATTTCTATTCTTGCCCATTTTTGTTGAACAGGGCGGGCTTACCCCCAATTTTAAGGCTTCTTCTAATTAATTAGTGGAAGGTGAACAATCATAACTCCCATAATTTGGCCAAGAATTGCCCAATTCTTGGAAAGTGAACATGCCCTAAGTCTAATTGGATACGAGCGTTTTATACTTAAATTTACTTGGCCCAATTCTTGGAAAGTGAGCATGCCCTAAGTCTAATTGGATATGGGTGTTTTATACTTAAATTTACTTGGCCCAATTCTTGGAAAGATAACATGCCTAAGTCTAATTGGATATGGGCGTTTTATACTTAAATTTGTCAAAAAAATTATTTGTTAGACACTGATGAGGCTCGTTTCATGCATGTGTTATGTGATAAAACTGCACTCAAATCTGTAAATCTAACGTACTAATGTGAGCCAGGTGTATATAAAAGTCCGCCATATTCAAGAAATGAACTGATCAGTTGGGCGGACGAACGGAGGAAGGAAAAGGAGACGCTTTGCTGCGCGAACTGATCAAGTCGGGATCAAATGGAGCCAGCCGAAGTCCCGCATAGAAGATGGAGCTAAAAACCCCCACCAAAAGCCAAGGGCAGGAATGACAATTCGAGAGGACGGTACCTTAGGGATAAGAGCCCTACGCCTCTCTATAAATAGGAAGTCAAGCGCGAGTAGGAGGGGGGATGCATTGACACAGAGATACACTCCTTAGAATTCAGCTCTCTTCTAGAGCTGAAAAGGCAGCTCAATCTACTCCAAATTCCTGAATTCTGTCACATACACACTTGGTCCTTAGTCTAGTCTAGCTTAGCAGCGTGTTGGTGTTGGTTATTGTTACTTAACTTGCTTTGGCTCTGTAATTACGCTTTGAGAAGGAGCGATGAAACAATTTTCAGTTTCTTTTGTCTACTTTAGTTTACGTTTTGTTGCAAACTCTTGACTTTCAGATTTAGTAATCTTAGTGTTATGATCTCAATTTCCGTTGGATTTCTCTGTTATTATGCATGAATTCCCTGATCTGTGTTTGATTTCCTATTATGATGCATATCTTAACTCAAAAATGTTTTGTCGCGGTTTGATTTAGATGGATCTGAGTCTTCGATTTATGTTTTGTCTAGTTGCGAAGAATATTATGGATAAAGTGTTTTAGGATGTTTAGATCTGGTAGATGCGTTGGTATTTCTGCATGATCATGGGTTAGTTTCTTATTTATGTAAGTGTCGTTTAGATCTTAGGTGCAGATTTGGATTTACAAGTTGTTATGATAAGATTTGTTGTTTGTGACTGTTCAGATCTGTTTATGCTTTGTATTTTCTATTGATTCTGTGAAGAAGATGAAGTTGTTAGAGAAGTTTTACTTTATCGTACGTTTTGCAGGAGACTGACAGTGTCCACTTATTCTGTTTGTCCATTTCAAGAAATCACATGATGAGTTGATCAAGTAGATTTAATTTTGTTTAACAAGTGGATCATTTTAGTTATTTTAGTCTCTCAAGTGAAGAATCTCAACTTAACCCACCGTAGTGAAGCATGGCAACAGCCATCCCATTTGTGTCTTCAACCAATGTTAAACACATCATCTCTGTGGGATCGATCATTATTTCCCTATACTAGTTAATAGTATTGTGGATTAAGGTTTTGAAAACGCTTTTGAGCTCTCACTCAAGTCGGATCTAGTCAGGTTGATCAATCTGAATCTCCATTGGATCCACTCACCGCCATTTTGCAGGTAGAAGGCATGCATCTGGCCAGCTAGATCAGTTTGACGATTCAACTTGAGTAATCCAACGACAACAAAAAAGAACGACAAGAGATAACAGCAAGAAAAAGCAAATTTCAGACACATCAACTAGTAGAGCCACATGGTATGGATGAACTACTGCAATTTACGTTTATGCATAAGAGGATGAGTAAGATTACCTATGTCTATATTCTAGATCAGATTAAAGGGAACGATAGCAAATTGGAATGTGACCATATTTTCTTTGCATGACGGATCTCACTGGTTGTACCATGTTATGTGTATGTATATGTTTTTTGTACTATGTTATGTGTATGTATATGTTTTTAGCTGTTTATATCATAAAATTCCGTATTTTTCCATTTTATAAGAAGAAGTTTATTTATTTGGTTTGTTATCTATTATTATTTGTTGATTAAATTCATTATCAATTATAAATAATGAGACAACACAAGTCATTCTTCTACATTGTTGTTGAATGATCGGTAGACCAGTAATTCAAAAGAATTTTAATATGCACTTTGTCAAAGTAAGTATTCTTTCCGTCCAATTTAGCCCAGCTTTACCCCGTCGATCATATTTCTTAACGCCTTCCACATGGAACCGATTTTGTATGTCGTAGAAAAGGGGCTGCGAATATCCAAATTGACGCAATACTCTATTTACACAATGCAGCTCTACCATATGGCAAAATTGTTAGGTTTGGTATACTGAAAAGCATGTTTCGGGCACGAATGAGCACGAATAGAATCTTGCTTGTATACGAAAAACTCTACAATCCACTTTTAACCCGATTCGGTATTATTCGAGCAGTTACGCACGAATAGAATCACCATCATTATTACATTGTGTTTACTTGTGCATTTATAAGATGTTTTACGAACATTTAAATGAATAAGAAGTAAACAAAGTCTAAGTCTTTTGCTTAGTAGACCGGTTGTGGGCGTCGTCCACTTTAAGGTAACACGGTCGGTTCTATGCAATGCTTTGCAAAAGAGAAAGAAGAATTTCACAACCTAGATATACTTTGACTACCTATTGTGAAAGGTTGCAATGTCAGTCCGATTATTTCTAAGCCTTACTGAAATAAGATGACATTGGTGTGGTATAGCACTGAACGGATCTAAGAGCAAGACATGTCTTCTTGCTATCTACTAGAAGACTAGGTTTTGATAAACAACTATTTCTTAATCAACATACGTTAGCATTGAGCATACGATATTGATTATGCATTACTTTGACTTATCAAATGGTGCGGGTTTTTCGCAACCCAATAATCCTGATATATTGGGCAGTGGTGGTTAATATCTAGCGGTGCTAAGATTGCTATTATGTTGAATCGCGCGTCTGGTAAGTCTGGTTTGATAATGTCCCCAAGAGGAGCTCGAACAAGTTTTTATTATTCAGAAACTAGCTAGTTGGAATTTAATTATTTCATAAATAATAAATAAGTGTTTCTTGCTAAGTCCACTCTTGGATTTAATAAGATGTTAATTAATTAAGTCTATAGCAGATATTAATTAATTAATAGAAATTTCTATCTTAAGCGCGGGAAATAAACGGAAGCCTGGATTACTTATAATTTCGGATTTGGATGGGCAGTGCAATATTACTTCTGTAGTGGTTGCTCGTAATATTCCAATATAAGCTTGTATTAAATTGTGAGTTCAATTTAATTAATAAAAAGCTATTTGGGGAGACCATATCCAAAACCTTCCATAGATCTCTAAATGGGCCACAATATGTAACTATTATAAATAGGAGAATAAAGGAGACAGAAAATAGACTTGAATTTTTATGAAAAAATTCGTCCACTCCTAAAAAGAGTAGGGGACGATTTTTTCATGATTTTTCTCCTCCGTGAGATTTTTAGCTCCTCATCCGTGAGGAATTTTTCTATTTTCTTTATCCGAGTCCTAGTATTTTGATAAGATCAACCCACCCTGATATTGAGATACAGTTCGGGAACCAGTCAGAAGATCTGTGGTCTAGTATTGAAGATCATCGTGGAGAAGGCGCGAGCAATCGACAATTCTTTGGAGAATCAAATCGGTAAGTCTAAACCATAGTATTCATGTTTAGGATTTAATTTCTTTGAGCATGAATTATTTGTGTTCTAACATGCAATTATCGGTCACATAGATCCTTGTCTGATTTATTTGTTCTGTACAAGTCTTCCGCTGTGCAAGGAGCACCAAACCCCAACAAAAATATATTGTCGATGACCAACATGCTTGACTCTCAACACACGTAGGGGGCAAGGGTCAGTTCACATCCGGTTGCCATATAAACAACAAACAAGTAAATATATTGAGTACAAAGCTGGAGAGAAAGAAATAATTTATTTATATAACATACTTGGTTTTCATGCATGCGGGCGAACTGATCCCTATAATACTATGTGCAATGCTGAGGGGACCTTATCATTGAAGCAAGTCCACTCCACATAACAAAAACAATAGAAAGAGATACGAAAATACAAATTAGAATTAATTAAGTTTAAAATAATACTAGTATAATTCTATAAATACATACAAAACTTACATGGATGCACATGGCTTGTAGCTTGGTTCAGCGATGCTACCTGACATCTCAGGTCGAATAATAGAGATTCTTTCCCAGACCCACATATGCAACAATGTCAGAGGGCCTCCCACGACTTTCCTTTGACCACACGTGGCCTCACATAAATTATGATATATTATTGCAAGAGTTGCACAACCCTAACTCAACTGACCACACTTATCCGGATCTTCTAAAAATTGCATGTAAAAGAGTGGTATCTTATTGTCTGACCCGTTTGGAGCAAGCAAACCACCTATAACAAGCAAGCAATATACACGAGCTCGTTGTAGGTACACAAATGAATCCCCATCATCACCTAGTTCCAATCTTAGATGTTTGGATAGTGTCGCAGCCTTCCAGTATGAGGCCTTCCATTCATCCTCAGCAGGTTGTACACAAAAGAGATCCAAGTGATATCTAGCTCATTGTTCCGAAGATTGTGATGGTTTGTAAACCGTCACAACATCTCCATTCACTTTTAGCCCCCAAAGCTTTTGGACATCTTCAAAAGTTACAGTGGCCTCACCATCGGGAAAGTGAAAAGTATGGGTGTTCGGAAGCAATTGTTCAATCAACGCAGTAATTAGATGGTGATCAAGAATTTTTGCTTTCCCGCTTCTTAGAATACCCCAAAACCCATAAGATCAATGTATTCCAACACTTTCTTATCCATTGGAACATCTCAAATCAATCATTCATAACGTCTACCTCTCGAATTCGTTGTCCTCTTATATTTTACTCTCTCTTCATCTATCATACTATATTTCTTCTCTTACTCTACTCTCTCCATTTTAATCTTTTAACATATCAATTTCTTAAACCTCGTACCAAAAGAAATGCCCAATTATTATGGAATGAAAAGAACTGTATTGACAATCATGGATTGTTGACACGAATGACATCGGAATATCACTTCCTATTTTAAATGACTACCTATTTTAAATGACTAATGACATTGGAATATATTATGACACGAATGATCACAATGACTTTGTGAAATACATACTCCTTATTTACTAAACTAAATACGAGATCTAAGTTATTTTGGAACCAAGAAGAATATTGTGATCAATGTTTTTGCAATGGAATATCACATTCCAAAGTAAGTTGACTTTGAAAAAAAAGAAGTTGCCATGAAGGTAATGATGATTTTTTCCCTATCTCAATTTTCATTTATATTATTAGTATTTTTTTTAGATTCGCTTTGTATTTCGGTTACCAAAATATTGAACGCAAGACATAATATTTAAAAAATTGTTATAGTTAATTTTTAGTACTATAGTATATAGAACCGCAAGACATTAATTGCTACTTCATCTAATTCGGACTATTCCATTAAAACACGTGCATTATAGTTTATCTTTCAGGTTTGGCGTACCTCTCGATGTGATAGACCAGATCATACTCACGCCGATCGAGTTGGGGGCGAAGGATATGAGGCGGTGGAGTCTGACTAGCCATGGCGAGTTCTCTGTGACCTCAGCCTGGGAGAGCATCCGGACTAGACTGCCGAAGAGGGAGATTTTTGGTCTTATTTGGAACCAGGGGTTGACTCCTACCATGTCGGTGTTCACTTGGAGGTTACTATTTGGTAGGCTGCCGGTAGATGAAAAGTTGCAGAGGAGGGGAATTGAGTTAGCGTCTAGGTGTCAGTGTTGTAGGTCTCATTCGGTCGAGTCTCTCAACCATGTCTTTTTTTCCAGTCAGTCGGCGATTTCTGCATGGGAGTACTTCGATGCCTGGTTTCCTTCTTCGCACACACCGATTCAAACGAGCACCGATATTGCACTTAGACTAGGTCAGTGGCGGAGGTCCTCTTTCCAGAGGGCTCCCGCCATGCATATTAGTTTTCTTGTTCCTTGTTTGATTGCTTGGTTTCTTTGGACGGAGAGGAACGGCTGCAAGCACGGCGGTCGTCCTTTTCGTCATTCACATGTTATTTGGCAGGTCACTCATCATCTGCATGTGCTAGTTTTTCCCCCAGACAGCGTGTTCTGCGGTCGCTCATGGTCCTATGGCGTCCCCCTGATGCACCTTGGGTGAAGCTGAACACAGACGGGGCCTTCTCTACATCGACACTGGCGGCGGGAAAGGGAGGATTGGTTCGTGGTTCTGACGGAAGCCTTATGCGGGCTTTTTGTGCTCCGATAGTTGCATCATCGAGCTTTGAAGCGGAGCTTTTGGCTCTGATTCGGGGTTTGGAAATGGCTATGGAGCTTTCTACTCACATTTGGATAGAGCTGGACTCAACGGCTCTGGTTAGTTTGTTGTCATCTAGACACTTTGGCTCCGCGGATTTTAGACACCATATGGCTTTGATCCGGAGCATGACAGCTCAGCGGCATGTTCGATTCTCACACATCTACAGAGAGGGGAACCAGGCTGCTGATTTTCTGGCAGGTAGGGGGGTCCAGACCCCTGCCCTTACATATTTTGATCCAATCTCTGCGCTAGTTAGGATGGACCAGCTGGGATATCCTAACTTAAGTTTCTGACGTAGAGTTGTGGGTTGATCTAGCTCTTCTGGTGGTTGATTTTGGTCCTTTCTGGTTTCTCCCCTTAGTGTATTTAGTCATCTTTTTTCCACTTGATAGAATGGAGGATCCCGGCTTGTGGGACCTCTACTTTGCATCTTCATGTTCTTGTTTAGATCTTAGTCACTTTTGGGCTAAGATCATGCTTTTGGAACATTACATTTTGATCGTATTTACGGGTTGAGGGTCTGCCTAAACCCCCTTGTCCACAAAGGGCGTTTTTGTTAAAAAAAAGTTTAAAACTAAATGTTATTTGTACTATAATGGCCCTATTAGGGCTTAAGCCCACTAATTAATTAATTAATTTTTTTAATTTAAAAATTTATGTAAATTAATAAAATATATTATCATCCCTTATCAAATTAATATCAGAAAATTATAGTAAAAATAATTGATCTCTTACCAATATTTTGTTGTGTTCGCCGTTATTTTGAATGAATTAAATGAATAGGAGTATGTTTCTATTAATTTCGATGGAATTGAAAAATGGGCATTGGTCTCTAGAATCATAAACTTGGCCTAAAATTTGGTATTTCCCATGAATTTTAAAATTGGTTTATAATATCACAAACTTTGCATCTTATTTGGTATTTCCCAAACTCACTCAAATAAGATATTTTCATTAAAATCTTAGTTTACGTAGGCAACCGTGATACTTTTTATGATATTTTAAACCACTTTTTAAGTTCATAACATATAGGATAAAAAGTCACGTTGAAAACCACGTTGATTTAGTCGTGTCAAGTATGAATAAAAAGCCTCGTAAGTTAGTCAAATATAGTAATAGACATGTCGTGGGAAATACCAAAAAAAAGTGCAAAGTTTGTGATATTATATACTAATTTTAAAATACATGAGATATGCCAAATTTTAGGCAAAATTTATGATTTTAGGGACCAATTTCTCAATAGAAAAGTATTCATATTTTTATGTGATTGGACTTATTAGATAATTAATACTCCCTCTGCTCCATTGTGATAGAGTCATTTTGCCATTTTGGTACGTTCCATAGTAATAGAGTCATTTCCATTTTTAATAAAAGTCAATACATTTCTCCACATCTACTTTACTTTCTCTTCATCTCTCTACATTTTTCATTTTCCACTTTATTCTCCCTTTAGAGCATCTCCAATGGCGGCTAGCGGACCGGCTAGCCGATTCCCGGCGCTGGCCGGTCCGCTCGCCGAACCATTGGAGTCGGCTAGCGCCAAATCGGCGAGCAGACGCCGATTCTCAGGCACTGGCCGATCCGCTCGCCGGTCGACTGGCCGCCATTGCAGGCTCCCGATCGGCGAGCGATCGACCAGCTCGATTTTTTTTAAAAAAATTTCGAAACACTATATATGCGCGATTTGCACGTCATTTTCATTCGCACCACTTGTTTTAACGAGTTTTCTCTCCATCTTAATTTATGTACAATGAACAACAACGTGAAATGAGTCGGCCCAAGCCACGCCCCCAACGTACGAAGGGGGGTACCTCACGATGAAGTCGGCCGCCTCAAGGCACATGCCGACATGCGCCAAGTGGATGCTCATATTCGACTCCAAAAGGATCTAATTGAAGAGTTGTGGGCGCGGAGGACTGCACGTCATTAGATTTTTTAATTAATGTAAATTTTTTTAATTAATGTACTTTTTTTAATTTAAATATTAATATTGAATTTTCCCGTATTTGTGTCGTAAATTTAATTCCGTATTTTGTGTGATTGTTAATTATTAGTTTTTTATAATTTTGTTTATTGTGGCTAGCCTATTGCTTGTCCAGTTGCTTGTCCTGATGATGTGGCAGAAGAAGTTTTAGTCCTGATGACGTGGCAGGAGGAGTTTGTGGCTAGCCTATGGTTGGCCTATTACCATTGGAGATGCTCTTACTTAACTCAGCTAACACAATTTTTCTTAATCTTCGTGCCGAAAAGAAACGCCTCCATTACTATGGAACGAAGGGAGTATTATTTTGTCCTCATCAAACGACCTATTTTGACCTAGCACTACTTTATAGAAACGAAGTATGATGAAAGTCGATTGAAAAACTTAAATAGAATGTGATCCTATTTTTATATACTCATTTCTTTCTCTAATATATATATATATATATAAAGGTGTGTGATCAAATACTAACTTTTTACAGTAATAACTAATAACTAAATATCAATTTTGTATGTTAAAAATATCAACATAAAGACATAAATTTATCAATCTTTCTTGTGTTGATAAATTATGTCTTCATATTGATATTTAAATTTACATGTTGTATTGATATAATTATGTCTTTGTGTTGATAATTTTAATACATAGAATTGAAAGTTATTAGTTATTACTGTAAATTAGTTCACGTTCTGTGAACGTCGTTCACGACCAGTCTACTATGCAGAAGAATTAGACTTTTTTGCTTCTTATACATTTAAATGTTTGAGAAACATCTTATAAATGCATAAGCAAACACCAATGCGATAAAATTAATTCTTCTCGCCTTGGGTTAAAAGTGGATTGTAGAGTTTATTGTATACAAGCAATTCTATCCGTGCAACATGCTCGAAATATGCTTTTCAGTATACCAATCCTAACAATCTCCCACTTATACTCAAAATCATGCTTTCGAGTATACCCACTGCCAAAACTCTCCCACTTATACTCTAAGCAGGTCTCGGGCCATGATACATCGAACTACCATACTTTTCACCTCATGTGTAAAACATGTTGCCATATAGGCATTTTGTGAAAAATTCTGCCAGGTTGTTCTCTGATGATATCTTGGAAACCATAACGTCTTGCTGTGCACTTAATCCTTAATTAATTTCATACTTCATCTCTATGTGATTGCTTAGCTTTATCAGATCGTGTTTCCCTCGAGTTAGACACCTGGCTAGAGTAATCATAACAAAATATAATACTCATAGGCATACTCGGATTCACGGTCAAAGCTATCTGGAAATTACTGAGATGAATAACTACCTTAGCAGTTTCCGAAGAAACTACACTTGTAATTTTCATGATAGAGTCTGTGATGTAATCACACTCCTTCATGACTCAGTTTTCAACTCATAACGTTAACACATAGTCAGAGGATAACTCGATCATCAATCAATTATAAAATCGAGTCGATGTAACCTAAAGGGCATAACATGGATGTCTGGTAAACTAGAGCATACCGTTTAGTCATTTTCAAGCACTATAGTATATTCTTTACCAATCCAATGTCCTTGGCCATGGTTAATATGATATCAAGCTTCTATGCCAAAAGCAAAGCTAATATCTAACTTAATACACATCATAGCATAATCGAGACTTCCAATTACGGAACTTGTCTCATTCCTCTTGATCTCATTCAGTGTCGTAAAACACTTACTAGAGACAAGATAATTTCATCTAGAAAAGTAAAACATTTTCTTGGAATTTTCAGTGCTAAAGTGTCTAAGTATTGTGTATATGTAGGATTCTTTAAGAAACATAACATTCTTTTTCTAGCAATCTAATGACATAGATGCTTAGAATGTAACTAGATTATCTTAAATCCATCATCCTTAAACTGGGTAGACGACCAGTTTCCTACTCTAGATAACCCTCTTAGTTGTTTATCAACTTTTATAGATGCCATCATCGTAGAGTACCAAGAATACCATACATAGTGCACTTTCAACTTTCTTGTACTTGTAGCTTTGTTAAGGGCACTGGTCAAATTCAAAAGATTTGACAACGTGCATGAAACACATGTTCTATGATTTAGATGCTTTCCTAAGACCATAAATGATCTACATAAACTTCCAAATCACTTGTTTCTTGCCATTTATTACATAACCATTAAGATGTTCCATGCATATGATCTCCTCAAGACTTCTATTAAAGAAAACTGTCTTGACAATCAGAGTACATAAATCCTAATTTATGTAGGCTACAATAGACAATATGATACAGATCGACTTAGGCAGAATGGCATGCGAGAATATGATTCTCTCTTGGTATAACTGTTCAGCCATTATTCTAGCCTTTTAAGATCTCTGTTTACACTTGCAGATCCACTAGCTCCCACTGGCTAAAATAGTCTATGGGTAGTATCGCAAGTCTTGCAAACATTCTTGTCTATTTAAGATTGTTATTCAGAATCTATCATCTTATCAAGAATGATTATCTGATGAGTCAATGCGTCCTTGTAGTTACATGGATTAGGTTCAAGTTGATCTAAGACTGAGTCTAAAGACTCTCTTAGGCCAATGAACTTATTATGTTCGCAAAGAACGCTCCCACTACGACATGACTCTTACAATCTTAGGTACAAATGTTGATTTTCTTAGTTTCTTGGTTAAGATGGAAAATAGATATTCTCATTATTTTGAGAATTATCATGCTTGTTAGGCTTGTAGTTCTTCACATAATCTTCATCAAAGAATCTAGTATTCGTGTAAACAAACACCCATCTTGCCTTGAAGATTATAGAACATGTACATTTTCTATCATTTGGGATAACCTTAAAACATACCTCAATACACAACTCCAATTACTTGGATACCTTTTCCAAAACATGTGTTGGAATAAGTCTACACCTTGAGATGTGCTGGACTAAACTTGCCTCTAGTCCACAACTCATGTGTTGTAGAAGGTATTGATGTTATGGTAGTTTCTTTAAGGTATAACTCGTTGTTTCCAACGTATATCCCATCATGATAAGGTGTTATTGAGTAAAACTGTTCACTTATCGAACTTGTCTTCAAGAGACTTCGATATCTTCTTATATGACTATCCCATTCTTTAGAAGAATGCTTGGAGTAGTCAACTAGGATTTAGCTCCCACTACTGATCTTAACTCATTGCTCGTCTCCTATGGTATAAACCATTAAGACTTGCTAGTCTTTCTATGTCGCACCTCTATAAGTATTCTGAATCCCTTGAACCATCAAAAGATTCTAACTTATTGTGCATCAACCAGACTTACCTGACTTTCAAGCTATTTAACAAGTAAGCTGTTAAAATCTCGATAGTCACTTGAGTTAGACAAAATCAGTTTGAACAATTACTAAGTACTTTCTTGGCCTTATGATTAAGTACCATAAATACTTTATCATTCATTGTTTAAGAAGTTGAACTGTGGTGTTATACTCAATCTTTTGCAATTATATTGTTTAGATACTATGATGTATAATTTGTTTTTCTATGGTACTATGATAGATATTCGATCCACATTTCTCAATAATGCAAGCATTATAAAATGAAATTGAACATCGTAGAATCATAAATGAGTTTATAAACTGAATATAAATTCATTCTAAACAAGACTGTACCAATAAAACAAAATCTCTAACATCAAAACAAAATAATAAAGTGAGCATAAATAAATAGCTCCCACTGCAACAACTGCCTAACTGGATTTAGATCTCTCTTTAGAAGTTGCATTGTTGTCTAAGTCATTGTCCTTTATATAAGAGGTCAATCCGACTTACAATGTATCTTCTCTTTGCCTTTTCACCAAATATTTCTTGCCTTTATAGCTTTCATTGATGCCAATTCAACTCTTCCCTCTTTCCATTGCTAGTCTTCTGTTCGGTTGAACTAAGACATAGGAAATATGCAACCTTAATGAATTCGCCAACTATCATGTTATCTTTCTCCAAAAGTAATAAAGTGAATACAATGCCGAAGGTTTCCAACTTTTAAGTAACAACCTTCAAATAATCACTTCCTATTACATTTGGCGATGAACTGAGTGTAGAAACTATTTGAGTAACTGAATCAGAAGATTCATCAAAACATTCTATCTCTTTTGGATGTTCCAATAGAATCTGGACAACGTCCTCATTGGATATCCCTTTATCATCGGTATAAACCAAGTCATATCTTACTACTTAAAAGAAAGTAGTTTGACCTTCTATCTCAAAGAACTTGTCAAGTACATGCATGAAATGCATTCTTGGATTTTCTTTATAGAATTTTGTCGAGGAAACGGAGGACATGAACTGGTGAGTACAAACTTTAAGTTTTAAGCAATGAGAATCTTATCCATTTAATATTTGCAGTCTACATAATTTTGGCCTTCGAGTTTGATTTCTTTAAGGTTCACAGACATTATTAAGAATTTGGCTGAGAAGAAATAAAACTATTTATCACATACTATGCTTAATACATAATCGCAAACAACCACAAAACAATTTATGTATCTCGCAACCGTGACAACCAAAATAAGTACGCCTCTAGGGAGGTCATACAAATTTGGATTACAACAATTTCCTGGTCACAATACCGACGAATAGTCCAGAGACCACTAAGGTGGCATGGCCGCCAAACATTGCCTAAGCTTTAACCATAAATATTAGCATCTAGGAATTTCGTTTCTGTTTTGATACTCCTTCTAGGGAAGGTGGCACGCCACTAACAAAATTCCATAGATATCTTATAAATATGTTCAATCATATGAACTTGCAATTTCGTAGGATTATGGCTCCCACTCGGGTGGGTCGCGATAATATTAGAAACATGCTTCCAGTTTAAACAATTTACCATTAAGAAGTCTAATCTTATGAACTTGCTATATCGTAGGATTATTGCTCCCACTAAGGTGGGTCGCGATAATATTATAAACTGCTTCATATATAGACCAATTTATGGAGACCATATACAACGCACTGTTGTAATTATCGCTTAGTCATTTTAAACATGATTTTTGCATAATCATCACATAAGTAGATAAGACAGATAATCCACTTAAAACATATTAACACCAAATAAATAGATAAATCCATTTAATAATATGATAATTAATCTCACTGGATAATTATTGAAATTATTTAATAAATCTAGGGAGATTTAATTAAATAATTAATTCCTTATCTTATCCAAAATAGGAATTTCGGATTTGATACGATTTATTTGGATAATGACTATCCAAACTAATTTAGGATTTATCTAGATAGAATTGAATCTATCTAAATCCTCTTAGAATTATTCTAGATTTTACATGGATAAAATCAAATCCTAAAATTCAAGATAAAACTGACCTTGGATTATCATTATCTAAATCTTATCAGGATATTTCAGGATAAAAACAAATTTCTCCAAATCCATAAGACGAAGATAAAATCCAATCATTCCAAGATTTAAAGAATCTTAGATTATTTAGAATAGAAACCTAGAATATATCATATCGATTAAGATTTATTCTAGATAAAGTTAATTTTATCAAAATCCAATTAGATAAGGACTATCTTGTATTATCTTTATCCAAATTTATCTAGGATATTTTCTAAATATAAATAAATCTATTTATATCCATAAAATTAGGATAAAATAGAATTAATATTAAATAATTCAACTAGGATTTAACTAGATGGAACTAAATCTATCTTAAATCCAAAAGATAATTACAATACTGGATTAACACTTATCTAAATCTTCTAAGATATATTCTAGATAGATACAAATCTATCAATATCTATAAGATAGAGATACATTTAATTATCTAAATCTACTAGGATATTTTCTAAATAGAATTAATTCTATAAATATCCACAAGATAAAGATAAACATGGATTTTAATTATCCAAATCTACTAAGATATATTCTAGATAGATATAAATCTATCAATATCTACAAGATACGGATAAACTTAATTAAAATTTATCTTAGTCTATCTAGGATTTATTCACATAGAATTAAATCTATATAAATCCATAAGACAAAATAAAATTAATTATTATCCAAATTTATCTAGGATTTATCTAGAGAGAATCAAATCTATCCAAATCCATAAAATAAGGATAAAATCCAAACATAATTAATTATTTATCTAGTCTATCTTGGATTTATTTACATAGAATTAAATCCTACAAAAATCCATAAGACAAAATAAAATTAATTATTATCATCCAAATTTATTTAGAATTTATCTAGATAGAATTTAATCTATCTAATCCATAAAATAAGAATACATATCTAATTAATCCATAATTTAATTAAAAATTAAATTTTAGATAATCCACTTAAGATATATTCAAATATTATTCTAAAATCATATCTTGAATTAAATCCAAAGTTAGTTTCAAGAGTTTAGGAAACCCTAACTAATTTGGAAAGTGATGTCACATGGCGAAGACCCGCGCACGCGTCGCCGCTGTCATAACAGCCTGCTCTTGCCTCCGTCGACCGTCTTTCATCTCAGCGGCTGCTGCTGGACTCTTCGACGCTGTTGCGTCGATGTCACAGCTCTGGCGTTGTACTGCTGGATGACGTCGTCGCTGCTGTCACTGCAGCTGCCTCGTTTCTGTCGCTTTGCGGTATACCGACGCGACTGTCGCTGCGTCGTCGTACCCACCGCTGCCCGATCCCTGCTGCTGCGTCGTCGTCACTAATGCGACGTTGTCGTCTCTGCAGTGGCTGCGACAACAGCTTCCTCCGAGCCTGGAAACTGCCCACAAAAATGGCTCCCACTTGAACTGCTGTCGCCGCCGACATGCGTCGTTAGTTGCCCTCGCCGTAGCTGCTGGAGTTGACCGAGTCTCAGCCACGACGCGCTGGTCAGATTCCTTGCGGATATCTCCGCAAAATCATGAAGCGACCGTTTTGATTCTCCATTAGGAAACAATTGAAACAAATTCACGTACATGAATTACGTAACCAACAATCCCAATCTATTAATCATCATTATATGCTATGATTATCCAAATAATGAATCAACAAATATTGACAACTAATAAACATGGTTCGGCATAGTAATACCGACGCGATGTTTCATTCTTATGTTATATTTAACCAACAAAATAACAACCAAGCCACGAATAGAATCATGCATGTTATGTGAAATTAATCCATATAATCAGAGCAAAAAACTGGCTCTGATACCAATTGTTGGGGTTTGGTGCCCCTTGCACAGCGGAAGTCATACAAAAACAAATAAATCAGATCTACAGATCTATTTGACCGATTATGGGATAAATTATCTACATGTTAAACAATCAATTGCATACAAGAACGCACACAATTCATGTAAAAGGAATTAAAACCTAGTTCATGAATTTCCTACGGTTTAGAATTACCGATCTGATTCTCCAAAGAATCGACGATTGCTTGCGCCTTCTCCACATGAAGATCTTCGTACTCAACCACGAATCTTCTAATCTGTATCCCGAACTCAGAATCTGACCTTTGGGTGGGCAAAGCTTATCAGAATCGAAAAGGGCTTGATTAGAAAGAAGACATAATATCAGTTTTCTCAAAAACTGATTTTTCATCCACTCCCAGAGGGGAGCACGAAAATTAATGTGTTAATTCACTCTTAATCTTCTTTCTAATCTCCTTTTATATAGAGTTATTATGGGCCAGATTAGGGATCCATGGAGGTTGGACTTGGGCCAAACCTGTTGGACTTTTACTAATTAAATACAAGTCCAATAGAATATTATTATCATCCACTATAGTATAATAATATTGACTGCCCGTCCAATCCCAAATTACGAGTAATCCGGGCTTTACCTCTTTAATTTATTATTTCCCGTGTTTAAGATATAAATATCCATTAATTAATTTAAGTATGCTATTTGACTTTAATTAATTAATATCTTTTTCCAGGAGTTGTCTAGTTCAAAATCTTTATTTATTATTCTGGAATAAATTCCAATCGGCCGGGTTTCTGAATAATAAAACCTTTTTCGAACACCTCTTGAGGATATTATCAAACTGGACTCACCTAGCACACGATTCATTGCAATAACAACACTAGCACCTCTAGACATAGATCACCACTACCCAAGATATCAGGATTCTTGGATTGCGAAAAATCCGCACCATTTGATAAATCAAAGTAGTGCATGATCAATATCGTATGCTCAATGTTATGTCAACAATGATTAAGAAATAACAATCACCGAAACCTCGTCTTTCAGTAAATAGCAAGAAAGACTTATCCCAACTGTTAGATCCTTCAGTGCTATACCACACCAGTGTCGTTTATTTCCTAAGGTAAGGAAATATGCGGACTGACACTGCAACCTTTCACGATAGGTAGCCAAAGCCTATCTAGGTTGTGAAATTCTATTTCTCTTCTACAAAGGACCGACTACGTCACCTTCTGTGAACGTCGTTCACGACCAGTCTACTATGCAGAAGAATTAGACTTATTTGCTTCTTATACATTTAAATGTTTGAGAAACATCTTATAAATGCATAAGCAAACACCAATGAGATAAAATTAATTCTTCTCGCCTTGGGTTAAAAGTGGATTGTAGAGTTTATTGTATACAAGCAATTATATCCGTGCAACATGCTCGAAATATGCTTTTCAGTATACCAATCCTAACAGTTAGCACACTAACGCAACCCTATATATATATATATATATATATATATATATATATATATATATATATATATATATAGGGAAATGATCAAAACAAAAATGCCTTTAAATAAAAAAATACAGGCTGATTTTGGACCATAGGATTAGCTGATCTGATCTTAAGATTAAAAGATCTAATGGATCCATTAATTTCTTAAGTATTATTATTTTAAACATAAAAAATTATATAAGGATAGAAATGATATTTTGTCAAGTGTCTTGTTATGACAATCCCTACAATCTTGCATTATTCTTCTGTCAATTAAGATTCTTTGTGCGTGATTAATTAGATAACTGATTCAATATCATCAACTTCATCTTCTTCACCACTCCTCCATTTCCTCCATATCCTCCATCTCCTTCATCGGCAATCCCTTCAATCTTCCATTATACTTATTCAAGAAAAATATTGAAGATTTGTTCTTTGTGATTTACTTATACGCCATAATTTTCGTGTGTTTGATATCCTTTAATACTTCGTCGTCTCATTCGTCTCCTTCATCTGCAAAAATGTTGAGATATGTCACGAGTTCACGTTGCACCAGAAGAATGACCTAGTTTATATAATGAATGACATGTTTGTATTATTGAATGACCTAGTAGAGTCCCCTCAAGATTGGAGAAGGCTTTGAAGCTTAAGAGCAAGCCTTTGCGTCAATGCAAGATATGTCAGGAGTGGGGTCACCATGATTCAAGGAATTGCGACAAATTCAAAGAGAAAGAAAAGCATCGGTCTAGAAGAAATTCTGAATTTTGATACCATGTATTCTGTTTTTTGAAGTAACGTCAGTTTAAGTGTTTTTTTTGGATTCCATTTTATTTGCAATGTCAGGTTGTTTGAAATTACTCAGTTCTTTCAGATTTGTATGAGGTACTCTGGTACTCAGTAGTTTTATGTCATGACTCGAATATTGGATTATTATGACCCAATTTACCAATAAGTTTCCATGACCCAAATATCCGTTTAGTATGTCACAAAAAATAGATGATGTTTGGGTTATTGTTTGTGTATTCTTCGGTCGTATTAATATTTTTTTTAATATGTCAAAAAGATGAGAATAATCGTGTATTTTACTTTAGTTTGTTTGATACGAACATTTCAATCAGAAATGTATGAGGCATTCTGGTACTCAGTAGTTTTATGTCATGACTCGAATGTTGGTTTATTATGACACAAATTAACCATACGATGCTATGACCCAAATATTTCATTTATTATGACCCAATGTATCGAGTAATTCGGCATCACATGGTATATCATCTACAAGAAACAAGAGGAAAGCATTACAAGGTCATTGTAAATGCAGTTTTACTCAAACGACTAATTTTTTATTCAAAAGACCAACTTTAGGTCATTTTAAGTGCAATTTTCAGCATTAATAATATCGTTAGATGGAGAAAAGATTAGGTGTTGTTTGGGTCATTGTTGTTGTATTTTTCGGTCATATTATCGTGTGGTTAATCTTTAAATTTGTCGATACCAACAGAATAATTGTACATGCGAAGAGCTCTAATTGGTAAATTGCAGCATACGCTGGATTACTAGTACATATACACTCCAAAAATAAATACACATGAAATAATATATAGTAACAATAACATTCAGTTGACATATATAAAACATGGTCTAAAAATGAGAATTACAAGGTCTAAACATCGTTTAATTAAAATAATGGTAATCTATAAAGAAATGAACAAAAAGTTTCAGTAGTTTTAGGTATGAAATAACCATTGATTAAGATTTGTAGTTTGCTATCATCTTTTCTACGTTGATCGGTGTTTTCTTGCTCTCCTTTGCATAATGTTTGGATTCCGCCTCTTTATTCAATAATGCGCAGTGATTATTTCTTGCCACCATAGTTTAGTCGAGTTTGTGTGGAACTTTGACCTTTTGCTTATGAAAACAAAACACAATTAAATACCAGAGTTCCCAAAAAGAATCAAAACTACATTCATTCAAAACCTATAAAATGTAGTCGACATACCTTTTTCTGTGCTTTTGGTTTTGACGGTACCTTCTTCTTCACTGTCGTTCTTTGATATACTACGTTACATCCAACCAATTCTAGTGAAAATTTGGTTAGATTTGGTCAGATTTCAGTCAATCGGTGTACAAAATCTTACTAACCTTTTCTGTTATGCGTCGCCGTTCCAGAAGCTCGCGTGTCGACCATTATTGAAGAAGGCGTTCGGTTTACCATCGTCGTCGATTTTAGAATCTTCAAGTAGGATTTCTTCTTCGTTGATTATGTAGATTAGGGTTTATGTTCAAGCACCAATTTTGTGGATTTGATGGAAAGGGGATGAATTTTTGGTGAAATAGAGTGAAATTGAATGGGGAACCCAAACACCAACTTAGCGTGTGGAGTAATTACTCCCATTTAATCCGCTCTTATAAATCGGAATGACAGTTCTTTATTTTTTCGATTCCCAATTTACCCCTCACATGACACAAATCCATCTTATTATGACCCCAAAAAAAATGATGAGTCAATCCAGATCGTGGCCATTAATCTCCAAATCCGATGGTCCATATATGGTCTGTATTTCTATACTTAGGGACTTATTTTGGTAGATGAAAACCGATCAATACCAAACCAGTCTTAAACCTTAAACGCCGAACAACATCATTATAAGACAACCTGGAGTTCATTATAATGAACTAATAACAAACTTATAATGAACTTCAGATCTTTATATTATGCTAGATGATGTCATTGTTTTTATATCTTTGAATTCCCTATAATGAACTACAAATAAAATTGTAATGAACTCCTCGTTGTTTTATAATGATGTGTTTGGTGTTTAGCGTTTAAAATTAGTTTGGTATATAAAACAACCCTATATATATAGTCCCATTATTCACAAATCCACTCTTAAAGACTGAACCACCGAACCATACCAAATTACGGTTTTTAGATCTAGTTTTTTATGGATGAGAGACACAAATTTATCAATTATTTTCGCCTTCATCACGAGCCTATTTTAATTCATCCGAAGGTAAATAAGTCATACTAACGTGTTACGAAGATTTAACTTCATTCCAATAGGTTTTTACTTCATTCCAGTAGGATTATTACTTCATTCCAGTACGTAAATGTGGTTTCGTCGTCGCGTGCTGTTCTTTCTCTCTACAATATCTATCACCACCGCCACAACGCTGATATGGTGTAATAAACACATGGAATGATGTAATAAATTATTGGAATGAAGTATGTGTAGAAGCATTTGAAGTCCTACTGGAATGAAGTAAAAACCTTATCCAATGAAGTAATAACGTTTCTGAATGAAGTAATAAACGCACTTGAATAAATTGCATTTTTTAATGTAAATAAAGTAAAAACTCAGGTCAATGAATTCAAATGAAACATATGCTGAATCATTTCAAAACCTACTGGAAGAAAGTAAAAACATGTTGTAGTTTCAAGGTATTACGTACGGAATGAAGTAATAAACCTATACAAAGAAGTAAAATGGGCTTGTAATGAAGACTGAAAAATTTACACAGCAGCACATCTCATCAAAAAAACTAGATCTAATGGCCCAGATTTGGTCTCTAGTTCGGTCTTTAAAATTGGTTCGACATTGATCACAACTCTCTCTCTCTATATATATATAGTGGAGCCTTAATCTCCTATTCATCCTTTAGATTAAAGTTTCTTCTTAATCTGGATCGTTAGATTTGATGAATCAAGGGACCGGATGGACGTAGTCCTAATCATCGATCCCAGAGGAAAATCCCTGAAGTACGTCGGTATCTAGAATTGCCTATACTCATACAATGTGGTGAACCAGTCAACGTCCTCCAGCCGATGATGTTCCACCAATCTATTCCACTCCTCCTCAAATTCGTCAGGTTCTACCAGGTCTGACCACACGCAAGCATTGAATTCCTTCTTGAACTCGTCGTCCCTCAGCAACCTGTTAGGAACCTTGTTGGCCAACTTATGCATTATATGCCACATACACCAACGGTGGCGAGTGCCAACTAGAACCTTTTCAATAGCTTATCTCATGCCCAAATCTTGATCTGTAACAATCATCTTGGGTGCTACACCCATGCATTCGACGAAATGTCTGAACAACCAAGCAAATGCCCTTGTTTTCTCGCTGCACACCAATCCGACCGCGAAGGTTACAGGTCTTCCATGATTATCCTTTCCAGTGAAATAAGTGAAGATTATACAGTACCTGCGTATCACATAGTAATGTATCGTCGGCAACGTCAAAAGCAAATAATGCAACGTCAGGTGAGTAGTAATGCATCAAAAATGCGTTATAATGCACTGCGTAATGTACAACTGTATGCGTTGTAATGTACAATAGACATCATTGAAATTATACCTGTTTGTGTTGTACGTGGAGTCAAAGCCCACAATATCACCAAACATGTAGTAATTCCTCTTCATCAGACCGTCACACCAAACTAGAGCAACCAACTGGTTAGAAGCATTAACTTCGTAGTGATATGTGAACGCCTCGCACATTTCCTTCTTCTTAGCCATATCATCCAACACCATTTGCACATCAAATCCATGTGCGTAAGATTTGATGTCTCGAGAAGCATTCCTGATATCCCCGACAGTGCAACCAACTAGGTCAAACCCACCGAGAATTACATTCAACACCTTAAATGTAAGTGTGGGCCCTATATTAGCCTTGGAACAGTCAAGAATGAATTTCTGATGTACATCATCCAACTTTCGATTAATTGACATAAATTGTTGATGCTCTGACTCAACCATGTGATGGTTATGAGCCTCGTTGAACTCCTGGATAATTGAAACTTGCCTAAGGAAACCGTGTGTGCTTTTGTGCTATGTCAAGCTCTCAGATCCAGAGAATCCGCTAGATCACAAGGTTTAGGAACTCAGAGGATTCTGGAAGTCTCGGTCGTCAGACACACTAATTCCGCGTTCAAAAACCCTCAACCCGCTATACTATGAATTAGTACAGGGAAGTAGGGATCAATCCCATGAAGATGGACGCGTAAGAATGCATTCAAAAGACTCTGGAAAGGTGAATGGTTGCTGCCACGCAAATTTGGGTTGAGACAACTATTACTAGACCTAGGGATAAAATCTAGCACTAGACCTGGGAAATTGAAAACATCATGCAGACACGGATTTTCATTTAAACAGCAATAACTCGAACGAACTTCCTTGACCTAGTAAACGGCTACCTAATTTAGCTAAACAGAAAGCAACATGCAGTGGGGACCATCTTCCAGAAACTGCAAGTACGGAAATAAAGATACAGATAACAAACTAAGGATTTAACTAACAGCGACGTACATCTCATTACCTGATTTAAACGCGAACATGAAGCAAACAAAGTAAATATTCAGATTCAAACAGAATATAAAAGTTCGGACATCGGAAACTTGCGATTAATCGGAAATAAAACAGATCTACATATACTAGATGAAGGGAAACAAAAACACGGAAACGAGACATCAACTACGATCAACTCTGTTTCAGATCCACCTGCCGGATGCTTAATCCACTCCGGATACAAGCAATCCAAACCCAACCACAAACAAAATCAACTCCATAAACTCCGATTTGACTAATCTATTCCGATCACAACAACTAACCACTGCTCTACTTCGACTCTACAGATCAGCGCGAAAAACATCCTGATCAGTAAACAACGACAAACTCAAAACAAATACCATCCATGCCACGAAATCAACAGCATCAAAGCAGAAAACAGGAATTGCACAGATCACGATAATGCGAGGAAAACAGAGCCGAGCTTCGAACAGTGAAGTTCGGTGAAATTCACAGTAGCAAAATGAAATTAAAACAATAAATTGTATCTTCGCCCCACCTGAGGACTGTGTTACGCAACAACTAACGGAAAGTAAAACCCGAAACCCCTGCCTATTCTCGGAATTCTCAAGTGTGTAGAAGTGTATAAGTGAGCTCCGAGCTGAAAGCAAAAGTTTCTTTCTCAGTTTTTATAGGTGCGGAGGTGATCTTCTAGAAGCCTTCACAGAAATCTTAATTCTGCCCTTCAGCTTTGCGATCTCCTCCGCCAGTTCATTTTTCCTTCATATTGCTCACTTTATCGTCAATTTCCTTCCGCCATGCAATTGTCCTCTTTTCTTCCTGGACCTGGCGAAACCTTCTACACACCTGGCTTAAAAAATGTGTTAGACCCCGTAAATGCATGAATTCCACCCTTTAACTAAAGCATGAAATTAGCCTTATCAAACTGCTCGCACTTAAACCATACTTGTCCTCAAGTATAAAAATAAGAAAAAGAAATAAGGCGAATTTCAATGCATGGCTAGCCTATGACCGACTCTACAGACACAAACAAGATACAAACTCCTAGACCTAGACACACTATCAGACTAACAAAAAGAGAATAAACACTTAAAGAAAAACACAAAAGCATGAATTAGTTTCAACTTTTAGGCAGCCGTCCCCACAAGCTTAAAGTCTATCCGATTCATCTACAGTCTCCAAATCCTCCCCTTCCCTTCTTTTATTAATCGGTCTGTCAGTTCGTCAAGATAGCCTATTGACTTCCCAATTGTTGGATTCACTCGATCTCTGATTCCTCGCCAAGGATGTTAGGATCGATTCACTCTTAAATCAACGACACACCACTGATGCTTCGGGTTGTGAGAGTTTCTCTTTCCTACAGTCCCCTTTTTTTTCCTCCTTTTTTATTTTTATTTTTTTTCCTGGGTCAGGTTACTATTGCCTCCTGCCCTTAGATTTTTTTTTCTTCTATTCCCCTTTTATATATATTTTTTCCCATTGACTTCGTCCAGCTTGTACCTCCGAATTTCCCTTTATATATTTTTCATTCCCCCTGGACTTCGTCCAACTTATACCTCCTTTCCCTGGACTTCGTCCAGCTTATACCTCCTTTTCCTGGACTTCGTCTAGCTTATACCTCCAGAAACCCTCTATTATTTTTTCTTTCTTCGGACTCTTCTCCCTAAGCAATCAAGTGGTGGCCCCTTTTTATACAAGTTAGCTCTAAGTGTATAGGGTTATAACTCACATTTATAGTAAGGCTTCACAACTAGGTTATCTAAGGCATCCTCTATCGTCCTTATTTCATTCAAACCGAATTCAGCTTATTAAGGAAAAAGGCCTCAAAGTTGACATGCATCCCATCTTCAATTGCTCTTACTAAGGGAATCTTGCCGTATTGTATTCACTAGCTCATGCGACACACAAAGACCTAGACCTAAAGACTCCTATTCAATTAACAAAAACTTAACAAAAACTCTGCTAACTCCCTCTCCCTCCCACTTCACTCAAGCTTGTCCCCAAGCTATCCCAGTGAAGGGGGGAAACAGGGAAGGAATAACAGACCTAAACAAACACAAAAAGCACAACATAAAACAACAATCAAGCACAAGTAAAACAAAATTCTCACACTTAGACCGAGCAACGGGCTAAGTGTGAGAAATTACTACAGAACAAAAGCCAAAACATGCCTAAAAGAAACACAAACTTCTCACACTTAGACAAAAGATTGGGCTAAGTGGGAGAAGACACATATAAACGCAGACACATATATACACTACTAGGCATGATGGAAAAACAAACACAAAAGCATAAACTCAAAACAGCAAACATATACAAACATAAAAAATGAAAAGAAAAACTGAAAGGTAAAAGTTACTTGGTCATTGGGGGTCTCAATTCGGGGTTTGGCCCCCGCGGGAGCCAAACTGGGGTGGAACATAGGGGCGGGTCACCTTCGCTTTCTTCCTTGCCGGTGACGACGGCTTCTCCTCTTCCTTATCACTCTGTCTCGACACATTCTTCTTCACAGACAAGGGCTTCGATGCAGACGGGGCTAACATGGGCTTTGACGCTGGTGGGGGTTGCTGGATGGATGAGCTTCCCTGCCCTAGCTGCTTGGGCACGCTGCTGGGTCCAGAGGGAAATTTCCTCTGGGGCTCGGGAAACTTCTCCTTCAGCCACTGGGTCATCATCATCATCAATTTGACGGCTTCCGTCATACGCTCATTCTGCGCGGATGACCTCCCCACAAGCTCGGTAATACTACCCCTGAGGGTCTTTATCTCGTCCCTGACACCACCAAGCTCCTGTCGCATCAATCCCATTTCCTTCTTCACTTCTTCAAACTCTGCGTTGTTCACTACTTCGACACCATCCTGCTCCGGCTTCACTTGGGGTTCCATCCTGCCCACCTCATAGAAACAGACATCCTTCCCGTGCATGTAGAGCAAGCCCTTGTAGAAGAAGTAATCAACGCTGAATATCTCAGGGGGCTCGCACATGACTACCTCGGGCGCGGATTTGGCTATATTCATTATCGTGTTGCGCTGGAGGTAAGCTCCGAGAAGGTGACACGTGTACATGTGGCGGGAGGGATTGGCAGCCATCTGGTGACAAGCCTGAGCCAGCCAATAGCCCAAGTGTACCTTTACTTCTTTCGCCATGCACCATGTAAAATAGAGATCAGTAGTGGTTAAAGCAGAATTGGAAGTCCCCATCAGGTTGTAGCTTATAAATGTCTGGGCAAATCGTAGGATGCGGTTCTCAATATGGAAGCTTTTGGAATAGCTGGTCTTGAATTGCCCCACCTTAGGATGGGTGACAAATTCCCAAGCGGACTGCGGCTTGAACCCTGGGGTGTACTTCAGAGCTCCTACAACGTGCTCGTTCCAAATGCCATCGTCATCCTCTGCGCGAGTGAACAACCCCATCCGTAGGGACCAGTCTCTGATACTCATCTCGTGCTCCTCAGTAAACAGCCGGAAGGTGATCGAGTCCGCGTCAAGATCGGTGGTGGGTTTCAGCCAGAAAGTCGAGAAAAACTCCCGTGCCAATGCTGTTGGCACCTCCGCGTCACTATGTTTTAAAAGCCAATCAAACCCAATGGCATTGATATATTGACGAAACTCCTCATCTGAGTCTATCTCCCGTAACTCATCACGATCGTACCGTTTCCCAGATTTTGCTAGCTTGCCAGAACCGCACCGCTCTTTGTAGGTTGCTGTCCTCTTCGGATCTTCAAACTTCCCCATCGATTCCAACAGCCCTTTTGTCAGCCAGACCTCCGCTGGTTCAAAATTCAACTCTTCCTCTTGTTCATCTATCTCTTCTTCCTCTGACTCGGTAGCCGGAGTCGGGCCAACCTGTTCCTTGGCGAAGGGAACCTTGGTAGGGGCTGGGAGCGGAGTTTCAATAGATTTTCCCACTGCATGCTTTCCTTTCCTTTTGCGTTCCTCCGCCAGGCGACTTTCTTCTACTTTGTTCTCCTCCCCGCTAGACTCAGGGGCTTCCTCCACTTGTTCGCCCTCTGTTCCCGGGGCTAGGCACTCCTCCTCCGTGGGTAGGGCGAGAACATCAATCTCGTCCCTCAAGCTCCTACGGGCCCTACGCCTGGCCTCCCTTTTATCCACCGGCGAGTCTGCGTCCTCCTGATTCTCTACCAGATCTACCACCAAATTTAGCCCACTTTCTTCGGGCACCGAAATCGCATCAGTAACGGGGGCCTCCCCCCTCAGACAGACTAGGGGTCCTCCCCTCAATGTAAATAGGGGTTTTCCCCTCAGCAACTAACTGGTCAGAAACACGGGCTTCACCGCCCACCAACTTCACCGGGGTTCCCCCCTCAGCAACTACTCTGTCGACAACAGGGGTTTCCCCCTCGATCACCACCCCTTCAATATAAACAGGGGTTTCCCCCTCAATAGCCACATCGTCACAAAATAGGGTTTCCCCCTCACGAACACCATCAACAGAAACAGGGGCGGCTCCCCCCTCCAACACCAGTGCCGTCCTCTGGTCACCAACCGCCATTTGCACAAGATCCTCTGCCAGATCGGCCTCAACCCCCTCGTCTTAGCCTACCACTGCATCCTTCTCCGGCGCGTTGGTGGTCGGCTCGGCTGGTGTATGCAAAATCACGGGTTTGGCCGTCGACTCTTCTGGAATCGTCGGCGGTGGTGGTGGTGCGGTTGTTGTTGTGGAAGGTTTGGCCTGTTCCATCATTGTCGTGAAGAGAGCGAAGGCCTTCATCGCCTCCTCTGCACTGCCAAACTTCTTCGTCAATTCTACCATAAACGCCGCAACGTCGGAACTTGCGGTGGTGATGGGGTGTCCAGTTTCCGGTGTGTTCTCCATGTTCAAAATCTACAAATTTTACAAAACATGGAAGGATTTTTCGATTAGGGTTAGAAAACTGTAGGTATTGCGAGAGAGTAATTGGGGGATTTTTAGAGTTAGAGAGAGAGTTCGGGTTTTGGAAAATAAAAGAAAATAAGGGAAATTGATATTTTAGGTAGGGACGGGAACGGTTGCAGGCGTGATGTAAGCAACCGTACGCCTACCCATAAAGTGAAAATTTGAAATTCGAAATTTCACAACTTCCCTCCCAAACATTCTGGTCCGAAAATCTCACCGCCCCATGTAAACGCTACTCTCTGCAATACCACACTTAGAAAAGAAAACAAAAAATGAAACGCCAGACTCCCAGGTCGATGATTCATATGTGACAAAACAATTTCCCTAAGAAGTCTGGTGTTTCGAAAATATTTTTGGAAAATTAGATTTTTTTTTCTTTGTTTGGTAATTTTTTACTTTTTGAAAAGCAATTAAACTATTTACACTTTCAATTGAGTAATCTCGAGATCCCCTGGTTCAATGTATAGATTCAAAATGCATTCCCATTTACCTGACCCAGGAATTCGTCGAGAGCACTTACTCACTACACCGATTAGGCGATAATAGAGAGTGCGCATAGTGGCACTTCCTCCACCACACACAACTCCGAATTATCCCTAAAAACCTTCACTCAGTGACCATTAACAAGGAAATGAATAGAGTTTGAGGTACTTCCCTGGATTTCCATAGCTCCATTCGCTCGAAGGCCAACAATTGTGTACGGCCTAATCCACTTGGACTTCAGCTTACCAGGCATCAACTTGAGCCTAGATTGAAAAAGGATGACCTTCTGACCCACTTGTAGTCCCTTGACCCGGAGGTTTTTGTCATGCCAAAGCTTCGTCTTCTCCTTATACCACATCGCGGACTCATACGACTTCTAGCCTCAACTCCTCCAGCTCCTGAAGCTGCAGTTCCTCTCTTCCTCGCAAGATTGGGGTTTCATATTGATCTCCTTGACCGCCCAGTACGCTCTATGCTCCACACCCACGGGCAAATAGCACATCTTGCCAAACACTAGCCTGTAAGGTGACATCCCAATAGGCGTTTTGTATGCTGTCCTATAAGCCCATAATGCATCACCAAGCTTCTTGCTCCAATCCTTCCTTGACGGATTCACCGTCTTCTCCAATATCGTCTTGATCTCCCTGTTTGAGATCTCTGCCTGCCCATTAGACTAAGGGTGATACGGGGTAGAAAACCTATGGTGAACTCCGTATTTCCTCATGAGAGCTTCTATGGTTCGGTTACGAAAATACGTCCCTTGGTCAGATATAATAGCTCATGGCACACCGTACCTGTTGAAAATGTTAGCTCTAAGAAACTTAGCCACCTCTTTGGCCTCACAAGACTTGGTAGCCTTGGCTTCTATCCACTTTGAAACATAATCTACAGCCACAAGGATGTATGTATTCCCGTATGAAGATGGGAATGGGCCCATGAAATCCATCCCTCAGACGTCAAAGATTTCGCAGACGATTACTGGGATTTGCGGCATCTCATCTCTCCTTGAAATTCCTCCAGTTTGCTGGCATCTCTCACAGTTTTGACATAATTCAAAAGAGTCCTTGTGTAATGTAGGCCAATAAAATCCACAGTCTAGGACTTTTCTCGCAGTCTTTCTTGGTCCAAAATGACCTCCACACGCCAATGCATGGCAATGATTAAGCATATCCCTCTGTTCCCATTCGGGAATACATCTCCTGATTACCTGGTCAGCTCCCATCCTCCACAAGTAAGGATCGTCCCAGAAATAATACTTTGCCTCGCTTTTAAGCTTCATTTCTGGGCCCGGGAAATTTCTTGTGAACTGGGCACCTCTCCTGTGACCAAGTAATTTGCCAGGTCTGCGAACCATGGTTCAGCGTTCAGCTGACACTTTCCTTTCTCAGCATCTCCTGGACCTGTTATCGCCATTATTTCCTCCCAACTGATAGGTCTAGGAGATTTTCCTATGTAGTACAGATGTTCCTCCGAGAATGCGTCAGGTATAGCTTTCTCTGTCTCTCCCTGAAAAATCCGACTCAGATGGTTGGCCACTTTATTCTCTGTCCTCTTTTTGTCTCTCACTTCCCAATCAAATTCTTAACACCCAACGGATTAACCTTGGCTTGGATTCTTTCTTTGCCATCAAGTACTTGATAGCTGCGTGATTGGTGAAAACTATCACCCTCGACCCCAGTAAGTATGGTCGGAATTTCTCGAATGAATACACGACTGCTAACATTTTCTTTTCCGTGGTGTCATAGTTTTTCTGAGCTTGGTTGAGTGTCTACAAGGCATAGAAAATCATGTAACTTTTTCCATCGATCCTTTGACCTAGTAACGGCCCCACGGCGAAGTCGTTTGCATCACACATTATTTCAAACGGCAGACTCCAATCGGGTGCCCTGATGATAGGGGCAGACACTAGCTTATCCTTCAATAATTGAAAAACCTTCTTACATTCTTCGTCGAAGACGAAATCAACATCATTGTACAACAAGTAGGTGAGCGGCTGAGCAATCTTCGCGAAGTCCTTTATGAATCTCCTATTAAAACTTGCATGCCCTAGGAATCCCCTGACTTCCTTCTGATTCGTAGGGTAAGGCAATTTCGAAATCACATCGACCTTCGCTTGGTCCACCTGTATGCCCTTCTCCGAGACTACATGCCCTAGGACGATTCCCTCGGGTACCATGAAGTGATATTTTTCGAAGTTAAGGACCAAATTCTTCTCCTGGCATCTTCTCAACACTACGTCCAGGCTAGCTAAACAAGAATCGAAAGAGTTACCATATACGGTGAAGTCATCCATGAAAATCTCGATACAATCCTCTAGTAGATCTGAGAAGATACTCATCATGTAGCGTTGAAAAGTGTCTAGCGCATTGCACAGTCCAAACGACATTCTTCTGTAAGCATACGTGCCAAAGGGGCACGTGAACGTAGTCTTCTCTTGGTCTTCGGGATCTACATAGATCTGGAAGTACCCACTGTATTCGTCAAGGAAACAAAAATATTGTTTTCCAGCCAGCCTTTCTAACATCTGATCAATGAAGGGTAATGGGAAATGATCTTTCCTGGTTGCTTCATTCAATTTCCTGTAATCGATGCACATCCTCCACCCAGTGACAAGTCGAGTGGGCACCAATTCATTCTTATCATTTCACCTGAATTTCGGACTTTTTAGGCACCATGTGAACCGGACTAACCCATTCACTATCTGGTATGGAGTAGATGATGCCTAGGGAAAGCAGCTTCAAAACTTCCTTCAGAACTTTCACCCTCATGTTTGGATTTAGCTTACGTTGAGGATCTCTATAGGCCTTAGCTCCTTCTTCCAACCTGATGTGGTGCATGCAAAGATCCGGACTGATCCCTACTAGGTCTGAGAGAGTCCATACTATTGCCTTCTTGTTCCTTCTGATTACCTCCAGTAGATCTCTCTCCTGTTCCTCGGTCAAGTTGTTGTTGACGATGACCGGGAAAGTCTCATTTTCTTCCAGATAGGCATACTTGATGCTTGGTGGAAGCGTTTTCAATTCCTTCTTGGGGGGTACTTGCTTCATGGGGCAAGGGATTTTTCTCTTTCACATCAGTTGTCATTCCCTTTCCAGACCTGGGAGAATTTTCCATACTAGTCACATGGACTAATCCCCTTGACCTGGCTGACTCTGGATTCGCACAGAATTCCGAAATAGCTTCGGCTAGCTCTTCATCCGATAATTCCCTTGTGTGCATTGCCTCATACCATCCAGCTACCTCTCTGTCGATAGAGTGACTCAACTCTGAATTGTCAATCTGCTCTTGCACCAATTCGGTCTCAAGATATTCCTGGACCAGGGGGTTAATAACATCAATAGCATGCAAATTCTCAACATCTAATGGTTTATTCATTGCTCATCTATACTAAATGTATATTTTTCCCCATTATAATCCAGACATATGGTCCCATAAAAAACATCGATAATGGTCTTAGCGGTTCGCGGGAAAGGTCTTCCTAAAAGTATGCCGCTAGACTCAGCAGATTCATTGTCACTCATTTTGATAACATGGAAATCAGCAGGATACAGAAAATCATGCACCTTGACGATAACATTTTCTAAAACTCCCTCAGGACAAATGCACGACCTATCCGCCAATTGGATTACCACTTTTGTATCTACCATCCCTACTCCTACCAACTTTTTGTATACGGAAAGCGGTAAAACATTTATTGATGCCCCTAAATCACACATAGCATGCTCAATTCTGACATCACCGATGGAAATGGGTAAGGTGAACATATCTGGGTCAGTGCATTTCGAAGGCATCCTCCGTTTCTGAATCACCGCAGACACATTTTCCCCAATCAAAATCTTCCCATTGGGCCTTGTCTTTCCAGCTATAAACTCTTTGATGAACTTGCTGAATACTAGCAATTTCAAAGCCTGTAAGAATGGTAGGTTTATCTCTAACTTTCCAAAGATATCCATAAAATCGACCGGTTCATCCTTCTTTTTCTTAGACTCTCATCGGTGCGGGAACAGTTTCAATTGCTTCTCTGCACTTGTAGAACCTCCAGCTAAAAGTTTGCCCGATTCCTTCCTCACTACTTCATTTTCCACTTCCGGCTCTGGGTCTAGGGAAAATGGTTCGTCTATTTTTGGTAGCGGTCTCCCCAGATCACCTTCCCGAAGGTCATCTCCTCTCACGGAACTCCCTACCTTCGAATTTTCAGATTTAGGAACCGAGTCTCTCCCTTCCTTGCCTTCCGCGAGAGGTGTTTCTTCAATCTTCCTCATCACTGGACCTTCGTAACCTCGCCCAGATCTTAAAGTGATTTGACTGATATTAGCTCTATCCGGTGGCCTTACTGAGGCAGAAATCTTTCCTTCGTTTCCTCGTATCTCGCTCAAGGAAGTTGCAATCTGGGACAATTGCTTGGCCAGCATGTCCATCGCTGCCTTCTGCTCCAACTGAGCGTCCTGAAGCTTATGCACCACGTCACTGTTGGACTGCAAGTTGTTTTGCATATGTTGCTGAGAACTGACTAGATCATTCACCATATCATCTAGATTCCTTGGGGGCTTAGAATTTGATTGGCCGGCACTTGATCCTGAACCCAGATTTGGTCCACTTCCTTAGTTCAGGCGAAAGTTTTTCTGACCTCCTGAACTATTGTTGTAATGACTTCCTGGCCCCTGGTTCCCCTGGTAATTGGTTTGGGGATTCTGATAATTTCCGAGATAGTTTCTTTGGTGAGGCGGTACATAATGGTTCCCCTGGTGATTTTGATTCATGTTCCCCCAATTAGAATGATCTCCCTGGTTTCGGTTGTTCCAGTTGTTCTGCCCCTCCTGATTTCTTTCAGACCAGTTAGTCTGTCTCTCTGGTTGATGTGTAAACTGAGTGTTCTGTTGTGGAGGTGGTTGGACCGGATCGCTATCAGACCATCTAAAATTTGGATGGTTTCTCCATGGTGCATCCCTCTGTTTCCCGGGGTTCCAACTCCCATCCGGATTCCAACTCCCCATCGCATTCACCTGGGCCTGGTAATCTCCTTCTTGAGGGCCGTAGTATTGCTGGGATGGAATATCTCCTGGGCCAGGAGATTTCTCTTTCTCTTGTGAGGCTGGCGGAATGATCTTCTCGATTGCATGCAAAAGTGCTTTCTCGAGCCTATCTATCCTCGCCTCGACTCTTTCGTCATCTTGCTCCCTCAGCACGTTCGCTGACCCTCTCCTCATAATATTCCTTGGGTTGTCGTACGCCTTCTTAGCCTCTATTAACTTTCCCAAAATTTCTCTTGCTTCACTTCCCTTCTTCTTGGTAAAATTCCCCCGCTCGAGGAATTCATCAGATCCTTTGACTCGGGGTTTGCTCCTTCATAGAACAGATAATAAATCTCTGCCTCAATCATCCTATGATTCGGGCAAGCATCTAGCAATCCTTTAAACCGCGACCAATATTGACTTAGAGACTCGTCGTACTCCTGCTTACACTCCACGATTTCCTTCTTGAGAGTGTTTGTCTTGTTCGAAGGGAAAAAGTAATCCAGGAACTCCAGCTTGAAATCTCTCCATATACGGATGGAATCCTGAGGCAGTCTCAGCAGCCATGCATTGGCCTCTCCCTTCAAGGCGAACGGAATTGCACGTAGGCGGTAATCCTCTTCTGTTGTGTCGTTGGGCCTTTTCTGAATACTGCACAGCTTGCTAAACTCATTTAAAAACTCATATGGACACTCGTTCCTACGCCCGGAGAACGTCGGTAGAATGCTTAGCACATTTGTTTTAATATCGATGGCCCTCTGACGCGGATTCATAACTATAGTCTGGGCTGGCTCACCATCTAGATGGGCAGTGAGCGAACCGATCTCCGGATCTGGATCGACTACGTGTGCCATGTCTCTGATCCTCGTCTCCTCTGTTTCTGTTTCAGAAGATGACGTGGGATCTTCCCTTCCTGACGAACTCCAATCCTCGTCACTTTCTGAACCAAACGGAAATGGATCTCGCGTAGATAATCCCGATCTGGTGGTGACCGTAGATGCTGTCTCTCTGACCTGCCAAGTAAACCGATCGTTCCTCCACCCAGATGAGTTACCCCAGTGTCCAAACCGTGAGCCCCTGCTCATAAACTGAAAATAAAGAAAAAGGAAAAAAATCAAAAATATGTATGCCAAAATCTTCTAAACACACTCGTAAATTACGCCATCCATCCCCGGCAACGACGCCATTTGAATCTTGCCTAAGGAAACAGTGTGTGCTTTTGTGCTAGGTCAAGCTCTCAGATCCAGAGAATCCGCTAGATCACAATGTCTAGGAACTCAGAGGATTCTGGAAGTCTCGGTCGTCGGACACACTAATTCTGCATTAAAAAACCCTCAACCCGCTATACTATGAATTAGTACAGGGAAGTAGGGATCGATCCCACGAAGATGGACGCGTAAGAATGCATTCAAAAGACTCTGGAAAGGTGAATGGCTGCTGCCACGCAAATTTGGGTTGAGGCAACTATTACTAGACCTATGGATAAAATCTAACACTAGACCTAGGAAATTGAAAACATCATGCAGACACGGATTTTCATTTAAACAGCAATAACTCAAACGAACTTCCTTGACCTAGTAAACGGCTAACTAATTTAGCTAAACAGAAAGCAACGTGCAGTGGGGACCATCTTCCAGAAACTGCAAGTACGGAAATAAAGCTGCAGATAACAAACTAAGGATTTAACTAACATCGACGTACATCTCATTACCTGATTTAAACGCGAACATGAAGCAAACAAAGTAAATATTCAGATTCAAACAGAATATAAAAGTTTGGACGTCGGAAACTTGCGATTAGCCGGAAATAAAACAGATCTACATATACTAGACGAAGGGAAACAAAAACACTGAAACGAGACATCAACTACGATCAACTATGTTTCAGATCCACCCGCCGGATGTTTAATCCACTCCGGATCCAAGCAATCCGAACCCAACCACAAACAAAATCAACTTCATAAACTCCGATTTGACTAATCTGTTTCGATCACAACAACTAACCACTGCTATACTCCGACTCTACAGATCAGCGCAAAAAGCATCCTGATCAGTAAACAACGACAAACTCAAAACAAATACCATCCATGCCACGAAATCAACAGCATCAAAGCAGAAAACAGGAATTGCACAGATCACGATAATGCGACGGAAAACAGAGCCGAGCTTCGAACAGTGAAGTTCGGTGAAATTCACAGGAGCAAAATGAAATTAAAACAATAAATTGTATCTTCGCCCCACGCGAGGACGGTGTTACACAACAACTAACGGAAAGTAAAACCCGAAACCCCTGCCTATTCTCGGAATTCTCAAGTGTGTAGAAGTGTATGAGTGAGCTCCGAGCTGAAAGCAAAAGTTTTTTTCCCAGTTTTTATAGGTGCGGATGTGATCTTCCAGAAGCCTTCGCAGAAATCTCAATTCTGCCATTCAGCTTTGCGATCTCCTCTGTCTGGTCATTTTTTCCTTCATACTGCTCGCTTTATCGTCAATTTCCTTCCACCATGCAATTGTCCTATTTTCTTCCTGGACCTGGTGAAACCTTCTACACACCTGGCTTAAAAAATGCGTTAGACCCCGTAAATGCATGAATTCCATAAAATGATATATTTCGTCCATAGAATGATAGGTTATTAGGTTATCACCATAAATATGGGTTATCATATGATCACATCATATATATATATATATATGGGTGTGATCAATTGCTAACTTTCTCAAGTTGCTAACTTGCTAACTCATCAACGCAGTGTAATAAAATATATGGGTGTGATCAATATAACGCACCCATATATATATATATATATGGTCGTTGCCTACAAATAGACTTTCTTTCTATTAACACATTTTTTATCACTTTTTTACTTTATTAATTGTATAATAAAATTCATGCCATTCTAAATATTTCTATTTTTAAAGAAGCAGATTAAGAATAATAAAAAATAGGAAATAAAAAATAAATATGACAAACGTCGATGGACAACGAAAAGATAGTTAGTGACAAATAATGATAGATGCGGACGTTGGGATGTGGTCAAATACACACTTTAAATATTTTACAACTCCAAACTATGATCTGAATCGTTAAACAGATGATAAAATACCAACAATAAAAAATGTCAACACAATATAAACGGTTGATGTTGTATTAGACATTTTTTATTACTATTATTTTATCATCAGTTGACATTTTTTAATGATTCAAATCATAATATAGAATTTGTACAATATTTAGAGTTTGTATAGACTGAGATTAGTAGTATATTATTTGTGTAGCACAGGTTAAAAAGACTACATAGCTGATAAAATATTAGAGAGAAGCGAAAAGCCAAAAAGCGAAGCGACTAAACAAAACTTATGGGATAAAGCAGTAGGTAAAACTGTAAACGGAATTTTACGAAAGGCGCAACAGATCTGTAACTATGGAAGTAAAGTCGAATATTTTATCTTCACCTACTTTGAATAGCGTGCCCACATCACGTTAATATTTTATTCTCTCCGTATGCTACTACATCAGCTCTACCGCCGACCTTTTGCATTATTGCACAACTTTCACATTCTCACTCCTCAATACGTGCTACTAAGTATATCAAATAATTAAACTATTACTGTATAATTTGGATTACTGAATCATCTGATGATGGAGTCGGCCGCTGAACGCCGCCTGAGATTGATTCAGACCCATCTCATTCCCGACCTCGATCAATCTTCGTTTCCGATTTCTGCCAATCCCTCCGCCGGTGAATTCTTTATCGGTACTATTTTTTTCCTCTTTTTTTTTTAAATGTTGATTTCTGCGTATCGTTGGAATTCAATAGAGTAATATTTTAGGCTTTTCTTTTGAGTAGTGCTTTTCCCTTTCTTGCTCTCCTTTTTCCTGTAGCAAAAGTTTCCTTTTTATGGAAAGTTATTGGTCGGATTCTGGGATTTAGCTTTTTGCACTTCACAATTCGGAATCAATTTATTTTTATTTTTGATCTATATACTTATGATTTCAGCATCTCTATGGGTTCCTCTACTTTGTTGAAGACGACTCACTTGAAATACCTCATCTTTGTTACTAATATCCCTTTCGTGTGTGTGTGTGTGCGTGCCGGGGGAGGAAAGATCAGATTGGTGGTTGTAGTTGGGACGGACACAGAAAGTTCTCCTCCCAGAATATTGTTTACAAGCGATTCGGTTCATGATGTGGGCTTTGCATGGTTGATTGCCAAAGTTTGAAAATTGAAATATCCTAGTACTCTAGTACCCCCTTCGTCCCGCCTCAAGTGAGACACTCCTTTTCGGCACGGGATTTTAGAAAGTGTTATGTGGTGAAATAAAGATAGAATAAAATAGAAGAAAGAAAAAAGTAGAGAGACTAAAGTGTTGGTTTTGCCAAAAAATTAAATGCGCGTGGGCTTATGCCCTCTAATCCCTTTCTACAAAAATAAGCGGATGTGCTAAAGTAACTTTTATTTGGATGTTGGAGAAGGATAAAAGAGATTAATTGAGAACAAATGACGTTTCTAGATTTGCTACATTATTGGATTCTTCATGCTAAGCTTCTCTTCTTCGAGGATTTTTTATATACGTTCATCTGCACATTGGTTATGAAATCCTGAATCAGAATGCCTCAGCTGCAAAGGCAGCCTTCCATCATGCTTTTTCTGTCATGAGTAAAATAGGTTTACCGTTTACCTGATGATAGAGCTTCCTCTTGGAGTTTGAAAATTATGGGGTCTTTGCTTGAAAGTTCATATATTCTATTACTAGCTACCTTTTACAATCTAAGGAGTTTACTCTTCTAGTGTCCGTTTAGTTCAAGACTGACAGATTTTAATGTTATACAGACCAGAAGTACAGTGTAGTTCTTCCAGAGAGATTGCAAACGGGTAAATGGAATGTGTACAGGTGGAAGGTTTACTCTTTCCTTGTTGCCTATTTCATACTCCCTCTGTCCCGCTACAAGTGATTGCTTTCTTTTGGGCTCAAGATTTAAGACAATATATTTATTGAGTTAAGTGGAGTGAGAATAAAGTAAGAGAGAGTAAATGTGTTGTTTTATGCTAAAAATGGAAATCAAACATTGTAGGGGACAATTAAAAAAAGGGAAATCAATCACTTGTAGTCGGATGGAGGGAGTATATGTTATTTTTCGGTAGACTTATTTGTTCCTCTCCTGGCTACTCGTACCTGACAAATCATGCATTGTTTCCTTCATATAGATCCGCCCGTTCTCCATTGAAGCGTGTTGATAGATTCCCTGATCATCCAGAGATTGGCTCGTTGCATGATATTTTTGTGTGAGAATGTTTGCCCTTCTCCCCTTCACTACATTGCTAAGATGTCTACTCCTATATATTCCTTTTTCGTTTTTGATGAATAATACACATGTGCTCAGTTTCATGTCTCCAGCTTATCCCATTGCTGATACTCATCCTCTTGCTTTTTCATTTAATTTGTTGGTAACTTCAGACACTCTGTTGAAAGTTTCCAAGACTACAAATATTTGGGTACACGCATACGGATAGATGGGACTGTTGGAGAGTAAGTTTATTGGAAAGCTTTGCTTTCTCAGGTCATAAGGAAATAAAAGGCTATTGACTTTATTTTATGTGCATATCCTTTTTTGTTATGCAGTTACAAGTGGATGACATATGGAGAGGCAGGTACTGCTCGATCAGCAATAGGTTCAGGACTTTGGCATCATAGATTACAACCAGTAAGCAAACTTTGTCACTTCCATTTCCCGTTCCATCAATTCTCTTGCAAGGTACTTTTTGAATCTGTATTCATTATTTATCCGCTCGGGCAATCTGAATATCAAAATACTTCAAAGTAAGTGAAACGGAGATTTTTTAGTGATTAGACTTAGTTTTCGAGCAGTAACAACAAAATCCTAAGGACCCTTCTTTTTATGTGTTTAAATTTTGTAACATCCACCTACCTTTTTCTTTTGTGAAAAAGTTAACCCGAATATAATAAGTAATTCTTTTAAACCTGAATATTGCTCACTTTAAGACACTGACATTTTTTTCCGGAGCAGGGAGCCTGTGTTGGACTTTATTTTATCAATAGGCCAGAATGGATGATTGTGGATCACGCCTGCTCAGCATTTTCGTACATATCAGTTCCTTTATATGACACCCTTGGTGTGTAGCCGTGTAGGTGCAAATCAGTTGAGTTTTCTCTAGTATAGTCAAGTCCATTGATTTTGTAGTCTTTCGATGCATCTGCAGGTCCTGATGCTGTTAAGTATATTGTGAATCATGCTGAGATACAGGCCATTTTCTGTGTGCCAAGTACCTTAAACACTGTGAGTCTTTTAACAGCTCCTCAGTTCTAGAACTTTTGGGTTAATTGGCTACATGAGTTCTACGACAAACTACTATAAACTGAACACTTGTTTCCAGTTTTTTCTTCTGCTCGGCTTTTGTGAATGAAATAATATGTCAAGAAGGCCCCCATTTCTAATCTAGAATCTAGATCTACCAAAGCATGTTACATATTAAATCATCCATATCATCTTATGTAGCATGTAAGTTTACATTTTTTTATTCTGCTGAATGAGAACAAATAGTATGCAATGTGTAATCTTGATGTAGTTATTTATATGAGTCTCCTCATTTAAGTGTGTGTGTGTGTAAAAATTGCAGCTACTAAGCTTCCTGTCCGAGATTCCTTCTGTACGTGTAATAGTGGTATGCCCATATACATACATTTAATTACTTATATTCTTGTACTACATTATTCCTCTTTTTCATGTTGTTTTAACTTCCAGTAATTGATTTGTGAATGGTATAGGTAGTTGGAGGGGTAGATGAACATCTACCATCTCTACCCTCTGCTACAGGAGTCAAGCTTGTTTCATACACAATGCTACTTAGTCAGGTATTGCCTTACGATTTTCTTTTTTCTGATGCTATGTGTTACCATTTATATTGTAAAATGATGCAAAATTTTGGAGCATTCACTCCCTAGTATCCTCATTTTTAATGTATTAAGTTTCTAACATATTGTATGTGTGCTTGTTTCACATTTTTGGTTGGATAAACAATCAGATTTTCTATTTATTGAGTAAAAGCTGTCTTCGATTACAAAAGCATCCCCAGACAATTGTTTCCTTGTCTTTTGAAATTCCTATATACCACTTGCAGTGCAGTGCTTCAGTTCACAGTATTCTGAGAAGAACCACAACAATCACATGTATAGAGATGGGTATAATAAATTATTCTACAGAAAATGTGGGTAGATGAATTGCTTTAATGCTAGGTGGGCCTGTGAGTTGGTTGTGAGTTGGTTCTTGGGGTCCTCAGGGAGCTGGAATCAAGGGGGTTGGGAGTCCAGATGGTGGTGGTTCAGTCTACGTCTAGAATGACGGTGCTGGAAGTGTTGTGATGGAAATTATTTATATATAGGTAGAGGTGAGATTCAAACATGATGTCTTATTTATCTAGGCTTGTATAGCATGTTGAATGAAAATGATCATGAAAGAAGAGTACCATTTTAAATGAAACAGTTATAATTGCTTGAAATGCATAGGATTGCGAAAGATTTATCATTGGGTAGCTACTTCTTTATGGTCACTTCATTTTTTGAATGACAAAATCTGTTATTGACCTGGTAGCTATCACACATTATTTTAATCCATGAATAGGAATTACTTTTAATCTTAGTCTCTACTATCTTGCGAATGGCTTCTTTACCTCCACCTTAGTGGTGCTAATACAGACTTGCCCACCATCATTGCATTTTTTACCTGATGAATTTTTCTATTTGCTGACAAAGTCAGTGGGTAAAAGGTCTATTATTGAAAGCTAAAACTGTTGAATTTAGGGTAGCAGTAACATGCGTCCATTTTGCCCTCCCAGATCTGAAGATGTAGCCACTATATGCTATACGAGTGGTACCACTGGGACACCAAAGGTAGCTCTCTCACTTTTCTTCTTCGTATAGTATTATAGTTTGAGAGACACTTAAACATTTGATTAAAATAATATAGCTCTTCTTTTTACTTCTTTTCTTACAATAGGGAGTTGTTCTATCGCATGGAAACTTGATATCAAGTGCTGCTGGCATGACCCTTTCAATCAAATTTTATTCCTCGGATATGTGAGTTCTCTCTTGGAATATGAAGAGTTATTTTCACTCGCATCCCATGTTATGTCTGACATTACATTTTAATCAGTTACATATCTTATCTTCCCTTGGCACACATCTATGAACGAGCTAATCAAATCATGTCAGCATATTATGGAGTTGCCGTTGGCTTCTATCAGGGGGTATGTATTTCCTAGCTGTAGTAAATTGTTTCACTCCTGTTCTTATAAAATCCAATGAACTAAAGACTAAAAGAATCGTATTAGAAAGATAAAACTCCTCACTTGAACTCCAAGAAACTCTATTCCATTCCAACTGCAAAGTTGGATATTCCTGGTACATCTGAAGGGGTTTGATTTATCTGAAAGGGATGTTCTTGCATTGCTGTCTATCTGACATGAAACTATAAAAGTTTGTCTGCATTTTGGCTGTTTCTGAAGGCAAAGTATTATTCTACTTCTATTTGCAATGCAACCTCTGGACCTTCTGTTGAGTGAACTGGTTAAAAACAATTTATATGTTATTATTTTTGCAATTTTCCAATTAGTGGATCATGATGCACTAATTTGCAATGCTTCTTACTATGCACGAGTAAAGCAGGGATCTAAAAACAGGACCAGGATATGATATCTAAAAATTGTTCCTCTACTTAAGGAATCTTTTGTATGGTGAAATGAGCTTGTTGTACTGGTATAGTTGCTTTTATCATTCAGGAGCTTTATGTGTTTCCTAATTTACAGGATAACTTGAAATTGATGGATGACTTAGCTGCTCTAAGGCCCACTATATTTTCCAGTGTTCCTCGTCTATACAACAGAATATATGCTGGGTACATCTCTACAGTATTAAGAAATGATTGTTTTGAACTCTTCTGGTCAAGTGTCAAGGTGTTCTGGTTTTCTATTTTATTTTCTTGTTTTTGGTTCCTTACAGAATAACTAATGCTGTTAAGTCTTCTGGTGTGCTGAAAGAGAGGTTATTTAATGCAGCCTACAATTCCAAGAGACAGGCTGTAATGAATGGTATGCTATACCTGAGACTGAAGCTGGGTGCCATTGTTTTCTTCTTCTTTTTCCTTTCTCCTTTTATTCTCATGTTACTTTGCAATCTATATCTTGCTTCTCAAGTTTCTTAATTACTTTCTATTGTGCAGAGTATAACATTTGATTCCTTCTTTCTTGTTTATGGTCTGTGTTTTAAATGATTATTTATTGATACTTGGTTGTCATTTTTCCATTTGTGAGGTCGAAAGCCATCACCTATGTGGGATAGTCTGGTGTTCAATAAGATAAAGGATAAACTTGGTGGCCGCGTTCGTTACTTGACTTCAGGTGCTTCCCCGCTGTCTCCTGATGTGATGGAGTTCTTGAGGGTGTAAGTTTTATTTTTTAGATATTCCTGTAGTCGGTATGGCTCAAGATAACTTTCAGTATTCACACTTGTGAAAACATGGCACATATATATAGGTGCTTTGGCTGCCCAGTGATTGAAGGATATGGCATGACAGAAACTTCATGTGTCATCAGCACTATGGATGAGGATGACAACCTAACTGGTCATGTTGGGTCTCCCAACCCTGCATGTGGTAAGTCATTAAAAGAGATTTTCATGTATATGATATATCGCATTATAATGCATATAAATCTCAAATATAATACCAAGGATTTTGTTCATCCTTGGTATTATTTCCAGGAAAGGAGATTAAGAAAGAGTATGCTAGCACTTACTTTTGTGTTATGATTTTGAGCTTGTTCTAGAATCGACACTTGTACATTTAACTGGTTTTCCATTCCTCCAGAAATAAAGCTAGTTGATGTTCCCGAAATGAGTTATACCTCGGAGGATCAACCTCATCCTCGTGGGGAGATCTGTGTCAGAGGACATATCATTTTCCAAGGCTACTATAAAGATGAAGTTCAGACGTATTTATCTAACACTTGGAATTTGAATTTTCTGGATCATGTTTAGATGTTATAAATGTTAATCTTGATTAAACATACAGGAGAGAAGTGGTTGATGATGAAGGTTGGCTGCATACAGGAGATATTGGACTATGGCTACCAGGTGGGCGTCTCAAGATTATTGATAGGTAAGTTATCATCTGTAACCCCTCCAAAAAGAAAGGGGAATGGATACGTTCTCGAGATCTTGTTCAATACCTCTTGGGGTCAAATAGTTCTTGTTCACTGTTGACAGAAAAAAGAATATTTTCAAGCTGGCGCAGGGCGAATACATAGCACCTGAGAAAATTGAGAATGTGTATGCAAAATGTAAATTTGTTGCACAATGCTTTGTGTACGGTAAGAATAATATTTTTATATTAACTCAAGCTCTTACTTAATTCTTTCATCTGAGGACCTTCATATTTCTAGGTGATAGCTTGAACTCCTATTTAGTTGCTGTGATCTGTGTGGATCCTGATGTGTTAAAGGAGTGGGCGGCATCAGAAAATATCAAGGTAATTCCACTTGTAATTATCAGTAAAACTTTATTATTCTGAAAGTAAAAGCTTATATTTGATCAACTTTCTTCTGTGTTCTGCTAAATGTCAGGCAACAAATTCTTTTACTTTCCTCTGTTATTTACTGTTTCTTAATCAATCTGCTGAAGATTACATGATATTTACATCAGCTCTTGGAGTTATGAATTTACTGCACTTTCTTGTTTTGCTGTTGGAACCTACATCCAGTAGTTATTATGCCGGAATAAGAATCCAAAATTTCTTGTCGTCGTTATTATGGGGATTCTATATTCATTCTCGATTTCTTTGGTTTTTTGGGGGCCGAGCTGAAAAATACGTCAATTGGTCGTAGAAGAATCTCTTACATATATTCTGCCAAAAAACTCATCACTCATGATTCTGTGTGAAAATTACTCCGTAATACTTTTATTCAGACTTCCTCAAAATTCCAGAAAGCTTTTACTGACCTTCAGTTTTAAAATTGGCTATTTCAAGGTTGCTTATTTAGTGTGCATTTCATTATGTCTTTTCCACTTCTGAATTCAAAATTTCATCGACCCAACCCACAATATAAATATGTGGTGCTGTCTGCATACTCTCTTTCTGAGCTCTCTTCCTACCAAAATACTAAAACTACAAATTTTGCAGTCCTCTAATAAATCATTGTTGGTATTTTGTAGTTGTGCTTCTGTTGAGGGTGTATTTGTCCAAATAATAGGAGAGAGAATTAATAAAGTAGGGGAGAAAGAAAAAAAGTGGGGCCATTTTAGATAGTGGTCTACTGAATCGAGTCATCCAAATAAGACAAGATAACCTATTGAAATCGGACAAATAGAGTAGAAGTACTATTTGTTGTCAATTTTATACCATAAAATTCGCTTTCAGAAAATATAAATTACTTAAATATTGTTTACTAACTTCGTTGCCATGAGCTTCACGGGAGCTAAACTAGTAACATGTAAGGAAGTAGCTTCGGAATTACAATAATGAGGAACTTGCTGACTCGCATGTCCCGGAGCAAGATGGCCTTTTGGAATTATTGCTTCTCTCTTGTTTTTCATCCATAAATCCTTTATTGCAAAAAACTTGCCCTTTCATAAGAGAACAAGTAATAACTAAAAAAATTGAGAATTATCTGTATTTGGAAGTACTTTAGTATGTAGTGTTGCCATTCTCCCTTGGGAACTTTGTGTCAATCAGTTTGCTGTTTCTGTGTAGTATGAAGATCTAGGACAACTTTGTGCTGATCCAAGAGCAAAGGCTGCTGTACTTGATGACATGGATGCTGTCGGAAGAGAAGCTCAGGTAACATCATCCTTACAGAGCTATAAGTGATATTCCGTCAAGGATCAACGTTTCTATAAATTTTTAGACTTCACTTTTTGTTTATTAATTGATGCTCTTGTTGGACGCAGCTGAGGGGTTTTGAATTTGTGAAAGCCATAACCTTAGTGCCCGAACCGTTCACTTTGGAGAATGGCTTGTTGACTCCAACATTTAAGGTAAATATGCTCTCCAGTTATATGCATAATAACAAGTGTGGTAGTAATTTTATGACGTTTAAAATATGTATTAACAAAAAAACAATCAAATATATTATCATGACTCATGACGAGTTTGTCATCAAAATCTTCTTGCATGTTAATATACGAAATTCTCACACACAACACATTTATGTTCAAATTGTGAAATCGTATTGTTTAGAAAATTTCTATATTTTGACTTGTTAACAGTACGAATTCATGTCCTGAACCCTGCAATTTTGTTTGCATTTTATCCATTTATTTGTTATTATGGAATGTCAGGTAAAACGCCCTCAAGCAAAAGAGTATTTCGCGCAAGCAATAGCTCGCATGTACACGGAGCTTTCGACATCTGATCCAACCGGTGCTCCACAAAAAATGTTCTGATAGTCTCAGTTTCACACAACCCTTGGGTTACAATACATCTTAATGCCAAACTATACTAATATCCAATAATTCGGAACTCCATCATCCAATCTCTCAGTCTCTAAAATATCCATTATGCTTTGTGGAGGGCTTTCATCTATATAATAAGTTGGTTTTGGTCTGTCGGTATTGCTCTTCATTTGTGAATGTATTATTGGACTCCAAATTCATATCTAATTAAGACACGAATGGAAGAATTTACTGATTATTAGAAGTAGGGCATATAGTCTTAGAGTCACAGAACAATCCGAAGGCTATTTTAACCTCTTCGTTATGGTATGAGTTTTCATAATCGCATTCCTCTTTACTCTTAGCAAGTCTAGCGTTTATACGATTGTTGAACCGGAGCCAGAATGGGAAACTCTACCATCTATCGAAACTATGTAATTATAGTAGAAGATGCATAATTTGATTGACTATTTTCATGATCAAAGTAATAGCAGCGTTAGTAACAATTTTACAAATAATTGTACAAAAGAAATCATCTGGCAATCAGCAAACAACCACATCTTAGTTTTATATGAAATCAAACATATGTTTACATATATGCACACGCTTTGACAGGAAGTGTATCAAGGCTTGACAACTGGTCTCGTGTTATCCTTGAGCCACTGATATGCGGAACCTTCCACCAAGGGAGATACCTGCATATGAAACATGTACGAATTGATGGCTTGAGCTACAAAACACACCTGCGTGCTAATAAGACAAGTGAATCAAATTTATACTTACCTTCTCCCAAACTTGCTTGTGGTAATCGTTGAGCCAATCTATCTCAGTGGTAGAGAGTAGCGATAAGTCACACAATTTGGTCTGCATCATGTGTAGCAAATCGAGATATTACAGTTTATTAGTGATGGCATTGGTTGAACATCATGTTACATTGATAAAAAAACATTAGTAGAGCATGTAAGGCAATATAAAGCTCTAATTAGCAATGGCCAAAAACAGGGAATAGGGATGCAAGGATATGAATTCGTGCTATTAGCAAGTCAAAATACCTGAATAGGAACAAATGTGAGTTTTTCGAAACCCAAATAATCCACTCCTCCAAAGCAATTTGGTGTGTGCGCCTCTTTCACACAAAGAAGATTCTGAAGGAGGATGGGGATAATAATTTACACGAGCATCTTAGGAAAGGAAATGTGCAGTTTTAACTAATGAGAAATCTATAGCAAGTTACTTCAATCCTGACGCTATGAACTTACTTCAATCCTGATGCCAAATGCATGGTCTTCATAGTAACCAGGTTCGTTGCTGACAACCATGCCTCTCAGCAATGGGGTCATATTTCCAAAGCGAAAGCTGATACTTTGAGGGCCTTCATGAACATTCAGTGCAGCTCCTACACCGTGACCAGTACCTAATGTTTGCACGGAACATTACCGTTAATAAATTAGTAGATCATCTCAATTAAATTAAAATGCTCAAATACAATACGACAAGCATACAAAATGGAGTGAGAAAATACCATGACGGTAATCAAGACCAATCTTCCACAATGATGATCTTGCAAAGGAATCCAACACAAAACCAGGGTAATTATCAGGAAAAATAGCCTGATCAAGAGCAATATGACCCTGGAAAAATCACGGGGCGTTGTTAGTGTGTTTCTTCACAACCTCGGCTCTACATAGAGATAAAATGAAGTAACACAGATGACAGAACAGAGTGAAAGCAAACTATAAAAGACCACACAACCTCTAGCTAGCATGAACAGAAACTGCAAACTGGTACTTGATTATCTAAGTGTCTTAGGTGCATGGGCAACTAAGTGTGCTCCTCGTCTATTTTATTGATTGAACTTTATTGATTGAACAAATTATAATATTGTGAGAAGCTGTTCAATTATTCAATCCAACTTTTCTAACTGTTTCATGCTCAATGGATTAAGATCAAGTTATATACTGCCTCCATCCACAAAAAATAGATAAAGTTATAAATGACGCAGGTTTTAATGCGCAATTGGTAAAGTAAGAGAGAGGGAGGGAAAACGTGGTGAAAGTAGTGTTAGTGGATCGTGGGGTCCATATTTAGAATGATGTGTAGGGTTAGTATTTGTTTAAAACTTTCCATATTTAGAATTGGTCTAATTTTGGTGGGAACCCCAAAATGGTAAAAATAGTTTATTTTTTGTGGATGGAGGTAGTATATATATTTCATTGACAGAACTCCCAAGTAATAGCAACTTAGCCCAGTTATTTGAGAAGCACGTTGTCCTACTTTCTCCCCGGTTGCTATCATTTGGGTTTCCCATTTATGAAATTTGTTGTAAAAACTGAGCAGACTCGGATTCATTTTCTATGATTAAAGTATCGGTCCTTTCGATATTTCTTCTCAGAATGTGTAGAACCACAATTGAGTATAATCAACAAAGATTCTTTTTGTGCCATAACTTTCAGTGACAAGTGTATAGCATATAAAGCAGCAGTGCTTTACCTTCTCTTTTCTGGACTTCACACTCTTACATTCTTAGTATGAGTAGGACAGAAGTCAATGTCCTTTAAATGGTCAAAATATTTGTATAAAACAGGTTTATACATGTTTGCCAACCTCCCATTGTCGAAGAGAACCATAGCATGTGATCTTTGCATCAATGCGTAAATTCTTCTTCCAGAGAATTGTAAAGGTAATCAAGTGAACAAAAAACTGATGAAAGAACATTACCTGAAGGACTCTGGTGAAACATTCTTTTTCCCATGAAGAAGGTTGGCCGAAATGTACAGTCCTAGTAATGTCAGTTGTTCCATCAATATATTGAGCTCCACTGTCCAGTAGGAAGAGTTTCTCGGGATCTATTATGCTACATTTGTTAGGTTCTGGTTTGTAATGAATGATTGCACCATTTGCACCGGAACCTATAAACAGTCACGTTGGCTTAGTCAGTCCCATCATCTCATTTAGGAAAACAAATCAGTTGGTAAAATAGTCAACACATATGAGTCAAACATAGGTGAGACCTCATACGCCACGACCAATCTCTCTACAGTAGAAAGACCTAAATGATTCACCCCTTAGTGGCCATACTTCAAGAAATCAAGTATCTCCAATTCAAACTTCGGAATATGGGTTAGTATTTTCCAATGGATTGATTAAAGCCTAAAATCATGAAATAATTATGCAGACAGGTCAGGCCAAGGCCAATAAACAATATTTTCCACCAGAGATCAAGAAATTCACAATTCCTGAATGCAACCATTATATATTCCAACTACTTTTAACAGTTAGTTTACAAGAGACTCGATAGTGCCAGCATATCACTAGCCCATTGTGATAACTGATAAGTCACACACTAGACCAATTAGAGTAACTGTCAGATTCTTATTTAGTGAACTATCACTAATTAAGATTTCAGAGTTGGATGAAGATAGATTTGACTATTATCTTCGTGCTTATTGGGATACTCAAAGAATTGATGAGGAAAGTATCTATTACCATCCCACAGTGCCCAAAATAGAAAGACAGGTAAAGGAGTGCAATTATGTACCACTTATAGTATCAAAACTTGTATCCAGAAAACCATCTTGCCTAGATCGGAATTCAAGAAGCTTATCAGCAACATCTACTTCTGTCAAAATGGCACCACTACCAATTTCCTCCTCTAGCCATGCCCAAAACTGGGCCATAGCTGCTGCATCCCTGCAAAAGGTCCCTCACTTTTAACTGGACCTGAATTGCCATATTCTTAACATTGATATGAAAAAATGCCACCTAATGCTTGTAAATAAAAGTGAGTTGAAAAGTATTTGTACAGAGGGAAGGGAAAAAAAAACTACAGAAGAAGCATTTTCAATAGTGCTACTTTCCTGGTTTTTCTGTTACCTCGACGGTGGAGTGCAATAGTAATCAAAAAGAGAAAATTCACATATGCAGTTACCTGAGATGAGAGTTACGCATTCCTTCTAATTCAGCTTCATTTTTTATGGCTTTAGCAAAAGAAATAGGTGAGCTCTTATACACTGCAGCAGGTCCACGTGACTTGGTGACTGGGCCATTTGCCACAGCCCTTGTGTTTTTATTGGCATTTCCGGAAGTACTAGAGTACTTATCACAGGCAGATTTGAAAGCATTCACAATTGCAACGCTAACAGATGATGTGTCCAACCAAAGGCGTGCCCCTTTTGCAGCCAAACTGCAATAAGAAATTATGGTCAATCAAAAACATCTTTACTACAAGAGACTGAAAGGTTTTGCATATTTGCACTATAAGAGACAAAATGGATCTGGAATCTCTGTGCAAAAGGTGCTTCCAGTTTAATTTCAAACAGCAAAATCTGAACAAATAAATAAAAAATACGAACTTCTGCTAAAACACATGCAATGTCGGATAGGTTAAGGTCAGTATGCTGGCTAATTAAGTAGCAGTACATCTGGAGTAGAAACACAAATGAGAATATCCATGTACCATGTGAAGTGGCCAAATAGGTATAAAGCCCTGGGGATACCATTATAAAGTTCCAGTTTGTCTAGAAGCCAGAAAACAATAATGGTAGTAGCTATGTACTAATTATTAACATCTTTTGTGGAATATCTTCAATCCAATGCTTCTCTGCTTTGATAACATTCATTTTAGTGGTGAACATATTCTTTTGTTAAGTTTCTGATCCAGTAAACCATATGGAAGTGGAAATGGAACTCAAACAAACTAGTGGCAAAGGGGCTACACCTTTCAACTTCAGAAAGGATGGACTCGTATGGTCTCACCTCAATCCCAGCATTCTTCAAATAATCCATTACGTCAGGGTTGATTTTGGCATCATTTATAAACAATTTTGCTCCATCAATCTCAACAATTATGTAGGCATACATGACTGGTGAATGTGGTATATCACTACCTCTCTGTCAAAAGAATTCACATGTTAATAGTTAATAGGAGACAATAACGAGAATCAGATAAAGTTTCAAACTTATTTGTGGTTTCTTCATGCCCAAACCACAATGCAAGTCCATAGCACATCATGCAGTGAATGAAGAACAAGATCCAAAACGAACCTTTTTACATCGTGTCTATTAAAGTATACAAGATCAGATTGCCAAACAAACATAAAAAGTTCAAATGAAAACATATTCCTTCAAGGTCATGGGTCCCTGCAGCTAAGCAAAAAGAATACCTAGGGCTCTAAGAATGCAGCTGAAGTACAAAACATAAGATTCAGAAGCAGACATAGCAAATTAGATGATGTTTGCTGCCATTCAATAATTTCCTCAACTGAAACAGATCCGATATTTGATATTACACACTAGAGGAGCGAGAGATGGGATCTAACAATTCCAAAACCTTTCTATTGATCTAGCAAAAAAAAAAACAAATGGAACTAATATGGTTTATAGTCTATTTGCTAAAGAAAAATATTAGATGAAGTCTCCATTCGTCCACAATTAAGTGTCTCATTTCTTTCCGGTACGGGTTTTAAGATATGTAAGGAAACGTGGGTTGAAAAAGATAGTGGAATGTGTTTAATAATGAAATCTGAGTGGAATGAATTAGTGGAATGTGGGATCTACTTACCATTTATATAAAAGTAAAATGGGACTCCTATTGGCAGACAGACCGAGAAAACAGGTATCATATTGTCGGATGGAGGGAGTACAAAAATTGGCTTACTTATTGCTGACAAATATCTGGATTTACTAGTATTGATGCCACAATAATCTCTAGGCAAACCAAATCTTCTGATATTGTTAAATCAAAGCACCTTTTTTAACAGCACAAAATCCTCCTTTTTAGGTGCTTTTTTAGTTTAAAGATGTCCACCTGCCAGGAAGGACCATTTGATTTACTAAAGGACAGAAAATGACATAGCTCGAAAAGTTACCAAGTTCAGCAGCCATGCAATCTCATCCAGCATTGAGATAACAATTGCAGATGAATCAGCATTACTTAGTTCAGATCTCAATGAAGAGAGCTTGGATGACACATCTACACCAGCATATTTCAGGTCATGAACTCTGACAAGTCTATTTGGAGGCTTTGGCCTGGATTCTTTCCATATCTCATCCACAAGATTAACATCATACACACACACCAACTCGTGATTCTTCTGAGATATGGCCTCTTTCAATTCATCTGCAGAATCGGAAGAAAACAGGAACTGAACCCTTCACCAAAAACCAAGGAAAGATGGAAAACTGGGATCAGATGGATGCAAATGAAGAAAATCTGAAATCTATAAACGCCAAAATGAAGAAAAATTAACTATGTGGATAGCCAAAAACCGAACAACATATACAAGGAAATTTAAAAAACAATTGCTAGCAAGAGAAATTCTTATAATTATTTGAGAAAACTTCTTAGCTAAGAATCCGACTTCAAAACCTTGATTGAATAACAAAAGACGATTTAATAATAGCTATTTGATGATTGTTTATCATAATCCTACAGGAAAATACTCTCCATGTGTGTAACAGATCATTATTCAACTGCAGAAGCATTTGATGCTAGAGTTTGGAAGGAAACAGTAAGCATGGACAAGGTACAGAAGAACTTTGGATCTGATCATTTGGAAAACTCAGAATCTCTTAATCTCAAATAAGTTATGCCAAAAATCCACTGGAACTTTCTGATCTATGCATTGTGAGCCAAACAAACCATGCAGGCTTTCAAAAGATGTTATAGGGCCTAAATATATTTGTCAGAAATTTTTTGGATGTACATCAACATATTTCTCAATTATGCAAATTACGCTTAAGCAACCGCTAGAGGAGGACCCTAAGTAAATCAAATCAATTTCTGAATATAGCCTCTCAGCACCAAAGCATATCAGGCAGGTAGGCTCATTTTACCAGAATGATCACGGCAAGGCAATGGACATCTTAAGGCTATGTAAAATAACCATAAAACTGGAACACTTGACAGGGCCACCAACCCCAAATACGAGAGGGCTTAATGGTGATAAATTGATGTAATAGTGGGCTAAAATGATATTCTTATCATGATAGTGAGTTTCATAGACAGTTACAAATATTCAATTGGTTGAACTAATCACATGACAGAACACCATATGTGAATTACGATTTTACTCACAGGGTCTATCCCAACTCTGCTGCCAGGAGCCAGGATTCCATTGAGCCACTCACTTGTTGTAGGTACTCCTAAATTACCAGCCCTCATGAGAATCCAGCCAGAGTGTAACTGTTGCTCAGCCTAATAATGACAAGAAGAGGAAATACTTAGGTGCATAAACAAACCCTAGCAACAGTTGTTCAAAGTGAACGATAGAGATAATTTGTCATCTGCTTGCCAGACCTGGAGGAAGTAGCGACCATCTGTCCAAAGAGCTGCTTTATCTTTTGTGACAACAGCAGTGCCTGCACTACCAGTAAAACCTGATATGTATGCTCTCCTTGTATAACACTCAGCAATAAATTCACTCTGAAATTGGACACGACGCTAGTAAGATGTTGAAACTTCAACCACAATGTTTAATGAAAATTCACTCTGAAATTGGACAAGACGCTAGTAAATTGTGGGGAACAGTGCTTAGGGAGCTAGGCACATTCCGGATCGTGCCAAGCTCTACTTACTATATCTGCAAGTTTTGCCTACTTTGAACATCTTGTAACCGAACAGTGTTGCTTAATAGATAGGAACTCTGATTTCCATTCCTAGTTAAATTTTTTTTAAAAAACAGAAAATTGCGAGATAGGAACTCTTATTTGCATTCCTAATTAAATTATAAAAAAATAATACTCCTAGAAAATTGCGGCAAACCTGATGAGCATCAGTGTTGCCTAATAGATAGGAACTCTGATTTCCATTCCTAATTAAATTATAAAAAAAATAATAGAAAATTGCGACAGACCTGATGAGCATCCTGAGATGGAATGATATAGGCATCAATGTTGATATCGGGCCTGACAAAGAGCTCGCGTATCGCGGTGAGCTTGTCGTCGGGTTCAGAGTTGTTAGGCTTCTTCCGCAACTCCGAGGAGGGCCTGGCAGATATGGAGGCGGAAACTTGGAGGTTATGAGGAGCGTGTGATTTGAAGGGGAATCTGGGGAGGTAATAGTTGATATTGCGGCGAAATTGGGGGTAGATGTTGAGGAGGCCGAAGCGGCTCCGGCCGTGAAGCTGAAAGGGGGAGCGAGCAAGCATTCTAGAGGTGGAGAGAGATAGGGCAGACTCCATGAAACTTGGAATTTCGAGCTGGGAGAGAGAGGATAAGGTAGTGAAGTGCTGCTTTGTTGCTGTATGCTGGTGACACGCAAGAGAAGAGGGAGACGCAACTGTGCTATTGCTTTGAGAGGAAATGTGCCTAATTATTTGATCCAATTATATGCATCTTTGAAAGAAATGCTACTACTAATTGATTTGGATGATTAGTCTTACAAATTACTCCCTCCATCCATCAAATGTTAGCGCAGTTTTAAAAATATGAAAAACTAAATATATAACGTTTAATTTGGTGCAATTTGATTTAGCGCAGTTTTAAAAATATGAAAAATAAAATATAATTAAAAAGTTAGTGAAATAAGGACCTCGCCTTTATATACTCTCTTCTTTTTAAGATAGTTCAGTCATTTCTTTGGATGTAAAAATTTAAAAAATTGATGTTTTAAAAGATTAAATTAGAGAATAAAAATAAGAGAGGGAAGATAGAGTAAAGTATGAGAGATAGATAAAATTTTTACCAAAAAATAACATCACTCAACTACCTTCAGACAATTTAAAAAAGAATACGACTCAACTATCATGGGATGGAGGGAGTTTTAGTTAATAGAGTATGAGTATAATGAGTGGAAAGTGGGAACCCTTACTAAAAGTAGAATTTAAAAAGCTAAGTGGATAATATTTTGTGGACAGACTGAAATGGTAAATATGAACATATGATGGACGGGGTGAGTATCTAACTACTACCTTTGTATTATTGTTATTGGAGCTATTGATACTAATTATAGAGATATGTATATGATTAGTTGATAACTATCTTAAATTGAAAACTAACCAGTAACAATTATGTCAACAACCTACGTTGCAGATGTCAACGTGAATACATTTATATGTCAATCAAATGTAGTTGACATACGTATGTATTCGTGTTGACATCTGTAACATAGGTTGTTGACATAGTTATTAATTATCAATTTAAGATAATTGTCAATCTAATGAGAGTCAAATAGACTTATTTGAAATTATCCATCGACAAATAGGAAGTAGTAATAAGGATGTTTTGGACATGAATAAAATAAATGCTCTAATCTTTGATTGTCTTGTGGAGTATTTTGATAAGATGGGAATGAGTTACACGTCGTCATATTTGGTGACTTGTTGCTATCACTGCCTCTATGTTAGCATTGCGTCCTTACTAGTTTACTCATCAGGTCTCATTTTGGTTATATATTCTAGGGCAGTCAATTATTGAAATGACAAGATAATCAAATACGAATATGTACGAAAATAATGAGTTTGGATTAAGTTGTTTATTAGGTTCGTGTCTTTATTGGATTGACTCGTTAAGAATTTGATAATTTTGTTGGGTTCAGGTTAGATATAGATAATCCATTAAGAATAATATTATTATTTTCATCATCTTTATTATTATCTTTGAAAAAGTTATGCTTACTTTAGTTATTTAATTTCGTATAAATCGGGTTTAAATTGTGTAAAATAGATTTTTATCTTATAAATCAAGTTTAAAAATTAGATTTAGTTTTGTCATATTATGTTTAATCGTGTAATATCAGGTTTTAATAATATAATATCGGGTTCGGGTTGTTATCGTGTAGTGTCAAACCATATTATATCGTGCTTTTGACGGGTTCAGGTAATGTTTCGAGTTGAAGGTAGCAAGTCGGGTTCGTGTTCGGATTGACAGTTTCTTTAATATGCCAGGTTCGAATTAGGTCTTATTGGGTTGGATCGTTATCAGGTTGACCCGATAACTACTCAATCCGCATGATTTTGTGTATCTCGTTTTGATAGACTATGGCATGTCTAAGACTAATTTTATATTTCGGATTTTGTTGTGTTGTAAACATTTTACTGACTATGTTTTTTTGTTAACATGCGAAGCGGATAAAAATGTTTTACTCCATCCTTCTTAAAAATATATATGCATTTGAAATGATATGAGAATTAATGCATAATTGATAAAATAAAAGAGACAATGAGAAGATTAGCTAAAGTAGTGTTAGTGGATAGTGATATCCACATTATTGTTAGAGTTAATAAGTTGTAACGGTGGGCTGTAGTAGTATAGGTTGTAAATAAATTGATATGTATGGGTATGAGTTGGTGACAACTTTCAATAAATGGAAATGCTCATATTTTATAGAACATACGAAAATGAAAAATACACATACATTTTATAGGACATGGAGAGTATAAATTACGTACTCCCTCCGTCCCATAAAAATATAGGCATTTTCATTTATCCGAAAGTTATCCCAATTTACTACATATATATTAAATTAATTACAACTTATACCACCATTAAAATACTAATAATAATGAGGATCACATTGTCCACTAACCCAATTTAACTATCTTTCTCCTCATCTTTCTGACTTTATCAATTTTGTTTTAATTTTTATGTCATATCGTATGACTATATTTTTATGGAATGGATAGAGTAGTAATTATTAATTTCAGTTGGTTCATGAAAATAATTTTTAATTCGCCCTATTTTCTAACGTCGGAATTGTGACGCCTTCTATTCTGTCGGTTGACGACAGGGTAAAGGGAGTTACATGGTACCATATGGGTCACTGTTTTTTTTTTTTGTTTTTTTTTTCCATACGTGGACAATGGTTATTGGGCTTAGTCTTTAGATACCGGCCATTGTTGATATGGGCCTCTAAAATTCATCGTATGTAATGAAAATGTTGGCCTTACATGTTAGTATAAAAATATAGTACTTATAATTAAAATCAGTAACACAAAAATTATACTGACATTGTTAATTTTCCAAAGAACGGTATTCTGTGAGTGGCACATATAATAATACATATTAATACTATATTTAATGATTAATCACATATTTAATGTTCTAAATACAGATAATATCATAGATACTGTCTCGATATGGATTTCCTGCCAATTCATCCATAGTTTGGGAACAACACTTTGAAAAAATTACATAACCAACAATCATATAAGGGTTGATATGAGTAGTTATTGTATGGGATAGTGCGTTGGTTACGATTGCAAATGATCTCAATAATTATGATTTCTTTTATCATTAGCGAACGTCTATATTTTGAGGGGGATAATGGAAAGAATAAAAGTATGAATACTGAATTATGGCACTCATATGATTTGCATCACCAAAGAAAAATAACTAGAGGCAAGTCACGGACCCTTGTGTATACTCTTCCCCCCCCAAAAAAAAATCTCATTCGTGGACGGCACGTGTTTTAATGAGAAATTGATAAAGTAAAAGAAATGAGAAAAAAATACATAAAGTAAGAGAAATATGGAGAAAAAAATAGATAGAGTATGGAAAAGAGGAGAAAAGATGAATAGAGTATGATTGAGAAATTTTCTATTTTTAGAAATGGAACACTTTTTTGTTGGCGATAAAATATGACTATTTTTGTGGACAAGAGTAAATTGCTAACGATATTTTAATACAATAGATATAAGATTTAACGGTAAATTAAATCCATTGTTACTATGTAAGTATTCAGTTTTAAAAGAGAAAAAAAAAATAGTCATTTTAAAGGAGTGCAGTGCAGACTTGCAGTGTTTTGTTTATTTATTTATTAGCAGACTTGCAGTGGTTGGACTTGGAGAGTAGTTTTCTTTCTCCAATGAGGACGTGGTTGGCAAAGAGGAGAATAATAATAATACAACAAGTGTCAATCATAATTTTATCATTTGGACCATGTATATTAGTGGCATGCTCAACTCTCTGTTTTACAAACAGATATCTATATGCCTGAATCATTAACTCAGGATTGTCCAATTCTTTCAGGAATATTAATCCACTGATTCCTTATCAATTTATATTGCGCATCTTTCTCCAATTTAAAATAAATAAATTTAAAGGTTACGTACTAAGCAACAAAAATGGAAGATTGCATACTAATTAACATAAGTTGAAAGTTAGGTACTAAGAAACATACATTGAAAACAGATACACTACGATCACTTCCCAAACAAATCTGTCATTAGATCGCATTTCAGAGCTTCTTCTTCAGGAGATAAGTCCTTCCTGGCCATCAACAGAGTAAGGATAGCTGCCTTGATCTTGATCTTACGTTCCTGAACATCACATTCCCTTTCACGTCTGACCATCATTTCACGTAGTGCTGCATTGAAATCTTTAGGAATTGTATATGATGGTATTGCAACTTCTTTGTCTTTTCTTTGAGCTTTAGCTACAACCACAATCAGTTGATCGAGTTGCTGATTTTGTTCAACAATTTTTTCTTCTCATTCATTGTCTTCAAGAAGATTGGAAGCATCAAACTTATAACTTGATGACATTTTTAGAGAGAGTTGGTTCAATAATTGTGAAAGATTTATATGTACTTTTCGTCAAGCATATAGGTATATATATAGAAGTTATTTGTTGAGCATAGGATTCCACCACTATCATTGTGAGCACATGGAATAACATAGGATTCCACCACCAATTATGATAAAAAATGACTTTTCATCTAGTCATTCTTTGGTTTTCGTGATCACATGGGATGTCATTGGATTCTACCACCACTTGTGATAAATAATGATTTGGCATCTAGTCATACTTTGATTTTCGTGATCATATGAGATGTCATTGGATTTCACCACCACTTGTGATAAGTAATGGTTTGTCATCTAGTCATACTTTGATTTTTGTGATCACATATGATGTCATTGGATTCCACCACCACTTGTGATAAAGAATGACTTGTCATCTAGTTATTCCACCACCACTTGTGAATAACATAGGATTCCACCACCAATTATGATAAAAAATGACTTTTCATCTAGTCATTCTTTGGTTTTCGTGATCACATGGGAGTATTATTCCATGAAATCACAGCTATTTGAACTAACTATAATGTCATTGGATTCTACCACCACTTGTGATAAATAATGATTTGACATCTAGTCATACTTTGATTTTCATGATCATATGAGATGTCATTGGATTTCACCACCACTTGTGATAAGTAATGGTTTGTCATCTAGTCATACTTTGATTTTTGTGATCACATATGATGTCATTGGATTCCACCACCACTTGTGATAAAGAATGACTTGTCATCTAGTTATTCCACCACCACTTGTGAATAACATAGGATTCCACCACCAATTATGATAAAAAAATGACTTTTCATCTAGTCATTCGTTGGTTTTCGTGATCACATGGGATGTCATTGGATTCTACCACCACTTGTGATAAGTAATGGTTTGTCATCTAGTCATACTTTGATTTTTGTGATCACATATGATGTCATTGGATTCCACCACCACTTGTGATAAAGAATGACTTGTCATCTAGTTATTCTTTGATTTTCATGATCACATGGGATGTCATTGGATTCTACCACCACTTGTGATAAAGAATGACTTGCCATCTATGCATTCTTTGATTTCGTGATCACATGGGATATATTGGACGTTATTTGATTCCACCACCAGTTGTGAACACATTTTATCTACTAATGCTTTGATTGAAAGGCTTATTACACAAATTGAAAATTACATACTCTTGTAAGGTCCCGACTTTTTGCTACCTTTTGGTTGAGGTCAAAAGCCTTTTCATGAATTATTGAAGATTTTTTTATCAAGAGACCAACTTCTTTTTCGTAAGTACTCGACTACACGACAATCGTGGAGGATAAGAATGGAAGCGTAGAACGAGATAAGTTTCATGGGAGTTCATGGTCGATCAATAAGAATCAAGATACAAATCTTGGACCTACATTTTACCAATCAAATGAATACTTCATTATTTATTCTGTGGCCTATCAATCATAAAGATTTAAAACAAGAGAAAGCCCAAATCACGAAGTTCTTCTTCAGTTGAGCCCCCAAGTATTCCTCCTCCACGATGATCGACACCTTTTCTTCTCCAGTAGCGTGACTTTTCGTCTCAAATAGCATATCAAAGGTCACATTATTAATCAAGAAATTAATCCCTTTTTACACCATACTTCTGATCAAATACCCATCTATACTCCCAACTCTACATCACGCGGTTTATGACGCCGCCGAGAGGGAGAGAAGATAGTCAACAATGGCTGGACGAGGGCTGCGGTTGAAATCGAAAGAGAGAATTCGAAGCTCACTGAAATTTGGATGTATGTGCGGTGAATGAGAGAGAATAAATCGCCTGTGGGTCATCGGCGCTGGGTCGTCAGTGTGCGCAGAAGGAATGCGAAAGGTAGGTGATGAAGCAGGCGGAAATTTTTTGGGGAGAGGATCCCCTGCTGTGGAGGAATCACAGCAGGCCCTGCTGCCCCTTACATTCCAATTTTTTAATAATAACAAATAATATTAAAAAAAAGAAAAAAAATTAATAAAAAATTTGAATGTGAGGGGCAGCAGGGCCTGCTGTGATTCCTCCACAGCAGGGGATCCTCTCCCAATTTTTTGAGAGGCATGTCAGTTTGGGGGCGTTGAATTGGGGGAGTGATCCCCTGCTGTGGTGAAAACACAGCAGGGGCTGCTGTGGTGCAAAAACGGCCGCGTTTCATATAATTGCTTCTATCCCCTATTTAAATACTGATTTTGGTTACTATTCTACAAAGAAAACGGCGGCTTTTTGTCTCAACATTTTCTTCAAACCTCATTCTTTTTAAATTGCTTTAATACAAGTTGCCTTAACTAATCCAACTAATCCATAGTAAATTGGTAATCAATATTTTAAGCAATTCACGTTCAACCATGATTTTATTAAATATCGATTCATTACCATTGAACTATCATTATTATTATTTTACTTATTAACATTTCATAATTTTATATTCACTTGCATGCTCATTTAAAGTTTACATATTTAACTACTAATATTAGGACTGATAATTATTAATATGACACAATAATTCTACACAAATTCGTATGAATGTAATGAATCTGGCTCAAGCTTTAATGGATTTGGAGTTCATATCGGGGCGACGCAGAAAAACCCGGTGAATATATATTGGGTTTGGGTTATTCTATAATTATAACTATTAAATTTAAAATATTATACTTAATTACTATTATTTAGATTTAAATCGGTTTTAATCATGTTATAACTGTGTAATCGTGTAATATCATGTTCCGGTTGTTTTTGATTTATCATGTCAAGTCAAACTATTTATATAGTTACTTACGAAAAAAGTGTTTTCAAATTTGATACTCCCTCCGTCCGCGAATAGGAGTCCCGTTTTGCCATTTTGGTCCGCCCCCGAATAGGAGTTTCAGTTCATTATTTCTATAAATGGTAAAAGACCCCACATTCTATCAACTTATTTCACTCACATATCATTTAAAACTAATATATACAAGTATGACTTATATTCCACTAACTTTCTTTCACTCACTTTTCTTAATACAGTATTTTTTAAAACCTTTGACAGAAAGAAATGAAACTTTTATTTGCGGACTGAGGGAGAGTAAATGTTTAGTCAAATAAATTAGAATTGAAATATAACATTAATTTATAACAACATTCATCATACGAGCTGTAACTATAAATTTAAAATAACAAGATATTCATTATTTATAATAATAACCATTAGTTAAAATAAGTTAAAATGATAAATTTTATTACTGAAATTAACATTCAACAAACATTATTATATTATACTATAACTAAGTTTACAATTCAACAAAGTGATAAATTATTCGGATTTCATCTTTGTGGAGTATGTAGACACGAGTGGTGCAATAAATAAGTGTTAACCAAAATTATTGTTCAACGAACTTATGGATAGTAGAAATAAAAGTTTAGATGCAAAGAAAGGGAATGAAGCAATTATATGAAACGCTGCCGTTTTTGCACCACAGCAGCCCCTGCTGTGTTTTCACCACAACAGGGGATCCACTCCCTTGAATTGGTGTGGATAAGTATCAAAACATTATGGGTTCGTTATTTTGGGCCTAGTGAATTTATTTAGAGTTGGGCCAGCTGACCAAGATAAGTGGGCTAAGGAGTATTTTAAATTCTTAGAGCTAGAATTTAATTAGTTGGGCTGCCAGTTTAATTGTTTGCACTGGAAACAAATTCAAGAATGAAAATAAGGCCGAAGGAGTAGGATTTTGGGAACTCGAGTGGCCGGCCAGCGTCACCCGCGACGCCTTGGGCGGCCACGAAAATCGAAAGGGAGATGAAGACGGCTTTCTAATGTCATGGGAAAAATCTCAGAAAATGAAAATTTATTAAGAAAGATGATGGGTAAGATTGAACATCTCGTAGGATTCATGCGTTCTAAATATTTATCTTCTCGAGTGTGACGTGTGTTTTAATTGTTTTTTTCGAAAAGGTTATTTGCATGCAAGTTAAGATCGGACCGAGCCGTTGATTAAGGAAAATACTAAGTTATTGAGATGAGCTCTATCACTTAAACTCTATTATTTTCAAGGATATGAATATGGTTATAAGGGTGGTTTAAATGTTACATCATGCTGTATTTTATGTTTTGAATTTTCTATCTAATTGTCTACTAGGATAACATCTTACTAGACTTTGATGGTTAATGAATTCGGGTCTAACTAGGGTTTGAGCCCCTACTTAGGCTAGTGCACTGATGGGGATCGTGAGCCGTCTTTTGGGTCAGTCGGTCAAGTGCTTGAGTTTGTGGCCACATTCTTGTTTCACATGATGGTTCAGATATGGTATATGATTGATGATGGTGATGATGATGATAGGCTGCGCAGTCATATTTTTACGATGGAAATGACTTTTAGTGTTCTCAGCCTTTTTAAAGTAAAACCTGAGATTCACTCAACGATGGTTTGACATAACTTTAATGATGAAAATGTTTTTGGCATGAGTTCAGTGAGTGCATCAAGTACTCAGTCCTATATATATTTTCCCTATGTGCAGGTTGAGCTATGACGAGCGCGGTGGATGTTGAGCATAAAAGTAAAGAATATGTCTATCAAATGTTCGGAATATGTTGTGTCTTAGACATGACATTATTCTACTCTCGAATGTTTCCGCTGAAAGTTGTTCATTTATATTTCGATATCATTGAATATTGTTTCCTTTCTATAGTTGAACTTTTATGACTTGGTACTCTGGTTTAAATGGTTGAAATTCCAAGGTTGATTCATGATTTCAAGTCGTTGATTGTTTCCCCCATTTCTTCCCCGCTTCTTTAATCCCCCACTAGTCACGGTTCAACCAAATTTTCTATCCTTAGAAAATGTGGTCATGACAACTTCCTATGTCCCTAAAAAATAGAAAACATTTTTAAACGACACGGGTTTTAATGCACAATTGATAAAGTAAGAGGGAGATAAAAAGAAAGAGTGATTGAGTATTGTTAGTGGAGAATGAGACTAACCTCATTAGAGAGAAAAAATTTACTTAAATATAATTGGTCTATTTTTAAGGGACATTCAAAAATAACAAATGTGGTTTATTTTTAAGGGACGCGTGTAGTACTAAGCAATGCAATTAAAGGTTTAAAACTAAGCAACGAAAATTAAAGGTTACATTTTAACCAACGGAAATTAAAAGTTACATGCTAAGCAACGAAAATTAAAGGTCGCGTATTAACCAATTGAAATTGAAGATTACAAACTAAGCAACAGAAGTTGAAAGTTTACATACTAAGAAACATACACTGAAAACAAATAAACTACGATCACTTCCCAAACAATTAATGTAAGGGACCAAAAAGAATTTTAGGGCAAATGTAAAGGACCAAAATTGGACTTTAGTCATAAAATTATTGGCCCACTAATAAGCTCAATATAATTAATAAAATTGGTTTAAATGCAAATTAGGTTTAAATGCAAATTATTGGCCAACTAAACCCTTCTCCTTCTCATCCACTTTATCTTTCAGTAAAATTAAAAAATTCGATCATAGGGCCGATCGACGGTCCTGTGGATCAGCCAAGGCCGATACAACGACTCAAATGGGGGAGGTGGAATGGGGCGAACATCGACCCCCCTTCCACAATAAGGGGTCGATGGGGAGCGGTCATAGGCTCGATTGTTCGCCCCCATTGCTAATGCTCTAACATGTTATATTGATTTGACACATTTCACCACGTAGGTGGTAATGTGCCAAGTGTACTCCACATCAGCTTTGATTTGGCTAGAATTATTTGTTGGGTGAAAATACAAAAAATCCAAAGTTTATGTATTTATATTAAAAAATAAAAGTTTCGGGAAAAATCAGAAAATGTTGAAACTTGAAAATTCACTAGAGTTAATATAGAGAGAATAAAGTGAGAGAAAGAAAAAAGAAACGTTTTATTTTTAATGACACAAGTCAAAGTAAGAAACGTGTCATTTTTAATGGTGACTAGTAGTAAGAGAAAAAATAAAAAAATCCAAAGTATATGTATTTATATTAAAAAATAAAAGTTCCAGGGAAAAATCAGAAAATGTTGAAACTTGAAAATTCACGTGAGTTAATGTAGAGAGAATAAAGTAAGAAAAATAAAAAAAGAAACGTTTTATTTTTAATGACATAAGTCGAAGTAAGAAACATGTCATTTTTAATGGTGACTAGTAGTAATATTTTTTTTTGCTAGGAAAAAGCGGGCAAAGCCCGAGAAAAAATGAATATAAGAAACACCTAGCTTATCATGTAGAAACCAAATATTAAGCTCTGTGGGTGGAGACTCCAGCAGATGAACGCCGTTGTGCACCGAATAAGCATAACGTGATAAGTAATCAGCAGCAAAGTTCCCTTCTATGTGCACATGTCGCAACATGACCGAGTTAAAATCTTGAAGCATTTTGCGGATTCTCAACACTATGGCTTGACAATTAGTAGAGATTTCAAATTGTCCCAAGATCATAGCAACAACCACATAACTATCGCTTTCTACTTCCAAAACTTGCACACCCAAACTTCTAGCCAATTCTACTCCATGAAAAATATACAAAATCTCAGCAAGCAAAATAGAACAAACCCCGATGTTAGCCACAAATCAATGTCTCCTGTTACCGCGTCATTTCTAATCAATCCTCCGCCATAGATATCCGCTCTGGGGAAGCATCCGTGTTCAACTTTATAGCTCACATTATCATCAAAGTTTAGCATTATGGTTAAAGAACCACTCCACTCCAACCACCCGCAGAAGTCCAATCCATGTTCGTCGCGCATCAACGCACTCACGGAGCATATGCATTCGAGTTTCTAAATGACGACCACACAAGTCACAACCCCCATCCAAAGATATGCATCGTTTTACCCTCTCATCATTAACCAAAATACCATTATTTAGTAACAACCAGAAAAAGTTTTAATTCGTTTTGGTCTATACCAGTTCCAAACTCACTTCAACGACATGGATGTAGAACTTCTCTCTCCACCCATCAGACCCTCATACGCCGTTTTAATAGAGAACTTGACTGTTGATGATGCCCCCAGAAAGCCTCAGCCCCACCTTCTGTTGAGTTTGGTGGGATGCTTGTTGCGATTAGTTCAACGATCTCGAAGTAAGAGATGTTTAAACTTAAACCATGCCCATCCTGAATTTTTGACAAAAAAAATACATCGTCTTATAAATAAGATAATTTGGGATTGGTTGTATCCCCACTGTATAGGGGCGACTCCAAATTTGGAGACTCCAAATTTGGAATCATCGATGGTTCCAAAATTGTACTGTATCTCCCCTCCTCAAACTCCACAATATCCTCTTCCACCTAGGCATGCACACGGGTCGGAAACTGCCGGTTCCGGTTCATGAACCGGCGGTTCACGGTTCATCATCCCCATGAACCGGAACCGGCCCGCCAAGGGTCCCAGCGGTTCCGATTCAAAAAACCGCCGGTTTACGTGGCGGTTCAAAACCACCAGTTTTTGGCCTGAACCGCCGGTTCCGGGCCGGTTCGGCGGTTCGTCAAAAATTTTTTTTGCATTTTTTTTATTTGTTTATCTATGAAATGTGCGTAAATAAAATTTAAAAAAATACGATGAAAGTTGCAATTTTATTGAGATTACAAGTTACAACAATTACAAATCACAAAAACCTTTGAAGTCTTAAACAAAAATTTAAATACAACAAGACTACTAGTCAACAACGAAGCTAATTACAAATTACAAAAAAGACTTAGAAGTTTTGAACAATAATTTTATTAGTATATATACTCTTAGTCGGCGAAGGAGATCTTTCTACATAACTAAATTGAGGACACCTTTAACAATTCAGCTTTAAATATTGAGTTTAGTCTAATAATCAATAATTATAGTAGAATTGTCAAAAGTTTCCCAGATTTAGCCTTATAGAGAAATCTATTTCATCGACTAGAGTATATACAAATACAATTATTTAATTGTATTTGCATATTTTTAAAGTAGAAACAAATGGGAAAAAAAAGAAATAAAGGAAAAAGGACTTAAGCTCAACTTAAATTTAAAATTTAAGTTGAGGTGCCTACGTATCTCCAATGCTCATTTGCATTAGGGAATCAAAGCTCACGTAGTTCTCTTACCTTACTTACCTATTTGGCTTGGCCGGCGGTTGACGGTTGGCCTACGATTCATCCCCGGTGAATTCTTCTTGTGATCCCTCCTGACGATCATCCCAATCATTTTCTTATTCTCTGACGTCAACTTTGGCCCAATCATCAAGTAACATCACAGCTTCCATATTTTTCGTGGAGAGCTTACTTCTTGATTCATCCAACACACGCGAGCCAACACTAAAATCGGACTTGATGGCGACAGTGGAGGCCGAAACAAAAAAAATCTCCTTGGCCATTGACGCAAGTATGGGAAAATCTTTCTCGTGTGTTCCCCACCAATCGAGGACGTCGATTTGGGCGGGAGGAGTAGGACCTTCATCACCAAAGGAAAAGAGTGAATCGAAATATAAATCTAACTCACTTACCATACCTGAGGACCTTCCGCCGGTGCTGTAGCTGTATAGGTCGGCTAATTGGGATTGCGCGTCGGGGTCATCATAATCGACTTGAAATGCGAAGCCAAAATTATGTTGTTGATGAGGGGGAGGTCTTCTGACTTGGTGGGTACTGTTATACTTGGTTTCATATTCAGTGTAGAGAGCACGCAAGTTAAACTCGAAGGTTTGTTGGATAATTGACCGGTTCGGGAGGTTTATTTGAAATGTTTCTGAGAGGTCTACTCTGAATTCGTCACTGGTATCCGATTGCAATGCTTTAAGTGGACCAAGATCAATAGAACTCAAATTGTTATAATAAAAATCTAAAATCTTGGAGTTACTGGCTAATTTCCATTTTGGATCCAAGACCTTTGCAATCAAAAACACCGTTGGAATCTCACTGAAATATTTAAGCCATTTCTCAATCATATAATATAAAACACACATCAATTCAGGTAAAGAGTAAGCATTTTTCATTGCAGTTTTAAAACCAAGTGATATATACATGCAATGTTCTAAAACACGAACAGCAGTGCAATAATAAACACCCGATAATTTAACAGTTACATTTTTGAAATATTTGAACAATTTAAATAAAGTCACGCTATGTTCCCAAAAACTATTCGAAAGATATAAATCATGAACTAGATAGGTTCTAAAAAAATCTCATAAAGAATCTTTATGCGTCAAAGTAGAATTCAGACAATCATATGTCGAATTCCATCTATGAGACACATCTATAGTAATTCGTATATATTACATTCTTTTGATGGCAATATTTCTTCCAAGCTTTGCCAATAGCTGGCTTTTGATGGATTAATCTAATTGCAGTTCTAATAGGACTAACATGCTTTTGTCATAATTCAAGCGCATCTTGTACACATAAATTTAAAATATGACATATGCACCTTTGATGAAAATACTTACCTCCAATAACTAGAGCACAAGCAACAATCAAATCACTAATACTTGCAGTGTTAGCAGTTGCATTATCAAAACCAACAGAAATTATCTTATTGCATAATTGAAACTCATTCAAAACTTGAATAATTAAAGAAGTAATTTCGAGTGTAGTGTGTGGTGTCTCAAATTCTCTAAAACCAATTAAACGCTTGTTCAAAGTCCAACTATTGTCCACAAAGTGAACCGTAATGCCCGTGTATGAATGCCGGTTAAAACAATCAGTCCATACATCTGAGCAAATGTTCACTTTGTGGCCCAAGTTAAGTAAATAACGTGATAATTTAACTTTTTTCTCTAAACATTATCTAACGGTAGATCGTCGAACGGTCATTCGACCTACTCTTTTGATAGCCACGTTTAAACCACTTTGCATAGTAACCTCACATTTTTTTATCATCATAAACATTAAAAGGAAAATGCTTCATTGTAGCCCATCTAGTCATAACGTCAGCACAATTTTTTTGATCATATTTAAAAAGAGGCGTACCTGACGAACCTGAGCCACCGGGTTGGAAGTTTAGTTGGGTTTGGGTAGAGGTAGTGCCACATTCTACCGGATGCTTTGTCACCAAATGACGACGGAGGATGCCATATCCCCAATCACTCGCAAATTTGTAGACTTTATCACAATAGTTACAATATGCATGAAACACCAATGTCTCTTCTTGAGAGTGCGTATCATGAGGACTTGGAATCACCACCGAGATCTTCTTGTAGTGTTTAACAAAAATATCAGATTTCAAAGCTTTTGTAATGTTAGTGGGTGGAGGGGGATGAGGCATCTCCTCATTTCCGCAGGTGCTAAACGGAATACGAGAATGAGATCTATCATCATTGTTGTCAGAGTCCGACGATATAGACACGTCGTACTCGTCATCTTGTTGTTGGGAACCACCGCCCCCGCCCTCACCTTGATGCATTTCAGCGAGTAGCATGGACATCCTATGATCTTCTTCTATCTATAAATATTATATAAGTTGAAGTTATAAGTAGGAACACAAAAAAAATTTAAAAACTCAATCTTATGAAATTATGAATTGTAAAAATAATTTTTTAAAACTTACTTGCATGCGTTCAGCCGCCACTCGGGAAACCTCTTCCATAACTTCTCGACGACTAGGTCGCCTGGATTTTGGGGGACGACTACTTTGATCTTGGGCAATTCCTTTGCCCCGATCACCACGTCCCGGTCCACCACGAGAAGAAGACATAATGATAAATGAAAGTAGTATGGATGAAATATGGAGTATTGAATAAATGGTAAATTACGAACATAACAACAAATATAGTAATAAGTAGTAACTAGTAAACAACTCGAACAATCAGAGAGAATGAGGAGAGAATAGAGAAATGAAGATTGAGAAGGAAATCCTTGTTAACACAAGAATGAGGTGAGTTAAAATGATGGGGGGAAGTGGGGTATTTATAGGAGTAAAATTGGAAGAAATAAAAAAAAATTCAAATTTCAAATTCAGCCGGTTTACCGCCTGAACCGGCGGTTCAGAGCAAAACCGACGGTTCAGTCCACAGCTTCTGACCGGTTTTCAGGCCTATACACTGCCACCTACGCTCTGCCACCTGAAAAAGCACCGGAACCGTCGGAAACCGGCGGTTTACGTCAGAAATCACCGGTTTTTCTGCACACCTCGCCTGCAACCCTACGCCCTAGCCGGAATCTGCCCGTTGGGACCGTTGAACCGGCGGTTACGGTTCGTCATATTTCCGAACCTGAACCGGCCCGCTTGAACCGCCGAACCGCCGCCACCGGTTAACCTCCGGGCCGGTTCGGTTTGTGCATGCTTACTTCCACCTCTCCAGTAGTAATATTTAAGAATATAAAATAACCAAATATTTGAAATAAACACGTGGAACTAAGTCAAAGCTTACAAATCACGGTTCCACTCAAATATAAAACCCACCGCACACCGTTGTTCGGCGCCAAATCTCTCTTCTCTTTCAATGTCAAGTGGCGAGAGTTAAGTGAATAGGGTTCGTAGTAGACTAAGGAAGCCCGAAATGGGGAGTTCGCAGCCCCAATTGTTCAGCGTCAGAATAGTTTCAATCGACTATTACATGGCGCCTCCGATTCCCGACTTCGACATTTCTTATAGCCATTTCCACGGTAAATTTCTCTTAAATTTTTTTTGCTAAATTGAGGGACTAGTTTAATTTTTGTTTTATTTATTTGCCAGTTTTCTTGTGGCTTTTATCCTCTGATTCCTCTCCATGCGGTTTCCTTCTTTTTTTTTTGCTTCGGTTTTCCGTTTTGATATGTATGGTTGTTGAGGTTTGTGAAGCCGCCTTGTTTAGGTGGGAAGGTGAACGAGGTTCCAGTGATAAGGATATACGGTTCGACTCCGGCTGGTCAGAAGACATGTTTGCACATTCATCAAGTATGCCAATTGGATACTCGAAATTCTTGTTCTTTTGTATGATTATTTTCTGATTCCATTATTAAGTAGGCTAATGTGATACCATGAATTCTTGTCAATGGTTTGCATTCATGAGCTATTGCTTAGGCTCCCTTTGTGTTTTGCAGGTTTTACCTTATCTGTATGTTCCTATTTCTGATCTGGGGCCTATAACAAATGATGAAGGTATGACTTGAGCATTTTCTTTGCCCTCAATTTTTTCAAATCGTGCATTAATATCTATCTTAGAGAACACAATAATTGTGGGACTAATGATATTTTATTTGAACTAGACTAATGACTTATGTACTATGCTTTATTGCCTAGGTATCATGTAGAGTTCCTCTTTCACCATATTCGTTATTTACCATTTCTCCAAAATATTTTGGATTAAATATAGTTTCCATCTGGGATTCTAATCATTATGTCTTCTTTCTTTCTTGTGATTGAGCAGCTGATTCATGCATGCATTCTGTATCTCTTGCCCTTGAGAAGGCCCTGAAGGTTTTAGTTGAATCTGAACACCCACTTTTTATTTTCATTCTAAAGCATAATTCACCCTCACTACTAGTATAAAATAAGAATCCATTTTTAAAATTTAACAGCTTAAAGGAAATACTGGCTCAAAACGTCAACATGTACATGGCTGCAATCTTGTTCGTGCCAAGAAGTTCTATGGTTATCATTCTTCAGAGGAGCTCTTTGTGAAGTTATATTTGTATCCTGATGCTGCTAGTGCATATCATATTTCATAAGTTGCACCTTACATTAACACGAGAAGGGAATTGCCATCCTTTTCTCTTTATAGTTTGCTCCTACTTCAAGCATTTAATGTGTAAGACCTTGACATAAAGATCAGCTACCATCCACAGGATGTTTCTCGTGCTGCAAATCTTCTTCTGGTACCATTTTAAGCTTCTTTACTTTTCAGCATCTGTATTGATGCAATAACTTTTCTGCTTCATGTATTGTTTCTGTAAAGCTATTTGGATGTCTGTTATAAACTTATAGCTGATGAAGGTTAGCTGGCCCCAAGTTTGGTATGATAGTTGGACTATACACGTTTTTTTATTATTTTTGGCTCCTTGTATTCTTTTATTTTTTGATTTCTGCCTAGCTCTGTATGCTTGTGCTGGTGGGTGAACTGTGTGTTTGTTTACGTAGATGTGTATATATTTGACTATCGGGCTTTTCTATATTATTTAAGTCGAAAGCATTACTCAGTACATTACTTTTAGATTGATTATAGAGGGAAAATAATTGCCAGTTGGAAGTTGCTGCACGTGTACTACTTATCCCCGAAAATTTTGTTGTGTCCCTCATTTCCCCCTACAATTTTGCAATCCTGGGGGGAATCTAACCTTTTCTATTATCTGTAGGTTGGTGCTGTACTAGATAAGAATTTGCAGCCATATGAATCACATATACCTTTCCTTCTGCAGTTCTTGGTAAGCATATCTCCGAACACAAATCAATTTTGTGCATTTAAGTTCTCCATCTTGTGGCTCATACTCATGGTTCTTACTAAACTGCAATTGCTTAATCATCTCATGGTTTGAACTTTAAATTCTTGCTGTCACAGCACTCACGTGGCGATTATCTTATGGTTACAGTTATTTCTATCATAACACCTGTGTGCTAGTTTCCCTAATGTCGTCTATATATATCTCTTTCCAATCAATGTTAATATTTCAGTGATGTTCCTACAATGACAATTTCTTTACATGCCTTGGATAAGTTTGCCACTTTGCCTAGTTTTATTTTCTGACAGTTGGGTTGAAAATAACTAACCTCTTGAAATTTGTAAGCATCTCTTTTGTTGCTTGGTCATAAGTGGAAGCAGAATTTAGAAAAACATGTGTAATTGATTATTCTCTAGAAGTGCCAAAACTTATTGGGTTCTGCTCTAATTGTCTCCTCTTTAAAGATTGCAGTAATACCTCCTTTTACACTTATTTATACATTTCATAATTTCAGATTGACTACAATTTATATGGAATGGGCCATTTACACGTTTCTAAGATGAAGTTTCGCCATCCTGTTCCAGATGTTTACTCAAACCAGAAATTCAAGTACAGTGGTAAACTGAGAACATCAAGAGATGACACCACTTGCACGGATTTTCAGGTTTCTGTGGTGTTCCTTTTGCTCAGTCTAGTGAGTGGATTATGAATTTGGATTTGAATCAGGCTATACTATGATTTCTTATATAGGCAGATTCAGGTGGTGATTTATCTTTGGCTACTCCGATATGGATATCTTCTACGATTCCTGATGGGTGGATATGGCAATTTTCAAATCAACTTAGTTCGTCAGCAGGTGAAGATTATCCACTGTTCAGGCGCCAGAGTACCTCTGAACTGGAAGCAGATGCTGTAGCACATGGTTGTTGCTCTACAGTTGTCCGAAGGTTGATGTGGTTTTTTTCATGGCCTTTAACTAATACATACTTTTTCACACGCATTGATTTGCAGATATCGTAAATCAGCAGTTTATATCATATGTCTCTATGTCTCAAACTTCTTCCAACACGAAAATGGTTCAGTCGTTAATACCAATATGGGAGGTTAGTTTCTAATCAATCTCATGAATTGCTCACTAATTTTGCTAATTATGATTGTTTCTTTCTTTCTTTCTTTCTTTCTTTCTTTCTTTCACTAGGAAGAACATGTGGCGAATGGGGTAACTGAAGTCATGCTTCTTGATCCAGAGAAGCCACCACCACAAGATGTTTTAAGGGATCTGTTAGGTGGGGCTGAGTTTGAGAAATATATCGAAGTGTTAGGTGATTCGGATAACTGCTCACTTTTGACTCCTGCGTCAGTTAAGTCTTCAGCAGTTTGTGGAGATTTTCTCGACCCTGTGGCTGCTAACCTTGAAGAAAGCAGTTATTTGCCATCCAATTATTTAAAGGCACTTGAAAAGAATGGACCTCTTATATCATTAAGCTCACCATTTCAGAAATTTGTTGCAGCAGAAACTAATGAGACTGATGCATCTAAACAACTGCAACTATCTGCCGATGTGGAACCGTCAACTGCAAAGGTGATTCTCAATATTCATGGCTCAAAATGTCTGCGTTATAAAACCAAACATAAGTATGGAGAAAATATTCCCCGATTCTTCATTGACTCAGAACTTGTTTTTCTGTTAGTTGGGTTACGTTTTTATTAACTTTTTGTATTTATGAATTGTGTTCATTAGGATGAAGATGCCTTAAGGCTTTTAAAGTGGCTTGCATCTTCTCAGGCTTCAGAAGATATCAACTCAGATGATGAACTGACTCGTGAGACAATTTTAAGTCCCTTACTTCCTTCCAAAGAAATTGACAAAGTGTTAGAGAGAGCCAATGTAGATTATGAGAGTGAATCTCAAAAAGAGTGTCAAGATATTCTCGATTCTGTTGATATGATTAATGGTGAAGACCAGGATGCCATACCCTTCCAGTCTGCGGAGTACAATGATCCTAACAAACGTTTGTGGAGTAGGGTTATTCCGCAAGTGGATGGATCCAGTGACGATCCACCATCAACTCCCTGCTCAGGCGAGTCACCCAAAACAGAATATAGTGAAGCAAAGTCAAATGTTGAAGCACAATCATGGTCTAGAATAGCCTCAAACTTGAGAAATAAGCATCTAAATAAAAGACCTCAATGGGGTTCTTTACCTGTTTGTTGTCAGAAAGTGAGTGATTTTTCACCTACCAAGGTAAAAGAAGATTTGGGAACATCTTGGACTGGAAATGAACCAGATAAACTTCCATGTGTAAAAGTTGATAAGAAGAAAGATATATGTCACACTGGGAAAGCTAGTGTAATAGCTGAATGCTCCACACGGGATTTGATGAGGAGGAAACGGTCTTGTCGAGTCGAACTCGCTGATCATAGGAGCCCAGTGGGAGTTCGGGATGCAAAATTATGCTCTGATTCTGATTGTGCAAGCAGAGACGTATACCTTGCCTCAAGATCAAGGAGTTGTGATGAAAACAAAAAGGCTCTTACTTCACAGACAAAGTCACATGAAAGGAAAATAAATTCAAGTGTTGAGGTCTGCAGTGAGGCTATTCATATAAACCCATCTTGTTCCCCTGTTTTAGGGGAATTGCTTGGATCATCTTGTGAGGATGGTATGGATGCAGAAAATCTACTAAAAATAGGAAAAACTGAGTGTGTTAATCATAATTACAGCTGTTCGGGTGAATATTTGCACAGCACTGTTGATTGTAATGTGAATGTTGACGAGTCTGAACAGGCTCATGTTTCAACTATGGAGACTTTTGGTAAAGTTTTAGGTCGCACAATGCAGCTAACTGATATTGTGGAATCATGTACTGTCCCTTCAAATTCAGCTGCAAGGGACCCTGCATACAACACTGATTGCACAAGCGAAAGGTTTACAACCTCAATCTCTATTCACAAGTTGCACAATGTTCCAGCTGAGAATTTGAAGGGCATGGGAAGGGAGACAGCAAACATGCAGTTTGAAAAGTCACCATATTGTGGAAAAGATCCTGGTATGGATGAAGCTTATGACTCATCAAAAGACGTAGACCAGGAAGCTGAAACTGTAAAACTTACTGCTATGACCATCCCCAAGAAACCTCCAACTATAGAGAGGAAAGATGAGGGCAAGACTGACGCTTCTTTGTCTCTTCAGGGAAGATCTGGAAATGATTTACAGCCTTTCTTTGAGAGGAATTTCCTGGAAGACGAACAACTTCTATGTGTTAACCCTAGAAAAAGTGGGCTTGTCGATAACCATGAAGCAGTAATGGGCGTTCCTGTTCTTTACCAGAATGATGGGTCATATTTATACATGCTGACTCCTGCAATGTCACCTCCATCAAGGCAATCTGTTGATAGATGGCTGTTATCTGATTGCTCTGACATTTCCAGGCACAAGATGGACTCACCACCGCAATTTCTTCCGATGTCTGATGGATTATCTGGTGATTTGGTGGAAGAACGAGATTCTCAGGCTACTGACAGGTCCATCCTGCCTGAGTCTCCTTTTATGTCCGTGTGTGACAAAAGGCCAAAGCGAACTCAACCACCAGAGCATAATCAAGAGATTAAGAGGAAACTAGAAACTAGCTTCTCACTAGATACCTCTCAGATATCTGGTCCTGATAAAAAGATGAGGCTCACTCCATTAAGTCAGATTGGTTTTCGAGATCCAGCAAGTGCGGGTGAAGGACAGCAGCTAACATTGCTTAGTGTGGAGGTACAGGCTAAGTCTAGAGGGGATTTAAGACCTGATCCTCGCTTTGATGGCATCAATGCTATCATTCTTGTTCTTCAAGAGGACAATGCATCTATGTTCGATACTTATGTTCTTCTGCGATGTGATTCTGCTAATCTGGAAAAGGACCTTGATGCAGTTCTGGAGTCCAAGACATTTGTTTTTCAGGAAGAATCACAATTGTTTAATCATTTCACGAAGCTAATCCATGATTTTGACCCTGATATTCTTATGGGCTGGGATGTTCAAAGCGGTTCCCTTGGGTTTTTGGCTGAAAGGGCAGCACATCTTGGCATTGGTTTGCTGAATAATATATCGAGGACGCCATCTCGAATCAATATATCTTCTGCAGATTCTAGGACTTCTGACAAAGAAAAAGATTCCAAATCTGTAACTGGTGAAGTAGTTCATCTAGAGAACTCCATAATTGAGGATGAGTGGGGCCGGACGCATGCCAGTGGTGTTCATGTTGGTGGTAGAATTGTGCTCAATGTCTGGAGACTAATGCGTAATGAAGTTAAGCTAAATATGTACACAGTTGAAGCTGTTGCTGAGACAGTTCTGAGGCGAAAAATTCCATACATCCCTTGGAAAGTGCTAACAAGATGGTTTGCTAGTGGCCCTGGACGAGCAAGGTATAGATCTATTGATCATACAAGTGAGAGAACAAAGTTGAATTTACAGATTCTGAATCAGCTCGATATGATAAATCGAACATCAGAACTTGCTAGAGTATTTGGTATTGACTTCTTTTCAGTACTATCTCGAGGCTCACAGTATCGTGTTGAATCAATGTTTTTGCGTTTAGCTCACACACAAAACTATCTTGCCATTTCCCCCGGAACCCAACAGGTTGCTAGTCAACCAGCAATGGAATGTATACCGCTTGTTATGGAGCCAGAATCAAGGTTCTATGCAGATCCTGTCGTTGTTCTGGATTTTCAGTCTCTTTATCCGTCGATGGTAATTGGATATAACCTTTGCTTTTGTACATGTCTGGGAAAGATCACACCTCCAATGACACATGGACTTGGCGTCTGTGCATATTCACCACATTTAAATACGTTGCGCAATTTGAAACACGAGTTACTGGTAGCTCCAAATGGTGTCACCTATGTTCCGTCAAAGGTACGGAGAGGTATACTACCTAGGCTGTTGGAAGAGATACTATCAACCAGAATCATGGTGAAACAAGCTATGAAAAAGTTAGATCCGTCTCAGCTTGTTCGACACAGGATATTAAATGCTCGACAGCTTGCTTTAAAGCTTATAGCAAATGTCACCTATGGCTATACAGCTGCTGGGTTTAGTGGACGCATGCCTTGTGCTGAACTTGCGGATAGTATCGTGCAATGTGGCCGTAAAACTTTGGAAACTGCAATCTCTTTCGTAAACTCAAATGACAAGTGGAAAGCGAAAGTTATTTATGGTGATACAGATAGGTTTGTAGTCTTACTCATTACAATGCTTTTGTGAGTCCTTTAAAATTGAAAAAGAGTTAAATGTCAAAAATTTTGGTTTGGTTTTCTCCTTGATGAGTTACTCATGCTCTTTGGTACAGCATGTTTGTGCTCCTTAAAGGGCGGTCTGTTCAAGAAGCATTCGCGATTGGACGAGAAATTGCATCAGCAATAACCAAAATGAATCCCAGTCCTGTCACATTGAAAATGGAAAAGGTTTACCACCCCTGCTTCCTCCTTACAAAGAAGCGATATGTTGGTTACAGCTACGAGAGTCCCGATCAGAGCAAGCCGATCTTTGATGCTAAGGGTATTGAGACAGTTCGAAGAGATACATGTGCTGCTGTATCCAAAACTATGGAGCAGTCATTGAGGATCTATTTCGAAAGCCAGGATATATATAAGGTATGGGGTATTTTGGGGGAGGGTACTAGGGGGTGCTTCAGCAACCCCGACCCATTTGTATAGCAGCTACCTGTTATTTCTGCGAAGATCTGAATGCATATTTGCTTTTCCACTTTCCTGTTCCAGGTAAAAGCTTACGTGCTGCGCCAGTGGACGAAGATATTATCTGGCAGGGTCTCCATTCAGGACTTTGTTTTTGCAAAGGAGGTTCGCTTGGGCACGTATGCTGAACGTGCTTATTCACTTCCTCCGGCTGCAATTGTGGCCACCAAATCACTGCGCAAAGACCCTCGGGCAGAGCCTCGGTATGCTGAGCGGATACCTTACGTTGTGATCCATGGTGAGCCCGGTGCTCGTCTAATGGACATGGTGGTCGACCCGCTTGAACTTCTAGCCATCAATTCCCCTTTCAGACTAAATGATATCTATTACATTAGGAAACAAATCATGCCTGCATTGCAGAGAGTGTTTGGGCTGGTTGGAGCTGATCTGAACCAGTGGTTCCTGGACACACCCCGCCCGGTGCGCGAAACTGCTGGGAAACGCCAGACTGTCGCGCAGAATCCACAGAGGATGAGAATTGATTATTACTATGCTTCGCAGCATTGCACTATCTGTGGAGAGGTGGTTCAGGGATCAGCTCATCTCTGCCATGATTGTTCCAAGAATGAAACAACTGTTGCTATAGCCTTGGCGGGAAGAACTTCGAAACTCGAAAAGAATATCCAACACCTTACTGCTGTGAGTATAAAAGAGTACTTCTCAGAATTCTTATGTATTCGTTGTTGAAAGACACTCCATTTCTGTTTGACCTATTACGGCAATCTGTTAAATCTCTTTCTCTCTCTCCCCAAATATGCAGATATGTCGTCATTGTGGAGGGGGGGATTGGGTTGTTGAAAGTGGAGTGAAATGTACTTCGTTAGCGTGCTCAGTTTTCTATGAGAGAGTAAAAGTTCAGAAAGAATTGCAGTCACTGCCTGAAGTAGCTACAGCAACTGGTTTCTACCCAAAATGCATGGTAGAGTGGTTCTAACTCTTCAACCTTTACACATTATAATGATTTTTAAGAAGTTTCATATAGATGTAGTATGTATGTGTACATAAATATAAACTGTGTACAATTATAATACTAAAATATTGAGCACATATGTATACATACTAGTGTTTTAGGCTAGATTTCCATTTGTCTTATCGGCGGGAGAGAGACTTGGGGAAGATTGGTGCAATTCTTGTAATTTGATGTGGAAAAATGTAACGGGGCTACTTGTATGATCATATATAGGTTGGTTTTATTTGTTGCGAGTGGAAATTGATTGTGATAATAAGAATGTTTAATTTCGTATATTACGTGTTTAATCTTATACTAGATTCTTTTGAATTGAAGATTTATTTTGTGTGATACGATAGATTGATAAAGATAACTCAAGGTGATCCACTATTTCTTTTGAATGGTTGATTACTTTTTGAATTTATTTTTGATCATATTGTCAGCATGTAATCTTCGAATTACGATTATTTCATCATCCCCCAATGCTGAGTTGATTACTAGGGAGGTCAATCAAGCTAACTTGTTTGGGTTGTCGGGCTATTTGGGATATAAATTTTCCAGTTTATAAATTTTCAATCCTAATTCAACATTTTAAGAATAATATCTTGTAATCAAAATTTTTCCCTTTAAAATAATTATAAATTTTAGATTTTTTTTTCTTAAGAGCATTCATAATAGGAATGACTTCCCAACAGACTAGCACTAAGACTTTCTAAAAACACCTTCTGCCACGTCACTAGGATTTCCCACTCTACTGCCACATCACTACGACTTTCCACTACACAATAGTGGACTAGCACTAGGACAAGCACTAGGACTTCCCAACAAACAAATTCACATTTTATATACGGAATTAAAATTTTGACACAAATACGGAGAAAATGCAATCATAATTTCATTAAATTAAAAACAATAAAAAAGTACAATTAAAAAAAACAATTTCAAGAAATTACATTATTAATATCAACGTGCATTCTTCCGCGCCCACAACTCTTAAATTATATCCTGCTGGAGTCGAATATGGGCTTCTTGTTGGTGCATGTCGGCATGGGCTTGGAGTCGTCCGGCGTCATCATGAGGTATCCCCATTCGTACATTGGCGGTGGCCACGCTGTGTCTTGGCCCGGCGGCATCTTCATTGGTCCAATCAGTCAATTCTGGACCTTTTTGTTCTACGATCATGTTGTGCATGATAATACATGCGTACATGATATCAGCAATTCAGTCGTCATACCACAAACGGGTTGGAATCTTCACCGCCGCCCATCGAGCCTAGAGCACACCAAATGCCCGCTCCACATCCTTGCGCGCTGACTCCAGTCGGCTCACAAAGTAAACCTTCTTATCTTCGAGCGAACATCTGATTGTCTTCACAAAGACGGGGCACCTAGGGTATATCTCATCCGCCAAATAGTAGCCCATATGATGTTGGTTACCGTTGGCGACAAAACTGATGGTCGGACCAACGCCCTTGCACTGCTCGTTGAAAAGGGGCGACGACTGAAGGACGTTGACGTCGTTGTTCCCTCGGCTACCTCAAAATATGCATGCCAAATCCAAAGCCGGTAGTCAGCTACCGCTTCGAGGATCATCGTGGGATTCCTGCCTTTAAAGCCGGTCGTGCAGTGACCCTTCCAGGCGGTGGGGCAGTTCTTCCACTCCCAATGCATGCAATCTATACTGCCCAACATCCCAGGTAACCCGTGCACCGCCCCGTGCATATCCATCAGTTCCTGGCAGTCTTGGGGGGTAGGCTTCCGCAGGTACCTCTCCCCGAATATTTGAATGACGTCCTGACAAAAATACTTGAGACAGTCACGGGCAGTCGTCTCGTCGATGTGGATGTACTCGTTGAACATGTTGGCCATTCCTCCGTAAGCTATCTGCCTAATTGCAGCAGTGCACTTCTGTACAAGCGAGTGACCGGGTCTGCCACTCGCATCCTCCCTGAATCGAAAATACTTGTACCGACGCTCTAAAGCGTTCACGATACGCATAAATAGATCCCGGTGCATCCTAAAACGTCGCCGAAAGAAGTTGTCCCCAAATCGCTACTGCTCAGGGAAATAGTCGTCAAACAACCGTTAGTATGCAGCGACGTGGTCGCGATGTACTACAACTCGATGCTGGATGGGGCGAGGTACCGCCGGCTGCTGCTGCTGCAAGGTCTCCCTCATCAGGAGATTTATCTCAGCGGACGTATAGGCCCGTATCTGTTTGCAGATTTTCCGTGCTGCTTCACTATCCCAGCCACCACCACCCGCACCACTACCATCCGCACCACCACCACCACTACCACTACCACTAGCCATTTCGGGATGCCGAGAACTGTAGAGTGAAAGAAGAGAAACTCGCTAATACAAGTGGTGCGAATAAAAACGAACCGAAACGAGCCGTATATATAGAGTTTAAAATAAACAAAAAAACGGTCTTGTCCGTCGGGTGCCCGCAATAGCGGACGAGACGGCGGGCGAGCTGACGGACGAGCGACAAACCCGACGGACGAGGGGTCATCTGCCCAGCTCGTCCGCGACACTCTCGCCGGTCGCAATAGTGGACGAGCGCGACGGACGAGCGACACGCCGGTCGCTCGTCCGCCGGGTCGTCCACTATTGTGGATGCTCTAAGTTTTAGAATTCCATAAAATTTTTAAATTTTGTGGTTTTCAATAGTTAGAGATGTGCCTTTCATCTTGGTTGACCCAAAGATAAATCAAAATTACAGGAATTAATTTGAATTAAACCTTATGTTCGTGTCATTATTTTGGCATTGATAATCATCAATTCTTTATGAAAATTAGAAATCATATCTTATGCTCCCTTCATCCCATAAAAATATGAGCAATGAGTATGTTACGAGAATTAAGATAAAATTGGTAAAATAAGAAAGATGAGGAGAATGGTAGTTAAATTAGTGTTAGTGGATAGTGAGACCTAGAGAAATGATATGCTACATACCTTATGTGAGCTCCTTATGTGAGTACCACTCTCGTTAGACGCACGTTTAACATTGTTCGTTTCGTTATATATTTAGTTGGATTCTAATACATTAAAAAAATGTTATTGAAGTTTTTAATTTCACAAAATTCATAAAAATCAAATCTCGATTTGCTCGTTTATTAATTTATTTGAAGTTATAGAGAAAACGAGCCAATCAAACTTTGATTTTTATGAATTGTGTGAAATTAAAAACTTCAATAACATTTTTTAATGTATTATAATCAAACTAAATATATAAATCGAAACGAACAACGTTAAACGTACGTCAAACGAGAGTGGTGCTCACATAAGGAGCTTATATAAGGTATGTAGCATATCATTCCTTGGGAGACCTATATTATTAAATTGATAACTGCACATTTTTTGTGGGTAAGATGAAAATGGAAAGTGCACATATTTTTATGGGACGGAGAAAGTATAAATCACCATTAAAACATTAAATATATTGAAATTTTTGATGGGCTAATTCTAAATTTTGTCTTGATTGGCTTTGGCGGCGATAAGCCGGCGGTGACAGATGTTTGGACAACGAAAGAATGAATCGAGGTGGAACTTGAAAGTTGGTAGTGTGGAACCAAGTGGAAATGTGTGGAATGAAGATTGAAGAAGACTAATGAATTGCAACACATAAAATTCAAAAGTACAAGAAAAACTTTATATCCATCGGGCTGATCCGCAATCCGTTTGAGTCAAACCATTTAACCCACCAATCCTAATGGCTAGCCCATTTTAAATATAAGTTGCAAAATTATAGTCCTAACTCATTAAAAATATGTTATATTATTGGGGGTGTGTAATTTAGATAAAACATATTGATATGACTAAATAAAATGAACATAGATTACTACTTCTACTTCAAAATTCCAAAATAACATAAATATTTAAGATGCTCTAACAACCCTATTTTTAATCATAAACATAATCAACATGATATTATTTTATTAGCGTACTTAATTGAAATTTCAACAATATTAAATAAATATACCTATTATAGATTAAACAATTTCTGTAAATTATGGAATGCAGTGGAGGACGTAACTTGGAAGTAGAATCGTGTTGCACGATTTATTTATGCAAAGCCCTTCCAAAAAAAAGGTGTTAAATAGGAATTATAGCGTATTTATATCTGAGGTGGCTCCTTTGTAATTGTAGCAGGGTTTAAGCTCTCTCCCATGGCGCTGTTATAGCTTCTCTATTCCAATTTCCGCACCCCTTATACGAAAATGGCGCTCTCTCATCTCCTTCTCCGGCGCCTCAATTGCTTTAAACCCCCCTCCATTCATCTCCTCTCTCTAATCCCAATTCCCAACTCACTTTACTTCTCTTCCGCCTCCACTCCCCAATCTCCATCCCCCGCCAAACCCGCCTCTCTCTCTGCTCGCATGAGCTTCATCTTCGAACAAATCGACGAAATTGATAAAAACCGCCAAGAGAAAGACCAGACCCTCCACCGAATCCGGGCCTGGCGCGAGTCCAAGAAGCACAAAGACCCTCCCGCTGCCGAAGCCACGCCCGACCCTCCGCCGGGAGATTCGGTACAAGAGGGATTAGAGTCGGAATTAGCCAAGAGCGAAACCTTTCTGGGGAGTAGTGATGGGAAGAAGAAGGTGGAGTTGGTGCACCCGTGGCCGGAGTGGATAGAGTTGATGGAGAGGCTGCTGCACCAGAATTATTTTGATCATAAGAGGAAGGACGAGGAAGGCATGATGCAAGCCCTCGGCTTTGATGTTTCGGGCTCCGCCGCGGAAGAGGATAAACGCCCAAATTTTGCTCGTGATTTCAAGACTGTGCAGGGTGCTCTCGTCAATTTTGGTCGCGATCGCTTTGACATTTTGAGGTTTTCTCTCGAATACATTATTTTTAATAACATTTCGTAATGCATTTCATGTACTGTATTGTTTTACTTGTTTGATGAAATTTGTAGTATCTTGATATTAGGAATGCTAAAGTGAAAATCTTTTATTGATTTATGATTGAAGACAAGACGATATTTATGTTTATGGTAGCTTCAATTTTATAATGAATTTCCGATTAAATCAGGCAATTTGCATCCCATTTGTTAGTAATCAGAGTATGGTAGCAAGGCAGTGTGCAGAAAAGAGTTGGCGGGTTGAATTGATTTGGATTCATTTATTGTTTGTATCTCTTATGTTGAGTAGATTGACGCAGTATAACTTAGGATATCAAGTTATTTTCCCAAACACTTGTGTTCTTGTTTTGAGGTGTTGCTTGCTTCAGGTCATTGTCAAGACAGGATCTTCAACTATTAGTTGGTTATGGATGCCCTACTCCAGACAAGAGGGTGGTCTATTCTGCCAAATTGTTAAGGAAATATGTCCATCTGGATGAAGGAGATGTAAGTGTATAGAGCCTTGCTATTTCGATAATTTATTTATTGCATGACTGATTATGAATTAGGATTATTTTATGGAAAAAGAAGTTATATGAGATTTTTAGGCAGAATAGTGACGGTAAGATCCACTCAAATTATGGTATTTTTATTGTTGGTGAAGAAAATGTATGAAATAGAATGTAGGTCTTTCCTGTCAGTGTTACCAGATGCCTTTGGTTGGAATTGTATGAATTACAATTGCTCCTGGATTTAACAACACTCAAATAATTTTATCAATATTTTAACCATTTGTCAGCAACTTCATTATTTCAGCGTTTATTCTATTTTATGAATCAGGTTTGCAGTTCGTGCAGTCTAAGGGGTTCTTGTGAGAAAGCATATTTGCTGATTAATAAAGAGGATGAAGCACGGACAATGGATGTCATGCGTATGCTACTTGCATATGGTTTTGATCCAATAGATGGATCAGTAGAAAATAGATCCCTTTTGAAGATGAAATCTGTAAAGACCGTTGTGCGAAAGTTGCTCCATGATGTAGTCAAGCTGAGTGCAGTTCCAATAGATCCGAATCTCCCCCCTCCTGTTATTAAAAAGCCACCACCCAAGGTGAAGCAACCACCTCCCCCTCCAAAGAGAAGAGTCGGGCGTGATGATATTGAAATGAAAAAGGGGGATTGGCTCTGTCCAAAGTATGTTTTACAACCTTTCACCCTCTCCATTTTTGTGAAATGCACCAATTATCCAAATTTTATATACTCTTGTAGTAAAGTATCTGAATATATTTATATGTTGTGTGTGCTTTCCCCTTTAAATTCTCAGCAATGAGCTCAAATACGATTTATTGACATCTGCTTTTTCTGGTTACACAAGATCTGTTGAACTACGATGCAAATTAATTAGCTTAATTTCAGCACCATTTCTGGATTCTGTCAATTAGATCCATATGTATGAGCAGAGCTATATGGATCTAACTTAGATTTTCCTAATGTCTGGTGGGCTGTGTTTTATTTTTGTCGAAGATACTTGGATAACTACTTTTTCATTTTGTTTAGCTAATATTTATCTTGTTCTCAGGTGTGACTTTATGAATTTCGCGAAGAACACAGTCTGCCTGCAATGTGATGCTAAGCGTCCAAAGAGACAATTGCTTCCAGGAGAATGGGAATGCCCCCAGTATTTCTCTCTCTCCCTCTCTCTCTTGGACACAGATGCTTTGCTTCAGCTAGAATTAAAATGAGAGTGTTTATAGCTGTGATTTCCTGATGCATTTTCAGTTTTGAAGCTGAAATGCAACTAGGAGTGATTGCTTTTGAACAGCAGTGGAGACTGCTTTAAAATTCTACAGCTTAATGTTTTGGTTGTGTGATGCTTGTGCAGGTGCAATTTCTTAAACTATCGAAGAAATACAGATTGTTTCCACTGTGAACACAAGCGCCCACCTGATACATATCCTGAGAATCATTTTCCTGAAAAGCAACATGGTTCTCACATCAGGATGGACAAGAAACCTGCCAGGGCTGATGTTTCCAATGCGTGGAATTTTGATTTTGATGATAATGAATCTGACGGAGCAGATGTTGCTGCTTTTGAGTATGCAGATTCACAGAAACTGGATGAAGACTTTCCTCTTAGCCAGCGGACTCCTCGTGAAAGTTCTAGAGGTCATGGAAATGGTCCAGAAAGGAGCAGACCTCCAACTCCAAGGGGCATGGGAATGGATTATTCTGATTCTGCTTCCACGAGGTCTAGTGTTGGATTCAATGATTTTGATGAAGACGATGATGATGTTGATAGTTATGAGTTAGTTGCCCAAAATGAAGTACATAGGGCTCCTCGAGTGGCTTTATCAGAACTTGAAGCAGACTCGGAATCTGAAGATCTAGAAAACTGTGAAGATAACAGGAACATCCATGGGAAAGCTAAATCCCCAGCACGTGGCAGGAAACAAATGAATCATCAAACATTTTCCGATTCGGAAGCTGAAGTAGACTTCGATACCGATGATGACCTCCCTGTTCACCCTAAGTGGAAATCAAGTCATGTTGCAGATGTAAAACAGCAGAGAAGAGGTCGAAACAGTATGGCTTATGGCTCAGATGATGACTTAGAAGTCGACTCTGGCTCTGATAATGAAGATATAAGACACAATAACAGAGCAAACAGAAGAGGCTCTAATAGATTAGAGTTTAGAAATACCAGAGGAGGAAGATCCAATTTTAATGACTCCTTTGCTGAAAGAGATGCAGATGGTGATCTAAGCTATAGGAGTGACAGACAGAGAGATAGACGAGGTCAAGATCGCCCAGGAAAATCATCCCGGGGTCGTGGTGGCATGATGGATGACAGGAAAGGCTCACAAGGGCGTGATTTTGGTAGATCCTCAAGTACAAAGAGCTTTGATCGAAGTAGTCGAGAGGTTTCCTATGGCCGGCAAGGAATGAATGCCAGAGATGGCAACTCATCGAAGTTCCAAAGCAACAGACGAGGTGGGTCGTTCAGCAAGAGAGGAGGAGGAGGAGGAAGACGGGATGATTGGTCACAAGGTTACAAAGAAGATGAAAAACCACGGAGATCAAGGGTAAATGTGAGATGATGATCCTCAGAATGAGTTGGGAAATACTCTGTGAGGTGAGCTGAGAGGTCTATTTCCAAATGTGAAGTAGGCCTGCTTATGTTAGTGGTGAAACTGAATGCTTGAAATTGATCATCTGCGGAGGTGTAGTGCCTCCAGAATGGTTGAGATGTTACTAACACGGAGTTGGTTCACTCGTGCTAAATGAGGGGAGGACTCGTTTGCCATCATCCAGTATGAATGCCCTGTTTGGTGTTCTAACTTTTATACTTGCCCACATTTTGTAATGTTTGTTACACAATTTTCTCTTTCAGGAAATACAATACGTACGAGTTATATTCGTTGAGCTGCTTTCTACTTTTCTTGGTGGGGGAGGGAGCTTGCACACGAGGAATGCAATGTTTTTTTTAATAAATATTTTGTCTAATTTCAATTCAAATGAGTGTGTTCAATTTATACAAGCATAGATAACCTAGTGGCGATTGCAAGTTATACACAAAGGCGTCGACAATTTATGAAATTCTCTCTTCTATGGCCCATTTGTAAACCATGTTATAGCATGAGTTAGGCATACAACTTTCAAGATCCATTTCAAGAGCCCACTTATTACCTCCCAATTAACAAGTATGCCCTTTTCAAAATGAAAATGTCAAAGATATTATGATTATTGATATGCTTAAGGCATAAGTTGTACATGATAGTACTAACCCTTATGCTAGTCCAATTGTTTTGGTAAAAGAAGACAATAAAGGACATTGAATAACTTCGTTGTTAAAGACAAGTACTAGTATCTAATTTCAGTAATTGGGCAGCTCTTAGGGTGGTGTTCGGTTTTTTATATAAAATAGTAACAAGATATAATCTAGGATTAAGTTGTGAGATTATTTTAGTCATAGGGGTAGCTTTGACTAAATATCTTATGATTATTCATCTAGGATTGAGTTGTGATATTGAATCTCATAGATCAAACAAACTACATATTTAATCCGGGATACAATCTTGCAAACCGAACACCTTGATTGGTTCCCCAAGATGGATCTGAGAGTGTACGCCCGACACTGCGGAGGATGCGCCCAAGACTGCATTCAAGATTCATGACCACTGAGAGATTTTAAATGTCCCAACTACTCCTCCGTCCCAACTAAATTGAGTCATATTTTCTCCGTCCGTCAATTTTTTTTCGTCAATATACCAATAAATGTCTCAATCATTTTTACCACTTTTATAGGTGGTTCTCATATTCCACTATAACCTACTGTCCTACTCTACTCACATTTATTATAGTATATCAAAAGTAGGAACCACTTTCCACTAACTTTTCTATCACTATGGAGTATTTCTTTTCAGGATGTCTCAGCTAAATTGAGTGATTTACTCTTTTTTTATACTCTCTCCCCTCCGTCCCACGTTACTTGAAGCGTTTCTTTTCGACGCGGGATTTAAAAAAGTTGTATTTAGTGAGTTAAACAAAGTAGATGAGAGAATAAAGTAAGAGAGAGTAAAGTAAAAGAAAGAATAAAATAGGTTTGATAAGATGTTTTGTTATTAACCAAAAAAAGAAATAACTCAAGTAACTTGGGACAACCCAATATGAAATACGATTCAGATAACTTGAGACAGATGGAGAGGGAGTAAAAAACAAAACATCTCATAACTCTTACTTTATTCTCTCTTCTATTTTACTCTCTCTTATTTCTTTTATATTATTTTATTATTGTTTAACATATTTCCAATTTAGTTGGGACAACTATATATAACTTCTAGCACATAATCATAATATCTTCCACGTCAATTGCGTATATACACCTCCACATAAGCATTAACACCTCGATAAGTTGTGACACGAACTTCCTTTTTAGTCATATATGATCCACGATCTCCGACTAAAAAAAAACACATCTAAAGACGCTTTTTTAGTTAATTTGGGACACTATTTAAGGATGCAATTAGCAAGTGTCGGTGAATTAATTTGGAGACGCTTTTAAATTGCGTCTCCAACATATTTTCCAATGCAATTCATAAAAAGGTCCTAGTTTTCACATCTTTCCTAGCTTCCTAGTATCCTCCCATGTATCGGTAACAACCATCTTCATCCTTCCCGAACCATCTTGGTTGCAACCCTCTATCCTGCAACTTCCTTGCCTGCACCGAAAACTCTCGCATCAGATCTACAAAAGCTTAATGTATGTATGACTTCACACCACAAAAGTAGATTAATATGACTAAAGGCAAGCTCCTCAGCTCTTTACATGGATCTCACATAGGAAAAAGAGACAAATAAAAGCAAGGCAGAAAATACTGTAAAAGAGTCATTTTTCCAACAGACCAGCAAAGAGAACAAATTCAAAAAAAGCAACACCAACAATAAGATAAAGGGCATATTGCAGATGGTCCTTGTATAATTGTATTGTTCTCAAGATAGAAACTTCATATGATCCATACAATGTATACTAGTTCTTCATATTTAAAAAGATGTTACCTTTAATGCAGGAAAGCAGAGCAATCTTATTTGTCAATTCAGGCGAGGCTAGTGTTATGCATATCTTTTGATTCTAATATAAAATCTGCTGCTGAAAAACTATCAGAAAACAAGCAGGAAAATCAACAACATTAGCCGTCCACAACTATTTGAGCACTCCAAGATATCCATCTTCATATGAGAAAAGAGAAGAATAGTTGGGACACACAAAGTACAATTTCAGAAGGATTCACCAGCAAGAGAAAAACTTCAATATAAGCAAGGGTCGATATAACCATACCGAGAGAGCAAGAGCGATCTAATTGAAGAAATTATTTACCATTGATAGTTGTCTTAGACCAAAGCAAAGCTATGGCCAACTACCTTCTCAACACCACAATCTTGAGGAGATACTGAATATGTAGACCTGTCTGCATCTAGAACAAAATGTCTGTATTAGTAAGTCCTAGCAAAGAATTGTATAAATGTTATATTATGCCAGACTACAAAGAATAAACATGAACAAGTTCAGAATCTAGGGTCAAATACAACTTCAAAGCATTTTATGGTGCATAGATCAGCTATAAAAAATGAAAATTGATTGCGAATTAATATATTGCATGAAACAAAACTGAAGCTGTTAAAATGTAGAAGATGAAAAATGTCTGTTTACAATGATATCTCATCTGCATCTTTCAGTTGTACCAACTGCAAGGCTAGAGGAGTTGATCATAAGAACCACATTTATGGACTGAATAAGAACCACAACTACCTTTAAGATCTTAAGAGCTATATATTCAGTTCAGCTAAACCAAGCACCAGAAGCCTACAATCTGATATGATTCATTATTCAAAAATAGTGATTGATGATTTGTGACATTCTAATTTCGAGCAAATATACCTGAGGATCAGCTTCTCCCGGACTTGAAGCATAACACAGATAGCTTTTGTTGCACAAAACTATCCCTGCCACCGATGCAAAACTCACTTTGAGTATTGCTTGGTTCTTACTTTTGGATCCTACATCATTTGAATTTCAAACAAAAAATATAAAGCACTATAAGCAAATGCTAATCCATAACAACATAGTCCATACAGTTATAATTCAGCTAACCAGGATAAGCAATAACTACAAGACATATTTAACTAACCATGATAGACCGAGCGTGAAATTCATAAGCTATGACATGAATTGTTTCCCTGCAAAAATAAAACAATATAAGAAAGACAAAAGGAAAATGAGTATTTGAAACATAAATGCCAAGTTTATTTTGCATTTCATGGAAAGAACATAACGATCCACTAACATAAGCAATTTAGGTCAACCATTTAGACAAACAATAGATGTGTAATCAATTTAACTACTCCAAAAAAGGACTAATTTCCAAATGCAAAATACAATAAATTTGAAATAAACAATTTTAGAAAGAAAAGTGTTAACATTGAAACCAACAACAACTATTTAGCAATCAAAATTTACCTGAAGAATGTGGACCGGATGAAATCCAGAGAGAAGCTGGAGTGCAAATCAAAATTTGCCTTGTGATGTTCAAATTCATAATGTATTTCATGTTTCTCAATAACGTTTCTCATATTCAAGAAGCTTACCCACAAGTTGTTCTTGAATTACATATGGTTCTTCGACATAGTCGACATATTCATAGGAACTTTCGAATATTTACAAGTTAATTCTTGTAATTAAATCTATTTTGTTAGAAGATATTGAAAGATATCGGAGAATATCACGGGAAATCAAGAGAAGATACGAGAATATATTTAGCCTAAAATAAAGGAAGCAATCAATGTAAATTATGTTTTCCTTTTTTTTGTACATATCTAGCTTTCTATATAACTTGTAATCCTATCATCTATTTACAGTGAATAAGAATGATATTGATTACCCAACCCTACGTCTAATACCGTCTAATATGGCCTCAGAGCAGATCGATCCTTGGCTCAGAAACGTTTCATCATAGCCAATATACCTTTCCCGACCAATTCCAGCCAAAAACCAACCGAGCAAACCATAATCCTGCATCAAATTGTCAGAGGCAGAAGATACAAAAACAGCCACAGAACAGCCGATTACGAGCCTGAGAAACAGTAAGGGAATTACTGTTGCATTCAAATTGAATGGAAGAAATTACCCCCTTTGGTCACGATTGATCAAAGTGAAAATTGGAGGCCGAGGAGCCTACTCATACATCCGAAACGAGCCGCCGAACCTAGGGAGTAAAGGGTTCGACGAATGGGAAGAGAACGACCTGGTAGTGTTCTCGTGGATCGTTGACAATATCGAAGACGATATCATCTCCGATTTCGCACACCATCAAACATCCAAAGCACTGTGGGACAGCCTTGCGGTGACATTCGAGAACAAAGCAGATCGGTACCTCATCTACAACCTGGAAGAACAAGCAATATACATCAAACAAGGCAACATGGATCTGGAAACATACTACCGAAAAATCCACGGGCTGTGGATTAACATCGATCGATGCCAAAAACAGCCGATCAGTTGTTGCGATAAAGGAATCGACCAATTCCGAGTGCATTCAACCGAGAAGCGGTTAATCAAGTTCCTAACGGGACTGAATCACGAGTATGACTCCATCAGGCGAGAAATTCTGAAGGAAGATCCGACCCCATCAGTCGAGGCTGCCTACGGCATGGTGAAGAAGGAGGCGGCTCGATTAAACATCATGCCACCGGCGTCCTCTCCACCAACCGTAGGAGCACCTGGATCGGCCGATTCATCATTTGGGGGGGAGATCGGACAAGGGCTCGCCGCCCAGAGTCAGCGCCCCACGAACCGAAACGGGCCTCCACCGCCGCGCACCGGCGCTCCCAACCGCTCCAATCGACCGGACACCTCCAAATTATGGTGTTCACACTGTGGAAAATAGAAACACACATGGGAGACATGTTTCAAGCGTGTGGGGTACCCAGAGTGGTGGGAGGAACGGCAAAAGGCGAGAGCAGCGACGGCCCCGGCGAAAATGGCCGTCGGGATAGGCGGTGAAGGGAACCCACGGAAAAGCGAAGGGGAAAACACTGGACAGGGTGCCGGGGTCCGATTGGAGGGTCAGTCAGCCGGCGGCAACGTTCGAGGCGCCGGAAATTTTGCGGAACGGACGGAATCGAGGAGCGGCGCCGAGGAGGGTAGAGGTAAAGGGTTTGGGTTAAAACCAAACCCTAAATCAGCTTTTACTCAATATCACCTCACCCCCTTTAAAAACGAAAAATATCAAAAAAGACCCCACCTTATTTCATGTCAGTCCCCAGACTATGATAAATTTGAAATTAAGTCCAGAATTTCCCTAATTTCCGAAAATACCCCGAATTTTGTGTCTAAAAATCAGTTTGCCCCCTTAATTTCCGCTGCATTCCATGTTCACTATGTATCTGATAGAAAATTGAAGGGTTGGATTTTTGACTGTGGAGCAACTGGTACCATGACTCCCGAAAAAGATGATTTTGTTAGCTTTAGTGAAGTGACAAAAACCTACATAAGAACAGCTAATGGGGAATTGATTACTGTTGTTGGGGCGGGCACAATTCAGATATCCCCAACTCTAAGACTCACGAACTGCTTATATGTTCCTACATTGTCTCAACGGCTTATGTCTATTAGTCATGTGACTAAGGAATTAAATTGTACTCTTCTGATGCATCCCGACTTTTGTATTCTACAGGATATTCAGACGAGGAGGATACTTGGGCGTGGCACTGAGAAAGATGGGCTCTATTACGTGGACGAGATAGCCCAACATGGCAGTGCGATGCTGGCTCACGGATCCACAAAACAGGAAACTTGGCTCTGGCACCGAAGACTAGGACACCCCTCTCCGGGTTACTTTAAATTACTTTATCCAAACCTTTCTTTTCCATCTAATTTTGCTTGTGAGACTTGTGTTTTGGCCAAGAGCCACAGACAATCTTTTAGACCAACAAACACTCGTATGAAATCTATGTTTTTTTTAGTACATTCTGATGTGTGGGGGCCGGCACCGGTTATTGGGGGGAATAGCTTTCGTTATTTTGTGTTGTTTATTGATGACTGCACTAGAATGACGTGGATCTATTTCTTGAAACATAAATCTGAAGTATTTGATAGATTTACCGCTTTCTTTAAACTTGTTCAAACACAATACCATACCACTATCAAAACACTTAGGTCAGATAATGGGAGGGAATTTTTAAACGGCACCATGAACCAATTTTGTAGGGATAACGGTATAATCCATCAAACTTCCTGTGCATATACACCAGAACAAAATGGGGTAGCGGAGAGAAAAAATAGAACTATTCTAGAAATGACCCGAGCCCTCATGATCGAATCTAAGGTTCCAAATTTTTTTTGGCCAGAAGCAGTTGCCGCCTCAGTTTATCTCATTAACCGCCTACCCACTAAAATCCTTCATATGAAAACCCCCCCTTGACATGTTATCCAAGCAAGCCAACATCCCCGAACACTTGAACCTCCAACCCAGAGTCTTTGGCTGCACTGTCTACACCCATATTCCTAAACATGAGCGAACCAAACTTTCACCATGTGCCACTAAATGTGTGTTCGTAGGATATGGGATGAACCAAAAGGGTTATCGTTGCTTTGACCCACTTACCAAGAAAATTACCATGACCATGAACTGCAATTTTTTGGAAACCGAATTCTTCTACCATACCCACCTTAGTAGTCAGGGGGAGAGTGATCCAGGTGGTACAACGGACTACCTAAGTTGGGTCGTGCCAGTTCCAAGCTCCTCGATTGAGGATCTAACAGAACCAGAGATAGTTACTGCCGCCGAGCACGTCTCACCACAAGAGTCATCTCATCCAAGCCCAGGCAATCCCTCTCCGATGATATCCGAGGTAACTTCTGAACCAAGTCTTGTCGAGAATACAGTTACCACTGACCCTGGCGATACAGAACCTGTAAACGAGGACAACACAGTTGATGGTGACACAGGGCAGTATGTGCTCCCTAATAGGACTACGAGGGGAGTCCCTCCCAAACGATACTCACCCGAGAAAATTGGGAAGAGAAGTCGCTATGGAGTAGCAAATTTTGTACAAGGGAATCTGACTAAAATGGCGCGTGCATTTGAAGCTGCACTATATGAAGAGGAGGAAATCCCACAGTCAGCAGAAGAGGCAATGAGACATAAGAAGTGGAAGGAAGCAATGCTTACCGAGATGAAAGCACTTATGAAGAACAGTACATGGGAAAAAGGGAAGTTACCAGAAGGAGCAAGGACTGTTGGGTGCAGATGGGTATTCACAATCAAGAGAAAACCAGATGGCACAGTTGAACGATATAAAGCACGGCTAGTAGCAAAGGGGTATACCCAGACATATGGGGTTGACTACGCTGAGACTTTCTCACCGGTAGCGAAGATCAACACTGTGAGAGTATTATTTTCAGTTGCGGCGAACAAGGATTGGCCACTACACCAGTTCGATGTGACGAACGCTTTCCTGCATGGGGAACTGCCGAAGCCTGTTTACATGGAACCCCCACCCGGGTTCGCGAGTGAGTTTGGTACAGGGGAGGTATGCAAACTTCAGAAGACACTGTACGGACTAAAGCAGTCTCCGAGAGCATGGTTTGGAAGATTTACCGAGGTGATGAAGAAGTATGATTATACCCAGAGTAATTCCGACCACACTCTGTTTATTAAGAAGAGGAACGGGAAGATCACGTGCCTGATTATCTATGTAGACGATATGATCATTACAGGAGATGACAAAGATGAGATAGCTGAATTAAGAAAGAATCTTTTCAAGAAGTTTGAGATGAAGGACCTAGGCCTTCTTAAATACTTCTTAGGAATAGAGGTACTCAGGTCGAAGAAGGGAATCTTCATAAATCAGAGGAAGTATATACTGGACTTATTGGCAGAAATTGGGATGATTGATTGTAAGCCGGCAGACACTCCTATGGTTCAGAACCATGGATTACAGATGAAGGAAGGTGCGAAGCAGACAGACAGGGGGAGATACCAACGATTGGTTGGAAAACTGATCTACCTTTCTCATACCAGACCAGATATCGCCTACTCAGTCGGGGTGGTAAGCCAATTTATGCATGCGCCACAGGAAGAGCACTGGGAGGCAGTCATGAGGATTATTCGATACTTGAAAGGAACCGCAGAACACGGACTTATGTTCGAGAAACATGGACACATGGAGATACACGGTTTTACTGATGGAGACTGGGCAAGTAACCCAAACGACCGAAAGTCAACTGCTGGGTACTTTACTTTTGTAGGAGGGAACCTTGTGTCATGGAGAAGCAAGAAACAGAAGGTGGTAGCCCTTTCGAGTGCCGAGGCAGAATTCAGAGGAATTAAAAGTGGATTAACGGAGATATTATGGCTAAGGAGAGTGATGACAGAACTAGGCCTACGGCCAACCCATCCATGCAGACTCTTTTGTGACAATAAGGCGGCCATTAGTATCTCAGAAAATCCGGTCCAACATGACAGAACCAAACATGTGGAGGTAGATCGACACTTCATAAAAGAGAACCTTGAGGCAAAAGTGGTGGAGATGCCTTATGTCAAGTCTGAAGATCAACTGGCTGATATATTGACGAAGGCAGTGAACTCAAAGTCATTCCAAGATGTATTGTGCAAGCTAAGTATCGGCAATCCCGTTACATAGCTTGAGGGGGAGTGTTAGAAGATATTGAAAGATATCGGAGAATATCACGGGAAATCAAGAGAAGATACGGGAATATATTTAGCCTAAAATAAAGGAAGCAATCAATGTAAATTATGTTTTCCTTTTTTTGTACATATCTAGCTTTCTATATAACTTGTAATCCTATCATCTATTTACAGTGAATAAGAATGATATTGATTACCCAACTCAAAATTTGCCTTGTGATGTTCAAATTCATAATGTATTTCATGTTTCTCAATAACGTTTCTCATATTCAAGAAGCTTACCCACAAGTTGTTCTTGAATTACATATGGTTCTTCGACATAGTCGACATATTCATAGGAACTTTCGAATATTTACAAGTTAATTCTTGTAATTAAATCTATTTAAGGACGGACAACAAATCAGATGAAAGGAGATCATAGGCATACTCATATGAATCCATGAATTACCTTTTACACAGATCTTCCTTTTGTAGACGAGGGCTTATAACCCCCGTAACTCCTTTTGTAGATCTAAATCGTGATAAAGTTTTAATCATGTTGTAACACGTTTTAATTATGTAATATCATATTTAATGTGTAATATCATGTTTAGGTCATGTCGTGTCAAGCTAAATTGTATAGTAAAGTACGTACTAACGTTAATGGTAGGACTATCAATTTTTGACATGACACGAAAACCCAATACTAACAAGCAAGAAGTTAATAGGTTGGGACCAAATAAAAGCATGATGATTTTAGGTTGGGTTAGGGTTTGACATGTGTTAAGTTTACTCAATATCAACCCAACCCTCACGATTTTCCAGCCCTAGGAATAGGGTGTTGGGCTGCCACAATACATTGGGCCTCCGACTTGGGCAATAATATTATGCTCACAAATTTTCCACATTCTGAAATAGAAGACACTTGAAGAGTTCCGGTGAGCTCTCGTGTGTAGATCCAGCGATTGATTGTATGCTTCTGCTCATTTTTCATCCACATCCCACTTTCTATCATTTGATTTCTAAGAATGTTTTCGTATTTTGGATACATATATCTTGTGCAATAGTATCACTTCGTATCAGTTTGTTATAATATGATTTGAATGTTAATTTGAGGTGTGAGTTGTAGATGTCTTTGAGTTTAATTGGTTTCTTTTGCTGATTAGCTAGTGTTTTTGTGGTAGCTGTGATGAATTGAAAGAGAGATGATTTTTATATGTAGCTCAGGAAAATATTCTCTTTTAGAGATGATAATTTATGAAATTCTTTTTTCCTTGGTCTATTTACTATGGCTTGTAAGCGAGTTTTTTGTTTGAATGTGCTTTAAAAGTCAAACTGAGGAATTACAGATACATAGAACAATGACCAAAACCCTCACTTTCTGTCTCCTATTTAACTGTGTATGTTTATCAGTTTGTGGGAATGTTCCGTGAGCTGATTATGTTGAAGCTGGATAGAATTTGATCAGATAATTGCTCATTTGAATGCCAAAACATGTTTGAAACTATGTAAGTAGTCAGTCTTTGGTCTTCTATGCTATCTCCTTAATTTATTACTAAGGTGTTATGTAACTCATCATTCTATTTGCTTGCTTTTGTTCCATATGTGTGACTGTATTCATTCTACTTATTGATTTGTTGCTATAATTATATAGCTGCACCCATCGGAATGGGTACTTTTCCAATTTTTTTTGGTTGATGATAAATTGCAAACTTGAAGGTTATTTTTTGGTCACTGTGCAATCAGTTATGATGAGATGCAATTCCTTGAGAAGGATCTCTAATCTCAATTAACATGGACTGTTTTGTGAAAGGCACTTAGAATAATAAGCCATAACTTTCTGCACTTCTTAATATCATCGATTGTACCATTAGATTCAAGAATTCAGTCTCACACAGTCACACTTTAACTTGGAATGATGACTCTACCTTTCTGATAGAGGTAAAATTTAATTAGAGTAAATTTAAGGCCAGGGTATCAATTTACTTTGTTGAAATCGAAGGGCTACGCTCACCGCATCACAATTTACAACTGTTTATGTTACAAAAAAAAAAGTTTACTATGCTTCTCATAATGTTTAATTGTCACTTTCTGACCTTATTCTTTGCTGAGATGTTGGCTGATTTCAAAATGATAAAAATATTGCGTTTCATTGTGCTGGGTAATATATTATTGATTTTCATTAAGAAGAAAGAAGAAACATGGCGATATTGGAGAAGTGGTCCCAAAAGTAATGGTGGAAACCCTAGATATGATGCTTAAAAACCCTAAGTTTGAAACAAATTAAATAATCAGAGGCTTTACATAAAAATGATGAGTTTTCATTGGGATATCGCAAACTGCATCTCTAAAACTCGCAAAAAGAGTAACATGCGCTGCATCCACCAGCACCACCTTCTAGGGCATTACAAACCCTAAATTTCCTTCTTGCTCTGGAAACCTCACTTTTTCACCATCATCGTATATATGTGCGTTTTCAGGGGTGAAAGTTGAAAAAAAATTATTGATAGAAGCTCTCATTGAGTCTATTTTTTTAAGTTTATATCATTAGATTAATGTAAAAATTATTTTTAGTATTTTGTATTCTCAATTAAGCACATCTTTTGCGGCCAAATTTCATTATTTTTCATTTCTTTATGCAATTTCACTCCATCTTATTCTTCCCACCTTCAACAATTTGGTCATCAGCATCATTAGCTTAGTAAAGGCTAAACATTATTTTCAACAATTTTAATAAATTTGACAATAGAAAAAGAAGAAATAAAAAAGATTAATTGGTAGGGCCTCCGCCTCTCCCCTCTTATGTGTGTGTCCACAAAATGCTTTGTAAAATAGTGTTATCTCTAATAAAAAAAAAACTAAATTAGCATGTTAGAGTGTCCACTATAAGGCGGACACCCCAATAGCCCCGCCCCAGTTTTTGTGCACAGCCTAAAAAATTTGTTTCCGCCACTATAGTGGACACTTCCAATATCCCCAAATTTTATAATCAATTCTCATTTTAAAATGTTTTTAGTTTCAATTAGGTATAATTAAAATCATCGCAATGTAAATAATTAGAAAACGAGGTAATTGAGACCGAATATTCGTTGTATTGAAAATTGTAAAATTATACAACGAATATTTAAAATAAAATACAAATAAAAACTCCGCCACTGTCTACTCGGTGTCGGAGTCGGTTTCCTCGTCTTCTTCTTCTTCTTCTTCTTCTTCTTCTTCTTCTTCTTCTTCTTCTTCTTCTTCTTCTTCTTCTTCTTCTTCTTCTTCTTCTTCTTCTTCTTCTTCTTCTTCTTCTTCTTCTTCTTCTTCTTCTTCTCCTCCTCCCTCTCTGCTGCCGGCCGCGGTTCCCCCAGGAGCATCATCAGCCAACCCTAGACGACGCTCAATCCGTGTGATGAGCTTCTGGTATATATTCTTGATGTACGGGTCATCGGTGGCTAGGTATTTGCTGCAGACGTCCTGCAGTTGTTGTATCAACTGCACATCGAGGTTCTCCCTCAAGACCTCGTGGGGACCAGGAACCATGTGCTGTGGGATTGGGGCGGGCTGCGGGATGCGCGATCCAGACGCTGCCGACGATAGGCGGGAGGCACTTCGAGCCCTTCTGGCGCTGCGGATAGAGGCCTGTTGTCCCGGGGGCCGTCCTCGCCGAGTGTGTGTAGGGGCGGGCTCTTCGACTTGCTCGTCGTTCTGCTCGAACGAGTGCGAGCCGCTTCCGCTGCTGTAGTCCCCGACAAGGTTGTGTCTTATACGCTTCGGCCCGGGAGCTCCAGTGACCTCTTGCACGCAAATTTCCTTGAATTTCGGACAATCCGCGAGGACTAGATACTCCTCCCACATTGTGAACTTCGGCCAACCCTCCGTGTTGTATTGGCCCATCGACAGGGCCTTCACGTCTGCTTCACTTCGGTCACTCTCAGCTTGGAGAAGGTTGTTCTAGTATCTGCACGCGAACCGCTTGGTAGCCAGCAGAATCCTAGACCACTTTTTGCGGATCTGTTCTGGGTTGCGCTCTCGGGCGCTGGAAGGTTTGAACACGTCATATGGCATCAGGACGCGCCGCCAAAAGCTCCCTTCGGTCTGATCGGTGCCCACAATGGGGTCCGATGTGATGGCATCCCACGTCCTCGTCACGGCAATGGACTCCGCTTTGGTGTAGAGCTTGCCCCGTTTGGAGCCCGAGCCACCGCCACTGCCGACGCCGCTGCCCTCGCCACTGCCGACGCCGCCGCCCCTACCGCCACCGCCCCCGGCACTGCTTCGGGTCGGAACGGATGTTTCCACCCGGGACGCCGGAAATGAGCAGCCCCATCATGGTATCTAGTGCGTCTTGATCTGCTTCGGTGTAAGGAGATTGGCTGGATAGGAAAGGGGACTCCGGACGCGGCTGGTTAAGCGCGACGAGGTTGAGTCTGTAATCTCCAAACGCCGAGCGACTCAGATTCCGCTGAAAAGGTGGGGGCGTTGGAGAAGACCTCCACGACTGAGATGGAGGAAGGTTTGGACTCGATGCCTACGGCGGAGGAGATTGACCCCAAATCCACGGCTGGGACGGAGACCCGCCATATCCTGACGGCTAAGAATGATAGCCGCCATATCCCGACGGCTGAGAAGGATAGCCGTCGTATCCCGACGGCTGTGAAGGATTGCCGCCATAGCCTGATTCCTGCGAGCCGGGTGATTCGTCGTCTCCACCGTGCATTTTTAGAGAGTGAAAGTGTAGATAGTGAATGAAGGAAGAGTGTGAAAATGGTGTAAAAATGGGTGGTGGGGGAGTGGTATTTATAGAGGTAATTAAAAAAACAATTTTCGAGGACCGCCGGCGCGCCTAATGGCCGACCGGCGCATCCTCGCCCCGCTTTTGCCGAATGGGCGTCCGCCCCCCGTTTCTCGTCCGCCCCGGGGCGGACGTCGCCTACACTATAATCCGCCTCGGGATCGCCCCCGCCGGGGCTATAGGCGCGGCGATCCCATAGTGGATATCCTTAACTCTCGGTGACATGTGACGGTGAAATGCAATTTTGCTTCTAACCAATAAATCGGGGTTTTCGAATTATCTTGAGAGTTTGAGTGAGTAATGTTTTTTTTAAAAAGCTCCCCGCGATTTGTATGCATATGTATTGATTTCAAGTATGAATTTAATTAGATTTCGTAACAAATTTAGAACAATGAACTAAACCTTGTCTTACAATCTTAGTTTGAAATATAGAGTTATTGTATATGAAATTATTCAGAAATCGCAATATTATTACCAGCCATCCACTTCCCCCTCTCTTTTCATCAGACATCCAATTAAATCTTGATGTTAACAACACAGTTTGATAAGGATTGTGAGTACATAAAAACACTTTATATTTTTTTGGGTTAGGTATTTGCAAAACTGTTAGACAAAGGTACTCATAATTATGTATAGGATATTATTTATGCTCGGACAAAACAATACACAGTATTCCTTTTTACAATTAGACATTAATATTTCATATTTGACCATACATATAAATAGGGCGTGTGTAGTGAAACTATAAAGAAATATGAGAAAGAAGACACTAGCAAATTATACACTATGAAGCTACTCTCTCCGTTCCGTAGTAGTGGCTCATTTTATTTTCCACACTCATTTTAAAAAACTGAAAATAAATTGTTAAAGTGAAATGAAGTAAAGTAAGTGAGAGAAATGTAGATAAAACTCTTATTTACATTATTCTCTCACTTACTTTACTCTCTCTTTTCGCTTTAACTATTTATTACTATTATTTTTCCAAAGCTAAGTGCAGAAACTGAAATGACTCAACTACCACGGAACGGAGGGAGTTAGAAATACAAGCATACAGCTGATCTTATTGATTTCATCTAAATATGGTACTCCTATGAAAGAACAAAAACAAAAATAAAAAATTGGAGAATTTTGGATAAACAAGTTAAAGCTTTTTCATTTTATTTTCTGTGCTAGATAATATGTTGTCTTCTCATGTTTTACTCATAAATTTAAAGGTTATGCATCTTCACTGAGAAAACTTGATTTCTGAGGGAAAGTTTTCCATTTCATTTTAGAATTGGGTAAAAGTTAAGTGCAGTAATTGTGAGCGACAAGCATGAGTCGTTGTTATTTGGAAGAAGAACAAAAACAAGAAAATCTCGTGTTGTAGAGAAGCAAAAGCCAGTGATTTTTCCAGATTATAAATTAAGTGGTAAAAACAAGTCCAAATTACAAACTTATTTAAAACTATTGACTGTACTGAAATAAATTAAAACGCCGAAATTTGAGCCCTAAATGAGATCTGCGAAGAATTACCTCAAAAACAAGTTTGATGAAGAAGAAGAAGAAGGGGTTTTTTTTTGTTTATGTAGTTTTGTTGGTTGGGGTTGGGGTTGGGGTTGGGCGAGTGTCTCTCCATCTGTTCAAGAAGGTGAGCATGGTGTCAGAGTAGTTATCGAAACCGAGGGAGGTGAGGGCCCAGCAGATGTCGTCTCCGTTCACCGTCTTCCGGTTCTCCTTAAGGCAGCGGTCGGACGCCTCGGCGGTGACGAAGCAGATGAACTCGGACACACATTCTTGCATAGTTTCTTTGGCTTCTTTAGAGATCTTGGCGCCTGGCGGAATTATCCTTTTCATGATCCGCCCAACATTCGCGATCGGCAGCAATCTTTCGTTCCCATCTGTCATTTCTACCACCACTCATTTCATTGGAAACAAACTTTTATAGTACCACTTTCACACATATTTCAAGTCGCTGTGTCATTTTTTATTTTGGTCTGTCCACCATTATATGCTAGTTTACTGTTTACATATACATTATTTCACATTTCTTACAGCTCATATCGAGTCAAAATAAGACACATTATCGGACGGATGAAAAATATGTTGAGGCCTCAACATTTGATATTCGGACATGATATAGAAAGATATGTAACTCACAGATAGAAAATGCAGACTTCGTGTTAAGACATTATAGTACATAATAAGGTTTTCTTAGTGCAAGTAAATTAATATACATTTGAGTTACCATAAGAATATTTATGTATTTTATAATTAAATGTGCTAATCAATTATTAGTAATGTAATTATGTTTAATTAAGAACCGCCCCCAAATTAATTTCAGCCCAAGAATAAACTTTGATGGAGAATCTGACGGCGAGGAATTAATGAAGTCAGATCATTTAATCTCCTCATTGTCTATATTCCCGAATCAGATGAAAAATAAGTTGACTCATATGTTAGAAACCCAGACTCAATTATTATAGAATAACGACATTGGATGAGTGGAGCATCGACCGATTCTAGCGAAAATTTTCTTTGAGCAAAAGGCTAAGTAGACTTATACGAGCAAACTCTTGTTATTATAAGTGACCAAAAGTATGAGAATAAAAATAATAGTTAGAAGAAAGTAAACTATTGCCTTATTAAAGTTGAGACGAGATATCTATATTTCTGAAAGACGAGACAGGCCCCAACCACTACAAAAAAAACTTACAATTTAGTGACGGATAATTCCGTCACTAATCAGCGAAATTTCTTCTCTAAACATAGTTATTGACGGATAAAGTTACCGACAGATCCGTCAATAACAAGCTTGTCACTAAAAACTTTTAGTGACGGATTTGTCCGTCACCAAAGTTACTAGCCCACTCAATGACGGAAAAGTAGGTGGCTGCCATATATTAGTGACAGACTTATCTGATACTAATTAGTGACTGACGAATTTCAGTCATTCATCAGTCACTAGTTCTTGAGCTGTTTTCGCCGTCACTAATGACCGTTTTTTTTTTGTAGTGAACTAGTGCTCACGAATTGGCATAATGTCTTCAAAAATGAAACATTTTTTCTCCTTTCAAGCAGAAGCATCTCAAACTCACAGGAACTAGCAAAGTTAATGATGAGTCGAGAACAAAGCAATACAATGTTTCTAAAATGCAAACTAAGATATTGAAAGCTAGAGAGAGAATAGAGAATGTTTTGCGTGTTAGGGATATTCTCTCAAAGTTAATGATGAGTCGAGAACAAAGCAATACAATGTTTCTAAAATGCAAACTAAGATATTGAAAGCTAGAGAGAGAATAGAGAATGTTTTGCGTGTTAGGGATATTCTCTCAATTACAACCTCATGCTGCACAACATGAGAACATGTAAGATGCATTAAGCCACCATATACAAAAATATTGAGCCAACGGAGATTACAAGTGGTGGAAGCCATAGGGATCCCCATGATCTCCATCCGCTAACTCATGTCAATATCCAACAATCATCCTCATTCATTAGATCCCTACAAGCTCAAACCAACGTCTCGGCTGTGGAAAATGCATATGCATGGTGCAGACTCTTAGCTCAAGTACCGAGAAATAATACTGTATTTGGAGCGGTAATTAACTTTTGATTTTGAATCTCCATAGTAAACATTATCATACATACCGACAAGCTAGTAGAGTGATGTTTTGAACTATTCCTCCTTGGTGTATGCCGAATTAATAATATCAGCACAATATTGTCTAAACTCCATCAATTCCAATCAATGTTTTCTAAAAAATGAGTAAAGATTAAAATTAAATCTTTCATGTGTTATAGCTAGATTCATAACGTTTCATTTTCCCATTGAACCAAACACATAAGATCTCCAATCATATGAAGCCTACAATGCTCTTGGGAGCTGAAGAATTGGTCCAAGCACGAATGTTCAAGACAACACAGATTCTTCCTCAAAGTGTTTAGTTTGGATAAGAAAAACTCATAGTATAATTTAAGGGGTTAGAGAGTACTCTCAATATATATTTTTCTAATTATTTATCCAATCTAAACCAATTTTACTTTAATGAGAAGTGCCCCCTTCAATCTCAGTGAGCAGTGCCCCTTTCTTAAGACATGGTAGATCCCCATATATATTTTGTCTTACTCAGTATTTCTTCCGTCCCACCACAAGCGATTCATTCCTTTTTAGTACAATTACACTCTGCTACTTTATTCTATTCACATTATATTACTTTATTTTATTCTCTACACTTAATTCTGTAAATATCATTACTCTACACTTAATTCTCTAAATATCATTATTCTAATTTTGGTGCCCAAAAAAAAGGTCTCGCTTATTATTCCATATTATGTTAACACTAGCTTAGAAAACCTAATTATTGATGCCTTAACTTGGGATTTAATATGTGACGTTAAGCAAAATTGGAGCCCAAAATCTTACTTTTTCAAAAATGCTTTCTATCAATAGTAAAAGGCTAATAAGTTTGGACCAATCGCCGGTATATCTGACTGGAGCACCCTATTTTGGGAAAGGAAATTGTTTCTATAGATTAAGATGTGGTCCCTCATATAAATCATATTTAATTAATCTAAACAATATAATTACACTGCCTCCAATGTTCTTCAAGTATTTGAATGCCTAATTATACAATTGTGTCTACAGTTCGTCTAAAATAATTGTATCTACAGTTGGGAAATGAATGGGCTAGATTGATGCACGTTTGTTCCTCAATTAATTAATTAAGAATTAAACCCTAGTTTCTGGTTTGTTTGTGCCATTGTATTTGGCAGCAAAGCTAGCTTTAATTCCCATTACATTAGCCAATATCTTGAGCTATGCACTGCACCACATTATTTATGGGATATGCCCATTACCTTTCCTAAGAATCAAATCTCAACCTTCTTTCTAGCTAGATATCTTGTGTATATATGATGAACTTAATTAACTGCTACACGATATGAGGTGTATTATATTATTTAAAATATTTAAATATAATCAAATTAAATAGGATTATTTGACACTTAAATACACAAATATTTAGCTAATTCATGAACTGCATACAACACGAAATGTCGGTGTGGCAATATATAGAGTTTTTGATTGTTATGATTTTATCATGACATGGAAATCAAAATTTCATTATATGGACTCATTATCTGAGAAACAATGCTACTTAGGTTGGAATGACATACTAGTATTGTTAGTTGGATAATGAGTTGTCATAGGATAGATACTAACTTCATAATATAATTTCATGCGTGAATGATTTTTATCGAAAAAAATCGTGTAGATTGTATAAACATCAAATATTCAAAATATATGGTTTCTAGTTCACTCAATAGACTTTTTTTCTTCTTCTAATTAAAGTGTCACAAATTTTACTCTTTGTACCTGTGATTGATACATGAAAACCACAAATATATAAAGAGGAGTAATTGGTATATTAACAATATTCATATCCAAAAAAGGTACATTAAAATAAAGAAAGTATATAATGGAGTAACATGTAAATATGTAATGGACATTGTTGAAAGAATTATGTGCCCTATATTACTATATAGGGTAAGAGGACAGAAGCCTCTGGATTATATCTAGAAGTGTGGACCTAGGCTAGAGGCTACCTTAGCTTGTGAATCCAATCAAGACCAGCCTCATATTTTATGAGCATGACCTTACCATGATGTCAAATCCTTTCATCAGTATAATCATTTAAATTCTAATTTGTCTTTGTCAGCCTAACCGCTCGCTTATTTTATTTCATTATAATTATTCAAGAATATTGTTTTGGAAATCTGAATTGAGTTTTGCACTTATATATGTCCATGGATTATATAAGTTTCTAGACAAATGGCGACTTGCATGCTCGTGTAGCTAGAGAATATAGTTTTTGCGTACTCTAAAAAATACTACAGATTTAGGATAATTTGTAATCATATTATATTTGTATAGGTCTATTTTAGTTGAAGATGTAAGTAAATGGATTGCCAAAATTATAATTGGTCTCTAGCTTTCTAGTCTAGGTCAGTAGGTCTCATGCACGCCTGATCAATGAGGGAGCAGCTAGTTCTTGGTGGGTAATAACAGCTGATAAATTGCATGCATACTAATAATAGTAGTAATTGTAAAATAACTTATGTGTTTTTTTTAAATAACTTATTTATGTTCCCGAACAATGTTACAGTATGATTAAATTTACAAGAAATAAATATCATCCCACCATTTAGTCCTTAATTATTTATATATTTAAAGCAAGTGATTCTCTCTAGTAATTTTCATTTTTATTAATAAAATTTTAATCATTTTCTTTATATGTCTTTTCCACTTTATCAATTTTTCAATAAATTTGAATCATCTATTATCAAGACTATTTTTTTATAATAGAAGTCATTATTTATATATTTAAAGCAATGATTCTTTCTAGTAATTTTTATTTTTATTAATAATATTTTAATCATTTTTATATGTCTTTTCCACTTTATCAATTTTTCACTAAATTTGAATCATCTATTATCAAGACTATTTTGTTTGATAGAAGTCATTATTTATATATTTAAAGCAATGATTCTCTCTAGTAATTCTCATTTTTTATTAATAATATTTTAATTATTTTTTTATATGTCTTTCCACTTTATCAATTTTTCGATAAATTTGTATCATCTATTATCAAGACTATTTTTATGATCGAAAATAGCATTAATAGTAAGCCTAGTTTGGTATCATCATATTCCAATCCATCTTATTTAGTCTCATTCATATGGGCTCCATAACTAGGCTCGAATTTCCTTTTCTTTTTTGTGTATCATGATGACTAAGAGCACACAATAAGAGCATCAATAAAACTAGCGGACCGGATCGCATCTGGGTCCCGGCTTGCAGCCTGTGCGTTGGAGGGGGGCAGGGACGGGTTTGGGCCGCGCCTGGTGACTGGTGAGCTGCCTGAGGCCGGGTCTGGTTGCTGTCCGGCCTAGGGTTGGAGGGTGTTCGGGCCGGACCCCCAATTCTTTTTTTTTTTTTCTAATTTTTGTCTATTTATATACCATTTGTTCAACATTCTTCCACCAATTTCTCACTTTATTCTACACCTATCTTTTTCTATTTATAATTTTTATTTTCTAGGATTTGTATTTTTTAATTTCTAGGGTTTGTAATTTTTATTTTCAAGGATTTGTAATTTTTTTATTTCTACTGTTTGTAATCTTTTATTTTCGACTGAATAATGAATTTTTTTTATATTTTAATTGTTCAACGCTTTTTATTTTACGAGTAAAATAGCTTGTAGTTGTGAATAGTGCAATTTAATAGTTGAGGCCTGGATGGGGCCTGAAGGGTTATAGGAGTTGTGGCCTGGCTAAAAAATTAGGGAAATGATGACATGGAGGGAACTTAGGGCCTGAATCCGGGTAGAGGTTAATGATGCTCTAAGGGCGCAAATTGAGGCCGTCAATGCAGCCGCGATTTGCGACTTCATTGCAACCTCTAATTTTTTTTTGCTGTCCCAAATTTGACCACAACTTTGGTTGTCCGCCGCAATTAGCACCCGATTTTGCGGTTACCGCAAATGATTTTTCTATTATCATCATTATTATTATTATTATTATTTACTTTTTAATAAGTTATATACTCCTTCTGCCCCACAAAAATATGCATTGGATTGGGCATGAGTTTTAATGCACAATTGAAAGAGTAAGAGAAAGATAGAAAGAAAAAGTAATGAAAGTATTATTATTAGTGGAAAATGAGTCTCAGCTCAATATAGGAAAAAGAGTTTACAAAATTGGAAAATGCATATTATTGTGGGACGGACTAAAAAAGAAAAAAAGTGCATATTAAGACGGAGGGAGTACTAATTAATTTTAATTATTTTATCTTTAAACACCACAATTTCTCACTTCACTTCACCATCCCTTTATTCCATTCTCAGTTCTACTATATTCGTTTTCTACATTTTATTCCACTCTCAATTTGTAATACCCGCCCCTTTATTACCCTATTTTGTTATGTTTAATGTCGAACTAGAGATTTATCGCTCTCTTGTTTCGTTGAATTAAATGGAACTCATTGCCCCTTTGTTGGTACTTAATGTTGTTAGTTCGCAAAACTAGAGTTAAAGTAATAATCAAACGAACTAAAACAATTTAACGAATGTTTAGGAAATAAAATAGACGTAGTGAAAGGAAAACGATGATTTGTATCCCGAACTAAAAGTGCTCGAAAACAAGATACATTAATCTATATGGTTCGAATTGTATTTTTAAAGATACATTTCTTTTCTTTCTTACTCTATGTAAATTTATTCCTATTGGGCCTGTTAGCTCGTTTTTATTGGATAAATTAGTTTCTATTGTATAAAATTCAAGTAAAAATATTTTTCAAGTAGATAAACTACCTAGTACATGCCCATGGTCTCTGCTTTTGCTAATTCTTTTCTTCTTTTTTTTTTCTTTTGTTTTCCGCTAATTCTTGTTTCAGGTTGAGTGTCTGCATCTTTCCTTAGTGAGCAACAACTCTAGTTCTTCTTTCTCTGCCTTGGGGGCCGCCACAAGATAACCATTTGTCTCTTCAACTTTGGCAGTCTGCATGAAACATAGCAATACAATATACAGATTCTTCAATCTTCACGATCAGGTTGTGCGATTGTGCATCCATAAATATGAATAAAATTTTTAACAGTTATCAGTCTCAGCTGGAAATCTGCTGTTGTGAGAAAAATACTGCAAGATGAACAATTGTCCCACAGATCTACCTTTGTTTTGATATCATTTCCGGTCATCCTGCTAAGAGTAAGCACTGAGCAGAAGACTCTTTTATAGTAGAGCCGTGTAGCAATTATCTAATCATAATGTTCTATTGTTTATCACCAGCAGTAAAATAACCAGTAAATTTCTATAAAACTGAGTTTTACGCATAAGAAGTTTGTGAAAATCCCGTAAGAACCTAACCGATTCCTATTTCAAGAGTTAACAGGATCTACTTGTTTATAAGGACTATCAGGTTACTGGGATTGACAAGGGGAAAACAATAATGCTTACCTTAAAGGTTCGGCATCGTCCATAATAATTTCCCTTATTTTTCCCCCAGCATCAAAATCCGACTCTACATCTCTGGTAGCATTTGTAAAGAGTTTCGAACAGCTGATACACTATCAGGTGGTGGTGTCTCCATCATCTTTGATTCCAGAGTTGAATTATTTCTTGGTTTGAGTACATGGACCTGAGGGCATATAAATGAAGCACATTGAGGGATTGATTTATAAAACTATTTCATATTCAGAAAGTAGAGAAAAAATAAAATAGTGTTGAGACCTCATTGTTGTACCTCCCATTGCACCCTCAATTTTTCCATTTGTTCGTTTGTTTAATCATCATCTTACCTCTTACTCTATCATATGCTATAACAGCCTAACACTCTTTACTTGACCAAACGAGAAGTACATGTAACAATGCTAATTGTTAAGATGCAATTTTCTTTAACGATCGAAAACAACGACATAGAGAGTATGAAAACCATTATACAGAAAATTAATGATACCATACTGAGAAATCTCCACGCATGTAATGAGAACTCTTACACAGTCTCCATTTCATCCCAGGTCATAGTTTCTTAGTCTAGAATATGCAAATCATTCAAAAGATGGAATTATAGAAAATTTCTATACAACTTACAAGGGTCACTGACTGCCCTCCACGAGACACCTACAGAACAGACCAAAAAAAATGGAATTATAGAAAATTTCTATACAACTATTCCGCCTGTATTCTTTTGAACAAGGTTGTGAAAATTACTGTTGGTTTCTGGGGATTACAAGAGATAACAAAACCGGGCGTAATACAACCCAAAAGAAGAAATACAGAAGATGAAACTGAACTACAAAGAAAATTACAGAATTCGAAACAGTAACCGTGAACTAAGTTTAGCCGAGTCGAGGAGGCCTCTTCCCGCAAGACGAGATACGCCCCGGTAGTGCTCTTCGGTTTGGCGTGTCGTCCCCAAAGGTAAAACGGCTACGTCTCTATTGATGCAGCACCGCAATCAGTAGAGCTACGGCGAACGGGATGGAGGAGAGAGCAGAGCTTCGACAGAAAGACAATGCAGAGAGAGGGAGAGAGCTTATGATGCAGAATGCTTGTATGTGTGTCTCCTAATGCAGTGGTATGACTAGCCTATTTATAGGCCAAGCCACCATGCAGGGTCAACCAGCCATTGAAGGCTCATCAAGGCAATTCGTAACCGACGTCGGTTACAGGCGTGTGGCTGGAGTGTGCCACCCGTGTGTGGAGCGTGTGGATTTCTTACGTGGCAGCCGTGACTGTGCCTCGCTTGACGACGTGTCAAGCCACTTGGATTGCTGACTCAGCGGTGGTCTAAAAAGAATAGTTTGGGCCAAGCACCAAGCCCAAAGACCACCCAAAGACCAATTGCCAAGGTCCAATTGCCAAGGTCCAAGTCCAAGTCCAAGTCCAAGATCAAGATCAAGATCAAGATCGAGATCGAGATCGGGATCGGGATCGCGCCCGGGCCCGAGGCCAGCGGCCCGCGAGCGCGAGCACGAGCACGGGCACGGGCACGAGCGCGTGCACGGGCACGGGCGGGCGGGCGGCGGCGGCGCGCGCGCGTGTGCTCGCGTGTGGGCTCTTTCACCCATCTTGGTCAGCTATAATTATTAAGTAACATAAAGTCACTTAATTTATACACATTAAAAGATGTGTTAATCCTCCAATGTGGGATAATTAACACTAGTTAATTATTCCCTAAGCTCCAACTCCAAGCTTTAATTAAAAGCTAATTATGCCCAACTTTAATCCACTATTTCTCACTCACCGGAAATCGGATTTGAGAAAGTGAATATACTACATTTATCTACGTAAAATGTAGATCGACGCTATGTCCTTTAATTTCACAAATTAAATGTCTCGTCACATTTATTATGTGGTCAAAATCCATTGACCGGGCATATTTATTACCATGATTTCTACAATCCCCCACATGAGTAGAAATAGCCGAATGCATATGCATGTAGACACAAGCTCAACCCTCGAGAGGTATATAAGCATAAGGATAGGTAGTTGTTGGCCTTGAACCTTCCATAGTCGACACCATCGGATACACAGGCGGCTTAGTAGCGTGATGCTTTGAACTAATCCCCCACGGCGTGCACCGAGACAATGGTGTTAACGCTTAAACACCTCAACCTCATCCGTTCTCACGTTTTGTGTCCATTGCGGTCTTGGACACCACTTTGGATTCATAAGTGTGTTTTATAAAGCGACCACACTTCACACTTACATAGGTGATTCTTAGTCAAGTACCTTGCCATACTTGGTCTCTTTGAGAACTCCATCTCTTTGAGATTCATAAGAACCATTAGAAGTCATAGACTTGGCCTTTACCACTAGGCAAGTTCTCCAACACTCTATTGCTCTCTAGGGAATAGATATAGTTGAGTGTTTTTCATGAACTCTCATAGCTTAGTTGTTATTTCCTGATTTATTTGTTACATCTTTTTAGCATTACTTGTTATTGAGCACTCCACAGACGAGAAATCATCTTGGAAACTTAGTATTTTGGGGCGTTTAGCGCAGCCCTCCTGGTGAGGATTTTATCAATGTTCTTCCTTGTTCGTTTATTTCCAATCGATAAAGCCGAGTCTTTTCCCTTTTATTTATCGAATTCATTGTGCCCTTGACAAGCAGTACTTGAGCAAGTTTCTTTTGAACACTCTCTTGAGCACTCCTTGTGCTCACAAAATCTCCATGATCCATCCTTCTTTTAAACAAGCAGAACAGGACTCGAATATAGACTCGTGCTTGGTTAAATCATTCAAGTTGGCGGTAACATCACCCAAGGAAGCCAACCATGACACGCCCAGAATGACGTCGATGTTCCGCAGAGGAAATACATAATACGAAAGTGTAAAGACCTCGGAAGCCAATGTCAGGTCGACGTCTCGTCAAATCCCTGCTGCCCGGACCCGAGAGCCGTCGCCCAAAGTCACGGAGTAGGGAACGGTTAGCGTCACCGGCAAGTCAAGTAGGGTAGCGAGCTTATCTGAAATAAAGCAGTGATTAGCACCGCTATCCACCATTAATAACACCTTATGTCGACCGATTTTCCCGAATAATTTCATGGTCTGAGACGTATCCAACCAGTTCGAGGACAACTCCGACAATTCCAATTCCTGGTCAGACTCCACCGCATTTGCCTCCGCCGCTGGCCCGTCAGCCACCATGTCATCCCCATCATCATAGACCAACACGTTGAGAGTCTTTGGGTGCAACAATGGGTGGGTCTGAATTTCAGGCCGCACTTAAAACACGTTCCCGCCGCAATATGCTTTCTGTACTCCTCTGTCGACATATTCCTGAATCAGCATGATGCGTTCCGGGATGGCCCCACGACCGACTAGGACGAGAAGGATTGGGAGTATCCTTTGGTGAAAGCTCGCCCAGAGCCTGATACCAACGCGGCCAGCTGGTTGGCGGACGGCGACGGTCCCAAGTACGACGGTAGGTTACCTGGAACTTGGTCGATGTCGAGGGCAAACTGGACTGCATCCGAATAGTTTGACTTTGGCCGCCTTCATTTGCAAGCAAACTTCAGAGCGAAGGCCAGCCAAGAAGAAACCCAAGTATTGATGGTGTGCTACGTCCGGTACCAAGGCGAGACACGACTCGAAGACCGCTACATAGTCAGCGAGAGAACCGGTGTTGCGGACCGCTGCGAAGGCCTCAGATTCATCTAGGGCGCCATTGTTTTCGAAATGGTTCATAAGCTCTTGTAAAAACCGATCCCCAGAGAGAGTGGGGATGCGTTTGATCAAAAGTTGGTACCACGGGAGGGCCAGTCCCGTCAGCGCTACCATGGCCACCTTCACTCGGTTTTCCAATGGGGTATTGGAGACCAAGAAGTACTGTTCAGCCCTCGCCAGACATCCCACAGCCTCGGAACCGCCGGAAGAGGGCATGGTCAGCGACGCGGTGCTCTCCTTGCCGCGGCGACAGACTCCAGGTTCTCCGATGATTCTTCGTTATTGGACCCTGTTTTGCCATTCGCCTTACGCATCTCCGCGATGAACATCTCGAGTTGAGAAGCCACCACTGAAATCCGTTCATCCATCTTTTGAAGCTGGGCGTTCAACTCACCTACGGACGCATGAAGAGAGTCAACGCCCTTCTCCATTTCCCCAGTAGCCTTCTCTAATCCATCCAGCCGGGTGTCCGTATTCCGAGTGGAAACTACCATCGTCATTGCACCAATTTGATAGAGGAAAGGCCGTCGGCCGATACGAGCACAAGGAGTGCTCAGATATTGTTCAAAAGAAACTCGCTCAAGTACTGCTTGTCAAGGGCACAATGAATTCGATAAATAAAAGGGAAAAAACTCGGTTTTATTGATTAGAAATAAACGAACAAGGAATAACTCGAAACAGGAGGCCTGCGCTAAACGCCCCAAAATACTGAGTTTCCAAGATGATTTCTCGTTTGTGGAGTGCTCAATATATATAGGCTCACAATAAGTAATGCTAAAAAGATGCAACAAATAAATCAGGAAATAACAACTAACTACTGTCGAGATTTCATGCGTTGACTCCTTTTACTCAAATGAATTGTTGGGCCAAACTACCTCCCTGACTCCGCGCTTGTACAGCTTCCAACGCGTATCAGGGTTCACATTTCAACTATTGAAAACAAATTAAAATCTTTCAAAGCAATTACCTTGCAGCAAAGCATGCGATTAATTGTAAAACAGGAGATGAAACTCCCACAAGCAGTACAAAGAAAGTTGGAAAAACAATGAAAGGAGCTCAAGAACAACATATATGTTTAAAGCATTACTAAGTGAAAATATTATCTAGGAAACTGATACGAGTGTCCATTGTGGCAGTGAGAAGGAGGCCGAGGAAAGGGAACCGGAGGCTGCGAGTGTCCATTGTGGCAGTGAGAAGGAGGCCGAGGAGAGGGAACCAGAGGCTGCGCTCGAGACATCCTCGAGCAGGCAACAGGATCAGAGCATAGCAGCGACAACACAGACGTTGAGGCCAAGGAACCGCATCAAGGCACCACGGAGACTCGCGGACTAGATTTCCTTATTTTTCACGTTTTTTTTCCTTTTATTTTTGAGAATATTATTATTTTTATTTGCAATTGAGTCGGGCGAATTATAAGCCCTGTTCGGGTTTTCTTAGTTGGTTCTTTTCAGAACGTATTAGGATAGGTCGAATCAACCTTAGGGTTTAGATATAAATAGAGCCTATGTGTTAACATACGATTATCAATAAAATCCATATTATTTTGGCTTAATTGCTAGCACTCAAGAAACTTCTCCTAAGGCTGCCGACGAGATTTATCTCGCGCTCAGCCGCCCTCTTCCGGAGTAATCACCGACCCAAGCGTTGGGCGCTCGATTCCTTCGGTACTTGTTTCTTGATCGTGAACGGAATCTGCTCGTTAAGGATGTATAACCTTAACAACTGGTGTCTTTCATTGCGTACTCTACATGGACGGCTCGGAGAACCTAGTTCCACCCGCGGGCCTCTTCACCGGAGGCAACGCACAATTGCTGATCGGCGATCCGTCGCGCAGATCGTCAGCGTTCAATCGTCACGCGGAGAGTCAGCCGCGACACCACAACCCCGTTAGCCACGACGATGGCATTCCGCAGCAAGACGTGACTGGGACGACCATACTACCGTCCAACTTCCTGGAGAAGATCATGGCCCGATTTGACGAATTGGAGTTCAGCCTGAAGGCGACAAACACACGGGTTGACAATCTGGAGGCACCGCGCGCCACCGAGCCGGATAACGTCGAATTCTCAGACGAATTTGATTTTGAGGGGACTCGTTCCCCACGCGATGAGTGGATGGCGGAAGAGGGTGTCCCCCGGACTTTCATCCATGGCCGGAGGGGTCGTGGTGGGGATATCCGTAACCGCAGAGGTGCGGTACGCGCAGGATTTAGACGTGACGAGCATTTTGAACAGAATGACTACAATCCTACAGCCTACCGCGATCGGCCTGGTCCTAGGCAGCGCACGAGTTGGGACAGGCCGCGTGATCTCTACGGGGGGATGTTGATCGTGGGTTTCGACAGTTTTGTCAGGCCACCGCGTGGGATGCACCCCCTAATCGTATGATGCACCCGATGACAAGGACCGATAGACCGAAGGATCTCACCGTGAAAGCGCCTCGTTTTGATGGATCAAATGCGGCTAATTGGATTTAACGAGTGGAATATTATTTCGACCACCTACAGATGCCAGATTCTGAACGTCTTCACTATGTGGTGATGTTATTTCAACCACCGGCCGCCGAATGGATCTTCAATTACCGAGCTAATAATCCGGTGGTGACTTGGCTGGTATTCTTGGAGGACGTGCACCACAGGTTTGATCCGCAGAGCTTTCGCAACAGTATTGGCCCGTTGTCCAAATTGGTACAGACAGGTTCAGTGGCGGAATATCACGATGCTTTTGAACGATACCTTAACAGAGTTCAGGGCCTGTCTGAGGAAGCGCTAATCCCGATTTTATCACTGGTCTTAAGGAACCTATTCAGGAAAAAGTAGAGTTACAACAGCCAGGTCCGTTGGCTGAGGCTATGGCGTTGGCCTTGCGGCTGGCGGCATCACATGAAGCTCGCCAAAACCCGCCGAATCGCGGCAAATGGCCCAACTGGGACTCCCGATTTGCATTGGCCAGTCAGGGCCCACCCGGCGGTCAGGCGGACACGGCACCCAAGGAGCCGGTGAAGACACCCTATAGACCGATTCGAGTATCGAACGCTGAGAAGGCAGAGCGCTCTCGAAAAGGCCTATGCTATCATTGTCCGGAAAAGTGGGCGCCAGGCCACGTGTGCAAACAGAAGATGATTTCCTATGTGGGCGAGGATGAGGACGTCACCTGTCGAGAGGAGTCGGATGGCGAGGATGAGGGCGACACGGTTATAGCTGCGGATTTTTCGCATCTCCAGTCCTTGACAGGGGGCACTAAATCTCGTCCATTCAATGTAGTGGGGACAATCAGAAAAACAACAGTGAGTATACTTATAGATACCGGCAGTACACATGATTTCCTTCATCCCCGTGTGGCGAAGCAATTGCAGTTGGCACTGACTCCTATTAGACCGTTCCGTGTGTATGTGGGCAACAGTGCTTCAATAATCTGCTCTCATATTGCACACTGTACGAAGCTATCTGTTCAGGGGGTTGACTTCCTCATCGATCTACACGTTATGGAGATCCACGGTCCAGATATTGTGTTGGGAATGGATTGGTTAGAGTCGTTGGGCAAGATTTCTGCCGATTTTGTTGGGAAAACCTTGGAGTTCAGTCGAAATGGAGTCCGTGTGACACTGCACGGCGTCCAACCTTCACCCCGCCTGATATCTTTTCAGTCCTTGGCAATGCTCACAGCTCATTCGTCGGGCCACGAGTTTTATGAAATAATTGAGGTGGATTCGGCGGGGGTCACGACAGTGGTGGATGAGGAATTTCCTCCTGACATCCCGCCAGATGTTCGTCAAATCTTGGAGCAATACCGTCAGGTGTTCTCGGTACCTACGGGCATGCACCGGCAAAGGGAGTTCGATCACCGCATCCATCTGCTTCCGGATTCGAAGCCGATCAATGTACGCCCTTATCGCTATCCGTACTTTCAGAAGAACGAGATCGAGCGACAGGTACGGGACATGCTAGACCAGGGGATAATTCAGCGGAGCCACAGCCCTTTCTCATCCCCGGTCCTACTAATCAGGAAGAAGGATGGGACGTTTAGATTTTGCATTGATTATCGGGCATTGAACTTGGCCACGGTCCCGGATCATTTCCCTATTCCGACAACCGATGAACTTTTTGATGAACTCGGAAAGGCAAAATTTTTCACTACATTGGACCTGCCCTCGGGCTACCATCAGATACGCATGCATGACTCCGATGTTTTTAAGACGGCCTTCCGAACACACAATGGCCACTTTGAGTTCCTAGTTATGCCATTTGGACTCACCAATGCCCCGTCTACTTTTCAAGCGGCTATGAATAGTATTTTTCAACCATTGCTCCGAAAGTGTGTGATTGTTTTCTTCGACGACATTCTTGTTTACAGCTCAACTCTAGAGGACCACGGTTCACACTTATCAGAAGTGCTAAAATTGTTGCATCAACATCAGTTTTTTGTCAAGCTTTCCAAATGTTCTTTCTACGGCACGACTGTTGAATATTTGGGTCACTTGGTGTCAGACGGAGTGTTAAAGGCAGACCCGGCTAAGATCGTAGCAATGACTTCGTGGCCATCGCCCACGACGGTCAAGCGACTGCGTGGATTTTTGGGACTGACAGGGTATTATCGGAGATTCATCGCGAATTATGCTATGATCGCGGCCCCGCTCACGGATCTCCTTAAAAATGAGGCATTTGTATGGTCCCCGGCGGCGGAAGCGGCGTTCTCGGCCCTCAAGAAGGCAATGACATCGGCGCCAGTCCTGAGCCTGCCGGATTTTGACAAACAGTTCTGTATTGAGACTGACGCTTCGGTCATTGGCATCGGGGCGGTTCTCATCCAGGATAGACACCCGATTGCCTATTTCAGTAAGAAATTGGGGCCTCGACGTCGTGTAGCTTCGACTTATCATAAGGAACTCTACGCCATAGTGGAGGCAGTACAGAAATGGCGACAGTACCTCCTTGGGCGAGACTTCATCATTCGTAGCGATCAAAAGAGCTTGAAGGATCTTCTGCAACAAATATTCCAAACACCGGATCAGCACCTCTATGTGCAGAAGCTAATGGGGTATAGGTTCAGCATTGAATATAAGAAGGGATCCACAAACAAGGCAGCGGATGCCTTGTCCCGGCGGCACGACGACGACGACAATCCAAGCGGCGCTGTTTCCGTCGAGCCGGACGTGTCAGTGAACCGGAGTGAGGAGCAGATATCGGTGATGGATGCGGCCTTGTTCACAGCTATTGCTCAACCGTTACCTAAAGTGCTAGACTCGCTGCGTGAAGAAACGTCGCAGTTACCCGACTTACGTGAGCTTGTCGCCCACATCGCGGCAGGTACAACCCCATCTCATTTATCCTTCATCGATGTCCTTGTTTATTTCAAGCGCCGAATACTGCTCAGCCCCGACTCCAAGTTTAAACGACTTCTCTTGATGGAACACCACTGCACGCCACTTGCGGGCGATCCGGGGCACGAGCATACGTTTCGCTTACTGTCGGCAGGGCTTTATTGGCCAAATATGCGTAAGGATGTGAAGAAATTTGTAGAATCTTGCGCGGTGTGCCAATCGACGAAGTACTCTACTCAAAAGCCTGCAGGTTTGTTACAGCCGCTACCGATTCCATCACAAGTATGGGAGGACGTGTCCATGGACTTCGTTACGGGTCTTCCTCCCTCTCGCGGTTATACAGTCATCATGGTGGTGGTGGACCGCCTTTCAAAGTACGCACACTTTGCCCCATTGCCTACCAAATTTGATGCATTACGTGTGGCTCATTTATTTATTAACACGGTGGTTCGGCACCATGGGTTTCCGAAGACGTTGGTCTCTGATCGGGATTCGGTGTTCTTGAACGCCACGTGGGAAGAAATGTTCCGTCTTAGTGGCACCAAATTACACTTTTCCACAGCTTACCACCCCCAATCGGATGGACAGACGGAGGTCCGAAACAGAGGCTTGGAATAATATTTACGCGCGTTCGCCGTGGATCGCCCTTCTAAGTGGTGTAATCTGCTACCGTGGGCGGAGTTGTCCCTTAATTGTTTCCATCACACGGCGCTTGGGACCTCGCCATTCCGAGCCCTCTATGGCCGCGATCCACCGTTATTAGTGGCAGCACCACCGTTAGAGATGCCCACCGGTTCCGAACCGGAACCGTGGCCATTTTCCCGAACCGGAACCGTCGGAATTCGGGTCGCGGTCCGGTTCAGGTTCAAAATATTTCGAACCGGAACCGTCACCGAACTGGCGGTTCCGGACGGTTCGGAACCGCCGGTTCGGGCGCGTATATCAAGGCATGGGGATGGGGCCGAAGGCGGCAGCTTTTTAGCTGAAAAACCGGCGGTTTTTGGGATGTGAACCGGCGGTTTTGTCCCGGAAACCGGCGGTTCCGGCGGTTTTCCGCCAAAAACCGCCGGTTTTCCGAAAATTCAAATTTTTTTTTTCAAATTTCAAACTCGAATTCTTCCATTTCCCCCCCCCCCCCATTTTTATCTATAAATACCCCCTCTATCCTCATTTACATTCACCCCACTCTTGTGTTAATAAGAGTTTCTCTCTTCAATCTCTCAATTCTCTCTCTTTGTCTCTAATTTCTCATTTGTGCTATTGTGCTTCCATTTAATTACGCAAATGATACTCTTATTACGCATTGTTATACACTTATACTTGTTCCCGTAGTTCTATAAGTTGTCTTCCTTTCTCAATTGCTAAAACAAAAAAAATATATTATTCCATATTTCTACATTTCTACATAGCAATATGTCTTCATCCCGAGAAGGTCGTGTTGATAAGGGAAAGGGAAAGGCTCGAGAAGAGCAAGATGTGGCACTGGCACATGCTATTGCTCTCTCTCGCTCTCAATACCAAGGCGATGCTTACAATACAAATATTACATTGTTGTATGTTGTATACTTGTAGTTGTAGATGTATATATATTGTACTTTGTAATGTATCGTTGTCCGTTACAACTCAAACTCAATAAAATTGATATCATTATTCGCCGTATTTCTATTTGAATTATACATTGTCTTGTTCCAATTTGTTGTATAAATCCAAATTTCAAATTAAAAAAAAATCAACCGAACCGCGAAACCGCCGGTTCCGAACCGGAACCGCCTAAACCGCCGGAAAAACCGGCGGTTCCGAACCGGAACCGGAACCGTGAAATAGCCTCACGGTTCGGTTCCGGTTCCGCCTTCGACCGAACCGGAACCGGCGGTTCCGAACCGGAACCGCCGGTTCGTGAACCGTGGGCAACACTAACCACCGTCGGCTGCCACTCCGCCAAAGATCGCGGATCTGATACGTCAACGAGGGACGCTGCTTCGTGAGTTGCGCGAGAATTTGGAGCGTGCGCGGCAGAGGATGCGAGATTCAGCCAATAAACACAGACGTCATGTAGAGTTTGAGGAGGGTGACATGGTGTGGCTAAAATTACAGCCCTTTCGACAATATTCGGTGGCCAAACCATTGTCGGCCAAGCTCGCAAGACGCTATTTCGGCCCGTTTGAAGTGGTGCAACGGGTAGGGCCTGTGGCTTACCGGATGCACCTACCGGAGGGGAGCCGAATCCATGACGTCTTTCACGTCAGCCTCTTGCGTGAATTTGTGGAGGGGGAGGCGTCGGTGGAACACGTTCCTCTACCAAAGGACTTTGTTGAGGGTCGCCCAGTTGTGTATCCAGTGGCTTTTGTGGATAGTCAGATTATGTGGCACGATGGCAAGGCGCGGGAACATGTACTGGTGAGATGGTCGGATGGCACGGACTCCCCATCGTAGGAGCCATTGGACGTCGTTCGCAAGCGCTTCCCAAACCTCCACCTTGAGGTCAAGGATGTTGTTAAGGAGGGGGGAGTTGATACGAGTGTCCATTGTGGCAGTGAGAAGGAGGCCGAGGAAAGGGAACCGGAGGCTGCGAGTGTCCATTGTGGCAGTGAGAAGGAGGCCGAGGAGAGGGAACCAGAGGCTGCGCTCGAGACATCCTCGAGCAGGCAACATGAACAGAGCATAGCAGCGACAACACGGACGTTGAGGCCAAGGAACCGCATCAAGGCACCACGGAGACTCGCGGACTAGATTTCCTTATTTTTCACGTTTTCTTTTTCCTTTTATTTTTGGGAATATTATTATTTTTATTTGCAATTGAGTCGGGCGAATTATAAGCCCTGTTCGGGTTTTCTTAGTTGGTTCTTTCCCGAACATATTAGGATAGGTCGAATCAACCCTAGGGTTTAGATATAAATAGAGCCTATGTGTTAACATACGATTATCAATAAAATCCATATTATTTTGGCTCAATTGCTAGCACTCAAGAAACTTCTCCTAAGGCTGCCGACGAGAATTATCTCGCTCTCAGCCGTCCTCTTCCGGAGTAATCGCCGACCCAAGCGTTGGGCGCTCGATTCCTTCGGTACTTGTTTCTTGATCGTGAACGGAATCTGCTCGTTAAGGAGGTATAACCTTAACAGAAACAAGGATATGTACCAGAGTCTTTCTGTAAGTATTCAAGGTGGACCATGTACAAGTATGCAGATCGAAAACCTTTACTGTGAGCAGCAAAAATAATTTGAAAATGAAGTTAGGAAGTCATATATAGTTGGAAAAAGAAACCCGCCAAGAAAAAGAAGACAGTTAATGATAGGAGAATACATTGAATTGAATATTTCAATAAAGGACTTCACGATTGAAATATTAGTGCGTAAACTATTTCTTAAATGTCAAACTTCAAAGGCAAGAACAGTTAATGATGAATGTTCTGATTCTAATATCTTGAATGGTGTATCAGGCATGATTTAGGAATAGAAGGAATAATGAGAGAAGTAATGAGATTGATAATTTGTTGATGATTTATTACTGCAGAGACTAACCCTTTTATAGGGTTGATACATGTGTAATTATGGTATAATATCAATCATATATGAATAATCCTATTCTATTCTTGGAGTATAATTGTGGAGCATAATTGAGATTATTCCTTGATATCTTTTCCTTTCTTAACAACTCCCCTCAAGTTGAGTGGCGGGATCTCCAAAGTTCAACTTACCAAGTACGTTCATGAGGCTTCTTGAATTGACGGCTTTGGTGAGAATATCGGCTAGCTGTTCTTCGGAGCGAACAAATGGTAGCTCCACAACTCCACTTGCCAACTTCTCTTTGATGAAGTGTCTGTCGACTTCAACATGCTTTGTTCTATCATGCTGTACCGGGTTCTCGGATATACAGATTCCTGCCTTGTTGTCACAGTATAGTTGACTCTTGTCTTATGTGAGCCCAATTTCATCCATCAGCCTTCTAAGCCATAAGATCTCCATTAATCCACTTCTTATCCCTCGAAATTCAGATTCCGCGCTTGATAATGCCACCACATTTTGTTTCTTACTCCTCCATGTTACCAGATTACCTTCGACAAACTTGAAGTATCCAGCTGTTGATTTTTGATCAACTGGATTACTCGCCCAATCAACATCGGTGGACCCATAAATTCATCGGTGTTCATTCTTTCTGAACATTATCCCATGTCTGGCCGTTCCTTTGAGATACCGCACGATCCTCAATGCAGCTTCATAGTGATCTTTTTGTGGTCGATGCATGAATTGACTCACTATTCCCACTGCATAAGCAATGTCTGGTCTAGTGTGAGAAAGGTATATGAGCGTCCCCACTAGGCACTGGTACTTGCCTTGATCCGCTAACTCAGCTTCATCAGAGATTTGTAGCTCGTGGTTCACTAGAATTGGTGTATCGGCGGGTTTGCAATCAATCAAACCTGTCTCCGCCAGAATGTCCAAGATATACTTCTTCTGTCTCAAGAAGATTCCTCCCTCAGAGCGCAACACTTCTATCCCCAAGAAATATTTAAGATTCCCCAAGTCTTTCATCTCGAACTCCTGGAATAAGTTCCCTTTTAGCCTATCTATTTCTTCTGTATCGTCTCTCGTAATGATCATATCATCTACATAGATGATCAGGCATGTGATTTTGTCGTCTCTCTTTTTCAAGAACATGGTATGATCCGAGTTACTCTGCCGGAACCCATACTTGGTCATGGCTTCTTTGAATCTCCCAAACCAAACCCTTGGTGACTGTTTGAGTCCATAGAGAGTCTTCTTCAGCCGACACCCTTCTCCCCTTTCAAATCCCTCAGAGAATCCCGGGGGTGCTTCCATGTATACTTCTCTTTTCAGTTCTCCATGCAGAGTTACGTCAAATTGTTAGAGTGGCCAGTTCCTGTTTGTAGCAACTGAGAGTAACACTCGAATGATATTCATTTTTGCTACGGGTGAAAAAGTCTCATCGTAATCAACTCCGTAAGTCTGTGTGTAGCCTTTGGCAACCAGTCGTGCTTTGTATCTCTCTATAGATCCATTTGGCCTTCGTTTGATAGTGAACACCCACTTGCATCCAACTGCCCTTTTTCCATCTGGTATTTTGCATTTCTCCCATGTACCGTTTCTTTCTAAGGCTCCCATTTCTTTCAGCATTGTCTCTCGCCAGTGTTTGTGTCTTCAAGCTTCTTCCACAGTATAAGGAATCTCCTCTTCTTCATATACAGCGGCCTCGAATGCGTGCACCATCTCTGAGAGGTGACCCTTGGCCAAGTTCACAACGGAGTACTTGGCTTTCCTGCCGATGACCTTAGGGCTATATCTCTTCGGCGGGACTCCTCTATTGGGTCTCAGTGGCAGTTTATATCCTCCAAGTCATTCATTAATCTGTTCTTCCAATAGATCACAAACTTCTGATTCATTTTGTGAGTCCGAATCGGGCTCAATATCTGTCTCAGGGTCAGTCTCACCAAATATAGAGAAATCAATATTGCTAGTGTCAACATGGACAGGAGGAATATCAGGAGCACTTACAGCAGATACCAGTAGGGGATCTTCTTGGATGGTGTCACTGTTTGGTGCGGGCTGTATTTCTTCAGAGTCTCATTATGGTGGGCTGGAAGGCCTGCTGGAGGGCTTGGGGCTGGTAACCGGCTTTGTGGGTCACTATGACTCTCCCCCTGACCACTAAGGTGGTTAAAGAAATAGTCTGTTTCAAGAAAGTCGAAGTTCATGGTAGTGAACATGCGATTGGTTTTAGGGTCGAAGCACCTATATCCCTTTAGTGAGTTCCCATAACCCACAAAGACACACTTTATAGCACACGGAGAGAGTTTGGTTCGCTCATGTTTCGGGGATATGGACAAAAACTGAGCATCCGAATACTCGAGGCTGGAGGGTCAAAGGTAATGGTATTTGGGCTAGTGTCGAGAGGACTTCCAGGGGTATTTGAAGGTCAAGGGTGCTAGAGGGTAAGCGGTTTGTCAAATAGACATATGCGGCTATAGCTTCAGGCTAGAAGTGTCTGGGGGTGTTAGACTCAATAAGCATGACTCGAGCCATTTCTAGGAGAGTACGGTTCTTCCTTTTTGATACGCCATTTTGTTCCGGGGTGTATGGGCATGTAGTTTGGTGGACAAGACCTTTATCGTGACAGAAAGTTTTCATTTTTGAGTTGACAAATTCCCCCCATTGTCGGAACAAAGGATCTTTATGTTTTTCTGAAATTGAGTTTGAACTAGTGCGTGAAAGTGACTAAAATGTTCAAAACCCTCATTTTTTGTTTCATAAAGTAGACCCAGGTCATACGAGTGCAATCATCTATAAAGAGAATAAAGTATTTGAACCCTTGTCCCCCCACAGTTGGAGAGGGGCCCCACACATCAGAATGGACCAGTGAAAAAAGGGAATCAACACTGGTATTATTTGATTTATAGGAATGTCTATGGCTCTTGGCCAACATACAGGTTTCACAATACATATCTTGACTAAATTTAGGAAAGAGGATTTTTAGATAACCCGTGGAAGGATGTCCCAAACGTAGATGTCAGAGCCATGCATCCCTATCAGTAGTCCCATGAGTCAGCAAAACGGTTCCTTGTTGTGCTATTTCGTCCACATAATACAGCCCGTCCCGCTCAGTGCCACGTCTAATAATTTCCCCTGTTATGATATCCTGCAATAGACAGAATTTTGGTTGCATCAGCAGAGCATAGTTTAATTCTTTCGTCACATGACGGATTGATAACAGTTTATGCGACATAGAAGGAACATATAAACAATTAGATAATGTCAGAGCAGATGAAATTCAGACAGTTCCCGCTCCTTCAACAGATATAAATTCTCCACTGGCAGTTTGGATATGACTTTTTGGTGCCTTATGCATATTGGACATATCAGAAATATCATAAGTAATAGTGTCGGTGGCTCCGCAGTCAAAAATCCATTTATCATTTTTCCTTTCTGAGGAAACGGACAAGGCATAAGAAGCAGGCAAATTTTCAAGTATCTGAAATCGGTTCTCACAAAGTACTGGGACTGTTTTAGAATTTTTACTAACTTTAGGGGCATTTTTAGTGAGTTTCTGCTGTGTGGTGTCCTTTTTGGGATTTTTGGAAGTGTGGGGTTGGGTTTGCAATTTTCGGGGTTCAATTTGCAATATTCCAGGATTTGGGGGGTTTTTATTAGGTAGTGAGAAAGAGTGCGGGTTTGAGAATTAATTCCCAAACCATAAATTACCTCCCAAATTAGGCGCCTCCATTTCATTTCCTCCCTCATCCGAAGAAGCGGCGCCGCCTCCTCCTCTGGCGACTGTTGCGACGCCGGCCGTTGCAGCTTCCGTCCCTGGGTTGCCGCCTCGGTTTTTAGCGGCTCCCAAGTTGCTCCCGATGGCGGCGACCGGTTCTCCTCCACCTACCGCCGCAGCTGCTCGGCCACTGCCTTTAAACGATGTCGACGGTGGTTTGGCCTTTCTCTCTTGCCACCACTCCGGGTAGCCATGGATTTCGAAGCAGGTTTCGCGGGTGTGTTTTTTCTTCCCACAATGGGAATAGATGAGTTTCGATTTATCCTCTTCGGTCCGTCTGTTCCACCCACCACCATTTCCACCGTCGTTCCGTTGAGGATGGCTCCGATGCACCGCTTGGTTTTGCCATTGGTGAGTCACGCCAGACCTGCCCCGACTCCCTGTGCGCCGGAGTCCTCTGTCCGGAGGACGCTTGATCTGACGTCTTCTCGCCGGAGGATGGCATATGCCGCTTCAGCCGAGGGAAGTGGTTCTGTCCTTAGTATCTCCTTCTTGATGCTTTCATACTTGCTATTTAGAGCTACCAGTAATTGAAACAACCTCTGTTCTTGCTTCTCGGTGTTGTATATATCGATATCCTTTGCGTACTTCATTGGGTTTGGATGTCTCCGATCTATGGAGATCCACAAATCGTTCAATTTGGTCCATATTTCCTCCAGTGGCTCCTCCTTCTGTTTTAATGTGATTGCCTTTGCATACAGATCGTATACTTGGATTTTATCACTCCCGCTGGCATAAGTGACTTCAATGCTAACCCATATGTCTCTAGCCGTCAGATATTGGGTCAATCGGCTCACCAGCCTCTGTTCCACATTCTGGGTCAGCCATGTGAATACACAATGGTCAGCCTGTTGCCACTTTTCGAAAGCTTGGTCGGTCTTTGCCAGGGGGGATGGGACTCTAGTGATGTGAGAAATCATCCCCCTCCCGCTGATTGTCGCTTTCATGAGGATAGACCACTGGGGTAATTGTCACCATTTAGTTTTTCTGCAATAACTAATGGTGAAGAATCGATTTTATAGGTTTCTGGTGTTGGGTCTGGAGTTTTGGTGGGTATTATTTGGTTCTGACTTTGTGCAATACTTACACGCATAAATTCGGCAAACATTCGAGCGAATTGCTCTGTTTCCGTTGATTTTGGTGGTTCATCGTTGTCTGACATTTTTTATCTCTGTAGAATCTGCCGGGTTTTGGCTGAAAGGTTTGAGATTGGTCCGAGACAGTGATGAGACTACTCTGAGTCTCACCCCTGCTCTGATACCATCTTGAAAGAAGTAATGAGATTGATAATTTGTTGATGATTTATTACTACAGAGACTAACCCTTTATATAGGGTTGATACATGTGTAATTATGGTATAATATCAATCAAATATCAGTCATCCTATTCTATTCTTGGAGTATAATTGTGGAGCATAATTGAGATTATTCCTTGGTATCTTTTCCTTTCTTAACATAATACTTTGAGTAGAACAATAGTATAGACAAAAGAATGTGAAGCACTTAAAAATAATATTTACAAATTTCCAAAGCGTCTATACTATGATACATGACAAGATTACACAGATTAGCGTGCAGCTCAATACCGTGTAAGGTTTCAGAAGGATCCTTGGTATGTCCAGCTACTGAAAGAAGCTTCCCATCCCATGGAATCTAAAAGAAGAATACAAGCATGTCATATTCAACTATTTTTTATAGTTCAGACTATTGTTAACTAATTTTATGTTATGATTGATTTTCGTATGGCAGGTAAACCATTAGTTCTGTTCATAATTCCTAACCAATGAATGGCCAGCGCATGGAGTTGTGGTCCATGCTTGAACTTCAGTTTATCTTGGCTTTCTGAAAGGTTGCCATTTTCTGTGGGAATAATTTTTTACTCTACGATGACATTTCCATTTTCAGAGGCTGCCACAACTTCTGTTTTATGCTAAGTAGGTGATAGCAACACAATATAAAGTTAACTGCGAGATGATATTATTCCTAATATAGAATGGAGTTTGAAACCGAAGTTGAAGTATATAAAATATGCTAAGGCAATAGGTTTCAGAACTCGAAAATTAGCTGCTCATAGAGATTCAGCTACATGTAACATCTTGGACATAAGGTGTTACAGCAAAAATGTCCTTGTCCTGAAATTAGGTGCGGGTGTAAGGTGAGGTGAAAATCAATTGCAAATATGGTGGAAAGTTTCGAATTGTGAAATTTATTTAAGAGCACAATCATGAATTGTGTGATCTGGATTCATGATTGTGCTCTTCAATAAACTTCACAGTGCGAAACTTTCCACCATATCTGCAATTCATTTTCATATCGCCTTACACTCGGACCTAATATCAAGACGAGGATTTTTTTTTACTGTAACACCTCGATTATTCATTGTTCGAAAATCTTCTCTACAACAACAGAAAGTAATGTCCAAGATGTTACCGGTAACTGAATCTCTATGAGCAACCAATTTTCGAGTTCCAAAACTTGTTTGCTTTAGCATATTTTATGTAGACATCATATGCTTGAACTTTTGTTTTAAAATCCACTCCAATCTTAGATATAATATTTCTAATATGGTCTCATCCATACCTACGAAGTATATGAGCAAAAAAATTAATACCAAATACTCCATTCATTCACGAATAGGAATCACGGTTGATTTATACTATTACTGGTAATAAGCCCACATTCCACTAACTCATTTCCCTAACATTTTATTTAAAACTAATAAATACATGTGACACTCATATAGCACTAACTTTTTCTTACCCACTTTTCTTAATATTTCTTAAAATCCATGGCGAAAAAAATGGGATTCCTATTCGTGAACGAAGGGGATACGTGTTCATAATTTCTTCATCTAAAATCAAAATATACGTGGGCATTTAATAACACAAATTTAAAGCTCTCATGTTTCATTAATAATGGGATACCAACAACAAATTGAAGCATATTTAAAATCTAACAAATTACCTACGGTTTTGACTTGAATCACCTTAGATTTTACTTGGAAAAGTTTAAACTTTGAGATGGCAGATTGTGTTTTACGGCGTGATGCTTTTCACGATTTGCAGGGAATTTAATAAATGATGGCTTTAGGGTTAAGAATTTATGTTTTAATCTTTCATTTTTTTTTCTTTTTTTTAAAGGATATTTACATGCCCAATAGAAGATTGCTGTATTTAAAACTTTAGTCTTTTATTTTATTATTTTAAAAATATCCACGTGGCATTATTTTCATTAGTGTAGTCCTTTCATCGTTAGAGTCACAACATCCTTTTAACTACATATTGCACAACATCCTTTCAACTACATATTGCCACGTGGCATGTAGATGTAACATAACAACATAATTAAGCAAGAAAGGATGACAAGAGATGACATAAAAGAATTACCTCAGATTGCATAAAGGATAATTTATGTTGCATTAAATGCACTTTATTTTGCATTATAGACTAAAATGCAAAATAAAGTGCATTTAATGCAACATAAATTGTCTTTTATTCAATCTGGCCATCTAAGTCATCCACTAAGTTTGTTGCTTAATAATGTTGTTTTGTTACTTATAAGTGTCACGTAGCAGCATGTGGTTGGAAGGATGTTGTTTGTGAACTTAAAATGTGATATTTTTAAAGTGCATCACTTAATATATAAATATATTATTAAGTAAATTGTATTAAAATTATTGAATTTATATGAATTATTAGTTTTGTAAATGGAAAGAAAAAAATGGAACGTAAGAGCATCCACAATGGCGGCGAGCGGACCGGGTAGCCGATTCCCGGCGCTGGCCGGTTGGCTCGCCGATCGGCTGGCCGCCATTGCAGGCTCTCGATCGGTGAGTGATTGGCCAGCCCATTTTTTTTATTTAATTTTCGAAACACTATACATACGCGATTTGCACTTCATTTTCATTCGCACCACTTGTTTTAACGAGTTTTCTCTCTATCTTAATTTATGTACAAGATCAACAACGCGAAATGAGTAACGCGGGTGGTAGTAGTGGTGTAGTGGTGGGGATGCTGAGGAGTACGAACGGCAAATGAACGAAGAGTTGGAGGCCTATACGTCCAGTGAGATAAACCGGTTGATACAAATGGTCTTGCAACCGGCGGTACCTCGACCTCGACCCGTTGTCCACCGTCGAGCAGTGATTGAACGGGACCACGTAGCAGCAATTAGGGGTCCAACGCGTTTGTGGCATGTCGACTGCATTGCTGATATAATGTACACCTGTATTATCATGCACAACATGATTCTCGAAGATGAAGGTGTACAACTGACTAGTTGGGCCAACGATGATAATGAAGCCGATCCAAGCCACGGCGTGGCCGCCCCCAACGTACGAAGCGGGCTACCTCACGATGAAGCCAGCCGCCTCTAAGCACATGCCGACATGCGCCAAGTGGATGCTCATATTCGACTCCAAAAGGATTTAATTGAAGAGTTGTGGGCGCGGGGGACTGCACGGCGTTAGTTTTTTTTTAATTATGTAATTTTTTTTAATCTACATTTTTTTTAATTATGTAATTTTTTTTAATTAATGTACTTTTTTTTAAAATTAACTATTATTATTGAATTTTCCCGTATTTGTGTCGTAAATTTAATTTCGTATTTTGTGTGAGTGTTAATTATTTGTTTTTTATAATTTTGTTTATTGTGGCTAGTTTATGGCTAGCCTATTACTTGTCCTGATGATATGAGAGGAGTTTTTAGTGCTGATGATGTGATAAAAGGAGTTTGTGGTTACGCTATGACTGACCTATGACTATTGGAGATGCTCTAAATAATTTTAGTTCGACGTGCAGCTAACTTGTTTCGCTTTCTAGGGTTCTACTCTAGTTTTCTCCAAAATTCTAATTCTAATTCTAATAATCATCGTGATTCGGATAATTATCAGTTTTTCCTGGTTTGAAATTGCGGTTTAGTTTTTCGGGCTGAAACAGATCGGCTCTCGGTGTATGGGACGATATTCGCGATGAGCGCCAGCATCAACGGTGGTCCCAGGTCGCCATCAAGCCGGGATGATGACACCGTTATTGAAGATGACCCCATCGCCCCTTCAACCAGCGGCGGCCATTCTACCGCAGAAGCAGCTGAAGTTTCACCTGCCGATGAAGATAAACCAGTTGAAGCGAGGGTTTCGGATGATTTTAATGAGTATACGGATTTGAAGCCAAATGATGCGGATATTGGAATTGGTGATGCAAGCGGAGGAGGAGATGCGATGAATCAATCTAATTCTTCTGTTCTGAGATTGCAAAACTCTAAACAATTAAAGAAGGCTAAGAAGAAGAAAGTGAAAGATTCTGTGGAAGATTATGATTCGATGTTATCGGAATTTGATCATTTCGCATCGAAAGGATCAAATGAAGCTGTTGGATATGGGTATGAAATTGGAGATATGGTGTGGGGAAAAGTGAAATCACACCCGTGGTGGCCGGGACACATTTTCAACGAGGCATTCGCCTCTCCGGCTGTTCAAAAAAGCAAGCGGGAGGGCCATGTCTTGGTAGCATTTTTTGGGGACAGTAGCTATGGATGGTATTATCCCGCAGAGTTAATTCCCTTTGCAGAGAACTTTTTGGAGAAGTCTCAGCAGACTTCTTCGCGGCCATTTTTGAAGGCTGTAGCAGAAGCTGTAGATGAGCTTTCCAGACGACAGGCGTTGGGTTTAGCATGCCGGTGCAGAAATGAGTTCAATTTCTGGCCGTCTGGTGTGGATGACTACTTTGTTGTTGATGTAGGGGACTTTGAGCCAGTTGTTTATTCTTTAAGTCAGATAAATAAGGCAAGAAGTAGTTTTCATCCGAATGAGATACTTTCGATGGTCACACAATTGGCATTGAAACCTTTGGGGCCTTATGATCAGACCATTGAGTTTATTAAGAACAAGGCCACAGCCTTGGCATGCAGGAAGGCATTGTTTGAGGAGTTTGATGAGACTTATGCACAAGCCTTCGGGACAGCACCAGTGCGTCCTCCCCGGCCAACTGCCCCAATGGCCGTTAATCCGTCTAGAGGTATTCTTGCAAGATATTTTCAAATATTTTGTGTTTTATGTTCTTCTGTAATATTGCATACCTGTCAATATTTGCTCTTTACATTTTTCTTCCGACTAAAGCATGCCGAACACATATGTTAAGTTGTTTTTGTAGCACCAAAAGATCACAAGACATGAAACTTAGTTGATGCTTGATGAGGATAAGGTAGGATATGAAGGGTCTCGGAGTACTTTTTACTATGACTTTGAGGATACGTGTGTTGTCAGATGTAGTTCAGATATAAAGGTTGATGGGATTGAAATAATGTGTCTTCCTTCACTTTACATGCACTTTCTAATTATTTGTTATATGCAAATTAAGAAAGCTATATATTTCTATGAGTTGTGTTCCCCATTGCCTTCTAGGAGATGCATTCTCCAGTTGTACAAAATATGAATTTATCTTATATGCGGATTCCTAATTGTAATTTTTCATGGAGTAATTTATGCCATCATTGATCTTCTCTTCTAAGCATACTAGTAAATAATTGCTAAGTTTTTGTACTTGTTCTTATATGTGTCATGCTGTCGATTAACTCCTTCCATTCTCCCCTGTTTATCACTAAGCATACTAATAAATAATTGCCAAGTTTTTTGTACTTGGTTCTTATATGTGTCATGCTGTCGCTTAACTCCTTCTTAGGTATTCCGCTAGCTCTGGATTTAGTTCCAAGTCAATATTTCACTGGTTATATTTCCCCGTTTACATTCTATAGAGAATTAGTATTATTGCCTTTTGCTTGGGCTCGTAAGTTAACTCGCATGGATGCTCTTAAGCTATGGGATTTTTCTATTCATGTACCTTTGTCTTGAAGTACAGTCTGAAAGATCACTCAGCTTGTTCAGTACCTGTTTAATTTTTTTACTGAAGAATGCTTGGATTAACCTCTACCATAAATGTGAATCTAACTCTTAATTTAAAGGCCATCGAGCAACTTCTTAGGAGATTACTTTTGATATATATTAGTATAATATATGGAAAGGGGTATAGGGTGTAGACTGGGATTCTAATTTGTTTCATTGACTCTCCATTAGCAAATTTTATTGAGTAGGTTTTGCGCTCAGAAATTTTAAAAAAAATTGACTTGTGTCTTAAATGATTGGGCATGAAACGGGACCCTGGGCATAGAAAGGCTGTTTTCTTTAGATTTATGATGCATATTTGGCATGGGCTTCGGATTGTGGATCAACTGATCAGCAGAAAGCACTGTAATTTGTAGCAAACTACTGGAGCTTCACTTAGATGATTCTGAAGAGCTGGTATAGAGTTGTAGCTTTATGCCAATCAGAATTGAGGTGTATCTGATTATGTTGATTAAGGACCAATAGTCCAGTGTATCTCTGGATCTTGAAGATCATGTTTGTTGTTTGATCAATTTTTATTATTCTATTTTTTAGATTATTCCACCTATTAGTGGTTGCTGCAAGTTTCTGTCAGCTGATCTTGCTTGTCAGTTAATTCGTGCTTGATCACAGCTGCCCTTAAATTTCTGATATTCGATTAGACACGATTTTGAGATTTGTTAACTTTGTGTTCTTACTTTTTGGTACTGAAATGAAGTTTTCCTCTCATTTCAAGTTGTCAACTGCAATATTTTTTATGTTTTAAATAATTTTGAGGTTTCGTGTTCATTGTTTCGGCTTTCTTCTCATCTTTCTTATTTATTATGTTGATCAGCTCCTTTGAGTGGCCGACTAGTGACTTCCGGTAAGAAGAAATACTCTATGGACCCTACCAAAAATAAGGATCAAGTTGAAAAGGACAAATATATATTTAAGCGGAGAGATGAAGCAATTCATATCAGGACCAAGAAAACAAGTTCAGGCCAAGTAACCCCTGCTTATCCACTTTTGTTAGATGGATCAGGGGTATCGGAGACACGTATGAACTCTGTTTCTGTATCTGACATCAATGAGGTCCAGCATCAATCCACACATCAGCCATACGTGGTGGGTGACATAAAACCTTTGGAAGGTTCCGCGAAACTTCTGGAAGGTAAGTCAAAAAAGGCAAAGTTACTGGTGAGTGACATAAAACCTTTGGAAGGTTCCGCGAAACTTCTGGAAGGTAAGTCAAAAAAGGCAAAGTTACTGAAGCGGCGAGCTGGTGAATTGAGCACTGAAAACGCAACCCTGGTTATGAATAAGAAGAAGAGAAAGAAAGAAATAACGAATGAGCAACCATTGGGGGAATTGAGTTCTGAGAATGTAACTGTGAATAAGAAGAGAAAGAAAGAAATAAAAAATGAAGCCACTTTGGATACTGCTTTGCCCCCTGCCAACAGTGACAGTGGCGAAGCAGTGGAAAAAATCTCAGTAATGCCACTTGATAATACACTTAGTGCCACTGATATCCCGTTGGACAATCAGAAGAATGATGGTTTAGTGGCGCCGGCCGCACCTTCGGGGGAAGAAAAGATAGCCATTGACCTTGGGGAACAAGGTCTTCCAGCGCTACTGCAAGACTTGCGTGCTCTTGCCATCAATCCCTTTCATGAAGTAGAGAGGAGCTGCAAAGCTACTGCCTTCCCGTTGTTCTTGAAGTATCGTTCTGTTGTTTATCAGAAAAGCTTGGTTTTATTGCCACAAGATGAGATAGAAAAAGGTGATGCTAACTCCAGTAAAGCACCTTCAACTACTTTGCACCTTCCTCCTGAGGAAACCCGCGATAAGCCAGCCATGAAGCTCAAGAGACCTCTCCTCCGGCCTGATGATCCAACCAAAGGTGGTAAGAAACATGGTCCACCCATTCGTCCAGATGCTATAAAGAAAAGGAAGAAGCTTGATAACCCAGAGGATGCAAGCACGAGGAAGAAACTTATTGATTCAGAAGACATTTCAGACATTAAGAAGAAGAAGAAGAAAAAGAAGATAATAGATGGCTCAAAATTATTATCCACGGAAAGGAAAACTCTGAAGAGGTCCAATGAACCCCAGCGAGGGGGTGATGTGAAGGAAATACATGCTAAAAATGCTTCTCTGGCATCTTCAAAGGCACCCAAACTAGAATCAGGCCAGAGGTTGCAGAAGCCAGTAAGATTGGCTGATCCGACTATGCTAGTCATGAAGTTTCCCCCTGGTGCAGCTCTTCCATCTAGTGCTCATCTGAGAGCAAAGTTTGCTCGTTTTGGTCCTCTTGAGCATTCATCCACTCGAGTGTTCTGGGAGACATACACATGTCGCCTGGTCTATCAGCATAAAGTAGACGCAGAAGCTGCCCTAGAATATGCTCTGGCAAGCAACAATCTGTTTGGGAGCAGGAATGTGAAGGTCTACATGAGGGAAGTGAGAGACAAAGCAGTGGAGGCAGAACCAATCAAGCTTCAGAAGGAAGTCATCTCAAAGCCAAGGGAGGCCACCCCGGCTGCTGAACAGAGGACAGCAGGTAGAATTCCTGTGCAGTCGCAGCAGCTCAAGTCGTGCCTGAAGAAGCCTTGTAGCGAAGATGTTGGTAATGGCAATGGTAGAGGTACTCGTGTAAAGTTTGTTTTGGGAGGGGAGGGAGGTAGCAAGACCGAACTAGTTTCTTCTAGTTATCCTGTGGGTGAACCATCGTCATCATATACAACACATTCTACCGATGTTACTAGTAAGAATTTGCCTAAATTTGGCCCAGAGTCTATCATTACGCCTTCGTCTTCACCTAGTCATCAGTTGCAGAAAGCTCCGGTTAATATGGGTGGCGCCGAGCTATTACCTAAAAATGACATTTCGCAACAGCTTCTGAATCTACTAAGTAGGTGCAGGGATGTGGTAAATAACCTGACGGGGGCGTTAGGCTATGTGCCATACCATTCTCTTTAAGAAAATCCTTGCAACTCTGGCCCCTTCGGAATCAACTGCGTTGGCTACTTTAAGAAAATCAACAAAACTACTGGTGGTGGATGAGATGAGTCGCAAAGAGAGCTGGGATGATGAAGTGATCATTTTTTGACAAGTTGATATTCCTAGATCATGTATTTTATTTATCTGTTACACCACTTTTATTTTTATGTTGCTTTCATGTAGAAAATTATTTAAATATATTAGGGGGAAGATTCGATATGATGTCTTCTGATTGATATTGGATGTTTATCATTGAACAACCAAGGCCATTGAAACGCAATTTAGCATGCCCCCAATAATTCAATATGGCCTTTTTGGGTCGATTTTTTCTTACTTTTTTTTATGCAATATATTATTCGATGATCCATTTTTTGTTTATTCATATCATGGGTTTTACAAATTGTCATTTGTAATTTTCGTAACAAATGTTTTCTTCGAAATTATTTACTATGGTTAAGTTTTCATTTCTCGCCCATAGGACACGTTCTCTACACTTTTTTATCAAAGCCCAGCAGCTATATGTTTTTGTTTAAGAAGTTTTGGTAGTTAGGTGTTAAGTATTAGAATGGGGCTTCGATCCTAACACATAATTTACGGATTTCTCATTTTGGGATGGAGTTAATCTAGCTAAGTGACCTACCTAATAACCCTATGGACCAAAAAAGGGACAATTAATTGGATATAAAGGAGAATAATTGGATATAAGTTTTGAGTTGTGCATCGGATCCTTGAATTCTACCTTCTCCACATCATCACATCTTATCTTTATTTACTTGTTCTTAAATTATTTGTTTTCCATTTAATATTGTTGAAGTAGTTCTTTAGGAAAAAAAATCCCTTTTGAATCATCTAGATAGTAGTTAAGACTTAAGATTGATTCGTAATAGTTAAATTTATTTTCTTTTATTCTACTAGTATACCATACACCATAAAAGATACTCTATACCATATTCAGGTCCATTTTTATTAATTTTTTCTTTTAGTTTCAGTTGTCTTGGTTAGTTATTATTTTGGTCATTGTAAGTATTTGTATTTTTCAGTTATATGTGTAGGGTGTGGTAATACTTAATTAAATATAAAATATTTGTTATAATATGTGACGAAGATGTGATATGTATTGTTTTGGTCACTGTAAGTATCTGTATTTTTTTAGTTATATGTGTAGGGTGTAGTACGATTTAATTAATTATTAAAAAAATTGTTATTATATGTGACGAAGATGTGATATGGATTTAATTTTCTCTAAAAGAGATATATATATGATATGGAGTTTATTCTAATAATAATCATTGAAGTGAAATAAATTTAAGTAAAATTAAATCTAAGGCGATAGAGTATAAAAATACAAGAACGAATTAAAATGAAATAAAATAATAATAGTATCTATCATAAAATAAAATCAAAGTATTTAAATGCATTTAGGCGCCTACATATATAAAGAAGATAAAATTAACATAGTTACATATATCAGTTGCCATAATGAATCTTATCGATAAGATTACGTATATGGAGCACATATTTATCAAGTGATGATATTGATACGTATATGCATTAACAAAATATAAGTAATAAATCTAACCAAAGGACTCAAGCTCTACTCATTCACTGTCTACTCTTTCTCTCTCTAAAATCATGCAACCGTAAAACTTATTCCGATTTCCGCCATGTCCCATCCTGTGGAACCGGCGTCCGTGCTAAGCGTCTCTTTCAATCAGGACGCCAGCTGCTTCTCCGTCGGAACAACCGACGGATTCCTCGTCTTCAGAGCCGCCGATCCCTTCGGCGAAGCCCTCCGCCGCAACTTCCCCGGCGGAATCGGCGTCGTTCGGATGCTCTTCCGCTGCAACATCTTCGCGCTGATCGGCGCCTCTAAATCCGACCGCAATAAGGTCAGGATTTGGGACGATCGCCTCAACCGCGGCATCGGCGAGCTGGTGTTCCGGTCGGAGGTGAGGGCCGTCCGCCTCCGGACGGACCGAATCGTGGTGGTAATGCTGCATAAGATCTACGTTTACAGTTTATCCGATTTCGAATTGATTCATCAGATTGAGACGATGGAGAATCGGCAGGGGCTGTGCGAGATCTCTAAAGAGGGACAGATGGTGCTGGTTTGTTTGGGGGAACAGAGAGGGTTTGTGAGGGCGGTGCAATACGCAACGAATAAGTCGACGCACGTGATGGCGCACAGTTCCAGCATCGCTTGTGTTGCTTTGATGGATGATGGTATGCTCGTCGCAACCGCAAGCACTAAGGGCACGCTCATACGTGTGTTTAGAACCGCTGATGGATCGTTGCTTAAGGAGGTACTACTACTTACTTCTTTTTTCGATCTTCTGATTTACCAATTGATTTTTCTCTAACTCTATGTCTATAATCACATCAGATGAGTTTTAATTTGGTAGTTCCTCCCCCAATTTCAACCTTGAACGATCTAAACCACAATTGCCATTATACGTATGTTATAATCTAAGTAGCATAATGGATGCCATCTTTACATTATCATTCCCAACAGAGAGTAAAAACTATCTCTATTTGGAATTGAGTCAAAAGAAGGTGACAGAGTGTTTATGAGGTGTGAAATCTAATATTGTTACTGATATCTCATACTAGAAAGTTGACTCATTGCAATGCAGGTGAGAAGGGGTTCTGATAGAGCAGTAGTATGCAGCATTTCATTCTCTGCGAGTGGCACATGGTTGGCTGTTTCAAGTGATAAGGGAACTGTCCATGTATTCGTCGTAAAGCTTGATTCGACCTCTTTAAAGACTAGTCGTTCAGAAGTACCGGAAACGAATAAGTTTGCTCCACCTTCTTCCCTATCGCGTCTTTCCTTCATTAAAGGTAACATCGTTATCTTTTTATAAATATGAACAACTCAAATACAATTATACCACTTGATTCCTTGTAAATCATATGTAACATGGTAGTTTGTATTCTGATTTTGTTAAAAATATGCAGGTTTTCTGCCCAAATATTTCAGCTCGGAATGGTCAGTGGCTCAGTTTCGCGTACAAGAAGGGATACAGCACATTGCTGCGTTCGGACCAGGGGAGAACACAATTGCAGTTGTTGGCAGTAATGGAAGGTATTAGTTTTTGGTATGAAGATGAAAACCTCTTCCTACAATAGATACCATAATCTTATTCATTTTGGTGCAGTTATTATAGGTGCCAGTTCGATCCGATGGTGGGTGGAGACATGACCAAACTGGAATCCCACAACTTCTGATTTTGTCACTCTCATTTATATCTGTATAGAATTTTGATTTTATTAAGCTAGCTTGCCTAAACTGTCTATATGATGAGCCTAATGATGATTATACTTCAAAAAAATTTAGTGATGATTGATCCAAGGAATGTACAATATATTTTGATCAATGGTCATTCCACTTCGCTGTTTAGGAATTAGGGCAGATGCTGTTTTCAACTCGAATATTAGTTTTGTTTTTACATTAAAATGATTCGAAGAGTGTGTGTTATTTTTATTTTTCTGATGTTATACATCAACATGCATAATTATTGAAATGGTAAATAAGATTCATATACTACTTATTACTGAATCCTTATTCATGTTATATACTATTCCACTATAGTATACTCCCTCCGTCCCTTAAATTTTATCACATATTTCTATTTCCATCCCATAATATTTATCATATTTCATCTTTTATTATTTTCAGTAGTGGACTTCATATTCCATTAACTTATTCCAACTCATATTTTATTATAAAACTCTCATATATAAAAGTATGACTCACTCTCCACTAACTTTTTCAAACTCACTTTTCATTTTATTTCTTAAAATCTATTCCCAGTTAAAATGTGACAAAATTTAAGGGACGGGAAAGTATTGAATAACTTTCCCAGTTAGTGTAAAAATAATTTATGAAACACTTATGATTCTTGGGCTGCCTACGTCCAAAATATGTAAACAACAATAGTTCAGACTGGAAACCATTTGTTTTTTTAACCTTTTTGAATAAATTCATCCGAAAGTATTGAGTTGGAAAAACCCAACCCTTGTTCTCAACGATTCAATTTCAAATACTGAGCATTCATAACTATGATACTCCCTCCATCCACGAAAAATAATCTCATTTTGTCACATGAGGATGTCCATAAAAATTAGTCTCATTTCTAAAAATGACTTTTTCTCCCCTCTCTCATGCTTTACCCACTTTTTGTCCTTCTATCTTACTTTACCAATTTCTCATTAAAACTTGTTCCGTCCACGGAGGGAGCATGATTATAAAAGGTAAATGAAGTAAAATAGAATAAACATAACTTTGATTTTTGCATTGGATTTCACAGATCGAAACCCAAATCCAAAGTTGAGATTTCTACGACGAATACGTCAAAAATGTCCAACTCTTTTATCAAACATATGAAAGAAGAAACATTGAAAATTAAGCAACATTCAAACTTTCTGCTTGTATATTTTTTACCTCAACACAAACTGATAGCTCATTTCAATGGGCAGTCATTCACAATGCTGGATTTGCTTCATCAGGAATCACAGTTAAAGTCTCGGTAACATTGTTTTCCCTCTTCACAACAGCCTTGAAAGGTTTTCCTACTTTGTCACCCATGATATCTATCACCTGAGGGAAAACATCATGCCGATTCAATGATACAGAAAGAGTAAGTACAGCCATAATTTGGCAGGTCAAATAAATATAGACAAAATCAGCATCTTAGATTAGAACATTGACAGATGGAATGGTTTTCAAATAGATGAAAAATAAAACAAACAATCAACAACACATACATGAATTAAATCAATACCACAGATAAAGAACTCTCCAAATGAACTAAAAGTGTCACTTAACTTCTCTTTAAGGAAAAAGTGAACTAGAAATCAAAGGGAGTATTCTTACCTCCTTAATGCTTTCAATGGGCCTTCCTCCAAATTCAACTAAAACATCCCCAGGACGAAAGCCAGCACGATCAGCCGGGGAACCAGGAGATACCTGTTAAGAAAACAATTTCATCAGGTATTTGTAGAGACATAAGATCTATCTAGTCTCAATAAACTCATGAAACAGATGGTGAATGTATTGCAGCTACTGCAAAGATAGATCCAACTCTTCCTTTCCCTGATATTGATGAAAGAGGTCCCATCGGCATTGACTCAATCAATAGTATAAATTTTCTGCTTCCAGATAAGCCTTCATTGCAGCAAATACGAACATGAATGATAGTGTGTTTAAAAACCTCAGAAGTTAAACAAGTATGGAATTCAAGTTACAGCTATCAACGTTTGGTTGTGTATATCAAAATTAATCCACATAAAGCCAAATCCATTCCATCATCCAGTTTCAGAAAAAAAAAACCAAGCTACATCTGAAGCTCAACATATTACAGCTCAAACAGAATACTGTGATTGGTTATTGGGAAACAGGTTTAAAAAATAGCTAGTTGCAGGCACTAATAGTAACCATCAGACAATGGAAACAAGCATAGACATCTTTCCCTGTCTAATCAATTCTTGCATGACACTGACAGTCCTTAATCCATCAAGAAGCAAACGACCCCACATCCACATTTCAAAACAGCAGCTAGAGATAATCGTTCTTGTCAGCAAAGATGTCCTTCACATAATAATTTCAGTGAAGCAAAATGGGAATGAAAACTACTAACAAAAGTGAGTAATGATATACAACATAGCAATTGCACTTTTGGCCAATTTTGATTTATGACGAAGAATATTAAGTATACATCTCAGAAAAAAAATCTGACCATTGGTATAAGAACTCCTCTTCTGACATCTGGGAAGGAAGCACTTCTTTCTTTAAGATGTGCAACAATCATATCATTGAGATCAATCATTTTTAGACCAAGCCAGGGTCGAACAACTCTCCTGCATTATGAACTATTGAAATTATTCCATGTCATAAGGTTCAAAAATGAATAATAAATAAATAAATAAGAAATAAGTAACAACTTAATGTCAAGTAAAAAAGCCTGTGGGTAGAAGAGATGTAGACACAATCGGATTCACAACCACAAAAGATGCAAACATAGATGTCCTTGACAGATATATCAGTATTTTGATTTTGAGAAAACAAATTGAACTCCTTGATATGGATATAGGTAACTTTTGAAATTTAAAATGAGGTTTTTAGAAATGCTACAACAACCTTTAATACTTAAAATCCACTTTAAAATCGCAATATAACATTTTGATGGCATAAGTTCACAATAAACCTCATATACATTGTCTATTATTACAACAAGAATCATATACTATATGATTTGATGGATATGTTCATATGTGCTTCGTCTAAAAATGGGTAAGCAAGACAGATATATTTAGGTTCTCATCAACTCTTTTGACAAACACAGACGAGCTTTTAATGAACAGAATATACCCATTTCTTTTGAAGTGCTCAATTATTTTTGACACCGAATCAATTGGGACAGCAAAATTTAATCCATCAGCCCCCAACAGTTTCATGATGTTAACACCTATAACTTCTCCATCAGCATTTACAAGAGGTCCACCAGAATTACCCTGCAAACAATACAATGATGAAAGTTCCTATGGTTAATACATAATAATTGAAGTCTTGAAATTATACAGTAGACAACACAAAGAATAACACAGTAGAGAACGACATCTTCGATTCATTCCATATCAAATTATCAATAATTTAAAAGGACAAGTGAAATAACTGATTTGTGTCCAATGATCCTTTTTGCAGTGAATTCTATCAATATATACCTTGAACATAACTGACAGGGTTAGCAGTGAGCTCCCAAACGAGAGACTGAAAACCTATTTTGACTGGAGTAATGGTTTTCATTTATACGTGATCCACTAGGCAATTGTAAATCACCAAAAACTTGTCACATCAACACACAGTTGTATTTAGACAACCAATCCCAAATCCAAAGAAATCTTGCAAGTTGCAAGTACACATAAGCATTGATGTCCATATCATGCAGTTGCAGATAATTTTGTTTCGTATACACAGATAAAGGATAAAACAGTACAAACCACAGAATCCTATATAATGATCCCATCAACAAGCAAGGGTTGCCTATAGGTGCTTTTCGCACACATAATAAACAACTTTGGCTTCCACAACCCCTCCCCCACGCAAGTGCACAGAACATACTCAAAGAAGAAAGATGATTGAAAGTACATAAAGCTCTTGAACGCATATAACAATTTACAGAAAATAAGAAGATTACCGGATTTATTGCACAATCAGTTTGTAAATATTCCCTATGCATGCCTCCGAGACCCAAGTCACTAGCTTTACGATCAACACAGCTAAATGTGAGCAACAAAAAGGCATTAGTGAAAATATATTCCTCTCGGTCATGGACTCATGGTAATCCAGATTGACATGCATGCATGTGCACTACATACATTGAATAGACAGCAAAGGAAATTACCTTACAATACCTGCAGTAACAGTATTCTGAAGGGTAAGGGGACAGCCCATAGCCACCACCCAATCCCCAGGGCGAAGCTTACTCGATGTCCCAAGTTTTGCTGTTGGAAGTGGAGTTTTGGACTTTATCTTTACTATTGCTATGTCGGCATGCAAATCAGCATTCACCACAGTTCCCTCGAATGACCGACCATCTTGCAATGTCACTTCAACCTGATGCAGTAATTAATACTCGATGGGTAAACTAAAACTGAAAAAGTAAATGCTAAATACGCGCGGGCACACACATATAAATAGATGACTTGTCACTGATAAAGGGATGAAAAGATATTTATAGTCTCGCGTGATATAAAGGCTTCCAAAAGCCTAGGTGAATTCAAATCGAAATTCAGACAGGTTTTCCTTCTAAAGTTGATTAGTATACTAGACAGCACAACACTTTTAATGGATGATGCACAAAACTGCTTTCCGTTTGCAGGAGTTCACCAGAAGAAGAAATTGGTGTATAACACAGAATGTTAATTTCGAAGGGTCTGGCACTACTTGGTGATAACTGAGACTCAAGTCTAAGAAAAGTGAACATTCATGTAATCCTTCAAGTAGACTTATTTTTCTGCCTAAAAGAACCAACTATTTCTAAAAAAATACCTTTCCCTTGGATAACGACCTCAGTCCTTGAAAGTCAACCACAGTATGAGCACAAGTTAAGATAGTACCATCTTCATCTATAATAGTCCCTGATCCAATGCTTTTACCGGTAGTTATACCAATGAAACCTACAAAAAGAACATGACTGTTAAGATATAACCTACCTAAGATGTGGTTTTCCCTATACAAATGAACAAAATCATAAAACGAGGAATGGGAAGAAAAAAATAGGAGAAGGGGGGAAAAGGTAGAAAATTGTAAACCTTGAGGTACCGACAAATTCACAACAGCAGGGCCTATCTTAGCAGCTGCATTTGCAATAGTATCGCGGCCAAGACAGTTGCAGCAGTGTTTTGGGCTATCTCCAGCATCCCAAGCAGCTCCTTTACTTATATTAGCATCTGGCACATTATCCGGCTTTGAAAAAGATAGAGGAAGAAGACCTGCAGTGAAGTGTTACCTATCAACTAAAAAGGAAATAAACCGATACAGATACGTAAGAAAGACAAACGCCAGTGAGAAAGCTTAAGGAAATACAGATATACCATACTGTGAATGGTTTGAGTGAGTAAATGAAGGAAACGGGATGCTCCCCTCGATAGTTCTCCATGGCCATGCTAAGGAATCCCGAACCGGCGAAGGCATTGAAACAGATATTGACGCATCTGTTTTATAGTTAAAATAACAGTTAAGTAAAAAGTGTATTCAATATTAACTGCGTACAAGAAGAATAGTGATTGTTATGTATTGATCTTACTGCCAAGGTACACAAAGGCGGCTTCAAGGTTTCACACTCATCAACAAGAAAGAACATAAATAATCGAGTAAGGAAAGGAGTCGTTACCATGACCTGAAGAAGAAGCAAAACAGAATGTCCCTGAACCAGCTGCAGCCAAAGCCGCTGCACGAATGAGAACGGTTTTGTTCGAGAACTTTCTCTGCAAACACAACGAAAAAACCCCTATTGAAGAACAAAGCAAACAAATAAAGTATACTCGGAAGCAATTTGTCAAACACTTTGCAGACAAGCGCAATTTCTAATGTTTGAGTAAAATAACCAACGAAACGCAGGAAGAAAGTTGATTCATATACCAAGAAATGCATCGTCTTGGAATATAGTGACAATTCTACGCAGATTATTACAAATTTGCTACAGTTCTTGGTGAGATTCTTGTTCCTCTAGCTTCTCTCACCGTCGACTATCTGTGATGCATTCGAGTAGAGTCTGGAAACGAGCGCGCACGCACTTGAAGCATAAGAAAACTGCGGCCCTGCCCAAATCAAAATATATCAATTTGGCTACATTTATTTTATTTTTTGGAAATAGGGATTAAATCTTACCATCAGCACATTCTAGTGGAGAATACAATTTTTAAAGGGTGGGTTGACTATAGCAGATTTTCATTTCTAACATTTGGAAGAATTAAATCTTCCAAAGAATAAACTCATAATTAGCCATATATATAATTTTTTCTCCATTATTTAGTATCCTAGAATTGACCCAAATATTACTCAAAATAAAGACTTTGACCTAATAGAATTATGGATTGATAAATTTATCCATCCAAGTGGAAAGATGGAAAAGTTGGGCAAATATATAAACCTGCACTTTTCAATGCACAAACAAATCTTACCTATAGGGCAAAATTTCAATTCTTCCTACATTGGCATGAATAGTGCGGACTCCACCTCAATTGTAAGGCTCCCAACAATTAATTAGTGGAAGGTGAACAACCATAATTCCTCCAATTGGACCATGAATTTCTCAATTCTTACATAGTGAACACGTCTTAAGTAAATTTAATCATCAGGGGTCGAGTTAGGGTAATACTAATTTACAGTAATAACTAATTTTCAATTCTTTGTATTAAAATTATCAACACAAAGATATAATTATATTCATACAACATGTAAATTTAAATATTAAAGATATAAATTTATCAACACAAGAAGATTGATAAATTTATATTTTTGTGTTAATATTTTTAACATATAAAATTGAAATTAATTATTAGTTATTATTATAAATTAGATATTATTTGATCACACAGCTAATAGTACCAACTACCAAAAAAGGTATCATTAATTGTTAGCTGAATTTAAAAGTGATTCTAAAACAACTTAAAGGCAAACAGATCAAGACTACTTGTGCCATTTATTAAGCCACAATATCACAGAGCTAATTCACATTTAAAAAATAATAATAAAAAAGAAGAAGAAGGCGGCTGTTTTCAAATTACCAAATCAGAAATAAATAAATAAATAAAAGAGTGCACTGCACAAAAGGTCCCTAACTTTTCGCTGTGTAACAGCAGAGGCTCCTAACATTTAAAAATCCCACAACAGGGATCTAACAAAATATATAATCACAAACTATGTTTTTTCGGACCATAACACCCTCAGGGCCTGAAAGGGCAAAGTCGTCCTTTTGCATGGCCGCCACTGCATCACCTGCGGCATATTAATTATTCAAACAAATAGTATTTTCAGTCTCCATGTCAGCCGCTGCAAAAGCACAAGTGAGGGAGAAATCAAATATGTATATGTATATGCATATGTGTGTGTGAATAAATTCAATTTCAGATCTATGAATAAAGGATTTTTTTGTTTGGAATTTTTATGTCGGAAATTAAATATCTGACACTGTTCCTTCTCAAGTTTCAAAATGCACTACCTTTCTTTCTTTATTTATTTTTCTTTGCATTGCAAGACAAAATATTACATAATATATTTGTTGGCCAATTTAAGATTATTGATTGGTGATTATTTCAGGCGTCTCTTCTTTTCATTGAACATGATGCCCATGTTGAATTTAGCAAATCTTTAGCCAGAGTTGCACACATGTTAATTCCCACTCTATAAACATTGACTTCATTAGGGTTTTAATTAATGTGTTTTCACTCTAGTTATAAGTAGCTAATTGATTCTTATTTATGAAGTGTTTTAATTACAAATTGAAAATTCAAAGATGTTTTGAAATTAATTTCCCAACCCAATACAAAAATGTTGTCCCGAAAATGTGGCCATTTCCCCCCACTAAGAGCATTCAAATCAATAACATATATAAGGAATTCACGTTTAAAGGGCGACAAAATAATGAGGAAGAAGAAATTAATTAACAAAAAAGGTAGATACTTACCTACAAATTAAAAATAATTAAGTAAAATTGAGAGAAAATGCATGAAGAAAGAGAAAATAATTATCTTAATAAATCATTGTATTTTGACTTGGGAAATGCCAATTCTCTACCTAAGTAGATATATAGTTGTATACTTAATTTTATTTAGAACACTAAAGAATAATTTTATAGACTAATAGTGCTGACAAGACAGCTCTTACAGATAGGGTGCAGGTTTAGTAGGTAAATAGTCTAAACTGCCATTCAGCTCATTTGGGCATTTTCGTCCGGAAAATGGCAAAATATACAAGGTTTGTGATTATATATTTTGTTAAATTCCTGTGGTGGGATTTTTAAATGTTAGGAGCCTCTGCTGTTACACCGCGAAAAGTTAGGCCCCTTTTGTGCAGTTCACTCTAAATAAAAAATGGAGTACTAAGAAGAAAGGGGTACAAGTAATTACCTAGAAATAATTCTACTATCCTTTACATCAGCTTCTTCCTTTTTTCTCCAAGCATTATAATTTAGTTGAAGATGTTGGATAAACACGAAAAATCCAAGCACATAGAGCAAAATTGTAACTGCACTCTCAGCATTGTTGCTGGCGATTCAGAATGCAAGCCTCTCTTTCTTCAGCAATGCAATAACCAACCAAGAACCACAGATAGAGAAAGATAACAGTATCAAGATTCTGAGAATGTCAAGAAAGAGCATCTCCTTCAGTTCATCCAACTAGATCCCGCTATCTTCACAAGACCCTTCTCTCCGACTGCTCTCCTGAATCTATCAGCATCTTCCCACCTCCCTGCAGAGGCATAGATACCGGCAAGAAGAGAATAATAGCCACCATTATCAGGCTCTAGCTCGAAACAATGACTGGCAGCAATCTCCGCAAGCTCCACATTGCTGTGCAGGCTGCAAGCAAGCAGCAACGCACCCCACACTCCAGCATGTGGCCTAGTAGGCATGCTCTTGATCAACTCATAAGCTTCTTCAAGCTGTCCAGCCTTACCTAAAAGATCAACCATGATTGAGTAGTGATCCTGTGTCGGAACAAGGCCATGTCTCTGCATTGATATGAAACAATGGTAGCCTTCTTCCACCAAACCAACATGGCTGTAAGCCGTCAGTATTCCTGTAAAAGTAACCATGTTTGGACAATGCCACTATCAATCATCTCATCGAATAAATCGATGGCCTCCTTTGCCCTACCATTTATACCATAGCCTAAAATCATCGCAGTGTAAGCTACTAAATCCCTCTTCTGCAAGCCATTAAACAGCTCATGAGCTTTATCAATGTTTCCACACTTAGCGTGCAAGTCAATAAAAGAGGTGGTCAAGTGATCATCCATTCTGATCCCCATTTCTCTCATGTACGATTCAATCCAAGCCCCATATTCCGAGTCTCCTAGCTGCGAACACGCGGAGATGGCACTAGACAATGTAATTTTATCAGGCTGGAATCTCGCATTCGGCTTCAGCAGTTCATCCAACAACTGCAATGCCTCTTTCGCCCTGCTGTTCTGAGCATAGCACGAGATCATGGCATTATATAGAAGTAGATCTTTCTCAACATGCTGGTCATAGAGCTCCTTCGCACACTCTACATTCCCACACGCTGAGTAGGCAGAAATCATAGTGATATACGAAACGCTGTTCCTCTCTGGCATTGCATCAAAAAAGCTCCGTGCTAGCTCCATCTTCCCACATTCTATGTATCCGGTAATCATGACATTCCAGGAAGTAGAACTCCTCTCTGGAATTCGACGAAATAATTCGTAAGCCCGCTCCATATCCTTACCCCTCACGTACCCTGAGACCATTGAAGTCCATGAAACGACATCTTTCTCAGGCATTTCATCGAACACGCTCTGCGCCATGGCCAAATTGCCACACTTGACGTATCCCCCCAACAAGGAGTTCCAAGAAACCACATTTCTCTCCCGAATTTCATCGAACGCCTTACGCGCAACCACCATATCCCCCATTTTCGAGTAGAAAGCCAAAAGCGCCGTTTGAACGAATACAACCTCACAAAAACCCAACTTCTGCGCTTGCCCCTGAATCATCAATCCGCCCGTTTCATAAAGAACCCTGGTGCAAGACTTAAGCGCTGAGGATACAGCATATGTATTCGGAAAAATCCCCGAAGCGTGCGATTCCGAATACAAATCAATAGCATCTCGAAACTGCCCGTGTTGAGAGAGATAACGGATCGTGCACGACGCGGAGAAGGCGTCGCGGTTTCGCATACGGCGGAGGATCAATCTGACGTAGTGGGTGGTTCGTGCGGAATAATGGGCGGCGCATTTCAAAATTTGACGGACTAAGAGCGGCTCGAGATTATGAAGATTGTTAATCACTATTTGGCAGTGGATTTGCTTGGCTTGATCAGCAGTGATGAAATTTTCCAGCAGATTTCCCAATCTAGAAACTTGCATTTCGGATGTAATCAGGTGATGTGGGAAATCGTTAATCTCGATTTTGTATAAACTTCCCCCGCCATTTGGTTCAATAACTGTACCGAAATTTCAATTACATACATAATCAATATTCAATAGAATAAACAAAATATATACTCATAGTATATAAGAGAGGAGTGGACCACATAATTCACTAATTCATTCCAACACACATATAAATAAAACTAATACTACCTTGTCCACAAGAATATGAACTCATTCATTTTTAGTTCGTCAAACATGAATATGCACCTTCTAATTTTGGAAAGTCTTATCTTTATAAAAAGGTGGGACTCATTCTCCACTAACAATACTTTAATTACTTTTTTCTCTCAATATCTCTCTTACTTTACTTATTTTACATTAAAACTCGTGTCGTCCCCAAAGTGCATATTTTTTGGGGACACGGGGAGTAGTATATAAAAGTTGGACCTATTCTTCACTAACTTTTTCAACTTACTTTCCATTACGTTTCTTAAAATCCGTCTGTCAAAGTGTGACAAAATTTAATGGGCGGAGGGAGTACTTTTTGGTCTTTTAACGTTACCCTATTTTTACTCTGTTTTTATGAGTATCTGCCAGCTAACTCAATAATTATTCTATGTGTTAAGTTGTAGTCTTAAGCCATCCACAATAGGAATAGCCCAGCAATAGCCCAGCCATAGCCTAGCCACTGCCACATCATCAGCACTAACAATCCTCCTGCCACATCATCAAAACAAGCAAATAGCCCAGCAATAGCCCAGCCATAGCCTAGCCACATACTATCCACATCACTATTAACAAATATGTACAAAATGAAATAATTAACAATCACACAATATACGGAATTAAATTTACGACACAAAAACGAGAAAATTCACTAATATTAATAAAATTTAAAAAGTACATTAATTTAAAAAAATTACATAATTAAAAAAAAACTAACGTCGTGCAGTCCTCCGCGCCCATAACTCTTCAATTAAATCCTTTTGGAGTCGAATATGAGCCTCCGTTTGGCGCATGTCGGCATGTGCTTGGAGGCGGCCGTCTTCATCGTGGGGTACCCCACTCCGTACGTTAGGGGCGGCAACGCCGTGGCTTGGACCAGCTTCATTATCGTCGTTGGCCCAATCAGTCAGTTGTCCACTTTCATCTTCGACAATCATGTTGTGCATGATTATACAGGCGTACATTATATCAGCAATGCAGTCGACGTGCCACAAACGCGTTGGCCCCTTAACTGCCGCCCATCGAGCCTGGAGCACACCAAATGCGCGTTCCACGTCCTTGCGCGCCGACTCCTGCCGTGCCGCAAAGTAGACCTTCTTCTCATCTCCTGGGCATCGGATCGTCTTCACAAAGACGGGCCACCTAGGGTATATCCCATCCGCCAAGTAGTAGCCCATATCATGTCGGTTGTCGTTGGCGACAAAACTGATGGCCGGACCGATACCCTGACACTGCTCGTTGAAAAGTGGCGACGAGTTGAGGACGTTGAGGTCGTTGTTCGAAGCAGCTATCCCAAAATACGCATGCCAAATCCACAGCCGGTAATCAGCTACGGCCTCGAGGATCATCGTGGGATTCTTTCCCTTGTAGCCGGTAGTGTACATCCCCTTCCAGGCGGCGGGGCAGTTCTTCCACTCCCAATGCATACAATCTATGCTGTCTAACATCCCTGGGAACCCATGTTGTGCATCCGCAGCAGATCCCGACAGTCATCGGGTGTAGGGCTTCGAAGGTACTGATCACCGAATATTTCAATCACGCTCTGACAGAAATACTTCATACACTCCAGGGCAGTCGTCTCACCGATGTGGAGGTACTCGTCCCACATGTCTGCAGCGCCTCCGTAGGCCAACTGTCGGATTGCCGCAGTGCACTTTTGAATAGGAGTGTGGCCGGGTCTGCCAGCCGCATCGTGCCTAAAGTGGAAATACAGATATCGTTGCTCCAATCCGTTAACAATACGCATAAACAGGGACCTGCGCATCCTAAAACGGGGCCTGAAAAGGTTGGCGTTGAACCGCAGCTCCTGTGCGAAGTAGTCTTCGTATAGGCGCTGATGTGCAGCTACGTGATCACGATCAATCACTGCTCGGCGGTGTACCACTGGTCGAGGTTGAGGTACCGCCGGCTGCAAGACCCTCTGCATCCATTGATCAATCTCACGGTTCGTATAGGCATCTAGCGCTTCGTTCATTATACGCTCGTACTCCTCAGCACCCCCACCACTCCCACCACTACCACCGGCGTTACTCATTTCTAGGTGTTGATCTTGTACATAAATTAAGATAGAGAGAGTACTCGTTAATACAAGTGGTGCGAATGAAAATGACGGGCAAGTCGCGTATATATAGTGTTTCGGAAAAAAAAAATTAAAAATTCGCGCTAGGCGGTGCGCTAGGCGATCCGGACGCTGCAATAGCGCCTAGCGGATCGCCTAGCGCACCGCCTAGCGCCACGGAACCGCCGAGCGCTGGGCTGTTTTTTTTCGTGAAATCCGCTAGGCGGTTGCAATAGATCGCCTAGCGCACCGCCTAGCGCCGGCACTCGGCTAGGCAGTGCGCTAAGCGCTATTGTGGATGCTCTTATAGACACTTTGATGGATGGAGTGGGGACATTTCTAAAAAAAAGAAAATAATAATAATAATAATAATATTTTTACCTTAGATGGTCACAAGTACAGTTTATTTTTAATAGGAGTGTAGTACTTTTTTTAAGTACACATTCATTAACTCTTTCACGCATGTTTACTGTCTATCAACTTTTAAACTCACTTTTTCCTATACTAGTAGTACTACTATTTTTAATATTAATGCCAAGTGAAAGTGAAATATTTTTACCTTAGATGGAAGGAGCAATATGGCATGCCACATAGGCCTTAACAGCCGAGTTTATATGTTGGGCCAAACCAGCTTCCATCGTTAAAAGGTGATTTTTTGGTTGTGAGTACTATTTTACTCTAAAAATACTCCTGCTACATTAAATTGATTCACTCTTATATTAACACATGGATGATGCTACCATGTAAAGGTTTAAAATTTAAAGAATACTATGTATTTAATGGATACCATGCATATTTATCGAAACTTAAGAGATAAAACAAGGTCTGCTTTGATTTATAAAATATGTTTACAAACAAACACCTGGTTCTATATCATGCAATCATATGATATTACGATATTCTTTTCTTCTTTTTTTTTTATATCAAGTGGAAAAGTTGGAAACTTTTGCAGGAATGAGTCCCATGCCATACAGATATCGAGCACCACTCGATTGGAGTTTACATATAGGCGACAAATGCAATTAGACAAGGCATGAGGGTCGAATTTCAGAGGATAAGAGAGCATATATTTGTTGTTGTTGTGTAAGCATGTCAATTGGTTATGGTTTTCACGATATCTTTGTTTTCTTCTCTATTTTGATGTATGTACATTGGAAAGGACCATCTTTTCATTCTCATAATCTCATTCTACACAGGTTTGGAGTAAGCTAATCATGTCTCATAAAGATGCTATTTAATCTGGTAATGGATGATCTACATTAATATTTTTTATTATTTTTTTGCGTAATTATATAACTGTATGGGTAATTTTTTCCATATGAGAAAAATTTTAGATATTTTATTATATATTCTATTCATCCCATAAAAATAATTGGAGTATTGTTAGAGAAAAAAAAAAGACTGTTTTTAAATTTCTTATAACTCTCTCACTATTGTTAGTGGAGGGAGTACTACTATTTTTTACGGCACATATATTGAATTAAATTTAGTTTTACAAGTATTGTAACAATATCCTAATTCTATATTTTCACATGAATTTTGTTCCTATATCACTCTCTCTCTTTCTCACATTACATCATCAGTTTATTCTCAAAGTTGATCACTTTTCGTTCGACGCAATAACATTTTTACTAAAACTTAATACTACTATATTTTTTTTTTCTTTTTTAGAGTCTCATTTTCGCTAAGAATCATTATTCCATCATATGCAAAATTTAATACTCCTACTATCATTTTCAATTCAGCGCAATATTATTACTCTATCCGTCCGTTATTAAATGTTCCATTTTTTCTTTTTTTTTCATCCATCCACTAATAAATGTCTCATTTCACTTTTAATACTTCATTCATCCCAATTAACTTGCTACAAAACTTTTGGGCACGGAAATTAAGGCAATGTGTAGGAAAGTAGGAGAGAATGAATAAAATAGGAGAGATAAAAAGAGAGTAAAGTAGATAATGGAATAAAATAAGATTGATTGGATGTTTTGTTTTTTGTCATTAAAGGAAATGACTCAACTTAGTTGGGACATCTAAAAAATGAATACGACTCAACTTAGTTGAGACGGATAGAGTACTATATTTGGTAAGTGGACCATATACTCTACTAACTCATTCCACTTAAATTTTATTATAAAATTAATTAATATATACAAGTATGCCCCACATTTCACTAACTTCTTTTTTCTATCCACTGTATTTTATAAAGTAAAACAATTTCTTAAAACTCGTAGTGGTCTGAGACATTTAATCATAGACGGTGGGAGTATTGTTGAAGGCCAACATCAAGTGTCATTTTTTCAAATAGCGTCATTCCATCAAAATCAAAACAAAAAATTATTTTCAGTTTGATACAATATCATTCCTTTCTTCGTAATATCATCTTCCTATCAACTCAACGAACCATTTTGTAACTTTGCTCGTCACTAAAAAGAAGCTGAACGAGGATGTTGACCCTCACACATTCACGGATTTCAGTCTTCATTTTTTTTATGAATAAATAAATTAAGTAAAACTGAAACCCTTGTTTACATCATACACTAGGGTATACCCGAGGAAAGTACAAGTGAAAAGCCACAATTCGGTTTGAATGAAAAAACATGGCAGAGACCAAGAAACAAAAAGCAAAGAACAGGGCCCCAACCAGAACGACCCCATTTCACGTCACCCATCGAAACCCAGAGTGGGCGGGCCTCGTTAAAACCCATTGGGGATAAAACCCCATGGGATACCGAGACTCATCTGTATGCAGTAGGAGTGTATAATTTTGGTTTTAAGTATTTAAGTAATGTTGTTAATTATATATATCAAAGAAGTAGTTATTTTACCTTTGTAAAAATTGGTAACGAAAATCACCCATTTAAAATCAAACCACCAATATGTCGGCTGTTTGATGAAAAAGAAAATTCACTCAAAAAATGTAGAAAGGCGTGACCGTACAACTGCCGCTATATAAAATTCGAAGATTCAATCATCAAATGTGAAGAAAACACAAATAAAACATGAAGGTAAATTATGATACAGGTACAGCTGTGACATTTAATATAGTTATGCAGTGAATATTTACATGCCTTTGTCGGTATCACTAAAATGAATAGAGAATTGATAGCCTGCCTATGTTGTGGAACTATATGGGATGACATCTAAAAATCCAATACATGTTCCATCATATCTTGAAAGTCAAAATCTTGATTTATCCCTTCATTCAATATTTAATTCTTAATAGTAGTATGCAATATGAATATGGAGTACATCTCTAATAAGGCCTAGGTGCATGATTTGGGTTCAATTTTTCCACCATTTTGTTCATGAGGATGCCTATTTTTTAAGCAAGTATGAATATGGAGTACATGTTATACAAGTATGCCTATTTTTTAAGCAAAGATCCAAAAACACAAAGAAAAATGATTCTATATAATTGTACTTTCTATTTTGGTACGTTCTATGGTAGTGAAATCATTTTCATTTTTAGTAAAAGTCAACACAAGTTGAGTATATAATATCGCAATACTCATAGCGAAGAAACGAAGCTTAGCTATCCCAAGTTACAAAAAACAACATAAAAATTGGTTAGCTTTTGCTGATCTCTCAAGCAAAATTCTCAGCTACAAGAGAAATTTTTTTTACTTGTGATTAGAAAGTTACATGTGATTCAAATATTGGATCCAACAAATCAACACCAAAGCTATAAACAAACCAAACAACAACACAAAATCCTAGCCTATCGGAAGGGATTGGGACAGCGCGGCGGCGCCTTAAAGCTCCTCAGCTCCTTGCACACATTATCCAACATGCTCAAGAAATCCCTAACGATCACGAAAATCCTCAGCGGATTGGACTCATCCTTGCTCACATCTCCATGAAAATACTCCGTAATCTCCCTGACAAGCCGCAGCACTCTGTCTTCATCCCCCTGCAGCTCCCTCAGCTTCCTCTCCCCCTCCTCGAGGAACGCCCTCATCGAGCTCACGAACCCCCCCTTCATCTCCTTTCTCACCAGCCCCTGCATCCGCCGCATCCCCTCCGTTAGATTTGCCACCGAGCTTGCAAGCACGTCCAGATCGATGGTGGCCGTTTTCTTGGCGTTGCAAAGCTCGGTGGTCAGGCCGGACACAAGGTCCAGCCCCATCCTCCTGTAGCTCTCCTCCTTGTCCTCGTTCTTGCCCCTCTGCTGGATCTTGCCCATGATGCTGTCCGACACGCGTATCCCCTCTGACCGGATGATCTCCTGCACCACGAAATGGAGGAGGCTCGTCTTCCCATCCGTCCCCTTCACGTCCGAGAGCTTCAGGAGCGCGTCCAGCTTGAACGCCTTTGCGCCTCCTCTTATCGTCCCGATATTCATCCTATTCCCTGTCTTCAGCACTGCCTCAAGGAGCTTCAGGAAGAGGCGGCTCGACCTCAGCTCCTTGCACGCTTCCTGTTGGCAATTGAAACTAAAAATTAAGTATGTTACAATGAGAACTGTCTCGTGGCCCCTCCTATCACCAATTGATTTTAGAATGGAACCAATGGAATTCTATCAGTAGTATTTGAGGGAGGGTGTTACTCCATCATGCTTCAATTGATAATTAGCTAGTTTGAATTTTGAAATGTGACGTAATGTAATGTAACCTCGAGGATTGAGAATGATTTTTTGAGATGGAGAACTTCGTCTTCGAAGGTTTCCCTGTAGAGCATTGCTTCGATTCTTGCGAACGCGAAGGGTATCTGGATCATGGCCTTGACCAGCTTCTCCGCGGACCCCAATACGAGTGCGTCGCCTTTGTAGTTTGCGAGCTTCGCCTCCTCTTCCTTTGTCGGCACCATCTTTGAGAGCGCTTCCAAATCCTGGAGGGACAGGCCTTCCCCTGTTGCAGATCAATTCGCACAATCACCAAACTAGGACATACTTTGCAAGAGGAATGGCATCAAGATACCTCGGATCAATGCGCCACAGACTTGCTCTGCGGTGACGTTCAAGGCCTTGGAGAGTATGGTGATGTTGTGCAGTCTCTTGGGCTCCAGCACGTGCTTGCCTGGAGATGGAGTCTTGCTCTTCGCCTCCTCGATCTTCATCGAATTTTGAAGGTTGTAACCGAAGAGTGATTCCATCATTTCCTCATCAAATCTGCAACATAATAAGCAAGTTTATCAACAACTATATAAATAATTTCCCTTGTTGTGATAGAGCAATGGCAATGTCTTACTCGAATGAACTCGACCGGAGCTTATCCCAAACCGTGGAGCGATTTGGGGCGGCCCTCACTTTGTCCCAGTGGAGTGGCTTCAGCTTTGGCAGCGGACACCCATCTTTTCCCAAAGGCACTTGTTGCGTGCCCAGTGAAGAAGGCAGTGGTGGCGGCGCTGCTTTTCCATTGCCGTTACAAAAAGGAGGTGGACATGGCGGTGGAGGAGGAGGAGCAGAGGATGGCACCGGTAACCTGCTTAGCACAGTTGATGAGGTAAAAGACTTGGACTCCTGAGGCGGCGGAGGAGGTGGTGGTGGTGGAATCTTTGAGGCAGCTGTACAAATAGAAGAATGTGTTTGCTTAATCTCTTCGTGCAGCATATTTTCAGAAGCTTCGCCTACGCTGGAAGCCGAGGCATTGGAAAGCCTCGTTTGCGAATCACTAAACGAATGGAAAGATTCGTTATCATCATCTGAATTTGCCTCAAATTTATCATCAAATTTGTTAATTTCATCTGGAATAATTCGCTCATGCTCCACACCCTCCGAAATCTCATGCACAGTAGTAATCTCTCCGCACGACGAAAACCTCCCACTCTCCATCTCCGAATCCGTGACGTTCACTTCTCTCCCGTCAAATGAATTATCGCCGGAGCAGATTTTTTCAGTGGTGGAGCTCAGTTTCAGGCAGCATTTCTCCGGTTCCAAAGCAGATTCCAGCGAATTGAGGTAGAAAAGATCAGGGCCAGGGCCGGGATCGGATGTTACCTTCTTCACCGAGCTCACAAACTTGGACAAGCCCCTCCTCCTCTGTTTCCTCCGCCGTTTCTTGAATTTCCGGCAGCCGAAAAACATCGCCGCCGCGCAGAGCGCCGAGGTAACGCCGACTGATGCAAGCACCGCAGTCATAACTCTGTTCCCTCTTCCTCGCTCCCCCTTCTGCACCTTGTGCGCCTGCGGGAGCGGGTGGCGGTGGCGCAGAGACGCGTGCGCGCGCCTCTGCACCACCGGAGAAGGAGCCGGAGCAGCAATACCGGGGCCTGGAGCCGGCGCCGGAGAGGCAGAGAAATGAGATAAGTCACCGTTTCTTTTTGACTTGAGCCCAAGCAAGACTCTGAATTTCTCGAACAAAAGGAGCCTTTTAGAGTCTTGATTAGCAAAGCTTTTGTTGACGCCATGATTGGTGTAATCGATTGAGATGAGGGTGTGGAAAGAGATGAGGAAGAAAACAATGATGATGAAAATCACGTGGAGAAGATGCCCCATTTTTATCTTTTTCTTGAGAGAAAACTGTGCACAGCTTTTTGGGGTATAAAAATGTAGTGATTGAAATGAAGAAGTAGGAGAGGGGATTAGTTTGTGGATGGTGAGAGAAATATGGGCAATGCAGCAGTGGAGAAGAAGATGGGGGAAATATTGCACTAGTCTTTAATGCTACTCCAAGGAACCCCTGAGCTTTAGCAGTTGTAGTTGTACTGGTCCTCCTTTATTTCATCTATTAATTCTTCTTTTTCAGCTAATTAAGGATTCTCTTTTTTGAGTGTGTTTAGGTAATTAAGGGTTCTATGTTACTTATGAGTGTGTTTATGTGTTTTCAAAAGACAAGCATAATGCAAACTAGGATTCATGTGGAATTTTTGTAGTGATTCAATCTAATAAGTAGTATAGGAGTGTTGTTCGTGGTGGGGTATTAATTTGTTGGAGTTCACAAGGGTTTGATATTGTAATTTCTCCAACCCATCAAAGGTTACTTAAATAAATGAAAGAGACAGAAATTTGTCCATCACTCTCTCTCATGTGATACTCCCACTTTTAGCTCTATAATACACCATGTGTGCACTTAGCAAGATGGAGTATATAATATGTATGTGTAAAAGCAACATTTTGAGGCTAAAAATATAAATCTATTGTGTCTCTCTCATGTACCTTTTCAAATTAGTGGAAAGTGCAGCATATAATTAGCTGCTTATTGTGCCAAAATTGTATTGCAAAAGGTCCCCATCATGTTTCCTTCCAAACCACACGAGAGAGAGAGGAGAGAGAGAGAGTAACCGACAAATAGTGACATGTGTATTTATGGAATAGGCTTGGCTTAGCCGCTACTTGGAGTCTCTCTCCCACGCTGGCCGGTCGCCGGTATTAGGGCACCCGCAACGCTGTGCCGTTGCGGTTTCTATGCCGTTCCGGCGGAACGGTTCCGCGGCGGCACGCGTTGCAGACCTCGTTCCGTCGCCATTCCGTTCCCATGCCGTTCCCATACCGTGCCGCGTTCCGTTCCGGAGGAACGCGGAACGAAAAGTTCCGCCACGCGCCGAGGCGACGTGGCGGCCTCCCATTCGACGCGTGAAGCTCACTCGCTGCCCCGCGAGTGGGCTTCGTCCCGGTGACGCAATAATTCAATTTTTTTAAAAAAAATTCGAATTTAATAGAAAAAAAAAAAAAATTTGCAACGGTAATGTGACCGTTTTTTTATATCCGTTTTGTATTTTTTTTATTTTTTATTTATTTATTTACTCTATAAATACTCCTATTTCATACTCATTTCAATCACAAACACACATCTATTCCTCTCTATTTCCACCCCAATTTTCATCTCAAATCAACTCTGCTTTCCTTCTCCCAAATTTAATCAAACTAATGGATCCTTTTGAACAAATGCGTCAAATATTGCAACAATCACTTGAAGAAGATCGACGACGGGAGGCCGAAGAAGCCGCGCCGCCCCAACGACGCTCCCATACGTACATCCATCGTAACCGGGAGGAAGCCGCTGCAAGGTTAGTACGCGACTACTTCTGCGATAACCCAGTTTGGGGAGATACGTACTTCCGTCGCCGTTTCCGCATGGGGAAACCTTTATTTATCCACATCGCGAATACTTTGGCAGCCCGGGAAGAGTTCTTCCAGGAAGGGTACGACGCGGTTGGCCGTCCCAGCCACACGACGCTGCAGAAATGTACTACATCATGTATACGTGCATAATCTTGCACAACATGATTGTTCAAGACGAAGGACCCGAGGCGGGAAATTGGTTCGACGACGAATCCCCCGGAAGCTCAACCGCAAGTAGTCCGCCTCGAAGTGGAGCGCATCCGTCTATACAAGAACGGTTATCTATTCGTGCAAGGACACGCGACTCTAGTGCCCACACCCAACTCCAACATGATCTAATTGAGCACATTTGGGCAAATTTTGGCGGATGAAATTATTAAAATTGTGTACTTTTATTTTTTTAGGATTTTAATTGTGTGCTTTTTATTTTTTTAGGATTTTAATTGTGTGCTTTTTATTTTTCTAAAAGTTTAATTTTTTTTAATGTTGTGTGTTTTTTATTAAAGTGTGTTTGTTTTTTAATAAAGTGTGTTTATTTAAATTGAATTGGGTTGGAAATAAAAAAATGAAATTGAATGAATAGTAATTTAAGGAACGGTTAAGGAACGGAGGGTTGCAGGTCCCGTTCCTTAGTTAAGGAATGAAGTAAAAAAGTACAGTGGGGCCCTCAAATAGTGGTTTAAGGAACGGTATAGGAACAGCGTTGTGGATGACCTTAATAGCGCTGTCAAAATTGGCTCACTCTAAATTTTTGGCCGGACTAGATTTTTCTGGCCGTATTGGACTAGATAAAATACGCCCCAATTTTTTTTCCAGACCAGACTGACTATTTCACGTTGCTACTGCTTATACTCATCTAGGGCTGGGAAAATATACCAAAATACCGCACTTATCGTACCGAAAATACTGAATTTTCGGTATACCGTACTTTTCGGTACTGTTTCATATCGTACCGACAGTTTTAGGTACGGTAAAGATATGCATTTTGTATATACCGCGGTATACTGCATCATACCGCAATTGATGTATATACTGCAAATTTATGGTATATACCGCAAATTTGCGGTATATACTGTAAATTGCGGTATATACCGCAAATAACACGGTATACCGCAAATACGGTATATACTGCAATTGCGGTATATACCAGAAATCATGGTATACCGCATATTGCAGTATACCAAAATCACGGTACGGTATACCGATATCACGGTACGGTATACCGACAAAAGCGGTACAGTAACGATATCTAAATTTTGGTATACCGACTTTTCGGTATACCGCAATTGCGGTATACCGACAAAAGCGATACGGTAAAGGTATGATTTTTGGTCATACCGCACGGTACGGTACGGTATGCGGTATGATCATTTCGGCGCGGTATACCGTATCGTTCTAACCCTATACTCATCATCTATTTATTTATTTTTTTATTATGGGAAGGTCGCACCAAGGAATGATATTTTGTGCATGGATGAGACATTGAAAAAATCAAAACTTCGATTTAATATTTCAATTTTAAAGGGCCAGAATTTAATCAAACTTCATCATTCAAATAACTATTAACCCTTAATTTAATAACTAGTTGATATCGAGAATTTGTCAATTCTTTATTTCCGGATCATTTTCCGAATAATATTGATATTAAGTTGCATAACTTAAAGTCTGCTTCAAGTTACTCTATATGGGAAATCAACTCTCAAAACTCAGGTAATTTCATTCTTGATTGATTATTTCATATGGCTATATGGATATATATAAATAATGTGTAGTGATAAAATGTAAACTTTAAATATTGTACAAACTTCAAACTATTATCTGGACTATTAGAAAATGTCAATAAATAATAAAATAACAGCAATAAAAAATATCAACACAACATCAGCCGTTGACATTTTGTTGACTTTTTTGTTGCTATTATTTTGTCATCTGTTAACATGTTCTAACTATTCAAATCATAGTTTGGAGTTTGTATGATTTTCTTTGTTAATGTTTGCGCAGCTGTTATTTTCATCCATGTGTATCTGACATTGCTCTAAGAGCATCCGCAACGCGACGCGGAACCGTCCCGCGTTTCGTGCCGGAGAGACGGAACCCCTGCGCGACGCGTTGCGGCACACCGTCCCGCCCCGGAACCGTTCCCATCTCGTCCCGTAACCCATCCCTGCGAGACGCGGGACGGGCTGTCACGCCTAGTGTTGCCCACGGTTCACGAACCGGCGGTTCCGGTTCGGAATCGCCGGTTCCGGTTCGGTCGAAGGCGGAACTGGAACCGAACCGTGAGGCTATTTCACGGTTCCGGTTCCGGTTCGAAAACCGGCGGTTCCGGTTCCGGTTCGGAACCGCCGGTTTTTCCGGCGGTTTAGGCGGTTCTGGTTCGGAACCGGCGGTTTCGCGGTTCGGTTGTATTTTTTTTTTTTAATTTAAAATTTGGATTTATACAACAAATTGGAACAAGACAATGTATACTTCAAATAGAAATACGGCGAATAAGGAAGAAATGATATCTATTTTATTGAGTTTGAGTTGTAACGGACAACGATACATTACAATTTACAATATGTATACAAGTATACAACATACAATAATGTAATATAAATTTGAAATTTGGACTTATACAATAAATTGGAACAAGATAATGGATAATTTAAATTGAAATAAGACGAATATGATGAAAATGATATCAATTTTATTAAATTTGAGTTGTAACGGACAACGATACATTACAATTTACAATACATATACAAGTATACAACATACAATAATGTAATATAAATTTGAAATTTGGACTTATACAATAAATTGGAACAAGAGTACAAGACAATGGATAATTTAAATTGAAATAAGACGAAGAAGGTGAAAATGATATCAATTTTATTGAATTTGAGTTGTAACGGACAACGATACATTACAATTTACAATACATATACAAGTATACAACATACAATAATGTAATATAAATTTGAAATTTGGACTTATACAATAAATTGGAACAAGACAATGGATAATTTAAATTGAAATAAGACGAATAAGATGAAAATGATATCAATTTTATTGAATTTGTGTTGTAACGGACAACGATACATTACAATTTACAATACATATACAAGTATACAACATACAACAATGTAATATAATTTACAAATAAAAAAACATGAAATGGAGGGAAAAATGGAAGAACTACGGGAACAAGTATAAGTGTATAACAATGCGTAATAAGAGTAGCACTTGAGTAATTAAACAGAAGCACAATAGCACAAATGAGAAATTGGAGACAAAGAGAGAGAATTGAGAGATTGAAGAGAGAAACTCTTATTAACATAAGAGTGTGGTGAATGTAAATGAGAATAAAGGGGGGTATTTATAGATTAAAAACTGGGGGGAAATGGAAGAATTTAATTTCAAATTTATATTACATTATTGTATGTTGTATACTTCTATATGTATTGTAAATTGTAATGTATCGTTGTCCGTTACAACTCAAATTCAATAAAATTGATATCATTTTCACCGTCTTCGTCTTATTTCAATTTAAATTATCCATTGTCTTGTACTCTTGTTCCAATTTATTGTATAAGTCCAAATTTCAAATTTATATTACATTATTGTATGTTGTATACTTGTATATGTATTGTAAATTGTAATGTATCGTTGTCCGCTACAACTCAAATTCAATAAAATTGATATCATTTTCATCATATTCGTCTTATTTCAATTTAAATTATCCATTATCTTGTTCCAATTTATTGTATAAGTCCAAATTTCAAATTTATATTACATTATTGTATGTTGTATACTTGTATACATATTGTAAATTGTAATGTATCGTTGTCCGTTACAACTTACAACTCAAACTCAATAAAATAGATATCATTTCTTCCTTATTCGCCGTATTTCTATTTGAATTATACATTGTCTTGTTCCAATTTGTTGTATAAATCCAAATTTCAAATTAAAAAAAAAAAATACAATCGAACCGCGAAACCGCCGGTTCCGAACCGGAACCGCCTAAACCGCCGGAAAAACCGGCGGTTTTGGCGGAAAACCGCCGGAACCGCCGGTTTTCACGGTTAACCGCCGGTTTCTGGTACAAAAACCGCCGGAACCGGCCGGTTTTGCCGCTGAAAAGCTGCCTCCGTCAGCCCCATCCCTGACGCCTTGATTTACGTGCCCGAACCGGCGGTTCCGCCGGTTAACCGGCGGTTCCGAACCGTCCCGAACCGCCGGTTCGGTGACGGTTCCGGTTCGAAAAATCATGAACCTGAACCGGACCGCGACCCGAATTGCGACGGTTCCGGTTCGGAAAAATTGCCACGGTTCCGGTTCGGAACCGCAACCGCCGGTTCCGAACCGGAACCGCCGGTTCCGGTTAACCGCCGGAACCGGAACCGGTGCGCATCTCTGGTCACGCCACGCCCCATGGCGACGTGGCGCGCCCCTGTGCCATGCGTGACGCCCACTCGTCGGCCCGCGAGTGGGCGTCGTCACGATGACAAAATAAATCTTTTTTTTTAATTTGAATTTTAAAAAAATAAAAAAAAATTTGTAAACGGTAATATTATCATTTATATCCATTTTTTTTACTCTATAAATACTCCTAATTCATCCTCATTTCACACACAACTACACATCTATTCATCCTAAATCAACTTCATTTCCTCTCCAAATTTCATCTAACATCTCATCACAAAATGTCCGGCGAGGGCAACTACGGCGGTGGCGGCTCCGGCGGGTGGGATCTCAACACGTTTAACGATTGGGAGACCATGTACAACATACTGGGTGGTTCCGGTTCGTCGACGCCGGGCACACAGGGTTCGGCGACGCCGGGTGGGTACCAACCACCCACTTTTGACGTGGATGCATACGCTCGTCCCTCCGCCCCGCAGTATTCGCAGGGATTATCCCAGATTCGGGAGGATTTCCCCGTTTAACCCACTCTGGGAGTAGGCCGAGGCGGGGGAGGAGGCCGAGGCAGTGGAAGCTCCAGGGTGGAGTCGGAGGCGGGCGAGGAGGAGGAGGAGGAGGAAGAGGAGGATCTAGGCCAGCATCCGTACAACAACGAAACGATGGCTGTGTACAACGCCTAGATCACCATCTCGTACGATCCCGTTGTCGGGAATCAACAACCCAACAAGTGCTTCTGGGAAAAGGTCACCGAGATCTACCACCAGATTAAGCCGAAAGGGTCCCGGAAGCGCACATATAAGATGCTCCGCTCTCACTTTGGCCGAGTCGACAAACAGGTCAAAAATTTATGCGGCATCTACTCGACCGAAGCGGCGCACTACCAAAGCGGAGCTTCGGGAGCCGACATTATGAGGGCGGCTTTGCGCGTCTACAACCAGGACACCGGTAAACAATTCAAATATGTTGATATTTGGCAGGTCGTCAAGGACGAGGAAAGGTGGGCCGGCGGTGTCCGCTCCAGCTCGGGCTCAACCTCAAAGCGCACGAAGCACACGGCGAGTGGCCAATACTCGTCTGGTGACACCGGTGAGGGCAGCGGCGCACAAGAGGGTGCACTGTAGGAGTTTGCGGGCACGGCCAGCGATGCTGCAGTATCCAGCCGTGGGCGCGCCGCAAGGGACGAAGGCGGCGAAAGCGGCTAGAGCGAGGAAGGGCCGAGGCGAATCAAGCCAGGCGGCTCGAACACCCTTATGGCGGTGTACATGACCGCCATAATGGCGACTTTTCAATTTTACTTTTAAAAAGAACAAGTTCTTGCCAATGCCAGGGGACGTTTGTGATACTTTTCGTGCAATTCAACTGAAATGTTGTTAGAAGATTTCATATGCATAGGACTGCGAATGAAGGCGGTTCATAGTTTAGCACAATATGCAGTGCATTATGATCACCCTACTTAATTGGCTCTAGAACTTTCCTACAAGGATATTGCATGTGACGATATGCTTATTTAATATTTCATTCGTACACAATAAAATTATTAATTTTGATGTATCCAGCCGTGGGCGCGCCAGCGATGCTGCAGTATCCAGCCGTGGGCGCGCCGCAAGGGACGAAGGGGGCGAAAGCGGCTAGAGCGAGGAAGAGGAAGGGCCGAGGCGAATCAAGCCACGCGGCTCGAACACCCTTATGGCGGTGTACATGACCGCCATAATGGCGGACACTTCCCGCTTCTCGCCCTCCCAATACCAAGCCTTGTGGAACGGAATTGTGTATATGGCAGCACAACTTAGCCTTCCGCCTCCTATTGCACCTCCACCGCCTTCGGTGGATGATTCGCCGGCGGAGTAAGTGTTTTTTTCTTTAAATTTGTATTTTAAATTATGCAACGTTTAATTTTTTAGGATTTTAATTGTGTGTTTTTTATTTTTTTAAATTTTAAGTTGTACTTTTTTTTGTGTTGTGTGTTTTTTAATGAAGTGTGTTTGTTTTAATTGAATTGGGTTGGAAATAAAAATAAAAATAAAATTGAATGAATAGTAATATAAGGAACGGTTAAGGAACGAAGGGTTGCAGGTTCCGTTTCTTAGTTAAGGAATGGAGTAAAAAAGTACAGTGGGATCTGTAAATAGTAGTTTAAGGAACGGTTAAGGAACGGTATAGCAACAACGTTGTGGATGGCCTAAGTAGGTGCACTCCTTCCTTCTTGCTTTCTAACTTCTATAGAGACCTTCCCCTTCTAAGCATAAAATAAATGAAATAAATAATGTTATACTATTGAATACATATGTAAGTCTCCTAACTTCTTTCCCCACTAGCTTGTTTTTTCTCTACCTAATTTCTTCTCATACTTTTTGTTCCACCCTCAACGAAAGATGGTAGAGACCTGTGGATGTGGACCAACGAAGAGAGGTGAGCTTTTGAAGTCGGAGTCATTGTCCACAATTCATATGGAAAGGAGTCAATTTTCTAGTGTGTGTGTTGGTCTAATAACATGTTTAATGCTCAATATCAAAAGTCTCGAGTTCGAGTCTACCGTAACGTGACTTTTCAATTTTACTTTTAAAAAGAACAAGTTCTTGCCAATGCCAGGGGACGTTTGTGATACTTTTCGTGCAATTCAACTGAAATGTTGTTAGAAGATTTCATATGCATAGGACTGCGAATGAAGGCGGTTCATAGTTTAGCACAATATGCAGTGCATTATGATCACCCTACTTAATTAGCTCTAGAATTTTCCTACAAGGATATTGCATGTGACGATATGCTTATTTAATATTTCATTCGTACACAATAAAATTATTAATTTTGATGTATAATAGGGCAAACTATTAGAAAATTTATAATTTTTAATTAAATTCTAGTTCTTACCCGCAATTTTAATATTAGTCGTACAAATAATAAATGTTACTCCCTCTTTCACACAATAAGAATCACATTTCACTTTTATCATAAATACTTAGTAAGTAGGCTCCACATTCCACCAACTTATTTCACTCACATTTTATTATAAAACTAATATATTTTCCATATAAGTGGGATCTAAAGTCTAACTTATTCAATCAAATTTTCTTTATATTTCTTAAAACTCGTGCTCACACTAAATGTGACTTCTATTAGGGGACGGGGGTAGTAACATTTTACTCAATTTTTCACCGACAAAATATCCCGATTTGTATTTCTTGTACGTTGCTGATTTGGTGACACACATATTTTAAATGGATGATGTGATTGCGTTGTTTGCTAAGTGTATTGAGAAAAAAATAAAATTAACGGGCGATCTTGTCTCGGCTCCTCATAAAATTTTTTAAAATGTCACATTAGGTATAATTTCATTCAAATTAGACTTATAGAAAAATTGAGAAAAATATTAAAATTCATAATTTTTATGTCCCATCTTTAAAGTTGGTTCTCTTACAATTTATATGTCATAATATATTCCACTAACTTTTTCCACTGATATTTTATTCTTTTAAGTTTAATTATACGCAAAGAGAGTAAAATAGAGTCTTTGCGCTAAGAAAAAAAAATGAAGAGAAAGAGTATATTAGAGTCTTTCCGCTAAGGAAAAAAAAAGAGAGAGAAAAGAGTACAGAGAGAGTCTTTCTGCAAAGAAAAAAGAGGAACAGAAATTCAAACCTTAATTCCTAAATAATGAGGATGGCAATGAATCTATGACATACTGATTCTATTTCTATATACCAAGCTAGCTAATATAGAGCCTGACGTGCAGTCTGATAAAATGCATTAATATAATGAAATTAATGTGTTCGGCTTGATATATATAGCCATTGCAAAACGGGGTTGCATTGCCTATGATACTAAATAGCTCAAGACAGTTGACACTTTTTTAATTAATAAATCCCAAAATGATACTTTGGAATTACTACATTGAACTAATGCGTTTTAAAAAAATTAATAATCTTTTACATCTATAAAAAATAATCTTATTTTATTATTTTGAATGTTCATAAAAAATAGTTTTATTTTAAAAATGAAAACTTTCTCTAGTACTACTTTATTCATTTTTTCTATTTTCTCTATCATATTTTATCAATTTTTCATTCTCTCTATTATTTTATTAATTTTTCATTGAATTCATGCCATCCAACAATGTATATGTTTTTATGGATGAAGTGAGTACAACAATTCAACTAAAAACTAATACGATTTGAGGAGAAATTAATACAATTCAACTGAAAACTAATAATTCCATTGTACTTCTTTTGTCTGGAGAATGGAGATCAAGTTAATAATAATAGAAACTTTTTTATACCTCCACTCCAGATTAGTGAATGCAATGAAAATGAGAACACAATTACTTACCGCATTTATTTGGATTATTATGGAGGTTATGGTTGTATATTAGGCCCAAATTACGATACTTTCATCCATGATAAAATAGTTAAAATAGCTAGTTCAAATCATTGGTTTAAATTGTTATTAATTGTCACGCTCTAACCATTTTCAAATTAATAAATATTTTTGGTACATTATTATTTTTCCACCTACATTATTTTAGACGGACTTTAACGTTAAATAGACCATATCCAATTAAATCACTTTTTAAAAGTAAACCCCTTATGATTTTTTTTATCATTAATTTTCAATAGTTTAAAACTTTTGAAATATACTCCATCCGTCCAATAAAAATATATGCACTTTCCATTTTCGTTCGTGCACAAAAATATGCATTCCATTTTTATAAAGTTATCTCAATTTATTACCCCTTTACATCAATTTATGTACAACTTATATCACCATTAGATACTATTAATAATATATGTTTCACTATCTACTAACACTAGTTTAACTACTATTCTCTCTTGTTTGTTTTATCAATTTTGTCGTAATCTAAATTCTTCATATTTATAATGTAAGAGCATCTCCAATGGTTCTGGACAAGTCATAGGCTAGCCACAACTCCTCCTCGCCGCCCTCGTCTGAGCCCCCAACTGTGCCGCGGCGGCATCCAAATCGACCCGCATACTCTCGAGCATTGAGTGAAGAAACCTCTTCTCCACGGGGTCAGTTGCCGCCTTCTAGTCAGCTAAGATCTTGTACATCCGAGCCCGCATTTGTTGACGCGCGAAGAAGGCGAGCTCGGCTGTCGAAAATTAAATTAAAAAAATATAAAAATTAAATAAAATAAAAAATCGACTGGCCGATCGCTCGCCGATCGGCGAGCGCATCGGCCAGCGCCCGAAAATCGGCGTGCGCTCGCCGTTTTTCTCGCCAATTTGCCGCTCGTCGGTTGCAATGGTTCGGTGAGCGGACCGGCCAGCGTTAGGAATCGGCTAGCCGGTCCGCTCACCGCCATTGTGGATGCTCTTAAGAGCACTCGCAACGCGGGCCGCCGGCGTTCCGTGGGCCGTTCCGCCGGAACGACTTCGCAGCGGAACGCGTTGCGGTGCATGGTGTCGTCGAGGAGCCGTTCCCAAGCCGTGCCGGGTGCCGACGACACGACCCGCGGCACGGTCCGTGCCGCCACGCGCTTCGGCGACGTGGCTCTCCCGCGTCGTGCGTGACGCCCACTCACCGGCCCGCGAGTGGGCCGGCGAGTGGGCGACGTCACGTGCTGACGCAATAATTATTTTTTAAAAAAAAAATTCGATTTAATAAAAAAAAATTTAACGGTAATATTACCGTTTTTATACCGTTTTTTTATTTTTTTAATTTTTATTTTTATTTTCTTATTCTATAAATACTCCTAATTCATCCTCATTTCACACACAACTACACATCTATTCTTCCTAAATCAACTTCATTTCCTCTCCAATTTTCATATTCAATCTCTTCACAAAATGTCCAGCGACGGCAACTACGGCGGTGGCGGCTCCGGTGGGTGGGATCTCAACGCGTTCGGAGATTGGGAGACCATGTACAACACACTTGGTGGTTCCAGTTCGTCGACGCCGGGCACCCAGGGGTCGGCGACGCCGGGTGGGTACCAACCACCCACTTTCGATGTGGATGCATACGCTTGACCCGCCGCCTCGCGGCCTTCTCAGGGATTGTCCCAGATTCGGGAGGATATCCCCGTTGCACCCACCAAGGGAGGAGGCCGAGGCGGTGGAAGCTCCAGGGCTGCGTCTGAGGCGGCCGAGGAGGAGGAGGAGGAGGAACAGGAGGATGAACCGGAGGATCTGGGCCGGCATTCGTACAGCAACGAAGAAACAAAGGCGGTGTACAACGCCTGGCTCACCGTCTCGTACGATCCCATCGTCGGGAATCAACAAGCCGCCAAGTGCTTATGGGAAAAGGTCCGTGATGTCTACCACCAGACTAAGCCGAAAGGGGCCCGGAAGCGGAAATATACAATGCTCCGTGCTCACTTTCGCCGAGTCGACGTACAGGTCAAAAAATTCTGCAGCATCTACTCGGCCGAAGCGGCGCAATACCAAAGAGGAGCTTCGGGCGCCGAAATTCTGAGGGCGGCTTTGCGCGCCTTCCACCAGGACACCGGTCTACAGTTCAAATTTGTTGATATTTGGCAGCTCGTCAAGGACGAGGAAAGGTGGGTCGGCGGTGTCCGCTCGAGCTCGGGCTCAACCTCAAAGCGCACGAAGCACACGGCGACCGGCAACTACTCGTCTGGTGACACCGGTGAGGCCAGCGAGGGTGAACCGCAGGTGTTTGGGGGTACGGGGTATCCAACGGCCGACGAATACGGGGGATCCAGCCGTGGGCGCCGTCGGCCGCAAGGGACGAAGGCGGCGAAGGCGGCTAGAGCGAGGAAGGGCCGAGGCGAATCAAGCCAGCCGGCCTCGGGATCGGACTCGCGGGGATGCTCGGACACACTTATGGTGGCGTACATGACCGCCACAATGACGGACACTTCCCGCTTCTCGTACGCCCAATTCGCGGCCTGGTGGAACGGAATTGCATATGGCAGCACAACTTGGCCTTCCGACTCCCCCTCAACCTCGACCGCCTCCGGAGGAAGATTAGCCGGCGGAGTAGTTTTTTTATTTTTCCACGTTTAATTGTGTGTTTTTTTATTTTTTTAGGATTTTAATTGTGTGTTTTTATTTTTTTAAGTTTAAGTTGTAATTTTTTTTAATGTTGTGTTTTTTAATAAAGTGTGTTTGTTTTAATTGAATTGGGTTGGAAATAAAAATAAGAAATGAAATTGAATGAATAGTAATTTAAGGAATGGTTAAGGAACAGCTAAGGAACGGAGGGTTGCAGGTTTCGTTCCTTAGTTAAGGAATGGAGTAAAAAAGTACAGTGGAGCCCGCAAATAGTAGTTTAGGAACGGTATGAACCGCGTTGTGGATGACCTAATAAGATGAATAATTATTGCAAAATCCGCCTCCCTGTCCTTACTGTGGTGGACTTGGTTTGACTGCTCGCCCAGCACCCAAATAAGCTTCAAACTATCCGATTTCTCATTCGAATCTGTTATTTATGACAGCCGATCGACGCCGTCACCAGCGTAAAGCATCACACAAGTGCTGATGAAGTCCATCTCATCGGCCTTTCACTCCAAACCCACCGCGCGATATGCCCGCATTCAAACCCAAAATGCTCATAAACCCACAGCGGCATTTCGTCAAACACTTGGCAGATGCGTCAAAGCCCCTTCTCTCCCGCTCACTCGCATCCCATTCTTCAACAAACCCCCATCACTTCTACACCTCGCTCTTCTGCACTCTCATCCACCTCTTCCTCCGCTGCCGCCGCCTCTCCAAGGCCGTAGCCGCTTTCTCCGCCATGAGGGATTACAAATTCACGCCGGAGCTCCCTGATTGGAACGCCCTCTTGCACCACTTCAACTGCGCCGGGTTGGTTCATCAGGTAATACTTATGTATCAAGAAATGATCTTTTCTGGTGTGAGGCCAAATGTGGCTACCAAGAACGTTGTCGTTCACTCTCTCTGTAAAGTTGGAGATTTCGATAAAGCGCTTTCCTTTTCCAGGGATAACAAGGATTATAGGTTTATGAGTGATATAGTTACTTATAATACTTTAATTTGGGGGTTTTGTAAATTCGGATATGTAGAAATGGGACTCGGGTTGGTGTCGGAGATGGTGAAAAGGGGTGTAAACTGTGATAGTTTCACTTGTAATATATTGGTGAAAGGTTTTTGTGATAAGGGTTTGCTGGAAGATGCTAAATTGGTTATGGACACCATGTCTAGTGGCTTAGTTACAGATGGAACGGTTGTTCGTAGAGATGTTGTTGGTTTTAATACCTTGATAAATGGTTATTGCAAGGCTGGTGAGGTTAGTGTTGGTCTACAGTGGATTGGGCGTATGATGAAAGAGAGCTTGCTGCCTGATATAGTTACCTATAATACTTTGATAGATGGATTTTGTGAGACGGGAGATGTTGATTCTGCAAAGAGCCTCATGGAAGAACTCTTAGAGTGTGATATATCTAAAGTTGTCGATGAAGGAAAATGTGGTGTTGTTGCTGAAGTACGTCAGAGGCCAGATCATATTACATATACTAATTTGATTGGTGGATATGGCAAGCATCAGCAGATGGAAGAAGCATTGGCACTATATGAGGAAATGCTGGGAAATGGAATCGAATCTGATGTAGTTACCTTCAGTTGTGTTATAAGCCTACTTCTTAAGAGTGGGAGATTTTCCGAGGCCAAGTACCTATTTCATGAGACGATAAGGGTAGGTGTGACCCCAAACCATGTTACCTACTCAAGTTTAGTTGATTTTCTGTTTAAACGTAGTGATGCAATGGCTGCATTTGGCTTGAAAAGTCAAATGGTAGTTCGCGGTATCACATTTGATGTGGTAGTGTTCACTACATTTATTGATGGTCTAATTAAGGCTGGGCGAGTTAGAGAAGCTGAGGATATGTTTCAGAATCTTTTGGATTCTAATATCGTGCCAAATTGCATCACATATACTGCATTGATTAATGGTCTCTGTAATATAGGTGACATGAAGGGTGTGGAATGTCTAATGCAGCAAATGAAGGCGCATAATGTATTGCCAAATGTGGTAACTTTTACATCTGCAATTAATGGCTACGTGAAATGCGGAATGCTTGAAGCAGCTATCGATATACTACGAGATATGGTTTCCCATAACATTTTGCCGAATGCTTTCACTTATAGTTCCTTAATATATGGCTGTTTTAAGGCTGGTAGGAAAGAAATTGTTGAAGGTCTATATGAAGATATGAAAATGCGGGGGTTGAAGGATAACATTTTTATACTTAATGCTTTTATGATCAATCTTAAGAAGGAGGGAAGGATTGAGGAGGCAGAAGCATTGTTTAAAGATTCACTCTTTAAAAGATTAGTACCAGACCGTGTTAATTACACGACCCTGATGGATGGACTGTTCAAATCAGGAAAAGAGTCCTCTGCTCTTGAGGTTGCCGAGGAGATCACAGCTAAAAATATAGGGTTCGATATTATCTCCTATAATGTCTTACTTAATGGATTGCTTAAAGGTGGGCACTATGATATGCAATCTATTTACACTGGAATGCAGCAGTTTGGATTAACTCCAGATCATGCCACGTTTAACACCTTAATCAAGGCATATTGTAGAGAAGGGAAATTCGATCATTCTCTTAGACTCTTGGATGAAATGAAACTTCATGGATTAAAGCCTAATGCAATAACCTGTAACATTTTGGTAGAAGGATTTGGCAAGGCTGGCAAAATTGATGAGGCAATGGATTTGTTAAAAGAGTTTTCTGTTGCAGGGTTACGCCCAACAGAAATTATTCACAAAATTGTGCTTACAGCTGCTTCAGAGGCTAAAAGGGCAGATATCATCTTCAAGGTGCACAAAAAGCTTGTTGCTATGGGGCTTAATTTGAATCTAAATGTTTTTGGTAATCTAATAAATATTTTATGTGGGCTTAAGATGACTAGAAGAGCATCATCTGTGCTAGAGGAAATGAGTAAAGCTGGTTTCCATGCAGACACTGTCATTTACAATGCTTTGATTCAAGGCCATTGCAAAAGCTCCCATTTACAGAAGGCTTCTGATGTGTACTCCCAGATGATAGCTGAAGGAGTTCCTCCAAATCTTGCAACATATAACATTCTTCTTGGTGGTTTTGCATCAGCTGCGTCGATGCATGAGGTAGCTAAGCTCCAGCTGGAGATGGAAGAAAAGGGGTTTGCTCCAAATGGTACCACATTCGACATTTTGGTTTGTGCCCATGGGAAGAGTGGGAATATGAAGGAATCAATAAGACTTTATTGTGAAATGATCACCAGAGGTTTCGTTCCTCGAATCAGCACATACAACGTTCTTGCCAGTAATTTTGCCAAGATGGGAAAGATGAAACAAGCAATGGAGCTTTTGAATGAAATGCAAACTAGAGGGGTGCCCCCAAATTCCTCAACCTATGACATTCTTGTAACTGGATGGTGCGACCTATCTTATCACGAAAGATCTATGAAAAAATTGTGTGATGCTGAGGCAAGGAAGTTGTTTACTGAGATGAATGATAAAGGTTTTGTTCCAAGTGAAACTACTATATGCAGACTGAGTCCTGTCCTTGCTAAGCCAGGCAAAGTGGCTGAAGCACAAAGACTATTAGATAGAATTTACAAGACAAAGAGATAGTTTCTTAGTGTAATTGACAGGGGATGAGAGGAGGAGTAGTATAAGAGTGGGTCTGTCATCGTATTAACCTTCCTCTATAAGGCTGGCAAAACAAGCATAAATAGTTTATAGGGAAGACAACAGTCTTCGTGGACTTGGAGCAGACTTCTCCTTGTACAAAACCTGAATCACCAGTAAAAGAGTAAGTCTTTCTTGTAGAATTAGTTTATAACATTATTACACATGGCATATTTTGGTTCATACATGTATATCCATTCATTTAGTTAACATAGTCCTTTGTCAGGCTGCACAATACAGTTTTTAACTAATATTCAGAAACAAATAGTATTCACTTGGCTCATCAGATACATTCTGTTGGTGAAACAAACTTTCTAAATCTAGGTTCTATCTGGACTGTATCACAATATCAGTTTTCCATTCTGCCCAATTTTAATAACTTTGGGATTGTTGATGGTGTCCTTTAATAAATCATACACTTCTATATTTACTTCTAGCTTGCAGTATCATGGTCATGGCTGGTTGTTTTTAAGACTCTTGGAACATAAAAGTGTGGTAGTGCTCAATGAGGCTGAGTGGTTTATGGTGTTGTATCATTGTGTCAAATGTTAATGTTCTAACTTCTAATAACTGAAAAGGATTTGTGTAGTTTCTCTTACCTCAATTCCGGCTACTTTTTCCTCGAAGATTTGGATATAAAGATGAGATGTTAATGATATTAATTGCTACAATTAAATTACAGTTACCGCAATTAGCAATGTGGAGATGAAAAACCAAACCAATAATTTTGTGTACTGAGCATCGACAACCAGTGTTGATCTTGAGTATTTTCTCCACTAGATATATACTTTTTGTATCTTTTAGCTTTTTCATATTGATTCATATCCTGTCAAAAACCTATAATATGACCTTTTGTGATGTACTTTTCTTTTTATTCTCATTTTCAGGTACTATATGGTGTGTCTTGTAACTGCTGATTCTCATGGTGCTCCTTCACCCCATTTCATATTTTAAAGATGAAGAAAAGCTGCGAAAAGCCATCTACCAGTTCAATTGTAAAGAACAGTGAGAATAGTAGCAGCTCAACCATACAGAGGCTGTTTTGTGCTTACAGATGGAGTTGCAGGAGGAGCATATGAATCCCAGGTGTTGTCTTTTCAGTGATCTGGTGATGGGATAAACCATTGTGAAGCTAATGTAATTAGTGATAAGGCTAATAGCAAGCATAGAGCTTACCAGCTTGTACACCCAGGTTGAAGCTGGAGCTCATTGGTCTCATATGGTAATGCAATCGTGGTTTTTCGAGAAATTCCAGTACAACTGAAATGGAATGAAGATGTTACATGCTGTGGAATTAGTTGATCAGGTGGAAGAGCTTGTTGATTGTTAGATATTCTCGGTGACGAATAAAAGGTATCTTGACAAATGCTTTATTCATTCATGCTTAGCTATACGTTTTTAACCCAACCCTTGATTTGAATTCTTGAAAATGTGCAGTCTATTAAATAGTAACCATATGATACTAATCATTTTTGCACTTCCAGCATCATAGCACTGACGTTTGGCTAGCTGGACCGTACATGGATTTATAACACAATAAGAAAATACAAGTCAGAATGCTGCTGCTTTCTCTGCTGAGAAAAAAAAACAATCAAAATTTGCTTCTCCTTCGCCAAATGTCCACCCCTCGAATCAGAAAGATACTGCCAGCGGTTCCTAGAGTCTGGCGATGGTGACTGATCAGAATTTTTGGTGGCGGAACTCTTGCTGGTCATCTCCCTTATGTAGGTTTCTCATATAAACTGGTTGTCTTTAGTTATTGATAGTGTGGAGACATTTTCCCTATTTGAACGAGATTTTGATTGATTTATAGCATTTCCATATCTTAATGCTTTTCTTCTCCGGTTAATAGCATTGACAAATTAATCTGTTTTGAATAGTCACAGATTCTGCTTAGTGGAGAAGAAGTGAGGCATCTTTGTTCAGCTAACCATACTAGAAGTTCAAACTTTAGCTATCATTTTGTATAATCCTCAACAATTGTAGGTTGAGCGAAGGGGCGTTTGATCACTGAACTCTGGCAGCATGTCCGCTTTGGAGGCAATGAGTAGTCGTGCTAAAGCCTCTTGTGGTGATGTGGGGTGAACGCGAACACCTACTCTATCAACGGGGCAGTACGGTGGCTCAGTGTCTGAGGACATGAATCCAGTGACCGAGGATGCGTAAGCGAACAAAGCAACTAAATATGAGATTCATACTCATTGGTTTTTCCATTACTGCATCATTATAATTTTTGTACTACTATGACGATTAGAGGAGCAGTAGGATTTTGGATTTAGTTGCACGATTTTTCTAAATAGGGCCAATACTTGAAAATTACACTAATTATATGTCAATTTAGGTTTTCCCACCAACTTTGAATGTGGTGGAAAAAATACAGGAATTTTTAGTGTGTAAACCAATTGCTCACGGTAAAGTACTATGACAAAATTAAATCCTATGTGACCTGTGTAGTGACAATTTAAAATGACGTGGAGATGACATGTTAAAATTAGTGTTGAAATGGTAGGTCAACGCATAAAATTGATATCGTTTGGATGATCAATTTGGTAAATATTTTATATGTAATTCAAACTTTTAATGTATTTTTTGACGAAATGACATCATTTTGTTACACATTTTGATATGTCATTTCAAACCAAGACGAACTCGTTTTGAACTTTCAAGCATGACAACTTGGATTTAATTTTTAGTTATGAGGGAAATTACCTACTCATTAAAAGTTCATTTATTTTTCACGTGCATTCAAAGTTTGGTGGTTAAAATCTAAATTGACATATAGTAAGCGTATTTTGGGCTATTAGCCCTTCTAAATACTATTTACTTAAAACCCATCTAACAAATTGAATTCTGGTACCAGTCCGAAAAATGTTCTATTTATGCATTTTATTTTCTTCATCAAATATTGTACCATACATAGCTGAAATTATGGATAGTTAGGAGTGATGTCTAACTAAACCTAGCATTAGGTGCAACATAGCCATTAATTAATATACGTCCATATACTTACGGATTTGCAAAAACTTGCAACTGCAAAAATTCTTGATTAGGTAATGGAAGGGGACCGCATTAGTTTTGTGAAACTAAGCAAAATATAAAGTCCTAGCTAATTGTTAATGGTAGTATATCAAAAGAACATCATGCCCTAGTCTAATTCCTTTTTTCGAACGGCATTCCATCTCATTTTTTTTCAATGCCATCAACTTATTCTGATAACTATAAAATCAGCAAGTAAACACTTGAACGTAACCACAGTAAAGACAAAATTTGATTGACAAGATATGTCCTACGATAATTGTCTTTTTCAATAACATTTGAAATAACACGAGTTTTAATAAACAATTAGTAAAGTAAAAGAAAGATAAAAAGAAAAAGTAATTGAAGTATTGTTACTGGAGAATGAGACTCACCTCACTAGAAAAGGAAAAAAATTGTTTGTATAGAATTGGTCTATTTTTAAGGGATATCCCCAAATGGCAAACGTGATCTATTTTTAAAGGACGAGGAAGCATTAAAGAAGAGGTGTAGACTCGCTTTCGTTCTTTTTCTATTTCATCATGGTTAAAAATATTGGTAACTAATTGCTCTACTATATAAGTATTCCACACCAATTCTTCCTGGCATCCACGAAAACATGCAGACAAACCAAAATAGAAAAATGGCGGTTGTAATCATTGCCATTGCGATGCTAATGCTTGTTGCAAGTAGTAGCTCCGACCAGGTTTGCCCGTCGGGTTACCCGAGCCACGGAACCGCAGTGACCGGGCTTGACAAGGACATGATTCAGTTTGCACTGAATTTGGAGTTCTTGGAAGCTGAATTGTTCCTGTGGAACGCCTTCGGGGTACGGCCTGGATCACGCTGCACCGGAGCTTGTGAATGGCGGGGCCCCGCAGAAAGCAAACCTCGACCCCCCTTACCAGAAACATCACTGGAGAATTCGGCCTTCAAGAAATCGGCCACGTCATGTTATACTATAATACTACTGTTAGTGTTAGGAATAAAGGTTGAATAATGATGCATGAATGCATGGCTGCGGTGGTTATTTCAGTAAGTTTGGTTAATGACCGTTGCTAAAGAGCTCAAGGCTTCAAGATTCAGTTATGGAATCAGTTAGCTTGGGCAAGCAGTTGTGATGAGCTCTATGAAGTATAAAGGAGTCAGTTTCTCTCAAGCTGCATAATTCATTTCATTCAACTACAACACTCATTTTGGAAGTCAAGTTTCTTCTTTGTAATCTGATTGCGATCAAGCGATTCTTGTGAGTAGGTCGTGTTGCATCTCAGTTCTGGGATTGTGATAAAGTGTGAGTGTTGTATAATCCTTCATAAATAAACTCTATTCATTCCCTCCCGTGGACTTAGGCTTGCAAAGGCCGAACCACGTAATTCCCTTGTTCTTCTTTGCTTTCGTTTACATTCCAATTGCTCGTGTCATTCACATCGAGATCTTTGTTGAAGTGTCTCGGTTGGAAGTTGGAATTCGGATCATAAATTCACAAATTGGCGCCGTCTGTGGGAACGGGCAATCGGCGAAGAAGGAAAGCTTGGGAGGTTTTCTTGGGGAAGATCACCGGATCTTGATAGCTGATCTGGGCTGCTGCGCATCTGATATTCGACAGAATGTCTACAGCCAAGTTTGATCTTGAGAAGTTCACGGGAACTAATGATTTTGGGCTATGGAGGCTCAAAATGAAAGTTGTGCTCATGCAGCAGGGTTTATGGGAGATATTGAAGAAGGAGACGATCACTGAGGAAGAAAAGGCTGATCCAAAATTTCAAGAACAACAAGATAAGGCTTATTCAACCTTGATCTTGAGCCTAAACGATCGAGTGATGAGAGAAATCTCAAGGGAAGAAACTGCATCTGGTGTTTGGAAGAAACTGGAGTCATTGTATATGATGAAATCCCTCTCCAACAGACTTCTCTTGAAGCTGTGGCTACTTACTTTCAAATTCACTGAGTCAAGAACCATCAATGAGCAGCTCGAGGAATTTGCTAAGTATGTGGATGACTTGGAGAACATCGATGAGAATATCAAAGATGAGGACAAAGCACTCATGTTCCTCAACTCCCTGCCTAAAAGCTTCGAGCAATTTAAGGATGCTATCCTTCTTGGAAGAGAGTCCAAGGTGACATATGAGGAGGTGCACTCTGCCTTGAAAATGAAGGAATTTCAGAAGGTTTCGTCAAGGCCCAATGATCCAGCATCAGAGGGTCTGAATATCAAGGAAGACTTCAAGAAATCTGGCAAGAAGAAGTTTGTGAAGAAGAACAAACCTCGGAAACAGAAGCCTATGGAGGAAAAGGAAACAAGGTCTTGCCATTACTGCAAAAAGCCAGACCATATCAAGAAAAATTGTTTTGTCTTGCAGAGAAAACAACAAGGGCAACAAGATAGTGGGTGTAGCTTCCACATGAGTTCTCACATTGAGTGGTTTGAGGATCTGCAAGAATCTGAGGGAGTTGTGCTTCTAGGGAATGATCAGGAATGCAAGATAGCTGGTGTTGGAAGCATCAAACTGAGAATGGCAGATGGTTCAATAAGAATTCTATCAGAAGTAAGATTCATCCCACACATCAAGAGAAATTTGATATCTCTTGGAGTACTTGAGCAGAAGGGGTACTCGCTTGTATCCTCTGGTGGAGTAATGAAAGTCATCAAAGACTCAAAGGTTGCCATCACTGCTTTAAGGAAAAGAAATCTATACTATATGCACGCTCAGGTGGTAAGTGGAGGTGCAAATGCAGTCACCAACACAGATCTTGATCTATGGCATCTTCGGCTTGGGCATGTCTCAGAGGCTGGTCTGAAAATTCTTGCAAAGAAGGGTGTAATAAGCACTGAAGTCTCTACTGGATTGAAGCATTGTGAGGAATGTGTTATGGGCAAGAGCAAGAAGCTGCCTTATGGTGTTGGGAAACACACATCAGAGTTGCCTCTGGATTACTCACATAGTGACATATGGGGTCCCTCCCTAGTTCCAACAATTGGAGGATGCAGGTATTTCTTGACCTTCATTGATGATTTTTCTAGAAAGATATGGATTTACTTCATGAAAGAAAAGTCAGAAACTTTTGATAAGTTCAGAGAGTGGTGCACTGAGGTAAAAGTGGAAAAGAAAACATCACTAAGATGCCTTAGGACAGATAATGGACTTGAGTTTCTATCGCATGAGTTTGATGATTTATGTAAAATGAAGGGAGTTAAGAGGCATAGAACGGTGCCCAACAATCCTCAGCAAAATGGTGTGGCTGAGAGAGCTAACCGAACTATCCTAGAAAGAGTAAGATGCATGTTAGCAAGCTCTGGGATGCAGAAAATGTTTTGGGGAGAGGCTGCGGCAACTGCTGTAAATTTGCTCAATAAATGTCCATCATCAGCCATCAACATGGACACTCCTGATTTTAGATGGTTTGGCTCTCATGGAGATTATGCAAGGCTAAGCCATTCGGGTGTAAAGCCTACTCTCACATCAGGAGAAGCAAGCTTGAAGCTAGAGCAATAAAATGTGCTATGCTAGGCTATCAAAGGGGAGTGAAATGATATAGGCTGTGGTCGACGGAGCCTGGGAATAACAGAGTTATAATCAGCAGAGATGTGACTTTTAGAGAAAGAGAGATGCCCTATATTGAGTTGAGTTCACAAAATGAGGCTGCTAAAGATAGCACATCAGTGGAGGTGGAGCTTCTTGATAAGAATGGATCAGATTCTGATGTAGAGTCTGATGGAAATGAAGAGCCTCAAATGGGACCAGATACTCAACCAAATCAACAAGGAGATGACCTCAGAAACTACCAAATTGCTAGAGACAGACAGAGAAGAGTAGTTGCTCCACCAGTCAGATACAACAACTCCAGCTTGGTCTATTATGCTCTCTGTGTGGCTGAGGGAATTGATTGCTCAGAGCCACAAAATTACAAAGAGGCATTGAAGAGTAATCAGAGAACCAGATGGGTGAAGGCAATGAAAGAAGAGATCGATTCACTCATTAAGAATAGCACATGGATTCTGGTTGAGAGAACTAAGCTCCAGAAATTGATTGGTTGCAAGTGGATTTTCAAGAGAAAGATTGAAGTTGCTCTTGGGAATAAAGTGAGGCATAAGGCTCGGCTTGTTGCTAAGGGATATACTCAGAAAGAGGGCATAGACTACAACGAAGTATTCTCCCTTGTGGTGAAGCACAGCTCCATTAGGATTTTGATGGCCATTGTATGTCAAAATGATTGGGAACTACAGCAAATGGATGTAAAAATGACATTTCTTCATGGTGAGTTGGAGGAAAGTATTTACATGGAGCAGCCAGAGGGTTTTATAGAGCCGGGAAATGAGAATAAAGTTTGTCTTTTGAAAAGGAGCCTCTACGGACTGAAGCAAAGCAGCCGACAATGAAATAAGAAATTTGATGAGCACATGCTGCTTATTGGCTTCAGTAGATCAGATTATGACAGCTGCGTTTACATGAAGAAGAAGGATGGAAGAGCAGTAGCATATCTCCTTCTCTATGTGGACGACATGCTCATTGCAGGTTCAGATATGCATGAGATTGACAAGATAGTCAGATTTAAGCGCATGTTTTGAGATGAAGGATTTGGGCAATGCAAGTAGGATATTGAGAATGGATATCATCAGGGATAGGATGGTGGGAACATTGTGGCTAACACAACAAGAGTATATCAATAAAGTCTTGAAGAAGTTCCAAATGGATGACTCAAGAACAGTCATGACTCATCTTGGCCCACATTTCAAGCTAAGCTCGGAGCAGAAGCCTAAAACTGAAGAAGAGGTGAAAGAAATGAGTAACCTGCCTTTTGCCAACATAGTGGAGAGCGTGATGTACACTATGGTGTGCACAAGACCTGATATAGCTCATGCCATAAGCTGTGTGAGCAGATATATAAGATCCATTGGCAAGCTCTAAAGTGGATCTTGAGATATCTTAAAGGATCTGGGAGTGTTGGGATTTTATACAGGAAGAGGTATGACTTAACAAATGATGCTGCTATGGGATTTTGTGACTTTGATTTCGCCACAAACTATGACAATAGGAAGTCACAGACAGGTTATGTATTCATCTTGTATGGCTCTGCAGTTTCATGGAAATCTGGATTGCAATCTGTGGTAGCTTTGTCAACAACGGAGGCTGAATATATTGCACTTGTGGAGGCAGTCAAGGAAAGCTTCTGGATGAAAGGAATCTTAAATGATTTTGGACTGCAGCAGAAAGCTATCAAGATACATTGTGATAGCAGCAGTGCAATTAGCCATTCGAAGCATCAAGTGTTTCATGAACGGAGTAAACACATAGATGTGAGATTGCACTTTGTCAGAGATGAAGTGAGAAAATGAGAGGTGAAGATTCAGAAGATAGGGACAGAGGATAACCCCGCGGACATGTTGACTAAGGTTCTGCCGGTGTCCAAATTTTCTCATTGCTTGGATTTGGTGTCTGTGGTTCAGAGATAAATGGGATAGAGGATTGGTAATCATTGTTCAACCTAGGTGGAGAATTGTTAGGAATAAAGGTTGAATAATGATGCATGAATGCATGGCTGCGGCGGTTATTTCAGTACGTTTGGTTAATGACCGTTGCTAAAGAGCTCAAGGCTTCAAGATTTAGTTATGGAATCAGTTAGCTTGGGCAAGCAGTTGTGATGAGCTCTATGAAGTATAAAGGAGTCAGTTTCTCTCAAGCTGCATAATTCATTTCATTCAACTACAACACTCATTTTGGAAGTCGAGTTTCTTCTTTGTAATCTGATTGTGATCAAGCGATTCTTGTGAGTAGGTCGTGTTGCATCTCAGTTCTGGGATTGTGATAGAGTGTGAGTGTTGTATAATCCTTCATAAATAAACTCTATTCATTCCCTCCCGTGGACGTAGGCTTGCAAAGGCCGAACCACGTAATTCCCTTGTTCTTCTTTGCTTTCGTTTACATTCCAATAGCTCGTGTCATTCACATCGAGATCTTTGTTGAAGTGTCTCGGTTGGAAGTTGGAATTCGGATCATAAATTCACAGTTAGTAATGCTTAGAGGAATAAATGAATGCTAATTTGATACGTGAGGTGGTGCTGGTGCAGGTCGATCATAAGGACGGTGGGTGGATTTCCGAGGCCTCTGCTGAATCACAGCGCTGCCCAGTGGCGGACGCATGAATAAATCTTGGCAGGGGCTTCACTAAAAAATCTTAGCAGGAGACACACATATTATATTATATTATGTATATATATATATATAAATAAAATAAAAAACAATAATAAAAATTCTAAAAATAAATAAATATCTAATACATAAAATTAATCCAAAACAGGTTTGACAAAAAGAATAATACAGTTTGCTAAAGCGGCGGCAACTGAATTCTACGTGTTTTCATCGATTGAAAACGCTGCAGGATCGGCTCGTTATCAATCGTTGAAAAAATATCCTTCTCAATGTACACAACTAGACTGTCATTCATCCACTCGTCTCCCATTCGATTTCGTAAATCAGTCTTGATAGTCTTCATTGCAGAAAATGCTCTCTCAACAGAAGCAATAGCAACAGGTAAAACCAAGGCCAACTCAATAATCCGATAGACCAATGGAAAAACTAAATTCTTCTTAGTTTTGACCATTTTCATAGCAAAACTTCCCAAATCACTAAGCGCAACAAATTGAGGATCACACCGCACATTAGCAATAAAGTTACTAACTTGCCGGGGAAGATGTAAACATTCGCTCGCAGAGAAGTCCTCGGGATATAAAGTAGCAATATGAATGACTTGATTCTCATTGAATTTAGAGAAAGAATTTCTTGGATCAAGACACGCTATGCAATTTAGCAAATTAGTTCAATAAATCACAAAATACTATGTAAATAAAAGTTATGAATCTAAAGTATCTAACACATTGTGATTGTGTAAACTATGACAAAAGAAAAGGAGAAACTGACCTTACTCTACCAATTAAAGTTGCGAAGAAGATAAGTATCTTTTGGAATTTGTGGGAGAAGTTTCATTTTTGTTTTGCTCCGCCGCTATGAAAGAAGTAGGGCTAGATGACAAATTCTTTTAATTCTTAATTAATATACCTGCCCTGAAACTAACCCCTGCCGTCAAATAGGAATAGTGCAGTACTTTTTCAACTTTTATTATTTTATTTATTAAAGTTATTTGTAAGTTAGTGTATTACTTTTTATTATTATTTATTGTCTAATAGTGCAGTACTTTAAATAGGGAACAGACAGTACTTTTTCTGCTTTTATTGTTTTACTATTCATCGTCTTCCTCTTCTCATTTCTCAACTCCATTGTTGTAAAGTTTTTAGGTGTAATTTTAATTTTCAGCCCCTCCTTTCCATTAAACCTCTAATAATTTAGACATCAAAGCTATTAACTTGGTGAGGGCTGACTATAGGTTCGAAAATTTTTAAAAAAATTTGCAATAGAAATTTATTTAAAAAATTTACAATAGACATCAAACCTCCTCCACCTGCGTCCGCCACTGGCGCTGCCAACTTCGCTACGATAATGAACGAAGCCTTTGGTTTTGAACTTGAGCCGCCTTTCAACCTTTACCGCGACCCCCTCAGCTACATGTTGGGAGCTTACACAGTTCCCTACGTAGGCCTCTTGGGCTACGTCGGCGCCAACCCTTTCCTCATCGGATATTACTCCAAACGCGTACATATATATAGACTCAACAACCATTTGGTAGCACAATTAAGTTAACTTGACTTGTTTGGTAGCCTAGATAAGGCCCAAGACCAAGATATATGAGTTATATATTTATATGAGCTTATTTGACTGTTTGGTAGATAAAATGAGGCCCATGTTAGGACCCATCTTTATCTTAAATGCTCATCTTACTCTAATTATCTTAACAAGTCTATCAAACAGACACTAGATCTAATAATAGACTAAATTAAGATAAATGATTAGTAGTATTTGATTTGATTGTGTGTGATGGGGACAGCTTGTGGAGGGGCTGCTGGGGGTGGAGGCGGGGCAGGACGCGGTGATCAGGGAGTATTTGTACGAGCGGGCGGGGGAGGTGGTGCGGCCGTACAATCACACAGTGGCGGAGTTCACCTGGCGGATTTCGGAGCTGAGAAACAGATTGGCTAATTGTGGTCTAAAGGATGAAGGCATCATTGTGCCGGTGTGTTTGGGGGCCGAGAATCGGACCGAGAGCAACGTGCTCTCGGCTGACCCCAACTCTCTCTCGTACAGCAGGACTCCGCCCGAGATACTGAGGATTGTTTATGGCACCGGTGATGAGCGCGTCCCCGGAAGCTTCTTCCCCAGGGGAGGGAGGGGCAAGATCGCCACTCACTTTTTTCAACCCAAGCCATGGATCTAATATATATACTACTACTACTATCATTCTGTCAACTGTATTTCCTCAATAAAAAACTATATCAAATTTTACTCATGATTAATAAGCCAAGTAGGCTTGATGTATTGAACATGTGATTGGGGTATTGACACATTAATATGTTTAATTGCAGTTATAAACTTATAATTTTGTGGCCTTTTGTGTTACTCATGCAAAATTCTACTCGGAATTAGAGGTCTCCAAACCGAACCGGCCCGGACGAACCGGCCCGGAACCGTCACCGGCGGTTCCGAACCGGAACCGGAACCGTCGGCGGCGGTTCGAACCGGGACTGGAACCGCCCGAACCGCCGGGCCGGTTCAGTTCACAAAAATTGAAGAACCGTAACCGGCGATTCCAAACCGCCGGTTCGGCGGTTCCCGAAACCTCCCGACACCTTTTCAGGCCTACTTCCTAGCCTTTTCAGAAACCGCTCCCCCGGCCGCCGGTTTGGTCAGAAACCGTTGACGGAAACCCCCGGTTTCGGCCGAAAAAAACCGCCAGTTCTGGCGGAAAACCATCGGTTCCAACGGTAATTTCAAAATTTTGAATTTTTAAAATCGATGGAAACCACCGGTTTCCACCGGCAACCGGCGGTTCCGGCGGAAAACCGCCGGTTCGGCCGTTTTTTCAAAAAAAAAATTCTTAATCACAATTTTCCCCTATAAATACCCCCCCTCCTCTTCATTTCTACTCTCCCCATTCTTGTGTTAATAAGAATTTCTCTCTCAATCTCAATTTCTCTATTCTCCATCCTCATTCTCTCAAGTTGTTTACGTTATTTGCGCTCATACTTTACTCTCACGTTGTTCACGTTATCATCTTCACGACTTTCAATTTCCATAAATATTTATATCATGTCTTCATCTCGTCGTGGTGGTGATCGGGGCAAGGAATTTCCCAAGATCAAAGTCAAAGTGATACTCGTCGTCGACGTGCCCCTTCTAGAGCACAAGTTGCGGAGGAGGTGGGAAGGCTAGCCGCTCTTCGAGCTCAAAGTGATACTTGTAATTTTGAAGTTGTAATTTGTATCAATAAAATTGCATTTGTATATCGCTTTATTCTAATTTTATTTATGCAAATATATTTACATTTTTTACTTGAATTACAAATTTACAAAAAAAAATTAAACGAACCGCCGAACCGGCCGAACCGGCCCGGAACCGGATTTGCACCGACGGTTTCACGGTTCACGCGAACCGGCGGTTCACGGTTCACGAACCAGAACCGCCGAACCTTGGCCGGGCCGGTTCAGGTTCCATCATTTCTCGAACCGGAACCGGCGGTTCCGAACCGTGAACCGCCGGTTCCCGAACCGTGGTGACGTCTACTCGGAATTGCTATTAGGAGCTGTGCATACATTTCAAATAGTAGTGATTAATTATTAAGAGCACCCACAACCGTGCTCTTGCCAACGAGCACGGTTGTGGGCCCAGTCTAACTTTTTCTACCTGCTCTTAGGCAAAAGCACAACACCCACAAACGTGCTCTTCCGCAAGGACGAGCACAAGGATCCCACCATTCTATTATTCAAATTAAATAAAAACATTTTCATAATATTAAAATTCATTAAAAAATGAAATAATATTACAAATTACAAATAAAATAATATAATTAAAATCCTAAAAAATAAAAATTACATAATTAAAATCCTAAAAATTAAAAATTACATAATTAAATTCCTACACATTAAAAATTACATAATTAAACTCCTAAAAATTAAAAATTACATAATTAAACTCCTACAAATCAAAAATTATATAATTAAACTCCTAAAAATTAAAATTTACATAATTAAATGCTAAAAATACCCTCGTGGAAGACTATTCATCCGGCGGCACTACCCCCAATTGTTTTTGGAGACCCAATATCATGGCCTCATGCGATCGAAGTTGCGCAGGGGTCATAGTTGACCTATCGGTCATATTGAGTTGGGCCAAAATCGCCCACAACGAGTTGGTGGGGGTGGAGGTCGCGCATAGGGAACGGGAATGGGAGCGGGTTTGGGAGCATCGCCGGATGGAGTCGCGGCGCGACGGCAGTTGATCGCCGTCTTCTTCCTTCCTTGCGGTCGGCGTTAGGAATCGCTCGGGCCGGCGTCGGGTTTACCCAAGTTAGCTCCGGCAAGTTGGCTAGCCACGTCTTCGGAGCCCGGCGTCGGATAAGGATACCGATCTTGACCGTTTGGAGGAGCCGCTAGAGGATGATGTTACGCCTCCCCTATACGTCGGATGCGACCGCGTCTCCTGCCAAATGTTGAGGTACTTGAACGGCTTGTAGTTCATGGATTGGTAGGTCGACAAGGCGGAACTGGTGATGTCGACCTCGCTTCGGCCGCTCCCCGCTGACCGCTCTTCCTGGAGGTAATACCCCTGGAACTTTTGGATTTCTTCGTTGGCTTTGTGTATGGCGTTGGCTCGATTGTTCCCGCCGGCCGGATTGGTTCGTGCCAACCTCCGGATCTTCAGAGATTGACAAGAACGCCTTGAACAATTGCTCCATCTCCGCCGGAGTGTACGGTGTGCGGACACCTCGAGTAGGAGGAGTTGGAGTTTGGGAGGGGCCGCTCGGCCTCGCTCTAGGCTCGGGTGTCCACCCGTATTGCCCTTCGGGGGCATCTTGGTCGTCGATCGGGTAAGGCCGGTAGCCACCCGGAACTCCCGAACTTTGAGTTTGAGGAGGGGCCGAATACTCCGTTTCCGGACTAGAAAACGGTTGTGAACTGAACCAATCGGGGTTCCAACCGTGGGAGCCCGGGGGGTGATCGCCGTGGCCGGACATTGTTATGTTATAGGAGTGGAAGAAAGATTGAGAATGGAGATGAGAGAATGTAGATGAGAATGAAAATGAGAGAATGTAGATGACAATTGTGTAGTGTGGTGTGAATTTTTGGGTGTGAAAGTGGGAGTATTTATAGATGAAAATGTGTATTTTTGGGGGAAATTGAAAAAAAAAGTAAAAGTGGGTAGAAAACGGATATAATTTTTTGGGAAGTGGGAAAATATATTTTTTTATTTTTTAAAAATAAAAAATAAAAAACAAAATTGCCAACGACTAAGCCGTTGGCCAATCCGCGCCTGCCACGTCACCTGCTCGCTGGCACGGACGTGCTCGATGCATCGAGCAGCGCCGTACCAGCGGCGCGAGCGCAGTGGCGGACAGCGTCTCCGTGCCGCTGGCACGGACAGACGGACACCGTCATGCTCACCGTTGTACATGCTCTAAGTACTTTACAATCGACTATATTAATTTGTAGTGATTAATGTTTTCTTCGAACAATTACTGACACAACTTCACTTTCTTAATTTGAGCCTTAGCTTCGAAATTTATTTCAACATTTCAATTTTGTCAGAAATATGGTTCATTAAATGGATGAAATGTTTAGAGAAATTAGCGGGACTAAAATCAAATAGAAAGCCAAAAAGTGCCCTCAACTTCTTTAACTACGGAGTATTTCATTTTGGTCCGTCCTTAAAACTAGAAATTATCTATTTTTTAAAAAAAAATTATCTCTAATAATATGTGACTCATTTTCCATTATATTCATTGTATCTCTTGCTTACCAATTATGAATTAAAACTCGTACCATTTCAAAAGTTTTTAGTATTACTAATGTCTAGGAATCTGACATGTGCATATCTGGGAGTGACTGAGTTGAACAATAACATTAACGCTTAAACCAACCATATTTATTCAACGGACTATACAATGACAGAATACCACACGAGCTTAGCTACTCAATGCACGAAATAAAGTTAAGTGCCGAAGTTGCATGATAAAAAATTTGGAAACACCATCTAAAGGAATACAGTGTGAAATTTTCACACTTCTCAAGACTCTCGAATACTTCCTTTGAGCAAAACAATTTTAAGACTAAATATTCTTTTTGCCGCGAACTTTACCGAAGTATAAATTTTCGTCCGCAATATTTGAAAATATATCTTGAGGTTCATTAACTTCAATGTAACATCGTTTGAACTACTTTTTCTTTCAAAATTATTTTTGGATGAAAATACCCCCAAGCCCATTAATGGCATTTCAGGCATATTAGAATACCGTTTTAAATTAGTTACACATTCATTCATTTCTTATTTATAATGTTCTTCTGATTAAGAGATAAAGAGAAAATGGAGAAGTATAGAGAGATTGAGAAAGTAGAAAAGACAGAGAGAAAAAAGAAGGAAGAAAAGGGAAAGAAGAATTAGATATATAAATTAAATATTTTAATAAAGAAAATAGAGTAAATAGACTAATATGCCCTTCATAGGTTTGGGGGTATTTTCGTCCAAAAATCGTTTGAAACAATGAAAGAGCAGCTAAGATATTATATCAAAATTAATGGGCCTCGAAAGATGTTTTCAAATGTTACGGGACCAATTATTGATACCTTAACAAAGTTTTCGGACCAAACAAATATGCTCTAATTTTAAAATGCGACAGAGGGGATGCCTCAAGGAAAGGACTACAAGGTGGACAACCGGCTGTACCACCAAGGCAAAACTAACAATCTAACATAGACGAATATAAATGAATGCGCGATGGTGATGTCTTTTGCCCCTTCTTCTAAACATCATGGCATTTGAATTATAGCAAATAACAATGGATCAATTGACATAAATCTTAATTTATAAATTATTAAATCAAAGCTTGAGCACCATTATGAACGAAACTTTTTTCTTATATTGGTAAACATCAAATTGTATTGTAGATTCAATTTATGAAACTATAGTAAGTTATTTTTTAAGTTGAGGAAAGAGGATTAATTATGCATATACGTAAGATATAAAAATTTGAATTTTATTGTGGGAAAGGAGTTAAGGAAGCAAAGCATTCTCTAAAGTAAAAGTAAAAGATTCGATGGAATGGTTGTAACTGTGAACCCAATAAAAGCAGAGTTGGCTTAGTTGGTGGATAAGCGTATTACCCAATTCATTCATTCAATTAACACAAAACATAAAGTGAAATTCCCACTAAATCAATTAGCTAATAATAGCTTCCTATTTGTCATGCCCATGACTAAATCTTGACTTTTAAAGATGAACTAGTATCACACTCATGTTATGCACGGTCCATTTTATTTTCTTTCAATTATGAAATATTTTGTTTAAATTATAAACAATTGAGAATTTAACTTTATAAATTTTTAAATAAATATGATGAATTACTAATTATAGTTAATGTGAATGAAAATTTATTTAATTATTGAGAATCAAGAAGCGGAAAAAATAAAAATGAAACATTCAAACAACATAATTAATCTCATTAATTAATTAATAATGAGAATGTAGAAAATTCAAAATATATTTATGTATTGTGCATATTAAACACTATTTACCATAATTATTTGTGATAATAAACCTGAAATTAAATTAAAGTGTGGATATCAAATCGACTAATATACCCTTCATAGGTTTGAGGGTATTTTCGTCCAAAAATCGTTTGAAACAATGAAAGAGCAGCTCAGATATTATATCAAAATTAATGGGCCTAGAAAGATGTTTTCAAATGTTACGGGACCAATTATTGATACCTTAACAAAGTTTTCGGACCAAACAAATATGCTCTAATTTTAAAATGCGACAGAGGGGATGCCTCAAGGAAAGGACTACGAGGTGGACAACCGGCTCTACCGCCAAGGCAAAACTAACAATCTAACATAGACGAATATAAATGAATGCGCGATGGTGATGTCTTTTGCCCCTTCTTCTAAACATCATGGCATTTGAATTATAGCAAATAACAATGGATCAATTGACATAAATCTTAATTTATAAATTATTAAATCAAAGCTTGAGCACCATTATGAACGAAACTTTTTTCTTATATTGGTAAACATCAAATTGTATTGTAGATTTTATTCAATTTATGAAACTATAGTAAGTTATTTTTTAAGTTGAGGAAAGAGGATTAATTATGCATATACGTAAGATATAAAAATTTGAATTTTATTGTGGGAAAGGAGTTAAGGAAGCAAAGCATTCTCTAAAGTAAAAGTAAAAGATTCGATGGAATGGTTGTAACTGTGAACCCAATAAAAGCAGAGTTGGCTTAGTTGGTGGATAAGCGTATTACCCAATTCATTCATTCAATTAACACAAAACATAAAGTGAAATTCCCACTAAATCAATTAGCTAATAATAGCTTCCTATTTGTCATGCCCATGACTAAATCTTGACTTTTAAAGATGAACTAGTATCACACTCATGTTATGCACGGTCCATTTTATTTTCTTTCAATTATGAAATATTTTGTTTAAATTATAAACAATTGAGAATTTAACTTTATAAATTTTTAAATAAATATGATGAATTACTAATTATAGTTAATGTGAATGAAAATTTATTTAATTATTGAGAATCAAGAAGCGGAAAAAATAAAAATGAAACATTCAAACAACATAATTAATCTCATTAATTAATTAATAATGAGAATGTAGAAAATTCAAAATATATTTATGTATTGTGCATATTAAACACTATTTACCATAATTATTTGTGATAATAAACCTGAAATTAAATTAAAGTGTGGATATCAATTTTAGAAAGATTATAATTATACTAAAAATAAATAAATTATTAGTATTAAATAACATTCACGACATACAAAAGTGAGTTTATCAATACAATAATTTTTCATTGATAGAAGATAGAATATAAATTATAGTTAAATTAATTATCTATTTCACTATAATAGTATACTGAGATTATCAAATAGATAATTTTATAGTATTAAAATAAATCTTTAAAATTAGATTATTGCCGCTATAAATCTAAATGGCATTAATGTAAATATCCCCAAAACTCCCCTATATATGTATAGATATGAGGGTAATTAAAACAACTCCTCCTTCAATATAGGAAAAAATATCGTATTGTTTAGATAAATTGTAACAGAATCAGTGGAAATCAGTTATAAAACTGCACGTTACACAATATGATGACATAGCAAGAAAAATAGGTGAATAAATCAGTTATAGGCTTTCTTCTTTTTGAAAGGTTTTGTTTATAGAAATTATATCGTACATGGTAGCATTCACTAATATTATAATGCGTACTCAAACAATTTATATGCCTTTTCTTATTTGACGCATTTTACTCTTACATGAAAAATTATATTCTTTTAAGAAATTCAGTGGAAACACAAAAAAAAAAAACTAAAAACTTTGACGAGATTATTTTATATTTAGAACTATAATAAAACATTTATTCGGAGAACTTTTTACTTCAAAAAATAATAGCAATGTTTAGCCA